>NC_062278.1:182495197-183695197 GCF_902655055.1 Lutra lutra | reverse complement strand
ATGTTGTGTGGCTTGTTTCAAGCAGGAGGTGGGCAGCTAATGGGGGTCTTAAGGGGCCGAGAGACGAAGGCAGGGTCATGGATGACACTGGGGTTCTTCTGAGAGGTTGCCTGGCAGGCAGGGGGTGGGGGCCAGGGCTGGAAAGAAAGGGGCGTTGGCTCTGCGGGCAGTAGGGCCTGTCCTGTGTTGTCCGTTTCTTGCTTTTTCAGCCTGTGCCCTTAAGTAAAGGATGTTAATTTTGCAGGCCTCTGTTTTCTCACCTGTGAAATGGGTGTGACGAGACCTGACTCAAACAGGTGGGAAGGAATTGTCTGGTGCACTGTGGATGCTCAACACAGTAAAGGGAGTGATGATAAGGGAGGGAGGCACAGGGCCTTGTTACTTAGCAAACCTTCAGTATCCCTGGACACTGAGCACTGGGAAGGAAGGAGCAAGAGTCAGACACCCTCAGGAGGCTCTCTTTTCAAGCTTCCTAAGGCCAAGATTTTGAAAAGGTCCAGAAGTTTCCTTAGCAGTCCTTCAGCTGTAAGTGCATGGGTAGTTTGGCTTCAGGTACAGTTGATTCAGGGCTCAGATGATGTCACCAGGAGCCATCTGTCCTCTTTAGCTTCCTCTGATGGATTGCCAGATTTAGCAAACAAACACAGAGTATCAGTTTAATGTGAATTTAGGATAAACAAGAAATAACGTTTATAGTGTAAGTTCACTCCACTAAATTTTTTAGTATAAGTATATCCCAAATATTTGGTGAGACATACTTATACTTTACAATTTTTTTTTATTCATTATTTATCTGAAATTCAAATTTAACTGAGCCTCCTGTATTTTATCTGGCAGTCCCTCCATCCCCTGGGGTAGCAATGGACAGTAAGCCTCTCATAGCTTCTTGCTGGCTCTGATTAGGTCATGGGACTCTCCCAAATCCATAACTGTGGCCAAGGGGGCTTACTACCAGGTTTACCTGTCCTATCCCTAAGTTCTGAGTCTGGGGTCAGTTTATCCCAAGCTCCAAGGACAGTGGTTCCCTCAGAGTCCAGGTGCTGCTAACACAGTGCATTAACGAGAGAGAGATGGGGTGGGTGTAAGGCAAGGAAACCAGGAGCCACTGTGAGCAAATGCAAGGAGCAGGATTCCCGAGCCTGAGGCAAAGAAGCGGGGTGCCACCCCCCCCCAAGCTAGGATAACCGGAGCAGCTTTGGGACCAAGAGACAAAAGTGAGTCTCTTAGGGTCAAAGAAACTCATGGTTGTGCCTGGTTCTGCTAAGGCATCTTTGGACGATCCCACCTCCAGGAAGCCCTAATTACCTCTCTGATTCTCAGTTTCCCCATCAACAAAATGAGGGTAACAAGTCAAACTTCTTGGGGTTGTTATGAGGCTTACCTGAGGTTCAACTGACCCCTGATTTGAAGTCCAGCTATACAGTGATCACGAATCCAGTTGGCATCTCTCAAAACTTCATTTCCTAAGGCTAGACTTTTCCTAACTGCGGTTCCAGTGCTAAAGGTTTATTTCATTCCTTGAAAAAGCCAAAATGAATTATAATTGATGGTCAGTTGGGGCTTCTCAACCTCAGCACTATTGAGATTTGGGGCTGGGTCCTTCTTTGCTGTGGGGGGTTGGGGGTGGGTGTTGCTGTCCCATGACTTATAGGAGGTTGAGCAGCTCCCCACACCCAGCCAAGGCCACAGAAATGTCCCCAGACATTGCCACATGTCGCCTGGTGGGGGTAAAATGACTCCGTCCCCTGAGAACAACTAGGATAATAGAATAAAATACAAATATATGCTTATATAAACGTGTTTTAAGCTACCGCATGTACATGGTGTCCCACTGGGGACACTCGTCGGCATGGGCTGAGCCCCTGCAGTCCCTTAGAATAAAGTCCCCATAAATTGGAGTGAAGACACCACTTCTGAGGTTAAGTAAGCCTGAGTATTCTTCCTGCCCCTGGGGACTTTCAAACTGCATTGAAAATGAGAATCATGTGTCTCAAAAATGTTTCTATGTCAAGTTAATTGAATGGAGAAGGCTAGGGGATGAGGCAATGCCCAATCGTCTTGCAGCTCCCTTTGTAGCAAAAGCCAAAGGGCTTCTTGAAACAACATCAGCATTTGTGTCGTGTTGGTGTCTTCAAGTCGTGCCCTGCTTTTTGCTGTTCTTTGTAAGTCATAGAAATACGGGTCACATCAGAGATGTCACCAGCCACGGCCAGTGGGAAGGAGGGAGTCGGGGCACCGGCAGGTGAACACAGGCCTGCCAAACGCAGCTGAAGGCTGTTCGAGACCTTGTACTGAAAGGTGAGTCTGCCCCTCACAGGGTCGGTGTCCTGGGACACACTGGCCCCTCCCTCAGACAAGCCTGTGTCCTGGGCTATCACGCGGGCCCATTCTCAGATGGGCCCCTGAGCTGGGGTGAATGCCCTGCTGTGGCCATCTTGAAATTCTTAATCCTTTTTGAGCAAGGGCACTGTATTTTCATTTCCCACTGGGTCCCATAAATCATGGGGCCTGATCCTGCTCTCTGAACTCAATTTTCGCATCTGTAAAAAAAAAAAAAAAGCAGTAACCACACCCTCCCTCCACAGGACCACTGTGAGGATTACAGACCAGCCCCTGGGGGGCGGGGTGGGTGGCTGACCGTTCTCAACACCGCCAGTACCTGCCCGGCCATCCCAGAAGCTCGAAAACACAGTGGCTGCAGCCGCTTTCAGAACCCATCTCAGAAGGAAGTCTTTAACTGCAGTCCTGAGACCATGACTCGAAGTTTCCGGAACCTTTGAAATTCTCACTGTTTATTATGTTTGTTCCTCCCATCTGTTTCCTGCAGCAGTGAACTCTTTAAATGAAAAGACTTGTGGACGTGTGTGGGGGATGGGGAGCCGGGCCAGGCAGGGGGCAGTTGGAGACTCCGCCCCTGGGGCCCCCTGGCCTGGCGAGGAGCAGTGTCCCCAGGGGCAAGTTGGCTGAGCTGAGGAAACAGACCAAGTCCCCAGAGCTTCCACAAGGGAGGACGGAAGAGGGGGCCTCTCCCTCACATTTGCACCCCGTTAAGTTTTCCAAAGGGGGCAGAAAAGATGGAGTTACAGCGGATCCTAAGGGAAGTGCATGGATGCAGAGCCCTTCTCTGTCCCTCAGCATGTGGGGAGCTTCTAAGAGCAGAGTTCACCCTGCCCCACCTCAGGGGGTACCTCTTGGCAGGGTCCAGTGGGTTGAGAGTGATGAGGAAGTCTCTCTCCCTTCTGTCACTATTATCCCCCCAGGTGTCCAGTTCCCAACACCCCACCCCCAACCTCCAGTCTACACAGGTCCTGGGACATTGAAATGGGAGTGCATGTGGACTAATGGAACTCCCGGTCTTAGGACACTGTGAGAGGAAACCCCCTGGGCCAGTGCGCTGACCACCCCAAAATGGACCTCAGCAGCCGTCCCCAGGAAGGTTAACCTCTATAGCTTCTGTGTCTGTGGTGTAGGGTGACCCTAAGAAGAGACTGCGGCATATGGAGCCCCACTGGTCATCCCCAGCCAAGGACCCAAGTGCCCCCTTCAAGGAGGACTGGGCAGGGTCTGGAAGCTGAGCCCCCTCTCCTTTATTACAGCCCCTCCCCCTCTCCCCCTTCCTCCAGCCCGGGAATCCTCCCATCTCCAAGTCCAGAAGCTTCCCTCTTGCCCAACTCTTCTCCCATTTGTATTCTTTTTGCCCCCAGTCTCTGTCATGCCCAGGGGGCCTAGGCTTTTGAAGCTCCAAAGCCAAAAGCTGACGTTCTTGTCTCTCAGAGCTTCTGCTGAGTCACCCTCTCCCTGAGGCAATGAGTACAAAGCTCACAGCTGGCAGCGAGGAGGAGGGAGCCAGGTGGAAGCACCAGGAGCAAAGAACAGATCACAGCCCACTACCTGCTCTCACACGGTTATGTCAAGACTTATGACGATGATTTTTATTTGTTTCACAAGAAGGAGAGCTGTGCCTGTGGGTATATGTCACCATATCAGAACTATCTCTTCGCTGACAAGAGGCTGGAGGAGGGAGTTGTACTCCTGCTTTGTGCCCTAAGACATCCAACTATCAAAGAGGGTGCTGGGAAAAACCTAAAGCCCAGTATTGCCTGGGTTGATACCAGTCTCTCAATGCAGAGACGCAGCAAGCCTTCTCAGCCCCGAGCTCTGTCCTTCTCCCCTCTGAGGGTGACCATCCTCCACCCTTAGGAAAATCACTGTATCTGACTGAGAGGAATTTAGACGTGCTTTGAACCTGGGCTGCTTTTGAACAGGAGTATTATTAACCGATGAATCTTAACAATACCATCAGTTAGCATAAAAGTAGTTTGGGAACATGCTCCCCCACTTGGGGAAGGCTCCCAGCCAGGTGATGAGGGGAACCCTTCACTGTTCCCCTCAGAGAGTGGGACCAGCCACCGTGTTCACCATGGTCCCCAACCTTGGTGAGACTAACTCTGTGGTCAGCAGCACCAAGACGATCCTGAGAAGTTTGCTCATGGACCGATCTGGAAAACAGCGCACTTCATCCTAACTTGGAAGACATTTCCACCCATCGTTCTGCTAAATGGCAGCTCTTTTAGTCAAATCAGCTCCTTCCAGTAAGTGCATTTTCAAGTTCAGAGCTGGAATGGGCCTTGGGAGGAGGCTTGTGAAGGAACTGGAGGAGGTGAGGAGGAGCTGGGAGCCGCCATCACAGAGCCCATTGGGACCCTTGGCAAGCGTTGGTTCTGGGTCCAAGACCAAACCACAGAATTTCTCCCAAAGTTCTTATCACCTCTAGCTTTTCTCAAGAGCTCCTGTGTGCTGGCTGAGATCCCACCACAAACCCAGCCGATCCTGGGTGCCTTTTATAACGCCTCAGCCATAAAATGGGAAGAATCATATCTGTCCTTCCTCATCATAGTGAGTCCTCCTATCAGATCATCAGCTATCTGGAGACAAGGACTTCCCACAGGGCCCAGTACAGGTACAAAGACAACAGTTACAATATAGTACACTTCATTGAGAACCTACTAGCTTCTAGCCAGGAACTCTGCTAATCACTGGTCATATATTATCTCATTTAGTCCTTACAACAAACTGCAGTTTGCTCTGGTGATTAGCCCCATTTTAACAAACAAGGAAGCCAAGGTTCAGAGAGAGGAAGTTTAGCCTACTCGATTTTTAATACTTGCATCCTAGCTCCTTTGCTCTTTCTTCTCTCCTCTGGCTCACTCCCCTGGCTCACTCCCCTTCCCTCTAGCAAAAGAGAAATACAATCCAGGATGTGAAAAGATGCTCCATGAACACAAACTCACATTGTGTCTAGAGCATCTGCAACTCCGTCACCTCCCCCAGGATCACTGGCCATTTATTTATTCAGGAAACAATTACTGCAAGTCTCCTCTGTACTGGCTGAGGATAAAATAATAAGCAAAAATAATCATCATGTAGCCCTCAGGAGTTTACCGTCTGGGAATACAGTCAAACTTGCTGGATATCTCCGAAAGCAAATGGGGCTCTCTGCCCCACCCCCAACCTCTGCCCAGGTGGCAACTCATTCATTCTTTAACATTTAGGATTTACTGAACTAATATTGAGTTGGGCTGTAAGTAACGCGAAATCCAAGTGTCGAAGGTGCCTTAAACTATAAAGAGAGACGTTGATTTTTCTCATATGACAATGTCTAGTAGAAAATTGTTTAAAAGATGTCAGGGGTGCCTGGGTGGCTCAGTTGGTTAAGTGTCTGCCTTTGGCTCAGGTCATGATCTCAGGGTCCTGGGATCAAGCCCCATGTGGGGCTCTCTGCTCAGCTGGGAGTCTGCTTCTCCCTCTCAGGCTCCTTCTCTCTCTCTCTCTCTCTCTCTGATAATAAATAAAATCTTAAAAAAAAAAAAAAAGTAACGTAAACTTAAAGATGTCAGAACAGAGAGAGGTCTTGATGGTACTGTTGGCCTTCGCCACATGGACATGAGATGACTGCCACAGCTCCAGCCATTAAATCTGTATTCTAAATAAGAGGAAAGTGGGAAGGTCATGAACAAAAGGGCTTTTGTCAGCTAAGTCAGCCTTTCTTTTGTGGGGCTATTCCGGACGTCCTTTGCAACAACTGACACTTTTATAACAGACACTGTATCTGCCTGCCCCTCCCATAGCCCCTTGATAGTCATCACCCAGTTACCATAGAATTTTCTTCTACAGACACCATCCGTTGGCCCCAGTCGCTTGCTTGGATCAACACACAGAGCAGACTCGAAGTGTGGGAGTTAATGGTGCCCAGGGGGAGCCTCCCCCAATGATGGCACTTGGTGGAAGTGCGAAGCTTTCTTGCCCTCAGGTGGGAACACCTGGGGCCTATCCTACAGCATCTCTCAGAGATTCCCAGGTGGATGAATCCCCAGTTGTCCCCCACAATAACCTGTTCCCTTCCCTACTCTGCATTTGGCTTCTTCCTTGTCTCATTTCCCCACTTAGATATACAACCTTCCTAGAATCACCCTCCACGTGAACTGGCTCTTAGACCTTTGCCTCATAGAGCGTGCTTCTGGGAACCCAGCCTGAGCCAGCCCAGTGGGTGAGGCTGTATCCCATGGCTACCTGGGCTCTAAGAGTCTGGAAATGCTGCTCCCATCAATGCCGGGTTTCTGCGGCCCGGAGGCTCCCACCGAGCCTATAACGGTCCCTACCACACCTGAGTCTGCTTACCTCTAGAGGACGCCCAGAATCCCTGCTGTTGGCTCCAAGGACCCTCGCAGTACCATGTCATGCCAAGCATCACACGGGGCACAGGGGTCCTGTGGCAGCCGGGCACATCCTCTGCCCTCGGAGAGCTTACGGTCTGCACGGGGAGGCAGAGAGACAAAGAGCAGCTACAGTACTGCGGACTTTGGAAAGCCTTAGTTCCCTGCATGGCTCTGTCCTAAGAGATTTAGACGCACGACAACATATACTTTCTATTACCAGTACTCGTACCTTCAAGTGTCCAGCGTTAGGTTCTACTCCTCCCTACTGCTACAATGCACATTCCCACCCCCGCTCTTTTCCTCCAGCGCTTCTGCCCACTGCCCTGCCTTCTCTTGGCCTCCCTGTGTATTCAAGCCATTCCCTCCGGAAGACCTGGGAGCCTCTCCCTTCCAGCTCTTTCTCCTCTGGCTCAATGGATCTCAAACTTGGCCGCATAGCAGAATTGCTGGAGAGATTTTTTAAAGCCCCACCCGTGGGCCGTAGAGGGCTGCCCTGCGTAGCCCTGAGCGGAGTGGGAACCAGGCATCGGTGTCTCCAAGCTCCCCCAGGCAGCTTAGATTTGCAGGCAGGATGGGAACCGGCGTTCTAACCTCTCCCTTCTACAAAGGCCTTGCGTTTGACCTGAATCTCCCATGAGACTTTCATCATTTGGTGGCTGGCTTGTGTGTATCCCCTAAGCCTGGGTCCTGTGGCAGCCTTCCCAGCATCCAGCAAGGGCTGACCTTCCTTTCCACACTCAGCCAAGATGTGTGTGTTCACCAGGAGGCTGGCGGACACACAGGGAGTCATTTATCTCCATCTCTCTTCTCCTCCCCGGCCCTTCCCGCTCAGTGGTGGCCGTCACGCAGACCCCCTAGGAGGTGACCTCTGCCTGGTCCGCATGTGGCTCTCGGTGGGGACTCCTCGAGGCCAATGAGAAGGGCTTGCCCTACCCTCATGCAGCCTGCCCTTCACACTGGCAGGGTCAGAGGGCCCAGCGGGCTGGCGTGTGCACAGCCAGCCTGCAGGGCCCCTTCTGCCTCCCTCACCGCAGCTCCAGCCTCAGCAAGACCTCAGGGAAGTGCCCACCATTGCAGAAAAGAGTCTCCAAAGCAGCCAGGGGCGCATCTCTGTAACTTGGCCCCACTACCACTGAGGGGGAGAAGTCACGGTGCTCCCCTCCCCCGGGGCCGACTTTTGTTCCTGCCACCACCTGGACAGAGGTTATGGCAGAAGTGACCCCCAGGCTGGGTCTCCAAGGCGATCCAGCTTCCTTTTGCTTTTCCCTCATGGCATGCTCCTTTGGAGGCCCGGTCACCTCCCGGGAAGGACGCACAGGCCCCCCCTGGAGAGGACATGTTGGGGGAGTGCTGGGGGGCAGCCCCAGCTGGGGCCTCAGCCCACGGTCAGATGGGCTGCAGACCTGTGGGCGACGCTCCTGGGGGGCTCCAACTGGCCGCCCTCTGACTGGCTGCCAGGTGACCTGGGAGAGAGCCACCGCAGGGACCCAGCCAGCGCGTGCACGGGCAGCGGTCAAGGGACCCACCTGCTGCATGTTTCCCGCCATGACGTCGAGGTGGTTTCTTCTGCAGCCGTGGGAAACTGACATACTAGTCCTGAATGCAAGTGGGCTCAAGGCCTGGGGGGCAGGGAATTCTGGGGTTCCCAGAGGCAGCTGGTCCCCTTGGCCAGGAGACCCTCCTCTTGGTGGGACAGCTGGAGATGAGCCAGAGCACCGACCTCTGAGGTTTGGGGCTAGGTGGGGCCCTGAAGGTCTGGCTCCCAGGTGCCCTGAGTTGTTCAGCCCCAAAGTGGCTTGGGGTGATGGCCCAGACTGGGGGCCTTTGAGCCAAAGTCTCCCTCTTGCCCCTGGGATGGAGGAAGCAGAGTGCAGGGGTGAACAAACAGGGCTCCACAGGGAGAGCAGAGTTATCACCCGAAGCCATGTTTGACTTGGCTCCTGCTCTGTCTGTTTTTTCTTTTTCTTTCTTTCTTTCTTTTTTTTTTTTTTTTAAGGAATGTGTTGCCAACATTTAAAAACTGGAAGACTTCAAATAAAAACCTGTAGATATATAAATATGTATCCCCACCCCCTCCCCATCACAGAAACAAACATGCTGAGTTTTTCTTTTGAAAATCAGACAAGCTGGGCCCACGGGGTCTGGCTGTCTGTTGGCAACAAGGAGCTACAGCTAACTGTGACCCAGGGCTGTCCTCTCCAGTGCACCCCAGTCCCGCCCCCCTGTTGCCTCCAACTTACCAGGCTTCGCTTACTGTGGTAAACTGCCGGGCCCCTGGAGGCATTTGATTTTAGAATTCCTAAGGCCCATTGGCTCAGCTGGCCACCCAGGTCCATCCCTTAGTAGCTGTGGGAACTAGGACAAGCTCCTTCCTGTCCTCTGCCTCCAGTTTCCAGCCTGTAAAACTCTGATACACCTGCCTTGGAGCACTGGGGGGAGAACGAAACAAAGCAAAACAAAACAAAATGCAGGAGAGAGACTTATCCCAGCGTCTGGTATATGGCAAGCACTTTATAAATAATTGTCATTGTTACCATTATAGTTATTTTTGTTATCTGAGGCCTTGGACCTAATTCTCCTGTGGCTCCCACTCAGCCCACACAAGCTGTGTCCCAACACCCCACCCTGCAAATCCATCCCTGAGGCCCAGGAGAGCCACGGGGATGGGAAACGGCCCAGAGCCACAGCTTTGCCTGCAAAAGTAAATATTAGTGTTGGCCCAGCCTGGGAGCACTGGAAGCAGAAGAGCAAGTGTGCTGGAGCCCCGAGCAGCACGCCTGCCAGGAGCTGCCAGGCAGAAGGACCACCCCAGCCTGGCCCTCCAGGTCTCCAGGTTGCTTCCGGGAGGTTGGCACCAGCGAGAACTCAGCCCGTGGACCCTGGCACCCCCACCGGTGCCCCATGACCAGGAGTGGCCAATTCCTACCAGGCCTGGGGTCTCTGACTATAGTGGAGTAAGAGCTGATGCTGGCGTCTAGGATTCTGGCTGTGACAGTAACCACCCCCAAGCAGGTGACAGAAGGGCGATGGCTTCCCTTGGAGACAGCATGCCCAGTGAGGAGGCAACCCAGTGGGTCATGCAACTCAAGGCAGAAGGTCTTGCTTTGGCTGCAATTGTCTGATTATTTTAAGGAAAAGGAAGCAAACGGAGAGTCAAGGGCTTTGGATCAGACGGCTGACCAAAACCAGAGACCCACCCTGGCTACTGAAAGGGGTCAGATGTGGACAGAGGAGGTTATTGTCACACCCTGGACCCCAAGCAACTCAGAGACTAAGGAATACTTGTGCTCTCTTATCTTCCCCATCAACAGCAGGACTTTAGCAAACTTGCCAAGTACCCAGACATTGGTGGGGGGGGTTAGTTACAGGAGTGGTGGCCTTTGGGGTCAGTCAGTCCTGGGTTGGCATCCCAGCTCTGCCACTTAACAACTGTGTGATCTCGGTCTAGAGTCTTCTCTGTGCTTCAATTTAATTTTTTTTTTTTTTTTGAGATTTTATTTACTTATTTGAGAGAGAGAGAATACGAGCAGAGAAAAGGGCAGAGGGAGAAGCTGACTCCCCACAAAGCAGGGAGCCCAACGCAGGGCTCCATCCCAGGACCCTGGATCATGACCGGAGCCGAAGGCAGACGCCCTGCCGACTGAGCCACCCAGGCATCCCTCAATTTGCTCATTTGTAAACTGGTGATAATTCTGCCTACCTTTCAGGATGAAATGAGACCCTCCCCGCTTCCCTGTGCCTGACCAAGGGAACTTGTTTGCACCAGCTGAGCAGGGCTCTGTGCCCGGCACCTCCTGAGCCAATGACCAGCCTGTGGACAGTCAGCCTTGTCCCCACGCTAGTTCAGTCAGTAGCCACCTGCCCCCACCATCACCACCACCATTCCACGTGCATGCGATGGCATAGTATGTAATGCCTATAATCCTGGCTGGGCAGGAAGACCCTGATAACCCCAGCCCCCAGATGAAGCCCCCCCCACTTCTACCACAGCATCCCCCGCAAATAAACCATGGACACAGTACATTTCTGCTGGGGAAAAACTCCTCCTCAGCTCAATTCGCTGCCAAGCCAGGCGAGTGCTCCAACGCAACAGAATTATCAGCACCGAGCTAACAGTGACAGATGAACCTAGAGGCGAGTGGGGACAGCAAGCAAACAGATCTATTTCCCAGCTCCGAGATTCCATCTGGGTTTCCCCCAACAAAAGACAAATTTCTCTGCGGAGGTGTCCACAGGCCCTTGTGTTGGAGTGAATTTTCTTCCCCTCGGCCTTCTGCCAGTGGCTGAGGAAGGAGGCAGGAGCCCAGGCAGCGAGCCCCTTTGTTGCAGCCCTGAGCACCTTCGGACCCAGAGAAGCTTTCCCTCAAGCCCATCCCAGAGGCCACAGGAGGACCAGGGGAGGAAATGTCTGAAAAATGCAGCTCTTTGGTGAAAAGAGATGGGCTGTCTGGAGGCGAATGGAAAACAGTCCAGTTCAATCCAAGGGGAAATTCTTCTTCCCCCAGGCATTCTATCTCAGAAGTTTTCCCAGCCAATCTTGGACCCCCCGGGCCCCGCCGTAGCCCTCTAGGAACTGAAAGTGCTTGTGTGGGGGCTGTAGGTCCTGCTGGGCAAACGCTCCCAAGATGATAACACTGGAAAGCTCTCAAGTCAGTGATCCGTGGCCGCAGCCGGGCCGGGTGGTGCCCACACACGTGCAGCCGTGGGGGCTAGTGACGCCCAGAGCTGTCTCTCTGAGTGGCGGGGAGGTCCAGCACCAGAGGTCTCCGGGCAGCCCCCCTCCCCGGGCACGCTGTGAGAGCCGCTAAGTGATTCCACAGCTCCATGCCTGGACAGCCCCATCCATCAAACGGGACAGGGAGGACACCCTCCCTTACAAAGCGGGAGTTGCTCTTAATATCATTGTTCTTGTGTCTTGATAGGGAGTGTTGTGGTAAGCTAGACACCTGCAAGCCGAACACTGGGTCAAAGGGCATTTCATTAACCATTTGATAGATACTTAAAGCCCTCCCAGTTTTCACCCCGTGTGTCAGGCAACTTTTTCTGTGTAACAACCTTGAAATTTCAGCGGTGTGCTACAACAAACATTTCTTTTCTGGCTCACCTGCCAGCAGTGCGGCCCGAGGGTGGGGTTGGCATGGCTGGGCGGAGCTCCAGGCTGTGTCTCCCATCCTCCTGGGGCCAGCAGCTCCCCCGGGGAATGTGATTCTCATGACAGAAGCACAGAGAGACAAGCGGAGACATTCAGGCCTCTTAAGACCCAAGTCACAGCCGGTCACCGTGACTCGACTCCCACCCCCATCTCACCCAGCAAAGCAAGTCCTGTGGCCAAGCCTGAGAATGGGACAGAGGCTTACTGTCTCGCACGAGGTCTGGAGCTGGGGAGGAGGGAAGACTTGCTGAGCCATGATCCAGCCTATCCTACTCTCTGCCCCGAGTGTGTGTCTATTTAGGCTCAGGCTCGGGCACAGGGAGGTACAGACAAAATGCCCACTGCAACACAGTTGATGCTATTGAAACCTAGTGGAAAAACCCAAATATCCACCAACAGGGAGTGGTTAACTAAACCACGACTCATAGGGAGGGGGGTACTATGCGGCAGTGAACAAGGAGAGGGGCCGATCTCCATCAACAGGCACGGAGAGATTCCCCAAGTCACGGAACAAGGGATCATGGACAGTAGGATTCTTCTGGGGGGAAGAACATCTCGCTGTGTGTGTGTGTGTGTGTGTGTGTGTGTGTGTGTGTGTGTGTACATATGGAAGAAAGGCTGGGAGGAAGGCCATAGTCCGTTCTAACCCTGAGAAAGAACTTCTAAATCATTTTCATCTTTTACAAAGACGATTATGTTTATATAGTATATGTGAAGTTCTTTTTTTTTTTTAAACTAGAATACCAGAAGAAAGATATTAAAATAACCATTGTTAGGGGCTTGAGACCTTATTAGAGGCAAATGCTCTAGGAACTCAGGAATGTTTGGCTCCTGCCAAACCAGGGTCGTGCTCCTTCCCCTCTGCCATCACCCTCCTGTCCCACAAAGTCCCTCTGGGAGACGAACTCACATGAGCCATCAGAGAAGGAAACTAAAAGTGGCCCTTTTATTATGAGCTGGGCTTCCTGCCCAGGCAGCCAGAGGCCCTGGGCAGTGACTGAGCTGAAGCTTGAGGACGGGCCCACGACCCACGTGGGCTCCCCCAGCCTGCCAAGCCCTAGCCTCACGTCCGGCTGTCTTTAGGCCTGATAAGACTGGAGTGTCAGAGATGTCCACGAGGAGTGGGGGAGAGCCAAGATCGTCACACGGGCGCCGGGGAGGTAGGCCAGGCCTCCACTGGGGACCCACCCCTCGAAAGGGGGAAGCCACACCCATGTGAGTGAGCCTGCCTGCCAGGAAACCCAGGTCCCTGCTGGCGTTCCCTCCTTTGGGAGAGGGATGAGAAAGGAGGCAAGAAGTAGAGGGTCTCTATAATCACGACCGTTTCCTCCAAACCCCTAGACCAGCACTGTGCAGTACGGCAGCCGCTAGTGCCGTAAGGCTACTGAAAGTTCAATGACTTTAAATTAAAGATTCAGCCACTCTGGTGCATTACACACACACTACGTGTGCAACAGTCACATGTGGCAGGCGGTGACCACTTCGAGCTGCCCGGATGGAGAGTGCAGGTGGTGACGTGGGAAGTTCTGCTGGGTGGGGCTGCTCTGGGCCTTCCCAGCCACATGCAGGTGCAGGGACCGAGGTGTGTCCCCCAGGCTGTGCATCTGGTATGGGAGGTGGGGTGCTGGGGGAGCAGTGAACCTCGCTCTTCTGTTCTGGACATCATCAGCAATTTCAAAATGTCTCAGATTCGGAACACCCCAGGAGGCCCAGACCAGATGTCAGGAGTGTGGTCTCCTTCCCAGGGGGCTGGGGGAGCCAGCCTCCTTCATCCAGGCCCCCTTCTCTGCTAGGGGCAGCCTGGGTCTGAAACAAAGAAATTTCCATCCGTCTCCCCTTGGCAATTTTGCACGGAAGGAAAGTGGACACCTTTTGGACAGGGAGGGATGGTGCCACGCCCAGAGAAGTCTGGTTTCTGCCTGTGTCATTACACAAAACTGCTCTGTTAAAACCCTCATGTGATTCCCCTGAAGATCAAGTTTCCAGTCTCACACCCAGGGTCCCCTCGATGACGTTCAGCGCTCCAACACACTGCCTGCTGAGAACTCATACCTTCTGCGCCTTTGGCCAGAGAGCGCCCCTTGTGATTCCATTCTCCCCAGAGGTGCTGCCCCCAGACCTTTCCCTCACTGTTTTGCCCCCGAGGCTGTCGACAGATTGCCAGGGGCTGAATCCCAGCCCACAGATGTGGATTATTTGTTCCCTATAACCCTTGGGCAAAGCTTGAATAAAGGGCTTCAAGACACCAAGAAATGTCACATAAAACCCCAGATTTCTGGCTTCCTTCAAGAAACCAGATGTTCTTACAAGCCCAGAGCCATCCTCCCACATGCCAATAAGCCCACGGGAGCCCAGAAAGGCCGCATCTTCTCCCAGCGGTGCTCTAGGCACTTGCGTTTGCCTCAGACCCCACTACTCCCTGGTGCTCCCACCTGACCCCGGTGGACATTAAGGGACTCCGCTCCCACTGTTCACTCCCCAAGGGCCCTCCTCTCACGGCTCCCTGGGGGTTCCCAGGATTCTCTCATGCCGGACTTGCCACCACCTCTCCTATCCTCCTCATTGCCACCACTAACCTAGACCTCATCTGGCCATCCAACAGCAACTCCACCTTACCCGGCACCAAAACACCATCTCCCCTTCCTCCGCAGGCATGCCTGCCACTGTATCTCCAGGGACAGGGGCTCCCTGCACAGGCCAGAACACCAGGGGCCACCAGCAGACTCCACAGCCCACCCCCTCAGCCTCGGCAGCACAGTCTGACCTTCCTGGAATAGCACCGTAGTTTCCTCCCTGGATTCCCTCATAACAGTCAACAGCCACTCATTCATTGGACAAGTAGGCATTGAGCACCTACTATGTGCCAGGCACTATTCCAGTGGCAGTGACAAAAATAGATAAAAATCTCTGTCCTCATGTGCCTATATTCTAGTGGGGAAGAAAGAGTTAAAAGAGAGAGAGAGAGTAAGAAAAGATACCCATGTGTTAGATGGTGATGGGTGCAATGGAGAAAAACTAGAAAGAGGGTCCCAAAGGGGGCTGTCATTTTAAATAGGTGGTGAGGAGAGGTCTCAGTAACAAGGTGACATTGCAGCCATGACCCCAAAGAGGTGACGATGTGAGCCATTTGGGTATCAGCAGGCAAAGCAATTCAAGCAGAAGGAACCTCCAGACAAGATGTGCCAGGGTGGCTTGGTCTAGGAACCACAAGGAGCTCATGGGGCTGGGGTGAGGAAATTGGGCCAGGGGGCCTCACAGGAGATGAATCAAGGAGGTATTTGATAGGGAAAGTTGTGTAGAACTTGGTGGTCCATTGAAAGGACTTTGTTTTCTAGGCTGAGAGAAATGGGCCGTTCTCAGAAAGTCCGAGGCAGAGGCGAGAAGTGATCGGTCAAGGTTTATCAGGATCTCTCTGGCTGTGGTGTTGAGCAGAAGCCAAAGGAGCCAGGACTGACGTGAGGAGATCAGTCACAAGGCCGCTCCAGCGAGGCCAGCCAGAGATGCTGGCGTGGACCGGGTAAGTAGAATGGAAGGAGGGAGAGAGACACAGTGGCTTTCTGCACCCAAAGAAAGTAGCACCAAATATACCTGCAGACGTGTTAGAGTCGGGATATGGGAGCAAGAGCCCTTTGAAGACACTAGCAAGGACCACTGCTGCGTATCCACAAGGACAGTGTTGCTGTGAATGAAATGGTGAATTTCTTACATTCATACCATTTCAAACATTCATGCTTTCCCAGAACTGTGTCATTGAATCCTCCTGCAAACCTACACGGCTGGGACTAGCGCCCTGCCAGTCTGTGCACCGGGGAGATGATACATGGAAGACTGGAAAGGCAGGGCCGGAGCACTTAACCCTGAAGGTCGTGGCTCCCCGGCCAGCCTGTCTGGCTCCCATCCTGGTTCTGCCACTCTCTAGCGACAGGAGGTAGGGGATTTGATTTCACCATCACTCCCGTTATGGCTGGGTAACAAACCACCCCAAACCTCACAGCAGTCACTGTGTTACTGCATGTGCTGTCTGGGCTCCCCTGGGCAGTCCTCCCCTCCCCCGGAGTCACCCGTGCACCTACAGTCAGGCAGGGGCCGGGGCTGAGGTCAGCTCCAAGGGTTCCCTACTCATGCACCTGGTGCCAGGGCTGGGGAGGCTCACACTCCTGGAACGAGAATGGCTGGAGCTACTGGGGGCCCTCTGAATCCTCTCCAAGATGGCGGCTTTGAGGCTCCCCAGCTTCTTTAACGGAGGTGCAGGGCTCCAAAGGTCCATGTCTCAAAAGAGGCAGAACCAGGAGGATGCTCCAGCATCAGGATCTGGTCTCAGAAATCACATGGTCATCTCTGTTCTATTCTAGTCCCCAGAACTGAGGTCCTAACCTAGACTATATTCAAGGGGAAGGGGATTGGACTCCCATCTCTTGAGGGGAGCAAAGAATTTAGGGGCACATTTTAAAACTACTGTAATAACCTCTGTGCCTCAGTTTCCCCATCTGTAAAATGGGGCAAATTATGATTAAAACAGTCTGCCTCAAAGGATGAAATTATCCAGGTACAGCATTTATACCATGTCCCATACATAGCAATTATGGTGGGGTTTTTTTTAGATTTATGTTTGTTTTGAGAATAAGCACCAAGGCCGGAGGAGCTGAGGGAGAGAGAACCCTAAGCAGACTCCATGCTGGGCGTCTCAGGACCCTGAGATCATGCCTTGAGCTGAAACCAGGAGTCAGATGCTTAACCAACTAAGCCACCCAGGTGCCCCAGTAAGTCCTGTTTTTTGTTTTTTTGTTTTTTTAAACAAATGCTTGATCATTTCATTTAGATCAAACTCAAATAACTTTCAAGCCAACAACCTGGCTTTTCCCAGATCTTTAGACATCCACCAGGGGCTTTGGTTTAGATGGTTCCTTGCAGGTGCCAGCCAGCCCAGAGGGGCTCCCAGCTGAGCAGCACCTGGCTGGGCCTGGGACATGGGCCCTCCAGGTTCGACTCCCCACCTGGCAGGTAGGGGTTAATTCATTCTGGCTTGTTAGTGAGTTCAATTGTGCAGCAGAAGTCTGCGGCTTCCAGCCAAGCTCCCTGCTCCCCTCCCAAGGAGCCATGTCAGAAGAGGGAAGATAATTAGTCATTAAAATGAGTGCTTCAGGAACATGACAAACGTCAAGCCCCCATCTCACAGCTGGGTGACATCCTGACATTTAAAGCAGTCCCACAGCCCCCGTCACAACGCTCATGATGCATCCTCCATCTGGCTTTCCAAGTCATGGCCCAGAGGACCCTGGGGCCGCCCTGCTGGCTGCGGGCTCCGTGTGCCCTGGGGTTCCACCAAGAACTCACTCTCTGTCATCTGTCTGGCAAAAGTGGCATCACACTGAGAGTGTCCCGTGCTAACAATACCCAACCATGGGCCTTCCCTCCCTCCCATGCATTCACCAAGCTGCTTATCTATCTGTCTTTCCACCAACCCATGCACCCATTTTTTCATCTGTTCATCCCTCCTTACACCAATCTGTCCATCCATCCACCCCTCCTCCCATTTATTCCCACGTCCATCATCCATCCATCTCTACACCAGTCTACCCAGTCACCCCAGCTGCCATCCAGCCACCTCCAACCCAACCCTTTTCCTCATCCAGACACTTAGTGAGCACTACTTGCTATTTATGTACTCATTTATTTCTCCAGCCAACATTTATTAGCAACTACTATTCCTTCCTTCCTTCCTTCATTCATTCAAGCAACATGTAGAGAACTTAATATCTTTTATTTATTCAGCAATGAGCTCCTAACCGTTTACATACTCACTTAATAGTGATGAGACAGACACCATTTATTCACTTATTCCACAAACACGTTAGCAACCACAATTCAGTCAGTCAGCAAACAAGCGAGCATTTATTGAGCGCTTACTAACGCCAGAGACTGTTCCAGTTGTTTGGGATCTGGTGATAACAAGGACAACGCCCACGTCTTTCAGCAACAAAAAGTCTAAGCGAGAAGACAAACCCAGAGACAGTCACGGTTTTTCTCTAAGGCTGTCAACACACTGACAAACACACCCAGGTACGAAGTCTCCAACGAGGTATACGGGATCGGGATCGAGTCTGGAAGACTCCAACAAGGCTTCCTGAGGGAGTCAGGGCAGCTGTGACTCACCTGTGGGCTTGACACCCAGGCTGCCTTGGATCCCAGCTCTGAGGCTCTCATGACTGGCCACCTGAGTGTCACTTTCTTCCAGAGAATGGACATTAAGAGCAATAGTAGCGTTTACGCAGAATCATGAAGAGGGAGGCATGTATGGTTCCTGATCAGTAAGTGGTTGCTCTCTGCACTTAAAGCGTGCGTAGCAGTTAGCCACTGAGAAGGCGGAGGGAGAGCATTCCAGACAGCATGACCCAAAGCCGAGGCCCAGGAGCCAGAAAGTCTTGTGGTGTGCAGGACTGGGGCATGGGGGACTAACTGTGATTTAGGGTTGCTACAAGAAGTGGGGAGAGAGGAAAAGGAAGGGGAGGAGGGGCTGCGGAAAATACGGACCACCACATTTAGGACAGGGTTCTCAAAGTTCGTTCCCTGGAGCACAGCATCAACATCAGGTGGGAACCAGAAACGCAAATTGGGGGGCTAGACTCCAGACCTGCGGGATGAGACAGACACTTGGGGGTGATGCCCAATGTCCGGTGAGTTCACAGGCCCTCCAGGTGCCTACGATGCTCTTGAGCCTGATCTAGGGAGCGAGGGGCTATTTTGTACTGGTAGCTGGGGAGAGGGTAGGGAGGAGCCTGGCGAGGTTTCCCTGGGGAATGAGGGTCAACAGATTGGCTTTCCTTACCTAACAATAAAATAGAGTTTATTTATTTTTTTAGTTGTCTCGACACCCAACGTGGTGCTTGAACTTACACCGTACTCTTCAGACTGAACCAGCTAGACCCTCCCCGAACGTGAAACACCTCAAGTTACAAGCTGTTGACAAGGGGAAAGAGAGGCAGGGAAGGTAGGTACCAGAGAAAACTCGGCTCTCCTGCTGGCAAAACACTTCCCTTCCAGCTCCCCAGGGAACTGGGTGGGGGCCAGGTGTGAGGAAGCACTTGCCTTGGGGACCGCCTACCCCTGAAGGCCGGGGACAGCTTCTGGCTCAGATCTGAGGGCACTCAGCCAGGATTCAGCCGGTTCTGGGGGCTCTGCCTCCTCCCTTCATGCCCCAGCCTCTGCCTGTCACACGCACGCAGGGGTGTCACAGGAAACAATGTGCCTTTGCGAGCCGCCCTGGCTGCGTTGGCAGTGGCCTGGCGTCAGGCATCACAATGACTCTCATTTCCTAGGAAACAAGGAGTCGCACTTGTACCTTTGCTGGGAGCCTCCGCATTTGGAGCCATCATGTGACTCGGGTAGCTATTCTTAGCTTCCCCCAGCCCTGTGTTGTAGGAAGAATGATTTGATGAAAATACTAAACTCATTAAAAGCCTGGGGGATGGGGAGGGGAGGAGGGGCTGCCAGAGCAGGGAGGCTACCGCCTCCAAGATTCCAGCCCAGGCTGAGCAGCACACAGGTGATGACAGCGGGGACCTGGCATTTCCCCGGGGTCTGTGCCTGGGGAAGTGGGTGGGAGGAGGGACCCACCCCCACCGCCACCCCCAATCCTGGTATGTCTGGTTCCCGTGATGGGCTAGGCACTGTGCTCAATATTTTATCCCATGGCTTTATTTCTGCCTGACCATGCTCCTAGAAAAGAAACGCCCCACCCCATTCTGTGGAGGAGCAAACTGAGGCTCAGAGGGCTTAAGGAAATTGCTCGAGGTCATTAGCTAGGAAGCCTGGCTTCTTGGACTGGAACCCAGGTCACCCGACGATGGAGCTTGCCCCTTACCCATCCTGCCAGAGGGAACCCTATGGGTACCTGCTAGCTATTGGAAGCAGGGAAACAGGGCCAATTTCGTGGGCGTGCCATCCAAGCAATCACTCAGGGCCCACACTTAGTAGGGCCCCACTGTCAGTTTAATAAGTGCTGTTACCCTCTTGAAATTCTCAGTCATCCTTAAACAAAGGGCCTTATATTTCCATTTTGCATAGGGTCTAGCAAATTACACCGCCTGTCCCATTAGAGAATTCTCCGACCCTCTTCACGTGCCCCTCTAATCTGCACACTGCATGAGTTTCTCAGTTTAGTTTTCTTCCTCCTGTTCAGAATAAAGGAGGACTTTTTTTTTTTTTTTTTTAATTGTGTTCACAGTGAAGACCCAAATTCCGGAGTCACCCAGACGTGCGTTCCAGTCCCAGCTGGGCCACTTACTGGCTGTGTGCTCGTAGGAATCCACTTCTCCTTTCTGAACCTATTCCCTCATCTGCCCCATTTATGGATGCAGGAGAATGAGCTTGGAGAATACAGTAACTTGTCCAAGGTCACAGCCAGAGAGCAGCACAGGCAGGATGAGAACCCAAGCTTAACCACAAGTCCAGGGTGAACGTCAGACCCATCCTGCCCTGAGCAGGGAGCACGACCCCTCATCTCACACAGAAGGGTGACCTCAGTTCCCACTGGAGCCCCTTCATCCCAAGGACTCTGAGCCTGATGTGGGGTCATGGGGAAACACGGGCTGGGCAAGCAACAGGCCCATGGCCGCATCCCCAAGCTCCAGACACCCACGCAGGGAACCTCCTCCTTGCTCCTTTGGCCAAAACATGTTTTAATCGTCCGCATGCAAACCAGCTCCTCTCACACCAGCGCACCAATTTCCCAGGCAGCCCCCACTGTTCAGAGGCCTCAGCTAGGATGTCCTACTATAGAGGCACTAAGG
Source organism: Lutra lutra (assembly GCF_902655055.1). NCBI lineage: Eukaryota > Metazoa > Chordata > Mammalia > Carnivora > Mustelidae > Lutra > Lutra lutra. Next base: position 183,674,540 of record NC_062278.1, on the reverse strand, counting down.
AGAAAATGCTCGAGATGGTGCCAGTGGCTGGAGGATTGCTCAAGACAGACCCATCTTTCTTTGGGAAAGACATGGTCTTCAGAGTGGAGGACAGGATGACCACAGGGGGACCGGACAGTACAGAGAATCATACTGGCCTCTGAAGGACATCCAGGATCAGGGAACCCAGACTGAGTCAACCGCATTAGCTGCTGCCTCACCCATGTCCCTGGGGCCCTCACTTCTGCTGACATCCAAAGGCTTCTCAGGCAAGCACGTGGGACCCTCCATCCATGGGAAGCCCTGGTCTCAGGAGCAAGCCTGGCCACCTGGAGAATATGCAGTCCATGCCCCCCAGGAGCAGCCTTAAGCAATGGCAGTGGGGAGGTAGGGATCAAGTGCCTGCCGCCTTGCACCTCAAGTGGGACAGTTCTGAGGTGTGTTCCACACCGTCTCCCCGGGGACCAACCAGCACTGAGGCCGGTTGCCCGTGGCAACAACCTACTCAGTACTGTGTCCTTTCTTGGCTGCTTTCCCTTCCCTATCTCATTTCCCGACACCTCTGCCAGTGTTTCTGGGGCTCCCCTCAAACCCTCAGAGTCTGCTTCTGAGGGAGCCAGCCTCACCACAGAAAATATTCATTCATTCATTCATCATTCATTCATGCTACAGAATGTCTGCTGTTTTATAAGCATGAAACTTACTTCCCATAAGCCTCTAGAAATTGGGAATTGTCATTCAGTTAGAAAATACTCATGGAGCACCTCTGTTGGCTCAGCCTCTGATGCTGGTCCCACCTCACATGTCTGGGAGGCAAGGGATACAAATAAACCCAGAAACCTTTACTGAGAGTGTCCCCTGTGCCAGGCCCTGAACAAAGACCCTCCACGAGCATCTCTTCTACCATACAGACAATGACCCAGTAAAGTGGTTATTTGTCACCTCCTTTTTCAGACAGAGAATTGAACCCTCAGGGAGGCCAAGGGTTTTTCCAAGGTGACATGACAAGGAAGCAGCAAAGCCAGGATCCCAGCAAGGTGTGTGGGAATCCTGAGTTTGCTGAACCTTGACCTAACCGCCATGCTACACAACAGCCCACCTTCCCTGCTGCCCCCCAGGCTCCCCACACCAGCCAAGTGGCCCTAACATTCACCCAACAAGTCAGCTACAAGTGGAGGAGCTCAGGCCAAAAGGACTCAGGCCCCAGAGTTAATTCTCTACCCCTCCCTTTACCTGCTCTGTGACCTCAGGCAAGTCAGTTCACCTCTCTGAACCCCAGAGGCCTCGTGTCTAGAACGGGATGGTGGTGAGGGTAGTTCTTTGTGATAATAAACTGATGCCTTAGGACTTCCAGAATCCAGACCTGGCCCCAGTTGCTGTATCTAAAGACACAGGTGAACGTGTTGGGGGGAGGCCATTTCCAGCTGTGTTCTACAAGTGTCTCGGAAGCAGTGGGCTGAATCCCAGATGCCTTTCCCATAGAAACAGTGTTCTCAGTCCACAAGACCCTCTTCCAGCCACCAGGTGCCACACTTCCAACTGGTTCAGAGGATTACACCTGCCTCACTCCACCACCAGCCGGGCCCTCTTTCACAAGAGAAGACTGAGGCCTAAGAGGTAGAATTCACAAGGCCAAGAACACAGACAAGCCTCCAAATCAGGGACCATCCAGGGGGGAAAGGGAAGGGAGGTGGGCAGGAGCTTTGGGACAGCAGAAACTGGTGATGTCCCCCTGAGCTGTTGAAGGCCCCAGAGGCAAGGAGAGTCTGTCTAGGTAGCTGGCCTTGGGCAAGTAGCCTCTCTGGACCTCGATGTCATCCTCTGTGAAATGAGATACTAATCAGCAGTATGGGGTTGTTGTAAGGATTTAATGAGATGCTATGTCCAAGGCCCTCGGCTCATTGTCAGCCTAAGTGGGAGACTTGGAGGGGGAGGGCATGACGAACGGTGGTCAACCGTCCCTTTCACACATGACCCCAGCAGTATCTCTAGTCTGTATACATTGCTTACAATGGATCTTGACCCTTCTCCCATCGAGAAGTAGAGTCTGGGGGCGCCTGACTGGCTCTACCGGTAGAGCATGTGACTCTTGATCTCAGGGCTGTGACTTTGAGCCCCACACTGGGTATAGAGATAACTTAAAAACAAAATCTAAAAAAGAAAAAGCTGAGTCCATGTTCTCACCTCTAGAACTCTAGAGTCTGAGCAGGCAGTGGCTTCTGCAGAAGTGACACTATGGGACTTCCAAGGCTGGGTCAGGAAAGACAATGCATCTGTCCCGGCTCTTTAGCGACACCTACTGTTTGAACGCAGCCACCATGCTGGGAGGAAGCCCAATGAGCCCTGAGGACAGATTCCCACCGAGAAGAACCAAAGGGTTCAGTCAGCAGCCCAGGCTGAGCTCCCAGCAACCAGGCAGCATGCATTGCTTGCCACATGACTGAGTCATCTCAGACGCACCCCTTCCAGCCCTGGACAAGGTACTTTGGCATTTGTCACATGGAGCCGAGGAAAGCTCTCCTCGCCCAGCCCTGTCCAGATTGCAGATCCATGAGCAAAACAGATGATGGTGGTTGTTTTAAGGCACTAAGCTTGAGGGTGTTTTGTTTGCAGCAGAAGAAAAGAGATTCAGAAAGGTTAGGGGACTCGCCTGACGTCACAGCACTGGTCAGTGGAGCTAAGCCTGAACCAAAGTCCTCAGTGTCCTGGGGCAATTCTTCCTTTCACAATCTGGGTGTGTGTGTGTGTGTGTGTGTGTGTGTGTGTGTGTGTTGTTTTGTTTTTTGTTTGTTTTTGTTTTTGTTTTTAGAGATTTATCCATTTGAGGGATCGGGGAGCAGACTCCCCACTGACAGAGAGCCTGACATGGTGCTCCATCCCAGGACCCTGGGATCATGCCTGGAACTGAAGACAGACGCTTACCTGACCCAGCCCCCAGGCACCCTCTACAATCTTCATTTAATAAATGAGGACAGCAGGGCTCAGAGAAACTCAGCAACACACTCCAGGTCACAAATGTTATGGGCTGAAGTGTATCTCTCCAAAAAGAGAAGTTGAAGTGTAACCTCCCCCGCCCCACCTGCAGGCCCCATACTTCAAAATGTGACCCCATCTGGGGAGAGGGTTTTCAGTAGAGGTAATCAGGTTGAGATGAGGTCATTAGGGTGGGCACTCGTGCAATATGACCAGTGTCCTTATTTTTTTAATAAAAGGAAATTTTGGCCATAGATCACACAGAGGAAAGACCATGTGGAGAATGTCATCTCCAAGCCAAGAAATGCCTGAGGCTACCACAATGTAGGAGAAAAGCCTGGAACAGATTCTCCTTTATGGCCCTCAGACAGAGTTACCTCTACGGACACTTTGATTTCAGACATCTAGCTTCCAGAACTAGGCAACAATAAATTTCAACAGTTTGAGACACCAAGTGTGTGGTAGTTACTGCAGCCCTAGACAACTGGTAACAGCTCAGAAGTGGGAGTCTACCCTGAGTGTGCCTGATTTCTGATTATGTTCTACTGCCTCTCCCCTGAGGCATTCCGGGAAGGCTTCCTGAAGGAAGTGGCATCTAAGTCCTGAAAGATGCGGAGGAGTTAGCCAAGAGGTGAAGGAGGCAAGGGTGTTCTCTGTAGAGGGGCAGCTTGGGATGCCAGGAGACCTGCTCTAAAGGCAGAAGATGTTCTCCTGGCTGGCATGGGCGGGCATGTGGCAAGGGCACAAGCTGGCCCGGAGGCAGGAAGAGGATGGCCTTTGTTAATCCAGCAGGCAGGCCATTTGGATGTTATTCCGAGGGCAGTGGGGAGCCATCTGCCTTTTTCTTCTGATTCTTGTCACCCCAGCAGGATTCCTCTAAGAGCATTTCACACTGGGCCCAGCCCTCCTCCTTGGAGGCTGGAAGTGAGGGAAATGGTGGGTTTGTGCTCAGCAGGAGAGGCGCTGTCTTTGCAAAGCCCCCTCAGGTCTGGGAATTAAGGGCTTCTACTGCGGCTGACTTCCATCCTGCGGGCCCCTCAAAAGGTGTCCTCACTGCCAAGTGCGAATCCAAATAAAGAAAGGCCTCCACAGAGCTCTTGCTGGGGGTGGGGGAAAGGGGGGTGGTTGGGGAGGCCCTCTGAGGGTGGCTTCCTGAGATCTCCCCTACAAGGTGGCCCCATCTCAGGACGCACTGGGTGGGATCCTCAGGTCCTTCCTGCCAATGAGAAGGCTTCCAATTAAGGCGTCCCCTCCCACCCCCAGGGAGCCGGCATGTGGGGTCCTTATTAAGATCCCTGTCAGCTAAGCAAGGCCCCACTGGTTGTGGCAATTTGGATGTCAGAAGCCTTTCTCCTACCACCACCATGCCCCCCAAAATCTTCTTTGCATCTCCCAAAGTCTTCCCCAACATTCCTTTCAGATTCCAATTCCTCAGCTAAACTAGAATTTCCCAAGTGTCCCTGGGCCGCCGCCGCCACCCCGTGCCCCGCTCCAGTCTCCTGACGGCCTCCTGCCTCCCCCAGGACCCCCACAGGTGCTCACCAGTCCTGGATGAACAGATGTGCCCCACAAACACTGGATCAGGGAACTGCAAGACCGAGCAGAGGCTGGGCGTCAGGAGCCGGGGCTTCAGGGGTGTGACTGCGGCAAAGTGAACCCAGCACCCAACCACTCCCCCAGAGGACCCGGCCATCTTTCTAAGAAGCTTAAGGGGTCTTTCAACCATAAGATTCTCCTGCTGGTAACTGTCCTGAGAGGCTAGGAGACTGAGTGGTCGACCTGATGGGAGCCAGCCTTGATTGGCGGGGTTGATGGGGTTCTCCCCAAAATGGTCCTGCTGAAACCCCCTTCCCCTGTGCTGCCCCCCAGGCAGGACCCGGAGTCTTGCTTCACAGGGGTCCAGAGTACGCCCAGAAGGAGCAGAAGGAAGGCAGGGGGAGACAGGGGAGGAGTTTAACTCAGACTTCTGTTTGCGTGTGTTTGTTTTGTCTTTGCTGCTGGAAGAGAATCAGGACAGAGGGCTGGCTGTGCCTTGTTCACAGCAGGCCCCCGGGAGGTGGCCAGGCCCTCTGGGGTAATGGCAGGGCTTGGAGACAGCCTCTCCCCTCACTGCCATGAAATCTAGATTAGGCTGGGTTTCCACGGGGAATAAAGAGGAATGATTTCCTAGGAAAGGGCTGGAGTCTAAAGGCACTCAGGGCACCACCAGGGAGGCAGCTGGGGTGGACCAGATGATCATGGACGGAAGCGGTCCCTAAGGAGGGCCCCTGCATCAGAACCCAGGCCAGCCCCCGCCCCTCCCCGCTTCCCCCCTCCCCCTACCACTGCTGTGCCTGAGAGGGAGCAGCTGTGGGAGGGGGCAAAGGACAAGTGTGGGGAAAGGCCAGAGGGGCCTCGAATTTCTATTCTGGGGGCAAACACTGCAGCGAAGAGGTGGGGTGGCCCCATGGGGCTAAGATGGTCCAGCCAGTCCCACCAGCCCTCAGGACTAGGGCTCAGAGTCGGGCTGAGAATGAGACCTTGGAGAATATGCAGACACCGTGCAGCTTTTCCAAAACTGAATTCGGGCTGAAGAATCACCAGAGGAGGAAGAAAAGAAATTGAAGGAGAGTCAGAGAAACAGACAAAAGGAAAATTACAGACTGAACGCAGGAGAAAGGAAAAGAGAGGCTTGAAGGCGAGTATGTTGGGGAGGAGATGAAAGAGCTACAGAGAGGAGATCTGGAGAGGAGGAGACGCAGGGGGATGGGAGGGAGGGAAAGGGAAGGAGGAGGAGAGTAGGGAAGGAGGGGAGGAGAGAGGAGAGTGGGGGGAAGGGAGGGGGGAGGAGAGGAGAACAGGCCTAGGGAAGAAGGGAGAAGAGAAGGGGCAGTTGAGAGGAGGGAGGGGGGAGAGGGAAAAGAACGGTAGGAGGAGAGGAGGCTGGGAGGGAAGCACATTTGCAGAGGAAGAGAGCGACAGCCGCAGCCCCCAGGACACGCAGCCTTGGGGTCCCAGGCCTCACAGCTCAGGGCCATGCTGCACCCCCACTACCCTCGGCAGTGCAGGGCATGGGGCAGAGCTCTGAGATCCAGTAGCCCTGGGCACCCAGCCCCCTAACCCCGCCCCAGTGCCCTAACTGCCTTCCTCCGGGGTGAGTAGAAGTCTACTCCCAGTCTACACCCCTGGCCCTCACCCAATGTGTGCTGGCGCGGGGTGCGGGGGGGCTGCACCCTCCCCCAGGGGCTGCCCTAACTGACACAGCCCCGCAACGACTCACCGACTCATCGAGCTCCAGACGAAGGAGCCCCGGGTGCTCAGAAGGGCAGCTTCTTGCGGGTCACGGGGTCACAGAGAGGGCGTGCTCCAGGCAAAGAGCAGCCGCGAGGTTAGGCCCCATCAGCCCCAGTTTAGGTCTCTGGCCCCACCTGGCAGCAAGGCGTGCCATGGAATGTCATCTTTGTTTCGGGGGGTCTTTGCCCACCTAATATCTGGAAGTTCAATTTCGAAAGAACGAAGAATGTTGAGGGACATCAAGCGGAGAGCAGCAGGGCCCCAGAGAGAGGGAGCAAGAAGTCCATGGCGATAGGGGAGCCAGGAAGAAAGGGGTGCTAAAGGCATGAGGGGTTTCTGAAGGGGAGAGACCAGAGTGAGAGGTTGGGGGGCAGGGCATGGGGGTGCCAGGGAGGACAGGCGCGAGGCTTTCAGTCCAAGGGGAGGCGTCATATATAGAAGTCCGCAGGTTCTGGCTCTGCCCCTCATTACCTGTGGCTTTGGGCAAATGACTCCAACTCCTGGGACCTCCGTTTCTGCGCCTGTAAAAAGGGCATAGCCACAGCATGGACTTCATGGCTTCCTGTAACGGTGCTGAGTGAAACGCCCACAGCGCACACACCAGCGAGGGGCCCGCCAGGAGCCCTCAGTGACTAGAAGCTGTGAGAGAGCACAGGTGAATGGAACCAGGTGGAGAGAGGCAAATGGGAAGAAGCTTCTAGGAGCCCCTTTGGCCTGGGCCATCATTTTGTCTGCTTGGAAAAACTCAGCCCCAGGTTGGCGGTCCCAGGAATGCTGCGTTGAACCCCTTCTGTACTTTCTTAATTTCATCCTCTCGCAGACCCTAGGAGGTGGGGTCTGTTCTCATCTCCATTTTAATGAGGGAGCCTGGGCTCTAAACACCTGATATGCCCGCTATTGTCACAAGGCTAATAAGCAGTTGAGCTCAGGTGCCAGAAGGGGTCCAGAGAGTCCTCCCTGCCAAATGCACACTCCGTTGCAGCGGCAAGCAGCCTCAGTCTCTCTGAGATGAATATTCTCCCCTCAGGCTTCAAAATCCTGGCTGACCCTGCTGGACCAGGGAACAGAACCCCTGAGGAACCCTGCCTGGCTGTGGGGAAAGCCCCAGGCCCAAGCATAGGAATTCAGTGAACGAGACACCTCCCTTCCAGGCTTTTCCTTGACATTCCTCTCCTCTGGCTTGGAGGAGGAGGGGTTGCCGCAGGAAAAGCATGCGAGGTTCAGGTCACTGATGCTCGTGCCAGGACGGGGATCCAGCTGGGGCATGTGTGCTGGGCAGGCAAGATCCAGAGAGCAGAGGGGAGGGGCCGGGGCACAGAGGGGGCCCAGTGTTTTCTCCCAGGCGGCTTGGAACAGGATGTTCTGAAATGAGGAGGCAAGCCAAGAAGTAGGGCATGTGTGTGTGCATGGGTATGTGTGTGTGTGTGTGTGGAAGGTGAGTGGCACAGTGGGATATCAGAGGCAAATATGAGCAGATGAGGGAGGGTTAGGCATTTATCTGAGCAGAGCAGGTGGGAGCTGATGATGGAGGATGGAGAGGGGGAGCAAAGGGGGAAGGGAACGGGGGAGGGGAGGGAGGAAAAGGAGGACCCCAGCAATGTCAGGGGCATCTCCTGCTCTCACTGTCCCCTGTCCGGTTCCACTGGGAAGAGCACGGGGGTCCCTACTCTGGGGAAAGCCTCATGGACCATACAGGTGGTTGGGGGTAGAAAGCTGGCCAAGATCTCTTCCCCTGGCTTCCTGGCCTGTGGCTTCTCTGGGTGACCAGTGGCTTCTATCGGAGTCACACATCCTCTTATTTCCCACCCCACACCTATCCTTCCTGAAGAATCAGGAGCAAGAGGCTGATTTGGGACCACTACTTCTGGACATTGCTCTAGGGGGATAAGGCATGTTTCTATTTTGATTTAGGGGTCTGTCTGGGATTCACTAATGATTCATTTGGTTCCTTAAGAAGGCAGACTTTGCAGGGGGGCGTGGGTGGCTCAGTCAGTTAAGTGTCCACCTTCAGCTCAGGTCATGATCCCAGGGTCCTGGAGTCAAGCCCCCCATAGGGCTCCCAGCTCCATGAAAAGCCTGCTTCTCCCTCTCCCTCTGCTGCTCTCCCTACTTTCTCTGTCCAATAAATATATAAAATCTTTAAAAAAAAAAAAAGGAGGGCAGCCTTTGTCTTGGTGTTGATGAGGTTAGATGAGGGATGGTGGTAGCTGGCTGGTTGTCATAGGGCTTGACCGGGCCTCAGGCTATGGGACCCTGAGACTAACTAGGACTGACTGGCTGACTGAAACTGGGTGGATGGATTGAGCTTGACTGGTTAGGTGACTGGTTGACCAGGAGACTGACTCACCAACTACAAGTCTGACTGGCTAACTGGTTGATAACAATGAGCTTGGCAGGTAGTTGACTTGTTGGCTGCCTAATTCAAACTCACTGGATAACGGCGTGACCAGGAGCCTTAAGTGATGATCTTTCCTGAATGACATTAGCCGGCTGGGGGCGTGCTGCCTCCTTCAGACTGACTGGGTGACTGGATGTCTGCGACCCCAGAGCCTTGACTGATGGCCTTTAGTGCATGCTTGACTCTCAACCGGTTGACCGGCTGCTGCTCCTTTGTGCCTGTGACTGACCAGGCCACATACTGGAGCTGCCAGTGACTAATGGTGACTGACCAACAGGCAGAAACTGACTATGCCCAATGGACTGCTCTGGCTGGATGACCTGACTGTGTGCCTTAGTCCTAGAAGATCAAGTGTCTGGCTGCCTTGACCACCGCAGACCACCTGACGACCACCTGCCTGATGGTCATGGAGTCTAGCTGTGAGACACCACCCTTCCAACTGAAACACCTTCATATGCTGACTAGCTGACTGATTTTGATTGGCTGTTGGGTGACAGACAACTACTAGGGGACTGCTTGGCTATTTGAGGGGGCGCTGACTGACCCTGCCTCGACTGGCCAGTTGGCCGACACATCAAGATTGACCAGGTCGGTGAGACCGGCTGACCATGACTGAGTGACCACCACGTGAGTGAGCGTGTCTGACCACATAGTCCTAACTGTGTGACGGAGTCTGACACTGAGACAATGAACAACTGATTGGCTGAGCTGGGCTTGCGGGCTGACAGGCTGGCTGTGACTGTGACCCCTGGTGTGAACAGCTGTGACTGGGTGTAACTGAATCCAACTGTGAGTCAGTGGCTGACGGCCCAACTAGCTGACTGGTGGAGGCCGGCTGGACGACTGGCCGACTCGTGTCGTGAGAGGCCCTGCCTTGCTGTGTGGCCCTGGCTGCGTGTCACAGTCTGAGTGTGAGACCATGACAGACTGACTGACTGACTTTCCTGGCCAACTGCCTCTGGGTCAGCCTGTAAACACAGCCCCTATGTGTCCCAGAACGATGAGGGGCCCTACAGGGAGCTAGCCCAGCCTGAGGGACAGAGCAGCTTCTGTGGAGCTGTGGGGGCAGGAAGACGGAGGCAGGAGCCGCCAGAGGGAGAATGGGAATAGGCCCTGCTCAGGGCTGGACCCAGATGGAAAGTTCTCCACCTCACCCTTGCAGGGGCTGGGTCATTGGCCCACATTTTCTGAGCTATGTTTTTGGCTCTAGTCTTATAGCTTCTTTATTTGGGGGGAACGAGGAGCAGGGGAAGGGAGCTGGGGGAGCCTATGAAAATATTGAGCCAATAACTCACCGGCAGGATGCCGGTTATAGGAGCCTGCTGTGGGGGAGGGGCAGGAGGAAAGCCAGGTGGGGGTGGGAGAGCTGGTTAGGAGGCTTGGACTGGGACCAAACTCTGCCCTGGAAAATTCAGGCCTTGTAATGCGGAGCTGGGGAAGCCTGAGGAAGGAGCAGTGTGTCTGTCAGGCACACCTCTCTTACTTCCTCCATTTTATAGCTGAGAAACAGAGGCCCACAGCCCTCAGGGCCCAGGGCATTTCCCAAAAACCTTGCACCCCGGGACCTCCCCAACAGAACCCAGGAAAATGGTAAACTCCAGCCCTCTCTTATGTGCCCCAGCAGGCACTGGGCAGCCTGTTTTCAGGGGCAGAGTTGAGGACTTTGGGCAAGATGCTCAGCCCCCTGAGCCTCAGTCTCCTCCTCGGTTAAAAGTATTTCTAACAGGAAGGCATTTGGCCGAACTCAGATGCCTCTACCGCCTGCTGTATGTGTGGTTTCCTCACCCACAAATGTGAACAATATCGACAATGGCTCTTACTCTCTAAGCCTCTCCAGAGAGGGGAGAAAACAGAATCCAGACAAAGACCTCAACTCAGTGCCTGGCACTGAGCAAACAACTAAGAAACGGGAACATTCATGATGACCAACACTCACCTCCCGGGGGTATGTGAGGATTCGTCAAGATCTGCCAGGCAGATACACCTGGTGGTGGAAGACAGCTGGGCCTCTGCCAACAGCTCCTTCCCTGAACCTGGCTAGGCTGTCCCCAGCCGCCCTGAAATGCCACCCCCCCCCCCAAGGATTTCACAGAATCTCTGGGGGCTTTGGCTGCTCCTGACGCCATAGACGCTGGGGCCTGGCCCCCAGGGACAAGGAGGTAAAAACAGGAGGAAATTCTCTGGGGTTCCCCTGGGAAGAGCCAAGGACCCAGTTGTCATGAGGAGGCCCTGGGTGGTGCAGGGGCCCCTTCCAGGAAGACCCAGGGTCTCAGGCCCTCCAGGGAGGAAAGGCCAGGCTCTCCTCTGACCCAGGGCAGGATTTCCCCAGGAGGCTGAGAACCCAGGTATGAGCCCAGAAAAATCCCTCCCACACTAACACAGTCACCCTGTTCTCAAAGAGCTGCTGAGGATATGAGCTCATTTGACCTTCACAGTTAACCATAGCTGCAAATTAAAACCAAGTAATGAAGCCTCACCAAGGTCACGGCTGAAGAACAGAAAGTGGCCTCCTAACTCCTTCCTTCCTCATTCATTCCTTCCTGAGGCTCGAGACTTCAAACACAACTGCGTGCGAATCCCAGCTCAGCCAGTTACTGGATCTGTGACATTGGGCCAGTGACATCTCTGCTCAGAGCCTCAGTTTTCCCCTCTGTAAAATGGGGATGACTATATCACCAACCTCACAGGATGGTGGTGAAGTTTTGACAAAATGCTCAATAAATGCTTTAAAAATGTAAGGCTCTGAGGCGTCTGGGTGGCTCAGTTCATTAAGCAACTGCCTTCGGCTTGGGTCATGATCCCGGAGTCCGGGGATCGAGTCCCACATCAGGCTCCCAGCTCCACAGGGAGACTGCTTCTCCCTCTGACCTTCTCCCCTCTTATGCTCTCTCTCTCACTCTCTCTCAAAAAAATAAAACCTTAAAAAAAAATGTAAGGCTCAGGGAGCGGGAAGTTTCTCTCTTCAGTCCCACAGCTGCTTCCTCATCACAAAACAGAAGGAAGGACCTACTACACAGGGTCGCTGGGAAGAGTCAACAAGCCCTTAGCATAGTTGCAGCCACCTCGCACAGCTCCCGGGGCCGACTCACGTCCTCAGTGATCAGTCATGGCCTCCCCAGCTCTCCATAACGACCCCGCCCGGCACAGATTAAGGGCTCAATTCATAGGAACTATTTATTTGTCTTACTCTTACTGGGTAAAGCAAAGAAGGAAACAAGCATTTAAATACGAAGGGTGGGGGCGCCTGGGTGGCTCAGTGGGTTAAAGCCTCTGCCTTCGGCTCAGGTCATGGTCCCAGTGTCCTGGGATCAAGCCCCACATCAGGCTCTCTGCTCAGCAGGGAACCTGCCTCCTCCTCTCTCTCTCTGCCTGCCTCTCTGCCTACTTGTGATCTCTATCTGTCAAATAAATAAATAAAATCTTTAAAAAAATAAAAATAAAAATAAATACGAAGGGTGTACTAAGGGATAAGCGGAGTTGTGGGAGAAGGCAGAAAAGGGACCCCCGTGAAAGGAGAACCAGTGAGGGAAGGAGGAAGGAACAGAAGGCATAAGAGACATCTAGTGCTAAGCAGGGAGACAGACTGCACCAGCTTGGGGGCTCCTGACAGAGGCAAGGCCCTCGAAAAGGCCTGGAGGCTGGAGACAGTGAGCTTCTGGGGCCACAGCAGATCCTAGTGGGGCTAGAATTAGAGTCCTGGGGGTGCAGGCCTGGAGAGGGTGACCTCAGCCCATGCTTGGCAGGGAGGAGGGCAGAAGGAAGATCCAGATTCCTGAGGCCCAGGAACACTGGCAGAGGGTCCTTTAGGCTTTGGCCAGGCTCTCCGCCAGTCCCTGAGCAGCTTTCCTGCATGGGGCCTGGGAGAGGGCTGCTGGGCTCCCCGCTCCCTGATGCTACAAGGCTCCAGGCAGGGACAATAACTGTCCCATTTTACAAAAATTTTCTCCATTCCACTCATCACCACTTGGTGTATTAGAAATGTGGGTTATTTGTTTATTATTAAATAACCCACAAATGTGGGTTATTTTTAAACTGCACAAAGAGGGGTGCCTGGGTGGCTCAGTTGGTTAAGTGACTGGTTCATCTCAGGTCATGATCCGGAGAGTCCTGGGATCGAGTCCCACATCCGGCTCTCTGCTCAGCAAGAGGCTGCTTCTCCCTCTGCCTCAATCTCTCTCTGACAAATAAATAAATAAAATCCTAAACAAACAAAGACCAGGATTTTTGTCTGCCTCATTCACTGTCGTATCCTCCACACCTACAATAACAAAAAGAGCAAATGGTTCAAGTTCAGAAAGGCGGGGTGACTTGCCCAGGGTCGCACAGCCAGTAAGTAACAAAAGCTAAGGATCTGAACCCAAGTGGGTCTGATCCTCCTACATTAAGGGTTTGGCTCGATGATGCCTGTCAGCCTCGTGAAGTTTTCTTATGTGGGCACCAGGCCTTCAGGCCCTGCCCTCTGCCTTCTCCTGGTTGATGATGGGGTAATTGCGGGCAGCTGTGTGACTCACCCTAGGAAATAACCAGAAGAATAAAAATAGTTTCTGTTGGCCCTGGGCATTAGGTTTCACAACAGAATGGGGGCACCGTGAGAGCAAGGAGGGTGCCTATTTCACTTGGCACTGTGTCATCAGTGCCAGACAAATGCCCGGCCCATCGATGGTGCTCAGGACATCTCTGTTGATGAAGACCTTTCCCTCTCTCTCTTTCTCTCTCTCTCTGGATTCTGGACCACCAGTTTCTGGCCTTGAGGTCCGGGCCATGTTCCTGAGCATCCCTCTGGCTTCTGGCTCTCCAGGTTTCATGACCCAGCCTCAGGAAGCCCCACCCTTTCCCTGAAGTCCCTGCTCTCAGAGCCTAGTGCCCATGACAGTCACCCCGACAACATGACGGGAAAGGTCCCGAGTTGACCTTCCTGCCCAGACGGTCCCCTCCACGCTGGCCAGAAGGTGAATGCAGATGTGCTCTGATACCCTTTCCACTGCTCTGTATCAACTTCTCCCTTCCTCGGCCAGGACTTTTCAAGAAAAACATACCCTCTGCCCTTCTCTGTACATTATTTCCTCCCAAGCTACCGGAAATTGAAATCTACAAATTTCCCGGGCTGGGAGACAGGGAGGAAAGCAATGGGAAGGTGCAAACAAGGACTCATTAAGCTCCCTCTCCAGCCCAGAGGGGCAGGGCAGGGGCGGTTGCAAGGGTATCTCCCCAAAGGACGAAGAGGGAGACAGGAGGATAGATGTATTCATAGACCATCTCAGCCGTGGCAGGAGGTGACTGGTGCCACATTGAAGGAGAGAGAGCCAGCTCTGCAGGAGGCCTGCAGGCTTTACCTAAGAGGAGCCCCCAGTCACTGCCACCGCAGCGATCTTTCAACTGTGTGCACAGACATTTCAGTCAGCCGCTAAGCACCCCAGTGCCAGCACTTGGTGAACTCTACAAACTCCACGTTTTAGAGCTTTTGCTTTACAAACACACTCATACTGGATCGATGTAATAATAGGGCCGCCACAAGCAGATGACCAGCACCTCCCATGAGCCAGGGCTCTGCGCTCAGCACTTTATCTGCGGTAAGACTAAGCGCTTTCACAATGTTTCTGTGAGATAAGGTGCATCCATTCTACTGAGGAGAAAACTGAGGCTGGGAGAGCTAGATCACTTGCTCTGGGCCACAGTGCTCTTCTCATTTGTGCTTTTGTCCCCCTGCAAGGGGAATCAGGAAATCACTGCCTAGAGGCCAATCTAGTTGCTGCCTGTTTTCATAAAGTTTTATTGGAACACAGCCGTTATGTGGTTGCTTACAAATTGCTTCTGGCTGCTTCGTGCTCTATAGGAACAGTGCTGATTAGTCACGGCCCCCCAGGCCAAAAATATTTACAATCTGGACTTTCGCAGAGAAAGACCACAACTTCTGCCCTATCATCTATTCTCAGCCTGTTCCCCAAAGGGATCCTTTGTATATCTAACTCAAGTCATGCTGCAAACTGTTCAAAATCTTTTGAATAGGATCCAAATTTCCTCCCAAAGCCCATGGGGTCAGCAGGATTTGGTACCTGCTAACCTCTCCCATTCTCACCCCCCACTGACCACATTCCAGCACATGGGACGTTTTTCCATTTACCTAATGTCCTGGGCTCTTTCTAACCTCAGGACCCTTGCACATGCTATTCCTATGTCTGGAATGCTTCCCCCCCGCCCCATCCCGCCCCACTTTAAGTCTTAGCTCAAATACCATTTCCTCTGAAAGGCCTTTCCTGCTGTTACTCTGAATCCCCATACCCAGTCTATTTCTTTTCTAGAGTGGTCATAGTTTGTCATTTTATCTATATGTTCACTTTTAATTTCTCTCCTTTTTTTTTCTTTTTAAGATTTTATTTATTTATTTGACAGAGAGAGAGAGAGAGAGTGAGAGCAGGAACACAAGCAGGGGGAGTGGGAGAAGGAAAGTAGATTCCCCACTGGACAGAGAGCCCGATATGGGGCTTGATGCCAGGACCCTGCGATCATGACCTGAGCTGAAGGCAGGCGCTTAACAACTAAGCCACCCAGGTGTTCCTAGTCTATCTTTTGCCCTAGACTGTAAGCCCCGGGAGGGCAGGGACAGTCCCTGTGTTGATGAGTGCTTTATCTTCCACTGGCCCCTAGGAGATGATCTATGAATAGATCTATGAACACATGAGTGACCGCAGCACATGCGTGTTGGCCCCTGGGTCCTCAGGCCTCCCAGCCCCCTCCCTAAGCAGACAATCCTGTCCCCTCAACCCTCCCACAAGCACTCAGAAAGCAAGACTCTGCAGAGGGACTAGGTAAGTCCTGAGACTTGGACAGCCAGGCCCTGCCCCCAGTGAATTCCCCAGGGACCAAATCCCAGCACCTGAACCTCTTTCCTTCTGTGGAAATGGCTGGCCAGAGAAGAGACGTCCCCTGGATGGCTGCTCCTCACTCAGGCCCCACCAAGTGCTCCCCAAGATTCCCATCCCTTGAGAGGCTTCAGGACACAGCTGGGCTTCCTTGGAGACGACCACACGGCAAGACTGGGTTTGGTGCTGAATGGGACCCCAGGTGGAAGAGGGTTGGATGGGGACCACTAAAGAGATAGGTCCATGTCCTAACGCCTGCAGCTTGTAAATGCGACTGTATCTGGAGAAACAGTCTTTACAGATGCAATTAAAGATCTCAGGATGGGATCATCCCGGCTTACTGGGGCACGTTCTAAATCTAATGACAAAGGTGCTTTTAAGAGACAGAAGAGAGGGGCACCTGGGGGACCCAGTTGGTTGAGTGTCTGCCTTGGGCTTGGGTCATGATCTTGGGGCCCTGGGATCAAGTCCCGCATGGGGCACCCTGCTCAGCGGGGAGTCTGCCTCTCCCTGTCCACCCCCGCGCTCCTGCTCTCTCTCTCTGATGAATAGATAAGATTTTTTTAAAAAGAGAGAGACTAGAGAAAAAGAAGCAGATCCAGGAGAGAGCCAATGTGCTGACGGAGGCAGTGGCGGCCACGGGCCCCAGAACACCTGCCAGAAGCTGCCAGAAGCCGAAACCGGCAAAGCAGGAGCCTTTCCCAGAGCCCCCAGAGAGTGTGTGGCCCTGCCGTCACCTTGACTTCAGAGGCCCAGGCCCCCGAACAGTGAGAGAACACAGCTGCCCAGTTTGTGGCTGATTTGTTAGGACAGCCACCGGAAACGAATACACCTGAGAAGGGCAGCCTCCCTTCTTGCTTTGGCCCATAAAGGACATGCTTCAGGAATCACAGAATCGTCAGCTGGAAGAGACGCCCGGGCCAAGTCACCCACCATTTGCTGAACCAGGGCACCCTGACTCCACAGGACCGTCGTTTTCACTTCCACATGCCACTCTGCTCTTCTCTTAGTATTTTTCTTCAGGGGACCCGACTGGCTCCCTTTTCGAGCGTATTTCCAGAGAGTTCTTCCCTGACGGGGAGGGTGTCGGCACCAGCCTCGGTTCGTGTCCACAGTCCACAGAACACTTGTGAAACCCTGACCGCACACTGGACAGCATTCAAGGCTCCAGAAACGCAGCAGGGACGACGCAGACGGGACTCCCCATCCTCCAGCCCCACCCCTGAAGCAGAAGGGGTCCAGTTCCCGGGGCTCATGGTCCACTATGGTCAAGAACCTGTGCTCCTGTGAGAGCAAGGGGCCTTTCCCCCGGCCCCTGGGGTATGTGGGGGTGTTGGGGCGGGGCGGGCACGGTGGCATTTCCCAGGTGCTGAGCCCGCTGGGCCCAGAAGCTGGTTGGGAGGGCAGGAGAGAGGCAGGCTCTGGGAGAGAAGGCACAGCCTGCCAGCACTCAGAGCGGTGCCAACCCCATCCTCCCACGGGCGACAGGAAAGGGTGTCGTGTGACTTGTGGGATCTGTGGGCAAACAAACCGTGAAGCTGGATACTCGCCCAGGGAGGACAGGAAGTCTGCTTCTGAATCCTTTGGTTGTAATAAACATCATGCATCGAGTATCTACAATTTGTCAAACCCAGACGACCTGTTTTATACGGTTTACCAGCACAGCAATCCCCAGGTTTACAGAGGAGACAGACACAGCACAAGGGGACACGGCCCTAAATGACAAGGCCAGGGTTTAAACGCAGGGCTTGTCTTAGCCACCTCACTCTACCACTTTTAACTCTGTTTCTGAATTAGTAAGGTCTTTTTGATTGCAAGGGACAATTATCCAATTCACACGTAAGCCCACCTCTATCGCCAAAAGAGATTTATTGTAGAGTTTAGGGCTTTCAGGCACAGCTGGATCTAGATGCTCAATGTTCTCACATTCCTATCCCACCCCTTGGCTTTGTTTTCCTCAGAATCAGCTTCACTTTATGGTACCAGAGGCACAAAGATGGCTACCTGAAGCTCTTGTTTTCTACTCTGTTTTCCAGACTCACTGGAAGTGGGACCTTCTATTCTAATAGTTCAAGCACAAGTGCTGGGCATTATTCTCATTGGTTCAGCTTGGATCACGTGACCAGCTGGGAACCAATCATTTGGTCAAGGGGTTGCTACGTTCCCATTGGCCAGAAGTGGATCAGGTGTCTATTCCAGAAGTGGGTAGGCGGGGACAACAACCCCCACCCGCGAAACCGCAGAGAATGAAAGCGGGGCGCGGGGTGATTTACCCAAGAGAAATCAGGAATCATGTACCAGCAGAATAGGTTCTTGGCTGGCAGAACCAACTGGCATCCTCTACTGCTTGTTTTCTCCCTTCAGTCATTGGTGAAGTGGGAAAATCTCCAATTTCATCCTCATGAGAAGAGGAGGTAAGGGCTTCTCCTAGGGCAGCAAGGCAAGATGGCCTTGGGGTGAGCTACCTTTGTGTGGTAGGTTGTAGAGGAAGTGGATCGCACCTCTCTCTGAACTCGTGATATGCTGAGCCATTAGAACCCTTGGCCAACAGGGAATAGGTGAGTGTGTGGGAACACAAGCTTTCGAGATGTTTGTTTCATTTAGTTCGGTCTTCGGTGCTTCTGCCATTTTGCCATAATGTCTTACCAAAATTTTACCATAATGTCTTACCATAAGACATCCTCTGGGTAAGTACAGATCGCACAGCAAAGAAATACATGGAACATTCCTGATCATAGACCCAGCCTAAAGCAGAGCTACCCCAGATGACCCACAGTCCCAAGAGCAAGATACATAAATGGTTGTTTTTGTTAAGTTCCTAAGATTTGGGGCAAGTTGCTGGTTATGTGGCATTCTAACAGGAAAATCTGGAGGTTTTTATGTTGAAGGAGACCACCATTCTTTGAAGTCAACAGTCTCTCGGGAAGTTAGTACGCTGAGCTGGGGCAGTGTGTATTCTGCCAACACCCCCTAGGAACCCAGAGAGCCACCTACTTTAACATGGCGGCCATATTTCAACTCCTACCCAAGAAAGGCTCCAGGGGTCAAAAGGAGTTCCAGCATCTTTCTGGATGGGGTCTCTCAGGATCTTTACTAGCTGTGCTACCTTGGGCAAGTCACTCTGAGCCTCAGTGTCCCCATCTGAAAGAAGGAATAATACTAAGCGTTGGCTGTTGGGGGGGAGGGGACTGATTGAGAACATATACAAACACAGCTACAGTGCCTGGTGTGGTGAGATGAACCTAGGATGAAAGGAATCTGGAACTTGGCAGGTTTTTCTCTTCTGTTTTGTTTTGTTTCATTTCAGTTACTTGAAATCACATAGCCAATTTATTTACTTTGATGGTTCATTACACAAATAAAAATAAAACAAAGACATGTGAACAGCGCCAAGCAATTACTACAACTTGAACCTCTGGGGAGGAATGCCGGCTGGAGGAAAATTCACAGTTCCATGAACTGGGAAGACCTCGAACTCCCACCCTTCATTTCCACTTGGAATTTACTATCAGGTGGGATTTTAATGCCCTTTGGCCGACCAGCCCCTCGTCCAGCCTTCTTCGGGCTCTGCCTCTCTCCGCCCCTTGTCCCCAGCCCTGCTGTGTGGACCTGAGTGAGATAATGGCCCTAGACCAATATCCATAGCAAAGCAACAGCTAATCCAGTGCCCAGCCGGGCGCCAGGCACTGTGTTAGACAGTTAGGCAGAACCCCCTGAGCGCTCACCACATCCCTGCGAGGCTGCTATCCGCTTTATATCGGATGAGAGCTAGGCTTGGAGATTTCAGGTGACACGCCCACACCCCACGTCCCTATTCTGGGCTGTACTGCTTGGTCCTGGGTGCTGCCAGCCCCAGAGGATGCTGGGTCAGCAAGAGTCACCTCCATCTTGCATGGAACCTCAGACAGAAGTTCAGTGTCAGGGCCTTCCTTCTCCTCATTTGGTACTTCTTGCCGCAGTCTGTGAATCTGGCCCTGGCTCCATCCCTCTGCTGGGAGGGATGGACCCAAAGCTGCAGCCTCTTCAAGCCCATCACTGGCCACATCTGGGAAGGGCATCTTTGAAACTCGAAACTTCTGACCCCACAGCAAGTTCCCTGTCCGGGCCTTGGTGGCAAGCAGACATCTCCACAGCAAAGCACACTGGAAGGGGCTGCAGAGCCCCGTCCTGCTCTTGGCATGACCTCTTCCCAGCCGCATGGCCTCAGGCATTCACGGATCTTCCTGGGTCTCAGTTTGCCCATCTCTATGGAGCAGCACACACAGTTGATTCAGGGGTTTCCGGTTTTAGGCGAGGATGCCCTTGGAGAAACCACCGTGGGAGAGCAGCTGTTGCAGTAGAGGCCTGGGCCATGGCTCACCTCTGTCCTCACGGGAGCAGTGGGAACACTACTAACCTGGCTCACCCCGGGGGCCCCATCCAGCTCCAGCATTCTGTGTGATTCTTGGATCTCAACACGCGTCCCCTGGGAAAGTTTTTCTTCCCAAATGTGTTAGTTGAGACCCTTGGGATTCAAGTGACAAAAACTCAATTCAAACCAAGTTAAGCAAAAGGGAGGGCTATAAGGGCAGAGTCCCTAGAATTCCAGGGCGGCTTTTTTCAAACTTGGCACTCCCTTGCCTAAAGCCCCTTTGAGTGGCTTTTCCCAGCCCCCGAGAAAATGTGAATGCATTCCTTTAGCCTCTCAGTCTGTACCTGACCTGGCCCCTGGTTCTCACTCCCTCCTCCTGAGCCTCCCTCTCCCTCGTCCAGGCCTTTGCACATGCTGTGCCCTCCACCTGGGATGCTTCTCACCAAGCTCTTTCCTATGGGTCTCTGGCTCACTCTCCCCCTTGAGGCTTCAGCTCATTTGTCACCTCTTCAGAGAGGCCTTTCCTTTCCCCTCCAACTTCAGCAGCGCCCCTAGCTCCCTTTCACCTGACCTGGGCCGTGTCTCTGGTCAGCATTGTCTGCAGGGAGTTACCCGCGCTCATCTTGCTGTCCATCTCCCCGCTAGACTGTCCATGGTGGCGTAAGACTCTCTGACTTGCTTCCTGGGGCATCCCTGATGTCTGACACTACTCGCTGTGCATGAGGGCTCCATAAATATGTGTGGGATGGATGAATCAACAGTTCACAGTAACTCTTCAGGCTTTATTGAGTCCGGATTCCTTTGACTCAAATTCAGCAGGTCCCTGCAAAACAGACCCTCTTGTTTTTCTCATCTGGAAGCCTCCCTCTCCCTCTGGGACAGGTCTGGAAGCCAGTGTATCCTTGGTACCTCCCTGCCCCCTCCCACCAAACCATTCCCCCACTCCCCCTGCCCCCAAACCCCCTCCCCCCCGCCACCGCCCAAGTCTCCCATTAATCTTCCAGAAGCTAACCACTTCTGCCCATCCCCTCTCCCCTTCCAGACCAACCTGCCATCTCTCCCCGCAGGGCTCCTGCTGCTGCTTCCCAGGAGTGCTCCCCTTCTCACCACACTCCAACCTCACCCCTGCAGCTTGGCTCTGATTGTGAAGCTTTCCCAGCATCGTCCTGACCCTCAGAGGAAGCTCACCGCCTTCCTGTAGGCCCCAGAAGCCTCCCATGTGCCTTCCCGCCAGTCTCTTCCTGCTCCAGCCCTGTGTTCACCGGACGCTTCCCCCAGCTTAACAGAGCACTCCGCACCGTTGTCCACACGCTTGGGCCAGGGCTCCTGGAGCAAGTCTGCCTCCTCTCCCTCTTTTACACCCCAGGGGAAGAGACATGGCCTGACTTTGCACACGCAGTCCAGCCGTGTTCCTGGCTTTTAGTGGTGCTTGATAAATACTGGTAAATCAATGGTTGAATAAACTCAGTTGAAAACCTATCATATGCCAGATGTTAAGCTAGACATGTAAATATGTTATCTCATTTTCTCAGCAGTCTTGCAATGTAGGCACTATTGTGTTTGTTGATTGAATACATGAATGAACCAAGGAAAGAACTAATGGGGGCAGAGCCACAGTCCACAACCACACAGAGGCCAGGAGGAAACAGAATTTGTGAAAGGCACGGAGCATCAGGCATGAGCGAATGAAAGAGAGACTGTGGCAAAATGCAGCCCCACGGCGTCTATTACCGGTTGAGTGGTCTTCCCTTGAAATTCCTATGCCGCGGTCTCACTCCCAGGACCTCAGAACACGATCTTACCAGGAGACAGGGTCTTGGCCGATTACATCAAGATGAGAGTGTTAGGGTAGCTCTAATCCAATGTGACTGGTGTTCTTATAAAGAGAGGAAATGAGGTCACGAGGTACAGGCACATGGAAAGAAAAAGGCCCAGGAGAGGGGGCCTGGGACGGATCCTTCCCCCACAGCCCTCAGAAGGACCCCTGCCAATACCTTGATCTTGGACCTCTAGCCCCCCCCAACTGTGAAACCATACATTTCCGTCCTTAAAGCCCCCCAGCCTGGGGTACTTGGTTACATACAGCGGCCTCTGAAGGCACTGACATTCAGACACACTTTCAAGCCCGGTGGGCCAAACGAGATTTGTCCGGAGGCCGCATCGTGTGGGAGGAGGTGCAGGGGGCCAGTGTGGTGGCTTCCCGGGTCCCGGCCACACTCTGTCCACTGGGAATCATCTCTGTGGGAAGCTGAGGTCAAGCACATCAAATGGGAATTCAATTACGGTTTGGAGACGCGTCCTTGAGGTCACAGATTAAATGAGGGCAGGTGATGAAGGCAGGGCCTCCCTGCGGCGCTGGTGCCCCAGGCTCGAGAGGCTGGGCAGCGGCCCTGAGCAGAGCCCAGCGAGGCCGGTTTGTCAAGCATAGGAGAAAATCTGAATTAAAAAGAAGAGGTAGATTGGATTAGTTTAGACATGTCTGTCGACTAAGATCCCCAGCATATGGTAATCAATGCTCTGTAAAGCACATTGGAACTGCTGTTTACACGTATCTGTTCACTGTAAAAATGGAATCTATTTTTTTCCCCCTCAATTCAGAAATCTCATGTTACATGGAAAGGTTAATTACAAACCGACTTCTAAGAACCCTTTGTTGGAAGCTTCTGTTTCGTTTTCTCCAGGAGGAGTCCTTGAACTCCGTATTTGGGAATGCAGACTCGGGCTGGCTTCGAGAAGTCACTTCCTGCTTCTGGCGGCCCCCAGATGCAGCCGACGTCTCAGATGGCCCGACGGAGTTGGGACTAACCCGAAACCACTTCAAACCATCCACAATCGTCTAAAATGTGGTTTTGTTGCTTTTTCCATTTAGATTGAAGACCACCATCTCTTCAGCATGTCGTTCTGGTTGCAAAAGTAAGAGGGTCTCAAGTTCTGGGACCACAAGGAAAGACATACAATACTCCAGTGGCTACACCAATTAGGTCTGTGTGCTCCCAGCGCTGGGGAAGGTAAACGGTCTATTACTCTGCGGGTAATGCATACCACATGGCATTCCTTGGCCTCAAGGAAGCCCGAGAGGCCTGTTTTCCTAGTGATAACTGCAGGGGCCTGGCACAGAGTAGGTCCCCAGCTCTAAGATGGAGCCCCTCCACCACCATCAGCTTCACCATGAACTTCCCAGCTTGCCACAGCCCCATTGCAGCCTTCCCAGAGGGCTTATGTTCTCTGCAGCCATGTTTGGAAACTTCCTTACAGCAGGTGTGGGCAAGGCTGGGTTTTGTCTGCTTGACCATTTTTTGCTTCCTCTGGTCATAGGTGTCCATGGGGTCTCACCAGGCAGTCATGAAGGTACCCAGCCAGCCCCTGGGTATCATGGCTGGGCCTATCAGAGGACTGCATCCCTCTGTTTGGGTCAGGGATGGACACGTGACCCAAATTCCCTGAGAGTTACAACTGGTATATAAAGTAGTCCTCCTCTTTAAAAGAAAAAAAAAAAAAAAATTTATTCTGTCCTATAGGGATATACACTTAAGCTTCTAGCAATCAACATTCTTGCCTGATGGAGTATTCCTGGCTACAGCAGAACCCCAAAAATAAATCACAATGATAATAATAATAATGGTCAAATACTTATGTAGTATGGACTCTGGCCAGCACTATTCTAAATGCATTATGTTTATTACCTCCCTGAATCCCCACAACTTTCCTCTGAGGTCAGCACTCTTATCCCAGATGAGGAAACTGAGGCATAGGAAGGTTAAGTAACTTGTCTAAGGTCACAGAACAAGAGAGATTCAAATCTAGGCAATCTGGCTCCAAAGTCTTCACTCTTATGGGCTACCATAGAGCTCACAAGGGAAAAAGAGAGAGATGTCATCGGTTAAGGCCTTGCATCTTGCCATGCCTGAAGCTACTACCGAATTTCCCAGCATCACAAACCAATTCATTCCCTTTGGTGCTTAAACTACTGTGTTTTGTTGTCTGTGTCTTGCAACCAAAGGAGTCCTACTTCATCCATCCCTCTAATACATTCTGCCTGGGTAGAAGACAGACAAAAAACATCGCAACAAATTTTCTATAGTGCATTTAACAGGGTTCTGCTATGAACATGAAATCCTTTTTTCTGCTTCTATTGTTAATCTTTTTCCACAGACTATGAAACAGAGGCTGGAAGAGGTTGAGTCACTCCTCCAAGACTACATAGCTAGTAAGTGACAGATGTGTCTGAATCCCCTCAGGTCTGCCTGACCCCTGTCCATGACCCTGACTACCTCCCTTCAAATCCATAGTGTCATTATGTTGATTTGTTTTTTAAAGATTGATTAATTCATTGATTGATTTTAGAGAGCAGAGAGTGTAAGAAGGCATAGGGAGTGGCAGAGGGAGAGGAAGAGTCTCAAGCAGGCTCATGCTGAGTGGACAGCCCATTATGGGGCTTGATCTCAGGACCCTGAGATCATGACCTGAGCTGAAACCAAGAGTTGGATGCTTAATTGACTAAGCCAACCAGGCACCCCATCATTATGCTGATTTTTTAATGCACAGCCCAACTTCTTCCAAAATTAACATAAAGGGTCATAATAGAAATGCAGATGGCAGGACTGTTAAATTCGGTGTTTTTTTTAAAATAATCTCTACTCCCCTCCATGTGGGGCTTGAACTGATGACCACAAGATCAAGAGTCACATGCTTTACTAATTGAGCTAGCCAGGCACCCCTAAATTTGGTGTTTTTAAACAACAGTTTTATTTATATATAATTCCCACATTACACGATTCAAACATTTAAAATGTACAACTCAATGATTTTTTCCATATTCAGTGTTATGCGAGCATCACCAAAATCAACTTCAAAATGTTTCATCACCCGCAAAGAAACCCTGTATCCTTTAGCAGTCACTTTCCATGTCCTACAAATTTGCCAGTTCTAGACATTTCAGTGCTTTCTTTTTACTGCCAACACTGGAAATTCTATGGAAATATTGCATTTTATTTACCCATTCATCAATTGATAGATATTTGATGGGGTTTTTTGTTTGTTTTACTCTTCAGCTATTCTAAATAATGCTGTGTACATGTTTTCCTGTTTTCATTTCTTTGGAAAACCAGGAATTGCTGGGCTATATGGTAACTCGATGCTTAACCTTTTGAAAAACCTCCAGACTATTTTCCAAAGTGTCTGTATATACCATTTTACATTCTCACCAAAAGTGTCTGAGGGTTCAGGTTTCTCCACATCCTTGCCAACACTTTTCATAATCCTTGTTGTATTATAGCCAGCCTACGAGGTGCATCTTACCAGGGTTTTGGTTTGCACTTCTCTGATAGTTGATGATGGTGAGCATCATCATGTGCTTATTGGCCATTTGTATATGAATATTGGAGAAACATCTATTCAGATCCTTTGTCCAATCGTTGTCTTTTTACGATTGAGTTGTAAGAGATCTTTATATATTCTATAAAGTCCTTATCAAATATAGGATTTGCAAATATTTTCTCCCATTTTATGAATTGTCTTTTCACTTTTTTGATTGTGTTCTCTGAAGAATGAAAGGTTTTAATTTTTATGGAGTCCAGGTTATCATTGTTTCTTTGATTGCTTGTGCTTTTGACATCATATGTAAGAAATCATTGTCTGATCCAAAGTCATGAAGATTTATTCCTGTGTTTTCTTCTAAGGGTTTTATAGTTTTAGCTCTTACATTTAGGTCTTTAATCTATTTTGAATTAATTGTGTATGTGGTGTGAGGTAGCGTGTCCAGCTTCATTCTTCTGTATGTGGATATCCAGTTATCCCAGCTGCGTTTGTCAAAAAGATATTCTTTCTCTGTTTAGTTGTTTTGGCACACTTGTCAAAAATCAATTGACTGTATTTCTGGACTCTCAATTCTACTCCATTGATCTATATCTACCTTTATGCCAGTATCACAATATCTTGATTACTGTTGCCTTGTAATAAGTTTTTAGTATAAGAAATGTAAGTCTTTTGGGGCGCCTGGGTGGCTCAGTGGGTTAAGCCACTGCCTTCGGCTCAGGTCATGATCTCAGGGGCCTGGGATCGAGTCCCACGTCGGGTCTGTGCTCAGCAGGGAGCCTGCTTCCCTCTCTCTCTCTGCCTATTTGTGATCTCTGTCAAATAAATAAATAAAATCTTTAAAAAGAAAAAAAACTTAAAAAAAAAGTGTGAGTCTTCTATTTATTTATTTATTTTTTTAAGATTGAGCTATTCTTTCAATATGAATTTTAGAATCAGCTTATCAATTTCTGCAAAAAAGTCAACTGGGATTTTGATAGGATTGCACTGTGTCTGTAGATCATGGGGGTGTATGGCCATTTTAACAATATACAGTTTCTGATCCATGAACATGGGATGTATTTCCATTTATTTAGGTCTTCTGTCTCTTTCAACAATACATTATGGTATTCAGAGTATAGGTTTTGCATTTTGTCTTTTGTTGAAAGTATTCTTTCTAAGTATTTTATTATTTTTAATGCTATTGTAAAATGGAATTTTCTTAACTTTATTTTCAGATTATTGTTGGTATATAGAAATGCAATTGGCTCTTTAATATTGTTCTTTTATTTTGCTGTCTTGCTGACTTAATTGTAATAGCTTTTTAGTGGATTCCTTGGGATTTTCTATAAATAAGATCATTCCAGCTGCAAATAAAGATAATTTTACTTATTTATTTCCAATTTGGGTGCCTTTTATCCCATTCTCTTGCCTAGTTATGCTAGCTAGAAATTCCAGCACAAATTTGAATAAAAGTGGTAAGAGCAGACATCTCTGTTTTGCTCCTGATCTAAGGGGGAAAGTATTTAGTCTTTCACCATGTAGTATGATGTGGGCTTTACATGGATGCCTTTCATCAGTTTGAGGAAGTTCTCTTCTATTCCTAGTTTGTTGAGTGTTTTTATATCAAAAGGTGAAAGTTAGTTTTAAGAAGAGACCTCAAGACTTTCAGATAAAGACAGAGCATTGAGCACACATATCATTTTGTTCCCTCTTGGAACACCATTTAAACTAGAATAAAAGTTTTTTGTTTTGTTTTGTTTTTTGAAAGAAAAAAAACACAGGTCTGAAAGAATGAAGAGGAGACAATAAAAATATTTTAAGCTGGAAGATAGATGGGTAGGTAGCCACTGCCTGCAGAAAGCCAACTCTAAACCAAGTTTCAAAAACCAACAACCAGTCAAATCCACCAAAAGTCAGGAATTTATTGCTCATGTAATTCTAGAAGGGGAAGTGAAGGGTAGGGAGGACCAAGTAAGGAGGATTGGTTAAAATCCAGTAAAAAAAAAAAAAAAAAAAAAAAAAAACCAAGTAGATGGCTTCCCATATCTGCTCCCAGGGCTCACCCCTCACTCCAGGATGCAGGAGACCCACTCCTCTCCACTCCCCTCCAAAAAGGAGGTTTACTTCCTGGAGACTGTGAGGCAAAAGATGTGTGACTGTCTACAATGAAGGCTGAGCCTCTAGATTACTCCCTGTATGTCTCTACCTCCAGGCAGGAATCCCAGAATGGAAAGACCTAAGGACATTTACATTCAGGGTTTCCCAAAAAAGAGTTCCCCCACATCCCTCTGCACTTAACCAGCTCTATTCTTGGCTTGGTGTGTAGAGCGTCTTAGCCTTCCTCTCTTAAACAGTAGATTTAGACACACCTGAGAAGAGCCTTTACCAGGACGTAAAACAAGGAACTCAATAGCAGACTAGTCTGAGAAAAGAAAGTTTTCAATCATCATTAACTTTCTCAGATGAGAAAATATGTGGCAGGCATGAAGAAATAGGTGGAAATGACAAAAAGGAAATGTACGGAACAACAAAAAATGGCTCTTGGAAATTGGAACAATGACAGAAGAAATGAAGAACTTCATAGAATAAATGGAAGGCAAAGATGAAGTGTATCAGTTTCCTGGGGCTGCTTTAACCAAGTTCCACAGACGGGGGGCTTAAAGCAACAGAGATTTGTTGTCTCATGGTTTCGGAGACCAGAAATCCAAAATCAAGATACTGGTAGAGATCAGTTCTTTGTGAACCAGTTCTATGAGGAGAAACTGTTCTTTGAGCCTCACCCCACTTCTGGTGGTCTGCTGGCAATTCTTGATGTCCTGAATCTTATAGAGATGTCACCCCAATCTTTGCCTTCATTTTCACCCCGCGTTCACCCTGTGTGCGTGTCCATCTCTGTGTCCAAACTGCCCCTGTAATAATGACACCCATCATACGGGATTAGGATGTACCCCATTGACTTCAGTGTCACTTGATTACCTCTGCAAAGACCCTATTTCCAAATAAGGTCACATTCAGAGACACTGGGGGTTAGGACTTCAACATCTCCTGGGGCACAAGATTCGGCCCACAGCATGAGGTCGTTTCTTTCTAAGATGAACAAAATCCTATAAAGAACACAAAACAGAAATCACAAGAAAATCAGAGGAGGTACAATACCTGGATAACAGAAGTTCCAGAAAGAAAAAGAGAAAATGAAGCTGTCAGTGAAATAGTTCAAAGGAGTCTCCCAACACAGAATGACTAAAATTTGGAGATTGAAATTATGTAAAGTTATGTAAAATTATGTAAGTTATGTAAAAAGGCCCACACCAAAGGGCACAGTCATGAAGTGTCAGTGTACTGTGGACACAGAAGAACTTCAGAGGGAAAGGGAGAGAATACCAAGCAGACTCCCCACTGAGCCCAACATGGGGCTCAATCCCATGACCCTGAGCTAAAATCAAGAGTTGAACATTTAAACCAATTCAGCCACCCAGGCACCCCTAAGATTTTATTTTTAAGTAGTCTCTGCACCCAATGTGGGGCTCAAACTCACATCCCTGAGACCAAGAGTTACATGCTTAACTGAGTGAACCAGGCAGGCAACCCCAGGTAAGCTTCTTTAAATGTCCAGAGAGAACAAAAACAAAAGTGTTTCACGCACAGGATTGGGAACCAGAGGGCTTTAGGCTTCTCATCAGCATCACCAGATGTGAGGAAGATAAATGACTTCCAAGATTGGATTGAAGGAAGAGTAAAGACATTGCTGGTCTTACAAGGTCTCAAAGAAAAAAGCTCTCATACACACATCCTTTCTCAGGACACTACTGGAGGATGAGCTCCACTAAAATGAGGGAGTAAAGCAAGAAAGAGGAAGACCAGGATGGCAGGAAACAGGAGATATAGTGGAGAAGAGAAAGCAGGATATGCCAGGATGATGGTCAAGGGAGGTCCCACCTGAGAACCTGGATGGAGACAGGTCAGGAGACTCTAGGAGAAACGTCTACAAGAAGCTACAATTAGGACACCTGAAACCAATGAATCTGTTGGCAAAAAATGAGAGGACAGGTGAGTTAGAGTGTCAATTAGCCTTTAGTTTCACCCTCCCCTCTGCTTCCACCCGCCTCCATCCCCGCTTCTGACCAGAAGCTTCCAGGAGGCTATCCCCGTGGATTGCAACTCTGGGCTTCCTCACCCTTGGCTTCCTGTTGGGTTGGCTAATGAGTAACACTGGCAGGAGACGAGAAGGGATGAAGCACAGGAGGTCAAGGGTCTTCCATGCCCCTCTGCCTGGTTGATGCCACCATCTTGGCAGCAGCTACATCATCTACCCCTCCCTGACCACAAATACTGCAAAGCGGCCCCTTCTCCACAGCTCCAAATCTACTGGGCTCCAGTAACCCTATGTCCTCCCTTTGCCCTTCAGGCCTGGCACTGGTAATGGTTTCCCACTGTTGCTAAAGTCTGGGGGTGTCTCTCCATCCTTGTCCATGCTTCTCCGGATAGACCTTTCATGGATAGCCCTTGGACTGAAAGCCCATGGTGTGTCAGTGACAAACTCTGTCTGACCAGGACCCTGACTAAGCCTGGGTGTGTTTGTTTTTGAATTGGTGATAAATGCATAGAGATATGAGCAAACAAACAAAAATAATCACTCCAGGAAAACAAACCAAAAGAAAGGAAAGACAAACTAATCATAGTTTTACCATAAAACTTCACTTGTGTTGTACACTTTTATAGTCAAAATAATATACTGATATTGATCTAATCAAATATGACATAATAATACAGAGAGTAGGGTAGAGGTCAGGGAGAAGTCTAGATTTGTAAAGTGAAAATGGGAGGAAGGAAGGAAAGAGAGCTAAAAATCTCGCCTCCCATAGCAGAAGTTAAGAGGTAACGGGTAAGATGGAAAACACAGGAAGGAGCCCACTGGGCATGATTCTTATGACATACAGAAAGAACTACCAAAGAAATGGTGATAAGGTATAAAAAAAAGTTTCCTCTGAAGAAGGGAAAATGGAAGAGAAGGGAAATGGGACTAGAAGTGGGAATGCTGTTACTCTTAATGTATTAGGTAGTTAGGACTGCAAAACAAAATACCACTTTAAGGGTGGCTTAAAGAACAGATACTTATTTTTTTCACAGTTCTGGGAGTTGAAGATCAAGACACTAGTAGGGATGTGCTCTGGTGTGGCCTCGCTCCTTGACTTGTAGACAGCTGCCCTCTTACGTCCTCACATGGCCTCTTCTGTGTGTGGTGAGACAGACAGGTCTCTGGTGTCTCTATCTCTTCTTATTAGGACACCAGTCTCCTTAAGGAACCCCACTCTTAGGATTTCACTTAAAATTTACCTATGTCTTTAAAGGCCCACTCTCCAAAGAGGTCACATGAGGAGTTAGGGCTTCAGCATAAGGATTTGGGGGAACACAATTCAATCCATATCACTTAATATGACCTGTTGATCCAGGAGATTCTTTAGACTCTGGGCACATGGAGTAGGGTGTATTTAGGGAGCATCCACTCTATGTTAAAGTGTCCTGATATAAAGAACAGGACTGAGGGCAACAAGAGATGAGCTAAGGCTGGAGTATGCAGCATATATGCTTCTTAGGAGTCTTGCCTGGGATCGCACAGCAGACTCGGCATCAAGGGCGCCAGGGATGGACCAGACTCATACAAAGACCTTCCAGAGCAAAAGCAATTAAATATGGAACTGAAATTTCATCTCTTCCCCAACCCCAAACCTCAGACCACAGAATTCCCCCACTTCAGGAACATTTCCCAGTTTTCATTCTAGAGCAATCAGACTAAAAGCTAAAAGGTGACTGGGAACATAGGGAGGTATTAATCTTCAGCCTGGCTCTCCCGGAGTTCCACGTGCCTCCACCTGGCTTCAGCTCTCATTGTTAACAAGTCAGCCAGAAGGGGAAACCCGTCTTTTTCTGCTCAGAATCTCTCCTTGGATACCGGAGGGTGAACTGATTGGAACGGAGGAAGTGAAGTTGGAATTGGTTCTTTCTCATTCTTGGTCAATTTCTGTTTATATTTCTATAGTCCAGCAAAATGGTGTGGTAGAGTACTTAATGCTCAAAATATTTGCTGCCCCACCTCGTGGCACCCAGCCTGGGGGATGACTATACTTCCCTATCCCGTGTGGTGTATGAGGCTTGGGCTAATAAAATGTGAGTGGAAGTGACGTGTGTCACCTCTAAGCAGAGACTGGAAGGGGCCGGGCATGTTTTGCTATATCCCTTCTGCCTCAAGACAGACAGTAATATCCCAGATTGAGCCTGGGTTCCGGAGTAAAGAGGACAGGAAGTAGAGCTGTTTCTCCACTTGTAGCCTGGGTGAGAAACCAACCTTTGCTTTTGTGAGCTGTGCAGATTGGAGGTGATTTGTTACAGCCGCAGAACACAGCCTGAGCTGCCTGATTCGGGTGGGAATTTCTGCAGCTTGAAGCTGCCCCACAGCAGCCCATTAACTCATGTCACCATCACATTTCTGCTGAAAATGCATCCTTTGTTCTTCAGGGAGAAAGTCAAATATAGGAAGTGAGAGTCATGCCAAAATTGTCTGGATGCTTCTTGGCCTGCAGTGGAGATATATATATATCTCCTGCTGGTTTTTTTTCTCTGGAGAGCCCTAATTAATACACAGGGGTATAAATAAAAGAGAAGTTTACATCTCACCGGTAAGGGGTCAGGAACTAGGTAGGGCACCCTAGGACGACAGTTCCACGGAGCCATCTAGGACCCAGGCTCTATCTTTCAGCTCTTTTAATCCTTACTATGTAGCTCCCACCCTTAAGATGGGATCATGATCCACGGTGACTAACGGAGTTTCAGCCGTCACCCTGAAGTTCTAAGCCGGAAGCCTGAGCAATCAGGCAAAACTAAAGCATGCTTGCCTCCCTCCCATCATGAGAGAACATTAAGAGTCTCTACTGCGTAACTGGAAGATGTCCTTGTTTTTATTCAAAGATTTTATTTTTTTGAGAGAGAGAGAGCATGCAGACTTCCCATGGAGCTGGGAACTCTTATGTGGGGCTCGATCCCAGGACTCTGGGACGACGACTCAAGCAGAAGGCAGTCACCCAACCAACTGAGTCACCCAGGCGCCCTGTCCTTGTTTTTATATTCAAATATGGCCCTTCTAATCAGACTGATTTCAGTCCGGCTGTGCACTTGGCAACACCAGACAAGGGCTGTCAAGGTGTAAGGACTGCCGTGTTCTTGTACAGTCTGTGATGGTTGCCTAATGGGAGGTTGGTCAGACTCTCATTTCCAGGGTGGACTCCTTGCAGACAAAGACTTAGAGTGGGCAGAATAAAGGGAAATGTGCTGACATCCAATGAATTAAGAGAAAACCACCAAGCAGAGGCATACAAAACCGGGGAAATAAAACGTTAAGCCCTGGGACTCCTGGGTGGCTCAGTTGGTTAAGTGTTGCATTCGACTCAGGTCCTGATCCAAGAGTCCAACCCACATTGGGCTCCCTGCTCTGCAGGGATCTGCTTCTCCCTCTGCCCCTCCTCCCCTTATTCTCTCACTCTCCATCTCTCTCAAATAAATAAATAAAACCTTAAAAAAAAAAGTTAAATCCTTAGAGGCAAGAGGCAGCGGGCTGTCCCCCATCTAGGCTCCCCCACAGGGCCTGCTGCCTCTTGGGATGCTCATCCTTTCTGTACCCCTGGTCTTGCTACTGGAGAGCCTGTTCTCCAAGAGAGTTGGGAAGGCAAAGCCAGAATCTTCCGTGTGGGGAGGACTCTGGGAAGGGAGGGAGGGTATCAGAGGTGCTCACCAGTGCATGGGAGAGGGCCTCTGGCTGTATCTGCCCACTGCAGGGCCCGGGAACTGCTCTGCCAGACCTCCACTCCTTCTCCTGCCCCTGCCCCACTAGGCTGCAGGCCCCCTCCCTTTTTGCAAGGGACATGACAGCGGGCAGAAAGGAGAGTACAAGGTCACGCAGGTCTTGGGTTTCATTCTTCTGTGTGTGGTCCCACAGCTCCTAGCCTCCCCAGCCCCTTCCCTAGCCCCCAGCCCACCCCCTGCCAGCTCTGGCTGGGCCCTGTAGCACTGGGGAGGGAAGGGTGGCTGGGACCCCGGGCACAGCAGCACCCCCACCCCCACCCCCAAACCCCCCTCCTCCTCCTTGTGGACTCTATTAAGCAAACTCTTCAGATGTCTGGATCGCGGGCGGCAGGGACTTTGGCAGGCACTGAAGTGGATGGTCACGTCAAAAGACGGCCAATGCCTCACCTGCTGTCAGGAAGAAAGGCTTCCGGCGTCCAGGGAGTCAAGAAGAACTCACTTAAGCAGGAGTGTGACTAAGATAAGAGCAGATTGCAACTGACAGCCAGGGGCTCACAGTTAGATGTCCCCAGCAAGGGATGGAGGGGAAACCCAGGAGGCAGAGAGCGAGGGCTGGCCAGCTGACACCAGGCTGCTGGCATTCACACACCCGGGGTTGGGTGGTGGTTCTCTCCTGTCCGCAGTTAGGATGCCAGACCTTCCCTCTCTTGCACCGGGGGTTCTGTTTTGCAGCCCTGAGCGGTCGGATTCTTGTAACTAGTAGGCACCTGAAGGTGACATGAGCTATCCCTTTGGAAGGCTACTGTGGTTCCACATGTGGCCTCAAAGGTAGGAAATGGCAAGTGTGCAGTACACTCCAGTTACCCTGTGGTGCAGGAAACTGACATTTTGTGCATATCTTAGCAGGACTCAGGGACTTAGCAGCTCACTAAATCTTCATGTGCCAATTACCATCCTACAGAGAAAAAATAAAACAGGTTAGAGAGGCTCAATAGTTTCCTCATGGCCACAGGCCATCTGTATGTACCCAGTAAGTCTTATCTACAAGTCTTTTCACAAATGCTCCCCCCAGACTTATATTAGTTGGTGGAATAAGTTTTAAAAACACCATATTAGGGGCACCTGGGTGGCTCAGTGGGTTAAAGCCTCTGCCTTCGGCTCAGGTCATGATCCCAGGGTCTTGGGATCGAGCCCCACATCGGGCTCTCTGCTAGGCGGGGAGTCTGCTTCCCTTCCTCTCTCTCTGCCTACTTGTGATCTCTCTCTCTCTCTCTCTGTCAAAAAAATAAAAAACAAAATCTTAAAAAAAAAAACTTAAAAAAAAAAACAAAAAACCCCACACCATATTAAAGAAACTGAAATGGGTTTCTTTCCTGCGGGACTTCTCAGAGCTTTTGATATGCTAACGATCACGGTGGAACTTCAAGAGGGCTTCTATATTAAACAGGATTTCAACCAAATTTTTTGGCCACAGCTAGACATCTGGCTTAACTTGTGTTCAAGGAACATACTTTGGAGGAAGCTGCCCATTCAGCCTCTTCAACACGAAAAGCCAGGACTCTGGATTAGACGGCTTTGATTCAAATCTCAATTCCTCCACTTACTATCTGGGTAGCCTTGGGCAAGTTCCTTAAAATCTCTGCGCTCCAAGTTTCCTCATTTGTAAAACAGGCAGGCAGTGATACCTTCATTCCACAACCATTTATCCCGCCCAGACGCTGCCAGTAACCATTCTAGACTCTGAGGGCGATGTCAGTGCTCACCTCATAGAATGTGACAGATGGGAATGTATTCCAGGGAGCAGGGCATTTTTTCCTCTAAGGGGCCAGATAACAAATATTGTAGGCTCTGTGGGCCACACGGTCTCCCCTGCAACAACTCCACTCTGCCTCGGTAGCAGGAAAGCAGCCACAGACAACACAAGAATGAATGGGCGTGGCTACGTCCCAATAAAACTTTATTTATAGACACTGAAATTTGAATTTCATATAATTTTCACATCCCAAATACTATTCTTTAAAAATTTTTTCAACCACTTAAAACATGTAAAATCCATCCTTAGCTCATGGGCTGTACAGAAAGAGGCAGTGGGCAAGGATTTGGCCCATGGGCTGTAATTCACCCACCCTGACTCTACTCCATAGTGTTTCTGCGAGGACTAAGGGAGCTAGTAAGGCACTAAAGTCAATACCAAGAAAATGTGCTGTTCTTGCTGCTTAAATAAGTTTCACTAAGGCAATGCCCCTCCACGTAGAGTGGAATGGATTTAGAGTCAGGATGAGATGAGGAATTGTCCCAGAGCTGGGAACATAAAAAAGGGTCCCAGGCAACTGTCGTTCCCAGGACCTACCGCACATGCCCGCCATTCCCAGGTCACTCAGTGCCATCGAGGCCTAAGTTCCCACTAGGGATTTATGGGTTTCCATAGAAGAGCCCAGCCAGTTGCGGGCGCTGATTGCTCCCAGATGAATGGAGGTGCTTGCAATTCTCCCTCTTATTAGCCTATTTGTTGGCTGCGTCCGTCGGCATTGTCAGGATGCTCTCTGCACGCAGGCGTCGCTGGAACATTACAGTATAATTTATTAGAGGGTCTTGCCTCTTGGGAGTGCCTCGCATTCACACATTTTCCACTCTGGCAGACTCTTCTAATTCCAGCCAATGAGATAACTCTTTCTGGAGACTTCTCCAAACGGGTACAAATTCCTTTAAATGTGAAGAGGCAATGAATACAATTTATATATCCACCTTGCTCCCGCACGCGGAGCTCTCCTGCTTCTGGGGCTGCTGTGACGGCTGAATTACTCAGGCTAGAAAACTGGTTCTCGTCTACAGTTCACGCTCCATGAGTGTATTTGTGGCTGATCTAGTGGTTTGTAGCTCAAACTTCTCTATGCCCGGAGCTTGTGACATTTACATGTGTGTGAAAAAGCCTTCCCCGTCAGTACGCATGTGCATGTAGACATAGGTACGCACGTATGTGGAGGCAGGGACGGTACATGTGTGCAGCCCACAGCCGGTGCTTACTGAGCTCCTCCCACGGAGTGATGCCAGGCACCCTGGGGGTCCCAAATTCTCCCGCTGACTGGAAACTTTTTTTTTATCACAACAGCGCGGTGAACATCATTTTAAAAAATCAAACTTTTAACGAGAAGCTGTATTCATTGTAACTCGGTTTGTAGATATGGAAACACCAAGCAGCTGTGAAAAATGCCACTGGCTCGATTTGCATGTGGCTTGCAACCAACTGCTCTGGGCCAGGGGGCAAAGATATATATATTTATATAAGTATGTATAGAATATAAAAAGAAAAAAAGGATACAAAACGGACCAAACCTTTCTCATTCATTCCCAGCGTTGACAGCAGTGAAGTGTCCGAGTGTTCTGAAAAGAAGGTTGCTCCCTACCAATATTAAAACCATGATAGAGACCACCACGGGGGCACTGGCCCACTGCCCCTGGGAGCAGAGAACAGGGCAGAGGAGGAGGGTTCGTTCCAGACATGAGGGAAATGAACCTAAGGAGACTCACTTGCCCAAGGTCACCAAGGTCAGGTAGAGGTGGGAGTCTTCTACAGTTCTGACTCCAAGGGTGCATCTTGCTGCTTCCAGGAATCACATCCGTTTGGTGGTTTGCCCTGTTACTTGAGAGTCCCTGGGGTTGGCAGAACCGGTGTGACAGCCTGGGCGGTCTAGCCTGGCCTACATGGTGACACCCATCACCGCCAGCAGGCCTATGGGTCTGGCATTTAGAGCCACAGTGCTTAGCCCTGGCCTTCTCCTCCGCTCCCATTCTGAACAGGAAAACAGCCTTTTGAAGAATTGGCGTTGGATACTTAGTTTTCTTCTTTCCTCACTCCTCCAAGCCACTCAGCCAGCTTTCCGTTTGGAATTCCAATGGCCGCAGGGAGTGCCCCACAATTGAAGAGTTGCTTAAAATCAGCCTTGCAGGGTTCTCCAACTGCTTTGGGTGGGATTGGTCCAGGGCAGGAATGGCAAATGAATTTTACCACACTGGAACATGGGCTCATGGAGCCTGCAGAGCCGTACTGAGGTTTCAGAGTCTGAATTCAGCTGAAAGAGAGAGAGTACTGTGACTGATGCGTGCTGTCTGGCACAGGCTGGAGACGGGGAGACCAGGAGCTGGGGCTGC
Source organism: Lutra lutra (assembly GCF_902655055.1). Classification (NCBI taxonomy): domain Eukaryota; kingdom Metazoa; phylum Chordata; class Mammalia; order Carnivora; family Mustelidae; genus Lutra; species Lutra lutra. Next base: position 183,637,468 of record NC_062278.1, on the reverse strand, counting down.
CACTTGTATGCCAGGGCTAGGTCAAAAGCACCTGCAGGAGTGGGCCAGTTCCAGTCCGAGTGCACACACGCCTCCCCTTGAGCTGTGTTTTGGCACAGCTGTGTAATCGGCACCACAGAAGCACCTAGTCGCCAGATGCCCCCGAGCCAGCCCCCAGCCGCAGCTTTGTGCTGAACACCTGGAGAGAAGTCAGGATCACCAGGCAGAACATGACACCTGGGTTAGCCACTTTCACTCGAGGGTCTGTCCTGACCTGAACCCCTTCTTCGTCTTTCTAGACATGTCCCCATGACCTTTTCCAGAAAAACCAGAGCCTACCCTGCAGTTTTCAGCAGTCCGTTTCTCTTGCCTCTAGCAGAGCCGGGACTGCCAGGAAGAACTGAGCCTTCCTTAACACCCTGAGGGGCTGCCAGGTTAGACTCTGACTTCTTGGACAGGACCTCGATCAAGTTTTTAATTCCAATACAAGGACGGTTCTGAATCTCTCCTTGCTGTGACTTTAAGGGTTCAGAGTAACTCTTCAGAACTGCTGGGAGGTCAGGGACGAGACAGACCAAGGGCCTCTCGGATACCCCTCATCTCCTCTTCGCTGCCCCAGGCAGAGGCTGGCTGGGTGCCACGTCACAGGACTCTGAAGGCAGAGCAGAAGCCTGGGCACCTTCCCGCTTCAGAGGTCATCCTAGCCTTGACCAAGACCAATTCAGTCAGCGTCTCGCCACGCTGGTGTCAGTCTAGCCATGGTATTACTCGGGGGGGGGGGGGGGGGGTCTAGACATGTGTCAACCCTGGGGTTTAGCTGAGGGCAAGTGGAATGAGTCTTTGCCTCCCCTCCTGTCCTCATGACTAGAAAGGATCCACACTCTTTCCCTAAGAGACATCCTTGCACTTTCACTCAAAGGGCCAACCTCTTGCTGTATACCTCTATCTGGGGTGAGGGGCAGCTTCCATTGTCCCCAAAAGGGTGGAGCCAGTGCCCCAGCAGTGGGGACCCTCATACAGGACTCCTTAGGTACCAAAGAAAGCTGAGGGGTGAGAGGTACAGCCCATTGCCTGTCTGTACCCACACTGGCCCCTGGGAAACAGGAGACCTAATATCACCCCTGCCCTTCCACCCTTCCAGATCCTTTCTGAGACTCCTGAGGAGTCAGACTTGGGTTAGGACTGGGTACTGGAAAAGGAGGACAGGGAGAACATAGTTTGCTGTTTCCTCTTACCAGGACTGGCCCATTTCCCAATTCAGCGTCCTGCACCACTTTACACAGTCTTCCTTTCAGCACTAGTTCAGGTGCAAACTCGGACAAAGAAGAGTAAGCGGAGGCCGATCCTGAAGTGTTTTGAGGGGTTCCCATACTCTGAAAGGGTACAGCGGTTGCCGTGGCCTCTTGGCAGTCCCACTAGCTCTGTTTGTGTGGCTTTTAAGCCCGACGCTGCATTTCGCTGACATCTGAGGTACGTCACCGCGTACTTGGCCAGAAACGGGTTTTCTTCGGAGGGTTTTCAGTCATCCGCTTAACTGTCGTCAGCCATCATCTTTAAATCACCGCAACCGATCTCAAAGGATGAGCTTACACACATTAGCTGCTTTTCTTCCCCCATCTGGACATTCTTTCGCTCAATTATGCTTGCTGCTGCAGCTTAGAGACACGTCCCGAGACACCCAAATCCACTCGCGCTTCTGATAAACAACCAGAGTTGTCCTTAGCCTCCTGTTCCCCCTGGAACTATCCCACAAGCTAAAGATGCAAGTACAAAAAGGAACCATTTTCCTAAGGGCTAAAATCTATACACAAGAAAGTAAAGATTTCCGCGTAAATTTTACTATTTTATTTGTGAAAAAACTACAAGCAGAATTCATAAATAGACATTTCTATTTAAAGCAGGAAAATGATAAAGTGGCTTCTAATAACATAGTCGTGCACATGCCAGTAACAGGAATATATTAACATCTTTTATTTGCTAGACAAAGAGCAGTGTCCAATATAAATTTTCCCAAAACATTTAAGACCTGTGAATTTCTGACCAGTTCACAAAACCACCAACTGACACTTTAGCATGAAGAAAAAAACAAACCTAACAGACTGTCAGCTCTAAAGACGTTACAGAGCAGAAACTTCCGAAAGCGTTATACAAGCTGTCTTTCTGGGCAAATGAAAAATATAGCTCGTATAATACATTAACAAAAATTCACAAGATAAGATTATGTTTTGACATACTTAACAAGCATTCTCTATTTGTCTCCAACAAACAAAGCTAAGGAAATAATGTAACCATCTTTACACAGTAAATTAAGGTTACAAGTCATACACAAGAACAGAACTGCTTGCGCATTAAAAACTGTTCAGCTCCATTGTCATATTCTAAATGTTGGCTCTTAAACCATTTTCGGTTACATACAAGCAAAGGTTATTATATATTCAGCAATTAATAAATTTTCAATAATTTAAGATACGGTAGCTTAAAAAAGTAGACTGAGAATGGTCTTGATAAGGCAGGTGGAACATTTTAGTGGAACTAAACTCACAGAAGCTTCTGCCAATGTTTTTTTAAAGATCCAGATTGAAACTGAAAGGTTTTGATTAAAGTATCTTGTGGGTGTCCAGATGTCTTTACCGTTTTTAAAAAACTGCATGACTTGAGCAGAGCAAGTCAGGTAAGCTCTGTGTGTGCGCGCACGCGTGTGAAAGATCCTGTGGTATTAAAACAAATGGAAACTTGCAAGCATAACACTGTGCTTTTTTTGTTTTGTTTCGTTTTTATAACCTTACTGTGCCACTGAATACCAAGTATTTCTGGTCCTCTTTTAATATATATCTTTATAATCTACACTAGTGTTTTTACGAGCTGCCTACTAATTGTAGGGCAAATTGCAAATGCAAGAAAGTTACAGGAATTCCATTTCCAGAATTACATGCCTGAGGGATGTCATCAATTTCGGAAATTAGAAGTTTTAAGGTACCTACCGCCTCACTACCTCAACAGACGACGCGATGGCAGCTAGTGGCCCAGCTAGTGGCCCGGCACCATAACATCTGTTGAGAGAAGTCCCACTGTTAGCTGCAGGTCTATCCAAATGCCAATTTCGTCTCACCTGTTCTAACGCAATCCTCCCTTCCTTCACCCCGCCCCATTCTTTCATGTATTGATTTATCACGGAGGCAAAACTGAAAAACCAAGACATTGGCAATGAATTAATTAGCAGCCTATGAGTAGCTGGTTAATCAGCTTTTTCCACTAATCTAGGGGTCCAATCACTTTACATGAAACTAATTTTGAAAAAGTACACAGTGTTTCTGAACAAAGTGCATACCAACACTTATTGGTTCAAAAAGCAGTGCAACCCACATGAGTTTGGTGGCATTTAAATTTTTTTGTAAAAAGTTAATTAAAAAACGTAGCAATTCCTTACATCTCTGGAAAATAAATATGGCTGACTAATTTACCCTCCCTGAGACCCTTAATAAAAGGAATATTAAAACTTTAGAAGGAATGTCTTTGCAATATCCCACTAATATTAAAATGTGGATTTAAAATTCATAGTCAAATCACTATGTATTATATATTCTGATGCTTACAGAAAGCATCTGATTTCCTTTGGTTCATTAATAAATACTTTAAAAATGTATTTAAAAAGATAGCATAGCTTGCATCCCAGATACAAGCATTATTTTAAAAAGAGGGGAACAATTGTCCATGCATTTGAGAATAGGACCACAGCAACAAATGGCACTGCTTTATCGTCTATACCTTTGAGAACAGAATTTGAATTATGGTGCATTGGTGACTATAGAATAGTTTTAATGTAAATGTGAAAGGAACCTTTCCTGTTGGCTACTCAAATCAAGCTGTTAATTGTTTCTTTTTGTTTTACTCGTTGCCTCCACAGACAGGTACTTCTGTTCTTAAGCAAACCAGGTTTTCCACACCAAAACGTGGCGCTTCATCACAAATCGGCTGCCCTCCCGTGAGTCCTTCGGTACGATCAAGTAAAGGAAGGTAACACCAAGTTCCCATGCTTGAAATGACTCTGAAGCCTATGAACTGTATGGATATGAATGTTAAGAGTTAAACGGAAGAGAGACCCTAAATGCAAACAAAGCAAAACAAAACATATGAAAAATAAGGAAGGGGTGGAATCGTTATTAGTGGCCTTTGTTTGTTTGTTTTTGCAAGATAGAAAAAAAAAAAAAGAGTGAAAAGAAACCTTGAAAGAGTTCGCTCAAGCTATCTTTATGATGAGAGAGAAAAAGATCACAGGCTCACAGGAAGTATGAGCTCTCCCTGCAATTCTGGCTGCTAGTGCTTGCACCATTCACCACTTGAGTTCCTTCCCACAGCAGGGAATTGAGAAATGTCTCCAAACACCGAAAAGCTCCATGTCGGGACTGGATGTGCAGTTGATAACCTCTGTTCAGTAAAGCAAACAAGAGCAGATTTTAAGAAAGAGAAAGAATTCTTGTAACTAAATTGGTAGGGTAAGGAAAAGGAGGGGACACAACGCAAACCAATTTCAATTACAAAACCACGACTGCAATGTCACGTGCAAAGTGGAGATAGGGAGTTGCTTCTGGTATGGACCAAAAATACAGTTTAGACGGTTTTAATCCTAAAACTAAGAGACGATTTCTATTTACCTCAGTCATGAGTAGAGGTCTGGAAAATGGATGGAATTCGAGTTACAGAATACCATATTTTCATGAGTGCTTATGGTAGGAACAGCAATGTTAACATGTAACCGGAACTTACACGAATACTTGGCATTCTGGAGCTAGTTTAGTTACTTTCGAACGATCAAAGCCCTCCCAACTAAACCATTTGTGATTTGTCAGTTATTCCATTGCAAATGCAGGCTAACTGGAGCAGTCTTTAAATTTGAGATCACATTGTTTAAAAAATATATATTTTTCTATCGTCCAGTACTCTTTAGACAGATGAGAGAGTCAAGTTCCCACGTAGGTTGGAACATACTTCATGTAAGACTGATTTTAATTTAATTTCAGCACTTTCATAGAAGGGACTGTCCCAGATCTGTAACTGTTCAATGTTGTATTCACTTCACAGTGTATCAAGCACCAGCGTTGCCATGGATTGGTTTCAAATAACCCTTTATATATAATTTTATATTTATATATATATAGTTATATCAAAACTGATAGTACATAGTATAACTGGAAGAAAGAACTAAACTTAAAAGGATATGCTGAAAGGATGGAGTCTGTGAACACAATAAATAAAAGTTCCCTCCCCCTCCCAACCAACCCCCCAACAAAACAAAAACAAAAAACCAGTTGTAATGTACATGGAAAATTGTGCACAGCAGATTTTTTTTTTTTTTTATAAAAAGTAGATTCAGGAGCACATCCAATTATAAATGATTGTTAGGAAAATCATATAAAACAATGGAATACATAAAAGTGTCAAGAGTAATCGTCAGGGTGCGAAATTCCTTGGTGGCCAGATGCCCATGGCAAGCAGAAATTATCCCGGCAGCTTCACTAAGAGGCCGATGTCCACAGAAGATTCTCCAGGGGGTGCAAGCAGCATGGGCAGGTGGAGGATTTGAATTTCATACCCTGATTCATAGTTTTCACAATTCCATGTGCAATTTCAGAAAGATTCATCATTTACTGCTGACATGTCGCCCTTTGGCGTGGAGGAACGGGAGGAGCCCTTGTCTGTGCTCTCCGACCCCGAGCTGCTCTGGTTCTGCTGTTCTGACCCTGCACTGGAGGTCACTGTGGATGAGGACGTCGAGGAGGAGCGAGTCTTTTCCTTAAAGTCTGTGATAATGACGGTGACGTTGCCCACAGTCACTGCCAACTGCTGTGCGGTGCTCCTGTCCACGTTTTTCAGCCGGGGCCTGAAAGCAACACCCCAGGGAACAGCTAATTAAGTAAGCTATGGATTCAAAGCAACGTCATCAGTACACACGAGACTTCGTGACACTGTGGCAACGAATCTAAACTGCGACCATGCATACCAAAGCTTACTCCTTTGGCAATAGAAACCAATACTGAACAAAGCTTTGGACCAATGCAAATTATCATCAGTTTATCTTTTTCCTGTTGTGGCCATAGTGATACAGAAACGGCCGAAATATACACATACGTGTGTCTTCAAAGTTAACAGCCCATACCTAGCTCATGCTCCCCCCGCCACACCGTTCTCAGCCTGCAAACCCACAGGAACAAAACTGCCCATGGGTTCTTGACTAGGACCGAGTAAATCAGAGCATCGGTGCTGTATTTCGTTCTAGTTTCAAATACCTTGAGGTGTGATTCGTTTCACTGGTCTTTGTTGTAGCATTTGCAGACTGTATACTGTTTGCTTCGCTAGGAGGATCTTTCAGAATATCAGACTTTGGTCTAAGGTGGGGACACAACAAAAGGCATTTAAAACACAGCTTAGATTCACCTGCAAAATAATTTATAGTGTGCAGAGTTAGCTAAGAATGGGAACTTACTTTGTTTTCTTGTTGGTATTTTTCTTGGTGACACTAGGACTGATTTCCTTATCTTTCTCAGGTTTCTCTTTGTCTTGCTTTTCCACTTTCTCCTTCTTCTCCTTTTTCGGGGGTGGCGGGGTGGCATACTGTTGTGCCACTTGTTGTGCCACCAGCTGAGAATTGATCCGAGGTTTTCTAGAACATTCAAGAAAAGACACGTCACTCTTTGCTTTATAAATTATTTCTCTCTTTTTTTTAATTTTGGATTTATAATTTCTTTGGTATTTTATTACTGGTATCTGGCAACTCAAAACTAAACTACTTGTTACTTCTACACTATTATGTCTGTGCAGTACAGATTAAGCTCATGAAACGTTTCCTCCTTCAAATCCACCTCCCGTGTATATATATCTCCCTTTAATGACACATACACATGTGCTCACAAGTCTTTCAGCCCATAAAACAGGACAGTGTTTCTGAGAGTGCTGAGAACACTACTTCTTTTGAGCTGTCAAGATTATACTGACTGACAGCTTTCAAATACTCCTGCTGCAGAGGGTTAATCTCATTTTATTAAATGGACACTGGTAATCCCTTGAAAGGAGAATGAAATTAGAAGTGTGACATTCACTTCTCAATCTAATTATTCCAACTTGCTCGGCTCCCCTGCAGCTCTGTGATTGGCATGGACAACACATATAGAGCAATAAAAGGTAACTGTGGTTCATACTAGCTCCCAAGGGGGTGAAAGACTGAGAGTCACTATAAAAAACCTCAGACAAGTGATACATTCATTGTGCCATCAACCATTCTGTCCCCGCCAATCTCCAACTGACACTGGCTCTTAACACTATTGTTTACAAATTCTAAGTGCTGCCCGACACTGTGCACAATGCAAAAGCATTCAGACCCAAACGGGAAAGGGAGAAAGAAGAGCCTATGCATTATTTCTATACAATATTCATTTTCAAAGACATTCCCATCTAGACCGCCATTTATAATAGAATCAAGTCTCCAAAAACAAGGTAGGAAACAAATACCCGGATGGGCCACTAATGAGGTGACCGGCTGGCTGCTGAATGTAACCATCACCTTCAGACCCTAGAGCTCCCTCTCATCCCTCTCCAGGATGGAGAACTGGGCCAGGAAAAATAACCCGACACCCTAGGTCTGGCTCATCAGTGGGTAGGCCAGTGGATGGAACACCGTGGGGGGTGGGGCGGGGGAGGGAACAAACCAATAAATTTAGAAAAACAAAACTTAAGAGCTGCTAGATACATGACATGCTGAAACCCTAAGTTAACCGCTGCGTTCCCTGAGCTCCCGAGCGTGGGTGTGGTGTGGATGAGGAGGAAAGCAGGCAGAGGAGGAGACAAATGGCTCACTCGCATGAGTTCACCAAGGTGAGCCTGAGCATGGAAGGCACTGGGTTTGCTCTGAGCGTTTCAGTGCTCGTTCGGTGCTCGTGTGGCTTTGCCTGAAAACAGACCAACAAAGGTGCAAACAATCTCAGATCAAGTTTCCTACTGGCCTCCAGCAACACGGGCCTTGCTCATGGGGTGGCACACGTAAAACCCAGTCACAGGTACCCCTCAGCCTGGACCAAGAGATTCAAACACAGATGGGAGGTACCCTAAGGAAAGGGAGGAGTGTACTTACTCTAAGACCAAAGTCCCCAAACACTCACAGCCCCTATGTGAAAGGTCACCTTCTCTTTTCCCAGGTTCTGAGAAAGGCAGAAGCAGCCATTCTAACACAGGCTACTCTGCCAAAGTACAAGTTCGAATGTATTAATACTTACAAGGAAGCACCACTACCAAGCATTCCACAAGCACTCACTGGGACACAAACAGATCCCCTGTCTAAAGAGATTACGGAGCAATTTACGTTAAGTTAAAATAAAATGTCATACGCTAAAGGCCGCTCAGGTGTCAAAATGAGTAACCTGACCAAAATTAATACTGTTAAAAAAGCAGAAAAACTTTATGAAAAACTACACCTTAAGGGAGAATTTCAGTTAAGCCAGTATGTCCACTTTACTCCAGAGAACTCTTGACACACAAACACAGAGGGGGGCCCCTGGACACCTATCTAAGAGAACCTTCCACGGAGACAGAATCAAAGGTAACCACCATCCTAATCAACAGGCCCACCCAGTCTGAGTTAGAGGAGTTGTCTCACTCTAGAACACCCTACAAAGTTCTGTCATTTTCAGCGCTGTATTGAATTGTTAATCAACTGTATTCTCCTCAGTGGCAAGATCACATCTTCATCATTCTTGTCACCATGTCATTCAGCACAGTGGCAGGTACTCAATAAAATTATCTACTGGATGAATAAAGACTAAACAAACATAGCAGAGAAAGTCCAAGTAAAATGAGACTGGACAAGAGGGTTCAAGCTTTGGTGGTCGGGAGGACGTCAATGCTGACTTCCAGGAGAGCAGCCCACAGGGGATCAACAGCTGTGAAGACTTGACAGATTACAGGCTGCACAAGGCCTAGCACAGAGGTGGGAAACAGGAACCCTTCTCTGAGCATCGTGGTGCTGAGGTAGAGGATAGCTCTGGCCATTATCGAAAACAACAGGCCAGGTTTGAGATTTCTATAGGAAAAGGAAACTTAAATCATGTTGTACGCTGAAAGAGGGAAAAAGGCCGAAGGCAGGCCAAAGAGAGGGGGTTAACTCATGGGGCAAAGGAGAGAAAAGTACAATGAAGAAGAGTCCTGGGAAAGGAATGGGGACACTTTTCTTCTGAGACAGGAGAAGGATGCTACGTAAAAAGGGGATTATGAGGAGAAATTAGAGGAAGTCAGAGAGGAGAATCAGAAACCATGGACATTAAAAGTGGTGTATGGTTCAGTGAGAAACAGGCACTAAGAACAGAAAAGAGAGCTAGTTATGATCAGAGAGAGAAGGAAATTACTAATTTTAATTTTTTAATTTGAGTAATTGGAGTAAAGCTGACACACAGTGTTATACTACTTTCAGGTAATTCAACAATTCTATATGCTACACCCACCACAAGTGCAGCTTCCATCAAAAAGGAAGTTACTTGCATCTTGGGTGTGGGAGGGGACATGAGTGTGCGGGCAATAAAGACGCTCTCAACCAGCCAGACATCATGCTTGTCCAGGATGAAGTATTCCCAAACACGGCCGGCCTGCCAAGGCTCTGGGCATACCATGGCCAACAGGTGAGGTGCCCATGTGTTTCTGCCCCTGGTGATCATTCCCTAACACGTCCACAAATACACTATCAGAATTCTTCTTCAACACATGCAACCATGATTCAGTACCTACATGGAAAAAAATCCACATGTACAGAAAAATTCAGCCGTAATTCTTAATATGCAGCACACGTGCACAGCAATGGGACTATTCTTACTTGCTTCTAAGAAAATGAACAGTGGACTAGAATGGTGAAGTTTAGTGCTGTTCTCCAATAGCCTACCAGGCCACAACCTCATAAATGAAAAGGACCCGAGGCTATGTGGGATCTGATAATAAGCAAAAAAGCAAGGAAATACAGAGTGTCTGCTAAAAGCATCTGTGTTGTTTCAAAAATATTCCTGTTTTATGTCATATATGCCCTAAAATAACAACCTAGCTCCTCAGGCATTACTTGCACCCTCCCCACAAAAAACTCTCCACAACAGACAAGCATTTATTACTTAAATTACTATAGCAGCTTTTTCAACCCGCCCCCAAACAAGTCCCACAGAACTTCTGAAGGGTACTGGGGATGAGGTAGGAAATAAACCTAACCAATTTTTTTTAAAAGACTGTATTTTTAAGTAATCTCTACACCCAAGGTGGGGCTCAAACTCAGAGCCCCAAGATCAAGAGTCACATGCTCTTCTGAGCCAAGCAGCCACCTGACATCTAATTTTTAAAAGGTGCACAGTGTTTGGGAGCGAAGTGCATACCAATACTTCCTGGTTCAAAATGCAAAGCCAATTATTTTCGAAGGGGAAGGTAAAGAAAACTAGAAGGCTCACCAGTGTGAACCCCCAAAGTGCTGCCCTGTCAGGACAGTTTCCGCAGCTCCTGCCACCTGGCCCCTTCTTGTTCCCAGGCCTGTGTCGTGACTGCATGTGGAAGAAGGCGAATGTCCAATGCCCATGGGGAACAGCACACTCGGCTCCAGTGAAGCCGCGCCAGCCTCTCCAGACAAGACACCGAGGGCTGCCTGGAGTGGCTGAGGCAAGGTCCTTGCACGGCCGTCACAGGAGGGGCACAGCACCTCTACGGGAGGAATGGACTGTCCCCACTTCATAAAATAAGAAGACTGAGGAGCTGCAAGATAAATTTGTCTAAGGTTAAAAAGTAGCTCAGCTGCGATTTTTAACTCGGATCTATCTGGACTCTCTATGGACTCCCGTTACAAAGGTAACCTCAAATAACTCTCTCTGCTTTTCAAGAGTCCAGATGTGTATGTGCACGTGTGTCTGTCTGTCTGTGAGAGACTCGGGCCCAGGTACCAGGGATTTGAAAAGCCCAGGTTATCACCAGACAACTCGCCAAGAACGCCAGTAGCCACATTAGCCTCACCATCCTCATTCTGGAAAGGCCCCTATGGTTGTCCTTAAAGGAAGAGAAAAGGGCAGGGGGGTTGACAAGAATGCTTTCCACTGTCTATGGAACATTCCCAGGAAGGAGTGAACCCTTATCATAATATGGGACACCTGCAGATCAGTAAGAAATCATTCCCTTCCACAGATTTACATTGCCTAATGTGTCTTCTAAGTATCATACATCACACAGTGCATTTAATGGGCACAACTTTCAACATGTTGAAAGCGTCAATTCTTCAATATGCAGGTGCCAGTCTAAGTTCTTCAAAATTACCTGTTTTTCAACTAATAAACCTAAAATAAGCAATTAATAGCCTTCACAATACAGTGGGAAGCACTAGATCAAAGCGCACAGCTTAAGCTTTAGATGTCCACTAAGCCTTGAATTAAAGCCAGTCAAATAACAACAACCACCACAAACAAATGAAAAAACCTATCTGAGAAATGTTATAAATGGGGGGCCTAGTTTCCCTTCTTTAGAGAGTAAAGTTGACATTAAAGTTTTTTGTATCTTCTTTTAGACTTTTAATGGGAAAAATATCATCTTAAATTATCTTATAGGTTTATTATTGCTGTTTCAGTAAACATTTACGAAGAAAATTTGCTGTGACATTTCAATAATAGACATTAAGGAAACATGTCTATGTATTTGCATTTAAAACAGCTAATATTTTGGGATGCCTGGGTGGCTCAGTCTGTTAAGCGTCTGCCTTCGGCTCAGGTCATGATCCTGGGGTCCTGGGATGGAGTCCAGCACTAGGCTCCCTCTCAGTGGGGTGTCTGCTTCTCCTGCTGCCCTTCCCCCTGCTTGTGCCCTTGCTCCCTCTTTCTGACAAATAAAATCTTGGGGGGGGGGGAACAACACAAAAAAAACCCACACAGCTAATATTTCAGAAAAGAGTCCCTTCCATAAAAAGTGAAGCAAATCTTCATGTAGAGACCTTATTTTAGACTAGGAAAGAAAAATTTTAGAGTTTGAACATACCTGAATGAATGAATAGAAATGAAAGCACAAAACAATCTTTCTGAATTGTTTTTGTTATGTATACTCATGCCATTTTGGGGGAACACATAAACTTTTTAAAAAAATTTTAGTCAAACCTATTTTTAAGAGGTGTTTCTACCATATACCCATTTTCTTGTCTGCTTATGTACTCAGGGGAACATGAGATCTTACCACTCATTTCTCATGCATTTCTCTATCTCAGCTAGCAAACACACAACAAGACAAATCCATTTTCTTGTGGTTCAGGCAACAAAGAAAAAGAATCTCTAACAAATTTTATCTTTTCCTTGATTACGTTCAGCTTTTCCTAAATTATCACTAACAAATTGTATCTTTTCCCTGATTATGTTCAGCTTTTCCTAAATTATCATTTGTGCATTTTGCCAACTTAAGAGAATTCCATCTGGTGTCTCACTTTTCAATTAAAATACCCCCCCAAAGGCTCTGGAATCAATCAACTCATCCTTTTTTTTAAGGTACTTTACAAACTTAACAAAACATCTTCACTAAGCTTGTACTTTCCTCGAGTTCTCTGGATGTTTACAACTCCGCAAACCTTTTCTTGCCTTGGCAATGTGTTAGTTGAAGAACTAGCAACTTCAAGGATTTAACAGTTCTAAGAATGCCTTTCCACTATTAGCTCACTCCTATCAGGAGCCCATTTTTTTAAGCTGTATCACATAGTAACATAAAAGAACCTTCACACGACCCATTTTCCTGTCGCTATGTGCAAAAGGTCATCTTATACATATGTACTGGGCTAGGTAGGTCAGATTCTACCCCACTCAACAGTGACTGAACTTCTGTATTAATGATGCCCCCAAACAAAAAACATACCAGCTGGGAACACAACAATGTCTGTATTTACTTCCAAGGCAATGTACACACTGGGTCAACAACACTGTCCAAACTGCAATAATGGCCCCTGGCTTTGATGACTAGTACAGAAAAGAGGTCCTACAAGAACAACCTGTTTTCTGTTCATTTTACCCACCAGGTCCTGACCCGTTGTATTTTTTTTTTTTTTTTTTAATACCAAAGATAACCCAGAAGAGAAATGCTGTGAACAGTAACATAAGTTAGAATTCCAGCCCCAACATCAATGACCATGAGACCTCAAAAGGTGATAGAAAACTTTCAAAATCTAGAAATGTACAGAGCAGATTTAAAGGTAATAGGCCACTTTTAGGGCTCTTCCCCCTTCGTGTATACTTATTTTTTAGTAATTATCATCTCACTTTATCCTCAACAATTCTAAAGGTAAGTTAGATAGCCAGCAAGAGTCTCAGTTTTACAACAAAATGAAAGGGTTAACAACTATCCCAAAGAGAAGCAGAATCTCCAGACTATTGGGGTGGTACTCTTTCAGCTACCCATGTAAGCTGAGGCTTTTTTTTTAAAGAAAGGATTTTAATCTCTTAAAAATTTCTGTACTAAGAATCACCAACGTGATCAATTAGCCCAATGAAGAGTAACAGATAAGGAAATACAGCAGATAATCTGGTTTAAAAATAAATCCCCAGGGAGTTTCTAGTTAAGTGCTTTCTCCAACACTATTTCAAAGGACTGATTATCTTAACAGACCTATGTTCAGCTTTGGGAAAATGAAACCATACCCAACCCAATTCCTCCATGATGGAGGAAACACAAGACCTTGTCTCACCCGTTATTAGTCCCAACGACCAGGGTGCCCTTTCAGCTGGCTGGCTGGCTGGGGCAAATGTCAACGTTACTTGGACCTAGCTGGCTTTGCTGTGAAAGATCAGTCCTCGTGGCCTTCCCCAGAGCTGCTCCGGCCACAATGTCAGGCCACGCTGCACCAGGGTGAAAAGAAACCTGTATGATCTTGTGACTTTCACTGAAGCCAATCATCATTTTAACATGGATAACTTTAAAAGTCAAGCATCACTTAACTTTGCTAGGATCATACATGGTATGGCATTATTAATGCCTCTCTGCTTCCCAAACAATATCTCTTCTTGCTATTCTTTTCCTTCTAAATGTAAAGAAAATGTTCTTTCCTCTCCCATGTAAACAACACTTGTCTTCATGAAATTTCTCAAATCCTTTGGCTTATCTTTTAGAATTAGCCATTATGTGACCCAAGGGGTCTTAGTTATCATTCTAGATCACTCCTTCCCAAAGTACACATATTTAACTCAGGGTAACCACTCTACTTTGTACCAGAAAACTAAAGCTTTCTCTCAAATCTGCCTTCAGCTACCAAGTTTTTAAAAAACCCAAACCAGCACCATTTGTCTCACGTATCTTTCCTTCTGCCATCTTCCACACAGCTGACAGGGAGGGCACAGACTCTGGAGTTAGGACAGCCTTTGGACTGCATATAGGCCCCAGTACTGAGAGGTAGTAGTAGTAGTAGTTACTCAAAATGGGAATGGGTCCGTATCTCATTTAATACAGTTGAAGTCAAGATTAAAGGAGGTGGGGGTGCCTGGGTGGCTCAGTGGGTTAAGCCTCTGCCTTTGGCTCAGGTCATGATCTCAGGGTCCTGGGATCGAGCCCCACATCGGGCTCTCTGCTTGGTGGAGAGCCTGCTTCCCCCCTCTCTCTGTCTGCCTCTCTGCCTACTTGTGATCTCTGTCTGTCAAATAAATAAATAAAATCTTAAAAAAAAAAAAAAGATTAAACGAGGTGAAGTTCACTTAGCTTATCACAGCACCTGTACACAGAATGCATAGATACTCCACAAAATAATTCCCCTTAAAAGTAACAGACACATTCCAAAACACTACTTTTCCAGCTGCAGATGTGTCTACCACCCTTCCTCAAATACTGGGAAGCAAATGGCAAGATTTGGTAAACCTTGCCCCAGGAAATGGTTCTAGAGATATCAATCCTTCACATATGTTAGTATCCTAAAGTTAATTATGCTATCTAACGCTCTCCAGATACAACTTGGTTAGGAACAACTGGCTCTAACAGAACTAATATAACCATCATTAACAGAACTAATATAACCATCATTAACAAACAGCAATGTTCTATTCTAGATTCAAAATTGTCATTTTGAATATTCATATGTCTCTTAAGCCCTGAAACACACCTACTTTACAAATAACCACTAAGTATATGCACTATATAACCTTTCTAGAACTCAAACACATTCAACAGGTAAAAGGAGCTACAGGTAGTTTGGAGTCTTGAAAGGAAGACATCTTTTTTTTTAAAGATTTTATTTATTTGGGAGAGAGAGAGAGTGAGAGAGAGAGAAAGAGACAGTGGGAGAGAACACAAGTGGGGAGGAGAGAGAGAAGCAGACTCTCTGCTAAGCAGAGAGCCCAATGTGGGCTCAAACCAAGGACCCCAGGACCCCAGGATCATGACCTGAGCTGAAGGCAGACATTTAATCGACTGAGCTACCCAGGTGCCCCAAGACATCTAGTTTATAAAACAACCTAGCAGCAATTTGTATCTTAGCCTAATGGTTCTCAAACTGTGGTCCAGAGACTCCTGGGCGGGGGGGTCCTCCAGACCCTTTTAAGGAGGGTCTACCTACAAAAGTCAAAAACTATGTCCACAGTAATTTATTCTCCATAGTAATTATTTCCACAGTAATTCTAAAACACTACTTGCCTTTTCACTTTCCAAAGATTACATGACATAGTGATATCACTGCTCTGACATCTCATGAAATGTGTCCATACAGCTGACACTTAAAGCAACACAGGTTTGAACTATACAGGACTGCTTATACACAGATCTTTTCTGATATAGTACAGTATTGTAAATGTATTTTCTTTTCCTTATGATTTTTTAAAAGATTTTATTTATTTTTTTTGACACAGAGAGATTACAAGTAGGCAGAGCAGCAGGCAAAGAGAGAGGGGGAATCAGGGGGAGAGCAGAGAGCGGGGCTGGGTCCCAGGACCGGAGAACATGACCTGAGCCAAAGGCAGAGGTTTAACTCACTGAGCCACCCAGGCGGCCCCCCCTTGCGATTTTCTTAGTAAGATTTTCTCTAGCTTACTTTACTACAGGGATACAGTAATACATGTAATGTACAAGATACGTGTTAATCAACTGTTTATGTTATCAGAAAAGAAATGATAAGAGTAGGCAATCAGTAGTTAAATTCTGAGGGAGTCAAAAGTTATATGCAGATGTGACTGCAGGGGTTGGGCAGGGAGGTCGGTACCTATAACCCCCCTGTTGTTCAAGGGTCGACTTTATATAGTCTTGTGTTTTAAACATTTCTCAGTTTTCACTTCTGATACGGAAAATATTTATAGATAGATACAACCAATATGACTGAAAGCTCCTTGGGATCTATAATAATTTTATCAACAGAACTCCTGACCAAAAAGCTTGAGAACTGCTATCCTAGAACTGTGCCAAATTTTCTTACTATTCAAGTCTGCTTTATTACAGGCAAAGAAAGCAGACACTTCAGAAAGCAACTTCTAAAAACTGACGCTGAAATTATTCCTCAGCAAAACTTCAAAAAAGAAACATGAAAAGCAACATTACCTCCAAATGCAGGTTAAAAAAGTTTGAAAATCAAGACAAATTTTAAACTTACTAAACTTTTAAGAAGTGGGCTTAAAGTATTTCAACTACAGACTAAAATCTGGCTTCCTTCTATTTCCTCTCCCCTGTGGTGCCTAAAATAAGAGATTTTTATTGTGGTCATTCAAATATTTTAAGTAAATGTCCCATAATAAATATGCCCTTTAGATCTCCCAAGCCATTTCTCAACCCGCTGAGCCACCCAGGTGCCCCTCCCACAGCCATTTCTCAAAAGCAAGCCCATTCACTGATTAAGAATGTACTAGCTGACTTGAAGTAAGGAAAACTGTTTACTAAATTGTTTTTAAACTGGACCTTCTTTGAAGATGGCTAACTGAATTTTTTTGATACCTCTACTCATAATTTTTAACATATATTTAATTCTACAGCAACAGACTTCAGTGTCCAGACTGAAAAGGTTTTTTGGTTCACTGGAGATATCCTCTGAGCAGTATCTTCGTGCCACTGCCACTCTGGAGGCAGCCTATCATCTGAAGCCACTGTCCGGGACACTACAGGTGCGATGGAGGCAACTCTCCTCAGCCCCTCTTTTAGAGGAGAAAGCCCAACAGGGATCCAATCCCTACCTTCTGGGGCTAGCAACTTCTACCTCTCAAACCCCATGTAAGGGAAGGCACAGAGAAATGGCATGCCTTATGCTGTCTCCTCTCCCAGTTTCGCCTCTGGAATCCAGTTTTTGTTTTCAAATTCACTGAACATGTTTTGCCTTGTGTCTCCTTCATGTCTACTCAGGGTGCTGTGCCATCGGGATGTGTGTGGATATATGCTCAGTTTTCCAAGGAAGTGAGGAGAATAGATTCCAATGGCCCAGATCGCTGGTGAGGGTCCTTTGTGTTTTAGGAGGTGATCCCTGACACACAAGCTGGATCATAGGACTTAACAGGTGAGATGTCTAAACTCTCCCCCTTTGCTTTCTGTATTTTGGAACTTAACTCAGTGTGACCTTGAATGAGTTACGTATCCTCTCTAAACTTTAGTTTCCTCACTGGCAAAGGAGATTAGAGGTAAGTGATCTCTAAAGGCTCCTTAACTAAGACACCTGTATTCAATATTTAATAGAGACAACTAGAGTTTTTGTTCTCAAGGTAAAGGCAAGTTTTCAGTTTATCTTGTTAGTAACTCATTTAGCCTCTTTTTAAAAAATGGGATTGAACATCCTGAGGTACATTCTACAAACTACACTGTTGTTTTAGTGACTCTGATATGACCTCTCTCTCCTCTTGCAAAAGACACACAAAATTACCTTATAAATGATGTCAATGATTTAAGAGGAATCATAGAAACTACAGATCTCTAAGCAAACCACATTTGCAGATGCAAATAAACCCAATGATGAACCAAGTCTTTCTCTCTCCAAGAAATACTATACTAAAGCAATCCAAATCACTCTGCAAATTACAGCTGTCAAAGATCCCATTTAAGATGCATTTCACTACCTTGAAATTACAGTTCATGTCACAAAACTGGGCATTTGCAAAGCACACAAAAGAATGAGTACATCCTCAAAGGGGAATAAGCGATTAGATAATTCAAAGGAATCTAAGGTCTAGCAAGTCAGTAGCCTTTCTTCAGGTCTTGGGTTTTCTCACCAGTAAAATTAAAGGCTTGGGCTTAATTAAGGTAATCTTTAAGGATTCTTTCAAACCTAACCCTTAAAAACAAAGCAAAAATGTACATACTAGAAAATAACAGTTCTAACAAACAAGCTAGTTCCTGGTCAAATTATCATGTTATAGTGGGTTTTGTAAATCGCTGGTAATCAAAACTTAAAGCCTGCCATCACTTTGGAAGGCTGTCTACTACAGAGTTTTCTCAGCCTCGGCACTATTGATATCTTGGACCTCCTCATTTTTTGCTGTAGGTGCTGTGCTTAGGCACAGGAGAGTCCTTAGCAGTATCCCTGGCCTCTACCTACCAGATGCCAGTAGCACCCCATCCCCAAGTTTTGACAAGCAAAAATTTCACCAGACACTGCCAAATGTTCTCTGGGAGGCAAAATCAAAATCATCCCCAGGTGAAACCCACTGGTCTGAGTACAAGAATGTTATATAGAGGAGAAATACAAACATGGGGAGGAGGCCCAGATTACAACAGCACTGCTATTAAAATTTTATCGAAAGATTTCCACCAAAACTATGTGTAATGTGTTCATGATTCTAGTTGCTGGGGTTTACTTACTAGAGAGTGGGATTTAGAAAGAAGAATCTGAAGAACTCTGAATATATTCAGTTATTTTTTATAGAGTTGTATGATCACTCTTCTCAAACACTGCAATAATCTTATTAAAGTTTTGTACTGCATAGCAACACAAGAATTTACCCATTATAAGAGGTATCATTGACACTGATATTAAACTCAGGTCTTTGGTAATTCCATACATAGCCAAGCATCGCAGATTTGGTCAGGAGCACACCAGTTGCTCAGATCTAAGTAACATCATTTTAATGTGTAGCACCTATTCCAAGGGGAAAGCCCAAGTAAAGCAACTTCTGTATATTAATGACCCTGAGACCAGTCTGATCATCACCAAAGAGATGCCAGAGGAAAGACTATTCGATGGCCTCTACACAGTTTCAACTCTGCCTCTTAAGGTCATCTAGATTTCAGGCACTTCAGGTTAATCATGGCTTTTATTTCCAGTAAGCAAAGGGAAATTTTAGGGTATCTCAAATGACTGAAAAATTAGACGTGAATGAAGATGAGGACTCTGAAACCACAAGGAGCTCTCAGCTACAGAAACTAGCACTGGAGTCTCAGAATTCCTTCAACTTGTAACTATGATTTTGTTTTGTGAGCAGCATGTGGGACAGTGTGGCATGGGGTGCAGACAGGACTTCCGGCATTGACTTCTACAGTACAGTGAATCTCTGAATTCAATATCTGGTCCTGTTTGTTACACGTGAATGACATGTCTCCAAATAACCAGAAAATCATGAGGATTATCTGAATAAGAACAGAAACCTAAATAAAGATGAGAAGATGTTGAGATCCATGGTCAGCAGCCACATATCACACCCGAACAGGTCCAAGTAGGCTCCTATCTTAGTGCCTAAGAAATCAGTCATGCAAGTACCAATATCTGCTTTAGATAAACACCTGTTGCAAAATATTGATAGCCACTTCTTTCTAGAATGAATCCCTTTAATTCTGAAGGGCCTCAGAAAGTGATGTTAAGGACATTAAGAAACATTCCTATATAAAAACTCTTAATTCTGTGCACAGCCACTACTTATTAAGTATCTTTTTTTTTTTAAACTTGGGCAAAATTCTCAGAAAAACTTTCCTAGCAATTAAGTAAACGGATGTCATCCGAATCTATCATAATGGGTGCTGCTTAATGTTTTTAGTGTCAAACATGTTATTACTGTGTTCAGACCAACTTCCTGGAAATACTCTGTATATTCTCTCCTCCTCGTTATTCACATGCTACCATTACTGTACGGCACTGCCCACTTGCCTCAATCTCTCCTACCAGACTTCTAACATCTTCACTGTCTTCCTCTGTTCTATTTCAGGACCTAAGCACGTTCCTCCTTAGTGTCCTACCAGTAATTTTCAGTCTTCCCTCTAATTAATCTCACACAATGCTATTGAGACCAAGGGTCTGAAAAGAAAGTTTGCATATTTCTCTAAAAGCTCTGCCCCTGCCCGTGGTTTACAGAAGTAAAACTCCCTAACTAGATGTAAAGGGCTCCCCACAATTCAGTTCCAACACTCTGCTCAAGTTCACTGTTCCTCCACAGTCACCACACCTCAGGTTGCTCCTGACTTCTACATCAAGCCACAGGTACTTTAGCTCAGCTTTTTCAGAAGGTATCTTTTACCACTTGCTGTGCTCGCTTATCTACTGATCCCTTAGCTTCGGAAGTGTCCTTCCCCATAACTGATGTGCAAAACCTATACCTATTTGAAGATGCAAACCAAATGCCCCAGCTTTTGAAAATTCTCCTGGCTAATACCAGTTAGTGGCCAGATTTTCAGGGTTCCCAAACTGCCTGATCTACCTCTACTACTTAATACTCTACATTATAATACCACCTTATTTATCTGTCTCTTCTTACAAGATGATGAACATCTCTGAGGCAATACTGACATTTTAAGTTTTATGTTATACTTCCGAAACCTGCTTCAAAATAACTGTTTCCTGACAGTAGCTCCATTATTGCTGGCTGCAGGAATGTTGTCTGTAAAACGTGGAGCAGACAGCAGATGCTGTATCAGCATGTAACACAAGATTTTAGTATTATAATACTTTACTGAACATTCTCTCTGGGCCTCAGACTGGGGGACTTTGTTCAACTCATCTTTTATATTGCCATTCCCCAGCAAAAGCCTAGGACACAGTAGGTTCTCAATGAATATAAATACCTACCCTGGGGACGGAACAGCTCCCAGTTTAAAAGGGGAGGAAGAAGCAAAAAAAGTAATCAGCAATGAAATGCATCCTGAAAAGAGAGGCACTGTGTTGCGTGTCCTGCATGGATCATCTCAAATTCTCACAACTTTCTAAAGTCACTGCAGGAACCAAAGCCTGAAGGTCTGACATAAACAGAAGGCCACAACTGGTAGAGTTTAATCCAAGTTTATGCTCTTTCCATCAACCCACACTGCCCACCCAGTGAACCTCAACAAAGGAAAGAGGGAACTGAAACCAGTAAGTGAGGATAACAAAAGAGAATGGCATACTGAGAGAGAGAATGATTACAGTAAAGAATAGGCATAATATTTGAAGTTGCAGCAAATGAGCACTGAAAAAAAAAGTTCTCTGAATCTGTTAATCAAGGAGGTGCATTTGCAAAAGAAATGTTTCTCTTCCATTCCTTCACAAAACACAATGCCCCTTCACCTTTCCTCCTACCTCAAATATCCCAACTATTTCAACATATCCAACCTACACTCACAACTATATAGGTATGAAGAAAGCAGACTCTGACACTGTGCTGTACAATGCCTGTTATTTTTAAATATCTAGGGCCAATGAATTGGTACAAAATTCTTCGGAACTCAAGCCTAAGGAATGCTCTTGATCTTTTCTGTTTCTCTCACAAAGTAGAAAGATCTATGGGCAGTTAAATGACTTCTCAAAGCATTGCACAATTAATAAGTCTGCTTTCTTAGTCTTACAGGAACCACATTATCACAAGAGTAAGTACTGTGGCATTAAGTGGGATTCTCCTACTACCTGCAAGCTCTCCAATTACACAGATTTATCTAAATCCTTCGCTTATAGGGGGATATTTGTATAAACTAAGATGATGGTATAGTGCATACATGCAAGTATCCACATCATTCGAACACAAGAACTTTCCAAGCTGGTACTCCATTCCAAACCAAGTATCTGCATTTGGCATCAATGTAACCCAATTTGCAAGCCTTGTAATAAAATTCCAACAAAATAAAGGTAAGGAACCTGTGGGTTTGCAAAAATGACTCTTCAGTGTCTTTGTTTGAAAGACTTTCTCCCTCTTAAGCCAAACTGCTGTAACTTAACTTTCTTCAAAGATTCACTGAAAATCTGATTCACTAATTTGCAAAGATAAGAGATTGTTCAAATGCTTTGTTTCAGAAGTCTGGAAATAAGTTTTATATGTTTCATTTTTACTAATTTTAGAGTTGCAAAAATAGTACCAAGTTGGCATATACCTGTCATCCAGCTTCTCCTAATGTCTACTTCTTATATAAACGTTAACTATCAAAACCCAAAAATTAACACCAGGGTACAATATTGTTAACTAAACTGGACAATTTTTTTTTAGAGAGAGCAAGTGTTGCATACACAAGTTGGCTGAGGGAGGGGAGAAGAGGGAGATAGAGAATCTCAAGCAGGCTCTGCACCCAGCGCAGAGCCTGACATCCCTGAGATCATGACCTGAGTCAAAATCAAGAGTCAGACACTTAACCCACTGAGCCACCCAGGTGCCTCTGGACATTCTTTTTTTTTTTTTTAATTCTCACCCCTTGTCCTACACCAATGCCCTTTTTTTCTTTCAGCACCCTGTTTAGGCTCCCCACACTGCATTGTGTTGTTACTTCTCAACAGCTCCTCAGTTTCCTTGTCTTTGATGGCCTTGATAACTTTGAAGAGTACTGGTCCCTTATTTTGCAGAAATTTCCTTCATTTCTGGTTTGCCTGATATTTTCTCATGATCAAAATGAGGTCATACATTTTGACAATACCACAGCCATGATGCGTGTCCTCCTGCATGCACTGTATCAAAGGGTTCATGTTTTCACTGTCTTGTTATTTGTGACATTAACCATAATCACTTGTCTATGGTGGTGCCGGTCAGGTTTCTCTAAAGTTACTGTCTTTTAAATCAACATCTTAAAAGAGTATCCTGAGATTATACGTAAGAATATGCAGTTTCTCCTCAAACTTTCACCCACTAACTTCAGCATCCAAATGTGGACTGCACAAAACTTACTATTGTTCTGTTTTTGCCTAATGGTGATTTCCCAAGTCCCTCTTTCCTTCTGTATTTATTAAATAGAATTCTCCTGTAGGTTAAGAGCAGTCTCTTCTCTCCCATTTATTTTTATCAGTATGAATTCATGGGTATTTACTTTTTTTCTATAGGTGAATAAAAACCAATACTACCCAGGTTGCCTGGGTATCTCAGTCAGTTAAGCATCTGCCTTTGGCTCAGGTCATGATCTCAGGGTCCTGGGATGGAGCCCCACATCTGGCTCCCTGATCAGTAGGGGAGGCCTGCTTCTCCCTCACCCTCTGCTCATGTGCCCTCTCTATCGCTCTGTCTCTCAAATAAACTCTTTAAAAATAAATAAGATCCAATACTACCACTTATTTATTTTGTTCCAGCTTTGGTCACCAGGAGCCCCTTCTTCAGGTTCAGTTCATTTAAGAGCCCTCATCCTTTTCTGAGCTGTTAAAGTCCAGAAGATTTTCAGATCAACTGTTCCTAGGACTAGCTTACATTCCTAAGCACTGCACCCAAAACCTATAGCCTAGCTATAAAAGGAATAAAACACTCTCACTTAACAGTCATGTAAAGTGATAAATCATTACATCCTATCCCAATCAGTGTTATATTACAGACAGCACAACTATTAGCAGAAATTGGGTGAAGTCTAAGCAAGTAATAAGTGAGAGCGCTAGACAGTACATTTTCTCCAAATATACTCACTAATCTAATGCTTCTACTAACAGAAAACTGCTGTGTTCTGAAGACATCCTTGATCATCAAACATTTTGTGGCCAGAGGTAAAATTGCCAGGAGGAATGATGATGGATTCCAGTTAGTCAGAAAATGTTCTCTAAAACACAAAACATAAAACTGTTTTTCTGGCATTGGGGGATGCAGGGCAAACTTTAGGCTCTGGAACAAACTGGAAATAGGAAAGCGTCCAAGAGCCAAAGCTGAGTGCGTGTTCAGAAGAGTAAACAGCCCATGGCGTGGGAAACAAAGAAGCCCCTCCTGTCCTCTTTGTGCAGTTCTGTCCACAGCTTTAGAAGAAATAACTAGGGGCACCTCCAAAATGACTCCCCACGTGCTTACAGATGCATGATCACCCACCATCCAAACAAAAAACAAGGGAGGCAGGTAGGAAGAGTAACAGGTGCTGTGGTCTGCTAAACGGAACTTTTGCCTAGGATACATTTTAAGGCAGCACAATTTACATAAGACAGAATGCACACAGTTTAAGAGTACAGTTTAAGTTTCGACAAATGTATACAGGGGTCAACACCCCCAGGCATGGTTCCTTTGTGTCTCCCTTCCAGACAACCTGCACTCCCTGCTCCAGGAGGCCATCAATTTGTTTTTGTCACTATGGATTAAATCTGAGTTTCACGTAAATTTATGTGAAATTATATGGCGTATATTCTTCATTTGTGTATAGCTATTTTTGTTTCACGTAACGTTCTGAGATTTACCCATGGTGCTGTATTTGTTTACCGCGGCTCCTAATGATGAACACTTGGGCTGCTGCCAGTTTTTAGCTATCAATGATTGAGGCTGCTATGAACGTTCACCAGCAAGTCTTTGTGTGGACATGTTTTCATTTCTCTTGGTTAAATTCCTATGGCAGGTGTATATTTAAACTTTATGGCAAAAGTGTATTTAACTTTTTAAGAAACTGACAATTTTTCAAAGGGATTGTGCTGTGTTGTATTTCCTCCAGCAAAGTATGGGCATTCCAAACGCTCCACGTCTTCAACAACACTTGCTATGGTCAGTCTTTTTAAATTGAGTCGTTCTAATGGGTGTACAGTAGTAGCTCAATGTATTTTTTTTTTTAAGATATTTATTTGTTTGAGAGAGAGAAAAAGGGCACAAGCAGGGGGAACAGCAGGCAGAGGGAGAGGGAGAAGCAAGATCCTTGCTTAACGGGGAGTCTGATGTGGGGCTCGATCCCAGGACTCCGAGATCATGACCTAAGCCGAAAGGTAGCTGCTTAACTGACTAAGCCACCCAGGCACCCCTCAATGTGGTTTTAACATGCAATTCCCCAAAGACTGATAAAGTTTAGACAACTTTCTGCCTAGGATGTACTTTTATACAAATGCAGTTGGAGTCTTACCAGAAACAGTAAGATTTTATAATATTCGTGAAGATCAAGAAGCTTGCCAACTGATAACCGCTGAAGCTGGGCAATGAGCAGGGAGACTGTTGGCTCTACTTTTTTGTTTAAATTGCGTTTGTTAAATACAAAACCAGAAGCCTGCTGGGTTGCATGCCCACAGGATGTGTTGTTTTGACTGATACAGAGGAACTCAGAAAAAAATGAGGTAAAGATGACTATTTGTCTAATTTTGGCAGAGTAATGAAATAAAGCATTATGACTCTGAACTGAACAGCTTTAAGAAATTATCATGAACGAACTCCTATAAATTACCCAATTGACCCAGAAGAGTAAGAGTGCACATATTACATACAAAGGTTTGTAAGAATACATGAGTAAAATACAGACACAGCAGACAGGTAACAAGACTGGAAAAAAGAGCTACCACTTTAGATGACAGAATGAAATTCTGAGGAGGTTCAACAAACTGGAATAACGGATGTGAGATCAGACAATAAGATTTCACAAAATAGCAATATTAATGGAGATTATCTGCTTGTATTTCTTAACCTAAATATAACTGGAGTAGTGAAAAGATTCCTAGATGTTAAGGAAATGGAATTTTAGCTCTGGTTATTTTATCAATTTGCAGAATAACAACACAAACCACAGCCTTCAGCCTTGATTAAAGAGAAAAAACCAGTCCTGCACTCCTCTCATAGGGTTGAGGATAAAATGTTGGACCAGCAAAACAAACACTTGGGGGGACAAGTATAGAAGACCTACTTTGGTTTTCACACTCACACTTTTGCATACATATTCAAGTTTTAAAAACTCTGGATTTAGTAAAAATGGAAGAATATTTCCCTAAGTTTCATATCAATATATGCCTCAGAGGGTTGATGCTACATAAATACTCCCAACAAGAAAAAAAAGGCAAGCCTTCATTGCCATACTACATTTATTGAGCACCAGTGGTGACAAATCAATTTTCCAGGCAAGTAAATCTGCCCAGGGCCAAACAGTGTTGTTGGTTTTTTTTTAAAAAATAGATTTTAAAAATTATATCCTACATTTCTCATATTATTAAATACTACATGGAAAATAATTTAACCTTTTCTGATTATTTTAGGCAATTATAATTAGGTTCCCTGGAGAAGTATGCAGAGATGCTCCCAGCCCTTACAGGCCATGCCACAGTCTTCATGGTCCATGTCCACAAGAGTGCCACAGCAGTGCCGTTTCTGCTACCTTAGCATCTGCCCACTGTTTCTGTCATTAATAAAGGGTCAGTAAAGGAGCCTGGAACACACTTATAAACTAAAAGGCTGGAACTGAGAATACAGTTGTTTCAGAAGCAGGTTATTATGTACTCAGTGTTTGACCACTCATCCAGTATCTTCTCTAAATGAAACTTTTTCTCTTAAATGAGTTATGACTGTAATAAATCCATCAAACATAAAAACACATTTAAAAATTATACTTAACTGTTCTTAGTAGTAAGTCACAGCCATATCATCTCAATATGTATACACATCCCAAACCTAAAACCTAGTGAGGAAGACTTGAAGAAAACAAACTCGTAAGTCATCCTCATCCTGTAAGTAGGAGCTATCTCCCAAGAATGACAAATACAGGAAACCAAGACCAAAGCTGTTCCCTTCAAACAGCAGCTAGCCAATATATTTTTAATTGGTAGGGAAATAGGTGAGGACATATGAGGACTAACCATTAGAGTCTTAATCATACAGAGGTGTTTCCTCCCCAACAAATGAACCATCTTTTCTTGAAAGAATCAGCAAATTCTTAATTTTTAGAAAATTGCCAAAAAACCAGAAATTTACAAAAACTAAATATTAATTATCAATTTAACTTTTTTTGTTTCGCATAATAACAGAATGAGCTGTCTTCTACCTTTTCATCTGCTAAAGAATGTGATAAGCCCCTTGCTCACCCCTTGTTCAGTTTTGGCAAAAATGAACAAACTATCTCAATACGTGAACATGCTTAGAATAGAGTGACAGGCAGAGCAAGTGATTCAACTGTCGGGGGAGACATGGCATACAGCAATCCCCCAACCCTAATTTCCTGAATTTTGAGTAATCATCCACAGTCCAAGATCCACAGACTGGATAGGATGGTTACTCCCAACTTCCACATGCACCCAAGCTTCAGATAAGCCCATATCTTGATCAAAACCATCTTGCCCGAAGCCCCAATTCTGCCTGTGCACAGCTGCACCACTCAGAGGAAATCAACCATAGTTAGGGAAAAAAAAACCCAGAAGTTTTTCTCAGTTCTGTTCCCTATGAGGGAGGATGGAAATTCAAGCCTGTACATACTTACGGGTCTATGAATGCAAAATCAGCCCCATACAAAATGTTGCAAGAAAATGAAGGTTAATGAGACGGGACAGAAGGAAGTAACCATAGGATATCTACTAAAAAAAGTACGAAGCACATGTATAAAGTACATCAGAGTTTTGTGCAAAAGGGGAAAGACATCCAGTTGGTGTGGTAAGAAATATCTCCAAGGGCGCCTGGGTGGCTCAGTCATTAAGCGTCTGCCTTTGGCTCAGGTCATGATCTCAGAGTCCTGGGATCAAGTCCTGCATCCGGCTCTGGCTCCTTGGGAAGCCTACATCTTCTCACTCTCCCACTCCCTCTGCTGT
The DNA here is from genome assembly GCF_902655055.1 of Lutra lutra. Taxonomy (NCBI): domain Eukaryota; kingdom Metazoa; phylum Chordata; class Mammalia; order Carnivora; family Mustelidae; genus Lutra; species Lutra lutra. The sequence goes on along the minus strand of NC_062278.1, from coordinate 183,609,702 downwards.
GTTCCCTCTCTCACTGTGTCTCTGTCAAATAAATCAATAAAATCTTTAAAAAAAAAAAAAAAAAAGGAGGGACGCCTGGGTGGCTCAGTTGGTTGGACGACTGCCTTTGGCTCAGGTCATGATCCCGGAGTCCAGAGATCGAGTTCCGCATCTGGCTCCCAGCTCCATGGGGAGTCTGCTTCTCCCTCTGACCTTCTCCTCGCTCATGCTCCCTCTCACTGTCTCTCTCTCAAATAAATAAAATCTTTATTAAAAAAAATATTTTTTAAAAAAAAGGAAAAAAGAAGTATCTCCGAGGAGGAGGAAAAAAGGGTTTCAAGAGGTCTGTGAAGAATAAACAGGATTTTCAAACTTCTGAAGACCTAGCCTGGGCTTGTAATCAAAATGTGACTTTACAGAAACCTAGACCAGTTGCCAAAAGGTGCAAATACAGGCTTCTCAAAGAAACACATTTGTGAAAAACGCCCTAGTATCCTCCTCAAAGTTCACAACAGATCATAAACATCAAAGACTAAAAATCCTACATTAAATCCACATAACTCTGTATTTACACAAAAATTCCACATTTATTTAATCACAGAAGCATCTCTGGTTTTGCTTGTTTTCCCTGTTCATATTCATTGAATTTCTACCTTTTCAGAGAATCTTCTCTGTTCCACCTGCCTGACCAGTAAACTAAAGTGTGAGGACTAGAACCTTTTTTTTTTTGGGAGGAGAGAAGGGTGGGGGTGGTATTCTGTTATCCTAAAGGAAGTTGTGGTTTGTTTCCATTTTTCTCCAGTAATAGAAGTTAACTCCAGAAAGTGCTAAGTGTCTGTGAAAAAAGTTTGAATCAATAACCAATAGAGTAATGAGTTTAAACATTTTAAAAATTACAATTCCCCAGGGTAATCTTACTGTAGTTACAGGATTACAAATGCCTTCCAAAAATGTTAATACATAGAGGAGAATACCCGCAGAGGTTGCTCAAGTAAGCTTGATACTCTCTCTTTTGTTCAGTTTCAAAGTGCAGAGAGTCCCTGACTTGCAGTGGTACGTCTTGATGGTGAGAAAGTACGCCACCATCAGTAGCGGCCATACTTCCAATTTCAGATGTGGCTCTTTTTCGGGACTAGTAGCACACGGTATGATCCTCTTGTGATGCTGGGCAGCTGCACATGCAGCTCCCAGTCAGTCCTGGGGCCACAAGGGTAAACAATTGATACACTGACAACCATTCCGTTTTTCACTTTCAGTACAGAATTCAACAAATTGCATGAGGTATTATTTTACTTATTTTTATATTGGGGGGGGGGGATGGAAAGGGAGAGAAGAGAATCCCAGGCAGGCTCCACACCCAGTGTGGAACCCAATGTGGGGCTTGATCTCATGGCCCTGAGATGATGACCTGAGCTGAAACCAGGCATCAGACGTTTAACTGACTGAACCACCAAGTGCTCCCTACATGAGATATTATAAAATACATCCCACTAAAAGAAGGTTGTGTTAGATGATTTTGCCCAACTGCAGACTAACCCAAGTATTCTGAGCACATTTAAGGTAGGTTGGGCCAAGCTGTGATGTTCCGTAGGATAGGTATTATTACATGCACTGTAGACTTGATATTTTCAACTCACAATGAGTTTATCGGGACCCAACCCCCTAAGTCAAGGAAGATCTACTGTTTTTTCACAGTAATAAGTAATTTTCTTTACCTTACAGACAAAGAGGCTTAGAGATAACTAGTAATTTCCCCAAGAATCTGGATTGCATTTAACACATGGTAACAACCAGGTCAGTGCCTAACCAAGACTTGTAAACATTTTTCCCAGCTTATTAACAGAAGGGTCACTGCCTAAAACTCCAAGCCCCAAGTGGTGTCATGTTCTCTTAATATTATCAGGTGTCAAAGGGAAACTTTTACGTTTCCCACTTTCTAACACCAACTGAGATGTCAACAATTTTAATGTGTTACTACTTCAGAAAGATTAAAATATGGGAAAGTGATGTATCAGAACAGGCAAAAGAGGGTATGATTTGATTTATTCCTATGGATCACTTAACTCTTGCCCAGTGCCCAGAACAGTTAAACCACTGCAACAGATACAGTGTATTTACAACTGAATTAATTTTAAAAATACTGCAACGTTCTTTTTTTTTTTTTTTTTAAAGTTTTTTCTACTTACTTAACAGAGATACACAGCGAGAGAGGGAACGTAAGCAGGGGGAATGGGAGAGGGAGAAGCAGGCCTCCCACTGAGCAGGGAGCCTGGAACGATGTGGACCTCAATTCAGGACCCTGGGATCATGACTTGAGCTCAAGGCAGACGCTTAACTACTGAGCCACCCAGGCGCCCCCCCAACAAAATACTCCAATTTTCTAGTTCTGAAGTTAGATTGGACTCCCTCCCTCCAAAATAGTTACCTTTTATTAATATGCAACCTAAAGCTTCAGGGAAGGGGCTGATGTTGTCATATGACTATCAACTGCCTTTTATTTTATTTATCTATTCAAGAGAGCGAGCACAGGAGTGAGAGAATGAAAGAGAGCATGAGCAGGGAGCCCGATGCGGGGTTCTCGATCCCAGGACCACGACCTGAGCTGAAGGCAGACGCTTAACTGAGCCACCCAGGTGTCCCTGTCAACTGCTTCTTAAAAAGTCACCTGAAAAAAAAAATTCCAAATCCAGGAAAAATACTCTTCTTAAAATTGATCTGCACTTTATTCTGCTGCTCTGGGGCACAAAGAGAAAAGAGCATGGGTTAGTAGAGGGAATTATGGGACACCTACGCTAATAAATTTTCCCAGAAAAATACCAGATTTGTGTCCCTGGGATATGTTTATTCACTGTGCTAACTGCTAAGGAAACTGAAATACAGAACACTACCTATGTATCTCAAATAAATTCTTCAGTACTTAACATGAGTGGAGTCTTCCATGGAAGCTTTTGTGAATGAAGTAAAGTTATTAACCTACTCAGAAAAAAAGTATGTGCACAAGTAATTATCTGCATGCAATTTCAGATTTGTAGATCCCACGGTTATGACTGGTCCAACAAATATCAATTTATATAAAAACAAACAAGAACAGGGATGACTGGCCAAGATTCCATCTGGAACTTGCAGAATCTCAGAATGCTAATGTTCAAGCTGTCTTATTCTTTCTTCTCACCCACTAGGAGAACTACAAAATTTGGTAATTAAGGTGGATCATGCCTGGAACACTATCCAAAAACACAACTAAATTTGAATGGCAGGCCACACACACACAAATGCCATCTTACCTCTTCTTATTGTTTTTTGTCATCCTACTTTTTTTCTATAAGTCACCTACATTATTTCCACTAAGGTACAATATCCACATCCAAGAATCATTCCATCTTTCCCTCTCCACTCAGCCCGGTCACTGCATTTTATTACAGAGAAATTAGCAGAGTTTTTTTATTTTTAAACTTATTTATCTATTCTGAAATTGAGTTTTTGCCTGTATGTTTAAATTCCCTAATTATTTTATGATCAAGCATAGTTCACATATTCTTTTTTGAAATCTGAGCCTCTAAAATATGATCTTGAAGATGAAGAGGATTACCAAACATCTAGTATTACAGGACTGAGAGAAATTGTGATTCTATTCTCCTATGACACCTTGAACATTAGCCCTGAATTCAAAATCTGTACTCTGAAGTCCTCTCAGACTAGAGATATTTTGGAATATGTTCGAACATGAGGCAGTAAGTCTTTTTAAAAGGGTTTTATTCAATCTCCTTTGCAAATGAATCCATTGGGCCAATTTGAAAATGTAACTATTACAGGAGATCCTTGAGTTGATGGGGGTAGAATAAAATGGAGTGGCTTGGGTAAGATGAGTTCCACAGGCCTATGTAGCCAGTTTGGGGCAAAGGCAACTTTCAAAGGTAGAGATGTGGCCTCTCCTGGATGCCTCCAAATGAAATCTCAACATCCCTGATAAGAGTCTACTCTTTCCAAGCAAGCAGCCTTCCTTCCAGGTAAAACAGTACTCCAGTATTGTCTTTTCTTTTTGACTGTGGGGCTGCACTTAATGACATGCATCTAACAAACCGAGTATGACTTAAGTGACTTCTGAACTTAGAATAATAGTGTGGCTTCCTCCTTGCTCACTCTTGGACCACTGGGAGAAGCCAGCAGTCATGGTCATGAGGAAACTTACAAAGCCTTAAGGAGAGGTTTATATGGTAAGCAACCAAGACCTACATCCAGCCAGCGAGGAACTGAGGTCTTCAGCAAAGTCATTTAAGTAAGTCATTTTGAGAAGCAGACCCCTAACCTCAGGCAAGCCTTCAGATGACTGCAGCCCAGTCCAACATCCTGTGAAAAGCTCATTAGGGACCCTGAGCCAGAATCACTCAGATAAACCATTCCTAGATTTCTAATTCTGAGAGGAGGTTTCAGAATTGAATAAAACTGGTTAAAAGCTACAAACTTCCACTTACAAGACTTAAAAGTACTGGGGATGTAATGTATGACATGATGAATGTATTAACACTGGTCACAGTATATCTGAAAGTTACTGAGAGAATAAATCCTAGGGTGCCTGGGTGGCTCAGTTGGTTAAGCAACTGCCTTGGGCTCAGTTCATGATCCTGCTGTCCTGGGATCCAGCAAAAATGACATACTGGTTATAGCCAAAACAATTAGGAATTCTACTACTTACCTTCAACTATTACCATTATCACAACCTCTGCCTTTAAAACTCATCAAATTAGTTTCCTCTATATATATGTAAATATAATTACTGTATATTTGGGAATGTAAGCTTTGAGATATAGTTTTGAGATAGATACACATATATATTATACATAATATATATATAGCGTATGCTATATATCTATATATAGCTATAGCACACAGCTCTGTAAAATCAGCTTATTTGCACCAATGGCTGGAGTGAGGTTAATCATACTACATTAGCCGTCATTACAATCTTAAGAGTCAGGAGACCTCTAACATCTAGTCCTTACACTCTGTAACTAGCTGCTCAGTCTTTGCCCAGTCTTTTGTCTTCTCTGGGATTAATATTCCACATAAGAGAACTAGAATTTATTATATCTGAAACTTCTAAACAGTAAAAAATCTATGACTGATACATATATAGAGTGAGTTGAAACAAGAAGCCTGAAATAAGTTAATTCTGTCTCCTTAACTGGTATTAGGTAGTAAGCAGGTATTATATTGAACAGAAGAAAAGAAAATGAAAAGAAATTAAGGTCTGGAAAATACTCCATTTGCTTAAGTTTTCATATTAGGAGAATTCTCTAAGCCAATGAAATGTCTTCCAAGAGAGTGTCAATCTCCTTGTTAATCTGCCTTAAGACAGTGCTTTATCCCTGTCTCTAACATGCAAACCCATTAATCTCCACAGAATTCTTCCCCCCCCCAATAAAGACTTCCTGTTAAATGCACTCTCTTAAGGGAAAATATCACTCAAGAACTTGAAATCAGGCTGGCAGGCCAATCAATGACCCTGAAAACTCCTATAGGAAAATAACAGGATCAAGCTACATCCGCCACAAATGGATACCCAGTGCTGAATGGGAAATTTTATTTAGTCCTGCACTCAACTTGGAGACAGAGTATCCTGCTTGGTGACTGAACGCATTTAGGGATGACATCATCTTATCTTTGGCATACGGTGACAGCAAGGATCCAATCTAAATCCATGCATAGTATGAACTGAGAAACTGTTTAGAGTCTTCAATATTTTAGATATATTTAGCATGAAGTTGTGAATTTACTTAAGAGTCCATACTGAAGTAAAATTTTAAAAAAACTGAAAAATATTAAGCACTTTAGGAAAATTCAATGTTTTAAGAAACTTACATTTTCTTAAATTTATTTAATAAATTTAGCGCTGTGCCTTGGCTAGTGATCTTCTAGCCAATAAAATCTATTCCATAAAATTATTAAGGGCTGAAAAGAGGAACAGGAAAGACCTGAATGTTTCAAAGTAAAGAGTGGAAATGAAACTAATGTTTAATTGAGATTTGGGACTTTAAAAAAATCTGACCATTATTCTCCTTCCTCTATGTTCTACAAAAGATGCGATTGCTTACAATTTTTTAAAGTCACAGATTAAATATTTATATATAAAAAATCAATAATAAGTGAAAAACAAAAGCAGAAAATGAGGAGTAGGAAAAAGAATATATAATACTGTTGCTATATATAGTTCATCGAATGTCAAATTTTGGTTCACAGCTTCCCAGGGCTCCCCTGGGTACATTTGAAAACCACCGAGTAACAGATTCTGGTTGGAGCCATTTGATCATTAGGAGTAAATGGAATCTCTCTAATCTTCCTCTGGTATCAGTAGTTTTTTTTTTTGTTTTTGTCCATTTTGGGAAGAAGCTAAACAGGATCAGTTGGAGCAGAAATTTTCAGATGAGGGTCTAGATACTAGCAACCAGATAAAGTTAAGTGCTGAAGTATGAAAACAATTAAGGCACTTAAAACCAGGCCATGTGTCTGCTTGTGGGGTACAACAGAGAAAGCTACAGGCAGTGTTACAGTTTTTTGTTATCTGGAGAACCCACCTCAGCACATGGACAAGTTACTGAACTGACCTCCCTGAAGTTCTCCATCACAGACCAGTAAGGTGATTCTCCCCTGGAAAATTTTCAGCAAAGGTGCCCACCAGGATCACAGAAAGGTCTTCAGGTTATTGCCATGGATATTCCAGCTTTGCTAATGCTTTCCGGTGAGTTTAACCACTAAATAAGCATAAGCCTGGCAAGGCCAGTCATTACCAAAGAACACTGGTAAGTCTCTGTGCATTTTATTCCCCGGACAATTAAAAACAGAAATAACTAATAAAAAAAGTCAACCATGATTATAATCTTTTCCTTAGTTTATGTACTAGAATGTGTCTTATTTAAAGCTGTGAGGTAAGTCCAGACAAAAAGAATAGCAGACAACCATGTTCTACTTGTTCTTCCAATTACAAAATTATTTACTCCAATTTCTTTTGTTTTACAGATGACAAAAACGAAATGCAGATATTTAGTGATTTTCCAAACATTTTACTGACATTTTGTCCCAAGATCCTAACTCCTGGCTAGAGTGGTCTTGCCTTTTTTATTCCATAACACTGCCTTCCTTATAAAATTTCATATAAATATCCTGAATATTATAGGATATTAATATTAATATAGTATTAATATTATAATTAATATTATTATACTCCTAAGTATTAGAAATTTGTCTTACGACTCATCTATCAATAAGCATCAAAAAATTAATGAACAACTGGGTTTGCCTGCCAATCCTGGACTTAAGATTATCTCCACCTCAAAAAAACCCCACCCAACAAAGTCACAAGTACTTTAAGTCAATGAATTTTGCTGCCATTTGACAATGGTTCCACTACAAAATAACTGCTCTTTATTAACTCTCCACTACGAGTTTTCGTACACTGACTCCTTACCATCCATCCCACAAATAGGAATGACAAATAGCCAGCACCAATCCCTTCCCTTCCAAACCCAGAGCAAACATGGGAGAGACCAGATGAGGCTCTAGAATCCTCCAAACTACACTCCAGAAAGCTGTAAGATAAAACCCACAACCTATTCTTTTCTCACACCTAGTATTTCCAGTTCCTTCTTTTTTTTTTTGGCCACCTTAGCCTCGACACTAATGCCAAAATCATCTTTTAAAACAGGACTATGATCTTTCCTCTAAAATCTTCACTGTCTTTCAATTACCTACAAAGTCAATCCTAAAGCCCACAATGTAACACCAATCTAAAGTCTGCTACCTATATACTTAACAAATATGTCTGGCTACTGACATAATGACAACTCTTCCTTTTCCCATCTCTGTTCCAAAGCTTCTCCTGACTGCTCCTGTTCAGGACACTGTCTCCAGCCAAGCAGTCTTCGAGCTTCTATTAGCTCTCCTATTCTATTTGGTTCTGTAGACACACATAGCTAATGGAATTTTTGTCCAGTTACTCTGCACTTTCATTTATTCATTCATTCAACATACACTGTATCTCAAGTGCTGTGCTAAATGCTAGAAACACAACAGTGGGTAGAAACAGGCTGATCCCTACTACTCCTAAAGAGCTTCATCTGAATAGTCAAACCAGCAAATAATCACAAATAGAAAATTACAAAAGAGGAAAATAACCCAAAGAAATGTCAAGGGCATATTCAAAGAAAGTAGTCTTGGGGTGTAGTTAATGAGGGATGTGGGGAGGGAAGAGTCAAGGACAGAAGTCTCAGGTAGGGGAATAATGGAAAATGGCACTTGGTATGAAAGAAAGTCTTACGGTGTTAGGTAATACTAAAACAGGACCAAGGTCGCCGATATGCAGAGACCAGGCAGCAAAAGATGAGGCTGGAAGAGCAGACAGGCAGCCAGACAGGCACTATTAATTAGGATCCATCTATTCCAGTCGCCATAAATTCCCTGTCTGCTACTATAATCAAAAACTTAAAATGTACTTGCTGAATGAAGTTAAATACGGAAATGTGTTGAAATATTAACAAAATATGCAACTTGCTAAACAAACCAGCAACCTGGTAGCCAATCCTACCAAATTCATATCGATTCCCAATCACGCTTACTTACCCTCAGAGATCTGCCATTCTCAAGTCTAACTGCACATCAGATCAACTGGGGGCCCTTAAAGAACAAGGAAGCTCTGGCCCTACCAACTGTAATACTGATTTAATAGGTATTTTATGGGGCCACCTAGACAAATGCATTTTATTTTACCTATTTTCCTGGTCTACATGTTTTTATCTATAACTGAAGTATAACTGGCTTACAAGATCATGAGTTTTACGTATACAACATACTGATTTGACAATTATACACACTACTCATTGCTTACAGTAAGTGTAGACACCATACAATATTATTGTAGTATTATGGACTATATTCCCTACACTGTACTCTCAATCTCTGTTACTTATGATTTATTTTATAACTGGAAGTGTGCACCTCTTAATCCCCTTCATCTATTTTGCTCATCCATCTCCCTATCCACCTTCCCTCTGGCAACCACCAATTTATTCTACTTATGTGTCTGTTTTTTGGTTCTTTTTGTTTCTTAGATTCTACACATAAGTGAAATCACATGGTACTTGTCTTTCCTGGTCTAACTTATTTTACTTAGCATAATGCCTACACATCTGTCCATGTTGTCACAAATGGTACTATCTCACTCTTTTTTATGGCTGAGTAATATTCCACTGGCAATACACCACATTTTCTTTATTCATCTATCGATAGACATTTGATTGACTTTCTTATCTTGACTATTGTAAATAATGCTGCAGTAAACATAGGGATGCATTTATCCTTTTGAATTCGTGGTGTGTTGTTGTTGTTGTTTCCTTGAGTCAATACTCTGTACAGTTACTGGATCCTATGTTATTTCTATTTTTTTATTTTTAAGGAACATCCATACTGTTTCCCACAGTGGTTGCACCAATTTACAATCTCCCCAATAATGCATGAGGATTCCCTTTTCTTCACATCCTTGCCAATACTTGTTATTTCTTGTCTTTGATTTTAGCCATCCAGAGAGAGATAAAGTGATATCTCATTGTGGTTCTGATCTGCATTTCTCTGATTAGTGATGTTGGAACATCTTTTTATATGCCTACCAGCCATCTGTGCGTCGTCTTTGGAAAAATGTCTATTCCGGTCCTCTGTTCATTTTTAAATTGAAATGTTTTTTGGTGATGAGTCTATATATTTTGGATATTAGATATGTCATTTGTAAATATCTTCTATTCACTAGGTTGCCTTTTTTATTTTGTTGATTGTTTCCTCTGCTGTACAGAAGCTATTTTGGTTAGTCCCAATAATTTATTTTCGCTTTTCCATCTCTTGCATGAGGAGACAATATCTAGAAAAATGCTGCTGTAGCCAATGTCTAGGAGATTACCAATGTTTTCTTTTAGGAATTTTATGGATCCAGGTCTCACATTTGGTCAAAACTCCATTTTTAGTTTCTTTTGTATATGGTTTAAGAAAGTGGTCCAGTTTCATTCTAAGACACCATCTTTCTCCAACCATATATCCTTGCCTCCTCTGTCACAGATTAAAGGACCACAGATACAGGAATGGGCTTATTTTGGGTTCTCTATCCTGTTCCATTGACCTGTGCCTATTTTTGTGCCAGTACCACACCTCTGTACTACTTCTTCATATCTGGGATTGTGATATCTCTAGTTCTGTTCTTCCTCAAAAATACTTTGGCTAGTCCGGGTCTTTTGTACTTCCACACAAATTCTGGAATTGTTTTATAGGTCTGTGAAAAAATGCTATTGGTATTTTGATATGGATTGCACTGAATCTGTAGACTGCTTTGAGTAATATGGACATTTTGACAATACTAAGTCTTCTAATCCATGAGCATGGTATACTTCTCCATATGTTTGTTTATACTGTCTACAACCTCAGTGTCTTACAGTTTTGGGAGTATGAAGTTTTTCACCTCTTGGATTAAAATTTATTCCCACATATTTTATTGAGCAGAAGTATTTTAAATAGCTCCCAGAAGACTCTAATGTGAAGTCTGGATAGAGAATCATTTGTCTTAGGGATAGTTCCCCTAACAAACTTCTCAGAGATGGCTTTTGTTTCTCTTAGCTGCTCCTTTTGAGATAGGCCCTTCCCCTATTCCTCCTAGGTTTAACACAACTGCTGGTGTTCCCAAACACATCTGTGTAGCTACATCCAAGGAACCACATTCATTCTTTTTATACCCTTTCGAACAAGCAAGTTGCTATAAAAAGCAAAGGGAGTGGAGGTGCTGAATCGGAATTTAAAAACCACCCTAAAATAACCCAGTTCAGTCTTGAATACTCTAGTCAAAATTCTCATTTGTGCAAAAGGGGTAAAATTCCTAAGGTGGGAGACAAAAATGAGTAGATGAGTAAATTCTGCCCAAGACAGAGCAACGTGCCCCATCATCAGCAAAAAAAGGAGAACGAACTGGGAGAGGGTAACCAACTGATTCATGTTTGCTTGCTTCCCAGGCAAAAGGCTCTGAGAAACTGAAAGAAAATTACAGAGGGCAGGGTCCGAAGAAATTGGGAGGAGAGGAGTGCATTCAAAATTGCTCCTGAGGTTGCAGGCATATATCAGTTATGAGAACCCAAATAACAAGTCAAATGCAGATTGACTCTTAAGCTATTAAAATTGCCTAAATTTAAGGAGAGATTTTGGCTATAGCTTTTGTTTTATAATAAAAGAAAACTAGTAATCAAGGTTACCTGTAATAATGGGATTCTATCCCTAATGCTGCTTGTATACAAAGGTAGTATTTAAAATAGTTCAAAATTAAATGTATGTTATGAACAATTTTAGAATTCACTGGCTCCTTTAGATCATCTGTGCATGCCCCGTTCTTCAGTATCAGGTTGAGGTGCAAAGCACAAAGGAGATTTTAAATGATTACGTAGGCAGTTTTACCTATTAAAAAAAAAATCAGTATTTGTTTGATGAAATTTATCTCAAAAGATACAATCCAATTTCACCTTCTCTGTTTTAAAACTAAACCCATTCTAAGAACAATTACAAATGACACAATAAGAAAAATAAGCTCTCTCCAAGAACTTTCTGTTGTAAGATGAACCTGGGCCAACTGTAAATCACACCATCCTGGCACCATTATTTGAGGCCATTTTTCATTTAAGGAGTCTCACATCAATGGCAGAAGTGCCTTTCATTACCCATCCCACTTAATGCACAAAATCTCCCTCCTGTTCCACTGACTGTAGTATATAGAGCTGATATGAGAATGCATTATTGAGCTTCTTAATGCCTTTGCTTCCTGTTAGCTAAGGGTTGAACACTTGTCAAAGCATCTGAACTGTGTAGCACATGTGGAATTGTCAGCCTAACAGTGTTTTAAGGAGAATCTTGAGTGTATGAATGAAATAAAGTGTCTGCTCAGCAAATGGCTCCCACCTTCCAAACTTCTAAATTTCAAACATACATGAAATGTTTTTTTTCTTTGAATTCAGAACAAGAACATTCCATGTTACCTTTTGATGACATAATTTAAAACACATTTCAATCAGATTTTTATTTCCTTCCCCAAACATAATTACACTCTGAAAAAGAAGTCTGGCTGAAAAACGCCATCCATCGCAAGTCAGTCTTTAACAATGGCTGCATTCTTGGAAATACATTCTATCCCACTGTCACCATTAAGGCAATGGTATGTCTATGTATTTAAAATATTCATTTAACATATATCTTAGACTGGCAGAAGCAATGCAAAATTACTTTATCATGCATCAGGCAGCGTTTTCAAATATATCTCTGTTCATGTGGTAATTAAAATTATTTCTATAAACGCAGCAATTTAATACTTCCAAACCATTTCCTTTACATTTAGTATTTCTTCCAATTGTAGATGAAAACACACAAAACATTAAACCACCCCTTAATAAAACTGTTTTTAAAGTAATGAGCCTGTTTACACTGGACCAAGCTTAATGCCAATAAAAGAAAGATATCTGGATTCCCTTTTGGAGATTATGATCTAAACCTATAGACAATGCAAGATATTCAGTGCATACAAAGTTAAAAAAAATATATCTGGTGCAAGGTAATAGTTCATTCAGTGAACTGGTGAATACATAGGCAAAGGAGTAACAGCAATTTGCTGCAATAAATCCTTAGGACTTCATGCAGAACAGCTGAACACATCCTAATTTTTTTTAGAGGAATCTATGTGACTCAAATCTCTGAGGTTACTGAAGGGAGGAGGGGGACAAGCTGAGAAGAGACATTTCAGAAATAAATGCAATTAAAAAGAAACCCTGAACAACAACAACAAAAAAATGGAAGTAGCTTGCTGTGCATAAATCTATACCATCTGTAGAAGGGAAAGAAGTATGCAGACCTGAGATGAAAAAAAATGTAATCTGTTTAAGAAAGCGGGGCTTTGGAATATAAAACAACTGATACAATGTGCTCAGCCAAGTACCTGAATGGTAAAAACTGCATTCTCATTTCTTCTTTGGGTGGTTAATGTAGATAGATAGCTAAGTTACTTGAAGTGGGAAGTTTATTAATGGACAGAGATCTTAGCTTTACTTTCAAAAGTATGTAGTTGTTATTTTTCTCCCCAAATTCGTAATTTTTAACACATTACCCATTATATCAGATGATATCTCTTAAAAATTGTTATTATGCATTTTCAAAGTGGTTAAGAATCCTTCCTTATAGTAAGACTGATGCCCAACATAAGAGAACTTAAGAAAGGTCTGACTTACTGAGGTACTAAATGCTGAATAATCTGAAAAAAAAAACAAGTAAGTTTCCAAAGAATCAAAACCAGCTTCACCTTAGTTCTCCACTGAATTTGGAAAGGCAAAGCCTGAAGAGATGGGTCCACAGTCAAGGGTGATCCTTCACAACAACACAACTACCTTCCACTCCCCACTTTTCTTCTCAGTGTAACTCCTCTGCAACTCAAGTCAGCGTATCATACTGACTGCAGGTGTGCTCTGGATGGGTTACGGATAGCCACCTCTTTAAAATGACAGTGATGCCAGGAACCTTCCTGGCTGCTGTAAAGATAAAAGTCACCTAAAAATGCCTTGTACCAGGCCTGGGAAACTTACTGGAGATTCACTGGTCACTCATTAAGTAGTTATTATCCCACCTCCTGCTGTAGATCAAACTACAGCTCACCTGGGCTTTTCAGTACACACCTGCTCACCTCTGGTATACTCCTTGCTCTTGTTTCTCACGGAGTCTCAAAGTTCATTCTTTCACTCTCACTGATTATACCACTCCCTCACTCCAAAGCATGAGCCCAAGTTCCCACATGCTCTACGGAGCTAAATCTAAGCTGTTACCCTCCTGACCCATTCCTCAGCAGCACTGGCACTTTGAGTCATTCTCCAGAGATAACCTCTTCCCAGACTACTCTTTCTGCTGCCCAATTCAACCCATGGTGTCATTCTTTAATTATACCTTGAGAATCACTTCCTTCATCGACTTGACAAATATTTATTGAATATCCACTATATGCAAGACCCTGTGCATTATTAGCCTCTATGATTGACAAAGGAACTGACAGCTGGAAACCTCTCCATAATTCAAACCTAGAGTTCTCAGTTTCGCTTACACATCACACTGGTACTGTGTTGCTTCCTCATTTTCAACACAGTTATTCATATATTCAAGTAATTCTCACAAAACAACAATTTCACAAATGAGAAAACTACAATAGGTTCAGCAATGGTATGGACCTTGTAAGATCTAGCTAGTGACAATGCAAGTAACCTTTTTTTAAGTCTTCTGTGTATACCCCTGAAGCTCTACTGATGTACTTTTCAAAGACCTTGCTGGCTTATTCTCTACCACTAACTACACACCTGTGTTTGCTGCATTACGATTTAATATTCTCAGGACATGGTTTAATATTCTTGTGGTCCTGTCAGGCAGTAGCAGCAGTTCTGGGTTCGAGTGGTTTGAGTGTGTTATTACAAGACTGCATTTCTATCTCCACGTAGACCAAGGTGTTCCGCTGTTTGGTGCCCAAACACGCTGCTGCTATTTCTGCTGCAAAACCTTCCTATAAATGCCTACCATTACCCAGAGCCAGAGTGTGTAATGCTTCATTCAAAAGTCAACCAACACACATTAGGTGTTGACAAGTCAAACAGTACCTGTCTTCTGGGGATGGATAGGGGCAGGGGTGGCCAGACAATCAGGCAAAACATTAATTTTAAATGGGAAAGATGATGGTGAGGATGCTAGGTATTGTGGCACAAAAAAGCGGGAACAGCAAGTTTTCCCTGGGAGATGAGTAAAGGAAATGATGAGTCTTCAGTGAACCAAGTGAACAAAGGAAACATCCCTAGGAGGAGAAAAAAAAAAAATCTACATAAGGGGACAGAGACAAGTAAGTGTGGGAAAGTCCCAAATCATTTGGACAGCAGGTGCTCACTAAGTACTCGGGTTACTGGAAAACTAAAAGCATATGGCTGGTGGTGATGTCTCCAGCAAAGACCATCGCTGCTGCCAATTTCAGTTTGCAGGGATAAAGTCACACGAGAACGGAGTCTACTCGTGATGTATTCTTCTAGCGCCAAAGCCAGTCTCAGCTTCAACCACCCAACTCAAAAAAATGACTTCAGGGGTCATCTCCTCAATTCTCCCAAGGGCATACAGAACCAGTATGATTCCGAATGCAGAGAGAAGGTAATGTGCAACCCTGTGGAAGCATCTAACAGTGGAGCCAGTTGTCTTCAGAATGGATTAAGAAAGGCTGTTGGGATAAAGAACGCTGTGTTTGCACTTATCTCAGTACTGAACACAGAACGGATACATAACTCAACCTGAGGTTTGTTCTCTTATCTGAAAGCTAGTACTAAACGGTAAGGAATTTCCATTGCTGTTGTGTTTCTCTCAGAGGGGAGAGGAAAAAAAGCCGAAAGATACACTATTTTCGCAGGTCGTAATAAGATACCTGCAAATAAGGCAATTGTTAAGACTGTCAGATGATGTATTTATTTAAAACAAAGCTTTGTTTAAAAAAAAAAAAAAAGAAGAAGAAGAAGGAGGAGGAGGAGAAGAAGTAGGAGGAGGAGAAGGAGAGAAAGAATACAGACTGTAAATTGGAGGATTTAGAGCTGGAAAGCACTCCCGAGCTCTAGTAAGTAGAAGCCTTTCATTTTACAGATTAGAAAACAAAAGCGGAGAAGGTGTGTGACTTGCCCAGGGTCACAGTGGGTGCTCAGGCAGAGGTCTCATACTGAACTCCAGACTTTAAAGGCTTTTCCATTTCCTTACCTGTCCTCTTTTCAAGCAACATACCCCACTTCAAAAATGAGACTTCATAATGGAGTAATAAGTAGCAACAGCAATCATGGGGAACAAAAAGCATCGTTTTAGAATGCTTCACAAACTCAGTATTTATATTCACTTGAACTGGTTGTATTTCAGCATCAGCTTTTTAGCCTAAAAATACTTTTAAACATATTACTCTATTACTGACATTGTTCTAATCACCGAGAAGCTGATTACTACCAGGAAAAGTATTTTCTAATGTGCTAAGAACACCTAACTTACAGATAACAGCTTTGTAGTAATTAAAAATTAGATCATTAAGGTTTCTGCAAGAAGATACTTTACACAAGTTCAACTGTAGTGTGTCCCATTTAACCCTGCTCTACCAGGATGAATAATCAAAGTCTGAATTTACTTGACTCAAGCCAAAGTATTTTCATGTTCCATTTAATAGTAGTTGTTAACCTACCTCATGGTTGCTGTGATATATTCAGAAACTTTGAAGTATACTGTAAACTATCTATATTCAGATACCTCAGAACACAAACCTAAGTACATCTTACATATAAGGAAAACGAGTAATCAAACTCTAGCACACATGACAAATATTAGAATAGCAAATATTAAGGATAATTAGCCAATCTGTAAATCTGATGACAAACTCTCTTAATTATCTCTAGAAACTAATGTAAAAAGAGGAGCCCCCCCCCACCATGTACCATGAAACCATTTCATAGGTGACCAGGACCACATATACACCTGGCAACTTTCAAGGCCAAGATCTACAGGGAGGCAAAAATGAGGCTGGTTCACTCTTAACTATGTCAGAAGACTAAGAATTATTCCAATCAATCCTTGTGCAGCCATACTAATGATGTGAATAAGAAACAGTAAACACTTTTTTTTTTTTTTTTGGTACTGCACCAAAAGGGACTCCATTATTTTTAGCAAATTTACCTTTTATAGCACATTTATCCTTAAACGTAGTAGAGCAGCCTAAAGATCAGAGCAAGTATACTGGTCAAAGCCAATTTCTTACCCAAACACCTTCCCCTCCATATTCCCAAAAACACTGACAAACAACTGTTACCAGAAAATATTCTTCAAAAACAGAAAACCAAAATCCATCATCAACTCCAACTAAATGCTGTGAAGAAAAACCTAATTAACTCACACAGTGAAAATGCAGCCAATAAGCAAAAATACAGTGTTGGGGGAAAATTAAATCAAGGTTAACTTTGGTTACCTGCTTGTTCACTATCGACCTTTCTTCAACAGTCTGCAAACATGCTTCCTGGTTTGTAATCGAAAGCATCCACATCAGCTGGGAGCGGGCCCTGCCTACTCAGTTTCCTAGGCTACTGGTGGCAAGAGGACAGGATCAGATTTTTCCTACACAGCTAGGCGCTGCTTTGCTAGCTGCAGCCTAACTGAAAGCTTGGGGTTAACACAATAGAACCCATCATCATAGAAGGCTTGAAAACTATTACCTGAAATCCGTTTCTGGCAAACTCCAAGATAGTAGATGTTTAAAAGATTACAGCATGCTTACTAAAACACTTTCCCATATTTTCACTTCTGTGAATCAATTATGTTGGGATAAAAGCCTGTTAACTAACTTACATGTCTGCAGAAGCAGACACTCCGTATCCACAAGATGAACCTCCACACAACTGTGTACAATGTACAGCACAGGAGACACCTCCCAAAAAGGCACAGCTAATTCTCTGATGGGAATGATCTCGCACACCACCTTAACATGTTACTCCACCAACACTCCAAATGCCACATACTTTCTCCCTCACAGATTTCTCATTTAAGCTTTTCAGTGAAGCAACTGAATTCCTACCAAACTCCCCCCATCTTTTCATTAACTTTAAATACGCTGTTTTACTTTCTAGCAACAAAAAAAGTAAAACTTTTGCAAGCAAAACTCTGCCCGTGAAGCTGGAAGTGTGCACTCTTCAGTCCATACCATCATGTCCTGAGAGGTGAACTCGGGGCCCCTCCGGTTTCAAGTTCATTCTCAGAGTTGCCTAAATGGTGTGAGCCTGTGCATATTTATACAATGCCCAAAGCAGGACATTTCTGTACAGAGAAGATTCATAAAAGACATGGCAGTGCTAAGTATACTGATGAGGTACTCAAATATCTCTCTAACCTGGTATGTACCTGAGAAGTTTACTTTTATTTGTCATCGCTGTACTGACTTTTGCATATGAGATGATGAGCAGGTAAGAACTCCAACCCTAATGCCATAATTAGGCATATAGTTTGCATTCCTTCCCTTATCGGATTTTAATAATATTTATTCAAAACCTGCCTTGTATTTGATAATTTTGCTAGTAAGCCGATGATGGCAAACCAAGATGAAACTGAAACATACAGGTATGAAGGGAGGAAAAAAGACAACAAAAAATTAACACCTCTCAAGTCAGAATTACACTGCAGCAATTTATTTCCAGATGGCAATTGTTAAAAAGCTTGCTGTAACAATGAAGTCTGTATTAAAAAGCTTCAAAGGGAGAAACAGAAGACCCTTTCTATTTCTTCTGCTATGAGCTCTAAACAGAGAGAGAAGAGACAATAGAGTTCAAATGGAGACACTGGTTCCCCACCAATCTGAATTTCCAATAATAACTGGAGAGCATTTGGCATTCATTTTAGGGTGTGTATATATTGTGCATCTCCATCAAGCTCATACTTCTACTTCAAGAAAATATCCTGAACAGGCCTAGGGTGAAAGTATTAACTGCTTTTTCACTGTAAACGAATGATGAAAACAAAACTGTTTGCACAAGATTTATACTACATTCAGAAGATTCTGGGGCAAAAAATACAAATACTCTAAGCTGTTTTTCACTGTTGGGTTAAGAAAACTAAGAAATAAGAAAAGAAGGCAGTAACCCAGTATCATTTTACCAACAGTAATAAAAGCTCCTAATGTACATATATCATTCTTTCACTGGTAAAACTGCCTTCTTAAAAAATGTACTTCTATAAGACAAAAAAATATAGCTGGACTTCATCAAAATTAAAAACTTCTGCCCTTCAAGACACAGGTTAAGAAAAATGAAAAGGTATATGTACTTACTAAAGGACGTAATATATCCAGGTTAGTAAAACTCTTACCAACTCCAGACAGACAACCCAATTTAAAAAGTGGGCAAAATATCTGAATTTGACCAAAAAACATATACAAATTGGCTAATAAGCCTAAGATGCTCAGTATCATGAGTCATCTGAAAAATGCAAATTAAAACCACAATGAGGTTCCACGACATATCCACTAAAAAGGCTATAATCAGAAGTGCTGGTGAGGACATGGAGAAACTAGAATCTTCGTATGTTGTAATATAAAACAGTACAACCACTTTGGAAAACAGTTCAACAGCTTCTTAAAAGGTTAAACATGAAATGATCATAAAAGTCAACAGTCCTCCTAGATTACCTACTCAAGAGAAACCCATGTCTGTGCAAATGTTTATAGTAGTACTATTCTTTTTTTTTTTTTAATAGCAGCACTATTCTTTTTTTTTTTTTTTTTAAATTTATTTATTTGACAGACAGAGATCACAAGTAGGCAGAGAGGCAGACAGAGAGAGAGGGGGAAGCAGGCTCCCTGCTGAGCAGAGAGCCCGATGCGGGGCTCGATCCCAGGACCCTGGGATCATGACCTGAGCCGAAGGCAGAGGCTTTAACCCACTGAGCCACCCAGGTGCCCCAATAGCAGCACTATTCTTAACAGCCACAGATTGGAAACAATCCTAATCCATTAGCGGATGAATAAAGAAAATGCAGTTTATCCATGCAATGAAATATTACCCAGCTATGAGATGGACAAACCTTAAAACATTATGCTAAGTGAAAGAAGCCAGATATTAAAGACTATACACAGAATTATTCCATTGACACAGTATTTCTACAGAGACTAAAAGGTATCAGTGGTTGCCTGGAGAGTATAAACTGACTGCAAACAGGCACAGGGAAATTTTTGAGGTGATTTAAGTGTTCCAAAACCAGACTATGGCGATGACTGTACAAACTGTATAAACTCGCTAAATTGTTTGACAGGTGAATTGTGTATTATAATATTAAAAAAAATCTGTTATAAGTGAAAACCCAACCCTCCAAAAATTTTAATAGAAGCTAATTTAATTTTCAAAATATTCTCATTTACCAAAGGCAAAAGATTATATTTTCAAACACCAATTGTATTAGAATTGAAAGGAACTTAAGACGACAGTTTTCCATTTAAGGCGTATTGGTTAGCAATGTCTAACACAGCAGATATTTCACTCTTATCTACATGGTCAAAAAAAAAAACCACACACACAATCAATACATTGCTCAGTAATTGTACTCTTGGGCATTTATTTTAAAGAAAGAAAAACCTGTGTTCACGCAAGAACCTTTACATAAGTGTTTCTAGCAGCTTTATCTGATCATAGCTCAAAACTGAAAACTCAAATACCCTTCAAAGGGTGGATATTACAGCTTCAGTATGCCCACAGCATGGAATACCACTTAAAAATAAAAAGGGATTAACTACTAATACACACAATTTGAATGCACCTTAAAGAAATTACAATTAAGTGGAAAAAAAAATCCAC
Organism: Lutra lutra; assembly: GCF_902655055.1. NCBI lineage: Eukaryota > Metazoa > Chordata > Mammalia > Carnivora > Mustelidae > Lutra > Lutra lutra. The sequence goes on along the minus strand of NC_062278.1, from coordinate 183,589,297 downwards.
TCTTAAAGGGTAACATATATATGATTCCATTTACAAACCTTCTTGAAATGACAAAATCACTGAAGAGAGACCAGATTAGTGGTTGTGGAAGAGGCAGGGAGCAGAGGAAGTAACTGTAGGGATTCTTGTGATGGACTCATTCTGTATCTTTACTATGATGGTGGCATTACAAACTACTTGTATGGTAACATTACCTGCAACTAAATACGCGTATATACACTCTCTTTCTCTCTCATTTCCTCTATCTTACAATGCCACAGATAGGTCTAAGTAAAACTTGGGAATTTAAAGAAAGTCTGGATTGTGTCATTGTCAATTTTCTGGATGTGTTACTGTTTTCTACAATCATTCAAGACATTATCACCAGGAAAAACAGGATAAAGGTTATAGGAGATGTGATATGTCTCTAGTATCTCTTACAACTGCATATAAATCTACAATTATTTCAAGATAAAGTTTTTTTTAAGTTAACAAAAATTCAACATAGTTTATTTGCACTGCTACCTCCACAGAATACCAATAGCTCACATATTCTGAGGCTGCATTACGTTTTAAGTCTTGCAATATATTACTCTTTTTTATGGGGTAGAAACCTTCTCCTGTACAGCAGACCAAAGAAAAGTGATCACAATCAATCATTAACTACTGATTCTTAAATACCAGAGAACAAACACAGGAAAGAAATTCAGCACCTACAACTTCTACATCAAGCTGCATAAAAACAATCACTAGAGGTGGATTTAAAATTTTAACCAAACACCCAGGAACAACCTCTTCAATCGGAAAGGTATCGTACAGATGAAGCCATGCCTTCGAGATTGTAGGACACACAAAAAGGCATACCCTTCAGGATTAATTCCAGGTTTACCAAGTAAGTTCAAATCACCAACCTAGGTTCTTAGCACCTTGACACCTTAAACTCCCATCTGATAGGATACCTGGTTAGTGGAAAGAATTACCACAATAAACTGCTTATACGTCAGTCTTTTGGGAGCCCGATTTCCTCTTCATCTCTCAACTCCACATAAAGCATGCAAAGCTATCCCCTTTCCACCTGGTGACCTACTGACGGCGCCCAGTCTTCAAATGCAATGGACAGCTGCCAGAAAAAGGAGGGCTGAGGGTGAAGGTGCAGAAGCTTTCCCTTCCATTTCAAAGTAAAAAGCAACAGTAAAGGAGCGATTTGAAAACTGTAACATTACCGGACACTTAAAAAAGAAAGAAAAACAAGATGGGCACATACTGTGGTCCTTTTGCACTCTGAAACTACAGGTAACAAGACAAAGGACAGAAAACATGAGAAGAGACTATAAAGGCGCGAAAAGAAAGGAACACCGAAGTTCAAATTATAACTCAGGGAACAATGTCCAGAAGATGAAACCTTCTTAACATTCCAACACAGTTAACAAACAGAGAAGGATTTCAAACAGCTAACAAACATACAAAAAGAAGTTTAAATTTCTGGATAAGGGAAATGTACATTAAAAGAATGAAATACCATTTACCACGGTCCCATTTTCCACTCTCATTTCTAGATCAGAAACCTGATAACCCCAACTGTAGGTATTCTACAAGAAAACTGGAATTCTGCTGTTAGCAGAAACACTTTGGAGACCAATTTGTAATTCTTAATGCTCAAAAGGCCCATATCATATAATCTCGCAATTCCATTTAAAGATCTCTTGTACTTGTCACAAGATGTGTACAAAGATGCTCACAAAAGTGCTATTTGTAATAAGGACAAGGAAAATCCACCTAAGAATAGATAAGCTGTATTTTATCCAAGGGAACAGTATGTAACAGTAAAAATATGCAAGCTAGATCCAGTATCAATGGTTTGTATCTCACACAATGCTAAGTCAAAAAAACCCAAAAACAAACAAACCAAAAAAACAAACACACCAAGGTACAAAAAGATATGTGAAGTACACCATTTAGATAGATTTTCCAAACTAAGAAAAAAGGTTTATACTGATGATGAATTCATACAAACATGTACCAAAAAATAGGGAAATAGGCAAAGGAATAATATGTATCTCCATCAGTTACAGTGGTTGGGAAAGGCACTGAGGGAGAAGAAGTCAGAAGAGGTGCTCACGGTTTCAGTTCCTGCAAAACGTTCACTGTTTGAATATTTTAATCAAAACTATCCAAATCAAATGTGGAAAAAAATGTTAACATTTATTAAATTTAGGGGATGAGTATTATTCTGTGTTTTTCTATTAGTTTAAAAGATTATGTTTTTTCAAAGCTTTTAAAACGGGGAAGTACATTAAGTCAAAGGTAAAAAGGAGATGCAAATTCTACCAGGAATAAAGAAGAGACATCATGACAAGTCTTAGAGACATTACAAGGATAAGGGAAACTTACAATTTGTGTATGTGACAGCTTAGATGAGATGTCTCAAAGAATTTTCCCAACTACCAAAGGTTCCATAAGAATAGGTGATGTAAAGAGACCTATATATACTTTAAAAAACTGATTTGTACTTAAAGACGTCAACAATTAAAACAATAAAACCAAAAGAATACCCCCAACCAAGGCGACTTCTTTGGTGAATTTCTACCAAAAATTTAAGAAAGAATTCTACACTGATTCTTCCTTCCAAAAAGAACACTCTTCAACTCAGTGTTATGAAGTCAGCATTACCAGAACATCAAAAATAAAGACAACACAAGAGAACTATAGAACCCTCTCAAGAATATGGAACCAAAACTCCTTAAGAAATTAGAAAATTGAATCCAGCAATACCTAAAAAGGATAACACATAATGAACAACTGAGTTTGTACCATGAGTGCAAAACTGTTTCTCGTATCTGAAAAATGAAAATACTAAAATACAATTTTATTGACATATTAGCAACCGACAATTGGAAATAAAACATAAAGTACAACTTAACAACAGCATCAAAAAAAAAAAAAAAAACCATTAACTATTCAGGGATAAATGTTAACAAAATATGTATAAGATCTATATGCTACAATATACAAAACACTGATGAGAGAACCAAAGACTTAACTGAGTAAGAGATATACCATGCTTGTAGATGAGAAAACTCATTAATGTGAAAATCAATTTTCCTCAAAATGATCTGTAGTTATATCCAACACAGCAGCCACTAGTAACATGGATATTTACATCTGCGTTTAATTAAAATCCCATAAAATTTAGAATTCGTTTCCTCAATTTCACTAATCACTTTTGAAGTGGTCAAGTCACATGTCAATCACTACCATACTGGACAGTGTAGATGGGAAACATTGCCCTCATTACAAGTTCTTACTGCTATTGGACACTGCTATCTACAGAGTCAATGCAATCCAGTCAAAATCTCATCAAATTTCACAGAAATGAGGATGGAAAAAGAGGATCTCATATACTCTAAATAAATAAATAAATAAATAAATGAATTTTTAAAATTCCAAAAAAGTAGTACCAAGCTGAGGGACTGATGTTACTGGATTTCATGATTTATGATGACTGCTAACACTATTTAAAGATGGTGTGGTGCTGGCAAAAACACAAAGTCCAGATACACACACACACACACAGACACGAGATCATTTGGTTTTGAACAAAGATACCAATGTAACTCGTTAGAGAAAGGAGAGTCTTTCAATAAATGGTACAGAAAAGCTGGGATGTCCATATATAAAAATTAAGAACCTCAATCCATACTCTTATCCATATATAAGAATTAACTCAAAATGGATTAAACACCTAATTGTAAAACCTCAGAGTTATTATAAAACTTCTGAGAAAACATAAAGGAAAATCTTTAGGACCCCCATCTATGCAAACATTTCTTGGATAAAACATAAAAAGCATAAGTTGCAAAACAAAAAATACATATATTGAGTTTCAAAAAATTAAAAATCTCCATTCTCTGAAAGACAGCATTTCCCCAGTTTTGAGAAATAATTGATGCATACCACTATATAAGTTTAAGGTATACAGTATGAAGGTTTGATTTATATATATCATAAAACGATTACCACAAGTTTGGAACAGCCAACATCTCATATAAATACAATAAAAAGGAAAAAAGTTCTCCTTGTGGTAAGAACTCTTAGAATGTACTCCTTTAACAACTTTCCTATACGCCACACAACAGAATTATGGTCATGATGCTGTACATTTCATCCTTAGTATTTATTTATCTTATAACTTGGCATTTGTGCCTTTTGACCACCTTCCTCAAATTCCCTCTCCCACTGAAAGACACCATTAAGAAAATGAAAAGTTAATGACTAGGAGAAAAAATATACAAAATACGTATCTAATAAACTGTTATTTGGAATTATGAAAACTTGTATGAAAGCTGAGTAATAAATGCAATGGGCAAAAAAAAAATCCTGAAGTCATTTCCCCATATGGGTGACTTACATAAAAACACATGAAAAGATGAGGCGCCTGGGTGGCTCAGTGGGTTAAAGACTCTGCCTTCGGCTCAGGTCATGATCCCAGGGTCCTGGGATCGAGCCCCGCATCGGGCTCTCCACTCAGTGGGGAGACTGCTTCCCCCTCTCTCTCTGCCTGCTTCTGTGCCTACTTGTGATCTCTGTCAAATAAATAAAATCTTAACAAAACAAAACAAAACACATGAAAAGAGACTTATCATTAGTCATTAAGGCAATGCAAATTAAGACTACAATGATAGACCACTAAAATCTACTATACTGGTATTACAAAAACAAAGACAAAGAACTGGCAATGTCAAATACTGAGGATGCACAGACAGGGATTTCTACACTGTTGATGATGAAAAACAAAATGGTACTCTTGGGGATGATGCAAATATTATTCTTGATGGTAATTACAGGGTTAATAAGCTCATAAAAATTCACAGACCTGTACACCAAGAAGGATTAATCTTACTCTATGTGAATACCTCAGTACACCTGACCTTAAGTATTTTCTTTAAAATATTTTAACATTTCAGTTTTCCAAACTCAATTCAAACTTCCCTAACAACTCCTCTCATCATGTACTTCTAAATGTACTTCTGAAAACCTCATATTACCATACTGATCAAACCTCAACTCCAAAGACAACCAAATGTTCCATATGACTAGACAATCTAGTATTTCCAATGCATAGTACTGTAGAGCTAATCACATAAATTTCACAAAGAATAAAAGCATGTAAAGCATTCCACCTCTGCCAAAGTACTACAGGAGCTCCACAATCATCTATGAAGAAAATCATCCAAGAATAATAATCAAATGAAAGGAGTCTAAAAGCAAAGGAAATCTTAGGGAGTGCTATGCATGTGATGGTAACAACAACAACAACAAATCACCACCCACATTCATACATCCCTCCCACGGGGAGAAATTAGGTGGGCAGACAAATCAAGAGAAAGATAATTTACACCTGAATCCCCTCATATCAAATTTCCCTGTCATGCAAACCAAATCATAGGACTTCCTATGACAATACCCAAGTACTTGAAGTCTAAGATAGTTCAGACTGTAACAGGGAGTATTTCACAGAAGTGCTTTACACAGAGGAAAATGAGAGCTGGAAATTGAGAAGAAACAGTTCTTATTTCATTGTGAAATACACACGTGCCTACCACAGTTCTGAATCTTCAATGTAAAGAAACCGTAAAATCTAAGGCATAATAGCACTCATACTGCAGCGTACAGAGGAATGCCTCGTATCATCTTCCTAATGCTTGGTCAGAAAGGTGATACAACTTGGCAGAAGAGGACAAAACTAGTCCAGAAGTCTAGTCCAGGTTCTACTACCACTAACCTGTTTCATGACTTGGGGCCAGGTACTTAAGCTCACTGGATTCTAGTCTTCCTGGATGTAATGACTGGATAAAATCATCTCTAAGGTCCATTCTAAAGAAGTTTTTCCATGGAGGAAAAACAGTAGCCCAGGGCAATTCAAAGAATTCTAGCTCTTCTTGGCCAGATCTAACTATAGTCATTATGAATGTGGATTTAACATTAGCTCATTTTATAAAAATGTTCATTATTTATTTCCCAATAGCCTATAGGCTTTAAGTAGAAAGCATAGTGCTGCTCAACAAACCCTACGCACAAGAAACATGTAGAAAACAACATCAAGGGCCATCACAAACTGCTAAAAGCCAGTGATAAAGAGAAATCTTAAAAGCAACTAAGACACACTTTGTAAAGGAAAAAGGGGGCGGGGGACAACAGCAGATTACTCATCTGAAATAATGAAACCCAGAAAACAATGGAACACCATCTTTAAGGTACTGAAAGAAACAAACTGAACCCAGAATTCTATACCCACTGAAAATATCTTTCAAAACAAGGAGAGAAACTGGAAGCCTCATACATTGTTGGTAATATAAAATGGTGCAGCCACTTTGGAAAACAGGTTAAAGAGTTACCATTTGTCCCAGCAATTCCAATTCTAAGTCTATATCCCAGAGAAATTAAACCATGTATCCATACAAAAATGTGTACACTAATGTTCACGGCAGCATTATTCATTAATAGCCAAAAGGTTGTTTATCTATACAACGAATATTACTTTGCTATTAACAGGAGTAGGTACTGATATATGCTACAACATACATGTTTCAAAGGTGAGCCTTAGAAACATTATAGTAGTGAAAGGACCCAGTCACAGGAGACCACATGTCATTTGATTCCATTTATACAGAATACCCAGAACCCTGAATCTTTAGAAAGAGAGTTTATCAGTGGTTCCCTAGGACTGGGGATGGCTGGGTGCACTGGGAGTGGGGGCACCCTGAAGGGTGACAGGTAAAAAGCAGGGGATTCCTTTTGGGGGTGATGAAATGAGGCCACAGTTCATAATTCTGCGAATATACTGAAGACCAATGAACTGCACACTTTAAACAGATGAACTGTATTATATATGCGTTGTATCCTCAAAAAGCTGTTATCAGAAGAAAAGCAAAATAAAAACTGAGAAATAAAAAACAAAAGAATCAATCACCGGCAGACCCAAACTGTAAGAATGTTACAGGAAGTCCGTCAAGCAGAAGGAAAACATTACCACATGGAAATCTGGCTCTACACAAAGGAATGAAGAGCACCAGAAATGGAAGGTATGTGGAAAAATAGAAAAGATTTCTTCTATTATATTTCACAATCTCTTTAAAAGATAAGTGACTATATAAAAATTCTCTTAGGGAGGATTACAACAGAACTAACAGCAGAAAGGCTAGGTACAGGAAAGTGGCAGCATACTTCTACTCTTATACTACAGATGACCCTTGAACAACACAGTTTGAACTGCGTGGGTCCAATTACAGGTGGATTTCTTTTCAAAAAATACATGGTACAAAAAATATTGTAAATGTATTTTCTCTTCCTTGTGATTTTCTTAGTATTTTCTTTTCTCTAACTTAGTTCACCACATTATACATTATATAATATATACAGCATACATAATACGTTAACTGACTGCTTATGTTATTGGTAAGTCTTCCTGTAAACAGTAGGCTGTAAGTATTTAAGTTCTGGGGGACTCATAAGTTATATTTGGATTTCCACTATATATGGGGCTGGCACCCCTAATCCCCAAGTTGTTTAATGGTCAACTGATATATAAAGAAGTATATCTCTTGAAGATAATCTTAGATAATCTCTTGAAGATATATATTAAAGACATATACTAAACGAACAACTAAAACCAGAGAGTTATAGCTAAGAAGAAAGGATATAAACTGGATTAAAAAAACAAACTCAACTAAGCCAAAGACAGCAGAAGAAAAGAGGAAAGAGGATGGGTGGGAAAAACAGAAAACAAATAGCAAGGCAGATTTAAAACAAATCATATCAATAATCATAACCACTGAAAATGGGTCTTTTTTAAAGGGCAAAGACTACAACAGTTATAAAAAAGAAACCCAATTATATCTGCATATAAGAAATCCACGTCAAATATAAAGACACAAATATGGAAAAAGGTACGTTATGCTAACCCTCTTCATTTATTCAATCTACTTAATACACGACAAAGTAGTATCAGAGCAAAAAAATTACGTGATAAAGGTGATTTCATAATGACAAAGGGCTCAATTCCTTAAGACATAATTCTATATATTTAATCCATCTAATAAGCAGAAGAATTAAATTAGAAGTAAAAAACAGCAGGATAACTGAAAATTCTCACATATTTGGAAATGAAGCAACAATTCAAAATAAAGCATCAGCCAAAAGAGAAAGGGACGATCAGAAAAATGAAATGCATTATCAAATTTTATGGATTGTAACTAAAGTAGTACTTGAGAGGTTAATTTATAGCATCAAATGCCTATACATGAAAAAAAAAAAAAAAGTCCTCTAATCAATGACCACACTAATACTTTAGGAAACTAGGAACAGAAGAGCAAATGACACTCAAAATAAGCAAAATAAAGACCAAATCTAAAATCAAGGGAAAATAAGATAAACAAAGAAAAAAACAACAAAATCAAAATCTTGTTGAGATAAATAAAATCAGAAAGACACAAATCATCAATAAGGACTAAGAAAGGGGACATCTCAATAAATGCTACAGGTATTAAAATAAATGTACAAGAATGTACAAGACAGCTACAGGTATTAAAAAGAATGATATGGGAATATTATCAACACCTTTACTTCAGTAAAATGGGCAAATTCCTACATTTCTTGAAAGGTACAAACTGCCAAAACTCATTCAAGAGTTAACAAATAATTGAAATATTCCTATACACTTACAGAAATTTAATTTGTAGTTAAAACCTCCATAAGGAAAACCACCAGATGGCTTAACTGGTGAATTCTAACAAACACTTAAGAAGAAATAATATCAATTCTATACAAACTCTTCCAGTAAAATGAGGAGAAGAAAAATTATGCGTTCCCACCTTATTCTAGGAGAGCCACAACAGTCTAAATACAAAACCAACTACGTTGCAAGAAAGCTAGCAATCTGAGAGACAAGAGACAGAGATAAGGAGAGAGCAGGAGCACTGAAGAGAGCTAGAGAAGCAGGGTCTGGGACGCAGGACTGCTGGGATCGTGACCTGAGCTGAAGGCAGACACTTAAAAGACTGAGTCACCCAGGCAACTCAGATGCAAATACTCTTTAGAAAGAAAATAATCTAACTCAGATTACTGCCAACAGAATACAGAGTGGGATTTTTCCTAGGAGTGAAAGGTTGGTTTAAATTCCAAAAATCAACCAATGTAATTCAGCATTAAATATGAAAAACTGTATGACTGTCTTAAAAGATGCAGGAGATGCAGAACAGGGAAATGTACCTGACAAATCCAACATCGATTCCTTAATTAAAAACTCTTAGCAAACTAGAGGAGAACTTCCTCAAAAACTACAACTAATACCATACTTAATGATAAAAGACTGAATGCTTTACTCCATTAAAACCCAAGAACAAGGGGCGCCTGGGTGGCTCAGTGGGTTAAAGCCTCTGCCTTCGGCTCAGGTCATGATCCCAGGGTCCTTGGATCAAGCCCCCCATCGGGCTCTCTGCTCACCAGTGAGCCTGCTTCCCTTCCTCTCTCTCTCTGCCTGCATCTCTGCCTATTTGTGATCTCTGTCTGTCAAATAAACAAATAAAATCTAAAAAAAAAAAGAAAAACAAAAAACAAAAAACACCAAACCCAAGAACAATGCAGGGATGTCAACTCTTTACTACTTTTATTCAACACTGTTCTGAAAAGTTAAACCATGTAGTAGGCAAGAAGAGAAAAATAAAAAGCATCCAAATTGGAAAAGTAAAACTGTCTTAATTCACAGATAAGATCATCTATGGAAAAAACTGCAAAATCCTCAGAAAGCTACTAGAATAGGTAAGTTTAGCAAAGATGTAGTACAAGACATACAAAAGTAACTATTTGTAAAAATCAGCTAAGAACAATTTGTATAGCATCAAAAATGTGAAACACTTTGTGATGAATTTGACATAAGGTATGCACAATTGGTATATTAAAACACACAAAACACTGCTGAGAGAAGACCTAACTAAAGAGGAGACCTAAAGAGGAGACACCATTTTCAGGGATTTGAACACTGAATCTAATCTGGTTAAGATGTCAGTTTTCTGCAAATTCAATGAATTCCAATAAAAAGCCCAGCAGGCTTTTTTGTAGAAATTGACAAGGTGGGGATGCCTGGATGGTCAGTCACTGAAGCATGTGCCTTCAGCTCAGGTCATGATACCAGGGTCCTGGGACTGGATCCTGCATTGGGCTCCTTGCTTAGTGGGGAGCCTGCTTCTCCCTCTGCCTGCCTCTCTGACAAGTAAAGACAGATCTTTTAAAAAAATTTTTAGAGAAAGGGGAACCCTCCTACACTGTTGGTGGGAATGCAAGCTGGTGCAACCACTCTGGAAAACAGCATGGAGGTTCCTCAAAATGTTGAAAATAGAACTACCCTATGACCCTGCAATTGCACTGCTGGCTATTTACCCTAAAGATACAAACATAGTGATCCGAAGGGGCACGTGCACCCGAATGTTTATAGCAGCAATGTCTACAATAGCCAAACTATGGAAAGAACCTAGATGTCCATCTACAGACGAATGGATAAAGAAGATGTGGTATATATACACAATGGAATACTATGCAGCCATCAAAAGAAATGAAATCTTGCCATTTGCGACGACGTGGATGGAACTAGAGGGTATCATGCTTAGCGAGATAAGTCAATCGGAGAAAGACAACTATCATATGATCTCCCTGATATGAGGGGGAGGAGATGCAACATGGAGGGTTAAGGGGGTAGGAGAAGAGTAAATGAAACAAGATGGGATTGGGAGGGAGACAAACCATAAGTGACTCTTAATCTCACAAAACAAACTGAGGGTTGATGGGGGGAGGGGGTTGGGAGAGGGGGGTGGGGTTATGGATATTGGGGAGGGTATGTGCTATGGTGAGTGCTGTGAAGTGTGTAAACCTGGCGATTCGCAGACCTGTACCCTTGGGGATAAAAATATATGTTTATAAAGCTGTAAAAAAAAAAAAAGAAAAGAAAAAGAAAATAAAAAATAAAATCTTAAAAAAAAAATTTTTTTAATTGACAGGGTGTGATTCTAAAACTTACATGCAAATACAAAGGATCTAGCAGAATAGGCCAAAGTGACTTTGAAAATGAACAATATTAGTAGTCTTATACTCCCTGATTTCAAGACCTTAAAAAAACAACACTAAGACAGTATAGTACCAGTGTATGGACAAAACAGATTGACGGAACAAGACAGAGTCCAGAAACAGCATCAAATGCACAGTCCATTGATTTTCACCAACATGCCAAGGCAATTCAATGAAGAAAGAATAATCTTTCCAATAAATGATGCCAGAATAACAGGATGGCCGTTATGTTAAAAACAAACAAAAAACAAAAACGAAAAAAAGAGAAGAAAAAACCCCAAAACCAGCTTACCTCACCCTTACAAATCTGTATACAAGCACCACTTCAAAACAGACTATATACCCAGACAAAAGAGTTAAAACTGTGAAACTTCTACTAACAAGAATCTGAGAAAATTTTGGTGATGTTGGGTTTGGCAAAGATTTCTTAAATATGACACAAAAATAAAAGTTATAAAGAAAACATACATAAAACATACAAAACAAACATACATAAAACATACATCTGAATCTAGAGTAACTCTCACAATTCAGTAAGTCAACCAAACTTAAAAATGGGTAGAAGATATTTAAAAAACTTAAAAAGATGGCAAATAACCATGTGAAAATAACAATCTTTATTAGTTATTAGGAAATACAAAACCACAATGAAATACCATCAGACACCCTCTATTTGCCTAAAATTAAAAAGGCTATATACCAAGGCTGGCCAAAATGTGGAACAACTGAACTCTCACACACTGCTTTGGGAATTTAACACACACAACCACTGTGGGAAAAAAAGAATAAAAAGAAAGAGTTTGGCAGTTGGCTATAAAGTTAAAACACCAGTGATTCCACTGCTTTACTCAAGTAAAATGAAAGTGTACGTCTACACAAGACTTGTTCAGGAATGTACAAGACAGCTCTTTCTGTATTGGCCAGAAACTGGAAATTCAAATGTCCATCAACACCTGAATAGATACAACGGCAAAACAGGAATATAATGGAATAGTACTCAGCAATAAAAAGGGATAAAAATAAACATGGATGAATCTCAAAATAAGCACACTGATTTAAAGAAACCAAACGAAAACCCAAAAGTACATACTGTAGAATCACAGTTACACAAAATTCAAGAAAATACAAACTGACCTGTAGTTACAGAAAACAGATTAGTGGCTGACTTGGGATAGAAAAGGGTAGAAGGAAATTACCAAAGAGCAAGAGAAAATTTTGGGGGGTGACAAATATGACAATTATCTTATCTGTGGTGGTTTTTCAGGGTATTCTTTAAACCTGAGTATCTTACAGGCCAATTATATTTTAATAAAGCTAAAAGAAATTAAATCCTGATAACAAGATGTTCTTTTTCTCCTGATTACAATACTTTTTAGTTTTTTTGAGAGGATTAAGTAATACAGAGATAGAGAAAATATGCTGTATAAATTAATATACATATATACATATATACATAAATATTTACTGTATAAATTAATCTACATGTTTTACTGTTCATTTTTTAAAATTAAGAGATCAGATCTAGTTGTTTAGTTCTGTTTGAGAATGTATTCTAGAAATGCTACATCATTTTTTTGTAGAGCAAAGTATTTTCTCACTAGCTTTTAAGTATTTTCAAAATGCTTTATCTTCATTCCTAGTAATTTTAATTGGCAATTAGAGCCTAACATTTTAGCTGTAAATTTACTATCAATACCGTAATTACCATTACACACACAACACACCCCATAAATTGTAACATGCATCTTTTCAGAAATAATCTGTACCATCAGTGTTTCACCAAGGCATAAAGTGGTTTTCCTGATGGTTGGAAGAGTTCATAAACCTAAGTTCTTTGCAACTTTATGTAATTTTAGGGTCACTGTCCTCTTATATTCCCTATAGAAGAGTAAAATCCTACCCTTCTTCCCGATCTCCACACCAGTATCTGGTCCAGCAAAAAACACAGCCAGGCTAAGTTTAAAGATCAACATTCTAGTTAGCTCTTTCTTGCTTCACAGCGTCTAAAAGTTTTTGTGGGGCTGGACACCGGGAGATGTGGGACTTGTTTTCACCACTTTTGAATCCCTGAGTCTTGAAAAGCCAGAGGTAAGGGAAGAAAAGGTAACCAACTATCACGTGCCAGAAGCCTTCTTTTTTACATTTCAGGGCTTGGGTTTGTTTGTTTGTTAGAGCTGGGGCTGAGTGGTGATAAAAAGGTTTAAACTAATGATTAAAATGAATTTCCGGGTTACATGAACAAAGTCTAAATCATGTAAATTCGAGTGGAAAATGGCACGAACTACTCTGCATTCATCAGCTGTTCTTTGCTGCAAAGCACAGGAGGCCAACAAGACTGCTTTCTTGATTCTAAAGTGGCAATTCTTAAAAATGTGTTCATTCATATGCAATAAATAGTATTCCGCAATTTTTAATTTTTTTTAAAGATTTTTATTTATTTATTTGACAGACAGAGATCACAAGTAGGCAGAGAGGCAGGCAGAGAGAGAGGAAGGAAAGGAGGCTCCCCGCTGAACAGAGAGCCCCATGTGGGGCTCGATCCCAGGACCCCGGGATCATGACCCGAGCCGAAGGCAGAGGCTTTAACCCACTGAGCCACCCAGGTGCCCTCACAATTTTTAATTTTTTAAAAAAGATTTTTATTTATTTACTTATTTGAGAGAGACATCACAAGTAGGCAGGGAGGCAGGCAGAGAGAGAGGGGAAGCAGGCTCCCCGCTGAGCAGAGACCCCGATGTGGGACTCGATCCCAGGACCCTGAGATCATGACCTGAGCCAAAGGCAGAGGCTTAACCCACTGAGTCACCCAGGGGTCCCAGTATTCCACAATTTAATACAAGTATCTGCCAAACTGAAGGCCAAATTATAATCCTCCAGAATGGACCTATAGAAAAAGTCTGATTTACCTGCAAACTACAAATATTCTACTCTAAAGGACAATCCATCAGCCCAAAAGCCTGTTCTTTAAAGGAAAGAAAAAAATTTAAAAAACAAAAAACAAAAAACAAGAAAACCGCATTCTATAGCTTACTTTTTACAATCTAGATAGATTTGCTCAATTGCATAAAGGTAATAGAGTTTTTTACGATTAAAGACTAAGAAGCAGATACCACCATGAAGCCTAAGTTTTAAGTTTAGCTCATACCTCTTTCCTCAAAAATTGGATTTGTTTGCACTAGGGTTAGAAAAGTTAAAATGACACAAAAATAGTCAAGATATATCTGTCATTATGTTAGAATTTCAAAGATTTTCCACCACTTCAACATACTATTACTAAGACTTTGGAGAAAACTACCATAAATTTTAATTTCACTGTAGAGATAAGACATTTGAAAAAGTAAAGAGTTAACAAATACAACACTCATTTCTAAAACATTATTTCATATAAAACTAGAGGGCCTGGATAAAGGAAGGAGGAATAAGAAAAAATAATTAGACCTATTTACCTATTTGACAAAAATCAATGAACTGGAAACAAAGCAAACTTCTGGTGATTGCAAAACAAAACAGAAAAATAAAGATTATACTGGTCACTGAGAAGAACAAAGCAAATATCCTTATACAATATTCTGAGCATGTTATGAATAAAATTAATTCTGAAAATACACCTTTCAAAACCACAAGAGGATCACAATGATTCATCAAGTTACCATTAGCTGGTTTAACTAATGCAATTAAGCCTAACACTAAATTTAGCAGAAGTTCCCCAGTTAGGGATCAACATGTTGCTGTGTACTAAATTTACTCATGTTTGTATAGGACATTTCCTGTTTGCAAATGTTTTTACAACTAGGTATGGATTTTGTAAGGTTGCATGTAAATCTCTTTAGAAGCCAACTTGCAGTTCAGCATCAGTCTCTATTTTCACTGAGAATTTATATATTCGCAAAGTTTGTGTTCCATTAATTAAATGCTTATTAACAGTTACCAAATTTAAAATATCACAAATTCTTATTTACCAGAACATTCCAACTCATCAGATGTATCTTCTCTCGTGAAATTTATTATTAGATCAATGACTTTTGGAAATACTGATATACAGGGGCACCTGGATGGCTCAGTTGGTTAAGCATCTCCCTTTGGCCTAGGTCATGATCCCAGGGTTCTGGAATTGAGCCCCACATCGGTCTCCCTGTTGGGCAGAGAGCCATCTTCCCCCTCTCCCTGCCACCTCCCCAATCACCACCCTTACCTCCCCCCAGCCCGGCGTTCTGCACTCAATTCCAGGCACACAGGCATTCTCTGTCAAATAAACAAATGAAATCCAAAGAAAAAAGAACATATACAATTAAGAGGCTTCATTTATAAAACAGTACCAACTCAAAGGGAAAGATCACCTAGGATTTCAATCCTGAAAAATAACAAATAAAATACCAGTATCTAAATTACTAATAATTCAAAAGATTGTCCAGCCCACCTCTTGAAAATCCCTTGCTAAGTAAGGGAAGCTCAGTCATTCTGAGTCCTATTCAGCTGTAAAATTTCCAAGAAAAAGACTTCATGATCTTGTCAATTTTAATCCTTTTCCTCCTTAAGCCATACTGTATCTAGACCACTCTAGCCACTGTTCTACAAACGTTTCAAGATAGCTCTGTTTCTAAAACCTTAAGCCAGCAAGCACAGAACAAAATGGAATGTAAGAGAAAGGCATTTTCTAGTTCTCCTGAGGTGACCCTTTTTAAAACAGACACTGGTTGAGGAGAATTCTATTTTGCAATAAATTGTTGTCTCAGCTGTGAGCAGAGGAGCAGGTATGAACTTGAAAGGGAGATGATAAAGAGAGCTAATGTTAAGAGACTATATAAAGGGATGCCCCATTGGCTCAGTCAGTTAAGCGGCTGTCTTTGGCTCAGGTCATGATCCCAGGTCCTGGAATCGAGTCCCGCATCTGACTCCTTGCTGGGTGGGGAGTATGCTTCTCCCTCTGCCTGCCACTCTGCCTGCTTGTGCTCTCTCCCTGACAAATAAATAAATTAAAAAAAAAAAAAAAAAAAGTGAGAGACTATGCAAAGAGGGGCACCTGGTGGCTCAGTCCTTCAGCCTCTGCCTTTGGCTCAGGTCTTGATCCCAGGGTCCTGGGATCGAGCCCTGCACAGGGCTCCCTGGTTGGCAGGAGGGCTGCTTCTTCCTCTCCCACTCCCCCTGCTTGTATCCCCTCTCTCACCGCCATTCTCTGTGTCAAATAAATAAATTAATAATCTTTAAAAAAAAAAAGAGAGAGAGAGAGAGAGAGAGAGGCTATACAAAGAGTAAAATTAAAAACTAAAGAGAGGAAGTAAACAAATGTTGGCAGTATTTCCAAGTCATTCGCCAAGTGGTTTTTAAAATTTTTAATAGACATACCCTATTTGCAGAAAAAATTAATCAATATATGACATTATTTTAAAAAGGAAACATTTTAAAACTAGAGATTGGGAGAATGGATTACACTTTAAAAGTTACACCTAAGAGTACAGAAACTGTAGCACATTAAGACCTTGCCTCTGAAGATTTAACTGTGTCAGTGGCACTATCCTTGGCCATGTGGGCTTCAAATTTAAATCCGGGGCAAAAATGTAAAAAGGAAATTCCACTACAAAACGAAATGCACAAAGTTCTTCAATGACCACAGAAAAAAAGAATCGAGAGTTTTCCCAAAAGAGTTTATATGAGCTGAGTCTTAATCTAAAGGTGACTTTTACCAAGTAAAACTAAGAGGTGGAACGTCTTCAGGCAACACAGTCACTGTGTTGTGACATGAGAGAAAATGCTGAGGAACACAAGTTTGACCCGAAGGCACATTCTAAGAAGTGGCAAAGATGAGCTGGTAGGTAGGACAGAGCCAGACCATGACAGGCCTTGCAGGTCAGGTCGTTTAAGGAGACAAGGCAATACCTCCTCGGGCAATCAGGCAGCAATCAGGCAGCAACCAAGGATTCTAGGCAGACAAGCTACACGATCTATCTGTTTTCTAGAGAGATCACTAGACACCCGACTGAGCAAAGCTACTCCAAGAGTCCAGGTGCAGGTCTGTACTGCAGAGATTTGCAATTAATGAAGTTCACAATGAACTGAAAAATTAAATAATGAGGACCTAAAATTAAGGTGGTAGTGACAGGAATATAGGAGGAATAAAACAACAGAATTTGGCATCTGACTGCTGCAGATGGATGTCTAATGATGCCTATAGACTGGTGGCTGTATAGATGATATTACCATTTTCAGAAAAAAGCTTATTAAAAACAGTAGGAATGTGAAGTTGGAGAAGATAGGAGTCAAGTGCAACCGTGCTATATAAACCCAGCTGGGAATGTAAACTCTTAAGGCTAATTTTGTTATCCCTAAAATGGAGATATGTATCATACCCTTAAAAGGATTAAATGAGACAATGTATGAAACAGTCTTAATATAGTGCCTATTTGTTAAATGAAGGTTAAATGTTGGCCCTTATCAGCATTACTATTAGGTTGAGTGCAGGTTACAGATGAAGACTTTGATGAGGTGTCCCACTCTTCTTCCTGTTACCCAATGAAGCTCCTTCTAGGTCTGTGTTCCAATCACTCCCTCAATAACGGCCGTTCAATAAATACTAAGCATAAAAAAGTAAAAATGTACACCTGTTCTAATAGAACCAAACTTTACTTTGGGGCATAACACAGTATTAACTATTTCAGTAATACACTTTCCAAAAAAAAGAAAAAGAGAAGCACTGAGTCTTTCTTTTAATTAAACAACAAAGACTATGAAGACCCCTAGGGCTGTAGTGCACAGATTCTGTACACCAGGTGTTTTGACAGAAAGCTCTTATCTTAAAGATGTGTAATAGGAGGATAACTGAATCTAGTCATCTGGTCAGTCTGTGATGAGTTTAAGTTCTTAGACTGGGAAAGAGAAGAACAAAGATTTTTAAGTCCATAAATGAAGGGTTATTAGTGAAGGATTTCAAAATAAAAACCTCAATTATAACTTAAATAAGGAAATTTCAACTATACGTACTTTTTTAAAAAAAGATTTTATTTATTTATTCGACAGAGAGAGAGAGACAGCATAAGCAGGCAGAGTGGCAGGAAGAGGGACAACGAAGCAGGCTCCCCGCCCAGCAAGGAGCCCGATGAGGGACTCGATCCTAGGACCCTGGGATTCATGACCTGAGCAGAAGGCAGCCGCTTAACCGACTGAGCCACCCAGCATCCCACAACTACACATACTCTTGCCAAAAAGTTTTAACAGATAAAACCTTCTCATTAAGAGATTCTGAAATGTATAAATATCCTGGGGGTGGAGGAGTGACACATTACAAATACATTATTTTCAATAAACTTTAGACAAGTAATTTGGCATCATGATATTTCATTATTACATTAAAAACTGCCAAAACTGACATAAATCACAGTATAAATGGAGGAACAAAGAAATCATCCAGTTCCATGAATTTCAGGAACTTCAATTAACTGCAACCCACGGTTTAAAATCCCAACCCTGTATCTACACACACATAATATCGTTCAATGAGACATTTTTAAACCTTTACTCACAATATAATTGCAGTAAACAGACACTGTGTACACTGAAACTTTTTTTTTTTTTTTTTAAGATTTTACTTATTTACTCAACAGAGATCACAAGTAGGCAGAGAGACAGGAAGGGAAGCAGGCTCCCGGCCAAGCAGAGAGCCTGACTTGGGGCTTGATCCCAGGACCCTGGGATTATGACCCGAGCCAAAGGCAGAGGCCTTAACCCACTGAGCCACCCAGGCGCCCCATACTGAAACTTTTTAAGACATCCTAAAGCACTGAGAAAAAATAAAAATTTATGAAACGTACTTACATCGAATTTCAGTTAGTCTGGATGGAGAGCCACGTTCCATAGCCCTCACAAAAAGAAAAAAAAAAAACAAAAAAACAAAAAACAAAACACTCTAACTGCAGAATTTCCTGTTGCTAAGATTCACCAAAATCAGAAATGAGTTCTTCATAAAGAATTATGAGGTGTCCTTAATACATTTACAGGTTCAGCAGACAAGAAGAGAGGCACTGTCAGGCACATAAGGAGGAGGCTGGGGGGGGGGGGGGAAGCGGCAAAGAACACTCTACCTACCCACCTCCCCCCATTATCACTCCTGTCTTGAGCACCAAAATGCAATCCCTGCTTTATAAATAAACATCAATGATGTACACCAAAAGTATAGGTCACGATAAGTTCACTGTCATACATTTTGTTCCAGAGTACTCAACAACAAATTAGATTTGAAGACTTGTGACTCCTTCAATTTTCTTAACTGGAGGGAAAAAAAAAAAAAAAACCCAGCACAAATAAAAACAGCAATGCATACATTGGAAAGCAGAATCTACACATTAGAACACAAAAACCAAAGGCCTAATTGTATGTGCTCCATCAGACCCTGTCCAGGCATCACTGTCTTGGGAGAGTCAGTCATTCACAAACTCACTGCTGCCTCTGACTACTGATTTTCATGATGGCATGCCATGTTCTTTCAAAGAACTGTGTAATTTTCTGAATGAGTCAAGTGATAAACAGTACTTCAAAAGTGATTTTAAGACAGTCACCAATACTATACTGCATATTTTCAGCCCATTTTCATGAGTATATTTCATGAAGTGACAGAGTGAGAAAAACTCAACATTATAAACAGAAACATCACAACAAGCAAAATAAATCCCTTAACCTAATAGGCTTACATTAACCTTTTTCATCATAGATGATATGATTAATATCTAATAATAGCTAATAATCAGGATAATTCTAAACAAAGTAGACACTATATTATTGCTCTTATCTAATTTAAATGGCCCTGGAAAAGTGTTCTCCCCTGAGACAGCAGAGGAGGAAGGAGAAATTAAAAGAATGCAGTTAGAACACTTTGGTTCCCTATTAATTTGTCCATTTAATTATGTCACCTTTCTATTTCTTCTATTCTACTAACTGGGTATGAAATCAACTAAGTTACTTCACTTTTCTGAGTCTCAACTTCCTCAACTGTGAAAGTTGGAAAACCAACTCTATCTCAGAATTGTAATTCCAGTATTACACTGGAAAAACAGACACAAAACTAGTATGGTAAATGTAAAGTGCAGTGCAAATGCAGAGTACTTGAGAATATCATCTTGAGACTTAAAGTCTAAATGCCCAAGTGCCTGGTGAAATACCGTGCACGCGAGCACTCAAACATTTGTCTCTTTATTCCATCATCATTTAAAACTTAGGTCCCAAAAGTTCAATTCTGGAACACAAAGACTATCTCATGTACTACTTATGTATTTTTCACTAGTAATATTATTAAGAAATCAGTTGTGCCTTTAGTATGATGAGTCATTCAATCCAATACAATACAATCCATCAACAGCTTCATTACTTTTAACTATGTGTTCTGTGTTAGGTCCTGTGCCAAGTTCCTTCAAACATTCTCTCACTTAAACCTTATAATACCCCTCTGGAGAAGTTACTATTCACAAATGAAACACAAAGCACAAGATTAAGTAACGTGCCCAAGGTCACCAGGTTAGCAAATGACATGGCTGGGGTTACTCAAACTGAGGTCTGACACCAAAACCTTGGCTCTCAACGCCAACTACTACTCTCCAATATGGTTGCCACATGTGGCTACTGAGCACTTGAAAGGTGGCTAGTCTGAACTTGGTTGTGCTGTAACTGTAAAATACAGACCACATCATAGTATGATTTTTATCATAGTATGATAAAAAGAATGTAAAATATCTCACTGCAATTTTATACTGATTACATACTGAAATGATAACATTCTGGATATAACTGATTAAATAAAGTAAGTTTCTTAAAAATGATTTCACCAAAGGACATCTGGGTGGCTCAGTTAATTAAGCTTGAGCTCAGGTCATGATCTCAGAGTACTGGAATCAAATACCGCATCCAGCTCTTTGCTTAGCAGGGAGCCTGCTTCTCCTTTCAGCCTGGTCCGCCTCCTCTGCCTGCCCCCGCCCGCATCCCCTGCTTGTGCACGCACTGTCTCTCTGACAAACAAAATAAAATCTTTAAAAATAATCATTTCACCTGCTTTTTACTTTCTCACTGTGGTTAATGAAGCCTAAAATTTCATGTGGCTTGCAATGTACATACTTACACTGGACAACACTGAGTCAGAACATCACACAGGACATTTGTAATACCAAGAGCAAAAAACAGCTTTAAATTTACAAACACAACATGTTTTAGAGTATAAATATATTCTCTAATCTCAGCTAATAGCTACTGAAATGCTAAATCAGTGTAACCGATATAAACAAAACTTTACAAGCTCAATGTAAATGTTATTTAAATTTCAACATTCCAGAATTAGATTTTTAGAACTTATTATGAATACTGGTTTTTCCAACTACCAAAGTGATACCAACTCATCTAAACTACAGAAATTACAGAAAAGCATACACACACACAAAAGAATCCAAAAGAATCCACCATGCTACTGCTAAGAATAATTTGATCACTCATTACTTCCAAGTAAATATATTAAGTGCTGTGAAATATTAAAGTGGGATCATATGTTTTATCATTTTGAAACTTGTTTTTTTCTAATACTGTGAACATTTCCTTTTATTATATATTCTTTCTAAACTTCACATTTTATTTTGAAGTAATTACAGATTCACAGAGTATTGCAAAAACAGTATGAAGTTCCATATAATTTGCACCCCATTTCCCAGACAGGGTTGCATCCTCTGGATTACAGTACATCAAAACCAAGAAACTGACACTGGGACGCATTGTACCGTTTTAAGTCACCTTATCACATGTGTAGATTCATGTAACAACCACCACAATGAAGATTAGATTTAATTAACATAGAACATTCCCTCTCAGTACCCCTTTACAGTCACAACCTCCCCCCCCCTTGGTGACTGTTAATCTAACTCTGTTATTACAAAAATGTGAATGGCTGCCTAAAGTGTGTGACCTGCACAGATTGGCTTTTTTCACTCAGCATCAAGCCCTTGAAATCCACATCATCAGTTGTTGTACGTATCCAGAGTTTGTTCCTTCTTCATTGCTGAGTTGTATTCCATCTAGTATGGATGTACCACTTATCTAATCTACAGAAGGACATTTGGATTATTTCCAGTTTTAGGGTATTACAAATAAAGCTGACATTTTTAAGAGCTGCAAAATATTTATAACTATTGCATAGTTTTTATCAATTCCCTCATTTCTATGTAGGCATTTTTTTTTTTTAAACTACAGCAAGAATTACCATCAAACTCCACTTTTTGGGCCACAGATCCTTATGGTCTTAGTAAAAGACCTGCCCCTCACGCAGCACTCTACCAACACTTCTGAATGCATCGGCCAGGCAGCATTTTTTGTTATAATAATGATGCAATAGATGTGTTTACACAGAAATTTTTATATGCAGAGAACACTAATTCCTAGTTGAAATGTTAGGTCACAAGGTACAAATATTTTTAAAGGAATTGATACCAACTGGCCTTCAGAAAATTTAAAGCAACTTATCTAGCACCAAGGCTCTGTTACAATGTCCACTTCTTCCTAGACTCACTAAAAATTTTTAGTCTTTAAAATTCAACTTGCCAAAAATGTTGTTTTATATTTAAGTAATAGAAGTTATACATTTCTCATGTTTCCTGCCTTAATTTGTAGTTCTTTTATTAACTACCTATTCATATTCTTTGGCCAACATTCTACTGAAACACTAGTTTACTGACTGTCAAACTTGGTTCTAACATATGTTACAAAGAAATAGCTTTTTAAAAATACATGTATCTGAAATCCAACACACATATTAATAGCCCAAGACAATATCTGATTTTTCAATGTGGAAGACACAAATTTAGTTGATATGGTCCCCCAATTTATAAGTACTCTTCTACTACACACAATGTTATTTATTAAGAAATCGCCTCTAATTCCAGCTCTAAGTTCATGTACATGTTCATGTACATCCCTACATTCATGTGGGGATGCCTGGGTGGCTCAGTCAGTTAAACAACTGCCTTCAGCTCAGGTCATGATCCCAGGGTCCTGAAATCGAGTCCTGCAACAGGCTTCTTGCTTAGCAGGGACCTGCTTCACCCTCTGTCTGCAGCTCTCCCTGCTTCTGCTCACTCACTCTCTCTCTCTGACAAATAAAGTCTTTTAATTAAATAAATAAATAAATAAATAAATGCAGATCACTTCTCTTAAATTCACTGTGAAATGTCAAGACGTAAATTTTCTCTAACATCAAAACTATCCCCAGTTTCATTAAGAAACATGGCTGGCTTCTCTTTAGAATTTAAGGTCATCTAACCAATAGTTCTCAAAATTGTGCTCCCTAGACCAGCACTAGCACCACTAACATCACCTAGTAACTTCTAAGAAATGCAAATTCACAGGCCCTACCCCAGGCCTACTTAATAAAAAAAAAAAACCCGGAAGGTGGTGGGTAGAGCCAGAAATCAAGCAATGTGTTTCAACAAGCATTCCAGAAGATTCTGATACATACTAAAGTTTGAGAACCACAACGTTAAACAAATTTAATAGAAAAATATTAAATCTGGATTGCCTTACACACTTATTCTTTTCATGAAAGACTTCGGCAAAGTTAATCACGCCACAGATACTAAGAATTCAAAGATATATTTTCATTCTACCCCGAAGTAAAAAAAAAAAAACAACCCAAAAAGAAAACTGGAAACTGGATGTTAGCTTTATTTTCTACAAAAAGGAATCCCTAAAACCATGAAGTGATCACAAAAAATTTCCTTAGAAGAAAAACCCAAAATGAACAATATAAAACCAACAGGTCAGAACTGATGCCTTTCAAACCAGAGACTCAATTAGTTTTGTATCGCACACTGCTTGATACTCCCATTCCTATATGGAACTACAACCTACAACACTTTGAAAATTCAATGAACTAGCATATTAAACAGCACCTGGAAAACTATAATTACTCAAATATTTGTGGTCCAGGGAATAAATAAATAAATAAATTGGTCAAATAAAAACAATTCTGTATGGCAGAATAAAAGTGACCTTTATGTTGTTTTGTCCCCTAACTTCTTATAAGCATGTATTACCACCTTCACAACCAAAATAAAGGAGAATCATGACTATATGTAATGATACAGAAAAATACCCTACATCAGTTATTTTTAAGTTTTACCAATACACTGATAATCTCTCTCCTTCATGTAATAAAAATTTACAAAAGGCTGGGGTAGTACCAGATAAACAGAGTTCCAGCCTTCATGCTTATTAAAGTTTGAAATTCAAAGTGAATACATTGAGTATTAACCCAGTTACAAAGGTGTGTTACTATGGTAGCTACTTCCTATCCAGCTGGGTAAGTGTCCCATTTCCCTCCAAGTAAGACCTTCTGAGCAAGGAGCCCAATGAGGCTCAATCCCAGGACCTTAGGATCATGACCTGAGCCAAAGGCAGATGCTTAACCAACTGAGCCACCCAGGCACCCCAAGACAATAGAACTGTTTGGTTTTGACTGAAGGTAGTTTAAGCTGAATTTTTATTTCTTGAAACCTTGAATATTCCGGCAGACTTATGATATTAAACAACTTTTAGTTCTATAAAAGAATGAACAGTGTATAAACCTTATACCCTACATATGAAATCTGACCTCTTCTTAGAAAGCAGTCACCAGGTTTATTTTCTCCATGACTAACCACCAAGTACTCAATAGGTTTTAAGATCCAATACAGGCTGATAAAATTGGCATCCTACATCACCTTTAATTTCCAGTCCCTTCCAAAAGCTACTTCATCTTAAAACGTATTGCTAATGCTCTTAAATTATAAAGTTTTAAGTTAAGATTTTTTTTTAAAAGATATCCCTTCTACCTGTTTCTTTTCTCAACCAAAGGATCGTTTAAATAGTTTTTCTAAAATGATAAAGGGAGGGAAAGAGAGCATTACCTAATCCTACTGAAAAATCAAAATTTCATTTGTTTACCTTATGATTTCAACTACTCATGATTTCTGACTAACACTGCAGTTTTCTTGCACTGTCCTTTATTGATAATTCTTCTTTGACACAACAGTCAATCACTGCATAGAACTGAAATTAAAGCTAAATAAATGAAGTGAATGAGTCAAGACTTCAATTTAACAGAATTAATCCAGATTACTCAACAGAATACACTCCATGTACAACTTCCAACTTATAGGTATATTAATACAAGAGAACTTACACAATGGACAGCATAACCCCTCCATCAATACCCAACATGTTCTGTACCCATTTCTAAACTATCTTTTAGATGCCAGGTTACATGCACACCCATCTAGTTCCTTAAGAGTGATTTTGCACATGACTGATCCTCTGCTTCATTATCAGATTTTTAAGACTTTCGGCTGCTTAAATAACCAAATGGGCAACCAAAAAGGATTAGGAATCATCAGAGTTATTGTTTAGGTAAATGTGCTCATGCTCTGAAGCTCCAAACCACTCCAGGAAGTACTTTAAATGCACTGCCTACAGCGTCCAAGACTCAAGTTCTGTGTTTAATTTCCAGCACATGTTTAGAAAAACAAAACCAGAAAAACAGGTATATTACTTTTAAGGACACACTTCATAAAGACAACTTTCCCTAAACTAATAACATTACACACACAGGATTCAAGCCCCAATATAAAGCTTATTTATTACATGAAACTTTTAAACTAACTGGAACAGTTTTAAGGGGGATTCCAATTGAAACTCATCTTCATCTATTCTATATACACTTCCTGAACCCGTCAGTGCCAGGCACTGTACTACCATTGTTAAGAAAAATAAAGCTGTGAAAAAAAAGGCCCTGTCCTCAGGGGGGCAGCTGGGTGGCTCAAGTCAATTAAGCATAGGACTCTTGGTTTCTGCTCAGGTCATAATCTCAGGGTCATCACATGGAGCCCCACATGGGGCTCTGAGACTGCATGGAGACTGCCTAAAACTCTCTCCCCCTCTGTCCCCACCATCCCTCCCTCCCTCAAATTAATTGTTTGTTTGTTTTAAAGGTTCTACCCTCAAAAAAGGTAAAACATAACAGGTGTTATGTTCTAGGTAAAACAGGTAAAAACGTAACAGGTGATCAAATAAAAATTCTGTTCAAGTGTTAAATGAGTTATACATGATTTGGAGGGGGAGGCAATCAAATAAAAATGCCATTCAAGTGTTAATGATGAGCTACACCTGACTGGAGTGATGAAAAGGCTTCCTGAGACATCTAGGAGTACAAATAGTAGTGAGGCAGGACACAGAAGGAAGGAAAAGCATTTCAGATAAAGTCCAGAGAAGAGAAGGTGTGAAGGTATGGAAATGTATCATGGTCCATGCCTGGGAAACAAGCAGTTTGGCAGGAAACACACACACACACACGCTATATGTGGAGGGCAGATGGGGTTTGGTGGCAGTCTGCTTGCAGAAATCCTAAAGGGACATGAAAGGACTAAATCAGAAGCCCCTTGTGATGCTAGTACTTGGACTTTATCTTAAAGGCAATGAGAACTAGGAGGTAATTTAAGTGGACCAAGCAGAGAGAGCTGGATTTGACAGCCATGAGCATGGATGCCTAAGGCTGGTGATCATGGTTATTATACAGTAAATGGGAATTACCAGCCTGTGGGGAGAAGTGGAAAGGTGTGGATGACATCTGAAGTGAAGGAAGAGCTGAAAAGGATGTAGGAGGGAGCAAACTAACTTGTATCAGCCTGCACAACAAACTACATCTAAGAATCCTAAATCCCAGATTCAGTAAGGCTTTTCCCAATATACCCACACAGACCAACTATCTCTACCATGTACTCATTTATTCCATGCCTACCACCACTGGGTGCTCCTCACACCACTGAAGATCTTTTTGTCTCACCTTTTCAACATCTGTTAGGTTCCCTGAAAGCAGGCATTTTCTATTAACCAATGACTTGAAATATAAATGACTGATAAAACACTACAACTGATGAGGCAAAAGCTTACTCCATTTATGTACTGTAGAAAAGTTCCACACACCAGGCTTTATCCTTACACTCAATGATGTGTGAATTTACACTACAGCTGAGAGAAGACACCTGTGTTCAAGTATGTAGGTTATAAAAAGATACCAAGGAGATATCCTATTTCTAGAATATGTAAGGGTCTACATGCAGAGTTGAGCTCTAAAATAGTCTTAGGATGAAACAGCAGCACTGGTAAACTCAGACCCATGCACACAAACGCAGATGAATCTCAGTAAGGCAGGCCCAGGAGTGCATCTAACTGGATGACTCCACTTACACCAAATTCAGAAACATGCACAACTGCTCCCCAGCACTGGAAGTCAAGAACAGTGACTGAAGTGACTGTCAAGAGTGTATCACAGGGGCGCCTGGGTGGCTCAGAGGGTTAAAGCCTCTGCCTTCAGCTCAGGTCATGATCTCAGGGTCCGGGGATCAAGCTCCCTGCTTAGCAGGGAGCCTGCTTCCTCCTCTCTCTCTCTCTCTCTCTCTCGCTCTCGCTCTCTGCCTGCCTACTTGTGATCTCTGTCAGATAAATAAAATCTTTAAAAAAAAAAAAAAAAAGAGTGTATCATAGACTCTGGGGTCCTGGGTGCAAGTCACATGGTGTGTTCACCTTCTGAAGGTTCCTCAAGCCTTTGCTTATGATTTGTGCACTTCTCCATATATATGCTACAGTTCAAAAAGTTTACTTAAAGGGGTGCCTGGGTGGCTCAGTGGTTTAAGCATCCAACTCCTGACTGGCTCAGGTCATGATCTCAGGATCCTGGGATGGAGCCCTCAGTCTGGTTCCGGGTTCAGGGCAGAGTGTACTTAAGATTCTCTCTCTCCCTCTGCCCCCGCGGAGAGGCTCTCAAATAAACAAATATCTTTAAAAGAATAAATGAACCTTAAAAACAAACAAAAACAAAACCCTCCTCACCTAAAAAAGAAGGAGGGAACTTCCTGATGGGGAGGAAGACTCCACAAACAAAAAGGCCCTGGTGACAGAGCCAAAGAGAAAATGAGAGCCAGAAGACTGCAGAACGTTTCAGACTGCAAAGAACTGCAAAGAACGTTCAGACTGCAAAGGAGACATTGAGGGATCCACTATTACCTGAAGTTCTAATGAACTGAGGTAGTGCTGACAACCTCCTCAAGTAGCTGCCGTTTACCAACAGTTTTTATTAATCTTGGAATCTCTTCAGCACTGATAGAAGCACAGGATGAACGTATGCCACATGGGGAACTGACAGGATACACTGACAAGTTAGGTGGCCTGGCCTCAGGATATGGCAGGCAACTAAGGAAAAGCTGACTAGCCTGTACACAAAGGTTCCAACTTTAAATTGTCCCCAACCCAATGAGCTAAATGACAGAGGCTACAGAAATAACCTGCAGAAGTAACAATCCCTTGCTCCAAAAGAAAGGAGTATGCGTGCTGCCCAAAAAGGCAAATGTGTACCTTAACACTGTCTAGAAAGAGGTTCTCATCACTCTGCAGTTCCACATTCTGCTCTGATTTCTCAAAACACTTGCCACTGGCCAAAATTATTTTATTTTTCTGTTTACTTGCTTATTTTCTCTTCTTCTCCATAGTATTTCAAACTCCATGAGAACAAGGACCTGGTCTGTTTCTCTACCACTGGACACCAGAGCCCATTTGGCTGTGTGCTCAATAAAAATTTGTCAAATAACCACAACTACCCAGGTAACTTACTTTAAGGTCACCAAGTATACATAAGATCAAGTCAGTACCAATAAATCAGTAAGTTCAATGTAATAGCAAACACAAAATAAATTATCACCGTTTCTGGATAAGAGCGATCTTTAAAAACCTACCAGCTTTGAGGCCAAAAGATTTGGTAAAGTTTGATGGTTCAGAAGACACGTAATTATTCCATGTATTTAATGTATTTATACATTTATTTAAAAATGTATATTTTATACATATATTTATTTATATATTTATACATATATTTATAAATAACATATTATTTCCATGTATTTAATGGAGAAATTTTATGAAAGACAAACACTACAGTAAAACCCATGTGACCTAAGGAGAAAAACCACTGTGGTGGATGACCCGAAACCATAGGGAAGAAACCTGGCTCTACTCCAGGTTAGGTAAACCCCACCCCTGCTTTCTGGGAGTTTCTTACCTGAAAATTATTACCTCAGGGAGATGCACTTCTGAAGCAAGATTAGAACTTTCACGTCTCGCTAAGTATGTATGTTTTCCCCTAAAACTTCTAAAGTACTTCATGACTATTCAAGGGCTACTGAGTTGTTAGGCTACCTGAATTTGAGGAGAGAAATGTCCAAACTTACAACTTCAAAAAATGAGGGAGTTCCAGAACAAAGGAAACGTTTTCCAAACAAAACAGAGTACCAACTTCTAATTCAACATCCTGAGTACCAACTTTTTTTTTAAGTGACATAATTTTATTACACATCTAAAGTAATTTCCTCACTTCTGTCTGCAAAAGCTCTAAAAACTTTTCAGAGATGGTATGCAAATCAACGTGATTTGAACCCAGTATCACAATAAAATCTGGCTCTTAAGACTAGAGAAGTTCCAAATCTATGGTAATTACCCAACACAAAAATTTACCAACTTTCAAGTGAGTGTCATTTAAGCAGTAGCTGAGGGTCAAAACGCAGCACTATGATCTAAGAGGCACGAATCAGCTCCCCTGCTGCAGCAGTACCTTGGCAATCTTTATTTCCAACAAAGACATTATTGGATTCAGAGAAGTAGCAAGACCGAAGCAAAGTACATTCAATCTACCACCGAGTCTAGGAATTTACTCTGCTCAACACTCAAGAACTTCCACTTAACAAAATGGTTAAGAAAAGTTGTTAATATGCAGGGGTTTTTCATTCTAAAAGCTGATGGCATCATCTTTCATGAGACTGGCAAACCCTACTTTATCTATCTCCTATTATCACCTAGGAAAGGGATAGAGTTTCCTCCCCACCCACAGCCACCTTCAATATACACTCCTTTATTTCCTATGTTGAAAGGCTTAGGGTAGAGTTCTCTCAGCATGGTGAGGAGGCAACCTTCCCGGGAGCAGGTGACCCTTCCATGCTTTTAAGTTGTATCACAGAACAAACAGGAGAAAACCATAGGATGTGATGGAAATCTTCCCAAACTGATTTGTGGTGATGGTTGCACAAATCTTTAAAATAACTGAAATTCAATGAATCGTGCACTTACTATTAGTGAATTCTACAGTATGTAAATCATACCTCAATAAAACTATAAAATAATCACCAGCAAGGAGCAGAGTGCGATGACATAATTAGAAAAAGGAATGTATCTAAGACCCAAAGAGACCCTCCATATAACGGACACATCCAATACAGACCCTTGTTTCTCCCTGAACCTCCAAGTATCCTATTAAGTATATCCTCCTCCTTCCTTTAACATGTTCCTTTGGAGCATTTGACCTCCTTCCATTCTGCTCTGTGCTTCTCCAGTAAGAAAAAAGACCTTATGAATCACTTCCATGAATCACCTGGAGAATTCAACATATAAAGTACACATGGCAATAACAATGAAAAGTTGGCAGGTGAACTTATAGAAATCAATTCCCTTTTCAGAAGAAATGGGAAGGAGGAGGAGGCATCCTAATTGATTCCCCAAGCCAGACTGCTCCAATCTCCCACACAGCACTTTATTTATACCTCTCTCAGAGCCTTTAAAACTTGGATTCTGCTCATCTTTGTGCATTTCTAACCAACCCCCCCACCCTCACCAATGTCTTGACCAGTATCTTTCACATCCTAGGAATTTAATAAATGCTCTTTGGGTAAGAGTTATTATTCTCCTCATTAAATTAAGTGACACCAATTCTATCCTCAAAGGGTAAATACAGTTCTGTGTCCTGCTGGACCTACTACTAATTAAACTCTGACTTCCTTCGTTGACTTGGTAGATTATGGCAATAAAGACAAAAATGATGAACAAACTCCAAAATGACCACTGGCTAGGCCAGCAGCTAGGCTGTTGTTATAATATGAATAAGAAACAGCAGCTCAGAGCAATAAAACCCAATTTCTACGCCAGCCAGCAGGTTAACAAAGCCCTTTTATTATTTTTAAAAGTTATTGTAAAATCACAAATTTTTGCCTATTACTCAGCATCCAAACCCAGTAAGTTTTCTACTGTCATCAATACCAGATCTGATTAAAACTATGCAAGACAAAAGGTATTAAATATTTGAAGTACCAAAAAAATTACGAGAAAAAGACCCAGGAAAATCACAGAGCAGTAACTAATATGGCAGGGAAATTAACCAACAGTTTCTACACCTCATAACGCCTGGATGAAGACCTGTTGAAAGTCGCCTTTCGCATGAAACCCATTTCTAGCCTAAGAAAGCCAAAATGCTGTCTGCTTTCCAATTAAAGATGGCTTCAAGAATAGATCTCAAACACCAAAACACTGACAATAACCAAGAAACAAAAAGGCCACGTAAAGGTATTGCAACTTTTAATAAGAGTGTTAAGTCCTTAGATCTTGGAAATCTGTGTTCAAATCCTACTCAACCAGAGACCTCAAAAAATTACACGAAAACCCTTAAAGATAAGAGATAAGTATCCTGGTTCCTGAAATATTTCGTCTTTAGTAATTTAATATATCTGTTAAAAAACTGAATTTCACTGTCATCATCTGTAACTCTGAAAAAACTTTAAACATCTCTATTGCTTTTAAAATCAAAACCTCCCACATGCTTCCAAAAAGTTGATAAGTCAGATTTTTTTTTAAAAACATGTAGAAACTGAAATGCATTTCATTATAAGATAATTATTCCCAGCAATACATCAGATGTAAACTTGAATTTGGTTTTGCTCTTCACCAGTTAAGTTCTCAAGTTCTTAGGAGTTTCCTAGTCATTTACTTGAACATCATCTACGGTAACACTCAAAGCAAAACCACAATAAAGAGGTTTGGCCTCTGAGGGATTCTACGTGTAAAAAAAACATTACTCATAAATAAAATACAATCACTATTGCTTTAAATAACAAATACATTTCTAAACTTTCATGCCATTTGATGGAATTCCCTGTTTCAGAGAGCAAAACAAAATCTATTAAGCTCCCAATAAGTGCTTTTTATTTTAACTAAATTTGTTCTATCATAATACAAAAGTGACATGAATTTGCTGTAAAAACTTCTGGAGAAATATTGTTAGTTCTTGAGTACTTTCATTCAAAACACTCTTTATTGAAAGAGTTAGTGGAAGTCGCAGAACTGCTCCACCAGTAATTGGACCAAATCATCCCAGAATTATATTCTTTAGGTTACCCAATATCCTAGGCAATCCCAAGTATAAATAAAGCAGTGAAACCCTGGCAGGATACGTTTAGTCAAAGAATAACATCCAGTGAGATCTATGGAGTACTGCAACACAATCATACTGGAACACCACCAACTCAAAAACAAGTACCTGATGAAATGAGACTTCTGGCAATCACCTTGTATCTTCAAGGATCCTCTAGGCACTCACTCCTCCCCAGCTTTCACACCCATATACCCCAATGCCTTCCTATGAAATGACATCGAGTAACTTCACTTCAAACTCCCAACATTAAGGACACAAACTGCA
Source organism: Lutra lutra (assembly GCF_902655055.1). Taxonomy (NCBI): domain Eukaryota; kingdom Metazoa; phylum Chordata; class Mammalia; order Carnivora; family Mustelidae; genus Lutra; species Lutra lutra. Next base: position 183,556,647 of record NC_062278.1, on the reverse strand, counting down.
GATTCAATTTAAAAGATGACCAGAAGGCTACAGAATCAGCTTTGACATTTTATCCAAATATATATCTAAACATTAAACGTGGAGTAGTTCAACTCATTTTGATACCAGATGCGATTTACTACCCTCACAAAAATGAAAAGGAATTCTTTCAACATTCTTTTCATTGTAATAAGACTTTAAACACAGAAAAACTTCAATAGTCTATTCATTTCACCATTTTGCAGAATCGTCCTCCAACACCCCTCTGCATAAGATAATCAGGAAAAAAAAAAACACAAACTGACAGTTCAGCTTTCCAAAAAAAAAAATGCACTTGCTTTATCAAACCCCAACATTTATTTTCAAGCACAAGAAAGTAACAGACATTTGCAGCTCAAGACAGGAAAAGCACAACAACCAGCATAACTGTACATCCACCACTAAATCGCTCAGAGAAGAAAAAATTCAGGGCAGGCAAATTAAAAACATTCTACACATGGTGAAAATAAAAGGTCTAAACTCGTACAATCCATAGCAAAAGCACTGCTTCCTCTCTTTTTGAGCCAATACCAATAAGCCAATGGATACAAGTGTCAAATAAATCCAGCCTGTTAGAAATAAGACGAAAACGTGGAAAAATTCCCTCCCATAAATCATTCAGTGAATAGGACCGCTTTGCACACAACACAAAATACACACAACCAAAACCACACATCAACCACCCCCAAATGCAAAAAAGCCATAATCAACAAGTTGGAAAGAGGGCATAAAGTATAGCTCTCCACCCTCTCTCCCCGACCTTAAAAAACAAAAGTCCTTCAACAAAAGCTAACACAGATCTTCAAGTACCTGGTGGAGGTGCCTTTCCTCACATCGCAGATGCTGCATTTAAAGGCTTCAGCGCTGTTTCTGAAGGTGCAGACGCTACAATCCCAAAAGCCTTCGTCTGCCGCAGGTTTCGCTTGTCTTTTTGGCCTTCGGAGGAGTGAGGAGTGGGGGAAAGGGGAGGGAAGAGATAGGGAGCAGGAAAAAGGGGGAGAAACAGCAAAACACAGGCGCTGGTGAGCCCTCGCAATTTCGCAGGAATCCAGTGCTGGAAACTTCGCTCGGGCGACCACCCACCCACCCTTTCCGGGGACCGAAAAAGGGACTGGGGAGGGAACGGGGCGCCCCCACCGGCACCCTGCAACCTCCGAGCCCGGACCGCGCTGCCTCGCACAGCAGGCGGCGGCGGCGCCCCGGGAAAGGCCGCGGCGGGCGCAGGAAGCGGGCGGACTTGTGGACTTGAGCGTGGGGCTGGGGGGGCCGGCAGGGGAGCCGCGGGCCGGATCTGGAGGGGGCGCGCAGGGGCAGCCCGAGGCCGGCGGCGGGGAGTGGGCCGGCTCCTTCCCTCTCCCCTCCCATGCTCGCGCCCTCCCTCCCTCCCCACCTGGTTAAATCTCCCTTTGTCTGGGAGGAGTGGCGGCGGCGGAGGGCGGCTGAGGAGGAGCCGCCATGGCTGCGGCGCGCACGGCCGCCGGCCCCGAGCGGGAGCGACACCGCCTCCCGCCGCCGCCGCCGCCGCCGCCGCCACCGCCCGCCGCCGCCGCCGCCGCCTCCCCCAGCCCTGGGATCTCCATCTTAGCAGCGCCTCCCCCCGCCCCAGGTGGCCCGGGCACTAGTCGTTGCCAGCCCCCGCCCGCCCCCAGCCCTCCCTCCCCTTCCAACCCCTCAGCTCCGAGCAGGTACATTGTTGGGCTCTTCTCGTTGCCCATGGTCATGGATGGGCTGCACCCCCGCCCGCCCCCCAAAAGCCGAAACAGGCGCCGCTAGGAGAAACGCCATCCGCGGAGTCGGCGCGGTCCGGCCCCCCTCCCTCCCCCGCGCCCGCCCGCCCGCCCTCAGCCGCTGGGGCTCGAGCTCCGGCCGCCGCCGCCGCCGCTGCTGCCAGTCTCCGGACGAGACTAGTCCCCGCCAGCGCCGCCTCCGCCGAGTGACTGACGAGGGGCGGGGCCGGGCGCCGCGCGTCACGCGCCGTGTAGCCAATGGGAGAACGGCGGCCGGCGCCGCGAGGGCGGGGGCGGGGCGCGGGGGAGGGCGTGGCGTGGCGGACGTGGGCCGGGCTGTCGGTGTGCGTGCCCGGGAGTGTGTGCGCGCTGGGGGCGCGCGTGCCTGCTGGTGGCCCGGCGGCCCGGCGTGGCGGAGCGTGCAAGCCCGGCGGGGCGCACGTGGCCGCGCCCGGGAAGCGGCGATGGGCTCCGGACCCTGCGCGTCCACCTTAAGGTGCTATCGCGGAGACTGGCTCCAATCGGCCCCCAGGGAAGTAGTTCCGTGCAGTTTGCGCGTGCCACTGGGGCTTGCAACTGCCAAGGCTTGCTATGCCTCGAGGCTTGTAGTGCCCCGGGAGCCGGCGGGCCTCATTCTTTTGGCCCGGGTTCTCGTCCTCCCTTCCGCTCTTCTGCCACGAGGAGCTTTGTATCAGCCTCTCCTAAAGTCCGGGCCTCCTGCCGATACCCCAGTGCTAAGCCCCCTTCCAGGCCCCTGAGGCAGGAGAGAACTGTGCTGAAAGGGTGTGGCACTAGTAAAGGTTCCCCGAAGCCGACACTCAGGGACACCAACTCCCGCTTGAGAGGCCCCCCCCCCCCACAGCCTAAATAGGGCGTTTCCCTAGGGAACTTGCTGTTCCAATCCTGGTGGCCACATGCCAGCAGTCTAACCTTGTGCCTCAGCTCCTTCATCTGCAAGGTGAGGCTAACAATCCTCCTCCTGGAGTCTTTGGGAAAATTCAGAGATACAATGCACGAAAAGCACGCAAGTGAGTGTCTGGCACTGAGGAAGGACCAATATAAAGTACTGGGTTAAGAACTATTGGAACTGGGTCTGGGTTGAGCACCATTTCCCGCCACTTTGGACGATTCTTGAAGGCGAGGAACAGGCAGTACTCTTTACTTTCTGACCACCTTCAAGAATGCTTGCCAAACTGACTTGAACCTGACTTAGGCCCCTTTGCCCTCAGGGAGTCAGGACCCTAGATGGTTAGCTAAAAGACTTGGCTAGGTGGAAGCTCTGGGTGCGGGTAGGGAATTGGTCAAAGAATGATGCTAGAGGTTGGAAGGTGCGGGTAGGGGTGTGGAGGGAAGATAAGACCCACCCACAGCATCCACTGAGATATGTTTATATGCAAACACAGTGTGGGTTATCAGGACTGCGCGGGATGTAAGGAAACGAAGGAAACGTACGAAGGCACAAGATGAGGGAAGCTCACTGGGACTGAATGCCCAAGGAGCAGGAAGTCCTAGGATCATTCCAGGGAACAGAAAGGAGAGAATAAAAGAGGGAGGGAATGAATGTGTCAACGATAAGCTTGATCTGCACATGCTGTCCTCTCCAGGCAGGCACACCCTGGAGAGCCAGGAGCGAGAGCGTTATTTAGCAAGGGTCAGCAACCTCCTGGGCCTCCTTGGCTTCCCCTCTTGTCTTCTGGGGAAGGGAGGGAGAGGAGGAGGAGGAGGGAGATAGAGGGTTGGGGGGCCAGAAAAAGCCAAGGGGCATGCACACAAGCCATGGCCCAATGTCCCCAGCCTTGGCCCCTGGTGTCTGCCCAGCTTCCTCCCAGGACTGAAGGTACTGAAAGAAAAGGGGCATTAAGAAGTCCCTGGAGGAGTGGCCTCTGGATAGGGGAACTGGGTAGCTGGGAGCAACAGATAGTGGAATGGAGGCTGACTAAATTATGTACACAGAATAAAATGCACAAATCGGTTTTTAGCTTCATGAATTTTTGTAGCTATCTACTACACCTTTGTATCCACCATCCAAATCAAGATACCAAAATTTTTATCCTTCCAGTGAGTAACTCCCCTCCCCACAGGTAACCTCTATTCCAGCTTCTGTCGCCAAAGATCAGTTTTGCCTGTTTGAGTGTCGTAAGCATGGGTCATAAGGTATACACTCATGTCTGTCAACTTATTATTTGTGATATTCCTCCATCTTGTTGCCTATTATCAGTACCTTTTTTTTTTAAGATTTTATTTATTTATTTGACAGAGAGAGATCACAAGTAAGCAGAGAGGCAGGTAGAGAGAGAGGAAGGGAAGCAGGCTCCCCGCTGAGCAGAGAGCCCGATGCGGGACTCGATCCCCAGACCCTGAGATCATGACCTGAGCCGAAGGCAGCGGCTTAACCCACTGAGCCACCCAGGCGCCCCTTATCAGTACCTTTTTATTTGCTTGCATAAGTATGTGGATTTCCATTGCAAATACATGGTCATGTAGTTATCCCTGAAAGACAAACTTTTTTAGTGCATTTTTAAAATTCTTTGACCTGTTTCACCTGTTCAAAAAAAAGTTTTAAAAAATGTTTTTAAGAAAAAAAAGTTTCAGAATAGAGAACTAATTTCTAGGAATGTATCAGACCCACACAGCACCATGTGGTTGTAACTGTAGAGGCTCTAATTTCGCTCCGTTGTTGGAGGTAAATATCTACTAAAAGTCTCCTTGTAGGTACAGGAGCCAGACAAGACTGCTTCTGGAGCAAAGTGCTGTAAAATATCTTGGCTCTAGGCAGAACATCAGACCATCATTCTAGAGTGGTGGTTTGCATCTGAGCTATGTAGGAAACAAATCTTCCTCCATGGCATTGCCTTGAACCACTGTGGGATGTAGGGATGAGCTGGATTTGAGAGACAGCCCCTCCCCTGCTTTTCTTTTTCCTATTTTGAACTTCCATTTCAAGTTTCATTTGAAGGAAGGGTTCTGCTTTAAAATTTATTTGAAATCCATGGTCTTTGGAATAGATTCTGGTTAGAAGCATTCCCCAAGAAGTGTCCGATGTAGATGATTCCACAGATACACAAGACAAATTAAAAGACCCATTCTTCCTCCCTTCCCATCATTCACTCTACTTCAGTCACACTGGCTTCTTTTGCTGATCTTGGAACATTCATGCTCCCACCTCAGGGCCTTTGCACCTGCTGTTCTGTCTACCTGGAATGCTCTTTCCCTAGATAACCACATTCTTAGCTGCCTCACTTCCTTCATGTCTTTGTTCAAAAGTCACATTCTCAGTGAAGTTTTTCCTGGGGCCCTATCTAAACATACCACACACCAATCCATAACCTGATACCTTAACTACTTCTGTCCCCCTTAACTACTTTACTTTCTCCCCCTTTGACTACTTTACTTTCTTCTCCTTAGCACTTATCACCATCTACATACCGTGTAGTTAGTTTACTTATCTTGCTTAGCAGATCTTTGCCCAGGAGAATATAAGTTCCATAACAGCAAAGATTTTTTTCTCTTTTTTTTTTTCCTTCCCCCTCTTCTATGTAAGTGCCCTGGAGAGGGCCTTGTAAGCATGCATTGAAGGAGTGGGGTCTTTATCCTGAGTGCCATAGAAGCCACTGTTGAGTTCACCAAGAATGTTTGTCTACCTGAGACTGTCTGAGGTCTGCCTTAATAAGAGATGCTGAGATGCTGAGAGAAAGCAGACCTCTGGAGGGAGAGGTTGTAAAGGACCTTCATATTGGCCTGACAGAGCAGGAGTGCAGCTCCAGCAGGCTTCCCTTTGTTTGCTCAAGAAAGAAGCAAAAATTATTGATCCTCACCAAAGAAGGGTCTGGAATGTTAGCAACTTTGCTACCTCCTCTCTTTAAATTTGCAAGTGCTAGTCCTAAACAGAAAACCCACATATTCACTAGGAGGAGGGCTTTGAACCTTAGGAATACCCAGTAAAGCTATTATAAACAAGTCAGGGGGTGGGGGGGCCTTTCTCCTAATACCTCATGGTTTAAGCCATCCCACCCATGTGTCACCTTCCGGTCCGAGTCCCAAACTGCAATTCGGTGTGAGGTTTTCACTGGTCTGCAGTGAGAGGAAATGAGAAAACTAACAGTAAATGTTATGAACACTTTCCTATATCCAAGTAAATTACCAACAATTGAGTCTTGGGAAAGAGTATTTTTTATAATGAGATCATGTCCTTCCAACTTTTTTCTTTTCTTGTAAGGCTGGATAATTGAATGCCCCCCTCCCCTTCACCCTACCTTCTCCCCCCTCCCCACTCCAGATTTCTAGGTTTATTAACTTTTTGGCTTTCAAGATGTTCTGGCTTATAGTTGAGTAAGAGTGTTAGATTCATGCACTAGACTAATGCAAAAAAAGATTTTGATATTCATATCTTGAGTTAAAGACACGACATTCTTATGGAAATAGTGCCAGACCCCTTCAAATAGTCTTGCTTTTTCTGCTTCATCATTCTCGATGTAATATATAAATGCCCTTTTTAATAAAGGCAATAGTAGACATTAGTTCTCTTTCTAAAATGTTCTCAATTGACTACTTCACAAGGTGACAATTCTGTGTTGACTTCTCTTTCTCATGTGATCTCTACTCCCAGTGTGGGGCTCAGACTCACAACCCCTGGGATCAAAAGGGGCACATTCTACGGACTGAGCCAGCCAGGGGCCCTTATGTTGACTTTCTAACCTTCTCTCCTCACCAATTTTGTTCTTGTCATTTTAAGTATTCCAAAATCTAAACGATTTTAGCAAAACTTTCAGTGGGAATGTTACTGAGGAGAAGAGGAAGAACAGTATGATTTGGTGACTAAGAAGCCACCCAAGCAGGACAGAAACTGAGAAGGTTAAGATTCCAACCCTAATTGCTAAGATTGAATGCCCTACTTCACACTGAATGTTCCTTCCGTGGTTCAAGAGAAAACATTGTTTCTTTTTCTTTTTTTTTTTTTTTAAGATTTTGTTTATTTTTTTGGCAGACAGAGATCACAAGTAGGCAGAGAACCAGGCAGAGAGAGAGAGAAGAGGGGAAGCAGGCTCCCCACTGAGCAGAGAGCCGGATGCGGGGCTCCATCCCAGGACCCGGGGATCATGACCTGAGCCGAAGGCAGAGGTTTTAACCCACTGAGCTACCCAGGCACACCGAAAACATTGTTTCTTGAAGCAATTAACTACATAGAGTGTTTTAGGAACTGCAGAGAACCTAGCGCACTTTACACAAAGACTGGGGCTTGTGCTGGTATCACTAGGGACATCTGCAGAGTGATACTGAGGATAGGATTAATGTCTAGAGAAGCAGCCTGGAGTCAGAAAAAGGTGGAGCTTCCCTGACCATCTGTGTTTGAACCTTAACCAGATTTTGCAACCAGCCTGTGTCACCTGTGCACGTGCTTATCAGAGCTATGAAGTTTTATTGATCTCCTTCTGGCACAGTAGGAAATATCACCAGTCGAAATAGTCCTGGGTTAGACCTTATGCCATTTATAAAAATTAATTCCAAATAGATCATAGACCTGAGCATAAAACCTATAACCATAAAACTTACAGAAGAAAATACAGGAGAAAACCTTTGTGCCCCCGGGTAGACAAAGATTTCTTAGACCTGATACAAAAAACCATGATCCATAGAAGAAAGAATTGATAGTCTGAACTTTATCAAAATTAAAAACTGCTCTTTTAGAAAGACACTGCTAAGAAAATGAAAAGATAAGTCAAAGCCTGGTAGAAGATATTTGCAAAGCACATATCTGATAAAGGAATCATATCCCAAATATATATAGAACTTTTACTATACATGAAAAGATAAGCAACCTAATGAAAACATGAGCAAAAGATCTGAATGGACATTTTGTTGAGAAGGATAAGTGAATGGCTAATAAACACATGAAAAGACACTCAGCATCCTTATTCATTAGGAAAATGCAAATTAAAAGCATAATTAGATGCCACTGCACATTAGAATGCCTTAAATCAAAAAAATCCTGACAATCCCCAGTGCTGGGGAGGAAGTTCAGCGACCCTCACAATGCCAGTGGGAGTGCAATATGGTACAGTTCCTCTGGGAAAACGGTTTGGCAGTTTCTTATAAAGTTAAACATACACTTACCATACGAGCCAGCAATCCCACTTCTAGAAAGTTACTAAAGAAATAAAGACATATGTTCACACAAAAACCTGTACTCGGATATTTATAGCAGCTTTATTCATATCACCAAAATCTGGAAGCAACCCAAAAGCCCTTCAGCTGGCGAATGAGAAATGAAAAGCAGGTCCATCCCTACCACGGAATACTACTCAGCAACAAAAAGGAACAAATGACCGACATATGCAATAGAGATGAGTCTCAGATATGTTATCCCAAGTGAAAGAAGCTGGTCTCCAAAGGTGACATACTGTGTGATTCTATTTATATGACTTTCTGGAAAAGGCAAAACTACAGGGATGGGCAGATCCGTGGTTGCCAGGGGTTGGGGTGGAGGGAGGGTTTGACCAAATGGAGGGGCAGCAAAAGGGGATTTGGGGAGAAGATGGAAGTAATTTTCATCTTGATTGTGGAGATCGCTACAAGACAAAAATGCACTCGTCAAAACTTGGACCTGTACGCCACAGAGTTTTATTATATCTAAATTACTTTAGTAAATCTGACTTTTGACCGTTCTGTCATTCTAGAATGGAAAATTCCCCAAGTCTCTATGTTCCACACTGCCTGCCCCAGTGATATTAACCGCAAGAGCTAGCATTTTGTAGTCTAGCTGCGTGTCTAGCACTTGGGTAATCCTTGCTTTCCTGAGTGTTCTCCTTAGTAATTCACCCAATTTTTCAGGTCCTGATTCTTAGACTCATCCTTGACTCCTTTCTTGACCCTATATCCTACATCCAGCCCATTAGTAAATCTTTTGCACTTGACCTTCAACACACGCCCTCAATCTGAACACTTCTCATTGTGTCTCTTGCCATCACTCCAGTCCAAGCTAGGATCAGCTTTCAGCTGCCTAAATGACCTCCCTACCTCTCCTCTTGCTCCCTGCACCTGTCTGGATGGGCTAGGTTATGTCCAGAAGTGGCATGCCCACTGTGGGCCAGTTGCAGCTCTGTTCCACATCTCCTTCCTCCAGAACCCAGGAGGATGGAGCAGTGTCCACATTGAATGCTGCTGGTCACAGAGACAGAGGGTAAGGACTTCTGGAGAGACTCGCACTGGCAACTGATTAACAACTTAGCCTTTAAGTGACACTCCTGACTTCTGTCCAGTGGTCACAGCCCATGGCCCCACTCAGCGACAGGAAGTGCAGCCCACCATGTGTCCAGGAGGTGGAGAGCTGGAAGTATGTGTCCATCAGCTTCATAACAACCATGACTCTTTAAAGTCTCTTCTGCAAACGTTGCTCAGAGGAATGTCCACAACAAAGGCAACCCCCTGCTCAAAATCCTCTCATGACTTCTCCTGACAGTTAAATGAAAATCCAGAGTCTTGACTCTGGCCTTCAAGGCTTACTGACTTCATCCTACTTCCAGCCTAGCTCTGGGCACACTCTACTCTTGTGCCTTCTTGCCAAGCCCAACCATCTCTTAGGGCATTTCTCTCTGTTCTCCCCCACATACTGCCATAGCGCCATCTTTCTCATTGTCCAGATGTCTGCTACCTCTTCCCTCTTCAGAGAGGGGATCTCCCTGACTGAGATATCATACACAGCGTAACCCCCGGTCAGTTTTCCCCTTATCCAGCTTAATTTTTCTTTTCATCATTCTTATGTCCTGCTATTACATGCTGTATTATTTGTTTTTGCCTAACTCTCCCACTAGAATTTAATTTCTATCTATCAGAACAATGACTTGGCTTTGTTTCTCCATCCCTAGTGCCTGGAACAGTGTAGAGAATATTCCTCCACAGAGTAGGACCTCAGAAATTCTTTGTGGAATGAATGAAGCACTTTTACATCTATTACCCCATTGAAACTCCTAAGTGACTCAGTGAGGTAAGAACTATTATCATTGTCCTCCTTGACAAAGAAAGAATCTGGAGGCAGGAAAGGGATTTGCCTGGAGTCAGGGACAGGGTTTGCGTTCAATCTCAGCATCTGATTTCCAGGCTCTGCCTCTTATTATTTTTTTAAAAGATTTTATTTATTTATTTGAAAAAGAAAGCGAGAGAGAGAGAATGGGAGTGAGAGGGAAAGGGAGAAAGAATGTGAAGCAGATCTGCGCTGAGCACAGAGCCCAACATAGAGCTTGAGCCGGAGATGGGGAGATCATGACCAGAGCTGACACCGAGAGTCAGACACCAAACTGACTGAGCCACCCAGGTGCCCCCCAGATCCCCTCTTCATCTTTGTCTTCACTATGCTGCTTGTGAGGCCCAGCTTTCACTGACAAAGAACCAGCCAATTGTGGAGGGTGCCTAGGGAAGGGGAGCAGATGTGGAAGTTCAAGCGGTCCTTTCTGACTGAAGATCCCAGGGTCCTCATAAAGGCAGAGAGGTTTGCCGGCCCTGGTACACCTAGTCCGTGGGCCCACGTTATGGCGAATTCTTGCCAAATCAGATAAGAAATGTGTGACGGAACCCAAGGAATGCACAATGCACTTTGGCACTGATCTATTTGGGGCCTTAGAAATATGCAGAGCGGGGGGTCCCTACGATGGTATCATTTCCTGCATTGTTTCAACAAATATCTATTGATCCCTTGGATCCCGAAATTGCTTCCCTAGGAGCTGGTCCTTGATAACTTTAGAATCAGAGTCACGGAATTCTGAGGGTAGGAAGGAGAGTCAGGACAAGCAATCCGTCTACTTGTATCCTTTTAGTTCGGGGTGGCGGGGGCAAGACCCCTGGGGGCGTGGAGATTACAGAGGGCTTTCTCACACATCGTCGCCCTTGATCTTCACAGCCCCCCTCCCTCGGTGAGAGTCACTGTCATCCTTCTCCTTAGGAGGAAGGTGTGCGTGCTGAGGCTCAGGCAGAGCACAAGACTTGCCTAAGGCCATAGACCCACGAGCAGGTTTGAAACCTGAGCTTCAAAACCTGCTTTTCTGATGGCAGGTTCTCATTACTAGACCACAAACAGGATCCACGGGACCCAAACACCCTGGGATTCCTTAAGAGTTAGATTAAGAAAGGGGCTCCCCCACAGGAACATCTAAAGTTGGGGTCTGTTTATACATTATCATGGATTGAACTATGTTCTTCCTCAGATTCACAGAGTAAAGCCCTAACCCCCAGCATCTCAGAAAGTGACTGTATTTGGAAACAGGGCCTGCAAACCAGTAATTAAGTGAAAGTGAGGCCCTTACAGGTGGACCTAGTCCAATGGGACTGGTTTCTCTTGTAAGACAGGAGGAGACATGAGGGGTGTATGCGCGCAGAGGAAAGGCCATGTGGGGACCGAGTGACAAGGAGGCTCTCTGCAAGTCAAGGAGAGGCGAAACCAACCCCACTGACATCGTCATCTTGGATGTCCAGCCTCCGTAATGAGACACAACAAATGTCTGTCGTGTAAGTCACCCCATCCGTGGCATTTTGTTACAGCAGCCCGGGCACACGAATAATACACATGTCATGAGTGTGTGCGTGGCTACAGAGAGGCCACCCACAGGATAGGAGTGTTTACTCTGTGGTCTGAAAGCGTGAGGTGTTTTCACGAAATGAATGCTAACAATAACCCCATGAGGAGGGTTCGGTCATGGTGCCCCTTTTATGACTAAGGAAAGTAAGACAAAGTAGAGTCACTTGCCCTGAGCTGCGCATTTGTAAAGCGGCAGGGCTAGAATTCGAATCCAGGAAACCTGGGCTCCCAAGCCCTTGTCCTGAGGATCTAACTGAGTTGGTTGTCATCATTCCCACAGTCCGGGTGAGGAGACTGACACTCAAACACTTGTCCAACATCCCAGAGCCAGGGCACGGTGGACCCAGAACTCCAACTTCTTTGTATTTCATCACAGACGGAATCCCTGGAACTCAAGAATCCTAGAAGTCATTCACTGGAGGAAGGGAAGGGACCCAACTTGAAAGAGCAGAAGCTGAAATCTATGTAGGCACAGAATGAATTTGTTGGGGGGAGAGGCATGTGATAGAGAGGTCTGGGCCAAGTAAAAGGTGAAAGGAAAGGGTAAGTAATGTGGAGCCCGAATTTGGGAAGGCTGGGGGGTGGGATGTAGAAACCAGAGACCTTTGAGGAGCATGGGGTCCCCACCCCCTTTTTATACCCTCTCCTCCCTCTTGCTACTTGCCCATGGATAGAGAAGTGAAGTAACTTGCCCCAGGCCACGTCACAAGGCAGGCAGCTGGCAGGTGTCCTTGACTCTCAAGTCCACTCCCCTCTTACTTCCTTGATAGGTACTCACAAGGCACCTACTATGGGCCTGGTACCAGAGGTTGACAACACCCGGGGGAAGGACATGGTAGGCCTAGCCCTGGGGAGCACACGGTCTGGAAGAAACAGGTACATGTGCAGATCGGTCCCAGGGTGGTGAGGACCATGGTGGACAGGTGATCGTAATCATTAGTGTTCTATCGCCTCCCGGTATCTTCCTTCTTTCCCAAGCAGTGTATTGGGCCTGTGCTCTCTGCCTTGAGAAATCTGACAGAGTAGAAGGAAAAAAGGCCCGTCAGTCTCTGCCTCTCGTGTTCCATAATTCTAAACTCTTCAAGTTCCCCTGGGACAACCCAGGGCAGGTAGGGGGATAGATAAATGTCCCAGAGAAGGAAGTGGAGGGGAGTGCTTTTTCCAGACAAGAAAACTCTTCAGAGGTGCTGGGGGGAGGGAAAGAAGACAAGGAGTTAATTAGGGGGAGAGAGCTCAGAGCCTGAGAGCAGAGACTCTGTTCACAAAGGGGGTCTGGGGAAGGCAGCAAGACCTCAGAACAGGTGTGCTGGTGGTAAGATCCATGCAGACAAAGCCACGGCCGCCTTGCAGAGATTTAGAGACCCAACATGGAGTGAGCATTGCCTATGTGATGCCTGAACTTGGAAGGGGCCATGAAGAGAAAACCAGGGATGTCTTTAAGGCAACCTGTGATGAACAGATGCCCCAGGACCGGGGAGACACCTCCCTTAGCACAGCGACCCTCAAGAATCTAGAACTTAGAGGGGCGCCTGGGTGGCTCAGTGGGTTAAGCCGCTGCCTTCGGCTCAGGTCATGATCTCAGGGTCCTGGGATCGAGTCCCACATCGGGCTCTCTGCTCAGCAAGAAGCCTGCTTCCCTCTCTCTCTCTCTCTGCCTGCCTCTCCGTCTACTTGTGATCTCTCTCTGTCAAATAAATAAATAAAATCTTTAAAAAAAAAAAAAAGAATCTAGAACTTAGATTCACCACTGGAGAGAGGGGAAGCACTACACTGAGGGAGACTGACTTGGGATGGGGTTCAAAATACATATCAAGAGGGGAGAGATCAAGATACGGAAAGACATGGCCAGCAGGCCTGAGATGCATGCCTGCCCCATCGTAGGAGAGGCGAACTGAAGTACGTGAGCACATGCTGGCCCAGGACGGGCAGGGAGAGCATCCCAGGGCCAGGGAACCGCACATGCAGTGACACTGAGGGGCAGTGGCTCATGGGCCACAAGGAAATCAATGTGTTAGAACTAGGACGATGTGGAGCAGTGGAGGTGCCAGTCCGGAGAGGGAAGCCCTATCTTGATGCAGCTTACGCACCGGGTGCATGGGCCTGAATTTATCTTGAACATAGGCTATCAACACATTGTAATCAAGGAAGCTGGAGGATTAGTACTGAGTCTTTAAAGTCTCTTTAGGAGCAATATAGATGTTGGTGACCTCTTAAAATGAGAAAGTATGCAAAAGGACAGCAAAAATGGCAAAGAACTGAAAAGAACAAGGAGAGGGTGAATGGAAGGAAGAAGAGATCGTCAACAGCAGAATCTCCTGGACTTTTTTTTCTTATTTTTTTTAGAGAGTTTTATTTATTTGACAGAAAGAGCACAAGCAGGGGGAGCGGCAGGCAGAGGGAGAGAGGGAAGCTGGCTCCCATTAAAGCAGGAAGCCCGATGCTGGGCTGGATGCCAGGGCCGGCCATCATCACCTGAGCCAAAGGTAGATGCTTAACTGACTGAGCCACCCAGGTGTCCCCCACTTCTTTGAGAAAAATAACAGAGATGTGTTTTCCAATTTTTTTTTATTTTTTATTTTTTTTTTTGGAGAGAGAGAGAGAGTGAGTGCAAGCAGGGGAGGGGCAGGGGAAGGAGAAAGAGAAAGAATCCTAAGCAGGGTCCACACTCAGCACAGAGCCTGAATCAGGGCTTGATCTCACTACCCTGAGATCATGACCTGAGCTGAAACCAAGAGTTAGTTGCTTGACTGACTGAGGCACCCAGGTGCCCCCCCCACCGACATTTTAAAATTTGGACCTCCCTGCTCTCACCTCTTCCAACTGAGCTCACTTCCCACCCTTAGTCCAAACTGATGACTCTCTCCACCAGGCATTAAAGCACGCTATATCACCAGCCTCCCCAGTCAGAGGAAATAGGGTCAGGGCTGGGGCTCAACAATCTCTATCGGGACCTTCTGTTAGAGGATGAATGATGTCACACTTTCCAGATAGAGACAGTCAACCATAGTTGAGCCTGGGCGATACTCAGGGCTCTGGCAATCCTCAACTGGTCCCTCATCAAAGACCAGAAAAAACTGAGGCCAGGGGTACTGGAATTCAAAGACATTCTGAGAACCCGCCTGAGAGCTGAGGTTAGCACTGGTGAGAGAGCACCTGATGTCCCAAACACCTGAGCCAAATCCTGCATGAAAGCGTGATCAGAACTCCAGATGCCTGTAAGAGGAGTAAAGGGTTCAGGTCCTTACTGAGCTCCTGGGAGTGTTCCAACACCAGGGTTACTGGTGCCGGTACTAAGTCTTTCAGGAGTCCCTTGGGTACTTTCACATGGCAGTACCTGAAGACGTCGGCCATGTGCCTCAGGCAGAAGACTGGCAGCTGGGCCTGGCTGCAGCCTTGGAGAAGGTACACAGCGCCCTGCTGGCCAAGCAGGTCAGGCCATACAGTGTGCTGGTGGGGACAGCCACCATGGTGCCAGGGCACAGCTTGGCCATGGTGGCCCAAAGCACCTTGGTCCAGAGTGCATGATCCAGGCCACTGGCCCACATGGCCCAGCTCCTGGGGAGCCGCAAGACCCAGGCCCCCAGCGCTGCCTGAACTGACAACTGACAGAACTCAACGCGGCTGTGGCCCTCAGCCACCTGCAAATCTCCTGGACTTAATTCATGATTAGACTTTGGGGGTGAGGCACACAGAGGAGTCAAGGATGATGCCCAGGTTTCTGACATGGGTTAATGAGTCAACCATAGTGATGTTAATAGAGCTAGAGTTACAGGAGAGGAGGCTATGTGGAGGAGGAGATAGTGAGTTGAGCTGTAGATGACGAATTTGCCATATCACTTAGGAAGCTTTTGGCTGCAAGTAACAGCAAAACAAAACAAAAACCTATACCAACAATAATACATTAATGAATTATTGATAACATAGTTGGAAGCCCCTGTCCCAGATAGGATTCAACTGGCTGGTCATGAAGGACCCAGGTGCCATTCTTCTTTTGTTGGATTTGACCTATTTCTCATGGTTACAGATGGTTGTCATGACTCTAATATTACAAGGCACAGCAATATCTAGAAGGAGAAAAGAAACCATCACTCATGTGTCTATCTAAGAGAGAGAAAAGTTTTCCTAGACATTCCCAGAAATCGCCCCGTCTGGGTCACATGCCCACTCCCTAAGCAATCACGGGATTCCGCCGATCGTCAGGCAAGGATTGGCAGCTGAGGAGTCGTCCACGAACCACTTCTACTAGGTGACTGTGGCACGTGCAAACAGAGATAATGTTGGAACCAGTTGGAGAGGAGGAACGGAAGACAGATTTGGCTGAAGACAGGACAGAGCTTGAATGAGGAAAGCTGTGGATGAGCCCCTGCGGGGACAGAGCAGAAAAGAAAAAGAAGCCAAACACAGAACTCTGGAGAATACCACTATTTAAGGCGGTCCCTGAGGAAGAAAAATTGCAGTGCCACAGTTGAGAACTTGCCTCTGGATTCCCGCAGACCTCGATGGGAAGTCCAGTCCTGCTGCTTATTAGCCATGGACCTAACAGGTGAAGATCCCTTCATCACCCTGAGCCTTCCTGTCCTCATCCATAAAAGGGAAGCAGGAAGTCCCACCTCCTGGGGCTGCTGCAAAAAGTTGATAAGAAAATGCACACACAGCCTCATGTGACCTCAGCCCACAGCAGCTCTCATGGGCACTGGTGAAGAACAGAAGACAGTGTCTCAGGGGTGAAGGGAAAAGCCAGAGAGTAACTAGGATGGGATGGTGCCATTGAAGGCATGGAACGAGAGGATTTCAAGGAGGAAAGAGTGGGCAATTATGTCATCTGCTGAAAAGAGGTCAGGTCAGAAGTGGACTGCAAAATGCCCTTTGGATTTAGCAATTAGAAGGTCACTGGCACCCTTGACAAGAGCACTCGGAGTGGAGTGCTGGGGTTGGGAGCCAGGAAGCAGAGGGTCAACAGTCAAGACCAGAATTCGACTTGCCTGGCTACGAACCAACATCAGTGTTCTTCGCATGATGCCAGGAGGTGCTTCGTTTGGAAAATTCCCGTTTTAAGTCATGCCTCAAAAATACTCATTTGGAGAGCCATAAACAGTAGGATTCCACAATCTGTGAATGAAACGGCCCCTCTTCATCATTTTTAACTTTTTTGTGGATACGGCGAAGGTGATTGTTTCCTTTCATTAGAAATATGTTGCATGCTTTTGGAGGATTTGTGTTTACATTACCGTTTTATTGCTATACGGTTCTTTTTTATATAACATATTTTACAACCATAAAAACAAACAAACAAAATAAAACCCAAACAACATATGTGCTTCACATTAAATTCAGAAAGTTCAAACCCCTCACTCTGTGCACGTTTTTTGAGGCAAAGTGTGGCACTAGGAAAACCCTCTGAGAAACGTGCAATTTGACAAATCCGCCTTTAAGAAAGGATAGCAGTTGCTTTCGAGACCGGTTTGGTCATACGGATCGTGTTTGTCAGGGCTGTCATTAAAAGCCTAATATTTTTCCCATTGCAGAATGTCTCCAAGTGATTCAGACATGGGCAGAGGCGAAGCACAGTCAATTTTGTGACCTCCCTCGTGCTACCCACCCCCTGTCCTGGCTATCTTAACTCCCCAGTGGATGATCTCTTATCCCTAGCAACAACTGCAGCTGCTACTGTTTCTTGACTCTGGCGAGGAACGTGGGCTTAGGGCCAAGTCTACTGTCCAGGGCTCCCCATGGAAGATGCTAGAAGAGCACTACACACTCTCTCACCATCAGTGACCCAAGTTCACCACCTCGGCCGAACATCTGGATTGCAACACACAGAGTTCAAAGGTCTGGCGTGTGTGTCTGCACCTGGTCTAGCTGTTTAAATGGAGCTGACCTCAAACCAAACACCCGGCCTCAGTGCTGTTATGTACACGGAGGCTGGGAGGCCAAATATAAATATTAACTTCGGCCTCTTCTCCCTGCAAGACTCTGTGACTCAAGGATGTGTATTAACCATCCACTGTGCACAAAAGCTACCGCATTCTATTCTCTGAGTACTGAACTCCTCTCCAAGGAAGGCTGATCTCCTTTCTGACCATTGTGAATGTTTGTTTGTTTGCTTTGATAATATCACAGCACCTTTCTGCTGAGGGGTTCGCTGTCGCCTCATCGGGTGGAGGGCACGCTGTAGATGTGCTTCCCATCCCCAGGAGAGGCTTGTGAGCAAGCACCATATGTTACTAAGACCTCTCAGAACTCATTGTCATTGCCGGGAGCACAGTCAGGGACACGAGAGGCAAAATGGGGCCATGAAGCAGACCTGGGTCCTCGATGCCCAGCAGCTCTGAGCTGTTCCTCCTCTTTGAAGTCAGCTAAAGAAGATAGATGAGAGACACACAGAGAGAGAGAGAGAGAGAGAGTGTGGGGGCGGGGGCGCAGGTGTGGCTGAGAGCAGCCAGGGGCAGAACAGGTGTAGTAGTTTAAGGAAATGGTAGAGCATGACATTCCTGGACACAGGAATGGACCTAGTTTTTCTGTTTCAAGAGAGACCTGAAGATACAAAGAGCATGATTTTTTTTTTCTTTTTAGAGAGAGAGAGAGAGACTGTGCGTGAGTAGGGCGGGGAAGGGCAGAGGGAGGAGAGTCTTTTTTTTTTTTTCTTTTAAAGATTTTATTTGCTTATGAGAGAGAGCAAGAGCAAGAGAAGGGGTTGGGGCAGAGGGAGAAGGAGAAGCAGGCTTCCAGCTGAGCAGGGAGCCTGATGTGGGTTCAATTCCAGGACCCTGGGATCATGACCTGAGCCAAAGGCAGACACTAAACAGACTGAGCCACCCAGGCCAAAGAGGGAGAGAATCTTAAGCAGACTTCATGCTGAACGCAGAACCTGAGGCAGGGCTCAATCTCACGACCCCGAGATCATGACCTGAGCCGAAATCAGGAGTCAGACGTTTAACCAACTGAGCCACCCAAGCACCCCCCAGAGACCATGATTTCATTTCCATAAACCGTGTATTACCAAACTGATGATAATATCCAAGGTAGTAAGTGCTGGGGACAGAGGTGTGCACAAAATCCTATGGGGTTACGAGAAAAAAAGACCAACCTTAACTGGGATACTAATAAAAGTTTCACAGAGAAAGAAGCATTTGAATGGAATGATCAAATCATTCTTTCATTTGACAAATGTTTTTTGAGCCCTGTATGTGCCAGCACCACCCTGAGCACCCCGGGGAGGACAGACAAGGTCACTCCTATCAGGGAGCTGACTCTTTGAGGAAGCTAGACCACATGCGTCGTGGGTACCGGGCCCTGGGAGTTGCCCTCTTGGAGACAACATTCTGTGGGAACAGATGAAACAGACAAGTCACTTCAAAACTGTGCCATGAGGGTTATGATCAGAGAAGGACAGGAGGCTATGGGATGGTAAGAAGGGGACTTGGAACAACGGGAAGAGGGGGCAGTTCTGTCCTCCAAGGACGATTTCACAGCACCTGGACACATTTTTGGTTGTGGAAACTGGGGGAGCGGGGTGCTGCTCGCATCCAGCAGGTCGGGGCCAGCAATGCTGCCAGACACCCTACAATACCCATCTGACAACAGGCTCCAACAGTCTGCTGTTGACAATTATCCCACAGAGAATCATCCACCCTGAAATGTCAGTAGCGCCGAGGCTGAGAAACTCTGGCTTAGCCCTAGGTCAGGGAACGCTTTGGGGAAGAAGTGCAGTTCGATTTGAGAACTGGAGGATGCTGGAAGTTCAGAGGCTGAGGAAAAGGAGTCCAGCATCTAATCAGAGTTTGAAATAATGATGAGAGAGAGTCGTCCCCAGGAACTCCAGCCGAGAAGGCAGGGAAGGTGGAGGGGAGTTGGTAGGAGATAAAACACAGAATCTAGTCTGTTCCCAAAGTAACTAGACAGTCTTCTATGCTGTGTGAGAAAATGCGGGCTTGATCTGGAGGGCATGATGGCTAATACAATCTGCCCCCCGCCACCTCTCACACACATCTACCCCTTTGGAAAATTTTAAATCCAGTGATGTGATTTCATTTGTTTTTAGAAAATCCTCTCTAGGGGCACCTGGGTGGTTCAGTGGGTTAAAGCCTCTGCCTTCGGCTCCGGTCATGATCTCAGGGTCCTGGGATCGAGCCCCACATCAGGCTCTCTGCTCAGCGGGAAGCCTGCTTCCCCCTCTCTCTGCCTGCCTCCCTGCCTACTTGTGATCTCTGTCTGTCAAAAAAAAAAAAAAAAAAAAGATTAGAAAATCCTCTCTAACGGCAGTGCAGATGACTGGGGAAGGGTGGGGTGGGGGGAGAGATTGAAGGCACAGAAGTGACTGCTACAAGAAAGAAACGATGACCACAGGCCATGACAGTGAACATCGGGAAGCTGCAACAGACTCCTGAGAATAGAGACTTTTTATTTTTGATGATTAATTGGGTGTTGGGAAGGAAGGATTTGCTTAGGATGACTCTGAGGTTTCTAGCTAAGGGCTAGTGTGAGCAGTGACGTGTGTGACAGGGAGGAAGTAATGTGTAGGGGACATAGTTCAGTTTACAAATATGGTGCTGATGGTCCTGTGGAGACATCCAAGTGGACACATCATGTTCACAGGGAGAAAAGCAGATCTGGTGTGGAGGAAAGGCAGGCGCTGGAGACGTGGTTTAAGACTGAAGTCTTAAACATGGAGAAGGCACTCAGAGATAGCGCCTGGTGAAAGATGAGAAGACAAAGGGCAGAATGCCGGAGTTGAGGGGCAGAAAAAGAAGGAACCACAGAGGATGAACCAGAGACATAGAAAGGGCAGTGACACCCACTGAGGAAGGGCCTCACTTGGAAAATAAGAAAGTGGTCAGGCTGTCCAATGCAGTGGAGTTTAAGTAGGATGGGAAATTAGATAAAGCCATTGGACATGTCAATCAAGAGGTCATTGGTGACCTTTTCAAGAGCAGTTTCACTACAACAGTGAGCATGGAATTTATTTAAAAACACTCGATTACCCAAATGTAGAGGAAGAAAATGGGAACTGAATGTCTTTATATCTGGACAGAATTTGAATAGCAGACATTCTGCAGTCTTGACAAACAGAAAAGGGGTAAATTGAAGAAGCCGAAAACCAGATTAACAACAGGCCAAATCTTAAGAAGAGTTATTGTATAACAAAAACAGAAGTGTGGAGGCAAGCAGCCTCAGAGTCCACTCAGCAGCTTAGCAATGTCTTAAAGAGTCTCGACTCTTTCTTTTTTGCTCTGTCACTCTGATGCTGGTGACCACATGGTCACAAAATGGCAACTGCCGTTCCAAGCCTCACATCCTTACATATAGGACAGTACCTAAAGCAGGAAGGAAGATGCCAGGGACCAAAAGGAAGGTCACCTCACACTTCTCTCTCCTTTCATTGGAAGACTTTCCCTTCCGTCTTGTCCCATGCCTTCTCTTAGACCATTGAAGATGAAGGTAAACAGGACTGCCATTAAGTGGCTTGCACCCAGTCGTGATTCTTCCCCTGGGGTTAGGCCCATGGCCACTTGAATAGAACTGGGATTCTGTTCACAAGGAAGAAGGGGGCCTGGCCGTTGGGATAACAACCAGTAGTGTCTGCCATAGGAAACCATCTTTTCATAGGGAGAGCGGAAACGCACCAGTGACCTTAAAGAATGGGACAAGCCCTTGGGATGCTTTGAAAAGAATGATTAGCTTTCATCGTTAATAGTCACAGCTGAGACATTATAAAGAGATCCCTCACTAACTGACCACCCACTTTGAGCAGGCGGCCGATGGCTCTGCAGACCTTCTTGTATCAGCAACATCAGGATATAGGTAACAACTGGGAGGACGATGTTGGCCATGAAGTATACTTATTGAGGGTCTATTATGCGCCAGACACTTTATATTCATATTCTCAATCTGCAAGACACAGTGAGTTGGATAGATGCTGCTCATATGTACGTTGTGTAGAGGAGAAAACTAAATCGCGTGGAGGTTCTGTGACTTGCCTGAAGTCCCTCAGCGGGTAGCAGCTGGCCCAGGACCACCTCACCCCGGAGTCTGCGCACATGCTGATGACCCCTTACCGCTGCCCTGGATAAAAAGAAGCCCCTGGGAGGTTTTGTCACACCCTGGAGACGGAAGCAGTCGTGTGTGGGAACAGAAGCTGCAATGCTGTGAGCTTTTCCTTTTTACCAAATGTCCTGAGATTTCAGCATTTCGTTTCCCCACACAACATTGCAACTAAAGCACATCCAGCCACAGCCCATTCCCTCCAGCTTTCCACCCTCATTAACGAGCTTGCTGGTCTTAGCCTGGCACCTGCGGGACCCAGAGACCGAGGTGGGAAGGCGCACTCCCAGGCTAGGTGCACGGCATGGGAACTAGAACTTCTTCCTGGTGGGAACAGTGTGGATGAGGCAGTTTTGGAGACTAGGGTGATATTCTGAGGACACTCATATGGAGGAAAGGAGGACCTTCCACAAAAGAGGACGGAAACTCTTGGGCACTCACCAGGTTCTCAACTGGAATTTAGGTTCATGTCTTGAGGCGAGAGAAGTAGAGCTTAGGGGACTAACTTTCTCGGCTCTGTGCTCAGCATTCCAGGGGCATTATGTCTCTGAGCCTCACAGTGAGGTCATGGAGAAGAAACTTTTATCATCTGTTTTATAGATGAGGAAAAGGAGGTTGGGAGCATTTAAGCAATTTGCTTAGGGTTGTATGGCTAGTGAGTGGCCGAGATGAGATTGAACCCACAGAGATCTGTCCCTCCACATCGATCACCTGTAACCATGATGCTTTGTTCCTTGGGGATTCCTTAGGTACTGCTGTGAAGACACAGCTCCAGGCACTGAGTGAACACAGGGCAGGAGCAGGAGGAAGGGGTTCTTGGAAGCTACAATCTTTCTGTTTCTTTAAAATCCTATTTCTGTTCCAAATACAATCCAAAGTGTGTATATTTCAGGAGCTCACATACATAATTTAAATCATGGCAGCATGTTGGAAAGGCATTTTAACAGCACCACAAATAAAAGCAAAGAGGACATAAATACTATATAACCCCTTAGTAAGGCCTATCGTGCCCTGGGGGTTGGGTGAAGGGGCCTTGTGTTTTTTTCCAAAAGAGAGAACCCTAAGGCAAGCCAGCCTTTCTCACGGTTAATACAGGCCTGCTCTAGATTGGGTCTTGACTAAGTCCTTTCGCTGACCAGAACCCAGTTCCAGGCACTAATGTTAACCCCTCTCTCCCTTGAAATTGCTAACAGAATTTGGATTCCTCTTGCCAGACACTAGAGCTATGATCCAGAAACGGCATTATCACAAGTCATAATCAAAGCTTAAAGCAGAGTTGTGCCTGAGTGGCTCAGTTGGTTGAGCGTCTGCATATGGCGCACGTCATGATCCTGGAGTCCTGGCATTGAGCTCCGCATCGAGCCCCACATTGGGCTCCCCAATCACCAGAAAGTCTGCTTCTCCTTCTGCCTGCTGCTCTCCCTGCTTGTGCTCTCTCTCTCTCTCACTCTCCCTCTATCTCAAATAAATAAGTAAAATCTTAAAAAAAAAAAAACCCACAAAGAAAAAAACCTCAAAGCAGAGGGACTCCGAAGCGATGGTATACCCTCTGACCCTCCTCTAGCCCACAGTGCACTTATAGGGTACCCTAATATGTGACTTAGAACATTGCATCTCTTAGTCTGAGTGATACAACCTGGCGCCAGGGTACAAGACGTAGTGGGTGGAAGGCAGCCTGGATTTCACCCCTCGCTCTGCAAAGCACAATAAGAAATGGTAGCACTGACCCAGGTCTGGCCTCAGATTCCCAGAATGTTTTCCAGTGTTTAAAAGCAGGAAGCTGGGGAACATGTTCTCACCCAGCTTAAAGGGAAAGAAGGAATCTGAGAACTCTTTTCTTGTTGAATTACTTAAATCCTGTAGCTCCGCTTAGAAAGACTCAATTAAGAGGAGTTGTTGGAAAACCTCAGAACCATGAAAGGCCCAAGGCCATGTTCAAAAAGCTTTCAAAGACTGTTAGCATGGAACAATTTTGTTTAGTTCACAAAATTGGCATTGACCTGGCCCACACCTCTCCTCCTAGCTTCATCTCTCGGCCTCATTCCCAACTCCTCATAACAGAGGTAGAAGGAAAATGCAAGGCTTTGGAGGGTGGGTTCTAGATTTCGGCTTAGAATTGGTCACAGTACTTTTGAGCTGTGTGACCCTGGGCAAGTTACTTAATTTCTCTGAACTCCAATTTTCTCACAGGTTTATCACAGTGGATAAGTGCGATAGTGACATATACAGCGCTTTATATTATGCTTGCCCCTTGGAAAATGGAGAATGCATAATAATTACTATTAACCCAAGCAGCGCTGGAAGAAAGAACTCAGGAGTGGTCAGTCAACGTGACACCTCCTCTCTTCTTGTCCCAGCACCCACTGGGGTAGTGGCCAGTGTGATAAGAAGTATGTATGTATGACTAGAAGTGGGCATGACCAACTCTATCTTTTCTTTACTTGTCAAGCATCTATCGATGAGCAACTGACCTAAGTGTGGTGGTGAAGATAAAGATGAAAAAAAAAAAAAATCTGCTACCCTTAAAGAGCTTGCAGATTGGTAAGAAAAGACATGGCAAAGGGGCATCTGTTATTATCAGTTCAGAAAAAACTGTGCAGGCATCCGTCATTTATCTCCTCTCTGTTCCATCCATCAACTGGAAGGGCCAGCCCTTCCTGCATGTCTTATGACACCTGATTCATCCTGGGGACAGCTGACTGGACCAGAGCTAGACACCGGACTGGACCAAGCCAGTCAAATTCTTTCCTGGGAATTTAAAACTGAGTGGCTTAGAATTCAGACTCAGGAGGAAATTAATCATGATGGTCTGTCTAATATCAAAAGCGTTATAACCTCAAGGCTGCTAGAATTCTCTGCCTTGAGCACACCAGTGACCAGAGAATTTCAGAGGAAAGGAATAATGGGATGCCAGGTAGCTCTAGAAAGACATGGCAGAAAGAGACCGAGGGAGTAGTCTTCTAGGTTCCTAATGGCTTTTCAGTCCCTATGAGTCTCAGCTATACTTCCCCCCCTCCCCCAAATAGGACATCAAGAGTCTTCTCTTCTGATAAACCCCTTTTTACCCAAGCAGTGGATGCCCCCTGGTTCCACAGCAGAGCTAAATGTGTGGGACCCACTGGCTGGAGATAAGAAGCTGCCAAAGGCCACTTAGATAGGATTCTTTTAATCAAAATAACTGCCTCTTGAAAGCCTGATTAAATCAACCGTTTGGTTTTAATCCAAACAACTGTTTGGCAATTGATCTCATTTGAACAGGTCCAGGAAAACAGGAGTATCCTCTTTTACTCAGTACACCAGGATGGTAAGTGATGGTGGGCCATTATGAAGAGTTCCCTGAAAAATACATACTTCTGGGGAAATAAAATTCCAAAAGTTGTGGATAAAAAAAGAAGTGCCATTAGCATTATTTTAGGCCCTTTCAGCCCTTGTGATTTTTAAAGGGAGCCAACCACTTCTTCTGAGGTCTTGGGTTTCTTAGGTATGTACCTAGTGGGCTTAAGGGACACTCTGTGTCCACACCATGCATTGTGTAGAAGGCTGGGACAGCCGGTCAACGACCCAAACACAATGTCCACCCAAAAGATCTTTTAAAAAAGCATAAACACAATTACTTTTATCTAAGCAACCTTTCTGAATATCCTGGACTTGCCAGTACATTAGCAACATTACTTTGCCATCACTGAAGCCTCTAAAATTTAATGCAGGGAAGTCTATGAAAGGGGTATTGCATTTGAGGAATATGTGTAGAGCCTGTACATCAATTGGCATCTTGGGACTGCTCTGGGGCACTGAGGTCAAAGTTTAGTGATGCATGGAGTTGTCGTCCTAATGGTAAGTATTGATCAGTAGCCTCAGAAACAACCAGCACACACGCAGTCTTGCCCCAGCCAGACGCCAGGCTCCTGAGAAAGGAGTGTCTTTCCCAGAGAGCCTTGAAAAACAATGCATGGAACACTCAAGGCTACAATACAGAGAGGCACTAAGATAGTGAATGACTGCTTCAGCAGGAGAAGTGGAAAATGATAATACCATGCACCATCTGCATAGCTATGATATCTAGGACGAAGAGACTGAAAACCAGTAAACATCATCTACACATAAATATATACGTTTTTCTATTGCTGCCATAACAAATTACCCCAAACTTTGTAACTGAAAGTAAGACAGATTTATTATCCTACCTCTGTAGATCCGAAATCCCAGCTGGCTGAATGGGTTTCTCTGCTCTAGGTTTCACAAGGTCAAAATCAAGGTGTCAGCAGGCCTGCATTCTTTTTTGGAGACTTTGGGATGATGAATCTCTTCCAAGCTCATTCGTGTTTTGGTTGAACTCAGTTCCTTACAGATGTAGGGTTGAGGTCCCTGTTTCCTTACTGGCTGTCACCTGGGTGCTGGTCTTTGCTCCTAGAGGCTGCCCACATTCATTCTCATGCTTTAGACATTGCCCACCACCCTCCATCAGTGCTGGAGTTCCTTCCAACACTTGCACTCGCTCCAACTTCTACTTCTGCAAAATCTCTCCTACCTCTGGCCAGAGAAAGTTCTCTGCTTTCAAGGGGTCATGTGGTTAGACTGGACCCATCTGGATCATCCAGAACAATGTATTTTAAAGTTTGTAATTTTTTTTTTAAGAGAGAGAGGGAGAACATGAGCAGAGGGAAGGGTAGGGGCAGAGGAAGAACTAAAGGAAGAAGCAGAGTTCTTGCTGAGTGGGGAGCCCAATGTGGGACTCGGTCCCACGATCCTGAGATCATGACCTGAGCCGAAGTCAGACTTAACCAACTGAGCCACCCATGTGCCCCTAAAGTTTGTAATATTAATTGCATTTCTAGTCCCCTTTGCCATGGTACATACCATATTCACACATTCCAGGGACATTTTAGGGGACCCATTATTTGGCTTACCAAAGTATACATACAATTTTATATCCTGAAAAACAGGATTGTAGTCAGTTCCCTGGTGAGTCTGCATTGCAATCTAACTGAGCAAAATGCATTTGATGGTGCATAGTTAGTTCTTGCTGCATAGCAAATTGCTCCAAAAGTTAGCAGCTTAAAACAATGAATTGTCATTATGTCACAACTTCAGTGTGTCAGAATTCAGATGCAGCTCAGCTGAGTGCCCCTATTCCAAAGTCGCTCGTGAAGCTGTTTACAAGGGCTACAGTTCATCTGAAGTTTCAGCTGGGGCGGGGGGAGGTGGGGGCGGTTAAGCATGCACTTCCAAGTTTATTCGTATGTTGGCAGGCCTCAGAAGAGTTCCCTGAGGTGTTACTGGCAGGCCTCTGCTCCTCACCTCATGGGTCTCTCCTGACCCATAACTCTCTGCCTGAGTGTCCTCCCAACATGACAGCTGGGCATCTGAAAGACAGTGTGGGCTGGAGGCAACTGGGAGAGGGTATATCAAGAGAAAACAAGGGGCGCCTGGGTGGCTCAGTGGGTTAAGCCACTGCCTTTGGCTCAGGTTATGATCTCAGGGTCCTGGGATCGAGTCCCGCATCGGGCTCTCTACTCAGCAGGAAGCCTGCTTCCCTCTCTCTCTGCCTGCCTCTCTGTCTACTCGTGATCTCTCTCTATCAAATAAATAAATTTTTTAAAAAGAGAGAGAAAACAAGAGCCTCCAATGGAAGCCACAAATTTTATTTTATTAATTAATTAATTAATTTATTTATTTATTGAAAGAGAGAAAGAGCACATGCCTGCCATGGGGGCTGGGGAGAAGAGGGCCAGAGGGAGAGGGAGACAGAGAACCTTAAGCAGGCTCTGTACCCAGTGCAGAGCCCAATGTGGGGTTCAATCTCACGACCCCAACATCATGATCTGAATGGAAATCAAAAGTCAGATGCTTAACCGACTGAGCCACCCAGGTACCCCCACAATTGTTTTTTAACCATCTGAACCATTTTAAAGTGAGCAGTTGTGTAGTGCTAAATATAGTCACATTGTGCATCAGATCCCTGGAACTTTTCTGTCTTGGAAAACTGGCACTCTGCACTCATTGAATAACTTCCCATTCCCCTCCACCCCTGGGAACCAGCATTCTACTCTCTGTCTCTATGAATTTAACTACTCTATGTGCCTCACATAAGTGGAACCATACAGTATTTGTCTTTTGGTGACCGGGATATTTCACTAAGTATAATGTTTTCCAGTTCATCCATGTTATTGCATGTAAAAGGATTTCCTTCCTTTTCAAGGCCCCCAAAATACCTTGTCATATGCATTATACCACACTTTCTTTATTAATTCATCTGTCAGTGGGCATTTGAGTTGCTTCCACCCCTTAGCTTTTGTGAATAGTGCTGCAGTGAACACAGCTATGCATGTATCTCTTTAAGATTCTGCTTCCAATTCTTTTGGGTATATACTCAAAGGTAGGATTGTTGGGGTGCCTGAGTGGCTCTGTGGGCTAAGCCTCTGTCTTCAGCTCAGGTCACGATCTCAGGGTCCTGGGATCAAACCCCACATTGGGCTCTCTGCTTAGCAGGAGCCTGCTTCCCCCACCCCACCCCCTGCCGTCTGCCTCTCTGCCTACTTGTGATCTCTCTCTTTGTCAAATAAATAAATAAAATCTTAAAAAAAAAAAAGCAGGATTGTTGGATCAGATGGTATTTCTATTTTTAATATGTGAGGACCCTCCATACTGTTTTCCATAGCAGCTGCACCACTTTACATTCCCAACAACAGTGCAGATGTGTTCTGATTTCTCCACATCATCACCAAGGTGATACCTTTCATTGTTTTATTTTGTTTTGTTTTGATTTTTATAGTGGCCATCCTGCTGGGTGTGGGGTGATATCTCACTGTGGTTTTTGTTGTTGTTGTTTTTTTTAAGATTTTATTCATTTGACAGACAGAGACCACAAGTAGGCAGAGAGGCAGGCAGAGAGAGGAGAGGGGAAGCAGGCTCCCCGCCAAGCAGAGAGCCCGATGCGGGGCTCGATCCCAGGATCCTGGGATCATGACCTGAGCTGAACGCAGAGGCTTTAACCCACTGAGCCACCCAGGCACCCCTCACTGTGGTTTTGATTTGCATTTCTCTACTGACATTGAGTGTCTTTTCATATGCTATTGGCCGTATGTATATATTCTTTGGATGGAAGCCACAGTCTTTCAAAAACCTAATATTGAAAGTAATAGTCATCACTTTTGTTGTATTCTATTCATTAGAAGTGAGTCAACAAGCCCAGTCCACACCTGAGGGGAGCAGAATACTAGGAGGCAGCATCCTGGAGTCCATCTTAGAGGCTGCCAACCACAGAGCATCAAGCATCCAAGCAGAAGGACGACTCTGGCCATCAGTGTTCCAAGGAGCTTCTCCTAAACTTCCCTTATGATAAGTATCACTTGGGGGCATTTATTAAAATCAGATTCTTTGGTTGTTCCCCAGAGGTGCTAACTCAGTGGATCTTGGATACAGCTTGGGAATCTGCTTTTTTAAACTGCCCAGTTTGGTTTTTGTTTGGTTCGTTGGTTTTTGTATTTTTTTAAAGACTGTTTTTTTGTTTTTATGGAGTGCTTGGGTGGCTCAGTGGGTTAAAGCCTCCGCCTTCGGCTCAGGTCATGATCTCAGGGTACTAGAGCCCCGGATTGGGCTCTCTGCTCAGTGGGAGCCTGCTTCCCTTCCTCTCTCTCTGCCTGCCTCTCTGCCTACTTGTGATCTCTGTCTTTCAAATAAACTCTTTAAAAAAAAAAAAATCTTTTTTTTTTTTTTCAAGTAATCTCTACACTCAACGTGGGGCTTGAACTCACCACCCTGAGATTGAGAGTCGTGTGCTCTATTGACTGAGCCTGCCAGGTGCCCCTGTTTCTCAAAGATATAATTCACATGCCATAAAATTCACCCTTTTAAAGTATACAATTCAATGATTTTTAACGTCTACAAAGGTATACAATTATCACCAGTCTCTGAGAACATTTCATCACCCTTAAAGAAACCCCTGTCCATTAGCGTTCACTCTGCTTTCCTCTCTCCCACCAAACCCCCAGAAAACACTGATCAACTTCCTGTCTCTATGGGTATGCCTACTCTGGACATTTCACATTAATGGAATTGTACATGAGGTGACCTTTTGTATCTGACTTCTTTCACTTAGTAAAATGTTTTCAAGGCTCATCCATGTTGTAGCATGTTCTCCATCCTTCTTTTGATGGCTGAGGATTATTGCATTTTACAGCTGCATCACATTTTATCCACCCATTTGTTGATAGACTCAGGAGATTCTTATCATAAAGGAAGCCTGAGAAAAGCTGCACACTTAAGTTTTACAGGGAGATTAAAAGCAGTTTAGATGCCTTAGGATGCGTGGAAAAAATGCAAGTTTCTGGGCCCAAACTAAATCTCCTGAATTAGAATCAGGGGAAATGCCCAGGAACCTGTTTTGTTTTGTTTTGTTTTGTTTTTTTAATGTAAGCTCTAGGTCCAGTGTGGGGTTTAAACTCACGACCCCAAGGTCAGGAGTCACACGCTCTAGCCACTGAGCCAGCCAGGCACTCTGGAACCTGCATTTTAAACAAGCATCCCAGAAAGATTCTTTCACACAGTGAAACTCAGACTTGGAGCAGTAACAAGAAGAAGTGGGTAGCAGGAAAAGTGAGGAAAGTTATTCCCTCTAAGAACATTATTCCCAAGAAGCACCTTTCCAGCCATTTTCAAAGGTAATGTGGTAAGATGGCCATTAGCCATTTAGCAATATGACTGACAAAAAGACCTGAACAGGGGTGCCTGGGTGGCTCAGTGGGTTAAAGCCTCTGCCTTCGGCTCAGGTCATGATCCCAGGGTCCTGGGATCGAGCCCCACATCGGGCTCTCTGCTCAGCAGGGAGCCTGCTTCTTCCTCTCTCCTCTCTCTCTGCCTGCCTCTCTGCCTTCTTGTGATCTCTGTCAAATAAATAAATAAAATCTAAAAAAAAAAAAAAAAGACCTGAACAGGAGCCATATGAACAGCAAATCTTGAGACACAGGCAGGAGGTGGTCAAAGGAGACACTTCTTCTTGTGCCTGTTCTGTTTTCTGTTTTGTCCTTCTGCAGACCCAGCCCTCAGCCAGACCCTACCCCCACACCAGCTTCTTCTGATATAGGAATTTAACCACCTAGATCTGATGTCATAGATTCTTAAGAGTGGAGAAGGACTTAGAGGAGTTTATCGTGTCCAAAGGCTCACAAACACAGATAATTTTCCAGTCAATTTTAGGATTCTTTTAAAAACTCTGCTTTCGGGGCACCTGGGGGGCTCAGTGGGTTAAAGCCTCTGCCTTCGGCTCAGGTCATGATCTCAGGGTCCTGGGATCAAGCCCCGCATCGGGCTCTCTGCTCAGCAGGGAGCCTGCTTCCTCCTCTCTCTCTGCCTGCCTCTCTGCCTACTTGTGATCTCTGTCAAATAAATAAAATCTTTAAAAAAAAAAATTCTGCTTTCCGGCAGCACCTGGGTGGCTCAGTGAGTTAAGCGTCTTACCTGTGGTTGTGGCTCAGTCCATGCATAATCTCAGGGTCCTAAGATGGAGCCCCTTTCAGGCTCCATGCCCTACGTCAGGCTCCTCACCAGCACAGAGTCTGCTTGAAGATTCTGTCCCTCTGCCCCTCCACCCCACTCTCTCTCTCTCTTGCTCTCTCAAAGAAATCTTTTTTTTTTTAAATCCTGCTTTCCACAAAAAAAAAAAAAAAAAGTCCTGCTTTCCAACACTGCCTCCCACTCTTCTTCCCACATACATACACACACACTCCAAAAGTTTCAATGGGTAGCTCTGGGTCCCTGAAATCTGTGGTTTTGCAAAGCCCTCCAGGTGAATCTGACAGTCAGCCAGATTCAATAACCACTGCTCCAACACCCTCGTTTTTCACAGCAGGAAACTGACCCAGTATCTGACAACTCCAGGAAAGAACATTTTCTAGAACTTAGGTCTCTTAGATCCTCATCAATATCCTTTTAAACCTGTGTTGTCAAAATGTCTCATCACTGGAGTAAACACCATATAGAATTTGAGAATTCAGTGTTCACACCGGGGTACAAACTACACATAAGCTTTCGGGAATTAGGTCCGTCCTCGGCGCCATGAAGGTCAGCTGACTCATGTGAAGCAGCAAGAGAATGAAGGATGAATGAAATTGCTGTTACCAAGTTAATACTGTTTGGAATCACAGCCATTAATATTTCAATTTGGGGGGTATCTCCAGGTGATTTGATCATCATCAAGATTTAGAAATTAGAAAATTTGGACTTGAGCCAGATCATAAATATGGAGAAAATGCTCACTCACATTCATTTACCGTAAACCTGGAAATAACAACTTTCCAGTTCAGTGGCTCTCCAATCTCACTGTGTATTAGAATCACCTGGGAGTGTTTAAAAATAAACCATGGCCCAGCTCCGACCCTGAAGACCTCAAGAAATAGAGTCCAGGGCCAAGCCCAGGCTTACGTATTTTTAAAAATAAAGTTCCTAAATGAAGCTCCCCCAAGTTACCCTGATGTAAGCAGGGTGCACAACCACTATGTTAGCCCCTTCAATGTCTAGGAAATGAGAATAATTAAAAAAACTTTAAGTTTCACATTATATTCCGGAGAAACATTTTCACCCTGAATGGGCTCATGAAGGAGCTCGTTCTGTGATCCTACAGGCTGGGAATTATAATCAGGAACATTTATGCACCAGTTTACAATTTGCTAAGTGCTTTCACACACATGTCACCACCCAGTTATGATTATTTATTAAGTGTCTATCATACCTTTCCTGCTACAAGTTCAAGGTGGCGGATTCTCCTGCCCATTCTAAAAAGAACTCCATTAATGAGGCTTTTCTTTTTAGAATTTTAAATAAGGTAAAGAGGGGAAAAAAAGTCAGAAAACCGGGCAGAAATCTTTTCCACCGAAAAATTGTGCCATATTAATGATGCGAGGACTCCTTGAACATGATATGTTGAGACTGGGCTAAATTCAGCCTCAGAGATTCACATACCCTTGAGGTTGAAGTAATGATAAGAAAGGAAACAGGGGGAAAATGTGAGTTCTAAACCAGTGATTTTCAGATTCTAAATGGCATATAAATCAACTGGAGGTCTTGTTAAAATGCAGATTCCTTTTCAGTAAGTCTCCAGTTGGATTTGAGATTCTGCATTTGTAACAAGCTCCCAGGTGACACCAATGTTGTTGGTCTACACATCACATTTGGAGTGGAGAGATTCTAGAATTAGGGACAGGCAGGTGGAAAGAAGTCAAGAGATTTGTCCCCCACCTCCCACTCCCCAAGGTTCTGTGATAAAGTGACCATGAGACTTTAGGGAAGTCTCTAAAATCTTAGATTTCCCATTCATAAAATGGAGCCAGGAGATGGCTCTAGATCAGAGATAATAAATACTTAACCCTCATGTCCACTTTCCCAGAGGCCATGGAAAGACAGAAGATCCTGGAGGCAGAATGGACACGATTTCTAGTTCCATAGCCCAGAAAATACAGGTGGTATCTTCAAGAAGCACCTAGCTAATTTAAGGTGTCACGTATTGCAAATGGTGACCCCTGTATCTCTTTCATATGAGTCTGACTGTCACAAGAATGGGTTCTGAGAGTTGTTCCAGGTGTGGACAATTTTTTTTAAAAGATTTTATTGGGGCGCCTGGGTGGCTCAGTGGGTTAAAGCCTCTGCCTTCGGCTCAGGTCATGATCCCAGGGTCCTGGGATCGAGCCCCACATCGGGCTCTCTGCTCTGTAGGCAACTTGCTTCCTCCTCTCTCTCTCTGCCTGCCTCTCTGCCTACTTGTGATCTCTGTCTGTTAAATAAATAAATAAAATCTTAAAAAAAAAAGATTTTATTTATTTGACAGATCACAAGTAGGCAGAGACGCAGGCAGAGAGGGGGAAGAAGGCTCCCTGCTGAGCAGAGAGCCTGATGTGGGGCTTGATCCCAGGACCCTGAGATCATGACCTGAGCTGAAGGCAGAGGCTTAACCCACTGAGCCACCCAGGTGCCTGCAGGTGTGGACAAGTTTTGATGGGAAAGAAGTTGTCATAGTGGGAGAGCCTGAAGCACCACAAGTCCTTCTGACAAGAGAGAGCCAAAAGGGAGGAAAGGAATCCAGCAGGAGATTGGCAGAGGAACCACAGTGGGCAGGCTGAATCCACTCCCTAGTGTCCTGGTCCTTGGATTATCGTCCGGAATCCTGGTCTTCCTAGGATTTCTACTTCAGCCCCCAAACCTGGACTCAGCCAAGAAAGGACCTCTCTGACCCAGCCCATGCAGAGGAAAAAGACTCTTCTAGGGAGAGCCTGCCTACACACTCCATTAGGATGAAGGATAGTATCCTGCCAGCCTTGAGGGGTCATGCCCAGTGCCGGCATTGTGCTCCTGGGAATCCTGGATAGCCTCTCTGCCCCATCGCCTGTGGTCGTGCTCTGGCATTTCCTAATATCAAAGGGAGATGGTTCTGTATCAGTGAATAGAAACACTATTCAGTGAGTGGTCATCATGGGCAGAAGTTAGCAGTGCACTCCTCATGCAAATACCTTGGGGGCTGCAGAGCTTTTAGACTTTCAAGGTGAAAGGAGATTTTCTCAGAGGGAAGCATGTATATTCTTAATACACAGATGATGCGCCCAAGTACTGCACTTGCAACTTTCACTTTTGTCTCATTTAAGCCGTGCAACACTGCACGTTCAATGTTCCCATTTCACAGATGAAAACACTGAAGTTCAGAGAGGTCCCCCAAACTCCCGCAGCTCACACAGCTGAAATGTAGATGACCCAGCATTTGATTCCCAGTTCATGAGACTCCAAGCCTGGTGTTCTCAACCCCACTCCTCACTACCTCCTGACACTGTTCTTGAAGGGAGAATTCTTGAGAAGCTCAGATTGAGTGAGAATGATGTAGAGTCAATTTCCTTCAGTCTTCCTTGTTTGGGACAAAATGAGTGCACAGTACATTGGAATGCTTCTTGCAGTTCATGGAAGAAAAGATGTGGACCTGGCCTTTCTGTTACCAGGTGCTGGCGACCTCCTTTAGGGGTCCCGAGTTACAGACAGATGACATAGAGAAGGTGCTGGGACTTTGACTATCCCCTTGAGTGGGGTCTAGTTCCTTTTATATACCAAGTGCAGATGCCCTTAGCAACAATCTTGTGCATATCCCCAAATTCTGCAGTCAATTCAAGCATGTTGTGAGTAGTACATGGTGCCAGAGAGGGAGACACGTGCTAGAAGGTAGAGGCATGTGAGCGCAGCAGACAAGACCCCCTCTCCAGGGCTGCTCTTCTGCTTGGGGGAAGGATTGGGAAGAGAGTCACAAGTAAGACATTTCATGGGCAAGAAAAATGATGCAGAGGAATCCTCCAGTGCCCTGGGACCACACAAGGACCCCATCCCTCAGCAGAAGTCTAAGTGAATTGAATTAAACATAATCAACCTTTCCCAGCCTATAGGAACTTGAACCAAACCAGAGGGCAGGCCACTTCTGTCACCCGGAGTCACGGCCGCTCTGCCTCTCATTTGAAGAAACACTCTCTACGAAGTTGTAGTAAATTCCCTGCCAACTTGGCTAAGTGCTGCCATGCCAAGCCCTCTCTTGGTCTGGGCAGAGAAGTACCAGGCATGTACTCGTGTGCACACACATGCGCACACACGCGGAGGCTGCTGGACTCGTGAATTTCCCATTTCACATCCTTCCTCCCCTCGGGTGGAGCTGAGGATGGGATTTCCTTCACAATTTACCCAGCAGATGCTGTTAATGCAATGTACTCTAAAACAATTTCCTCTGTTCTTAGCGGAATACATGAAGGTATTAACAGTTGTAGATTTGGGTGGGTAGAATTATGGAGGAATGTGTTTTCTTCGTCTTCTTTTTTTTTAAGATTATATCTATTTGAGGGAGAGAGAAAGAGAGCATGCACACGCACACAAGTGGGGAGGAGGGGGCAGAGGGCCAGAAGGAGAAGCGGACTCATGCTGAGAGAAGGGAGCCCAACAAGGGCCTTGGTCCCAGGACCTCGGAATCATAACCTGAGCCAAAGGCAGATGCTTAACCAACTGAGCCACGCAGGCACCTCTCTTTTCTTCTTCTTTTTTTAAAAATTATTTTTATTTTGTAATTGTTTTCATAATAAGCATGGATCACCTGTGAAATAATTTTTTTCAAATAAAGAAAGGTGAGGTCTCCTATGCTACCATTGCTTTCTAATCCACATTTGCCCTGGAAAATAAGGAGGCACGTGGTGTCTTTGAGGTTTGTTGGCATGGTGTGGGATGATAAGGACATTGGACTAGGAACTACAACACACAAGTTCAGTTTCCAGCCTTCCAAAACTTTCTAACTTTGGGACACCAAGCAAGTCATTGAACTTCTCTGAGCCTTCATTTCCTCATTTGCAGCATGGAGCAGTAATAGCTCCCAGGAGATAAAAATGATGCAGTAATGTCAAGTGGGATTATCATTATAATTATTCATGTAGCTGAAAATTGGCCAATTTCACACTCATGTAGAAAGAAGAAAAAACAATGATTTCGGGAGTTGCAACATGGCTGATCTCAACTGATACCAGAGTCGGGGCGGGGGAGGGGGGGATTTGGGAGGGTGGAAGCCAGCCTTGGATGGTCCCCTGTGATTCTCACCTCCCAGTACTCATGACTGCCTCCTATGAGTACAGCTGACCTCTATGACCAGCAGGACATTGCAGAAATGACAGCATGTGATTCTGAGGCTGGGTTATAAAAGGTATTGTGATCCTGCCTTACTGTCTCTTGGCTCACTCATTCTGGGAGAAAGGGGAAACTAGTTGCCATGCCACGAGGACTATCAAGGGAGGTCCTCGGGGTTGAGGAACGAAAGCCTCCTGCTGACGGCCAGCACCACCTTGCCAGCCACGTGAGTGGGCCATCTGGGAAACCATGCCTTCATCCCTTCTGAGGGGTGCGGCCCGGGGGGACATCTTGACGGTAACTTCTTAAGCAACCCCAGGCCACAGTCACCCAGCTAAGCCACTCCCTCTTTCCTGACCCGCAGAAACCGTGTGAGAGAATAGAAGTGTACTGTTACTTAAGCTGTTAAAGTGTCTGGAGATCTCTTTGGCAGGAGGCAACGATCAAGCCTTCAGCTGGCAGCCATCTAGGAAGGTTAAAGACCTACACACGTGGCTTTGGGAAGAGCAATTCATTCCAAGCCCATTTAACTTCTCTTCATGATGAAGTGACCTGGGATGTGGATGGAGGGAGTGTGGGCAATAAGTGTATCTCTTTGGTCTCAGGAGAGCCTTTAATTGGATACCACACGCCACTCTCATCCACACGCAGGGAGGCAGGGTCTTAGCGGTGGTTCATTGATTTGGCCCCAGGAGAATGCTTGCAACAGCTAATTCAAGACTTGAAGGGGGGGGGGGGAGTATACCAATACCAATACAAATATCAGTAATAATAGCAATACTCTTCGCTAAGACTCATATTAACACTGCTAATACCCAAGGTCCAGACGCCTCCCCCTTGAAGGGCCCAAATTCTTCGAAATCCAGTAATCACTCATTCCTCTAATACACAAGGAAAATGACTTCAGCCTCCTCTGTAGTGCTTTGACAAGTCTCCTTCAAAAACTCCACAGATTTTCAGAAAGTTCTACCTCGTCTGGTCAGTGGGGACTGCAGCTTTGGTCTGTACTGTTCTCTAGTCCTTAACCCTCATCCTCTGCTCTTGAGGCCGCCGGACCCGGTCTCCCCCTCCATTGCTGTTGGAGCAGCTCACTTCCTCCGTGCCTCAAAGCATTATGAACACAAGGGTGGGCCCCTAGAAGTTTGTGAATAATGAGACGGGTATTGCAGTCCTGCACAGCAGACTAAAATGGAGTCTCTAACAGCTTGGTCCTTGGGCTCCTTGGTGGTTGCTGTGACATGGGCTTCCGTTGTCCTGTGTGCACCCTTGCTGACCACTGCTTTCCTGAACTGCCTCCATTTTTCTTTGGATTCCGCCCCACCCCCACCCCGCCATCTTCTTTCCTCCCATTACCAGTCACCCCTCGCCTCCTTCTCCCAGGATTGTCACCACCACCTCCAAAAACCTGTTACCTTTCCTGTAGACAAGCTACCTCTGTTACCACCAGGTGGTAACAACATAGCTACACAGGTGGGCTGTGTCACAGGACAAGATGGCCCCCGTCTAACTCCAAGCTCTGCATGAGCTCTTCGAATCTTTCCCATCCCTGTTTTACAGGTGACAAAACCAACTTCCAGGGGGATGGGGTTTTGTGCAAGGACCCAGGGTGAACAGAAAAGATCTGGGACAATTCCCAGGCCTCTTCCAGGCAGAAGGATAACTAGGTTGGAGATCGTTAGTTGAGGGCACCTGCAGAAGCTAAATTGAGACTGCCTGAAGCTTAGGGGGAAGGAAATGTATGTAGAGTTAGTTCCTAGAGGGCTTATAAATAGGACCATTGCTCATGAGTCCTGAAAAGTCCCAGGGTCAGCCTTCCTGAGGACAGGGAAGGGGGCGGGGTCACATGCCCTCCTGAGGTCATTTCTAGCTTAATGATTCAGGCAGCAAAATCCCAGTGTGGGTTCAGCTCCCCTGACTGTACTTTCATTTTGCATTACGATTTGCCACTCGAACTGATGAGAATCCAAACTGATGTCATTTCCCTCCCAATAAGCTCTTGACCAGAAAACATCTATTTCTCCATCTAACAGGGAATTTTTTTTTCCCACCCAGTTTCTACAAAATCACATGGCAGTTTGCCTCAATATTTTCCTTCTTTTTTAAAGATAACATTTGTCAGGGCTTCTCTTCTGGTTATAAAAGTAATGTACATGTTCACTGCAAAAGAAGATGGATGGCGTAGAAAGCTAAAAGAAGAAAAAAATTATACATAATGTCACACCCATAGAAAAACATTAAAAATTATAGTATGTTTTCTTCCTGCCTTCTCCTCATGTGAACGATATATTTTTTTTTTACCATAATTGGATCAAATGCCTTTTTTAAGGCTTCTATTAAAAGTAGGAGAGGGAAGGATCCTATATTCTGGCTTTAATGAAAAATGAATTTATTAATAGCTTATGCTGATCAAATACTCACAATGATCCAGGCACTCTACAGGCATTGCCTTAACGCACAGAAGTATTTTATCTGCATTGCCTTACTGAATCTTCCTAACACCCCATTGAGGAAGATGCTAATGCCATGCCCATTTTACAGATGAGGACATGAAGGCTCAGAGAACTCAAGTCACGTGACCAAGAATAGCTAGTTCATAGCGCAGCTGGGACAGTAGATTTTTTTTTTTTTTTTTTTTTTGCCTCTACAGCCTGGGCTATTAACCCTTAAGAGTATATAGAGAGTTTATCTCTTTTTTAGCAAAAACTGCCACAGCTGGAAAGACCATAATGAAAATGCTAGCACGCTTCTCATTTAACTGGGAATACTTCAATGGAACCACAATACATTCATGGAACAAAGACCATGCTCCCTGCTGACCTTCCATAACACTTTGCTCTTAAAAGATACAGGGAGAAAGGAAATCCAAGGAAAAGGTCAGAAGTTTATTAGCTAGTGCTGCTACAAGCTTACAGAGGCTCTCCTATAAGCCGTTGCTATTTTGGTATTTGATGGCCATCTAACATGTCCCTGGGCACGGGGGCAGCTGACAGATGCCAGGGCTCAGCACACAGGCTGTGATGTGACTGCTCATTTTTTCTATGGTCATCCATTGAGCACCTACTGTGTTTCTCTCAGGCGCAGAGCTAGACATGGACTCCGCACGCAATCTGTATAAAACCAGCAGCCATAGGTTTGGCCTAAGTGGTGAAGTGGTATTACAATTACTTCCCACCCCTACCCCACAGTCAGGAAATGAAACATTATTTCAAAATAAGAGCTCAAAATGTTATATTGGTTAAATAGCATAACTGTTAGAGTGCTTTGATGGCAAGCAACAGAAACTGACTCTGGCTGGTCTAGGCAAAAAAAGAGAGTTTCTTGGAAGGATATTGGAGAGTACTCTAGAGCAAAGGGAAGGCTAAAGACTCGGGCATGGAGCCATCAGGCACCCAGCATCTCCAGAAGGTTCTTGGCAGCAGAAAATGCTCAAAAATCTCACCCAGCTGCCTTGGCTGGAAAGAGAACACTCCAACTGTTCTCAGTTTTGGGCCTGAATCCATGATTCAGATTTTAGAGCGGGAGCCCTCATTGGCCTCGCTGGCGGTCACGTGCCAGGGAGAAGTGGGCACCTGGCTAACCACTCCATCAGACAAAAATGGAGAGCCATTAGCTGGAGAAGACAGGCTAGAGTCTGGGCCACTGACAAACCCTATCCTTGCATTTCTTGAGAATGACGAGGGCCAAGTACAGAGGCTGCAACAACACTCATAAAAACCAAACCAAACCTTTTCTTTTCTATCCATTTCTCTCACAGGTTAAAACTACTCTACAGAATTTCTCTCTCTGGTTACGTGCAGCCCTCCCGGATATCCGGTCCCGTGTGCCCTCGTTGTGCAACATCTCTATCGCCTGGCAGCGTGTTAGAAAGGCTCGGGCTCCACCCCAGATCTACCAAATCAGACTTGGAGCATTAGCAAGATCCCCACGTGGTTCCTCTGATGCAGGTTAAGCTTGGAAGCCCTCATTTATATACCTTGCTCTGCCCCCCTCTCTCCATTTCTCTATAGATCAACCCAGTTTCTCACCCATCTGAAAGAACCCCTCTTCTTCAGCAAGAGGGAGGAGAAGGGCTGTCAGCTACAAGGTTGCCTCTGGTACGGTGAGAAAGAAACGAGAAGACTCGTATGCCAATAATTTTTGTCCTGTAAACAACGACCAAGCAGACATAGTCTGTGACCTTGGAGTGCTCATGTTCTAGAGGGAGGAGCTGGCCAGGCAGTCCAAATGTATGTTGAGGGCTTCCAAGGGCCATGGCACCGTTCTCGGGGCTGAGCTGGCTTTGGCCCAGCCTGATCTGGTGAGGATCCCAGGGACAAAGGGACAGAATGGGAAATAATGTTTTACTGGGCTGCACCGACACATGTGGAGGTCCAGTGGTATTTGGGAGTGCCCTCTCAAATGCCACGCTGAGATCTAAAACTGTGCCAGGGTACTCATGGCTGGCCTGTCTCCTACTCAAAGACAGAGCACTGGGAGTGGCTCCCAAAGTATGCACAGAGGGGTAGGCAGGTGACTTTAAAATGTCAAGTTTTGAATGTAGAGTTTTGAAAGCTTTAGAGTTCAGGTACTGTGTGGCCTCTCATCATACAACATACAAATAAAGCAGGCACGAGATTTCCCCCAAAGTTAGCAGTCTCCTATGAGTCA
Organism: Lutra lutra; assembly: GCF_902655055.1. NCBI lineage: Eukaryota > Metazoa > Chordata > Mammalia > Carnivora > Mustelidae > Lutra > Lutra lutra. The sequence continues at coordinate 183,516,027 of NC_062278.1, read as the reverse complement.
TTTTGCAGGAACTTGGTGGCAGCCACTTGGCTGAAAGCAGCTGCGAGGCGGAATGTCCAGGCTGAGCGGCCGCAGCCGTGGGCGTGGCTTTGAGTGTGGCTGGAGCCTGGGGACAGGCTGTGGGTGTGATCACAGTCAAGGGCGTGGCTGAGGGTGTGGCTGGAGCCAGAAGACAAACTGTGGGCGTGGCTGTCAGCCGGAGTGGTAACCCGAGGAGATGCAGCTGACTGGCCTCATCTCAGGGACCCCAGGGACTGAAAGAACTGTGCTTTTGGTCCCCCAGGGCAGGTAGAACTCTAGGCGGAACCCAGACGGGACTGAGCCAAGGGTGGGGACAGGCCCTGAGGAGCCTGTCAAAAGATCTCAGAAGAGGTCCCAGTCGCACACCTGGGGGTTTTCTGTGTCTGCAGGTGAGAGTGGGGTGTGGCAAGCAAGAGACCTGAAACCACTTGGACTCCTTTCTGGAGGGTATGCCAGTTCAGGAAGCCCAAGCTGACAGTGTCTGTGGCAGAGAGCTTGACAGAAGGCTGCCCTTCCCCTGTATCTGGCCAGCAGTATTCTTCTGCAACGCTGTCCTAAGCCCCCTCTCATCAGTCATTCAGATCCTGAAGGCTGCGTGAGGGGACCCACACCATCCCACCCACTTCCCCATCTTCTGTCTTCTGCAGGCCTCCCAGTCCACAGAATAATCTTGTCCCTTCCACCAGGAAGAAATAAACAAACCAAGCAACCCCCGATCCCCACCCCATGCTCACCAACCCTGGTCTCTCACCAGCCCAGGCTGTGCACAAACAGCAAAGCTTGGAACCACGTTTAGGCTCAGCTAGAACACACTGCCATGGTGTCCAATGAGTTAATGGTTGCAAAAGCTTCAGAAAAAGACACTCTTCTGCTAGTGGAGAGTATGATTTACATTTCTTTGACATTCTCCAGTTTCAAAAGCCACTTACAAATGCCAGTACTTCTAAGTTTTATTTCTGATACTTGTACCTATAGAGAAAGGAAATGCTCATAAGAAGGAAAAAAAAAAAAAACCCTTTAAACCATGGCACTTTAAGAAGGAAGAACAGAATATACAAAAAGCAATACCGATGAAATAAGCTAATCAGTTTGTGAAGTAGCCCCAGCCACAAGCCCACACTAGGACCTCCTCATCAACACTGAGTGCTTACGTAGTGCTAGGTGCTCTTCTAAGCACTTTACCAACATTAACCCACAGGATATTGTAGTGACTCTAAGCCAGTTCTTCTCAAATGGGAGTTAGATACCCCTGGGAATATGTGGCAATGTCTGAATACATTTTTGCTCATCATAACTTGAGGGGAGGGCGTTGCTACTGGCACCTAGTGGGTCACACATCCCATGATGCTAGGACAGCCCCATGACAAGGAATTAACTGGCCCAAAATGTCGACAGTGCTGAGGTTGAAAAATCCTGCTGTAAGCGATAGGGGATCATCACTCACCCCATTTTACAGATGAGGAAACAAGTACAGAAAGGTTCTTCCAGATCCTTAGCTTTATGATCAAACATAATTGGCAAAATGAATGCAAACCAGGGATTGAGAAAAGTTTGCCAATATTTGAGATGAACTAAGAGAGGGAGGAAATGGGAAAGCCTTAGGTCTGCATCTGTCCTGTGATTTTCTTTGTCAGGGTTATGTGAATCCAGGGATCCTACAGAACTGAAACACCGAAATTGTTCACGGTCAGGGTGAGCTGTCTAAGACACTTTCAGTGAGGTCAGTGACACTGCTTCCCAAACTCATTGCTTGCCTCCCTATTTACTATTACTCTGTTTTCCAATTTCACAGCTGCACTTCTCATTCTTTTCTCAATTTGCAGCCTGTACTTTTACCTTGTTAGGTCCATTTGTGATTGCTCAGTCCAGAGGTGATGGAGGGAGGCCCCTGCCCTCCTGACCCAGAGCGCTCTCACATTAGACAGTCTGCATCTACCGGGGGTCTGTGGGGGATAGGGTAGGCAGCCAGCTGTCTCCAGGTCTTTCCTGGGTAAAGCCTTCTCAGAACCATCCCAAATATTAGCTGATGGCCTATCAAGGAATGAAGCTAAAAGGAACTGGAAAGAGGGTCAGATGCCCCCATACGGACTGCGATGAGAAAACACTCGTGGTGTTTGGAGTGAAAAAACCAAGTAGACGGCTGCTTGGCTGGCTCAGTCAGTAGAGCATGCCACTCTTGATCTTGGGGTCATGAGTTCAAGCCCCACACTGGGCATAGAGCCTACCCAAAAAGAGAAAGGAAAAAAGAAAAGAAAAGCCAAATACAAAATTGAATGTACACTGATGATAACTTTTTATAAACCTTGTCCTTTGGGATGTCCCAGTCTCTAAATGAACATATATGACCTTTACCAGACATAAACAATAACTAGCAAGAAAATTTTTTAAAGATTTTATTTATTTATTTGACAGAGAGAGAGAGATCACAAGTAGGCAGAGAGACAGGCAGAGAGAAAGGGGGAAGCAGGCTCCCCGCTGAGCAGAGAGCCTGATGAGGGACTTGATCCCAGGACCCTGAGACCATGACCTGAGCCGAAGGCAGAGGCTTTAACCCACTGAGCCACTCAGGCGGCCCACTAGCAAGAATTTTTTAAAAACCCACATAACAAGAGAAATGAATGAGGCCCACAAAAAGGCATGAACAAAAATGTTCATGGCAGCTTTTGTATGTGATAACTAAAATGGAAACGGTTCAAATGAAGTTAGAAGGCCAGATAAACTGAGGGTATGTTGCCACAACAGAATATTACAGACCAACGAGAAAGAACACCCAGCTGCCACCCAGAGCTACGTGGACAAGTATCAAGCGTGATGTTAGGAAAAGAAAATCAGAACACAAGGAATACATGCCATAGTATCTTATTTACAAGAAATTCAAAGGTAGGCAAAATTAACCTGTGGTGATGAGTATGGACAGGCAAGGGACACAGGAAGGCTGGAGAGGAATATGGGGTGTTTCCTCCCGTCACCACTGGGAGCCACTGGGCTGATTCTATATTTGCATACGTCACTCAACAAAACAAAAGCCCTGGAAGTAACATGAATCTGCTCTTTTAGAAGGCAGTTTAGCCACAATTTAGTCAAGTGTGCTGGTTTATTCAAACTCAAGTGTGCTGCTGCTTTGAGGCCTTACCCACCAACCCCAAACCCATCAAGCCCCCCACAGAGACACGGTTCCTATCATTACAGCTGTATTGGGGATCCTATTTCACCAAGGCTTTGCCTGCATATTTTAGTTTCCCACTTGAAACTATTTTCTTGCTGCTTCCCAGCTCTAGGGCTGAGCCAGGAAGTTCAGTGCCCTAGGGAAAAAGAAAGATCAAAGAATAAAGAACCCATTGATCAGCATTAGTCTCCAAGCTGAGGTTCTTGACCTCTGCAGAGACAATGGCCTTGAAAGCAAGGCTTCACGGAGGAAGGGGAAAGGTATTTCTCAAGGACACAGTTCCCCGACACAGTTCCCCTGGAGCAAAGTCAGGCTGGGGGCTCCAGGGGGCAGTGCCCCACCAGAGCGCCTCCACGCACCCCAGGGGAGTTGGTCTCTACTGCTCTTGGAGCAGCCACGTGGGATCCTGGTAGCTGGGGCCCCCTTTAGTTCTGCTCCCCTTTAACCCCTCCAGGGTTCCAGATCCCCTCGAGGTCACCCAGTGGACCATACACATATTATTTTCTAGGTGTGCTACAAGAGGAGAAAGGTAGAGAAGTACCACGGCAGATCACTGAGTCTTGTCATTCCCAGATGTGCCACAGACCTATTCATGCCACACTGGGAAGATGGTGGGAACAAAAGGAAAAGCTGAAAGAGCCACTGATAAGGACGGAGGGCTCTAGGGAGAGGAGACTTAGAAACATCCAGAAAATGAGAGGGAAGTGTGAGAACACAGCGTAAGTGGATCAAATCCCAGGGCAGAGTGCAAGGAAGTCTGCCAGCCCCTGGAGGACCTGCCTCTGGCTCTGGGGCCCTCAGCCCGGGAGTGATGGTGTGCAGGTGATAGCCACAGTGCCAACAGGACTCTGAGGAAGATACCTGGGCCCTCTGGAGCCTGTTCAGGGCGTGCAGGGGACCCAGAATTTCCCATGGGCCCGGGGAGGTGGAGCCAGCTTTGGCCTGTAATCAGGAGCAACAAGCTACCACAGGCAAAGAATGCAAAACCAGGAGCAAATAACCTGGACTCTGGGTGCCGGCCAGGGTCTGTCCTGGCCCACAGAATGCCTTTGTGCTAACTAGAAAGAGCCTCCTTCTTCCGACACACACAGCCCCACGGGCTCATGGCTTAGCTAGCAAACCGAAGGCTAGATTTCAGCCCTTTGGTGGGTGTGCTTGCGCAGAGGGCATAATCCCACACCCATTCGAGATGGCTCTGGTTTCAGAACTTTGCCACAAAAAAAGCTAGGAAAACCAGTAGCCTTTCCACAGTGCCCCAGGCCAGGTAGTCACTCAGATGGATCATTCCTTAAAGGAAACCTGTGAGGATCTTGGTTCCCCTTCCACTTCCTACTCATCCCCCACCTGCTCTGGCCCCATCTCCCAGGGGTGGGGGAGGGGAGGATCGGCAGTGATGGGGGTGGGGAGATGAGGCTCAGAACTCTGGCTGCACTTCTCCCCCTGCCCAGGCAGGCCATGACCGAGCCATCTCACAGATGGTCTAAATGACCAGGCTGGCATAAAATCCTATTGCCTCCCCCTTCACTTTCTAGCTGGGTAGAGATATGCAAGGGAAAAGACTTATTACAGAAAAATAAAGAAGTTACACTTCCTTTGCGCATCCAAGCATCGGGCAAGTAAAACTGCGACCCTACTAAGCAATATTCTCCCTCTCATTACATTTCCGGAAGAGGAGTTGGCACCTCTTACCACGGGGGGGTGACTGAATGTTCTCGTTTGCCCTTGAACTACGTTGGATTTTGCTAATTCCCATCCCCATTATTACTTAGTATTCTCAGAAGTGTCTCAGCACAGACTGTAAATTCTGTGGTCACCTACTAATAAAGACACAACAGATATCAGGTCTGTCCTGCTTTCTAACCTAATGCCACAGAAGAAGGACAGACATGGTGACAGGGCTAGAGAATCCAGGCAGGAGGAATCTGCCCAGACCCTTGAGAGAATGAATTTGGAGAGGAAAGGAGTAAGCCTTCTGCATAGATGGGTCAATGTATAAATGACCTATTGTTGCATCACATATTACTACAAAACCTAACAGCTTCAAACCAAAAAACAATAAAGCTTAGCTTGCGCAGCTCTGTGGGTCAGGAATTTGAAGGTGACCTAGCTGGGTGGTTGTGGCGCAGGGAGTAACCAAGAGCCAGGCCGGGAATGTTGTGGTGTGAAGGCGTGAGTGGGGGTAGAAGGTCTGTTTCCATGACGGCTCACTGGCTCACTCGCCTGCGGGCAGGAGTTCCTCACCATGTCGCATCTTCACAGCATGGCCGCCATGTTGCCTCCCCCCAGAGCAAGTGTTCCAAGAAAGAGCAAAGCAGAAACCACAATGACTTTTATAACTTCACTTTCGAAGCCACACTCCATCTTCTCTACAATATCTCACTGATGATATAACCCAGCCCCATACAAACATGTGAATGCCAAGAGTGGAAGATCACTGAGGGCTCTCTCAGACTACGGCTACCCCACTGAGTATGCACTATGTCACAGAAGCAGAAATAGGGGGCGTATGCTCAGAGAGTTAGTGACTGGCCAGTTGTCTGGAACATGTACTGACTTCCCACTATACTCAACATCAAACAGTCCTCTCCGGCCAAAGTCCAGCAATCCAACCTTGGAAAGTATTGATCTACCCATATGTTCGAAGAAATGGGAATTTGCAATCCCTTTATCCACAGCTGAACTCCAGAGCAAAGCACTAAGAAACATTTTAGTTTTGCAAAAGCACGAGAAAAGCACATTGTGACCCTGTATGGGAGCCGAAGATTACTATTTTGTAAAAGTCCACTCCTGGGGAAAAAAAAAAATACACCATTAAAAAACAATCTTTGAAAATCCATTTTTTCTTTTTTACTTATGGGCATTTTTCCTGTTTGAAAAAAAAAATGATGTACCACTTGTGTAATTTTTAAAAGATTAAAAAGCATTAAAAAAATACGCTCTGCACAGAGCTGCAGTCATTCTCTTCCAATCCCTGACTCCTTGACTCCTCTGAAATGAGGGAGAATGAGTTTCCAGGAGTCTGCCCTAAAGAAAGAAATACAGCTAAGGCTGAGCCAAGGGGGATGTGGGCTTGCTGGCTGCCTGGCTTTGGACTAGTCAGCGTTTTAAGTGGTTAAGGTAAAGCCTGGAAGTTTGGGTTTTCGAGTCACAAATGTTTTTTTGCTTTACTCTGTGATCCTAGTAATACTAGCTCTTTTCTAGATTTTTCTCCATTCTTAACTAATGTGTTACATGTCTTATATCCTTGGTTTTTTGTGTGCTTTTTTTTTTTAAGATTTTATTTATCTATTTAATGGGCAGAGAGAGAGCGCGCACGAGGGCACAAACAAGGGGAGGGGCAGGCAGAGGGAGAGGGAGAAGCAAACTCCCCACAGAGCAGCAGAGCAGGGAGCCTAATGCAGGACTCAATCCCAAGGATCATGACCTGAGCCGAAGGCAGTCACTTAACCGATGGAGCCACCCCGGCACTCCCTTATATTTTTGTTTTAAAATATTTTAAAGTGTTACTACATGAAACTGGCTTGGATGTCCTTTTAGAGAACAATCCCTCCATGCTCAACAGGTACTTATTTAACAATTATTTCTTGGTCACTCCCTCAGGATACCATGATGCCCAGGGCAGACACAGCCCCGCCCACATGGACCTTCCAATGTGGTGGGCATGGGAAGGGAATACTGCCTTGCAATTTCCTTTAGGGAGGATGGGTCTGAAGGGAAAGCCTGTTATCTCTAAACCTCATGGATGGGTTTTAGAGGTAACTGGAAGGAAGCCAGGATGAAGATATTAGATAAGCATAGAAACACCCACCGTCTAAGCATACCAAATAGCCACAGAATCGCTGGCATCATTTACATCTTTTCTCTCTCTCTGACACCCCTCTTTTTTTCTTTCCTCTATTTCTTTTTCTTTTCTATAATTTATTTATTTTTTTAAAGAGTTGTTTATTTGAGAGAGAGAGAGAGAGAGAGAGAATGGGGGGAGAGGAGGGCAGAGGGCAGGGGGAGAGGAGGGCAGAGGGCAGAGGGAGAGGGAGAGGGAGAGAAGCAGACTCCCTGCCCAGTGTAGAAGCCAACCGACCATGGGCTTGATCTCATGACCCTGAGATCAGCACCTGAGCAGAAATCAAGAGCTGGAGACTTAACTGACTAAGCCACCCAGATGCTCCTTTTCTCTTTCTATTACAAAGATGGGATGCAACACTTCGAGATACTAAGAATACATCCTTTTAGGGGCTTCTGGGTTGCTTAGTCGGTTAAGAAATTGCCCTTAGCTGGGGTCATGATCTGAGTCCTGGGATCGAGCCCTTGTGTCTGGCTGCCTGATCAGCGGGGAGTTTGCTTTTCCCTCTCCCCTGCTTGTGCGCTCGCTCTCGCTCTCTCTCTCTCTCTCATATAAATAAATAAAATATTAGATTTTTTAAATAAAGAATACATCCTTTTCCATGTTTTAAAAAAAACCCACACATGCACTGAGTGCTCACAGGGCTGATGGCCTCACTTACATGATCTCAGTTCAATAACACAGCAATCCTACCTGTGGGTAAGGTCTATTTTTATTCCTATTTCACAGATGAGGAAACCGCACCTCTCTAAGATCAGTGCCCACGTTCAAGGTCACCCCGCCAGTAAATGACAGAACAGGGATCCAAATTCCCATGAGCCTGAAACTCTTGTCCACCACTGGGATGGGGCCAGCTCTGACTTCTGGCTTCAGTTGCTTAGGGAGCCTGTTTTGACATCAGCCAGAAATGAACTTCAGTTGTAGCTCCTATGAACTGAAACAGCAAACTGAAAGAGAGGAAAGAAAACAGCTTGAGACCTGTTTCAGACCCTGCGTGAGGCGAGAAACAGAGTCAGCGGAAATGAGAAGCCAGCTGGATTCAGCAAGTCCTCCAGTAAGGGGGGCCATGCGAACCAACTTAATTGGATGATTATTTCAATTATCTAATTAAGAAAGATTACAGTTGAACAAAGACAGAGAGGGCCTCCAAGGTGATAAAAAAAAGAAAAAAAAGTTGATTAGCTGGGTTGGCCCTTGGTGGCACTGGTTGGTGGCAGGGACTCCCCATTGGAAGCCGTGGCCCTTGGGACGATTAGCCACTGAGAGCCCCTCCTCTTTCTCCCCTTCCCTCCCCAGCTGAAAGCTGTCCTCTGCCTCTCTGCTTGACACCCTGCCCAAGAAGCCAGCATTCTCCTCCCTTCCTTCTTTCCTTTTTCCTTCCCCCCTCATTTGTTTTTATACTGGTTTAGTAAACAAAAATCACTATAGATTTCCCTGTAGAGTCTAGGACAGAGGCTATAGTCTGGTTCCTCTACCATCCCCATGATGCCCTGCCCCCCACCAGGACCCCCATCCTCATGTATGGCCCATGCACTTCTTAGAAAATAAATTATTCACCAATATTGAAGTCCAGGATTTCACATAAAAGTCCAGATCTCTGGCTTTGTTTGAACAAACGAGATCTGACGACCCTGGGTCCACCTTCTCAGAGGCCAGATTCCTCATATTTACTGCTGTGTATGGCTCGGAGCTGTCTTATCAGGGCAGCTGCCTGGCGTGAGCCATCCAGGAGCCATATCCACGCAGGCTGGCAGGAGAGGGGGGGACTCCGCCCTCTCAGACCACCCACGTGCTCTCCAGCTCCCAGGGCCTCCTCTGTTCTTTTGTCTCTGCGAGGGGAGGTGAAGGTCACCTGCCATTTATCATCATACCTGCTTGACCCACTTATCGGAAAGACTGAAGAGACTGTTTCCTTAGCTTGACCTTTGTTTCTCAGTTACTATCACTGGCCTGGCCCGAGTTGGTCTGGATCTCATGATCCTTGCTTTAGGGAGCCCAGGGCTTTTATTCTTTAATCTAACAAATAATAGATGAAAGACTTCCTTATGCAACCCAATAGAGCAGAGCGATTAAGAACTAAATCATGGAGTCAACCACTCTGGGCTCAAATCCTGCCTCCATCACTTAATTCGTGTTATAACCTTGCTTCATGTCCCAATTTCTAAATGAAGAATTTTAGAACTTGTCTAAATACTGAAAATTTCAAACCGCCTGTTTCCCTGATAGAGCTGTGAGCTTTTGTGAGGCTTCAATGGGAAGACTTAATAGAGGGCTTAGCACTGTGCTTGGTAAGCCAAGCAAAGGGAGGAGTCCTAGTTCTCAGGATTGTGCATCGGTGACAACACGGACTGTGCTGTCCACCCATGGGTGTGATTCCATCCAGCCCCCATGAACTCCCTTCTAAGGTGAACGCATTACCTCCATTTTATTTTTACTTTTATTTGTTCTTAAAATGTTTTTAGAAAGAGAGAACTTGTGCATTTGAGTGGGGGAGGAGGGGCAGAAGGAGAGGGAGACAGAGAATCCCAAGCAGGCCCCAGGCCCAGCACAGAGCCCAACATGGGGCTGGATCTCACAACCCTGAGATCATGGCCTGGGCCAAAATCAAGAGCTGGCTGCTTAACCAACTGAGCCACCCAGGCACCCCGCATTATCTCCATCTTACAGAAGTGGACACTGTCCATCAGACATTAGACTCTGTCCTTAAGGACCCAAGTATGGTGGAAAAGAGAAGATGTGCACAAAAATATATATAAGAGGGTTAAAAGATAAAAAAAGGTAGGGGTTGGGGCACCTGGGTGGCTCAGTCATGAAGTACCTACCTTCGACTTAGGGTCCTGGGACCCAACCCGGCTTCAGGGTCCCTGCTCTGTGGGAAGCCTGCTTCTTCCTCTCCCATTCCCCCCACTTGTGTTCCCTCTCTCACTATATATCAAATAAATAAACAAAATCTTTTTAAAAAATAAAAACGAAACAGGTAGGGGTGTGTAAATTGACAGAGGAGATGAGAAGAAGGAAAGATTATTTTTGCTGGGAAATAAACTATACTAGAATAGTGCTTCTCAAATTTTAATGTGTATACAGATTCCCTGGAGATTTTGTAAAGAGAAAATACAGATTCTGATCCAGGGATGCTAGAGAGGGGTCAAAATCTGGCATTGCAAACAAAGCCCAAGCTGATGCTTTCCTGATGGCCCATGGATCACACTGTGAGAAACAAGTTAGTTGTGGCCAAGGTACCGGTACCTGTCATACTACCCCATTCTCTGGCCACAGTGAGTGGTTCAGGCACAGGCATGGGAACCGAACTTGGCCATTAGAGTCTTTCCTGGGTATGTCCATGACTATTGGAGGAGAGAAGCCCTCTGTTTCTTTTAGGGCCATTCAGTTGGGATGAAGAAACCCTGGGTTGCTTTTAGCGGGGCTAACCGATACTGTTTAGAGAATGCATCTTTGTAGAAGGAAGGAATAGAGGGGCGCCTGGGTGGCTCAGTGGGTTAAAGCCTCTGCCTTCGGCTCGGGTCATGATCCCAGGATCCTGGGATCAAGCCCTACATCGGGCTCTCTGCTTGGCAGGGAGCCTGCTTCCTCCTCTCTCTCTGCCTGCCTCTGTCTACTTGTGATCTCTGTCTGTCAAATAAATAAGTAAAATCTTAAAAAAAAAAAAAAAAAAGGAGAGAATGGAGCCAGCAGAGAGAAGCCATGAAAGAGAAAAATAATCCTGATGATGTCATTTGACAACATGGCATGCCTAAAGCTAGTCTTTGGAGACCAATAATAATTCTCTTCCTCTTGCGCACTCTTTTTTTTTTCCTTTATAGGTGAACTGCATTTTTATCACTTCTAACTCAAAAAGTTTTTAGTCAACATTTGTATTAAGTTAAATATTAGTATTAGTTACCTTAGTATATTATTATCTAGTACTGTTTAACGATCACCCCAAAATCCAATAGCTTAGGATAACAATAAACATGTAGCATCTCCCACAGTTTCTGTGAGTCAGGAATTGGAGAGGAACCCGACTACGTGGTTCTGGCCTAGGATATGTCCTGTGGTTGCAGATAAGATGTCTGCTGGGGCCACAGACATCTGAAGGCTCTGTTGGGACTAGAAAATCAACTTTCAAGGTGGTTCAGTCATATGGCTGGCAAGTTGGTACTGGTTCTTGGTGATAGGCCTCAGTTATTCCCCAGCAGACTTCCTCTTAAGGGTCCTTGAACCATGGCAGCTGGACTGAGAGAGATAATCAGGAAAAATTATGTTCTTTTTATGAACCAACCTCAGGAATCACATAGTGTTACTTCCTCACATTCTGTGCATGAGAAGTGAGTCACTAAGTATAGCCCATATTGAAGCAGAAGGGAATGACACCCTATCTTTCGAAAGATAAAATGTCAAAGAATTTGTAAATGTATTTGCAGACATCTTTTACATCATGACATCTGGCCTGCCACACAGCTGGTTTATTGGAGACCCAGGATCTTAATTCTTGTTCTGGCTTTGCTATCAAGGGATTGCATGGCCCTGGGAAGGTCATTCCATATCTCTGAGTCTTGGTTTCTCACCTGGCAAATGGGGAGGCTGGATGTGACCCATTTCGCCTTAAAATCTTTCAGTGTCTATACCAAAGATCCTTAAGGCCATGCACATTGATGTCCTACCAGGAGCCTAATTATCTTTTCTACTGCTGGGTCTCCTGTCTTCTGGAAAACAACTCTTGGAGATGAAAAACCAAGATGTTTTTCAACTGTGAGTGTAACTTGTCTCATATCACAACCCCAAACCTCATCCAGCAGGACTTATTTCTAGCAGTCACCTCATTAAACAAATCTGACCATGTAAGATCCAGAGGAACCCATGTGGTTTAGCCAAGGCCATTTGGGAATAATTACCACCACACTGTTGCTTAATGAAGTCAAGCTTCAGGTGATGGAGATTACAGGATGGGATAAAGGATGAGCAGTCGCATGACAACCCAGTTTGTGAAATATTTGGAGGGGAGGCAGACCTTACCGCTGCTAATAATAACAATGATAATGGTAATGCCTCTTTAATGGAGCGATTATGGACTACAGGTACTGTGCTAAACATGCCTTTTATCTCCTTTTGCCCATAACAACCTCATGGAGAAGGAAATATTAGCACCATTTTATGGGTGAGGAAATAGACATTAAGAAGAGTAGGATGAATTGTACAAATCCACAGAGCTAACAAGGGGTGAAAATGGGATTAAGCCTGGGCCCACTGGATTTATAAGACTATGCCCTCTGTCATTATAGTTAACTGTCTTTTTCTTGTAGGTGGCCAAATAGACTCTCAACACCCAAATAAAAGTCTTAAAACAGGTCTGATGGGGTTTTTTGGACCATTTTCAGTTTCTTGTTTTATCATAAATTTTGGCCTGATACATTTTAAAGAAAAATTAAAATCTGAGACTTCCTCATCAGAATAAAACAATCATGAGGATCCCCCACAGTGCAGTCCTGTATCTGATCAAGATAATTAAAGAGACTCAGCCTCAAGTACATCTACTTAAAATAATCAATGGGAGCCCAAGATGGTGCCATGAACTGGGCAGATGATGCCAAGGCAGTAGATGACTCTAGAAAGGAAAAGAAAATTAATCAGAAGAGTCAAGGTCAGATGGGTAGCCAAGAGGCTTATGAGGAAGGGAGGCACATGAGGGGCCAACGTTGGCAAATATCATAGGGTCCTGGATCCAGGCTCAGCTGAAGAGTCAGGAGCTGGGAGAGTAGCTGGAACCCTATTACTACCCAAGTCAGTACAGAAAACCCAGTAGAAGTTGGAATAAACAAATCTCAGGGATCAGGGCAAGCAAAAGTCAGGTTGAAGGTTAGAAATCACAAGGGCAAGAAAATCAAGAGCAGGACAAAGCCATCAAAGACAAAGGCAAGTAGATGCCAGACCCATGGACAGGAAAAACCAAGTGGAGAGGACCCTGAAGACACAGTTTAATCATTGGCAGAGAACTTGGCCACGTGACAAAGAAAAATTTCCATTTGTGCTCATATTGTGTTAGGCTATTTGGACCAGCCATCCTTTGGGAAACAAGAAAACTTATTGAATAAATTGAGGATCTTCCAAACATGTAAGAGTTTATTATACAGTAAGACACTACCAGAACAAAATTGAAGCCAAACAGATAAGAACCCAACAGATAAGCAGAGTACGGAAGTCACTTCAGAACCAAGAGCGTTAGTGGATTCCAGCAATTTGAACTTTTGTTTCGTTGGTCTTGTGGGATAAGAGAGGCAGAAAACAAAAGGGCAGTCAAACTAGAGACCTGCTCTATAATAAGAGGGAACCCCACGGCCCTACACACCCAGGGAAGTGGTGAACCAGAAGTAACCCAGGCCTCGTGGATTTGTAGCCAGGATTCTGTGTCTGGTGATCCAGGCAACCTCAAACCTTGAACCTGGTTTAAGGTGGCCCCCAAGCACCTGACAAATGCAGACACACATCCTCTCTGGAGGAAGGTACCTTTACCGAAGACCTCAGATCACTCCTACAATGATTCTTCAGGTACATGAGCAGGAAGCAGTCAAAGATAACCGGGGATAAAAAGAAATAAGGCACTATCTATAAGAACAAGCAGAAACAGCAGCCAGCAGAAATAGTCTTGCAAAGAGTTTACATGTTAGAATTATCAGGAATAGGTTATAAACTAGGCATGCGTAATATGTTTACAGATATAAAAGATAAGTTCAAAGATATCTACATGGACAGGAAACTGTCAAGTCACCCAGTAGATTCGAAAAAAAAATCAAATAGAACCTCCAGAAATGGGGCACCTGGGTGGCTCAGTCGGTTAAGCGTCTGCCTTTGGCTCAGGTCATGATCCCCGGGGTCCTGGTATCGAGCCCTGGTCCTGGGATGGAGCCCTGCATTAGGCTTCCTGTTCAGTAGGGAGTCTGCTTCTCTCTCTCTCTCTTTCCCCCTCTGCCCCTCCCTGTTGCTCATTCTCCTTCTCTCAAATAAATAATTACAATCTTAAAAAAAAAAAAAAAACAGTAATAAAAAAAATACAAACTAATAAAAAAAATAATAACCTTTGTTTTAGAGACAAAATTATATTCCATGAAGGAAATTGCTTGGAAACAAGTCTGAGACATAATATTAGAATGATAGGGGGCTGCAAGGAAGAAAGCATCCAGTTAAATGCGGTTTAAACAATAAAGACTATTTACCATCTTCTATAACAAGAAACCCAGCAGTTGGGCTGTACCACGATTATTTCAGTAGATAAATGGTGTCATCTAGGACCCTGCCCTTTTGCATCTCCATACCATAATTCTTAGTTTGTTGGCCTTTGTCTTAGACATGTCTCCTTATGATGGCAAGATAGCTGCAACAGCTCCAATCATCATGTCTCTATATTACCACATTCGAAACCAGAAATAAAAGAGACTCCCCTGTGCCTCTCTCTTTTATCAGGGAGGAAGGACCCTCCCAGAAGGACTCCCCTGTGCCTCTCTCTTTTATCAGGGAGGAAGGACCCTCCCAGAAGGACTCCACCAGAGTCCCCATGGTGTCTAACTGGTCAGGAATTGGTCACATATTTTAGCTACAAGCAAACTGAGAAAGTGGGTTACATTTTTAGCCTTTACAACAGAAGGTAGATTCTGTAGCTTTGGAAAAGTGGAGGGAATGGCTGCGTTGTTGATTCAATGTAGGAACACTGAGAAGGGGAACATGACCCCAGAGAGAGGATGATCATTCTAAAACTGATGCAATCTCTCTAGGAGCACTGAACTCTCCCTGCTGTACCATTTTCCTTCTTTTGGAATCTTTGCCATACATTATCCCTTTCTTTAATCCATTCTCCTAAGATACCTGAAGCCCTTTTCCTTCTGATGAAAGAAGGTCTTAAAAGCAATTCATCCAGGATTTTAAATCAGTTGTCTGCTTTACCAGTTCCCTAAGAAGCATCAAGAGGAGAACACAGAGGAATCAGTACCCTAGTGGTATTCCCGTCACCATTGGCTTGATGAGGGGTAGAGGATAAGATAAGAAGGATTTACAGCAAGGTTAGGGAGACAACTCCTAGGGACCTTGGGAATTACCCTTCTAAACAGTCTGGGAGGTACCCGACTGGCCTAACAGAGAACTGAGGCACCACGAGGGCCATGACTCCAGGAGCTCCATTCTTGAGTCTGAACCCCATGACGCCGGAAGTTTTGAGGGGGGACATGGCCTCCCTTGACCTCATTTTATTCATCGAGAAAAGTTGACGCAACACACATGAAAGACACTCCTGTTTTTAGTCACAAAACCAAAATCAAAATAAAAAAGTAGTAACAGTTACAAAAGAGAATTCAAAAGAAACGTAAACACATGCTGTTGGGATTCCCTCCTTACAGATCTGCTTTTGAGCATTGGCTTTATTTTCTCCCCACATTAGAAGAAAGGAGGGAGGGGAAGGGGCCCAAGGGGAGAGGCCATAGTAGGACAGTGAGCTTCTACCCACAGCTCCAGACTTTGATCATTTCCCTTCAGCACAGAAAAAAGAAAGGGTCTTTCTTCCAGCATTTACATACAAAATCCTAAGAAGAGGGTGCCAGGGTGGCTCAGTTGGTTAAGAAGCTGCCTTTGGCTCAGGTCCTGATCTCAGAGTACTGGGATGGAGTCCCGCATTGGGCTCCGTGCTCATCAGGGAGCCTGCTTCTCCCTTTCCCTCTGCCCCTCTCCCTCCCTGTGCTCTCTTTCTCTCAAATCAATCTATCAATCAATAAAATGTTCAAAATCCTAAGAAGGAATCCTGCCTGTTTTATTGGCCAGGCCTGGGCCCCACTCAAGGAATACTCTAACTTCCACCACCACTATTACCAGAAGATGTCCCATTTTTGAAAAAGGAAAAAAAAAGATGTCTGCATAGTATAATCTGCCCTATTTATAATGATTAAGAAATTGAGACCCAGAGAAGTTCAGCAAGTTGCCCAAAACACACAGCAAGTAAGTGTGACAGCTAGATTCGATCTCAGACCTTTCTACCCCTGAGGCCCAGTCTCCTCCTCTGTGCCTCTGTTCATGTTTGTAATACCAAACTGTTCTCTTTGCTTTACTGTAAATGAACATTCTCTGTCATCATTACCTACTAAACTAGATCAAGAGATAACTTTTATTCATTTGTAGGTCACCCCCTGTTACTGGAAAACTCCTCCAACTAACCAGCAATGCTCTCAGCAGGGCCTGGGAGGGGGCACACCCGGATATGGGGCTGAGCAGTCCCTGAGCGGGGACTGCCAAGGACACTTCACACCATGCTCATGAGGAGAGAGGGGCAGCACAGAGAAGGAACTGGGGAGGGTGTTTCCAACAGAGTCATAATGGTCTGGGGTTCCCACAAAGTACCCTGTTGTCCAGGAAGTTGAGAAGCGTGATAACAAACGAACAGTGAGTTTTTAACAAAGACATTCCTCGAACCTGAGAGATGATTAAATGGCCGGGGTGGGGGGGGATGCTGTCAGGTGGGACTCCAGTATCATGAGCAGACAAGCTCTGCTCATTGTGCAGAAAGGAGTTCTAGAACTAGTTACTGCCACAGGGGAGGTCAGAAGCAGAGGGTACATCCCTGCCACTCCTCGGGACAAATGCCTTCTTTGATGACCGCACCCATCTCCAGTTCTCAAAAACAGCCCCCTGCTTGTGTTCATTGTTCCTGGCCTTTGTCAACAAGGTCAGCTTCCGAACTGGTCCTTTCTAGAGATGACCGGGAAAATTCCAGCAAGGAGCAAAGAGTGGTGGGGGAACGGGAGAACAGGACTGGTCAAGTGGAAAGAGAATAATCCTGATTTTAGCCCATAACATCCTGTAGTTGGTCCACACTGAGTTGAAAACAAGGGGATTGGAAGGGTTTTAGTAACCAGATTGCTCCTACTGCTCTGAGTGGACGGGAAATTTTAGCATGTCTTAACCAGGATTGAGAGCATAAGACCTCAAGTAGCCTTAGAGTCACTGGTGTAAGAATGTGTGTGCATGGGTATGTGTGAGCCTGTGTGCGCACTTACACATGGGTGGTAGCGGGATGGAGATCAGAAGGTGGGCCAGGCTCAACTTTTCAGTAACAGTGAATAATTACCAAACAGTTACCATAGCCAGATATCCTACAGTGTCTTACTCCATCCTGTCTTCGTTTGGGTTCCCCCAAAACCAAAGCCTGAGAAAAGGATCTAGGTGCTGGAAATTTCTTTAAGAGATGATCTCAGGAGCTGTGGGAGGGAGCGGTGAGAGATAGCCAGGAATGGGGAAATGTTGATACAAGGTGAATTAGTAAGGTGACCCCTCCAAACCCCCTCCCAGAACTGCCTGCCCTCAGGACCGGGCTGATGGGCCATTTGTCACCCCGTGCCTGTTGCCTCTGACTGGAGACTGCTCCTGGGGGCAGGCGCTTAAAGTTTCTGAGATGGTGCTGTGTGCCCTGCCCTGAGGGCAGCCTGAGCCTCGGTGCGTGGTGTCGTGCCCAGCGAAAGCCGAGACAGCCTAGGGATCCTCATCACAGGATGAAGAAGAACTATTATTCCCATTTTATAGACGAGGAACTGGAGGCCCAGAGAGATGGAGCTGCATGGACCACCCCGCTGGAAGGTGGCAAAGCCAGAACAGAGGATTCAGTTCAGGTCATCTGCCCTTGGCTAGTGACATCTCAGGACACTCAGAATGGATCACAAAGAGGAACATTTCCTGAGCTCCTACCTTATGTCAGACAATGTGATTTCACTGCCCTTGGTGACCCACACCTTGATCCCTAGCAGACTGAGAGGACCCCAAAGCCAGGGGGTGGTCAGCCTCATTACTTGGGACAACTGGAACACACCAGCACCTCCCTTCACCCCAAAAGGCTCCTTTCTTGGTATCAATCAAAGTCAATCCAAAATTCCGGGGCTGAAACAGAAATCCAGCACAGCCCCCAGAGCCTAAAGACCCTCTGCAGGGAATGACAGGCACCTTTCACTTCCCTCAGTCCCCTTGTCATCTACCACGAGATGATCCCTTCCACACACCTGTCCTTGAGCATCTGGCCTTTGTTTGCACACATCCCACAATAAGGAGCTCACTACCTCCTTTAGCCAATCAATTTTCACATTTCCAGCTCTATCTTCTTAAAGCATTTTCTGTGACAAACCAATCCTTAAGGACTCCCTGGAGGCAAGAAACAACTGGTGGATAAATACATCTGGGAAAAGCTGTTCATGATAGTACCTTCTTAGTGATTTATACCACAGTAGTATATGCAGGGCGTTAAGAAATACAATGTTGAGACACTTGTTTAATTTTGCTTACTTGAAAATTTCTCAAGTCTGTTTCACTACAGAACACTTTAAGAATCTATAACCAGGGCAGGTAGGGGTGTAGGGACAGGGTGGGGGTGTGGGGACAGGGTGGAGGGGTCCCTGGGTGGCTCATTTGGTTAAGTATCTGCCTTAAGCTCAGGTCCTGATCCCAGGGTCCTGGAGTAGAGCCCCACGTCAGGCTCCTTGCTTGGCAGGGAGCCTGCTTCTCTCTCTGCCCCTCCCCCTGCTTGTGGGGGCTTTCTGCCTCTCAGATGAATAAAGGACATCTAAAAAACAACAATAACAACAGGGACACCTGGGTGGCTCAGTCCGTTAACGTTAACGGTCTGCCTGTGGCTCAGGTCATGATCTGGGGGTCCTAAGATTGAGGCCCCCATCACCTCCGTGCTCCCTGCTTCTCCCTCTGCCTGCTGCTCCCCCTGCTTGTACTCTTGTGCTCTCTCTCTGACAAATAACATCTTTAAAAAAGGAAAAAAACAACAATCTACAGCCTTCCCACAGTACTCTGTATTCTGAAAGCGCTGGGTCAGCAAGCTTCTCCTGGGGGTGGAGTCTCTCTTTCCTGAGGTTCCAGTGATTCCTTCACCTGGCTGTTGCTAAGCTCTGGGGTACAGAGAACAAGCCTGCCCATCCCCCCACACCCACCACTGCAGATCTGAATAACAAAGGTTTAATTCTCCCTGAGCACTTAGGGGGTGTCAGGTACTAGCTGAGTGCTTTCCATAGGTTACTTCACACCCTCCTTTAATGGATGGAGAAACTAAGGCTTGGAGGGATGAGGCGGTGTCACACAGCTAAGGCAGGAGGGGTGAGGCGGTGTCACACAGCTAAGGCAGGAGAGGTGAGGCGGTGTCACACAAGT
Source organism: Lutra lutra (assembly GCF_902655055.1). NCBI lineage: Eukaryota > Metazoa > Chordata > Mammalia > Carnivora > Mustelidae > Lutra > Lutra lutra. Next base: position 183,496,825 of record NC_062278.1, on the reverse strand, counting down.
ATGGCACGACTGGAAGGCAAACCCAGCACCGCATAGGATATTTAGAGAAACACCTGGAGGAATGTCTGGCACAGGCTCAGTGTTCAATCATGTTATCTGTGTTGTGTTGTTGTTACTATTAATGTCATTATCTGACTGAAGAGGAAGTGCTCTTAACCATTCCTGGTGCCTTGCTGGAACCTTCTGTTCTCTGGATTAAACGTTCTTCACGTTTCCCCATGTTCATTTGATGTTTCTTCCCCACCATTTCTGCACGCTGTACACATCAGGAAGGACTGAGCACCGAGGCCACGGAGCCTTTCCCAGCTGAAAGCAATCTTCCATTTGCTCTTTCCACAGAAAGACTATTTTCTCTGTCAAATCCTCTGAAATATGGTGGAAATAAATCCTTCAGGAAGACCAGCGAAGGAGACCAGAGGGAGCTGGAGAGAAGCTGTCCAGAGGATGTTCATCTCCTAGACCAGGGTCAGCAAACTACAGACCACAGGCCAGATCTGGCCAGCCCAGTGCTCTTTGTAATGAAGGTTTTGTTGGAACACAGCTGTATCCGTTCATAGATGTATTATCTACAACTGCTTTTTGCACTCAACAACAGAGTAGTTACGAAAGAAACCTAAAATATTTACTGTGTGGTTCTTTTTACAGGAAAAAGTTTGTCAACTCCTGCTTTATCTTGTGGGAAGAAGAAAAGTAGGCTGGAGAGGATTTTGATGAGCCAGGTGTCTGCCTTTTCTTACGTTCCAGATGCTCTTGGAAAAGCCAGCTGGAAGTTGCAGGGGCCCAGAATACTACAGCTTCTAAGAACTTGCAAGTAAGAAAGATACAGCTCTCCACTGAGATAAGCTTTAAATCTATTCATGATGGATCAGAGACAAGATATGTGGAGTTCTCTGTGAAGACCACTGTATCACTCCAAGGCTAGGTATGTTGGCTCTTGGTGGATCAAGGTATAGGCCTATGTAAAGAGAGACTAGTCAGCCAAGTGGGGTTTGGTCAGCTTTGTTCACTTGGAGAAGAGGTCAATGCTGACAGGACTCCATTCATGTACTGCTCCAGGTCGGGGGAGACCTCCAATGGAGGGAGTATCTCAAGTGGCAAAGCCATTTACGACATGTTGTGGACAATCTTAGCGTAATGCCCTTGAACATTCAATTCACCTCAGTAACACCTTGTTTTGACTCCATCATCTTGAAACAAACTTCCGGGTATGACTTGGCTATTTCCCATGTAGTTCTGCCAACAGAGGGGGGATATTTCTGTGCCCCACACTTCCAGATGGATTTCAGGGTGACTAAGAATCCCCTGAAATTGTGTGTGCCATGTTGTGTGTGTTTGAGAGTGCCCCTTGTCCTGACGATGGGAACCTTCATGGTCATTATAGTCTCAAAGGGCTCCACGAAACACAAAGGGACCTGACATTCATCTGTGTGAGTGTCTCGATGAGGGTTTCCTTCTACCTCTCAGGCCGAGGGCAGGAACTCTGTCGGTTCCACCTGCCACTGTTCCTCCAGCCCTCAGCCCTCTGCCTGGCTCATGGGACATGCTCACGACATGTTCATCAGAGTAGGGATAAAAGTAAGGGAAGAGGAGAGGCTGGGAGGAGGGAAGAAGGCTTGACATGCAACCAGGAGTGTCCTGGTCCCTGTGATAGTTAGAATTTTCATTGTAAATTAATAAACTGACCTTCTGGTTTATGCAAGAGTCTCATGAGTGTGGGTAATAGATGTTCCCTATTATGGACACAGATTGCTCCCAGGGTGCTGCCTACAAAGCTCTATGACCAGAACCTGGACCTGGGGGAATTCACATGTTACCCTGTGGGGCTCCTTGGAGATAGGCTGCTGGCTTTTTCGCCAAACGGAAGAGGAGGGCTTTATCATTCCCGTCATGGAATCACCCCGGCCCCAATGGCAAGTGCTCTCTTCCTGCAGTGTGAGAACATTTAAAGTCTGTGTCAAGGGCCTGAGCCAGTGTTGTCACATTTAATGTTCACATTAACATTTAATGTTCATTGAAAAAAATGGAGGCTGTATTATCTTGAATAACTGAAAAAAATATAGATTGTATGTCTGTTTTCATTATTAAGTCTAAAAATATGATGGAATCACCCACAAGGTACTTGTTGTAGCATATAACTACAGACTTTCTAAAGCAATGAGGCTAAGTAGAAGTTAAAAGAGGAATCACTGCTACTTTTGAAGCATAGGGCCTGTTAATACACACTGGAGCCCAATATGGCCCCAACCCACCATTTTGAGGGAGGGGCTGCCCAGGCTTTGCTTGGCATAACATTGGTGGCAACAGCTTGGTAAGCAGCAGCCTCCAGCCTTAAAAAAGAACAATTTAAACTTCAGATTATTTGAGATTTTCCAAGTGGTTAGGGAACATCAGAATATTCTGTGAGGACTGAAAGATAGTCATGCCTGCCTTTGTTGACTTATGCAAAGCTATATTTTATTCTCTAACTCTCTTTTTAAGGCACACACACAGTCACACTCACCACACATACACACGCAAACCTTAGTTTGGATAGTGCTTAGATAGTGCTACATGTCCGGAGAAGTGCTCATTATCTACTGCAGCATTTAAAAAAAAAAAAAAAAATCACCCCCAAGCCTCAGAAACTTGAAGCAACAAACATTATCTCCCAATGGTTCTTCAGGTCAGGAATCCAGGAGCAGCTTAGCGGAATGGTTCTGGCTCAAGGTCTCAAGAGGTCTCATGAGGGTGCGAACTATCACCTGAATCTGTAGTCTCATGGGCTCAGTGAGGGCTGGAGGATGTTTCCAGCTTGCTGTTGGCTGGCCTCAGTTCCTTGATGGCTGGTAGCTGGATGCTCTAGTTCATGGACTACTCCATAAGGCCACTCACAGCATGGTTGCTTGCTTCCTCCGGAGCAAGAGAGGCAGGGAGAAAGAGGGAGAGCAAGAGAGGTGGGAGATTTTTATAGCCTAATATCAAAAGTGACACACCACCACTTCTCCATAGGCCATTGGTCAAAGAGAACAACTGTGATAGAGTATAGGACAAAAATACACAAGAGTGTGAATATCAGGAGGTGAGGATCATTGAGGGGACAACTTGAACCTGGCTACCATAGAACATTTAAAAATACATCTACAGATTCTTTAGTATTCCCACACTCCCCCATTTTCAAAAAGTAGAAATGGATTTTTCTCCTTTTGAATAGAGCTGGACCTAGTGACTTTCTCATAACAAATAGAATGGGGTGGACTGATAGCATGTGATTTCACATAGCCAAGGTCATAAAGAGCATTGTGGCATCCACCTTTCTCTCTTGGATGACTCTCTCTGGGGAAAGACAGCCTCTGTGCCATGAGAACTCTCAAGAAGCTGTACAGAGAGGTCCAGACAAGAGGAACGGAGTCCTCTTGCCAACAGCCAGCACCAACTGACCAGGCATGTGAATAAGCCATCTAGAAAGGTCCTCCAGGACTAGGTCCTCCAGCCCCAGTCAAGCCTTCAGATGATGACTGTGCTGGCCAAGAAAATGACTGCAACCTCCTGAGAGACCCTGGGCCAGAACCACCCAGCCAAGCTACTCCCAAACTCTTGACCTACAGATAATCTGGGATATACTAAATGTCTATTACTGTTTTAAGCCATTAAGTTCTGGGGTAATTTGTTAGGCAGTAATAACTAATACAACACACTTATTGAATTTCAGAGGTCTTAGCTGCAAACAGAATCCACCCCAGCTAGTTTAAACAGAAGAGGAACGTATTTAAGGAATTAGGTAGTTCACTGAATTCCTGGGAAGACTAAAGAATGAGACTTGATTTAACAAAGCCATGACCTTTCCTGTGGAGACCCTTCTGCTACCATTGCTAGCAAAGACCCCAGAGACTGTAGGAAAAAGGGACTGCCACTGGGACTGCTACCATCTTGCCTCTGTAAGTGGGATGTCTTCACTGCTACCCCACGTGAAGAATGGGTTTTACATGTACTTACTTCCAAACCAAAGCCTGTGTAAGGGTTGGGTCAAACGTCTATATTTTATTGTGATGGGTAATTTTATGTGTCAACTTTGTTGGGTCACAGTGCCCATATATTTGGTCAACCACTACTTTGGATTTTTCTGTGAGGGTGTTTTTGGATGAGATAAACATTTAAATCAGAGGTGTCTGATTAAATCAGATTGTCCTCCATAACATGGAGGTGGGCCTCGTCTAATCAGTTGAGAGTCTGAATAGAGCAAAAGACTGACATCCCCCCAAAAAGAAACAACTCTGCCAGCAAATGGCTTTTGGACTTGAATTGCAACACTGGCTCTTCCCTGGTTATCTATAATCATGTGAGCCAATTCCTTAAACTCCCTCATTCTCTTCCTTCCTCACCCCCTCTCAACAGATAGATATACCAATAGATATACCGACAGATATATCTATATTTATAGATACACTTGCATATATATAATATATATTATCCCATTGGTTCTGTTTCTCTGAAAAACTCTGATTACCACACTTAGTTACAAAGGAGGTTCAGAAAATGAATTTCTGGCTTAGGCATATTCAGACCCGTAGGGTGAGAAATTCTACAAATATAGGGAAGCCGTTCTAGTTGCTGGGTGGCCAAAAAGCCTATCAATATCTGCTGTGTTTATTATGTAAATAACCAAACACAAGCAATCTCTTCTATCAAGGTAAACTATTCCTCAATAACCACCTCTCTCCTTGATCTGCAGAGAAATACACAAGATTACAGTGTGGTGTGTCTACCTCAAGCTATTTTTTTTTTAATTGTAAACTTCATTTTTAAAAATTTTTATTCTTTTTTAATTGAATTGAATTTTTTTTTTACATAGCCTCTACACTCAATGTGGGGCTTGAACTCACAACCCTGAGCTCAAGAGTTGCATGCTCTACCAACTGAGCCAGCCAGGTGCTTCCAAGTTGTAGACTTTAAATTAATCTGTTGCAGACATGCACCTGGTGAGATTCCAAGGAATTCTACTTATATTTAAGCCTTTGCTCTACAGACACTATAGTCTTTTTCTGTACATAACTTCTTCCTTTAATTATATACATTTGTAAATAATGAATGACATTTCCCTCAAGAGATTTTCTAATTTTATCTGTTGATCCAAATTAAAGTCTGACCATAATTCCTTCTCTAGGGAATGGTATTGTAAGCCTGTAAGTAAAGTTATAAGCATCACAGACCCCTTGGGAGGAAGGTGGTAGTTTTTTCTTGGTAAGAAAAATCCCATGAAATCTCATTAATTCAGATTCCTTAAAGTTGGAATTTGTGATTATCCAACCTTTCCTGTTTGGAGTTGGCCTTTTCATTTTCTCTGGGCAAAGCGATTAAATAAAAAAGTCCAATTGCAAGGGTAAATGTTTCAGTAGCTACAGCTTTAGAAGGCTTTAGCTCACAATTTATTTGGGTCCAAATGGAATCTGCTATAGAGAAGTAATTATTTTTTTCCTAAGTTGAAAGGAGCAATGATGACTGATTCTATCACAGAATTTTCAAGAGCTGTCTGAAAAGACTGCCATAAAATTTTGTTCCTTGCTTTAAACAGTAAAGCTCAAATCTATGTGGGACTTTGGACTCTTCTAAGAAACAGCATTCACCTAGGATTATGATTTAGGAATAATCCATGATCTAATGGAAGTATCTAAGAGAAAGGACATCCCAAAATGATTGCCAAAGCTATTCTCTAAAAAGAAACCTACTAAAGTAAAAGCAAGCAAGATTCAGGCACAATAAGAAGATAATTATAAGTTCTATGGATATTTTATTTTATTTTTTAAAGATTTTAATTAATTAGTTAATTAATTATTTTGAGAGAGAGCATGCACATGTGGGGTGAGGGGAAGGGCTGAGGGAGAAGGAGAGAGAAGATCTTAAGCTGGTTCAAGTCCAGCATGCAGCCCAAGGCAGGGCTTGATCCTGCAACCCTGAGACCATGACCCTAGCTGAAATCAAGAGGTGGACACTTAATCAGGTAAGCCACCCCAGTATCCCTAAAGCTTTCATTTTTAAAGTAATCTCTATACCCAGTGTTGGACTCGAACACACATCCCCGAGATCCAGAGTCCCACATTCCACCAACAGAGCTGGCCAGGCACTCCATAATTTCTGCAAGTATTTTAAAACTGAAACATCTGTAATAATGTTGGTGAAGGTTCTGAACTTTGAGATAGATACAATTCCTTAGGCATGAAGGAGAAGCACTTTAAGAGTCCTATCTTTTTTGTTTGTTTGTTTTGTTTTTTAAGTAAATTTTGTGCCCAACATGGGGCTCAAACTCATAACCCCAAGATCAAGAGTCACATGCCCTACCAAGTGAACCAGCCAGGTGCCCTGAGGGATCATGGGTTTTCAGTAGAAAGAGCCTCTGTCCTGTAACCATGGCCTGCTGTTGCTCAGTGAATAGGTTCCACCCAAAGAAACAGATGCAGCGTCTTTATGGCTCAGTGGGGTAAGTCTCTGCCTTCAGCTCAGGTCATGGCCTCAGGGTCCTGGGATCAAACCCCGCATCAGCAGGGGGCCTGCTTCCCCCTCTCTCTCTGCCTATCTCTCTGCCTAGTTGTGATCTCTGTCTGCCAAATAAATAAATAAAATCTAAAAAAAAAAAAAAAAAGAAGAAGAAGACTTATTTTTTTAAAAAAATGGACCTCGTAAGCTCTTGGGAGAATTAAGCAGGGTTCAGAGTCAACACAGTGCCCAGGAAAAAACTTCTGGATTCATGTGCCCTTATTTCTTTATTCTATGAGCCAAACAGACATTATCATCTTTCAGCTGCCCTTACAAGACAAGAAAAATGTTGGGAAGCTCTAGAGGAAAGAAAGCAAGGCAGCCCCTTCTTTGCTGAGTAGCCCCAAGAATAGCAGCTGTTGGCAGCTACAGAGTGACAGCCCTCCGACCCCTCCTTTTACATGTTGTAGGCATGTTTCTGAGGGCCCTGTTCACTACCCTTCCACAGGCTTCTCTGCCCACAGCCTTCCAGAGCTGCAGTTTCTTAAACATTAAGTGATGTACGCTTGCTTTTAAATGCAAACATTCTAGCAGTTAATAATTAAAAAGTGAAATCCCCTACCTCTTATCCCAGAGTGTTAACCATGTGAGGAGTTGAAGGTGGACCTTTCTGATCCTTTTCTCCATGCATGGACAATCAGTGCTTTGCATCTCTTCTCTATGAATCAGCCTATAAGCTCTCTCACGATCACTTATGTATTTGGTCATCTGCTGATCTATCCAAAATTTACCCACATCTGCCAGTAGTGAAGGAGGTTTATATGCCAGACAGTGATGAGTCTGAACATGCAGCTGTAAAAACACAAGATTCTTTCCGGTGCAAGAAACAGAAAACAGGGGCGCCTGGGTGGCTCAGTCATTGGGCGTCTGCCTTCGGCTCAGGTCATGATCCCAGGTTCCTGGGATCGAGTCCTGCATCGGGTTCCCTCTCAGCAGGAAGCCTGCTTCTCCCTCTCCCTCTGCTGCTCCCCTGTTTGTGTTCCCTCTCTCGTTGTGTTTCTCTGTGTCAAATAAATAAATAAAATCTTTTAAAAAAAGAAAGAAAGAAAGAAAGAAAGAAAGAAAGAAAGAAAGAAAGAAAGAAACAGAAAACAAAATGACCAAACTCCCTCAAGAAAAAAAAAATCTATAGGCCCCCTTGCACACAAGTTTAGGGAGCAGGTCTCACCTCACTTACAGCATGATTCAGAGGCCTGAAGAGATCCCCAGGACCCTATCTCTCTCTCCCCTCCCTTCTCTGTCCTTCCCCCACACTGGCTTTATTCTCTGGCCCCAGGGATGGGCAAGATGGCTGCCCGTGGTCTGGGGACAACGTGCCCTTCCAAGCTCAAGTCAGGTGGAAATGTGACCCAACACAAGGGCTACCGCCTCTCATTGACCCTGGTCACCCTCTTGAAAAGTCCACCTCAGCTCCTTGTTACTCTTATATTCCCATTACCCTGTTTTATGGGTTTTTTTTTTTAAATACTTATTATCAATTGAAATTATGCTGAGTATTTGCTACTTGTTTATTATCTGCCTGCCCCCACCCCCAGAAATAGAAAATAGAAAAGCTTTCCTGGAGCAGTATCCTCACCATCTTGATTCCCTGCTCAATGTCTCAACTCCTCTCAATAAATATTTGTTGAATCAGGGGCACCTGGATGGCCCAGCTAGTTGAGGTTGGACTCTTGATTTTGGTTCAGGTCATGATCTCGGGGTCCTGGGATCAAGTCCAGCTTCAGGGTCTGTGTTCAGTGGGGAGCCTGCTGGAGATTCCTTCTGTCTCTCTCCCTCTGCCTCCCCCCACCACTCGCACATGGATGTGCTCTCTCTTGCTCTAAAATAAATAAATCAATCTTTAAAAAATATTTGTTCAGGGGCACCTGGGTGGCTCAGTGGGTTAAAGCCTCTGCCTTCCGCTCAGGTCATGATCCCAGGGTCCTGGGATTGAGCCCCACAGGGAGCCTGCTTCCTCCTCTCTCTCTCTGCCTGCCTCTCTGCCTACTTGTGAACTCTCTGTCAAATAAATAAATAAAATCTTCAAAAAAAATTAAAAAAAATATTTGTTCAATGAACGAGTTAGTCACTGTAGCTCCCAAACACCTGGAATGAGAATTAGGGAGAAGACAACACCCCAGAGGAATATCGATGTCCTGTTAGCAAAAGAAAGGTGATTGGGATGCACGTATTGAGTGGCAAAAACCACAGAGGTCCACTGCGTCAGCGAAGCGTTCTACGTGGATTTCCCGCATGTGAGACAAGATACTGTAGTGCTGTATTTGAATGTGGGGTTTGCCGCTTATTAGACGATGACTTTTCATAAGTCACTTTGCTTCTCTCAGCCTTGGATCCTATTGTAAGTAAAATAAGAAACAGACCTACCTCTTCATGTGGCCATTAGAAGTAACATATGTAAAGTGGCCAATAAATAGTAGATTCAGTAAATTGTTGTTTTTACTCTTCTTGTGGCTCTGGTTATCTACTCCTTGTGAGCCTATCCTTTTGATATTTCAGAAAAAATCCAATGAAAACACATTTCAAAAGCCCCAAGTGTGAGGGAATGAGAGGCTGGTTAAATGGCCACTCCACTTTTTTTAAAGTGAAAGTTATCAGAAAATTTAACCCTAGCACAGTGTCCCTTGGATCCATGAGGTCACTGGCAAGCAATGATTTGGCAGTGTGATTTTTAAAAATATCGAACAACTGGCCAAGCTGTGCGTTCACGAATCAGTATGATCCAATGGATGACTTAGAATGGATGCTGGCCTTACGTAACATGTCCAACTGTCCTAGGATGGAGGCAGGACTAACCAGGAGTTGCTTTTGGTCAAAGCATCATTGGCATCTGGTCACACAGCTTCATGTCGGGTACGGTGAGCAGCTGCTCTTCATCACCGTCTGGGATGATCTCTTCCACTCAATTGATGATTGGGGTGTAACTTGGCATTTGCGATGCCATGGCTGATAGCCGCCTATCCTATTCTCCCGGGCCCTCCCATGGAAAACCAGACATTGTGGCTTTACAGCATGCCTGCTTAGCTCGTCTGACCATACCGTCACCCACAGGGGAGAATGCACACGCTTGGGGGCTCAGTGAAGCTGAGGACTGCCCAGCAGCTCAGGCCAACACGCAGTCCTTAAATGATGTGGGTGATGGCCACAGTCCTGGTGGGTTATTAGAAATCAAGCAAATTTTACTGAAATCAGGCTTGTAAGTGCAGCATACAAATAATGAAAAGTTAGGTCACTGGTGATACCACTAATGACAGCTCTGACTTTTCCTTCAGACCATTCTCTTGGCATTATTATAAAATCACTGAACTAGAAGAATCAAGTTTCTGATTTCCCAGGAAGACCTATTCCAGAACCTTCCAACACAGAAAGCAAACTCTAGAGGCCCACCCAGAAAATGCACATCATCTCCTTATTAGTAACTACCTTCTGCTGTTATACTAATCATGTAGCCTTAAGACTTTCTCAGTTAATTGAACTCTTTGTTGCTAAAATTTAGCTACTTTGCCTATAATTACCACTTTTCAATGACTTGAAATTTAAGTCATTTTTTGAGAATTGTAGTCAAACACACCTAGCATAGAAGTTACCACTTAAACCATCTGTAGCTGGATAGTTCAGTGGCACTAAGAACATTCACAGTGTTGTCCAACACCACCAGCAGCTCTGAAGTTTTGTCATCTTCCCACACTGAAACTCTGTCCCTATGAATCATGACTCCTATTGCCTCCTCCCTCCAGGCCCTGGAAAGCACTGTTCTGCTTGCCGTCTCTACGAATCTGATTGCTGTAGGTACCTCCTAGAAGGGAGATCACACTGTAGCTGCCCTTCTGTGACTGGCTTACTTTTCACTTAGCATCACATCCTCAAGGTTCATCCACATCGAAGCACCTGCCAGAACTGCCTTTCTTTTTAAGGCTGAATTTGTATTCCATTGCACAGTTACACTATGTTTTGTTATCCAAGCATCGCTGATGGACATTTTGGTGGCTTCAACCTTTCGGCTAGTGTGCTGCTGGAACATGGGCTAAGTCAGTATTAAAGGTTGTTACTTTGGGGGTGGCTGGCTGGCTCAGTCGGTGGAGCATGTGACTCTTGGTCTTGGGGTTGTGGGTTTGAGCCCCACGTTGGGTGTAGAGATTATTTTTTAAAAAATGAAATCTTTGAAAAATAAATACAATTTGAAAAGGTTGTTATATTTCCCCAGACTTGTTAACTGGATTCACACCCTGAGTATTAGTTCTCACTGTTATGTTCAATGTTCACGACAAGGCCCTCCCACTAGGATTTATTTATACAGGAGTTCAGAGATGTGATGGGAAGGTTATCATACAAGACCCCAGGTGGTCTCTTTTAGGTCCCTTCAGGTGTCTCCTTGTCACAGCATATGTTTGCTTGTCCAGCTGAGCACCAGAGAGACAATCCTTACTTTGTCCTCAAACTAGAGCAACTTTCATTTTGTCAGTAGTTGGTCAATGTGAGGGAAGAGGGAAGATTTTAGAAATGGGTACCGAGTGGGTAATTTTCATTTTCTTTTTCATACTCTGGCATGTTTCACATTGTCTACAATGGTCTTGTATTACTTTCCTAATAAAAAAAGAAAATATTGTTTTTCTTTTTCTGGGTTTTTAAAAATAAAATTATGCGTGAATAAATCCCCTTGTAGAAGACAGCCAGCAAAACTTTTTCTATAAAGGGCCATAGAGTAAATATTTTAGGTTTTGTGGCCCATGTGGTCTCTGACACAGCAATTCAACTCTGTCTTTGTAGTGTGAAAGCTGTCACAGAGAAGATATGAACAAATGGGTGGGGCTATGTTCCAATAAAACTTTATTTATCAATACTAAATTTTGAATTTCATGCAATGGGCACTTTTTCAACTAATAAAAACCATTCGCAGCTTATAAGCTATACAAAAACATTTGGACCACTGGTCATAGTTTGAGAACCCCTGCTCTAGAAGGAAAATAGCATAGACAGGATAAAACATGGCATTTAAATTTTGTGCCAATTGCAGTCTTTTCCAGGCCTTCTCATATGCTTGTTTGTTGGTTGGTTTTTTTATATTTTATTATGGAAAATTTCAGACACATTAAAAAAGTGGAGAGAATAATCCCCATGTATCTACCCTCCAGCTTTAACAATGACCAACTCATGTCTATACTGCCAGCCACCCACTCCCTGTTCCTTTTCATTACTTGAAGCAAGTCCCAGACATAGTATTTTATCCGTAAATATTTTAGTATGCATTTCTAAAGACAATACTTCATTTAAAAATATCCTTGTCACACCTAAAATAAATAACAATAGGGGTGCCTGAGGGATGTAGTCGGTTGAGTGCCTGACTCTTGGTTTCAGCTCAGGTCATGATCTCAAGGTTGTGGAATCGAGCCCTGCCTTGAGCTCTACACTAGGCTGGGAGTCTGCTTGGGATTGTCTCTCTTCCTCTCCCTCTATCCCTCCCCACCCAGCACTCTCTCTCTTTCTCTCTCAGATGAATATATCTTTAAAAACATAAATAAATAAAGTAATAAAATAAAATAAATAACAATCATTTTAACTTTAAACATGCTGAAGCACAATTTCAGAAACATTTTACCTAACAAAACATCACCAACAGCATTTAGAAGTTCATTATCGCGTAGTGGTTTAAAGTCTGGAGTCTAAAACCAGACACTACTTAGTAGCAAGGTGGTATGGGAACAGGTACTCAAACTTTCCATGCCTCAGTTACCTTATCTGTAGAAAAGAGGATGCTGAAAGCAGGTGCCCCATAACATTGCTGTGAGAGTGAGATGGACTACACATGAAAGGTTTGCTACAGTGCCTGGCACACAGTACGTGTTAGCCAGGGTCAGCAGCTACTATCAACTTCCTGCTGCTGTTTCTACTTTCTCTGGTAGGGTTCTTGTTGGAAAGCGCAGAAGCTCCTTACACTAGTTCAAGAAGTAAGGGGGGTGTGTATTTGGGAGTCAGCGTTAGTCTACAGGGATCTTATAGAAACTAAAAACAGGAAACAAAGCACAACTAGCCCTATGGGGATGAACTGGAAAGTCAAAACTGGGACTATTTGGGGGCTGTACCTCCTTTCTCAGTTTCCTTTTCTCAACTCAGTCCCTCCATTTGCTAGTCCTCGTTACTGGACAGCTCTCTTGCATTTGCCTCGTCCTTGGCCCAACATGGCCCAAAGTCCAGACTACCCTTCATATCCTCTTAGCTATAGCTTCCCCTGTGGAATGCCAGTAGTCCCCACTCTTTCTTGGCACTCTAATTCCCAAGAAAGAAATGATGGGCTGGCCTTTGATCGGTGGCTTACAGCTAGGTGTGAGAGGCCACAGTCATAAGAGCACATCAACTGACCATTTTTAGAGACTCTGGTAAGCAACTTCATCATTCAGGGTAGACTAATGTCTGCTGTGAAAAACAAATAAGCTTCACAGGTTGAAGGCAGAGCAGGTTATTTCTGGTCCACAAACATGTCGTCAAGGGTGGGCTAGGGGTCTTGCTCTGGAATACACTACCTTCAACCATGGCAGAGGGGAACAAGTCTCTGGAAAAAAAAAGTCACACTGACTCGTAAAGTTTCTGCATCAAACATGTCACTTCCACTCACACATCATTAGCCAAAGGAAGTCCCATGACTGTGCTTAAATTCAAGAAGGCAGGAAAGGACAGTCCTACTGTGTGTCAGAGGGAAGTGAGGGCTGAAGAGTTTGCGGACACCCCACGCATACCACAGTGGGGATGACACACAGTTCTCACCTGTGTCCTCTTCCTACCATCCAATCATGTGTATAAAGGCATCCGGGGAGAGCTATTCCTCCTTTAGTGCAAAAGGATGCCAACACTTTCCTTCCTGGACGGAAATACCCATTCTACAGATAGCAGTCTTTTGTCAAAGCAACAACAACCCTAACTCTGTTAGCTTTTTTCCCCTGGGCTCATTTTTCATTTCTTAAATCATTGAGATTATTTGATTTGAGACCCCTCCAAGGGCCTCCCACTTTTCTTAAAAGAAACAAGTGGAAATTAGTCAGAATAGCTAGAACAGCCCTTGACCACTGCAGAGTGACTAATTGTGCACCTTTCTGAATTAGGCTGGTGTTTTCTTTGACAACTGTTGCACGGCTGACTTCAATTCTGTCGGAGTCCTCTGTGACCCCAGCTCTGTGCCCCCAGTGGAGGTGTTCACTCAGATTTTCCACATCTTCTGAATAGTTTCCCCTGAACTCGTCCTGTTTTTAATGTACCACCTCTCAAATATCTCTCTTCCAAGTTGTTGGTGTTTAATAGCAAGGCAAAATGTAAACTTGACAACTGAAGTTCATTCTGCTGCTTCTAGCTTAAGATGGTCTCTTTCAGGCTCAGGTTCCCTAAATGGCCTGTTTTCTCATCTTGAGAGGTTTCCATAATTCTTACTCTTTCTCAAGATGGCATCTATCACCAACCCAAATGTCCCTCCACAGTAGAATCAACAAATTCCCTGTGGCATAATACAATGGGCTAGTGCTCTGGAACCCCTAGCACAACAGCCCTGGTGAATCCCCAGTGATGAATACCAAAGGAAGGAAGTCAGGCAATGACCACCACCCATTGTATGATACTACAGATGGGAAGTTCAAAGATGCTGCCTTGGTAGTCAAGTGAAAAGGGGATTATCTTTGGCAGGGCTCACTGGCCAGGAGGAAGCCCAGAGAGTTGTCTAGGGTGCTGACATGGTCTGTCTTAGTATGTGTGGTGGGTCCATAGGTGTCTACGTGGGGAAACGTTCATCCAGCTGTACACTTAGGACCTGGGTAATTCTCTGGGTGTATGCTATATCTCAATAAAACATCAACCAACATGGCATCTGGATATGGGGGAAAGCTTAACTAGCTCTGGGTGGTGGGGAGGGGAGCGCTCCTCTGTGGAAATTCACTGGTCCTTTGGCGGTGGGGGGGTGCGTGGCAGTTCTCTGTAAGTGAGTCCCTTGCAAGTATCTGCTGAGGAGGATTTGGTTCCACTTCTTGGAGTAGACCCGCAGCTGAAGTCTATGACTTAGGCTCGTGCTTGTCAACCCCAGACTCCTGCTGTCTGAGCGTTTCAGCCCCATCTTCCCCTCTAAGTGGGAAACCGCCAGGCCCTGAGAGAAGGTGGTGTTCTCAGGCTCATTGGCTGGCTGCCTCTCTCAGCCTTTTCTATGCTCCTGACCAGACACCCACTCCAATCCCAGCCTTCTAGAGGATAGGTGTTCCTGCAGTGCCAAAAAGGGCTTTTGTCTTACCTTCCTGTCTGAGAGCAACTGCCTAGGGCATTTCCTGTCTGGGGCCAGCTCCCTCCTGCTTTCCCCAGACAATGGGCAGAGATGCGCCCCAGGTTAAGAAGCTGTGTTGACCTTCACCAAAGGTACACTGGCAGGCATTTAGAAAGATATAACATCCGTTACTTCTGATTTCCTTATACAGAATCTCATTTCTTTTCATCATGTGACTTGGATGATTCAAATCAGTGTAGCTAGAATAGCATCACAGTATTTTAGCAATGAAGCGGTTCTTAATTATCATTCCAGATTCTAAGTGGGACAGTTTCTCATTGTGTGGTCTTAAGCACTGAATACATTTAGCATCTCCCCTCCACCCCCAACACACACATCAGTGCTACTCATTAATCATTACGGCCACCAGATAGACCTCACACCCCCTCCACACACACACCCATGATTCTAAATGCCTGAAGGCAGGGTTTTAGTCTAACTTGTTTATTTAGACATAAGGAAAATAAAATCCCAAAGCATGACTTATCCAAGTCAATGACAAAGCAGGATGTGGACCCCGATCTCCTGATCTCCAGTGCAGTGAGATTTTTAGGACACCCCATTGACTTTCAGTTCAGGTTTGAGGAACTAAAACAAGGCACTGCCAGAGAACTTCTGTTTCTTGCTGAATTTCTGCTTTTCTTTCTGGCCATGGAAGCTGCCTGTCATTTCCTCTTTCCCTCCCTTGAGGTTAGCAGACACTGTGGGACCAGAGCCCTCCGTTCTCTCCATGAGAGCAGCGATGGCAACACGTGTGAAAACACGCTGGCAGACACACCCAGGGTGGACTTGCCCTTCTAGCCACACTTGCCACCCTGATCAGTCTACATGGATACACAAACACGCAGCCGAGCTCTTCCTTCACGGCCCTCTGCTGTGTCCCACCAAAGATCGATAAAAGGAGGCGAGAACATAGGGTGCCTGAGTGGCTCAGTGGGTTAAAGCCTCTGCCTTTGGCTCAGGTCCTGGGATCAAGCCCTGCATCAGGCTCTCTGCTCAGTGGGGAGCCTGCTTCCTCCTCTCTCTCTCTGCCTGCCTCTCTGCCTACCTGTGATCTCTATCAAATGAATAAATAAACCCTTTTTTTAAAAAAAAGGAGGTGAAAATACACCTTTGACTGACTCTTTCTACCTCAGAGGCAGAAAGGACTCAATCCTGATGCCTTCTGTCACTCAGATGCAGGGAGTGAGATCCTGGCAGGTGCACAACAAAGCAAGAAGGAAGTTTAGCAGCGTTGCTGAGAATACAGGAGTTAGAGCCATTCGTTGATTCATTTGTTCATTTTTCATTTCAGTGTTCACTGAGCTCTTGCAATGACTAGCTCCATTCTGAACATCAGATAATACACAGGCAAACACAGCTTTCCCACCCTTGTGCATCTAACACTCTGTAGTCTTAGCTCAAATCCTGGCTCTGCTGCTTACCAGCTGTGTGACCTTGGGTGAGTTGCTTAATCTCTCTGAACCTCTACCTGTTCATCAATATATGAAAACATGGAGAATAGGACTGTGATGATTAAGTGTAGACACTTAATCATCTGGAAGGGGCTAGCCCAGGTCCTGACACATACAGGTGCTACATAAGTGACAGCTACTATGATTACTAAAAATTCAACATTCCATAGGAGAAATCCCTGAATCCCTATACCTATAATCTGAACATGAAATTTTGACTGAGCATTCTCCATTTTTCCCCAAATTACATATAATCAACCTACTTTTTCCAAAGTTGTTTAGTTGAAGAACAGAAACCAAAAATATGTATATGCTGTATATTTATGTTTATATTTAAATGTGGATTTATATTTAAATCTATATTTGTGCTGACATTTATAGTGTGTCTGTTTCATCTGGCCTTGTATCACAACTTCTGTATTCTAAGGTGAGGACAGCAATGAATTCTATTTGCAGCATACTTTAAAAAGAGCCTCGGGTAAAGACAAACATGACATGAACCATGAGTTTTTTAATATTCTGTTCTCTTCCCTGGGCCTCCACTCTTGACAGACACTTTACCTTATTTAGCCTCTGCTGCTTGGTCTTCAAACCTCTAAATAGATCGGTTACTTCAGGCTAGCCAAACCCTCGGAATTATTTGCCAGCAGCCCTTTGGAAACATATCCCCTTACTGTGAGCAAGAGCAGCCAAAGTGGACTGTGTGTTTGCTCTCAGCCCTCTCCCCTCTAAGCCTAGCTTCCACTGCCCAGCCTGTAGAAGCAAGGAGGGTCGAAGGAAGGAGCCCAGCTTTGAAGTCATTGCCAAGTATACAGTCCTCGGCAAGCTACAAGGCCTGGAGAGCCTCAGTGTCCCCGTTGCTGAAGTTGGGGACATATGTTTAATTTCGGAGAGTTATTGGCATAATTGACTAATAATTAAAACACCCATAGATGATAATTAATAATAGATAATACTACAGGTCATGAGATTCTGTACCAGGGATTAGCTTTAAAAGCAAACTCGCTGAGGCACCTGGGTGGCTCAGTCAGTTGAGCATCTGACTCTTGGTTTTGGCTCAGGTCATGATCTCAGGGTTGTGAGATTAAACCCCACGTTGGGCCCTGCACTCAGCGGGGAGTCTGCTGGAGATTTTGTCTCTCTCTCCCTCTGCCTCTCCCTCTGCTCGTGCATCCTCTCTTTCTCTAAAAAATTCTTAAAAATAAAATAAAGGCAAACTCCCTGGGAGAGGTGGTAGGTTTTACAGTTCAGGCCAGCTCTGGACAATTTTTATAAATCCTTTACAAGAAGGAAAGGAGTAGAGAGCCCTCTCCAAGTCCTCAGGTGTAGGAAGAAGCTGAAGAGAGAGGAGAACATCACAGAGTTGGCTAGCGCTCCAAGGAGATGATGAGAGCACTCCTATCACAGTTGGCCTTGTCTCCCTCTGGCCCTGGCAGGGTTCCTTAAAGCCCATCCCAAACCAACAGAAAGGTATGGTTCTAACAGGCTAGCTCTTTCAGCAAAACTAAAAATGTTAGGTGTGTCACCTTGCTGAATTTAATTTGCACACCTCTCACACCGTTCTCCAGATGGCCGGAAGCTAGCTGCACATACTTATGGCTCTAGGTCTCTATCCTTTGAAAAGACCTGACACAATTTTCTCTCTCAACGAGGTTCATTGCAAGTGAACATGTCCTAGGTGCCATTTTTGGAGCAGGAACGCCGGTGGGGAGCAAGCTGGATGTACTCCTACGTCTCTGAGCTTGGATTTCTGGGAGGAGGTGAGGAAGACAGCCCACGGTACCTGTATGATAAGGGAGGTCATAATAAGCTCTATAAAGGACTTAGAGTCAGGCTCAGTGACAGTGTCAAGGGAGGCCCTCTGAGGAGGTGGTATTTGAGAAGCAACCTGAATGAGGTGAGGGAGTGAGACAGGCAGAGCTCTGGCAGGATCACCCAAGCAGAGGGAATGGCAGCGTAAATGCCAGGAGGCAGCAGCACATTATGATTACCAGCCTACACATGAGGACACTGAAGCTCCAGAAAATTAAGTAACTGCCTAAGGCCACCTAACAGGTAAAAAGAAGACCATGATCTTGAACCCGGTGGCCCATCGGTTATTTCTTTTCTTTTCTTTTCTTTCTTTCCTTCTTTCTTTCTTTCTTTCTTTAAGATTTTATTTATTTATTTGACAGACAGAGATCACAAGTAGACAAAGAGGCAGGCAGAGAGGAGGAGAAGAAGGCTCCCTGTCAAGCAGAGAGACTGATGTAGGGCTTGATCCCAGGACACTGGGATCATGACCTGAGCTGAAGGCAAGGCTTTAACCCACTGTGCCACCCAGGCACCACCCCCATCAGTTATTTCAGAGCTCTTAGCACTCAAGTAACCAAATTACATGAATGCAATTAACAAAGTTACTTGTTCCAGCTTTCTCCCAAACCAAGGGCCATCTATCATTGTCTGGGTAACCATTATTATTAACGGCAAATATTTATTGAATGGCTACTACATACCAAGTGCTGTGCTAAGAGTTTTACAAGTGTTCGCTCATGTCCGCCTATCGAGAAATCTGTGTGATAGGGCCTCTCGCTGACTCAGTTGGTAGAGCATGCAACTCTTGATCTCGGAGTCATGAGTTCAAGCCCCATGATGGGCTGAGAGATTGAGTTTAAAAAAAAAAAAGGCAATTGAAAATGAAATCTATGAGCAAGTACCGTTAATATCCTCATTTTATAGATGAAGAAACAAGCCTGAGGCTTTCCACTGAAACCAGGCCCCAGGAAGCCTTTGTGAGGCCCAGCGTTGGGGCAAAGCTGGCAGGAAGGGAGATGGGAAAGGACAGTGTCCAGAAGGATCACTGGGAGACATACAGACAGCATCACCAAGGACAACTCACAAGGTTGGGCAGGGAAGTAGAAACTGGGTACGAGCTTTAGAAAGGAACCAGAGACCCCAGCATCAAGCCAGCCATGGGGAGAGAGAAACAGGGAGGCTGGGAGAGAAGTGCTGAGGGGCTAGACAATGATGTTCAGTGGGTGCACAGCCTCACCTGGGCCCCTGCGAGCCGTCAGCTCTGCTAGTTACAGTGGGTTTTCCCTCCGTGTCCACCTTAGTCTTCCCGTCACTCTCAGAAGAAGGTCATCCTGCTTCTTTGCAAGCAGGCTTTCAGAGGAGCAGAAAGAAAGTTATCTTTAATTCAGGAGGGCTCCAAGAAGCAAAGAAAATTCAGCACATTTTAAAAGTTTTTGTGCAACGTTGTTGTTCTGAGAGTTAGACACAGCCATGAAGGATAAGGACTTTGGGGTGAGACAGACTTGGGAGGTTGGGGGAAACCCTGAGCAAGTCGTAAGTCCCTTAAAGCTTCCATTTGCTCCTCTGTAAAGGGTGTGGGGGCTAAAAACATCTACATTAGGGGTACCTGGGTGTCTCGGTAGGTTGAGCATCTGACTCTTGGTTTTAGCTCTGGTCATGATCTCCCAGTAAGGCAACTAATTAAGCCCTGCTCCTGACTCTGCCCTCAGCCGGGAGTCTGCTTCCCACCCTCTTCCTTTGCCCGTCCCCCTGCTCATGCACACCCTGCCTCTCTGAAATAAATAAGTAAATTTGTTTAAAAAAATCTAGATTATAGGGTTATTAGGATAAATTAAGTAAGTTCTTATATATCAAGTTATTGGCCTAAAGCACATACTCAACAAATGAAAGGTAGTAGTAGTATCATTACTACTACTACTACCAGTACTGTAGTTTTAAAAGCATCTTTGGTAGTTCGGTAATTTTTTCAAAACTAAATATAAATTTTATTGTACAACCTAACTGTCATACTTCTTATTCGCTCATATGAAATGAAAACTATGTTCATACACAAACTTTCTTACGGGTGTTTAGAGGAGCTTTTACAATGCAGTTCATAAAAGACAAGACTTGGAACCAAACAAGATGTCCATGAGGAGGTTAATAGATAAATAACCTCTGGTACATCCTGATACTGGAACACTATTCAGTACTAAAAAGAAATGAGCCAACAAGCAATGAAAAACATGGAAGAACCACATTACTAAGTGAAAGAAGCCAACCTCAAAAGGCTATATACTATATGATTTTAACTATATGCCATTCTGGAAAAAAATGAACTATGGAGACAGTTAAAGTCCGTGTCAGCAGTAGGGGTGGGGAGATCGATATGCACGGCACAGAGAACTTTCAGGGCAGTGAAAATACCTGTGTAATACTAGAGTGATGGATACATGTCCTTGTATATGTCTAAAACCACAAAATGAACATCAAGAATGAACCCTAAGTAAATAATGGCCTTTGGGTGATTACAATGTGTTAGTGTAGGTTCACCGATTGTGATAAATGTACCACTCTAGTGAGGGATGTTGATAACAGGAGAGGTTGTGCATGTGTTAGGGCAGTGGGTATATGAGAAGTCTATAATTTTCCTCTCAGTTACTTGTCCCCCAAATAAATAAAGTCCATTTTTTTAAAAAACTCCCAAAAAAATTAAAAATGTAAAGTAAAAATAAAATGACAAAGGTCATGGTTCATTAAAAAAAAAAAAGATGTTTTGATGTAATCTTCTCCATGAATCCATTTCTGATCATCCCAATCAGATTATTAACATACATTTCCCTTTTCAGAATTCTCATTGCATTGTAACTTGGCTAGCAATTACCACTTTGGTTATACTGAAATTATTAGGAGATTTATCTATTTTCTTTATTAGAATATACTGGAAGATTCTAGCAGGAATGACAGCATATTACTCTGTTTTCTATCTTACACAGGGATGGTGCTTAAAAAAACCCAACTGTGGAATTTAATCACGGGGATTCTAGATTTCTAGCACTGTCTGATAAAGGTATTAACTAGTCACATGTGACTAGTTAAATTTAAAATTAAATTAGTTTAAAGTTAAACTTAAAAATCAGTTCCTCAGTTGCACTAGCCACATTCCAAGCTCTCAATAGTCACATGCCCCTAGTGGCCACCATATTGGATAGCTCAGATGTCAGATATGTCCATCACTACAGAGAGTTCTATTGAACAGTGATATTCTAGAGCATCCTTGTTCAAATTTTTCATTTAGTCCCTGAATTAAAGTTGTGTTTACAATGCTTATACTTTATTTTCAAATTAAATAAAAACATTGTCCTAAAAACTGTTTGAATTACCCAGACTTGTCTACGCCCATACCACCCTGAAGGCGCCCAATCTCATCTGAATTACCCAGATTCTACTCTCTAAATACCACTTACCACTAAGAGAAACTAAGCTCTTTAGAGAAATGACTGATTTCAGGTCTAGAGAAAGAAATACTTAAGATAAACTTGGCCATCTACTCATATCAGAAAACAAGGAAGCTACCAAAGACTAGTGGGGTCCTGCCAAAAGGATTCGGGAGTCAACTCAGAGAAGATCCCAAGAGCCAACAAGGGGACCATTTGAGGATTAATAAGAATTAACCACAAAGGACTGAATCACACTGCATATGTAAATCACAAGCTCATAAAGAACAAAATGAAAACAAACAAACAGAAAAACTCCTCTCTGTCTTTTCAGAAGATGACAGGGAAAGAATTTATTATTTTGAAAACTGGTAGGTAAAGGGGAAGAGTCAAGTCTTTACCCTGTCTTTCCTGTATGAATTGTTCCTCAGGGTAACCACAAAGAGCTATCTGTAGAACCCATACCAGCTGGTAAATAATTAAGAACAATGAAAGAATTAGAATATCCCATTTTTCCAAATCCCTACTGAAAGAATGGATGGGGCCAATGATCATCAGTGTCTGCTAAGAGCACAGAAGGAAAAACCAGGCACCAGCCTCCTGCTGTAGGAACACACACCTTGACCACATCAAATCTAACCTGCATGAGACCCCAAGACCAAGCCTCAGCATCTAGTAGCCAATCACCAGGAAATGTAGAGGATGAGGAATGCATTCAGTGACACCAGAGAATCCAGACGCTGGGAAACTTCCCTGTGTAAAGGGGGATAAAATAGATGATGTGGGAACCTGCAGATTAAAATAAAGTTAAGAGACATCTGACGTAGCAACCAAATGCAACAATTAGACCTTGTTTGGATCCTGATGTAAATAAATCAGTTGAGAGCGCGCACCCACACCTGGAAGTGGGGGGCGGGGAGACGCGGAGAGAGTTAAACAATGATATTTGGTTATATTAAGGAATTATTATTGATTTTTAAACTGTAATTATGTATCATGGTTATATCTTTTGTAGAAGAGTTCTTATCTTTTAGGGACACATACTGAAATACACAGATAAAAATGACTCAATGCTGGGATTTACTCAAAATAATCCAGGAGGAAGACAGGAAGTAGGGGTGGGGGAAGCAAACAAGACTGGCCAGCAGTTGGTGACTGCTGTAGCTGGATTTATCATATATGTGTGAAATTTTTCCTAATAAAAAGTCTATCTCTCTGATTTGGTCTCTGTTTTCCCCAGCTCCATCCTATAATCTTTTTAAAATAAATTCTCCAGGAGGACATTTTTCTGTTCTTATTTGGCAAGTGGAGGGGCTTAGGCACAAATGTTCGGAGGGAAAAGCAGTCTCTGAACACATCAGAGGGCTGTTACATTAGAAATCTTAGCAAGCTCCCCCCAGATGGTAACCTCCTTACAAAGCCTCACTATCTGCTGGGGTGGTCTCTCTCTCCAGGTGTTCTAATTCACCAGCCACATTGTCATTCAAGTCACATGCAAATTACATTATTCCAGAAATTTGCAGGGCAGCCTAGAGGGGTTTTGAAGTGCAGGGGGATGTGTTTCCACCTCCTCCACCTCCCTGCCCACCCTTCTGCACCTTCTCTTGCTCCCTCCTCTTCCCGACTTCTCTTCCTCCTCTAACAAAATCTAAAGAAACCCCTTTTTCAATGTATAACTGATGCTACCCTCTGGGAGCATTCCTAACGCCCTCCCTTTTCCCTTTCCAACAATGATTCAGGATCAAGAGCTACAAGTTTCAACCCCCAGCTGGAAGGAGGCTTCTTGCACAAGTCAAACTCCGGGCACAGGTGAGCACTGTTTTCTAGGCATCTTTCAGAGAGGTTAAAAGACCTCGGTGGCATAGGACTGGTTTCATTTTTTCTTTTCTTTTTTTTTTTAAGTAGGTTCTATACCCAGTGGGAAGCCCACCATGGGGCTTGAACTCATGACCCTGAGATCAGGACTTGAGCTGAGATCAAGATGTGAGCTGAGAGCAAGAGTCAGATGCTTAACCCACTGAACCACCCTGGCACCCTTTGTTTCTATCTTCGCATTTTCTTTCAGGAAGCCTGACCTTTCTTCTTGATTCTTATTCAGTAAATTATAAGCACATTCCAGACCTACTACTGTGATTATTCCCAAACTGGGGTTTTGGATTGTCTGGCACTCTTCAATTATCTATTTGCAGTCTCCCCGACTCTCTTAAGGATGGTGCGGCAGACTACTCATTGTCCCTCTCACCCCCATCCATCCTGTCCTTTCAGTGTAAAGACTGCCCAGGTAAAGACTACATTTCCCAGCCTTCCTCTATTTGGTATGTCCATTAGACTAAGTTCTAGCCAGTGGGCTAGAAAGTGCAATGCTGATACCAATTTGAAATCTTAATCTTTAGAAAAAAAAATGGTTGAGTGCTGTTGGTCCCTTCCCCCTTCCTACTGGTTGGGAGGTGAGAAATGGAGTCATAAGCAGAAGCCATGTGTTGAGAATGAAGCCATCCTGCCAGCCCTGATTGCTACCCCTGCACTGTAACATGAGAGAGCGATTACTTAGAGCTTGTGTAAGCCTTGGGAACCCTTTGTTTGGCAGCTTCCCCTGTATCTTAACGAATACAGATGGCCATCTACAACCACTGGGAACAAATTTTACTTGGACACCTCTAAACACTACGTTACTTCCAAGAACCTAAAGCAGGTTCTCCCCATCACCTTCTTGTCCCAGTTTGACGCTTGTGAATCGATGCAGTGCAATGCACTCAATTTGATGATGGGTCTGTCCATGGCTATAAACTCAAGGATCACTTTGCAAGTGATCAGAAATTCCTCAGAAATTCCTCTGCTGAGCACTCCACACCAACAGCTCTTCTTAATAGTCAAATGACAAGGAGGGTTTGGAAACATCAAGGAGCACTGGGCTCTACTCTTATTTGTCCAGGTCCCTAGAGCTCATATCTTTATGGCTCTTCCTTGGAAAGAGCATTTCCCACCAAGAGCCAACAGCCCGGCCAACCCTGGCAGACATACTCCATTACAAGTAATAATGGGACTCAAGCACTTTAGAAGCTTTTACTAATTGAGCTGTTGAATATCCCTGTGAAGTAGGTAACTATTATCATCCCCAATTACTGTCAAGAAGCTGAGCTGCCGAGACATTAAGTGGCTTGCCAGGATCGTGCAGTGGAGTTGCAAGCAGAGTAAGTTCCCTGGTGGAGGCTGGATTTCAGCCTCAATCAAAGGAACTAGAATTGTCCTAGAAGTCGGGACACCTGTGTTCTGGTAGTGACTCTGTCATCAGCCATTAAGTAGAAGTCATTTCCTATTTCTGTGCTCACGTGTGTGTGCATGCTTGCATGTGTGTGTGTGTGTGTGTGTGTGTGCATTCTGAATCCCCCAAGGGTGCTGGGAGCTGGCCCAGGACACAGAGTGAGGTGAGGGATGGCAGGGAATTCAGGGCCCCTTTCTAGGCCAAGGCATGGCTACTGAAGAAGGTGTCCATTGGAACACAGCTCAGCCTGGCAGTAATCACTTGAAGCCAAGTTTACGGAGTGAAGGGCCAAGGCCAGGAGCCCAGAGATGAAAAATGTGAAGGATTATTCTCAGAGGTGCAAAGTGGTACCTTGCCAAATGTTCAAAATCCACAGGGACACTGAGAAGAGCAAATTTCCCAGAATCAACCCAGTGTGGGCTATGCTGTAAGAGTTTAGGGACAAGCAAGGGTGCCTGTCTGGCTCAGCTGGTAGAGTATGTGGTTCTTGATCTTGGGGTCCTGAGTTTGAATACAGAGTTTATTTAAAAAAAAAAAAACAAAAAACGAACAGGGGCGCCTGGTTGGCTCCATCAGTAAGCTTCTGCCTTTGGCTCAGGTCATGACCTCAAGATCCTGGGATTGAGCCCCACATCAGCATCTCAGCACGGAGTCTGCTGGTCCCTCTCCCTCTGCTCCTCCCTTTGCCACTCCCCCTGTTGTGCTCACTCTTGTGCTCTCTCTCAAATAAATACATAAATACATAAATAAAATCTTTTTAAAAACCCACACAAACAAACAAATAATCTGGGGACAAAGAGAAGTCATAGGCTGCATGGCACGGGACATTCAGAGACCTCTAATGCTCCTTTTCACTGAGATGTAGGAGCCAGAGTCCTGTGCTGCTGGAAATCTGGCCCAAGTCCTTGGGGGAAGTTTTACCAAGGACTTTCACCTTCACTGCGGTCCACACTGGCCCTGGGCCTTGTCCATACTGGCCCCGGCTTGTAGGTAATTAGCTGAGGTTGGGCTTAGGACAGACGGCCTTTGTTATCAGAGGTCAGGTTAATTCTAGATGGAAAAAATGGGAGGGGGTATCTGTGGTCTCTCCCTTCTAGTCCCAGTTTTTGTTTTAAAGAAATTAAAATGAAGTAAAGTTTGGCTGATTCATTGCAGTGCACACTTCAATGAACTGTGACAAAGCTCACTACTACCCCAATAAGGATCTAACCCCCTCGAAAGTTCTCTAGAAATGTGCCTCAAACCCTTTTCCCTACCCTTCAATAAGCTACCAATATTTTGATTTCTCTCACCCTAGTTTAGTTTGTTCTAGAACTTGCTAGAAATAAAACCACACTGTGTACTCCCTACCCATTTTTAACATGCAAATGATATTTTCAGTTATGTGCCACGCGTAAACACGTCCCGCCAAGAAGACACCATGCATGGACCCCACGGCTATGCATCTCACCCAGCACACCTGAACGCGCAGATGCAAATCAGCAGAGCTGAAACTCCCCACCTTTGTCTTCTGGCGAGTGTCTAGGCTGATCTCTCACTTTCCTCACTCCAAAGTCCTGAAACCTCAGACCTTGCTTTGCCCTCACCTCCCACGCCTGGCCCCAGCACAGAGCAATTCCTGTACACCAAGGTTGCTGGCATCCTGACAGGTTGTATATGGGCTAAGAAAACAATCCCTAATGCAGGCATAGCATTGCTACAGCTGAAGAGCTAATAGTATTCGCTACTTGTTATCCAAGGCTCTCCCAGACACCATACTTTATGTTCATATGCATCATCTCATGCAATTTTCCCAACCCCCCACCCAGCATTATTTCCATTTTACAAATGAGGAAACTGAGGCCCCAAGAAATTAGAACGGGACTTCTAAGACTTTAATGTGCAAATGATTCACCTGGGCGGGGGGGTATCTTGTTAAAATACACACCCTTGTGTGCTGGACTGAGAGTGTGCACCTTGTAACAGGACCCAGTTGATGCTGATAGTATTGGCTTGTGGACCATGCTTGGGGTAGCGAGCAGTGACATAACCCCTGCAAGGTCAAATCTTGGCTATGAACTCCAAACAGCGGCCACCAAAGCTGGTGCTCTTAAGAGATCCCACTTAGATGGTGGCAAGGAGGAGGAGGAGGAGGAGGAGCCAGAGCAGGAGGAGGAGGGAAAGAAGAAGAACAAGAAGCAGAAGGGGGGAGGAGGAGGAGGGGAAAAGAAAGAGGAGGAAGAAGGAGAACTGGGGGGAGTAAAGAGGAGGAGGAAGAAGAGGAGGGGAGGCAGCAGGGGAGGGGGAGGACAGAAGGGAGGCAGAGGAAGGAGAAGGGAGAAGGAGGAGGGGAAGGAGAAAAACTGGGACAGAATTCGTTCTCAAGGAATTTAGCAAAACTCCTTGATGAGACATTCAGGCTGTGGAAAGCTATCCTGCCAGACCAGACAGGGATGGGGTAGAAAGGAGACTTTTGAAGAGCTAAAGAACACTGGGGTGGGGGGACAGGCAGACTGAAAGGTGAATCTGGGGAGGCAGGGAGGAGAGGGGAGGCTACTGGGGCACAAACAGAGAAGAAGAATAGCAGCCGGCCCCTAGAAGTGAGGATGATATAAAGACTTACTAGCACTTGAAAGGTGTTTGCTATGGTTTGCTATAGGCTTTTGACATGGTCCTGACCTTCAGGAGAGTCTGTAAGACCCACGGCCTTGAGCCTGAATTGGTGCAAGTTTGGCTAGAGGAGAATTGGGCTAGGACAGAGCATGTGTGATAGGCAAAGATGGAGAAGTAAATCTAAATGGAAAGTCAGAGCCTCAGGAGGTTAGGGGAGGGGAGTTCCCCTCTGACACTGCACCTGCCCCACACTCCTGAAAGAAATTCTGGGTCTTTCACTATTCTTAAACTGGGCCTTCCAGCTCATATTGTTTATAATCTTAAGAGCAGTTACAAGATTTCACATCTGTTATTTTATTTATTACACATGACAATCTTGGAGGGCAAGAGGCTAGGAATCATCACTCCTTTTCTAAAAACTCAGAAATCAAGGTCACGGAGGTGGCCATTGGAATGTTCCCAAAGTTGCACAGCTGCAAGGTGTCAGAGAGGGGCCACAGATGTGCTTCTCAACCCTCTATGTGAATAAGAAGCACCTGGGAGCTTAAAGAGGACACACTGGCTGGATCTTCACCAGCAATCTGCTTCTGTTCATCTGCGGTCGGCCCGAGCATCAGAACAGTAGCCCCCGTTATCCTTGGGGTTATGTTCCAACACCCCAGGGGATGTCCAAAACCACAGACGGTACCGAGCCCCATATCTACTATGGTTTCCCTGTACATACAAACCTATGGCAGAGTTTACTGTCTCACTGTGCCTAATTTACACATTAACAACTATTAGAAAAATAGAACAATTATAACAGTAAGCTATAATAATATTTATGTGCATGTGGTCTCTCTCTCAGAGTACCTTATGGTACCGAACTCACCCTTCCTCTCGTGATGATGTGAGATGATGAGATGCCTGGGTGAGGAGATGCAGTGACGTGAATGATGGAGGCTTTGTGACATAGCTTCGAGTTACTCACTTCTGAGTAACTCTGACCTTCTGACGATTGCTGGCTTGCAGACTACAGTTGACTCTAGGGTACCTGAAGCCACAGAAAGCAAAATCTCGGGTAAGGGAGAGCTACGATATTTTTCAAAAGATTCTCATTGATTCTAATGTTCCCTCAGGGTTCGAGCCCCTATTCTAGATGGTACACAGAAGCGGCTTCCCTCAGAGCAGCATGCACAGTAGCTTTGGCTAATGTCAGCTGCTAGGAACACTTTTCACCACAAAAACTCAAACCCTGTAAAAAAAAAAAAAACAAACAAACTCAAACCCTGTGACACCATGCTGTCAACCATGCGTTCTCAGACTCTACGGATCATTAGAATCCCCTAGAAGGCTTGTTAAAACAGATTACTGGGTCTCACACCCACAGCTTCTGACCTAGTAGGTCTGGGCTGGGAACGGAGAATGTGCCTTTCAGACAAATTGCTTTTCTTGATGCTGCTACTCTGGGGATCATACTTTGAGAACCAGCTCTGCAAAGTAAGGGAAAGTGACTCAAGAAGGCAAGCTCTTTTCCATCATTCTGGGTGAAATGGCCACTCTGGGGCTCTTCCAGGGGCCTGCCACGACAGGGGGAAGGGTCTGGTGTCCAGACTACATTTCACCAGGTGCACCATCTAGGAAGTGTGCTCACCGGTGGCTGACCTTCCAGGACAGAGTCCTGCATTTGATGGCTGAAGGGAGACAAAGCCTGAAAGAAAACACCTCTAGCCTAAGTGACACAGCCTAGCTCATATGATCAGAGATGACTTGAAGAACAGAGGGATAGGTGTGGGAAAGGAAATGAAAATTTGTAATGGAAAAGCTCTGGTGTTGAGTGTTCTGAACATGTGAATGCTCATACAGGCTCTCATACAGATACACGTAATAGCATTCTCTATATTCTTTCCACCTGGGTTAGGAAAGATGGCCAAGGGGAACGTTCTAGAACCTTCTTGGGATTTTCTGTTCTGAGGGACAAAACCAGACACTGTCCCATTTGAAGCCATACATTGCATTATATGCCACCTCCCACCACATCCACCCTGACACAGTCTAATTGGACCTACTGGCCCCAAACTGCCATCTGTAGACCTAAGGGAGCCCAGCAGCCAATGAGGAGGTCCGGTGCAAGAATTCTGACCAATATGAGGGGATGACAAGGTGGGCAGTGGCTAACTGTCCAAGTTAGAACCTACTCTCTGGGGGATACACAGGGTCAGGGTAAGGAAGCACCAGTGGTTAGGAGGTGAGACAAAAACAGGAGGATGGCTGAGAAGTTGGGTTACCAGGAGGACAGAGCCTTCAGAGTAGGCAGCCCTTATGAGGGGATGACAATGTGGCTAGGTCACTAGTACTGCCCATGTTCTCAGCCATACTGGTCTCCGGCCCATGAAGTTTGTTGGCTAAGTAGAGCTAATGACCTCCTCTCTCCCCACCTCACAGAGCAAAGATGGAGGTTTGGGTTTAATTCAAAGACTCAGATGGGCCATAGTCCCCAAAGGTATAACAGCACTGACTGAGCTCCAAAAGTCGCACACCCATAGGTGTGTTCTCTCTTTGTCTCCTCCTTTCATGTGGCTAAGCAAGAAGAGCAAGGACAACCCCAGCCATTTCTGCCTCTTCACAAATTTGTTCTCCTCTGGGGAACTACCCTCACTCTACCTTTGGACAAATGTTCTCTCCCTCGCTCTCTCTCCTGTCATTGTGGGGGTAAGACCGGAAATTCATATATGAGCCGTTTTGGTGCTATGTCACAGGTGCCCCATGAACTCAGGTAAAAATGTTCTATAGCATAGCTCCCCAGAGCTCTGCACTGAGATGGATGGGGAGTCCCAGTTAAATATGAAGATATTTTATTCACAAGCCTTTCGGTTGCCAATGAAAAAGAAATCCAATTCAAATTGGCGTAAAAGGGGTACCTGGGTGGTTCAGTGGGTTAAGGCCTCTGCCTTCAGCTCAGGTCATGATCCCAGGTCCTGGGATCGAGCCCGCATCGAGCTCTCTGCTCGGCAGGGAGCCTGCTTCCTCCCCTCTCTCTCTCTGCCTGCCTCTCTGCCTACTTGTGATCTCTCTCTCTCTCTCTGTCAAATAAATAAAATCTTAAAAAAAAAAAAAAAAAAACAAATTGGCGTAAAAAACAAAGGGCAGCCGTGAGGTGAGGCACATAAGGGGAGGGGAGAAAGGAAGGGAGGAGGGGACATTCCCTTCCGAAGCTTCCAGGACAGCCGCATTCAGGAACACCAGCACTCTCAACAAGACTCAGTATTTTGCCATTTGTCACCTCTACTTCCCTTCGTTCTTGAGTGGTAAGCACAGCTATCAACTCAAGGCTTACATTCTACCAGTAGAAACAAATGGAGCACTTCTTTTCTCTTAGATCAGGCAGGAGGCCTGTCAGACCTCCATGGACTAGGCCTGCTCACAAGTCTATGACTGCATCTGCTGATGGACTGGTCAGGCCTGGGTTTTGTGTCCACCTCTGGACAGAGAGTTGGTAAGGGCTGGTCCCCAAATGAACAATGGGGACCTGTTATCAGAAGAAAGGAGAGTGAATGTTGGGAAAGCAAAACCAACAAATGCCTTCTATAGTATACTCCTTAAGTTTTGTTCTCTCCATCTTTATCTTTCCCAAGAAAAGGTGGTCCAAAGCAGGATTTGGATAGGTTGATATCTTGGCCAAAAACCATCTTCCTAATACCACCCAACACCAATAGTTCCTGCGAGCCTGGCCATGGGTTTGCTGGCATGGATTCTCTTCTGGCCTTGCTTCTTTCTATAATCTAGAACACAAGTATAAGGCTCTAACATACCCTTGCCAGTTCCATCTCTAATTTGTAAGATGACACTCCACCTCCCTGACATCTCTCCAAAGGGACTGAAGACTGGGCCCCCACACATGGTCTCAGGGCACAAAGCACATGTGTGCTGAGGGCCCCTAGAAGCTCCTCTTTACCCACTGTCTCCTGGGTAACTCCTTGACTTCCTGATAACCTTTTTTCCTTGAGCCACACCTGGAGGACTGTAAAGCTACAGGAGAAATCTAAGATCTAAATTCCAAATAATGTCTGCCTTTCTCTTTGCGGCTGTAACATAGCTAAGAACAAAGGTAAAGATATGGGGACTCCTTTTTGATAAATTCTTCAAGATAATGGAATTAATCATGCATATACACAAAGATATTAAATTACAAGCATATTAATTCCTCTATCACTTATAATGAAGCAGAGTTGGAGACCATTTAAATATCCAGCCCTACAGGGATCATCAAACAACTACTGGTATATTCAGACCGCCTTTCTGCAGCTATCACAGAGGAATGCTATACAACCAATAAAAATATTGTAGAAGAATATCAAATGATGTGAGGAAATAGGATATGCTGCCAAGTGAAAGCTGAACAAAGCCCAACTTTTAATTTTTCAAAACTGTTTTAAAAATTAAATTTAAATAAAAAAGACACTGCTATAGGCTGAATTGTGTCTCTCCCCAAAATCACAAGTGTGATTGCGAAGCCCCAACCCCAGTGTGGATTGTATTTGGAGACTGAGTCTGCAGGAAGGTAATTAAGGTTCAGTGAGGTCATAAGAGTGGGGCCTTAATACAATAGGATTAGTTCCTTATAAGAAGAAACACCAGGGGAGCCTGGCTCAGTCGGTTAGGTGCCCAACTCTTGATTTCAGCTCAGGTCATGATCTTGGGATCATGGGATGAAGCCCCGTGTTGGATTCCATGCTGGGCCTGGAGCCTGCTTGGGATTGTCTCTTTCCCTCTCCCTCTGCCCCTCCCCCTGCCCTCTCTTTCTCTCTAAAAAAAAAAAAAAGGAAGAAGAAGAGGAAACATCAGAAAGCTCATGTTCTCTCTCTTTCTGCCATGTGAAGACACAGGGAGAAGGTAGCCATCTACAAGCCAGGAAGAGAGCTCTCACCAGAACCCAACCACCGTGATCTTGGACTTCCAGCCTTCAGAACTGTAAGAAATAAATGCCTGTTGTTTAAGCCCCCCAGGATATGACATTTTGTTCTGGCAGACTGAGCTGACTAATACACGCATGTATATAAATGGAAGGTCATCACATTAACGGGGATTATCTCTTTGAGTGGGATTACTGGTGACTTTCCATTTCTTCATTTTATTTTTCTATGCTTTCTAAACTTTGTTACAGTGAACATATATTATTTTTATAAATGCACAAAACACCATCTTTATGTATGTCGGTGATGGTTACTTATGGGTATTACAGAATTAATACATGCTTGATGAAGAAACTGGCGGTTTTATGTACTTTTTGCTAATCTATACTTTCTAACATTTCTTCAACAAATATATATCCATTCATTTTTTAAAAAGTTATTTTCAAATAGATCTTTCCCATACACAGTAAACCATCCATAAGGGATGCCTGAGGCTCGTGTGTGTGTGTGTGTGTGTGTGTGACAGAAAGAAAGATATGGAGAGGGAGATTGGATCTTTGAAAACCCGTATCTTGGAATTCTTTCATTCAACAAGCTTCAACCAAAAGCCTAGTGTAGGTCAGGCACGGAGCTCTATTTTTCCTTCCCTTACTGCTGTAAGTTTTCTACTATTGTGTAACAGTATTACCACAAACTCAGCAGCTTAAAACAACACACATTTGTTTTCTACCAGTTCCTGTGTGTCAGGAATCCTGGCATGGCTCAGCTGCCCTGTGTTTAGAGTCGCACCTGGTGCAGTCCAGGAGTCAGTGGGAGCTACATTCTCATTCGAGGCTCAACCGGGGAAGGACCTGCTTTCAACCTCCTTCATGTTGCCAGCAGCAGTCAGTTTCTCATGGTTTAGAACCAAGATTTCAGAATCTCGCTGACTGTTGATCAGAGGCCACCCTCAGCTGCTGGAGAACACCACGTGGTGTGTCCTTGCCACCAGAGGTCCCCCAGCATGGATGCTTGCTTCCTCCCAGGAAGGAATGCAGAGACTACAGCTGCATCCGTGTACAGTGACTGTGTCATATAATCATACGTTCTGTTGTTCAGAAGCGAGTCACGGGTTCTGCCCAACTTCAGGGGGGTGGGGACCCACAAGGGCACAGCCACAGGTGGATCACGGGGCCATCTTACGCATCTGTCACAAATGTTGTATTTAATTTTAGCACGTTTGATTTATTTAAAACATTGGAAGATTTTTCATATTCTGTCCTAGACAATTATATTCCAAGGCCTTTAATTCTTCCCTTATTGTATTTTTTGAGATTCTCACTCACATTCTATTGACATTACTATGTAAAATTTTTAGTGAAATACATCGACAGGAAAGGGAACAAATCATAGATGTATACAGTTTGAAAATGTATATTGACTTTCATAGGGGCACCTAGCTGACTCAGTCAGTGGAGTACGTGACTCTTGATCTCAGGGTTGGTGGAGTCAAGCCCCAGGTTACATAGAGATATTACTCAAAAATAAAAATCTTTGAAAAAAAAGAAAAGAAAAAGATTTTTCAGGGGCCCCTGTGTGGCTCAGTCAGTTAAGCGTCTGCCTTTGACTCAGGTCATGATCCCACGGTCCTGGGATCAAGCCCCTCATCCAGCTCCTGCTCAATGGAGAGCCCACTTCTCCTTCTCCCTGCCACTCTGCTTACTTGTGCTCTTGCTATCTCTGTCAAATAAATAAATAAAATCTTCAAAAAAAAAAAAAAAGACTTTTCATAATATGACAGCACCTACATAACCGTTATGTGGATCAGGAAGCAGCACATTCGCTGTGAAATGTGTAAGCCTGGCGATTCGCAGAACTGCACCCCTGGGGCTAGTAATACAATATATGTTAATAAAATAATTAATTAAAAAAAAAAGAAATCAGCACGATCATGGCCCTGGAAGCCTCCTCGCGCTTCCTGGAAGTCCCTGAGAGCCCCGCCTCCAGGGGTGCCCGCTCTCCTGGCAGGGCTACCCTCTCCTCCTCTGCTAACTTTTTCATGCCTGTCGACCCCACTTATTAAGTTGTCCCAGAATAGGGATTTTTAGGCTTAGGAACAAGACCTGCTCAACCAACCAGGACTGGAAAGAACCTCTGCTACAGACCCAGCGCTGGTAGAAATGATGCTCTGGCTCAAGCAGGACTGAGCCGCTGGCATTTACAGGCTGATGGCATTCTCCCCACTGGAGAAATTGGAAGAGGGAAAAAAAAAAGGGCCATGTTGGAGGGAATCAAAGGCCGAGAGAGGAAAAGCTACTGTTGGGTGCTCCTTTACTCCTGGAAATAAGTCTCTGCATCCAGACTCATATGAATTACTCCCTAGGGAAGTGAAAACTTGCACATGTGATTAGGGAGCTAAGGCAAAGCTGTCCAGTAGAAATATAATGCAAGCCATATGGTATAATTTGAAGTTTTCTGGTAGCTGCCTTAAACAAAATAAGAGGAAATAAACTTTAATCACCTTAATGATTAAACATTAAATAATTGAATTTTAGTACTTGTTTATTAAAAATAACCAACGTATCCTTTAACCTAAGTCAGAATAAAATTATAAGTGAGATATTAGTGAGACATTTTTGATACAATGAGATATTTCACTTTTTTTTTTTTAAAGAAAGTCAAGGAAATTCCATGCTTGATGTCTAGTGTTTTACATGTCAATTCAGAATAGCCACATTTCAGTGCCTCACTCGCTTATGTGCTTGGTGGCCTGCGGAGGTCTAAGAAGTCAGGAAGGGTTGCCAGGATATAAGGAAAAAAATGCAGATCTTTTTCAAATGCTTCTAAAGTAGGTTGCAATA
The DNA here is from genome assembly GCF_902655055.1 of Lutra lutra. Classification (NCBI taxonomy): domain Eukaryota; kingdom Metazoa; phylum Chordata; class Mammalia; order Carnivora; family Mustelidae; genus Lutra; species Lutra lutra. The sequence continues at coordinate 183,461,781 of NC_062278.1, read as the reverse complement.
ATAAGACACAAACATGCATTCATTCATCAAACATTTTTGCGTGCAGGGGACAGAAAGAAGAGCTCAAAGCTTCTTCCCTCAAGGACCTCATCATCTAGCAAGGGAGACAGACCCGAATAGACATTATAATGTCAGTTGGCAGTGCCATACAAAAGCACGAGGGAGCAGAGAGATGGGCGATCTACCCAGGGAGGTTACTGGAAAATAGGGATCCTAATATTACCACTTATTATAATTGGCTAAGATGCCTGAAATTCTCATCATTCAATGGATTCAGTGTCATGAAAACAGCCTGGTCCAAATGCAAATAACTACTCAGGCAGGGGGAACACGTAAACGCAGGCATGTGCCCATTTACATGCATGATTTTTTTTGAAACCAGGCTTATGTGTGTTATTTAGTAGAAAACAAAGCTGGACGGTGGCAGAAAGATCTAAGACTAAATGCTCAACTGGGGAACACTCAGATCCTAGAAAGCTCCAAGAGGAGACAGCTTTTACTGTTTTCCATTTTAGGGAAAGTGCACTGAAAGCTTTAGGTATCAGGAGGAGGCAGGAGACTGCCCCCATTTCCACACCGGCAAACTAGTCCAGACCAATGTCTTCCTTTCTCCTAACATGTCCTGTCCACCTGAGCACGCCTCCCTAAACAATGGACAATTGTGCTTCTGAAAATCTCTATTGAAATCGGATTGCCACACAACAAACGGCGCATGTTTCCAGGGCAGTTTTTGAGCTGGTATCATTGTTGTCTTGATTTGTCAGATGAGGACAGTGAAAGGGAAGGCCAGCTCTTCCAGGGTCCCATACCCAGGAGGGTGGGTTTGCCTGCCCGGCTCTGGCCCTGTCCCTGCTCCCCCCACCCCACTCCAACCCCCCAGCCGGGAAACCACAGGTGACACTGTAATGCCCCTGGAGAGGTCGGGCTGGGAGAGTTCTGGGCTGGCAGGAAGACTGGGGTGACTGGGGGGAGCTGCAGTATGGGCCCCCAAGTCTGGGGAAGAGCAGAGGGCAAGTGAAGAAAAGAGCTTATGTTTGGGCTTGGCGTTCCAGACTTTCACATCAGAGTCAAGTAAAAACTTCAGGCTCCCTCTTCCCACTCATTTCCCTTGGCCCTCCCATCCCTCCCCATGCAGACGCCAGGAACACAGTGGGGGCTCCCAGGGCTAGAAGCCCAGGTAAGAACTACTCAGGTGCTCATTCTCCCAACTGAAATAACAATCTATTATGGTTTCCCTCCTCTAGCAAAAGAGTGTGAAAACACATTGGGAATTCCTGGTTATCCTCATTCAAAGTATGCACACAGAGAGAAGCCACAGAGTCCCATGGCTAACCCTCAGCCTGTGGGTTTGAATCCCAGGAATGTCCCTCTATTGCTGATGGCCTTGGACAGAGTCATTACTTCCCTGTTCCACCTCAGTTGCTCCCTCTAATGTGGGATCAGAGCACTATCTACTCACGGAGTGGTTGGGAAAACCCACTGAGATGATTCCTGTAGGTCGTTTAACTCAGTGCCTGGCAAGTGGGAAGGGTTTTGGAAGGGTTAACTGCTATCCGTAAGAAAAAAATAACACTCCGGGGGGGGCCTGGGTGGCTCAGTGGGTGAAGGGTCTGACTCTTGATTTCAGCTCAAGTGCGGACCTCAGGGTGGTGAGTTGGAGCCCCGAGCTCTGCACTGGACTTGGAGGCTTATTTAAGATTCTCTCTCCCCCTCCCCCTCTGCTCAGACCCTCCCTGGCCCCTGCTTGCACATGCGCGCGCGCTCTCTCTCTCTCTCTCTCTCTCTCTCAAAATAAAAAATAAAAAAATAACACTCCATGAGACAGAAAGCAAGAAGGGACCTTGGTCTTTTGTAAAACCCTCAAGTGTGTGTCCCACTGCTTTTGTTCTGGAGTATTCCAGCAGGCATGGGAGGAATTCTCATGGTGGCAGTGTCATGTCAGGATGTAGAGGGTCCTCGGGAACCTAAGGGGGGAGTCCTCAGATGAACCAAGGTCAAGGGGCATGGACCTAAGGGGGAGGGGCTGGAGAGGGCAGGCATATCCGCTCCCTGGCTCCTCCCATCCCACAGCTCTGGCTCTCTCCTTCGTTCCCTCTTTCACTCTGCTTCCCTTTCCCTTGCCCTTCCTTCCTTCTCTTTCCCCGTCCTTTCTCCATCTCCAGGCCAAGAGTTCATGTCTCCTAGAATGAGCTAGATTCTCTAGGATGCCATAACCACTCACTACAAACTTGGTGGCTTGAGACAACAGAAATTGATTCTCTCACAGTTCTGGAACTGGAAGTCTAAAATCAAGGTGTGTGCAGAGTCGGTTCCTTCTGGAAATTCTGAAGGAGAACTAGTCCCTTGTCTTTCTCCTAACTCCTAGAGGTCATTCCCTACGCCTTGGCCTGTGGACACGTCACTCCTACCTCTGCCTCCATCTTCACATACAGTCCCTGCCCCTGTCTCTGTGTCAAAGTCCCTTTCCTTTCATCTCTGAGGACACTGGTCCCCCTAAACCCATGGCTACCTCATCTTTAGATATTTAACTTAATTACATCTACAAAGACCCTTTTTCCAAATAAAGTCCTATTCTGAGGTCCTGGGTGACTAGGTATCTTTTGAGGCCACTATATAAGCCACTGAACTCTTTCTCTCTTTCCTCCCGCCCCCATTTTTATATATCCACTCCACCTTATCTGTCCCCACACCTCTGCCCTCTCACCTCCTTCCTTCGCCTCCCCTTCGCCTTCTCTCTCTCCATTGCCTTTTTATTTTTAAAATTATTTTTAAAAGATTTACTTATTTCTTTGAGGGAGGGGTGGGAAAGGGGCAGAGAGAGTGAGTCTTAAGCGGACACCCTTCTGAGTACCGGGCTTGACGTGTTGTTGGATCTCACAACCCCGAGATCACAGCCGAAGCTGAAACCTAAGTGTCAGTCTTCTAACACACTGCACCACCCAGGAGCCCCTCTCCATTGTCTTTTTAAAATAAGGCTTCTTGGGCACCTGGGTGGCTCAGTTGGTTAAGCAACTGCCTGCAGCTCAGGTCATGATCCTGGAGTCCTGGGATCGAGTCTAGAATCGGGCTCCCTGCTCAGCAGGGAGTCTGCTTCTCCCTCTGACCCTCCCCCTTCTCATGCTCTCTCTCTCACTCTCTCTCAAATAAATAAATAAATATAAAATAAAATAAAATAAGGCTTCTCTCCAGTGCTTCTCCATCACTTAGCTTGTGATGAATTGATAGATCAGGTGCGCAGCAACAACTGGTCTAGAATTTTTCATTTAAAATCCTTGGGAGGAAAGTTTTGACTGGGTCAGCCTGATCAGGTGTCCAATCAGCCATGAGCCCAGGAGCCAGGCTGGTTATCGGGTATTAGTCACTGGGCAGTTAGTCACCAGGTGCCAGCCAGAGCACCTGCCAGTCATTGGGTCCACTGTGCACGTGTCATCAGGACTCGTTGCCCACTGGCAGCAGGTCATGGGGCATCCAAAAATGCTTTAAGATTCCTTTCTCTGCTTAGATTTAATAAATCCGCTCTATCTGGGCTTGTATTCAATGCCATGAGGCGTAGTTTTTCGAACTTGCTTGACTGTGAGAATCATACGGGGGAGGACAGTGTTTTGATAAGAATATAGATTACCAGGCCCCTCTCTAGATTCTGCATTTTAACAAACACTCCAGGAGATTCTTACAGACAGAAAATTGTGGGAAATAGAACCATAGAGCACAGTGTCTTTCCAATGTCAAATAGTCTGACCCACTGTTCCCAGCAAATCTGTCTCCCAGTTAACACATTCCTGTGACGTTCACCCAACCTAGAGAGAAAATATGGCTGCAACACATAATGCCAGACCTTGAAGTGGGACATGGCGTGGCTAAAAGCGTGCGTGGGCTTTACTGCTAACTCCTGATTTGGGCTCAGGTCATGATCTCAGAGTCAGGCTCAGTGTTCAGCACACAGTCTGCTTGAGGTTCTCTCTCTCCCTCTGCCCCACCCCCCCAAGCCCTCCCACTCCATCTCATTCACTCTCTCGCATAAATAAATAATGTGGGATTTGTTGCTGTTGCATGGACCTAAGATCATAGGCCAGTGACCCAAGGCACAGGACTTCTCAAAGTCTCATGTTCACTTGTGAAGGGGGGACAATAATATTCTCATTGGTTTTTTTTTGTGAAGACAAAAGACTGTAATGAACATACGGTATATCTTTTGAGCACGTCCTCTGTTGAATGCATCATGTGGGCCATGTCAGAGAGCAGCCAGCGCCGAAGACCGCCTTCTCTGCTGGGGCAGGAGTTAGCCAGGTAGAGAGCATGCTCACTTGGGCAGAACTGAGATTGTCTGTGGAAGAGAGAGAACAGGGGGACAAGGAATGAATACTGGCTTAGAAGCTGACCCATGGTGTCTGCTACATCTTCTTAGGGGCATTTCCAGCAGCATCTCATTGTGTGTAATTTTTGTCACAGAAATTCTCAAATACACAACAGGAGAGAGGATTGTCCAACAAGCCCCACATCCCCTTGCCCCGCGGCAACAACCAGCTCTTACCATTCCTGGCCCATTGTCCTCCCTTGCTAGCCACCTCCTTGCTGTCCCCACCAGAGTGTTCTAAAGGCACTGCTTCACTTTGTGTGTGTTTGTGTGTGTGTGTGTGTGTGTGTGTGTGTGTGTGTGTGTTTTAATAGACTTTGTTTTTTTAGAGCAGTTTTAGTTTCACCCTGAAATTCAGGGGAAGGTATGGAGATTTCCCGTATAACTCCTGCCCCCCATACCCACAGCCTCCCCGACTACCAACACCCCTCCCCCCACACACACTCACAATTGTCACAATTGCTGAGCCTTCACTGACACATCGTTATCACCCAGAGTCCAGAGTTCAAGCAAGGATTAAGTCTTGATGTACATTCTATGGGTTTGGATAAATGTATACCGGCATGTAATTGTTTCTTTTCTTTTTTTTTTAATTTTTTTTTTATTTTTTTTTTTAAAGATTTTATTTATTTGACAGAGAGAGATCACAAGTAGATGGAGAGGCAGGCAGAGAGAGAGAGAGAGGGAAGCAGGCACCCTGCTGAGCAGAGAACCCGATGCGGGACTCGATCCCAGGACCCCGAGATCATGACCTGAGCCGAAGGCAGCGGCTTAATCCACTGAGCCACCCAGGCGCCCTCTTTTCTTTTTTTTTTTTTTAAAGATTTTATTTATTTATTTGTGATAGTGTGAGCACTAGTCAGGGGGGAAGGGCAGAGGGAGAGGGAAAAGCAGGCTTTCCACTTGGGGCAGGGAGCCCCACACAGGGCTCAAACCCAGGACCCTGGGATCATGACCTGAGCCGAAGGCAGACACTTGACCGACTAAGCCACCTAGGGCTACCTATTTCTCTTTTAAATACTCCAGTATTTCTGACAGAGACAGCCCCATATTACATTACAAGCATCTGATAGGACAGATGATGTGACAGAAAGCACCAGGCGCCACCCATAAGGAAGTGTTGCCACAGACACGGAGCCCAAAAGCAGCTCTGGAGTTCACAGGAGCTACAGGGAATAGAGAGGTGTGTTCAAGGTCACCACCAGGATACAATGTTACATCTCTAACATGGCACATTCTATGGGACAAACAACCCAGGAGTTCTTTTTTTCTTTATTTATGTATTTTTTATTTTAAAAAATTTTTAAAGTAGGCTCTACACTCCATGTGGGGATTGAACTTATGACCCTGAGATCAAGAGTTGCTTGCTCCACTGACCGAGCCAGCTAGGCACCCCTCCACCCCTACGGTTTCTTTTTTCACCTAATGAATAGCATTAAAAAAGAGAGGGAAACTGTTAAAGATTAAAACAGACTCAAGCAAATGCAGTGCAGGGATGAAGAGAAGAATTCAGTTCTTGATTTGAAGGAGCCAATCATAAAGCTATGCTTTTGAGACGACTGGGGGCAATTGAACAGAAACTGGGAATTCACTGATAATAGAGGATTGCCATTAGTTTGGGGGATATTAAAATGGCATGTGGTCAGTATTACTGATTAAGTCCTAACTGGTATTGCTTTTGACATAAACACATAGGGATAGACTTTGGAGTGGTTGTTTCAAGACCTTGAGCCCAGTCTGAGCTTCAACAATAAACTGCTGGTTGTTGGGCCTCAGTGTTTTCATCTGCAAAATGTATAGATTAGACGGGATTTCCTCTGCAGCCCCCCCGCCACTTTCTACCACCCCAACCTCAACAATTTCAGCTCTAATGTCATATCTACCTTCTTCATGCTGACACCAGCCTCAGGTCTGAGATGCCCACTAGGATGAGCTCATGGTTTAAACTAAACATGCTTCTATTTATGTGTCATAAAAATAATAATAATTATTATTATTATAGGGTTATAATATATATTTGTATATATAATACTATTATATATCTTCATTATTTTTGGAGACAACATTATTGATTCCCATTGAGCTTGTGGGCCACTCTGAGATTCTTATCTTCCCCCACCCAGCCTGCCTCTGCTCAATCTGGATTCAGGGAATGACACTCCTCTCTATCAAATGCCTCTCTGATTCCCATCTCCCCACTTTTCTACTTTGTCAAGGTTATTTTACCTAATACGCCCCATTCATTATTTATTACTCAAAGAGCTGTGGTTGCTCTAACTCAGGACGGGTAGATCCCAGCCTGGCTCTCGTGGCCACAGATTCACAATAATAGAAATGCATTCCCATTTCATAGAGCTGTTCAAGCTTTTAAAGCACATTTTCATGGATTATGGCCTTCTTTTACAGTCACTCTAGAGTTGACAGGATAGGCGTTCTTATTCCCATTTCACAGACTGAGTAATTAAGGTTCTGAGAAAGTGAAACGACAACTCAAGAGTCAGGAGCTTGAGTTCTAAGTCTGGGTTCTATCATTATCACTAGCGTGACCTTGGGCATGGCTTAGGCCCCACTGGGCTACAGTGGAATTGACTACACATGGGGATTTTCTCAGGATTACCCTGGCTTATACCTGCTGAGCCTGTGTGATTACCATCTGTGACCCCTTGCACTCTAGAATGTGCTCCAGGAGCACCTGGGTGGCTCAATGGGTTAAGCGTTCAACTTTTGATTTTGGCTCAGGTCATGATCAGGGTCATGGGGCTGAGCTTGGCAACCGGCTCCACACTCAGTCGGCAGTCTGCTGGAGGCTCTCTCTCTCTCTCCCTCTGCCCCTTCCCCCTCACGTGCGTGTTCTTTGAGAAGTCTCTCTCTGCTCAAATAAATAAATCTTTTTAAAAACTGTGTTCCAGTTTGGAAGATAAAATACATAGTTCTCTACCTAAAGCCCTGGAAGGTGAGGAGCATGGGCCCTACCAGTGGTTTTCAATCCTGGTTGCCTGACAGAATCACTGGGAGAAATTAAACTCGCAAAGCTCAGAATTTGCCCTAAGCCAATTACATCAGAATATTTGTCAGGATGGAGCCTGAAATCGTATTGGGTTCCAGCTCACCTGGGAGGTGGCAGGGGTGGAAGGGTAGGAGTTTCTAATGTGCTGCTAGAGTTGCAACCCCAGTGGGATGAGCCTGCATCAGCAGCACCTGGGAGTCCCCACGCGGAAGCTCAGGTCCCACCGGAGACCCACCGCCTACGTCGCCACAGCCTCCCGCTGGGCATTCTCACGCATGCTCACTTTAAGCAGCGAGGCAGACTGAGTGCTGGGCCCGAGACTGCCTTAAATGACTGGGCCAGTAGCGCTCGGCAGCTGGAGCCTTTCCTGGGGCCATGGCTCCCAGGCCTGGTGCTACCTCAGCAGGTCCCTGTGGTTCCCGGCCTGGTTAATGGTAAGGGCAGGAGTCTGCACTGTGATATAGGCTGGAAGGGAGGGCTTAGGGGTAATGAAGGGTAACACGGTAACTCACCCTCCAGAATGTGTGAGAGCAAGAGCGTCAATGATCAGTGGACCTGACCGTTTCCAGCAGCTTAAGATATGAATAAGGACACATCAGTTCTTAATGCTCACATTATTGTTTCCAAGCTTTTCCTGTCTGATTAGCAGCATGCCCATTACCTCATTCCCTCCTTTGCCCTCTCTGTGCCCCGTTTTCAAGAACCCCCCCTTATCACTCCAGAGCGATCAAACCCATGCCTAACACCACTCTTGTGGGCCCAGGGCAGGGAGGATGGAGAAACTGACAGGTCTACGCACAGCCCAGTTGGAATGGTTTTCTCTTGTGGGTTTGATTTAGAAAATTAGTTCTGCTTGATGTGTTATGTCTTTGGCTGCTGCTGGAAAAAGCCCTTGGTATCTGGGTGCCCACACCAGCCTCCCTGATTCTTGAGAGGGAATATCACATTTCTATGCAGTCACCCCGGCCAGAGAGCTCTGGGGGGGGGGGGGTATTACCAGGTTTATAGCGTGGAGTCTTGGACTCAAAAAGCGCCTGAGGCTTCCTTTTGCCCCAAGGTGATGTCCTCTTGGTGGGGGTGGGGAGGGTGTGTTCCTTGCTATCTTTCCTGGGAGCTGACCTCAGGGGGTACCATTGCCATGGATAGAGCACTTACTACTTAAGCCTCAAAAGTGTTCTCTTGTTCTCCCCAGAAGCTCCCTGGCCCCTTTTCTCTCTGCCTGCTTCTGCTGCTCTTGCCTCGTTCTCCTCTCAAGACACACATGCTTCTCGTCTTCTTAAACATACCAGGCATTTTCCCAACTCAGGGCCTTGGCCCTGGCCATCCTGCCCTGCACTCCCTTCCCTTACATACCTGCAAAGCCAACTGCCCCCTCTTTCAAGCCTTGCTTCAAATATCATTTCAGTAAGACTTACTCTAACAATATGATGTGTGAAATGGCAACCAGGACCCACACAGCCAGCCCCCTCTCGCCCTCCTGATCCTCGTTACCCATATTTATGTGTTGTAATTGTACTTATTTTCAATCACACTACATCATTTTCTTCTATTCATTCTTTATTGTCTGTCTCCCTCCAGTAGAAGGTAGGCTTCATAGGACAAAGCCTATTTCCCCTGCATTTGCTCACTGGTATGTCCCCAGTGCCCAGAACAATGTCTGGCATATAGGAGGCCCTCAGGAAATATTCATGGAATGGATAAATATTCAAAGGCCCTGGATGTAGGTGGAATTATAGCACCCATTTCACAGACAGGAAAACTGAAACCCAGAGAAGAGAAGTGACTCACTGGAGGTCATGGAGGACTCAGTTACTAGCACCAGGTCACACAGGCTTCAGAGCCAGTCCCTGGACTAGTTCAAAGGATTGCAGTACAAGCAACATACGGATACCTTGGGTAGAGTCCAGGGAGGAGGAATTAAATTAAAATCTGCTTTGTTTTTAGGGGTAGAGGTGGGAGATGTTGGAAGAAGAATTGTGTAAGAAGGTTTTGGCGACCTAATAGTTGGGGTATGCTTTATAATTCTGCCCTTAAAAACAGATCTGGATTATGTACCCTATGGTGCTAGACAGAAAGAAGACAAGACTACCCTAAGCCTCTGGAGACGTTGATGTAGTAACCTGTGGTGGAAGGAGAGTGTGTCCCTTGAGGTCAGTGACCAAGAACAATACCAAGACATACTGTAACAAACCACCTCCACACATGGGGGTTTATGACAACAAGCCTTTGTTACTATGCTCCTCAGCCTGTTTGTCCAAACTAGGCATGCCCACTGATCTGGGCCAAGGTCAGTCGATCTCCCCTGGGCTCACTCAATCTCCCCTGGGCTCACTCAGGCAGTCTGTGTGGGGCTGCCTGAGGCTGAGTCTGTGATGGTCTCGTGTGTCTGGGGGCCTGATGGCTCAGTGGAGGGGCTCTGGAGCTGGGTCTGCCATCCAGCATCAGGCCAGCTCGGGCTAGTGCACACGGCAGCGGGTCAGTTCCAAGAGAGGAATAGAAGCATTCAAGGCCGCCTGAACTAAAGCAAAGCCAGCCCCATTCCATCAGCTGCATGTTATTAATCAGGCGGCTGCACAGGTTCAAGGGGTGGGCAAATGGGTCCTCCACAGGATGTTCTGCAAGGCAAGGGACATTGTGACCATTTTTGAAAAACAATTTACTATAGGCTGGCTTAGCTAACTAAAAGGCACTATATAGAGCAATAGGGCCAAGCAATACATAAATAAAGAGGGTGAGCAGAGGGGGTGGGAAGGAAGATGTTTATGCCAGAAAACTAGTTTATTCATTCCTTTAAAAATATTCAGCAAGCATCAGTTGCAGGTCAGGCAGGGAATGCTGCAACAGACAGACCTGTCCCTGCAACAGACAGGCAGTCCCTCTCAGACTGACATGTCAGAGAAAGAGACAGAGAGACAGAGACCGTCAGTCACCCTTCAATTCACCATGACTGAAGCTGAGTCAGGAGAACGGTGGGGAAGCGTGGAAACTCACAGGAGAGGCACCTGACCAGTCCAGGGTCAGGGGAAGGAACCAGGGATGGCCTCAGGAAAGAAACTCCGAGGCAAGATTCATGGCAGTGACCAAGCCAAAGAGGGGTGGGGAAGCGAGAAGAACATTTGAGGCAGGGGAACAGGATGTGCAGAATCCCAGAGACCAGACAGGGTGTGCCTTGCTGATTGAGTGTGGCTGGACTGAGGAAAGATGGCAGCTGAGAGACAGATGGAGACTTACGCAAGAGAAGCTAAGGAGCCGAGACTTTGCACGTAAAGATTTTTAATGACGAGGTTATGGGATTAGGCTGGAGTGTTAGAAACTGTCCTGTCAGTGCAGAAGACAGACTTCTGGTTTGGGCTGAGGCGGTGGGTAGAGGAGCAGGGTATGGTAAGATTTGGGAAGTCCAGTTAGGCTATTTGAGCAACACAGGCACAAAATGGCGGATGGATGGATCAGAGAGAGAGATTTCAAAGGAAAAAGCTCCCAGATGGGTAACTGCCACAATGAGACAGAAAATTCTAGAATGTTATCTGGATTTCTGGCTACAGCCAGCTAGATCGATGGCGGTACTATTTAATAAGATAGAAAAACTTGGCTAAAGGAAGTCCCCTTAATTGAGCACAAAATTTGATTGTAAGCTTCCCAGCAGCAAAGGCAAAGAGAAACCAAGATAAATAACCTCATTTTATTGTTTCCTAACAGGAAGCACAGCCATACATCATGGAAACCAAACTTCCCCATAAGCTTTATAAGGGGAATCTACCAAAGGGATCTCCATGGAAAGTACCATGAGCCAAATACAGACAAGCTCTGTACAAAAGATGCAGAAATATTCTTTGCAGGCCTGTTCTGTGTATATATTGACACTGATAAGAGCTGAGAGTCGGATGATATTATTATTATTATTATTTTGGGGAGAGCATGGAGGGATAGAGGAAGAGAGAGAACATTAGTCAGGCTTAAGCCCAGTGTGGAACCCATGGGCTTGATCTCACAACCCTGAGATCATGACCTGAGCTGAAATCAAGAGCAGACACTAAATTGACTGAGCCACCCAGGCGCCCTTGAGATCGGATATTCGGTCACACCTGTATAGAGTCACTGGGTGAAGACAGTGTAATGTCCTCCGGCTATCTCACTTGCTAAAGATCTTTGAGTTCCTCACATTCAGAGAAGTGAGAGACTGATAACAAATGGAAGGAACGTACAAATACATTTTATTTTATAAACTTAAGATTAATAGTCCATGGCCTTAGTGTACAAATTAATGCCCCAGGATCATTTTAAAAGGAAACAATATGAAGCCCCAATTCCAGCAAGTACCATTAACAACACAATCAGATAACTTAGAGCTTTGTTTTTAAATGTTGAAAAAATTTGGAACACCTGTGTGGCTCAGTGGGTTAAGCCGATGCCTTTGGCTCAGGTCATGACCCAGAATCCTGGGATCGAGTCCTGCATCAGGCTCCTTGCTCAGTGGGGAGCCTGATTCTCTCTCTGCCTCTCCCTGCCACTCTGCCTGCTTGTGCTCTCTCTCTCTGACAAATAAATAAATAAATAAAATCTTAAAAAACAAAAAAGATAAAAAAATAATAAATGTTGAAAAAATTAGAACTAACTTATTGTGGATATTTTTAATTACATTTTTTCCCCCGGTACTAAAGTAACCCAGTTTACTAGAGAAAATCTGAGAAGTTCAGAGAAGTAGAAAAAACAATTAAAATCACCTTTAATCCCAGCAAAGATGACCAACTGCTGTTAATACTGTGGTGTATTTGTCTTTTCAGTTGTTTCTGTAGGCCTATATATAAGGAAATATTTTTCTCTTTAAAAAGTTGGGATATGGTAAGGCTGAATCAACTGTTTTATATCCTGCTTTTTCCACTCACATTTGCCAATGACAAACAGAAGCCTTTGTTTTAAGGAGACCTAGTGTTCCAATGACCTCTCTTAATGTCTCCAGATTTATATGTCTTTTGTTGCTTGTGCAGACTTTGGTGTGCTTGCTCTGCTTGTCCTCACTGGCTTCCTGAAAAAGGGAAGAAAGGTTGGTGAACTTGACTTTTTCTTGCCAACGACTTAATTGTGTCATTTATAATAGAGATCTTGGGGCCTGGCATTTGAGCACAGAGAGAAAGAAATATGCTAATTCGCTGTGCTTCACAGAGAGCACAAGAATAATGAGCCACCCCAAGGCCACTCCTGAACAGGTTGTGGCCTTGATGCCTCCTTTCCTGGGGAACGTTCTCCTCCAGTAACTGTTCCACAGGGATGCAACCTCTGTTTTCCCTTCCTCTTCCCTGCCATGGCAGGATGGTAGACGGCAAAATGGTTTAGTACTGCTCCCATCGAGCACTGAAGTCTATCTCCTCACCCCTTAAATTGGGGCTTGTGATCTGCTTGGAGCAATGGAAGGGACAGATGTGACAGTGCATCAGTTCTGAGTCTGGGACTTAAGAGGCTTTGCAACCTCTACTCTTGCTGCTTCCTTCTGCCAACACATGGACAAGCCCAGATAACCTGCTGGGTGATGAAAACCATATGGAGAGAGGCCCCATGCCTCCCACCCAAGACCACTATGAACCAGCAGCCCCCAATGACCACGGCTGAGCCCGCTGATACCCAACCACGTCCAGCCCAGACCAGAAGAAAAGAACTAGAATTCATGACTTATGAAATTGAGAGCTCACTAAGTAGTTTGGAGTTGGTAAGCTTTGGAGTAGTTACACAGCAAAAGCTGACTGATGACAGTCCCTGAGCATATTTGAAATAGATTTAAGTATATCATTATACATAAGAATCTGAGAACTCAGAGGTTATACCGATGAGACTGGCCAAGGCCCACAGTGATAGGTGCCACATCTGTCTGGACCACTGTGGTGGCTCCACATCTAGCACAGTGCTGGGCACACAGGAGGTGGCACCTACATCATGATAATGTCATGTAGTGAATGCTTACTGCGTACTTGTCACTATGCAACATGGTTTTGTGTTGAATTATTTTGTGATAAAAAGAAAATATCCCTCCCACTGCCAAAAACAAAAAAGAAAAAAAAGTTTATATCCTCATTGCCAGAACCAGTAGATACGTGACCATAGGTTACAGAAGAAACTTTGCAAGATATGATTGAGTTATGGATCCTGAAATGGAGATATTATCCTGTATTATCTGGCTGAGTCCAATGTCATCTCAAGGGCCTTGACTGAGGGAGGCAAGAGGGTCAAGGTCAGAGAAAGGAGATTGGACTATGGAGCCAGAGGGAGGAATGAAACCCTCTTGGGATGGAGGAGGGGCCTCTAGAAGCTAGAAAAGGCAAGAAGATGGATTCTCCCCAGGAGCTGCCAGAAGAACAGTGTGCAGATACATTGGTCTCAGACTTCATTCCTTCAGATCTCTGAGATGATAAAGGTGTGTATTTGTTTTAAGTCACTCAATGCGTGGCTGTTTGTTACAGCAGCACTAGGAGATGCATACAGACTTAATCCTCACTATCACTTATAAAGTAAGCTCTACGGTCACCATTTCCACTTGACAGATGAGGGAAACAAGACTCAGAGAGTTTAAGTGATTTGCCCTGCTCTTAAGTCACAGAAGTCCATCAAATCTGTTCTTCCAAAATTTACCCTGTGGAACCTCCTAGTGGGTCAGAGAAAGAGCACTGAATATGGAATCTGGATGGGAAACACCTCTCTAAAAATGAAGATGAGATGCTTTCAAACCACCCCTTCTTGTTCAGATTTTTCTATGATTCTAAAACACTGAAGTGGCATATTTCAGTGTCAGATTCACAACTCACAAGAGGACCAGGCAGGACTCAGAGGGGCTCAATCATGCCTAGAGAAGGACTTGGGAGAAAACTCTGGAAATACACGGTGTGGACCAGATCAAACTAGGACTTCTGAGAAATACAAGATTATCACAAAGCTAGTAATCCTGCCATAGCCCCTGAAATCCATGGAGCGAGCATTGTAGCCGCCTCCCCTCCTCCTATCCCCCCAGCTCTTCGGTGTGGCAGCTCTGCTTGAAGAGAATTGAGCCAGTCCCAGCCCCTGGATGGGCTGGGACTGGCCCAACCCTTCCGTGTAATCTCAGCTCTCCTGCCACAATGATTGATTCAAGTACTGATTAGAGTGATACCCGGGACTTTTATTCAGTGATTGGAGAAAGAAAGGCTACCTGTTTTGCATTTATCTCCAGAGCGTGGTATATGGGTATGAGACCTGGGATTGCTGCATGCACTTTGCTACAATGAGAAAGCCAGTCTGAGGACAAAGCCAGCAGCCAAACAAGGGCAGAGCTGACAAAGTTACTGAGAAACTGAGCCAGATCTTTGATCGAACTATTCCTAAAGTCTAACCCACCTCTGGACTTTGAAGTTACAAAACCTGATAAACTCCTTATATGGTTTTGCTTTTTTTTTTTTTTTAAAGAAAGAGAGGGGTTTGGGGAGAGGGGCAGAGAGAGAGGGAGACTCTTAAGCAGGCTCCACACCCAGTGCAGAGCCAAGGGGTGGAGAATGGGGCGGGGAGGGGTGGGGCTGGATCTCATGACCTTGAGATCATGGCCTGGGCAGAAATCAAGAGTGGAAGGCTTAACCAACTGAGCCACCCAGGCCCCCCACCCTTTATGGTTTTAACATAGTTTTGGTGTTTTAAGCAAAACTATCCTGACAGACATCAATCAGTCACTTCTAAGATACCTACGTAAAAAAGCAGCAATGATACCAGTTAGCTACCTGGGGGGGACATTTGGCTCTTGGTCGTCTCTGTCCTCATACCTCTCACCTTCCCTTTAATCAACCCCAGCTTCCCTTGTCCTTAACATCTGGTTTGAGCCTGCTCAGCTCATTTTGGAGACAATTTTCCTACTTTATATCAGCACATATTTCTTTCCTCTCTGTTCTACTGCTGAAGTCTATTTTTGTCTTGGGTTTCTTCATCATGAATCCCAGCTGGCCTAACTGGCCAATATTGACTCAGCTCAAAGCCTCTGCCTAGAAACTACATATTGGTTGTCAGAACCTCTGGGTCTAACCCATCCCTCAAAGGAGGAGGGGAAAGGCCTGACATTCTCCAAACTTCTGAGTGATGAAACGGCCCCAGGTTAGAGGATCCTGCTCAACTGTCCCAACTAAGATGAAGTGTCACAGGCTAGAGACACGAAGTGAGGGTTCTGCCTCTCTGTTCATCACAGGCAGAGAGTAGGCTGGATCAGACTTGGGCTGCTTATGGGAAGCACCCTCATCTAGGGAACGAACCAGGGATGGAAGAATAAAGAAATCTGGGTTCTAGTCCCAGCTACCCCACTGGCTGGTGAGATCTCAGCCAGTTTGCTTACCTTTTCTAAGCCTCATTTTTCTTATCTATAAAATGGGTTTAAACTAGATCCATGTAGGAATCTGGGGGGGGGGGCAGAGTTTTCTCTTGGGGATTTCTGTTGCTTTCATTATACACTTAAAGGAGTATAGAACACCAAATTTAAGAACTACAGGCCTAGATCATCTTAAAGGTTTTTTTTTTTCCATTGCTGGCAGTCTGTGATTCTAGATGAGTTACTACAGTGGAATCCCTCTAAGGACTGCAGTCTTGCCCAAGTACATACAGTGTAAATCGTATAAGTCAAGGTGTTAAGGACACAGGGAGCTGGGATTGATTATAGGGAAGGTGATTTTTTTTCAATTGCATAAAAAGTTCATAGTTGTATTTAAATTCAGATTGCATATATCCCCACATATAGGAATTCTTAACACACTGACATGGAGAACCATGGAGGTAGACTTGAGGTAGAAACAAAGAGAAATTCTCCATGCCGACATTTGGGTGCTCAAATGACTGTCCTTCAAAAGAACTATTACCTAGAGCCCCAAAAGCAAAACTTAGAACACTGTAAAATAAGGTTTGTATCATTCCGGGGATATCCAAAGTGCTGGGGGAAAAGAGGCCAAGCCCCCACAGGAGGCGATGCGGGGAAGCTGAGAAGAGTTGTAGAGCAGGGATACAAGGGCATGGAAGGACATCCTTGGCAGAGGGAGTATGAACAGATGCATGCGGGCATGGATTTTGAGGGACTGGGGGGACAGGGAAACATCCGGTGTGTAAAGAAGCAAAATGCTAGAAGATGTGAGCTGGGGGAGAGGACTGGGGCTGAATATTTCAGGTTTTGTGAGCATCATTAGGGGCTTAAACCCCCTGCAGGGAGGGAGGGCAAAGGCTATGTACACACAGGTGGGACATCAAACAGAATTCCTCTGGGCAAACACAGTTCGGGGCCTCCCGCAAGGACCTTCCTGAGTCTCAGATGGCTTGGGGACAGCCTGCCCACAAAGTCTGGCTGGCTCTGACCAGAGCATTGGCTGGTGATCCTGATGTTCACCTCATTAGGTGAATGGCAGAGCCCTGGGAAAGATCAGTGGAGAGTATCTTTTTACTCACATGATCGTCCTGTGTTGTTGCATCACAGATAACCCCCAAACTCGGAGGATTCAAACAAGACACCCTTGTTAGCTCAGTCTCTGTGGGTCAGGACCCTAAGAGCAGCTTAGCTAAGTGCCTCCAGCTAAGTGCATTCAAAGCGTCAGCTGGGGCTGCTGTCATCTGAAGGCTAGACCGGGGCCTCCTGATGGCTCACTCACATGGCTGTGGGTGGCAAGCCTCAGTTTGTCTCCATGGGAGCCTCTCTGTCAGACTGTTCTTATGACCTGGCAGCTGGCTCCCTTCAAAGCAGTGAGGCAAGAGAGTAAGGAGGAGGCCATATGCCACTATCCCCTCATCTTAGATGTCACGTCCTTGCACATTCCTCCACGTTCTATTTATGATAAGTCAGTCTCTAAGTATGGCTCACACTTAGAGGGTGGGGATTAGGCTCCAACTTTGCAAGGGAGGAATATTAAAGAATATTGGACATAGGGGCGCCTGGGTGGCTAAGTTGGTTAAGCATCTGACTCTTGATTCATGATCTCAGGGTCATGGGATTGAGCTCTGTGTCAGGCTCCACGCTCAGTGGGGAGTCCACTAGAGGTTATCTCTCTCCCTCTCCCTATGTCCCTCCCCACAACACTTGTGTGCTCTCTCTCTCTAATAAATAAATCTTAAAAAAAGAAAAAAGAATGTCATACATATTTTAAAACCACCATAACTCAATAGCGATTTTTAAGAATGTTTCTAGTTGTTCCAGGTAGAAACAATATCTCTAGATAAATGGTTCTCAGATTCTGATGTGCTTACAGATCATCTGGGGGTGCTTGCTAAGAATAAAGATTTCTGTATTCGCCTCCAAGATACTCCATATTAGGAGGTCCAGAGTGAGACCCAGAAACTGGCATTTTTAGGTAAGTCCCCCAGGATACTCTAACAGAGGTTACTGAGGTCCAGGAATCTGCATTTGACAAGTCCCTAAAGTTATTCAGATGCTGGTGAGGTGTCATATCCCTGCCACTGGAATTGGTCATAACTGCCCACTGGAATGGCAGGATCAGAAATTCCAGTACAATTGGGAATAACCACGTGAATAGTCTGGTCAAGGGCTAAAAGCAGGCAGGGAGGTGCACTCGGGCACAGCTCTCGAGACATATACCCGTGACAGGCAGAGTTCAGCAATCGCAGCTCGTTCCTCACTCTCTTGGATGGAGTCCCGGGGAGCTTCTTGACCCAGCACTGCAGACAGCCACCTCCCATCATTCCGAGACTAGAAGCCTATTTGCCATACTTGATCTACAGCCACAGGTCCGGGAATCTGCTTAGTTCAGACGCATAACACTGATTTGGAAAATCTTGGCAAGAAAGAGATTTCTCCAGCATGCTCAGAGAAAGCGCTGAGCCCAGCTATTATCTAGTCCATAATTGAACAGGGATGATGGGATGGGATGGGGGATGGGATGGGGGATGGGAGGGGGGCGGGGCGGGAGGGGCACTTGACCAGCACTTAGCCCTGGGAACCTGTGGTCTGATTCAAAGGTTGGAACTCTTCAGTAAGGGGCTCGGCACAGAGGCACATGCTGCTTCCCCCTTGATGAGGAGCGGGGTTGAGGAGGTGGCCCCGGGGGTGGCCCTTTGTTCAGCACTGTCTGCTTCTTCACCCGTGCTTTCAGGAAACTTGCCAGGAGCCCCTCGGGCTTCCAGCCATTGTCTGGGCCCCTCTTGCCCCCTTTATATTGGATGGTTTATGTCTGCTCCTCAGCCCTGGGAGGGAGCCTACACAAGGGCTGCTCAGCAGCTGTCGGGCCTTTCTGTTTTAAGCTGGGACACTATTGTCTCTCTCTTTAGTTCCAATAAGGAGCCGTGACCCAGGTGGCTACAGAAGCGCGGCTCAGTGCGGAACAGGGCAAAGAGCAGACGGAGCCATCACACAGCATGAGAAGCAGGTGAGGGGACTGCCGCCCCATCATTAGTACCGGCAACAAAGCCGGGGCGTTGCGCGCTCCTGCTCGCACAGTGCCTCCTGCAATCCAGCAAGTTCACCTCCACGGCGCAGCGCTGACCTCCCCGAGGGTGGGCGCGGCCTCCACCGCAGGGGCACCGGCCCTCAGACACATTCCCCCACAGGTGGACTTGCGGGCTGGGTTTTTACCCAAACTTCGGATCCACCAACGCTTGGAGGCGGGGCTTGACATGGCGTTAGCGTGAAGCCGGGAAACTTCCAAACCTTCCTCCCCTCTGCTGAACTGTTCCTAAGGCTATTTTAACTAGGTTATTCCCTCCCCACCCGCCCCCGACACACACACTTAATCATGTTCCTTGTTTAGAAAAAAAATATGAGAAAATAGAGCTATGGAAAAAAATTAACCTTACATCCAAAGATAACAATTGGTATTCTGAAATATTCCTTGTAGACTTTCTTTTTCTCTGCATGTATGTATATGTGTATGTGTGTCAGCAATGCTACTGACATTTTGTGTCGGATAATTCTTTGTTGTGGGCTCAATGCTGTGCATTATAGGGTGCTTAGCAGTCTCCCTGGTCTCTACACTGTAGATAACCAAACATATCTCCAGACATTGCCAGATGTCCCCCCCCGAGGCCCATGTCACCCTCAGTGTAAAATCACTGATTACATACACACGCACACTGCAATCATATTGCAAATTCTGCTTTTTCTTTTTCCTTTTTCTGACTATGCCATGAACTCCTTCCATATCAACTGTTAAGAAATCCACAGCAATATCGGCAACAGTGGGCAGGGCCGTGAGCTGGCTCACACGTGACATAATCTATACTACCCATCCCCCATCATGTACAAAACTGCAATGATCCCACACAGCCTGAGACAGAAGTTGGCTTTTAAATTTAAGATGTCACAAACGTCTTTGCACATCACAGCTGTGGGATATTGACCAAAATATTCTACCCCCGAACCTCCATTTCATTGGTAGAATGGGGACGTGCTGTTGAGAATGAATTACCAGAAGGGACGCCTGTGCCCCCACCCTGCACCCCCCATCCCTGGCGGGGCCAGAGCTGTAGGTAAAATCCTTGTTACGTGCGCTATGTCCTGGTTTTTAAATGGCTTGTAGTGGCCGTCCTTCACATGGAGACACCATACATTATTAAATTTGTCCCTATTGGTGGACTTTTAGGTGGTTTCCTAATTTGCAGGAGCATAAATGACCCTGCCATTAGTCTTGGGAAACCAATGAAAGAGAATATGCTAACCCATCTGTCCTAACCAGGAAGCTGCGAAGCGGAAAAACATCCTTCTTTTCATGGCCTGGTTTTAGAAACATTTCTAAAGGTTAGGCCCCACCTATTGTTGTACCCCTTCAGGGCGTGATAGATCTGGTCCCTAGTCAAGGTGCTAACTCCAGGCTCCTAGTAAACCCAGGATACTTTTCCCCTGCTTTTATGTCAAGCCTAAGGCCCCTTCTTCCTACCTGGAGATACCCCAGGGTTGTATTCAAACACCTGAGAGATTCCTCTTCTTTTTTTTCTTTTTTAAAGATTTTATCGATTTATTTATATGAGAGAGAAACAGCATGAGCAGGCAGGTGGAGGCGCAGAGGGAGGAGAGAAACCCAAACAGACTCCCTGCCAAGCGTAGAGCCCAACACAGGTTCAATCCCACAACCCTGAGATAAAAGCCTGAGCCAAAATCAAGAGTCAGAGGGACAACCGACTGAGCCACCCAGATGTCCCTATTCTTTTCTATTTGTTTTTATGTGAGGAGGGTGCAATATTTTGATGTATACAATGTGTGTGTGTGTGTGTGTGTGTGAAAACTTACTTGCACAGTTTACAGAGGAATAGTAAATTGAATAGCCCTTTATCTACCACCCAGACCAAGAAACAGAACATTCGATACTCAGAAGCACCCCCACACATGCCTGTCTTTCCTGCAGGGAGCTTTCCAGAGGAGGGTGGAGCAGAAGGGGCGGGTCCACTGGGAACAGTGGAGTCAGCAAACCAGATCCCACCCTGAATGCCATTCTGCCCCTGCTTGCTGTTTGAGGTTCTGAGGCCTTGGGCACATTACTTAACTCTGAGAGCTTTGGTTTCTGGTCTTTGAAGTGGAAGATTGTTATGTAGATTAAATGAGATGCTTCTTTTGATAAACCCCTCAGTCTGGTGTCTGGCACCAAGCAGGTGCCAAAGCCCAGAAGCTCTTGTTTTTGTTATGGTGAGAGATTTGAACAGGGAATTCAGAAACAGGCTCCCGGGCTGGGCCAGCCCTTTGTCCTGTTATTCAAGTCTTGGGCCCCAGCTTCCTCAGGTGGGAAGGAAAGAGGACACACTCACTTCCTTTCTCTCCAGCTCCAGCCCTTTATAATTCTACCAATTATTAAGCTAAGGAGAAAGGGCTTTGTCTAAGCAAGAACTTAGTACAAGGACTCAGCGAACAGTGCTCTTAGCTGGACCCTAGAAAAAGATACTGGCTCAAGGTCAGTTGCATGGCCAGACGATGTCATCCTCTGGTTAATAACGATAATATTTTAAACACTTATCCTGGGGACCCTGGATATGGGTCATTTATTTCACAGAAGACAACACTATCTGACAGATTCTATTATTTGATTCCCACTTTCCAGATGTGGAAACTGAAGGCTCAGAGAGCTTGCATGGACTGTCCACAGTCATATAGGGCATGACCTTTTGATTGGCAAGCCTGTGCTCTAACCAGCCTGTCTCGGAGTTCAAGGTGTACCTAAATCACGTAGGGATCTTGTTACAAGGCCGATTGTGATTCTGCAGGTCTGGGGGCTGGGGTCGATGCTCTGCGTTTCTAACACACTTCCATCAGCGCTCCTGCTCTCGGTCTTCTCACCATCTTTTGGTTAATGAGGCTATACCTCCATGCCCCCCACCAAGTTCTGGAGCCAGGTAGAGAAAGGGCCTGGGGCCTTCGGACTCCTTGTTTTTCTGCTTTTGTTTTTAATTTTAAATATTTTTATTTATTTGTTTGTTTGCTTGCTTATTTATTTTAAAGAGAGTGCATGAGAACGGGGAGGGGAGGGGCAGAGGGAGAGGAAGAAAGAGAATCTTCATGCAGACTCCCTACTGAGCAGGAGTTCATGACCTGAGTGGAAACCCACAAGTCAGACACTTAGCTGACTGAGCCCCCCCGGGGGCCCCCAGACTCCTTGGTTTCAATGAGCACAAATCATCATCTGGAATCTGCATCCACGTGGTTACTTGCAAAGACAGGTGAGAAACAGAAGAGACATTGGCGGTACACACGTGGCAGAACAAAACTGTGATTAATCGAATGAAGTACACGGTCTTATCCTCAGTCTCTCGCAGCTGGGCACCTGCCCAACCCCAGGATCCAGGCACAGAGTGCGTCCTCTGGGAACAGAAGCAAATTCCCAGGACACAGGCCACTGCACAAGTCCGCTCCCAACGAGCTCTGCTTCCATTTCCGCACTGCGCCAGGACCCGCCTGCCCCAGTATGCTAACTGGCTATCTCCTTTCTATCCAAGTGAGACTGGGATATAATCATCTTAATTTTTTTTTAAGATTTCTATTTATTTGACACAGAGACAGAGAAAGCACAAGCAGGGGGAGCAGCAGGCAGAGGGAGAGGGAGAAGCAAACCCCCCACTGAGCAGGGAGCTGGAGGCAGGGGTCCATCCCAGGACCCTGGAACTATGACCTGAGCAGAAGGCAGATGCTTAGCCAACTGAGCCATCCAGGCACCCCTACAGTCATCTTTTTAAATGTTAAATATTTATTGTTTTAAACATTTACTATTTAAAATATTTATTATTCTAAAATGTTTTAAAATATTGATTATCTGTTCCCACACCCTCCATCCCTACCCTCCTCAGGACAGCACATAGTGGGTGTCTTTAAGTTTGGGATAACCAGAAGACTGACTGGTGGGGCACAGCTTTCATTTGAGGTTTGCTTCCCTACCCCCTCCCAGAGAGTAAGTACCTCGAGGGCAAGGATTCTACCTTGCTTCTCGGAGTCCCCCTTAGAACACTGTCAGGTGCCTGAGAAACACAGGACTCTGGCTAACATAGCCATTACATATGCAGAAATCATGGAGCTAGTGACTGTGCATGTGATCTTCTCGTGGCATCCCTGCCTTCTCCTGCTTCCCAGCAGTTTCCCTCTCTGCTTGCACCCCTGTCTTCTGTAGTCTCTGGGTCTTCTGACAGCTATTGGGTTTCTCAGATGGTGAGCATGCCTCTCCTTTCATTGGATGCATTTATCTTTCCGCAGTGGCTGACGTTGTATGGTCTCTCCCATCATAACCTTGGCTGTCATTCACACATCAGCTAGGAACTTGTCTGAGCTCTCATTCCCCTGGGCTTCATGGCTCACCTTTCCTGAAGTCAACTGACTTTCAGAGGCAGAGGGGCTCTCAGGTATTGTGGAGGTGTGCCAGTGGCCAGGAAACAACACTGGGGGGTAGAGGCTCCAAAAAGAAGAGTCTAGAGGCCTGGGAAGGTCTTGGTGTAGATCCAGTGATAACATCTGTCTGTCCCCAGGTCTCTCTTCATTCTGAGTCCCTGGAGCCTTCCTCTTCTCTCTTCCAGACACAAATTCCTTCCCGTCCCAGGGAGAAGGACAACACGTTGGAAATCTCCCCGCAATCGAAAATGGCAACACGACTTTGCAAAATTTCAGCTCAGAGCGGCATCCAGTTCTCATTATTGCTGTAAATAGTGGTGGTGATGCGGGAGGACTCATTCATTGACACCCAGAGAGAGGCTATTTTTATTACATCCCAAGACAAGAAAAATTAGGGCTCCACACACTGCTCCCGACTGCTTCTGACAGACCCAAAGAGAAACGTTTCCTGTTGACTAGAAGTTTCGAGTTTCTCCCCGCTGGCAATCTCTGCGTGTATGGCTCCCTGCTGAGGACAGGGACTGGCGACAGGAGCTCACAGCTGCTTTTTGACCACAGGCCTGCGTGAGGGTGCTAGGCCCCCACCCTCTACAGATTCCGATCAAGGGATGACATCGATTTTGGTTGCTCCCGCGGGTCTCAGCTTCAACCTCTCTGTTATAACCAGCAAGTTGGGGGCAGGGGGAGGTGGGGACAGGTTTACATCGAGACTATCACAAAAAGGCAGACAATCTTACAATCAGAGGTAGCATCCAGAAGAACAAAACATTCTTTTCCCCAGCACACCATCCCCTGGTGCATAAAAACAGACACTTGGAAGCCTTTCTTGCTCTGGAGTCCTCTTCCTCCCCGGGATCTCCGCTCCCAGCCCTACCAGGCCCCCCGCCAGGCTCCCCCTTTCTGCTCTCCCCCTCCCAGGGTCCTGGCTTCAGTCTGAAGTAGTGGCAGCAGCTCTGTCCTTCGGAGTCCTTGGAGGGAAAACAGCTCCAAGGAGAGACATGCCTTTCTTTAACAAAACTGAGGGGTGTGTTACTCTGCCGATACAGACTCTGCGGTCTCCTGCCCTGGGAAATTCTATCAGTGCAGAATGGAACCAGGGAGACACAACCCTTCCTCTTCCCCAACACCACTGAGGCCGCTCCTGGAATATTCAATGCAACAGACAGCCGAAGAGTCAGAAGTCGGGGAAGGGAACAGGATGCAGCTTGCCCGAGGAACAGTGCCGGAGCAGGGGGTGGGGTGGGGATGGGGCTTGTGTCAAACCAGCCCCAATGGAAGAGGGGGGCAAAGGTATGTTAGCAGAACATTTGTCCGATGAGTATACAAGCCAGCAAGGTTAGGGCGGGAAACACTCTCACATCCGCCACGTGGTTTGCTGTTTTTCAAAATGAAACATTGGGAGGAGATGTGGCTATCTCTCCTGGTGAGGTTATCACCCCAGGGAGGCACGACGTGGTCCCTCTGTCTTACTTTGGGTTTTCCCAAAAGTAGATCCTGAGATAAAGTTTCAAGTGCAAATCGTTCAGTTGGGGGTGATCATGGGGGAAGCAAGATGAGGGGAGGAGGCCAATAAAAAGAACATCACTAAGTCAAACATTACCGGGGAACACTGGAGCTATGCGGAACGTCCCAGAAGAGCACTGGGGTCTCTCTACAGTAGGGCAGTCCCAGGCTGTGGGCGGCCCCGTGGGTGTGGGCAGGGAAGGCTGTGGCAGCCCACGAAAGCCTCCCCCCAGGAGTCAGCATTTGGGCTGGGCATGGCCCCGCAGGGGAAACCCTGGCTTCTCCTCTTCCACCATCCAACACTCAGTCATTCAACCTCAGGGCCAGGCCCTGTGCTAGGCACTGGGGAAAGAATCTTCAATAAGACAGGTATAATCCTGGCTCCCACAGGGGAATAAAAAATGGGGGAGACAAATAAAAACTGAGTCTACAGAAAATGACAAGAGTGGGGAAATGACAATTCAGCCATTCATCTAGTTCTCAAATTTTTACTAGGCACCTACCATATGGTGGTCCTAATTCTTAACATGGGGATGAAGTAAAAATTATGAGCCCTCAAGCAACTCTTTTTTTTGTTGTTGTTGTTTTTAGGAATTTTTAAATTATTATTATTAAGGAAAAAAGTCCTTCCTGCTCCAGATGGATGATGATGCATTGAAATCTAGCTGCAGGCACACGTAATGAACGGGCCCACGATTCACATTTGGTTAGAGAAGCCCTGTCCCCTAACCCTCCCTGCGCCCAGGGTATTAACTCAGTCTGTACTGACCCTGAGGAATGACCTTCACTAAACCGCAGGCCCTGGAAAGAAACGCAGCAGAAGGACACACTCTGGCTCCATTCCTGAGACCCTGGCTTCTGGGGGGGGGGGCGTGGCACCTGCAGAGCCCTCAAGGCCCCAGAGGGAGGAGGGTACCTGGGTCCACCTGCAGGAACCCCTCCCTCCATTTCTGTCCAGCCACTTCTGGCACTCTGAAACGCTGCCTTCTTAGCATGCAAAAAAAAAAAAAAAAAAAAAAATGGAGACATCACCACAATCTGGCTCAACGCCCTCCTTAACACCAAATGGATTATTTGTATGAGATTCATCATTTAACTGATGTTGGCAGAATGTTGTGTGATCTCAGCATCAAACGCTGGTCTTCGGTCACAGCATCTGTCCATCAGGAAACAAAGGCAGACACCCTTGTGGTACATATTACAGACATCAAACCCTGGGCTTTGGGCTGTTATTAGAAAACAACAACAACAACAACAACAACAACAAAGAGAGCGGCAGAAGGTACAGCATTGAGGGTTGCAAACCTACTTAATCCAGGTTGGCTTTTTCCCAACGTGATGAGGAGTGAATCCCTTTCTTTTGGTCATGTCTTCATTGCATTCCTGTAATTTGGATTGGGGGTGGGGGAGATCTAGCAATTTTAAAAAGAGTCTCCGGGAAAGCCATCCCTCTGGGTCAAGCGGTGGGCTCTGCCAGTGCCGGGGGGGTGGGGGGGGTGGGGGGGAGTTGGGGGGTAAGGAGTGAGTGGGGGGTGGTGGTGGCCGGAGGAGCATCGGTGGGAGGTCAGCTCAGCCCCACCCTTTACCTGGCCAGCTCAGTGAAGCCCACACCCAACACTGTTTTGGGCTCAATGGTCTGGGAGCTTCTTTTCCCTTCCTTTTGCAAATGATTTGCCTTGAGTTCTGCGGGCTCTGCATCTATCTGTGCAGGCCGGGCACCTCTTCTCGGGGCCACTGGACAAAGCTGGGCCAGGATCTGTCACCTGAACTGGCTGTCAGCAGCAGCCCCCAGCTGTCCCCTCACCTCCCTGCAACCTCTAAGCACAGCAGACTTGGGAACCTCCCGAAATGCATATATGCTTCTGGGGGCTTCCCTGCCCAAAGCCTCCAGAATTTCCTGTGCTCCTGGGATGAAGCCCTTACTCCCTGGCACAGCCTGGAAGCACGAACCCCCACCCCCACCCCAGTCCCCAAGCTCTAGCTCCCAGCCTCATCTCTCCCTTTCTCCACCTCTGCACTCAGGCAAATCCAACTCCCTGCTGTGCCCCGAAGACACTGCGACATCCGCAAACGCCCTCCCCTCTCCCGGGAAAAGGACTTCTCCCTTCCAATCTCTCTTACCACCCTAGACCCCTCTTTCCATTGAACCCATTTTCCTCTTCTTTGGAGACTTGGCTTAGATGGCGCTTCCTCCCACCAGCCTTCCCGGAGCCCTTAGGCTTGGGTGAGATGCTCCCCCCACCAACACCAGCTACCTGATCACAACCTTGTCCCACAAGTAGGGCAAGCCAGTTCCCCTGTCCACCCTCTACTCGACAGGCTCTCTGTCTTATTTTTAACCGGCACTGTTTCACAGAGCTCCTGGTGGGGAACGCAGGCTAGATAAAGCGTGCAGAGTAACCGGGTGAGTAAAGAAACAAACGCTATGCATTCAGTCCGCCGCTGAAATGGGGCTCCACACCAATGCTGCGCGGAGTGCGATCGGCCCCCTGGTCACAAGTTCGCAACAAATTCAGTATAGAAATGGAGAGTAAGTGTTCAGAAACCTTTACAACAAATTGACCATTCTCGTGCCTGCCCAGTCAGATAGTAAAACAGTCAGGCATGTATTTTGTACGCCTTTAATATGTATATTCCTATATACAGTTTTTCCTATTTTATGAAAGTATTGGTCTGCAACGGATTAGAAATCTTTAAAAAAATGGTCCTTCACATGAATATTTTGAGAAGTGCTGTTCCACACCCTTCCTGGGATGACAACATGGGAAGTGGGGAAGGGGCCAGATAATGTTGGGTGTGAGTGTGTATGTGTTGCTTGTGGGATGGGGGAACAATAGAAATGGTAAGGACTAGAAGCTAAACCTGCCTGAATATGAGTTTGCGGGGAACACTTCCCCATATGATACCATCAAAGAAACTTTCTCAGAATTCAATAGCTCAGACAATAAACAGCTCATAGAATAGTTGACTGAACCCTGAGCCCCAAAAGGGAAAATAAATTGCAGCTATTAAGATCATCCTATTTGCCTAACTGACCCAGACAGCCCCATGTCAGGGGACCCACACCATCCAACTGTGTCCCTCCCCCCACTCCCAGTCATGATTTTCACATTTGTTTCCTCACTTTCCCCAAATCTGGCTTCTATTAGAGAACTATTTCACAAATTAACCTCTGTGCCCTTGCAAGTAAAGAATGCAGGAGATTTCCATCAACTATTTTCTCCTGGTTTGAACACGCCATGTGCATTTAAAAGCAGACAGAGATTTCCAGGACAAAAGTGGTAGCGAAGGCATCATTTCGGTAACTGTACTTTGAAAATCTGCACAAAGTTTCTGTAATGAGAGGCGCTGCTTTGCTCCCCAAGTGGCCCCTCACGGTGCCATCCGGAGGCCAGCATTTAATGGATGCTAAGGAATTTCACATTAAATCACCTTCCAAGTGCTGAGCAAGTAGAAAAATGATGTCTGTGGAGCCAAGGGGCTACATGATTGGGGACCCAGGTAACGGATGAACTTTATCTGTGTTCGTGAGGAGAGAGGGAATGAGTCACCGGTGGCCCCAGCGCCACGGAGTTACCATTCTCCACGCTTGTTAAGAAAAAGGTCAGAACGCAGGGTAGTCATCATGCATTCGAGGCTCACATTCAGTCTCCCCAGAAACGCTCTACTTAGCCATGGCTTCCAGAATCAGACACATTGGGTTAAACACATGTTAGTAGAAAAGTTCAGGGCCTGAAGTGTAATTTCAAAAACTCCAAACCGAGTTTCCAACTCAGGCATTTAGGTAAAAGGACCCAGACCGCGAGCTTAGAATTGGAAGAAATTTTATTCCCGACTGGCTGCTGTTCCCAGTCCTATATCCACACAGGGTCTGTCCAAGTCTGGGTGTGGCCATGAGACCTGATTTGACCAATGGGACAGGAGCAAGTGTGACCTAGCTGAAGATCTGAAAAGTACCTGTGACTTGGCACTTGCTCTCTTCTGCTGCTCTTTGGAACCCCGAGGCTAGCCCCATGTGAACAAACCCAGGCTAGCCCATAGGAGGATATGAGGCCTTAGGGAGCAGAGATGACCCAGCCCAGCCCAAAGTCCTTCAAGACCAACTCGTCTGAGTTCTGCCAGGTATGTAAGTGAGGCCATGCTAGCCCCAGCGTTTGTCAGGGAGCGCAGACAAGATGAACCACCCAACTGACTCAAAGAATCATATAAGATAACAGCTGTTTGTTGTTTTAAGCCAGTAAGGTACTTTGTTACATAGCAACAGCTACCTGAGACTCACTCACTCATTCATTCATTCATTCGTCCATTTGTTCAGTTAACAAATACTTGTTGAGCGCCTCCTATGGGGTCACTGTGCTGGGCACAAAGGCAAGTGAGCTTCGGCCATGAGCCTTTTGAAACGAAGGATGTAGTTTATTTGTCTCAGTATCTTGAGCCTAATGTAGTCTGGCTTATAGGATGTACTCAAAAACTTTGTCTTATAAATACATGACTTGGAGTAGATTCCAGGGGAAGAATTATAGACCTCAAACTTTAAAAACACATATTGCTTGGCTCAGCAGTTACACTTCTGAGAATTTAAGGAAATATTTTCCAACGTGTGCAAAAATTTAATTACAAAAATGTCCCATCATAGCCTTGTTTACAGTAGTTTCATTTGATTTGGTTGAAAACACATCGGTTGCAATTGTGGTTCCATCTCTGACAATTTGACTGGAAAGAATATCACCAATCACAGGTATGGATAACTTTGATTCACAGTAAGGTAGCTTTATGACCTTATTGTATCTTTAGACACATAATATTTTAATATTTTTCAGAAATATTAGGGTTTTATTTTTTTTCTACTTTTAAAATTTCAGATTCCCTTTCAGCCAATTAATCATGCTTCCAGGCTGCTAATAAGATGAAGGAGAAAACAAGTTCTGTGTCGCTCAGTTATGAGTTAAATGGCTACACAAGCATAAAAGGAATGTTTATCATTATATATAATATGGTAGCGATATGGTAGATCCATGCCTCTGTTTACATCAAAAGATGGTCAGCATTCTCCAGAGAAACAGAAGAAGGGGAAAGGAGTCAGGGAGAGAAAGAGGGCTTTTAGGGATCGGTTCACATGTTTTGAGGGGGCTGCCAAGTCTGAAATTTGTAGGACAGACTGGCAGAACTGAAGCAAGACTTCTTTGTTAGTCTCAAGGCAGCAATCCTTACTCTCCAGGAATACCCAGTTTTTGCTCTTACAGCTTTCAACTGATTGGATGAGGCCCACCCAACTCCTTACAGTCAACTCCTTATAGATACGAATCACAGCTACAAAATACCTTCACACCTCCACAGAAGCATCTAGACCAGTGTTCGACCAAACACCAGTGCTTTATAGCCTAACCAAGTCATCATATCAAGCATAATCATCACTGTCATGGCATAAGTGGAAAAAAAAATCAAGTTACAAAATAGAATAATTTAGGCATACTTTTAAAGATAAAAATAATAACATATGTATACAGAAAAGACATCAGGAAAGGTATACACAAATATGTTAACAACGGTTGTCTCGAGGAGGGTTGGATAATTGTTGGTCTCTTTTTCCCTTGTCTGATTTTTTTTGTTTTGCCTGTAAAGAGAAGGCTCTGCTATTGAAGGACAAGTACATAAAAGAAACACTGAATTAATGAATCTTGCTAATGCCTTATAGCCAAAGCCCACCAGAAATACACCTGTTGTTGAAGAAACTGGGTTTACCCTTGCAGTGAGGAAAAACATACAACATGCATGTTAGAAAGAACCTAGTGTAGGGTCTGGGCTTCAGCTGGGTAATTCGGGGGAAGTTGTGAAGGAAGCAGGCTCACCCAGAGAGGGGGGAATTCTACAATTGGGCATGACAATAAATCCTACCTATATGAAAGGCAAAGTAAAGCTATAATGGATAAAGCATCAGCAGTCACTCCTGTCGGCTGAGAGAGATGTTCGGCTTTTTGGGGGTTGCACAGTGACCATGTTTTCTGGTCGACTTTATTATGGTCATAGAGTGACCCTGTCTGATGTCGGTGTTCTGTGAGATTGTGTCTGTCCAAAAGGAGAACAATGTAGCCTAGCTGTGAATGTTCCCGGATGTCAGAAGTTGCATTTTTTCCTTTCTCAACCCAGATAGGGAAGAGAGTAGGAGCTTTATTTGCATTTTTTTGAAAGGCGCTTTATTTTTAGCAACTGATTCTTTCTGTTTGTTTAACCATGTTTTCCTGAAAGTTTTTATTTAGCAAAGTGAACCAAGGCTAATTTTCCGATCACTGGTGCACACATCATAAACCTTGAGGGCTCTCTACAAGGCGTGCAATGACAAACACTTAAATTGTCTCCAGCATGCAGGTGACGATCGCTTATGTTGTTTCCTTCTTAATCCGATCCCAAACAGAGCATCCCTGATTGGAAATACGGAGACATTTAAAAGTAGAAAAGTATGAAACAAACAAAAACTTCACGTTAAAAGAAAAAGTACAGAAAGAAATTGCTGAGAGATGCATGAAAAGCTGCAAAATCATTCCAGGCAAAATTTCCCCTTGGCACACAAAAATCTCTTCTTTGCATAAACAGAATGACTAAAACTTTTCATTATCAATGAATTCAACATCCTAACTGTGCTGGCAGCTTAATGAATTTACTTTTGGCCAAATTGCTTCCGACCAAATTGTCTGCTCCGATGTGTAACAGGAAAATATCCAAAATAACCTGAGACGTCCGACAAGAAGGTGAATCAAGAACGCTACATAGGGGTGCCTGGGTGGCTCAGTGGGTTAAAGCCTCTGCTTTCGGCTCAGGTCATGATCTCGGGGTCCTGGGATCGAGCCCCGCATCGGGCTCTCTGCTCAGCAGGGAGCCTGCTTTCCTTCCTCTCTCTCTGCCTGCCTCTCTGCCTACTTGTGATCTATCAAATAAATAAATAAAATCTTTAAAAAAAAAAAAGAACGCTACATAAATCACGGCTCGTCAGAATGAGTGCCACGTGTGCGTTTAAAGCAGCATAAATACCCATTGATCTTGAAAGGAGGAAATGAATCCTTGTAACCATTAAGGAAAGAGTTACAGGTATAAGTAAGTTCAACTTAGTTGAGCATGCAGCCAACTGCAGGACTTTGACCGAAGGAAGAGATACTCTCTTCTCTTAAAAATCACCCGGGTTTCTACTGTTATTCAGCTCATCAAACCAAGTATTTCCTCTTAGGCTGCTTATTGCAGAACCTCAGTATCAAGGGGAAAGCAAATCCACTTGGTGCCAAAAGGGTAAGGGCAACTCCAAGGACATACCACCCAGTCAAGTCTGCAGGAAGAAGAGGCTGAAGCGTCAACTTCCGTCAACCCAGGAACAAAGTGCTTTCTCCAGAAGAAAGATTTCCTCTCCAAGGAGGCCAGGAGGCCCTTCTCCTCTTGGACTTTGTCTTACAAACACTGTTTCAAACAACTTTATTGAGGTGTAACGGACATACAGTAAACCACACATCAGATGAGTTCTGTTATCTTGGTATCCTGTGCAACTCTAACTAAGAGGCAGGCAGAAAGAGGGAGAGGGGAAGCAGGATCCCCCCTGAGCAGAGAGCCCGATGCGGGGCTCGATCTCAGGACCCTGAGACCATAACCTGAGCTGAAGGCAGAGGCTTTAACCCACGGAGCCACCCAGGTCCCCCTGCTTATGCCCTTTTATTCTCTCCTTTACACCCCTTCAGGCAACCACATCTGTTCTCTGTCACTATAGATTAGTTTGTTTTCTCTAGAATTCTATGCTGTTGCCACTGTCAGCGATTCATTCCTTTTGATTGCCGAGTAGTGTTCCATTGTGGGGATGGATCACATTTTATTTATACATGCACTGGTTGATAGACACATGGATTATTTCCTGTTTGGGCCTATTAGATGCAAAGCTGCTAGGGGCACCTGGGGGGCTAAGTCTGTTTAGCATCTGACTCGATTCCGGCTCAGGTCGTGATCTCGGGGTCGTGAGATCGAGCCCCCCATCGGGCTCTGCACTTAGCAGGGTGTCTGCTTGAGATTCTCTCCCTCTGCTCCTCCCCCCACTCACAAGCATGGGTGTTCTCTCTCTCTCTCCCTCTCAAATTTTTTTTAAAAAGCAGCAAAGCTGCTATGAACATTCAAGTGCTGGTCTCTGTATGGACATACACTGCTCTTTCCCATGGGTGAACATCTAGGGATGGCTGGGTCAGGCAGTGTGTTTAACTTCTTAAGAAACTGCCAAATTGCAGGGAGTGGGGGTTTTGACTTTGTTTTGAACCCAGGTAGAAGTCCCTAGGAGGACTGCCTTGGATGTAAGCATCTGAAGAGCAGAGCTGGGTAAATACAGGGGATGCAATGACAAGGGCAGAACCAGCAGAGGTCCACAGGGAAGTGGGGAGGGCCCGTCTGACCAGACAGCGGTGGGCCCCGCGTCTAGGCCATGCGCCCGGGAGCCCAGCCTGTGAGCCATCGTGGAAGCCGAGGGGCATGAGAATTCTAACGAGCGGCTGTGACGATGCAGTTTTGCTGGTGTCAATAAATATCTGTGGAATGAATAAATGCATGTCAGGGGAGGCTGAATGGGAAATAGGCACAGGGCTCGGGTTCTGAAGACAGAGAGCAAAGAGCCCATGAGAGAGAGGAGTGGAATGTATGAGAGGAATGTATGCAAGGCTGCCACTGTCATTTTACAGAGTGCCTCGAATCGGGATGGCGGTGCCTTTCAATGCTGGGAAAATGACACCCCCAAGGCTTGCATTCGCAATCTTGCCAAACATATTGCTGTCTTTAAGTCTCACGGTTAAAGACGTCTTTGAGGTCTCTTGAGCATGTAGCCAGTGGGTTATCTGATGGGAAGCCATGATGGGATGTAACACAAAATAAGCCAAATAAAGAGGTGACTCGGCAGACTCTCTTCTCATGCCCCCCCCCTTTCCTGGCCCACCTTCCAGACCCTCTGTACCCTGCAGTCATTCTGCCCTGCCTCTCCCCTTAACTGGAATCGCTGGCTCTGGGGTCCTTGCAGGCTTGTTAGTGGCTCAGTCAGATAGCCTTTCTCCGGTCTGCTTCTCCTGGGCTTGGAGCCACATTCGGTCCTGCCACCCAGCCCTTCCTGGCTTTCTGTCTCTCCAAGGCCTGCAGGCCTCAGTCCTCCCACGGAGCTCCAGGAGCACAAGCCCATGCCCTGGGAAGCCAGACTCTGAGGTGGAGAGGATGGGGGAGTGCTCTCTTTCCGCAGCAGCACTCCTGGAACGGAGGGGAAGGAAGCAGGATTAGGCCAAGAAAGAAGTGAAGGTGCAGTTCCGTCTCCGCAAAGACCTCAGCCAGCCCCACAGGGAGCTGGGGAGCTGCTGGCACAGACCTTCAGAGCCTCAAATTGGAGCAGAAGAGCCAGATCCTTAGGGTCTCTGTAGATCAACCACTGGATGGGGGTGGCCCCTGGAAGTAGGCGAGGGCTCGTGTGCGCAGTGTTCTTTACCCAGAAGCCATTCTGACAGCAATCCCAGCAGCGGGAGAACCAAGTCTTCCCTACCAGGATGTTGGGGGCTGGGGAGCAGAGGGTTGTGGGTGATACAGGACAGCTTTCCCTGTACCTGCCTTCTCTCTGACTGCTGCTTCCTGGTCATGGTTGACCCCTTACTCCCGGCCTATGGCCTCCTGCTCTTCTCTGTTGCCAAGTTCCTTCTTGTTGTTTTGTTTGTTTGTTTAAGATTTTATTTATTCACTTGAGAGAGAAAGAGCAAGCAAGCCTGAATAGGGGGAGCAGCAGAGGGAGAGGGAGAAGCAGGTTTCCCACTGAGCAGGGAGCCCGACATGGGACTTGATCCCTGATCCCAGGACCCCAGGATCATGACCTGATCCAAAGGCAGTCACTTAACCGACTGAGCCACCCAGGTGCCCAGCCAAGCACCTTTTTGTAAATCACTACCAAGGAGAACCAACCAAGAACACTAGCTAACATTTATTGGGTGCTTGCTATCCTAGATAGTAGGTGCTGTGCTCACTACTGCCCGTGTACGATCCCATTTAAGTTCTCTGAAACCCAATGTTTTCAGAGATATTTAAACCTCATTTTATCGCCAAGAAAAATGCCAGAAGTCTTCCTACAAGAATTGTTTCTGCCATGTCACCTCCTGGCTCAAACACCTCTGACAGCTCCCACTTATGGTCAGAATAAAAGCCCAGTGTCCTAAGCCAGCATCCAGCCCTGCACTATTTGCCCTGAGTCTCCTTTTTCACAATGCTTCCTTCACTCCTGCCAAATGGCTCCCTTTGCTTGTGCCTTAAGCTAGCCTGCCCCAGCCTGTTTCTAGACTTGCTCAGCTGAGCCGCCTGACTAAGCCTATCTATTCATTCTTCCTTCTTCCACTTATTCATCTGCTCGTTTGCTACAGACTTAATATATGTGAGGCTGTGTGCTAGGTGCTGGGGACACAGTGCTGACCAGACCTGGCCTATCTGTCCCTTTGGAGCCTCAGACTCTAAGGAAAAACACAGACATTATTCAAATATTTGACAAAACTTTTCCCAGTGCTAAGAAGGAGACTCCAGGCATGCTGAAAGCTTAAAAAACATCCATAAGAACAGTATTGAGCTCCCTCCAGGAGCTGGCGACCCTTGGAAGGCCATGGATAGGAGTGCTGATATCAACGGCCCTCCGTCTTCATACCCCACTTTCTTCGTGGGGCTCTACCTAAGCATTCCTGCCTTTTGGGTCCTCCATGTCCTCCTCCCAGCATTCTTCCTGCAAACCACCATCTCTCCCAGATCAATTGGAAGAGGCTTGTTAACAATAGTTATTTATCTGAGGGCTCAGTCTGTCTCAAGTTCACCATATGCATGAGCGTGCCGCTCACTAATTACAACACCCCCCATGATAACCTTGTTTCTTCTCATTATTGCCCCCCGCCTCCCGGTCTCAGCCGATCCTGAGCAGGGATCAGGTATAATTAGTTTATTCGGGAACTGAAAGAAATCAGGGCAGGTTGGTGGGGAAGGCAGTCCGTAAAAGGAGTGGTATCACGCAAGTTAACCTCCTGGGAAACCGGAGCTTAATCCTGCTGGGGACATTCTGGGCAATGGTGTGGAATGCACACACCTCGGAGTAGTCATACCCACGGGGGCAGGAAGTCAGTGTACTTGCTCCCCAGTTCCCATCAGACGTGGGCTGGTTGAGAGCTGGGTGTGAAGGTGGGGTCGGCATTAATTCCTGGGCACTTCTGGCCTCTGCAGGGCAGATGATATAGGCATGGCAGCCAGAGGAAGCCCTCAGATGAAGAAACACAAGCAGTGAGGGCATGAGGTGGGTTCATTGCTCCCATATTACAGACAAGAAGAGTGAGGCCTGGGGAAACTGGTCCAAGGGCACGCGGCTAGGAGATGTCGTGCCATGATTTTCTGGAGTCCTTCTGGCTCTAAAGCAACATAGCAGGCCCCTTGAGAGGCATTATCTCATCTTATCCTTCAGTACCCCTTCCAGTCCTTTGCACAAGGCTAAGAACCCACTGGCGATTCCCCAACCACTTCCTGGCTGATGAGCCTTAGCGATGAGAAGCTTATTAGAACCGTAGAGTAACAAGCTCTTAAATGTGCCTCTTTCCTTCATAAAGGCCGGTTTTACCCCGTTTCTGAGTCAGCTCATGTGCTTCTCAGATCCTTTTTTGTCCTATCACCTCTTCCACTCTGTCGTCTGCAAAAAGGAAAACTGAGGGATGCCACTGTGGATGGCTCCCTTTCACGAAGTGGGGGCCAAAGCCAAGGTTGCCCTTCCTGGCCTCCAACAAAATCCAAATGCCCCACCAATCCTTGTTTTCCCTCCATGAAATTCCCCTAACTCAATTAAAGAAAAAAAAAAATCAATCAATTTACATGGTAACAGAAAAGGACAGGGTCATGTATAAAATATTCCCCCATCTGTACTGGAGGGCACGGCTTACACGCTTCAAGAGCACAGTCAAAGGCTCTGGGGATTTGTTTTTCTTTCCCTGACCCGAGGACTCTGATCTCTCACTTAACCTCTGACCTCTTCAATTCAGATAACCAGGGAACTGGCAGCTGGGGCTAGGGGAGCACCCCCAATGCCACCCCGCACAGTCCAGGCTCCCAGGCTCCGTCTGGCCTGGGAGCTGGAACAAAGGGAAGCAGTGCTCCCCCCTGCCCCCCCCCCCCCCCGCACTTCAGAGCCCCGCCCCCAAGGACAGCAACCAGCCCTGTAGGGACCCTGGCCTATAACCACTTCCCGCCAGGCCCCCCACCTGGCAGCACAGGGGGCCGCCTCATTACAGCTAATGCCATTTAGAGCCTGCTTTGTGCAGCAGGAAAAATAATAAACAACATGCACCCCTGGCTTTGACTCCATTTTAAAAACTCAAGCTAAAACAGGCTTCACCGAAGATCCATGACCTACCCCCACCACCCCCATCAGCCTTTTCTTTTTTTTTTCCTTTCTCAGGCTTCATTTAAAACAAGGCCAGAGCCTGGATTTTTAACAGCAGCTACTTAGAGGTGGGTATGAGCCACTTGTTTGAAATTGAATCAGCCGTTTTTATTAAACCATATATTTTCATTCTTGCCAGAGAAGCTGGGAGAGGACTTTGGAGGCTCTCTGGTGTTCTCTCTGGTGCATTTTTACTGACAGGAGTGCTGCCCCCCCCGCCCCCTTCCCCCCACTGTGATCCCACTCCAGTGCCGCGGAGCTGGGGCTGGACCCAGATCCATTGCAGCCCCAGAAACGAAGCATCGGAAAGACCCCTACCCCCAAAACTCACTTGTAAATCAGAAGCCCACTCCCCGGCCTCTACCTCCCAGCTCGTTTTCAGTCCTGTGTCTGCTACCAGAGGGGACCTGCTGGTGACTTCGCAGCTCAGCAGTGACCACCATGGGCATGCCCCCGAGCTAGATGACTCCTTTAGCTCTGCTTTGGCAAGAGGCTCGCTGCTGCCTGCTGGACCATGAGACGTCTTAGCGACAGACATTTCTTTGGAGTCTACAGTTCCCATATACTTGTGGAGGGCCTTTTACGCATTCTCCCATCTTCCTAGAACAGTGCCTGGCACACAAGGACAGATGTCCCTAGGTGTCATTCGTATTCACTGCCAACATTTACCAGGGGCCTCCTATTGTGTGCCAGGAACTGGAGACAAATAAATGAGACCTAGCCCCTACCTTCATGGAAATCATGCTCTCAGAATGCGGTTTTCTACCCAGCCAACACACTGGAATCACCAAGAGAGCTTTTAAGAAAAGCTGATGCTGGGCCCCGCCCCCAGTGATTCCAATTTAATTGGTCTGCATTCTTTCCGATGCTTGATCAGGGCTGAGCACCAGGGCTCTCCAGGGAAGGGCAGACAGCAAACAGCTATGCCCCAGGGTGAAGAGGGCAGGAGCAGGGGGTTGTGTATACAAGGGTCTAACTATGACTGGAGTGGGGAAAGCTCTCGGGAGGAACTGAGACAAAAACAAGTTAGTATGGGCCAGGCAAAGATGTTAGGAAAAGAGAAAGGGGGAGAAGATTCTAGGAGACGGGAACAGCTCGGGTAAATGCCCAGACTGAAGATGAGAATCGCCAGTAGACTTTCTAGGAATTTAACGTAGCTGGAGTTTTGGGGGAGAGAAGCCATAGGGGATGGGGGAGAATAAGCTGGAAGGGTCAGTGCCCAGGAACTGGCAGGGTCCGTCATCCACCTAAGGGGTTAGAACTTGCATAAGGTCAATGGGGAGCACAGAAGGGAAATTCTTAGCTTTACATTTTGGAAAGCTCCGTGGCTATAGACTGGGTTGGAGGGCAGCCAGACTGGAATCCAGATGAGAAATAACCGTGCATGGAACTAGGGAGGTATTGGTCCAACTTAGGTAGGGAGCAGACCCGGAGAGACAGTGTGGGAAGGTGTCAGAGTTGCCCCACCTAAGGACCAAAGAAGCTGGGGTATATGCCCACTAACTCCTGGCATTGGTCTGAGGCTGCTCCTCTGGGGGTTAGCTCCCCAGCATTCTGGCTTGCCCTGTCCCTGCTCTCAAGAATGCTCCGGCCAAAGAAAGCTCCCTGGCAGAGAGTGCCAGGTGCAAGCTATAGGAAGCCATCCGTGCATGTGAGAACACTGAGTGCCAACAGAACCGGGGAGAGCTGCCACAGAGCTGTGAGGAGGTCTTTACCCACGGAGTTAGGGAACAAAAGATTGAGGCCAATGACTCCTGGGAGAGGCTAGTGAGTGTGGGATGATGGGTGGGGGTGGTGATGAGGAGGCAAAGGGAGCAAAGGAAATAACCTCCCAGATGCTGGTGGAGGGCAGGAGCCATTAGAAGGGAAGCTTAAAACCCAGGATAAGAGCAGCACGGCTGCAGGCAGGGGCCCACCAACACCCCTCTGAGCGTTCATGCAGGCAGAATCAGGGAATTCTGGTTGTTCAAGTTCCCTGGACCCTTGGGTTTCCAGGAGGGAAGGTTGCATTATTTGTAGCAGGCTCACAAAGAAGCTTAATGGGCTATTCTGAACCAGCTTTAATTCTGGGTCATTCCCCCAACCCCCATCTCATGCCTCTTCTCTCCTCTCCCCATGATATCATCCCTGACATCATCCTTGGTCCATTTCTCTTCCCTGTCCAATTTCTCAAGCCCATCAAATCAGCTGCTCTGTTGTTTATGAATTCATTCAGGGCAAGGAAAAGAAATCCATTCAAACAAACTCAAGTCCAGAGGCTAAATTATTGGAAGGAAGAGGGCTGGGGAAGGAACTGAGGGCAGGAAATGCAGTCAGCCTCCCTGCCAGTTCAGAAGCAGGGACCGTGAAGAGCCCCCAGGAGGACAGACAAGGCTTTTCTCATTTTTCTCTGAGGCCCCATGGTCTCTTGCCTTTTCTTCTCTCTATCCATCTGTTCTCCTCTTGGTCTTATTCCTTTCTTCTCTCTGAGATTTCTGTTTAGGTGAGCACAGGTCCACTCTAACCTGGCATCATTGGCTTTAGTTTAAGCCAATATAAATGGCCTTCAGTCTTTGTCTCAATTCCTAATTCTCAGGAGAGAATAATCCAATTGGTCAATAATAGAAGACCCAACTCAAACTGGCTTTAGGACAAAACCAAATTTGTTGGCTCGGGTATAAAAGTAGATGTAGGTTTCAGGCATAGTTGGGTCCAAGGGCTCA
The DNA here is from genome assembly GCF_902655055.1 of Lutra lutra. Lineage (NCBI taxonomy): Eukaryota > Metazoa > Chordata > Mammalia > Carnivora > Mustelidae > Lutra > Lutra lutra. The sequence goes on along the minus strand of NC_062278.1, from coordinate 183,421,992 downwards.
AGCTCTTTCATTGGGAACTCTTGACTTTTAGCCCTATTTTGTTTTGTGTGGGTTTCATGCTCAAGCAAGCTCCCTCTAAGTTTAGATCCTCCAGTTTGGCAGTCTCAGTAGAAAGAGGACTTCTTTCTGCCAGAAGTTCCAATCAGATTCCTAGGATTGACTCTCATGGAGCCAGCCAAGATCACAATTTCATCATGAAACCAGTTACTGTCCAGCAAATGGCTGGCCAGACCTCGTAACATGAGAACTCTGGGACCAAATGGATTAAAAGTGGGAGAAGGATGTTTCCCTGGAGGTAAATGATGGGCTGGCATCAGAAGAAGGAAGTGTGGATATGAAGAGGCAAAAGTTAAAAACCAACACGGCCATGAGGGTGATGCCATGCCTTCTGCCTACTCCTGAGAGCTCTGAGCAGTTTCCTTATGATGATGTGGGAACCAAAGCAGTCACTGAGCCCTCTGAGCAATCTTTCTGAAGTCTGCCTCTGCCTCTCCAAGCCCTAGGGACCAGACAGTGCTGACCTCCACCGCATAGCCACTGACCACTATCATTGTTAAATATCGCATTATTGCTGAATCTGCTAGTAAGTATCCACTGGCCTGACTACTCCCAACCCAGGCCACCCAGGCCCCCCTCCTGGAATCCCCAGACTGCCGCTGTCTAGCCAATCAAGAGTTAATGATGAACACAGCAGCACAGGAATGGCACTGAGACATTGCTCCAGCCCCTTCTGATTAGCTGGCTGATCTCATAACCTATCAGCTATCCCACTACTCTGGGGCCAAGAGTTAAATATTTCATCCTGATTCTAGCAATAGTGTCCTATCTGTTCTCCCTCTTTCCACTCTGTCCCTCACACCCCATAGTCCATCCTTCACACAGCTGCCAAAGAGCATCCTAAACCCTGAACTGAGCTTCTCACAGGCCTCCTTTTACTCTCCCCAGTGGCAAGTCCAAACTCCATACAGGTGTCAGCTCACCCCTTGGGATCTGGTTGCAACGACCTTTTTCCAGGCTTAGGCCCTCCCACTCCATCCCCGCTCCCACTCAACATGCTTTCCTGATGCGAGTGCTTCTCCATGCCCCTCTGCCCTCATCGGAAGGCAGCTTTCCTCCATCTGATACATTTTACACAAGTATTTACAGCAATCCCACAACGTATCCCACATGGGATTGGAATAGGAGAGGACACCGAAACTCAGCCATGGGAGTCACTTGACCCCAACCTGAGGAGCTCCCTGAAGGAAGATTCCTGAAGGATGAGTAGGAAGCCCGGGAACGAACTCAAGGAAGCTGCCCTGATACACTGTGATTCCCAGGAAATCAGTCTCAAGCACAACACCCTCCCCCCCCCTTTACTGAGTACCTTCCACCTGCAGGCATGGGAAACATGGGCCCCCATGCTTTATCGCACACGGTCCACAACTACAACCTGTTTCCGTAAGAGTACCTGTTCCATGCCCATCATGAGGCGATGGCAGGACCTAAGAGGGCTAAGAGGAAGGACCTGGCTTCCCAACCAACTTGCAGGGCCAGCAGGTGGGTCCTCTCAGGGAGCCACTGGCCACAGGAAGGCTGCAGCTGATACACAGGTAAATACGGTAATTCTTTCCCCCTCCCAGCCACAGCAGTGGGGATATGAATTGATTGTCAGAAGCTGTTTAAGGGCCTGTGATTGAGGAGATGATCTGAGATAAGCTGCTCCAGTGAAATAAAGGCCTACAGCTGCCTGCTTTCGCATCCGCCAGCCGCTGTGCTTTTCTCAAAGGCTGCTCTGTGCTTCGACACCCACTCCCACCCACCCCACCCCCAGGAGGCAGGGAGTGGAGCACTCTTGCACACTTTGGGAGGAGGGAGACCCTATCTGGTGACAGATGACATACTGAGGACTGAACCTGAGGGTGTAGGAAAATGCAATAGGGGCTGGGTATGTCAGTTTCCTTTTCTTTGTAGGCAGGTCTGGATTATGAATCAGAATTTCCTGGGAATCTCAGCACTGGAAGGAAGGAGGGATCAGGGAGACTCAGCCCTGTCCTGAGCCAGAGCATGTGAATTTCCCAACTTCACGTGGAACATTTCACCCAGAATCAGTGCTTGCATCTGAAATGCCCATCCATCCATCCGCCCACCCACTCTTCATCCAGCACATACAAAATGCATAAGAGCTTGGGCTTTGGCCATTGACAGATGCCTTCACTGGGTTTGGTCACTTACTAGCTATGACCTCAGGCAATTCACCCAACCTCTGTGAGACTTTGGATATTAATGCCAACCGCCCAAGACTATTTGAGGATTACTGAGATCATGCCCACCAGGGACCAAGCCTGGTGCCGGACATACACAAGGGAGCAGCTGAGACAGTGTGCCAGGGAGTAAAGTAAGTGCTACGGGAACTTCAAAACAAAATCACAGAGTTTTTTGAGGAGCTCCCGGTTTAGGACACAAATAACTATGCCATAAAGGAGAGGGCATTAATGTTACAAGAGGCACAGAAGAACTAGCATAGCAAGAGATTTCTTCCCATTGAAAGAAGGAAGACAAGGGGATTGGGAGTGACATTTGAGCTGAACCTCAAAGGACAGGAAGGAGAAAGGGTCATTTTGGGAGGAGGGGAAAGGGCAAAGAAAGCCATATTCTTAGAACCTTGCTCCTCAAAGTAGGGTTCAGGAACAAGCATCCCCTGGGAGCTTGTTTGAAATGCAGACTCTTGGGGCCACCTACAACCCTTTGAACAATGAAGAAGAGCAGGTGCACATGGGTCTGAGGCGCTCAGGGCTGATGATGACCTCTGATCTCTGTGACATGCACTTCTGGCCAAGAAAGGAAGGAAGGAGGGATGACCTCCCTGCATGTTTGGGCTGATGACAAGAGCATTGTGCCAGGTCTCTGGCTGGGGCATGCTCGCAGAACCAGGAGTGCAGGGAGCAGAGCCCCAGAGGTACTGGAGGGTAGCTGTTTCAGGACAGAATGTTCTCTGAAGCTGCGTTTGAGCCTGTTGGCTTAGGGGACTGAGGTACAGTCTTGGCCTTTCACCCGCCCACTCTTTTATTCCACAGGCATTTTGGAGGCACTTTTATGGGCCAAACGCCATGCCAAGCTCTGCCCTAGGAATGGTGTTAGCTCTCAGGCACGTCACCTCCCCTTTCGGCCCTCACTTTCTCCATGTGTCAAGTCCAGATCATTGTGTCTTCTTACCTCAAGTCGCCTCCACCCCCAAACATTTCCGTTCCCTACTCCCTTGCTATCCCAGTACTTCCCTCTTTCCTCCTCACCCCTCCTCCGCTCCTTTTCTCTCCAGTTGCCTTCTCTCCAGCAGGGAAAATCCCCAACCCTCGCTGTCTTAGACCACGCTCCCAGAAGCAGACAGCGAAAATGAAGATTCCTGTGAATGGGAAGTGGGGGGTGGGAGCTGGGACTGGGGACAAAGAAGCTCCGTCCTGCAAGGAGCCACTCAGTCCTGGTGGGGATGGCCAGGGCTAGGGAGCAAGGTGGGCCAGAAGCTTCCAGGCACTTTCAGCTCTCTGATGGCACAGCCCAAGCGGGCTCCAGCAGCCTGAGGACAGCCCGTGAGTTCCACGAGGGCTCTGGGGCAGGCTGCAGGGCAGTGAGACCATGGGACTTGGGGTGCAGGAGAACCTCAAAGAACTCTGGGTGTATGGATACAGCCCTGACCAGAACCACTCCACTCTCTAAATAAGTACAGGCCAGGCTGAACTGAGGTTCTTAGGAGATAACAACGGTAATAATGTGAGGCTGTAATGTTCCCTTTATTGAGTGCTTGCTTTGTGCCAAGCCCTACCCTACCCAGTAACTACACAGTACCTCATGTTGTCGATGGGACAACTCTCTGGGGGCTTCTCAACTCTCCTAACTCCCACCCCACCCCCAGCCCACACAACTGCCACTGTACCTATGATCTTTCCAACTGTAAACAAAACAATTAACATGTATGATGACCATAGAAGCTTATGAGGAAACCAGAATGGAGAACAGTCTTCAGGCGAGCCAGAGCCCTTGAGAAATCTTCACCCCACCCACCCTACAGACCTCCACTCACTGCCAGGGCTTTGATAATTATCTGGAAGACAGAATGATGTGACTTCCCAAAAACTTGCACTCAGATTTTCCATTGGTCCTTTAATGGGCCTGGAAAATTCTGTGCAGCATTGTAGATACACAAAATCACATAGACTAAATTTTATGGCGATTTAAGTCATTTTGCAAGGGTATTTTGGACTATACATGAATTCCAGCTGACTGTAGAATCCAACCCTGTGTTAAAGGGTAGGTTTGTGACATAGTCAGTATCTCGTTGCAAAGACAAGAGAGCCTCGGCTCAGAGAGGGGAGACAACCCGCTCAGGGTTACACAGCTCATCAGGGAGGTGGGGAGGATTGTGAACTGGGGCCAAGGAGGTACCAAGACTCCGTTCCTGATGGCAGGGCCACGCTGTGCCTGATGCAGAAGAAAGAGGGGCACTCGGTGCTTCATGGAAACCGTGAGTGGCCTGATCGCTCTGGACAGCGCTCTGAGCAGCCCTTGGCTCTGCCCCTCCTTGGCTCCATAGAGAGGAGATAATCCCTCATCCCTCCTTTACCCAGCCTCCTGCGGTCCCTATTGGCAGCAGCTGCCTGACACTGTCTCTGAAAGATGCTTAAGACTCTGCCAACCCAGTGTTTAATGCATGCAAAGCCTTTTCCAAAGAAGTCACTTAAAAAGATTACAGAGGACAGGATTGCCCCTCCCGCCTGCAGCTTAGGGAGACTCTGCAGCTGGCCTGGAGCTAAGCTAAGGAAGCCGAGTCTTTAGCAGCCTGAAAATAAAGTGAGCCTTCATTTGAGAAATCACTCAGGATACCAGCTGCACGGGTTCAGTTCACTGATTCATTCACCAACTATTTGCTGCACATCTCCCGAGTGTGCATGCTGTGCCGGGCCCTGGGGATAGACTAGGGACATGGCTGCTGCCCTCCTGCAGCTTACGTCTAGGGGAAAGTGCCCACTCTGTCAGGAATCCCAACTTTCCTGTTATGTGTCTCCTCGGGGTGTGGGTCCTCTGCCCTGCTCTCCCCTGGAGAATAGCTCAGATGCCTTCTCACTCCCCCGGCACTTTGGGGAAGCCTGCAAGGTTTGGTCAGGCCCTGGGAAGGCCCCCTGTCTTGCTGTTCGGATGGAAGAAGGGGGGGGGGGTGTGAGGGGAAGGCATACAATGCGCCTGCAGAGAAAGGGGAAGAAAGGCAAACAGTTGTGTGTGAAAGGAAGGGAAGGGAGAGGGAAAGTCTCAGGATGATGGCTCTTGTGGCCAACTTCCCGATGGAGACTGGACACGGGGCTGAAAAGGACTGGCTCCCCTCTCTCTTCTGCCAGATCACTCCAGGTTCTGAACATACCAAGAAAGAAAGAGATGGTTGATGGACAGGCAGAGATTGCAAAGAAACATAACCTAACCTTGCAGTGCCATCCCCCAAGGTCACGAGTCTACTCAGATTTTTTTTTTTTTTTAATCTGACACCATTAACAGTTCTGGTCACATGCGCCAGTGCCCTAAGCCAGGGGTTAGGAACCTCCAGCCTGTGGGATGACTCTCGCCTGCCGCCTGATTTTGTAAATAAAGTTTTATTGGAACAAAGCCATGCTCACCTGTGTATTTTCTATGGCAGCTTCTGTCCTGCAGTGGCAGGCTTGATCAGTCGTGACAGTGACTGTGTGGCCCGCAAAGCCTAAAATATTTACTAGCTGGCTATTTACAGAAAAAGTCTGCCAACCCCTGGGTGTTATTTCTAGGATCTCCAGCCTTCAGAGTTCTAAAATTGCTTATCAATTCTTCAGCACTTCCTTTAAATTCACTCATCCAATATTTATTAAAGCCTACAGTATGAGAATATTCTCTTTTGGTGGTAAGTGATGGAAAATTCAGCTCAGGTGGGCTTAAGCCAAAAAGCGGGGGGAGAGGATTATTATCTCCTGCAGCTGGAAAGTCCAAGGATTGTAACATAAGCAGAGCTGAGCCCAGAAGCTCAAACAGCAGCATGCCATGGTGGCTAGAAGTGACTTGTTTCTAAACACCGGAACACAGCAAAGGCGATAGGATGTCACTTCCATGATTAGGTTACAAGAGATTCTACCCTCTGTCCTGCTAGTAGATGCTACTGCCTTTTTCCTTGCCTTTCCTTGTAGAACTCAAGGGAACGGAGTTCTGCCAACAGCCGTGTGAGCTTGGAAGCACAGCCTGTCCCAGTGTAACCTTCCATTGACCCCAGCTCTGGCTGACACCTTGCCTACAGCAGGGTAAAGGAGCATGAGGCAAAGGACCCAGGGAGAACGTGCCCAGATCCCAGATCCACTGAAACCCTACGTAACAATGGTGTGTTGTTTTAGGCCAACTCTGGGGTGATTTGTTACACAGCAACAGATAGCTCATGAATTCCCTAATCTCCCAGGGAGGCTGTAACAGTAGTATTTAGTGCGGTATCTTGCCATTACCAATGGATTGGGGTTATCTGTAAAGGACAAGGAGGAAGCATGTTTTTGGCCAAGTAGCATTGTCTTCTAGAAGCCATGGAAGTATTCCTGAGAGGAGAAGCTGAAGTCTTGGATCAGGGCAGTGACAGAAGCAATGACAGGCAGGAAATGGATTCCTGACCCCTTATTTCTTTTAGAACTGGCTTCCTTTTGCTCAGGAGCAACTGCTTCTTACCAACTGGCAAGATCCCCTCAGCCCCTCAGACATGACCTGGTTCTCACACAGAGCTCCTGAACAGGAGCTCAAATCAGAAACACAGATGTAAAAGAGAAACAGACTGGGGACACAAAGCCACTGGCTCATTCAAAAATCCCACATTTCCTCTTTTCCCACCCTCTCCATCTCCTCTCTTGGAGGATCCGGTGGCAAAGTGACATCTATTTCCTGGATAGCACTGAATGTCTGCGATTCCAGATGCGGAAATGAAACTTAGCCTGGAAGGCCTCTGCGGGAATGAAAAGAAACTCAGGTCCCTTTAAACAGTACAGATCTGGGGGTCTAGACATGAACTTTATGGTTAAAAATCCAGCTAGCCCAACCCTTCTGAGTCTTCACTGGGGGAGTTTGGAAAATGCATAATTTTAAGTAAGGCTGAATTTATGAGCATTGTAGTTATAGCAACAGACATTCAGCTTCTGGGAGGCGGGTCCATGAGACTGTTAGGTGACCATCAACTTCGTAGCAGAAAATGCAGGAACACCAAGGCTGCTAAAAAATATATAATATGACCCAGAGAAAAGGGAAATGGCAGGCCAGAGGGAGAAAAATGAAGGATGGAAAGGCCTTTTCAGAGAAGAACTTGATGAATCTTTTTGTGAAAGAGAGGAGCTTCGTTTCATGGGCTCACTGCAGCTGGCTCAGGCAAGTAGGAAGAAACCCATCAGACAAAAGAGCAGACGAAACTATGGATGCAGCCCTCGGGGCCTGCCAACCGAGGATTAGGAAACAACAGAAAACATATGGATGGTGGCAGGAAGCACTGCCCGGGATCATCCGACCAGAGCAGGCAAGAAGGAAGGCATGGGCCCCATTCTCGGGGGTGCTTCCCTCCCTGTGGCTGCCGTGCAGACCTCTGGTTTCCCTGATTCTGAGTTGGTCCCTATTGTCCCAGTGAACATTTTCCTTGTGGGGTAGGGTAAGTCAAGGACTCGTATCCCCCAACTTCAGAAAGCACCGCTCCCTGCCATATGAGCCTCGTCTGCACACTGGCACAGGACTGGAATTTCACAGTGCTGTTCGCATGGACAGAACAGCATTTAAAATTAGGCAAGAGGGTCTTGCCGTGGCCCCAGTGTTAAAGGGACCCCTGGCCTGATGCCTCCCTCCACAGAGTCCCCGGGAATGAGGGGATGTGCCCATCTGGATCCCATGGCCCTGCTCCCTCTCGTCCCCACTCTGGGTATCTGGGATTCCAAAATGTCCTGCCCCGTGGCCCCGACCCTCTTTCCAGGATGAAAGCACATCCCTTCCCTTCTTCCTTATTGGGAGACCAAACTTGCCAAGCAACAAGGACTCCCCAAGCCTGAGTTGACTTTGGGGCAGCTGTGAGTGGCCACCAGCAAGCATGGGTGGGAGAGTCTCTTCAACCACCCAGGATGGGGCCAGGGGTGAGAGAAGACCAGTGGGCAGGGTGGTAGGGAGTGGTTCTCCCCAGATTCCATATTCTGCCACAGAACGCCAAGGATCCTGAGAAATCTAAATTCAGTCCTGGTGCTACAGAGATCGGGACGGTATTAATTGTCAAGGTTGGAGGGTAGCATGTATTTTACGTAACATTTTGCTGGTGAGATTTACAATTTTAGAATGCTCAGAGATAATGTATGCGGGCCCCTCTTCCTACTCTTGCTCCAGGATCCAGAGTATGAGGGGCCCACAGCCTGAACGCAGAGCTTCTGGTTCTGCTCTCCTCTGCTTAGCCGCTGTCATCCCGGCCGGAGAAGGAAGAGCCGTTGCAAGCGTCACTCCCTTTCCTACTGCGAGCCCAGATACGGAAGGGTATTTCTGCAAACTATAACAAAACAAAAAAGCCACCGGCCCCTTGGCTGGAGTGCAGCAGGCCGGCGTCCTCCCAGCCATCCCCCACTGCACCCGACACATGACGGCTACAGAGTCATCTTCTTGCTTCTGACACGTGCCCTGTGCCCTCTCCTCCACTGACATCAGCCAGGGGCCCAGGCTCTTGCAAAGGAGTTCCCCACACAACCCCCTGCCCCGCCTTCCCGAGCTGGCCCACGCAGCTGATGCAAAAAGCAGTTTCTTGTCTCAGCCTAGACCCTAGCAGGAAAAATCAATAGCAATTTGGCCCCTGGCCAGCCTCCCATTACTCGGGAGAAGCCAGTCTTATTTGCCATTCACCAAACGAAGGCAGAGGGCGGGAGCCTTCAGACAGGAGGCAGCCCCAAATCCTTTCCCTGCGTGATACTGGCATGGCCTGATTTACAACTTTGGGAGTTGCTGGGGCCTCAGGTGCCCCCGTCGGGCTGGGTCTCCAGCCCAAGGTAGGGATAACCGAGAACAGCAGTGTGTGTTTAGCTGTTAGTGGGCGTAGCCACGCCCCCCGCTTGAGCTGGAGCCCTCTGAGCGCGCTTGGTAAACTAATGGCTTGGGACTCTGCAAGTCTAGTTGCTCGTGAGCTCTGAGAGCCTCAGGGAGATGGCCCATCCGAAGGGACAACAGAGCTGGGAGCCTTAAGTCTGGCCTCAGAACAAAGCTTTGATTGTTCAGAAGGGCACGGAGACCAGGAGGTCTTGTAGGTTTCACATTCCAGCCCAAGGTCCCATGGGCTTGGGTCAGTCCTGGGACAGGAGGGAGGAGGGGGAAAAGGTTGTTGGGGTAAGGTGTTTCGGAGGCAAAAGTATTTTTAAGACTCTTTTCTCAAACCTACTTCCCTAGGAAGACACAAATGAAGAACATTTAGTTGGTGCTGACGCTGTATCAGGCACTCAACTGAGAAGGCAGTCCCATTTCCTCAGTTAACTTTTACTACTACAACCTTACGAAACAGTACTTCTTTCGTCAGCGACATTTTATGGAGGAGGAAACCAAGGCACAAAGAGTGTCACCCAGCTAGGAGAAAGGTCAAACCAGGGTTTGAACCTGGGCAGTCTGGCTACAGCCTCTGGCCCTTAGCCGCTGAGCCCTACAGATCTGACTGGTCAGCTCTTAGATCTGATCAGATCAAGTTTACAGTCCAGGGGGTTTACAGCAGATCACTAAAAGAGCAGGTCATGATTATAATTCCTATCTTTGTTTCCTTTCATGTAGCAAGGATGCAAAAAATATCAGACCTGGGGGGAGAGGGGCGCCTAGGTGACACAGTCAGTGAAGTGGCTGACTCCTGATTTCTGCTCAAGTCATGATCTCGGGGTCCTGGGATTGAGCCACGTGTCAGGCTCCATGCTCAGCCAGGAGGGTGTATGAGGATTCTCTCTCTCCCTTGCCCTCTGCCCCTCCCTGCTCCCTCTCTTTAAAATAAATAAATTGACCTTTCTAAAAAAAAAAAAAAAAAATCTATCAGTCTTGGTCCCAGCAAGTAGTGAGGGAATTAAAAGGGGCAGGAACCCACCAGTTGTTCTGGTTTGAAACCCAAACAGTGTTTCCCGCCCCCCATTCTTGTCCACCAAAACCTCAGACTGTGAAGTTACTTGGAAATGGGGTCTCTGCAGTTAATTAGTTAACGTGAGCTCACACTGGATTGGGGTGGACGGGACACACAGTAACTGGTGGGCTTGTAAGAGAGGAGAGGACACTCAGCAGTATGCACAGGCGACAAGACCAAGACAGAAAGGGATGGGGGTGGTGTGGTTATAAGCCAAGGAATGCAAAGGACTGCTGGAAACTCCAGAAGCTGGGAGGAGACAATGACACAGGGAGGTATCTTCCCCTAGAGCCTTCAGAGAAGGTGTGGACCCGCTGAAACCTTGATTTCCTATTCCTATGAAGTCTCCAGAACTCAGATAGAACAAATTTCTGTTGTTTTAAGCCACTTAGTGTGTGGTCATTTTTTTTTTTTTTTAAATAGCAGCTCTAAGAAACTACTATACCAGTTTCGAAAAAAGTGTTCCACGTGGTTCTAGAACACATGAGCTGCTAGAATTGTCTGTGTTATAGTTTAGGATGCTAGCCCCGGCTACCAAAAAGCATGACTTTGCTTCCTATTGGCCATTATTCTTTGCACAAATATCTCTCTTAGAGCATGAAGAGCCATCAATTTCTAGCTGCCTTGTATCCATTTTTCATTCTAGCCACACCAGGATTTCTCTGGAAGAAATTATTGGCTCCTTGATGCAGGGAAATTCCTGACAACCAAGTCCCACTACAAAAGTCAAAGGGACAGACGTCCCTCTCCCTATTCTAGTGTGGCCAGAGAAGAGGCCCACTGTGTCAGCTCAGACAATTGGATTTTCTCTTCTGAATTATTGCATAATTGGAATCTATCAAAATATCCATCTACGTGAGAATGGATAGCTAAACTGTGTTATTCATATGACGGCTTACAATACAAAAATGAGAATGATAAACTATAACTATACTCATTACTATAAATATATACCACAAACGTAATTTATGAGTAAAAGAAATTTGCCTTTTAAAAGTCTATACTCTCTGGTTTCTATTCAGATCAAGTTCGTAAACCGGCAACATGAATGTCTACTGTCAGAATTCAGGAGAGGGGTTGTACCTGGGCAGAGGATAACCTTACTCACAAGGAAGTCTGTGGCTCCAGAAAGGTTCTGGTTCTTGATCTCAGTGCTGGTTACATGGCGGGGTCATTTTATTAAAAATTCTGGAGCCGAACACTTATGATTTTGTGTACCTTGCTATATGCATGCAACACTTCAGTAAAGATTACCCCCAAAACATTCTCTTCACACTCCTACTTCCTTTTAGCCCTTTGAGGACAGTGGAAAACACAGGAGCTTCGGTTCCTGGGAGAACATCAGCAAACCAGACAGAGGGAGTGAGAACGTCCTCCATTCACCAGGAGGACAACATAATGGTACCTTGTTTTCCAAAGGTGCCCAGGAAAAGGGGCCCAGAGCAGAGGACACAGAATGGCTTATGCTATGAAGTACTGACTGGACGTATTCATGCACACAGGCATATGGTGATTTCTATGAATGCTCATTAGGAGGAGATTCTGTAAGAAGTCAGGGTCCCGACTTATAAGTGGGGGACAGAGCTAACAGAACCCTGGTACCTGTCACTAGTGCTGGTCTGGCAGCTCAAGGCAGACATGAGCATCAGAGATCTTTGGCAATGCCTTTCCATATAAGTTAAAAGATGATGATAACAAAGAAAAAGCGCTTAGTCCCAACAAAACCCACAGCTTCCAATGGGCCAATCCCTGCAGGTAAGGAGGTATCTAATGTTTTCATGCATATTAATTTGATGCATTTGATTCTCCCAGCACCCCTATGAGACAGCTATGCAAGGTGGAGACAAGGTCCCTTCATTAAGTGGCAGGGTAGCATGTTAATTTAAAGAACACGTATACTGAAACTATACAGACCTGCGTTCAAATTATGACTCTATTACTTACTAGTTATGTGGTCTTGAACTTGGCTCTTTACTTTCTTAGGTCTCAATTTCTTCATCTTTAAAATGGGAAACAATAACATTACTTACCCGATGGGATGGCTGTGAATATGAAACAAGATTGCGCATATAAAGTACTCAGTGGCATGTCTGACACATAGAAAAAGACTCCCTAAATAATAGCTGTTGCTTGTATCTTTTTTCTTATTATTGATAATCTTATCATTTCTTCTAATGAGAAACTACAGAACACGGGGAATGGTACTATTTGTCTTTTATAAACTTCAGAATGGATTCTGCTAAGTACAGTTCTCTGAGATGGATATTTTGGACATGGTTTTATCCTCACGTAACTCTTCAGAGCTAATGAAGATAAAATTTCACACACGCCTGGGACACAGCACGTTGAAATACTGGCCACCTAGCCCTACTGGCTCACATCTGCTGGATCTGAATTTCTTTCTGTTAGGAACGCATCTGGGCATTACTCCCTGGAGGAAAGAGGGAGGGGAAGGGCATGACCCTTTCTTCCCATAGGTGTCATCTGTGATAAGAGTAGAATGAAGACCTCTAATTGATTCCTACTTTGGAGGCTTCAGGATGCAATGGAAAAGTGATTAAGGACACTGTGGAGGAAATGTATGGGGTCAAATTGGCCTTTCTCCTAAAAACACGTAACATCTGGCAAATTTGGCATCTGTTTTGTAATATAATCTCTAAGAGAATAGACTATCAAGAAAGGACAACTGAATGTTTCAACCAACCGTGTGACCTCATTTAATCTGGAGATTCTTTTTCTCTTTGCTAACATCCCTCACTCAAATGACCCATTTCCAAAGAATATCCAGAAGGTGTAATGATGCAGATATAATACACTTCTTATATTTCTTAGATGCAGCATTTCTCACTTCGCGCTCTGCAGACGTAACTCTGCAAAATGCTTTCTGAAAACAGGGTTCTAGGATGAAATAAGTGCAAAGACGTTAAACGCTATTACCGAGAACGTTTCGTGGTCGTCTCTCCAACGCTGGTTCTCCGCTTTTCCATTGCTGCCTGGGGACCGACCAAAGAGCCTGCCTAGAGGGTCATTCCTCCTTCCAAAATGGAGCTTGTGGCCTGGGCCTCAGCCAGGCAGCAAGGCATATTTCCCTAGTAATAGTGATTGGGTCAGAGATGGGCACGTGACACAGCTAGACCCAATGATACACAATAAGGGTTCTGCTAGGCCTGCTGGGAAATGGCAAATGCTCTTTCCCATTGGCTTGTGGGGTGAGGTGTGAAACAGGAACTATGGCAGCCCTCTTCCGGTCAGGAAGGGGAAAGCTGCCTAAGCAGGAAGCCCGCACAGAAGCAGCAAAATGAAAGAAACAAACAAAAACGACAACAACAACAACAAAAAAAAACGAAGGGAAAGCATGTAGCACCTATGAAAAGGCTCTCCTCAGATCTGCTGGGACGAGGACAGTGGACTGATGGCCCAGCCATTGCAGTCTGAATCTGCCATCACCTCTCTTCCGATGGCTGAGGTGGCTGCTCTCCGCCGGGGGCTGGCGTGTCTCGGCACTAGTCCAGGCCCGTTTCTGTGAGAGGCCCGTTGCCACATCACCCTGCTAGTGAGGATGAAGAATACTGCGTGTCTCCTGCGCAACCTCCTTCAACTCGGCTTGAAACGTTGCGTTTTTATCCTAGAGATGGTGCGGACAGCTAGGAATCTCAGCCTTTGTTATCTGGTGCTTCCAGGGCACTAGTCTGGACCTAATCACAGAAGACTCCGCCTTCTGCTTCCCACTCTGCCTACATCTACATACTCCGGGGCAGTCTTTCTTTTCAGTGACCCTTATTCCCCACTCCCCGTGCTACCACCCAAGTTCAAAGGTTCTATTTCATTCCTGTTGTAAAAATTGTCTCTTGCCTCATCCCTTCTGTAACAAATTCATCCTCGTTAAGCGACCACATGAAGTTTCTTAAACACCACTCTGTACACTTTTCTTCCCATTTAAGACACTGTCTCTGGGGGGAAAACAACCTCTTAGGTCTTGAGGGCCCTGCAATCTCTTCCTGGTCCGGCATTTTCTAATCCACTGAAGCTCATTCTCACCAAGATCTGGCAAACGGGCTCTTTCTCTTCACCAACACGCTGCTTCTCCCTGGCTTCTCTTTTCGTATCTAGTCCCTATTGTTCACCCCACCAGCTCTCTCCCTCTTGACCTTCCCCTCGGCTGTTGTCTTTTGAAAACAACAGGACTATGTCAAGTCATGGGGGCTGGGGAGTAGATTGCAAAGACACAGCACAGTGGGGGCCTGGGATCCCAAGAGAACCCAGGAAAGGTAAACGGTTGAGTCTCATGGACATTGGAATGGACTTTGAGATTTGGCCAAGCAAGATGGTTTATTGGTTCAACTGTGGACTCTGAAGTCCAACAGTCTGGGTTTGAGATCTGGTTTTTCACTTACAAGTTGCCTGAGCTTGAGAAAATGGATTAAGCTTCCTTTCCACATTTGGGAGATAGAATAAAGATAAAACAGAATCTATAGGGTTATTGGGAGGCTAAATGCAACGATATATATAAGACACTTAGCCTGGTGCCTGGAAAATGGGAGGTGCTCAGTGAAGGCAGGTGGGTTTTGTGTTTGAAGTTCATCTGGGAACCAGATCACCGAACCCTACCCACAGTGTGAGTTGATGGATCCTTATTCCTTATCACCATTTCCACTACTCATTGACTCCATCTCCATTTTCTGTGTCTTCTCTAGGTTCTCCTCTGTCTACCTGTTGATTCCTTCCTTATATTTCTGCTTCAAATCTTTTGGCTCGGCCACTGCTCATGGTAGTACCTCTTGGACAGCATTTCCTTCCCCCTCAGCAGCTCCTATTGGCTGTCCTTGGTCAAGAGTGCCCTCTGGACCGATCAGCCATGGCACATAGGAGAGGGGCCTATGGTACATGCACTGCACTGCCCCTTTCCAGGGTGGAGAGGATGGGGAAGGCATCAGTGGGCATGGATTGAGCCCCTATGTATGCATGGTGTCACATGTCCCCTCTGCACTTCTTCTTCCTAAAGCACAGATGGGAGGAAATGAACCTTGTCTAAGCTCTACCCTGTATCAGACTCTGTGCATTTACACATAACCCTCACCCATTCAGGGCTGGGGCTTAGGGACCATTCCTCCATTTAAAAAAATGCTAAGTGGCACCTAGGTGGCTCAGTTGGTTAAGCATCTGACTTTGGCTCAGGTTGTGATCCCAGGGTCTTGGGATCAGGCCCTGCATCAGGCTCCCTACTCGGCGGAGGGGTGCAGGGGAGGCTGCTTCTCCCTCTCCCTATGCCGTTCCCCCTGCTTGTTCTCTCTCTCTCTGTCAAATAAATAAAATCTTTAAAAATTAATTAATTAATTAATTAAAATGCTAAAAGTTGTACTTTATAACTGCATTGGTATAAAGATGAATAAAATCTGAGCTGGATTCATTATTATATATTTAATATTATTTATTATTCTCTTCTGTTTTTGCACAAAAAAAAGACATGAAAGTTGCAGCATTATCACGGGCCCCTAACAGTTTCGGGGCCCTAGGTACTGCATCTACGGGGCCTAATGGAGAGGTCGGCCTTGCACCCATTACATAAATAAACAGAGTCCCCTCACTGGGCTAATTGTCTAGCACAAGCACCACATCATTCCTCAAAAAAACAATGGAATTTTCTGAGGATTTTTTCCCCCAGTAATTACAGGGAACCAGATTAAAAGGATTCTTTCTTCGTTCCTTTTACACCAGGACTTTGGAGGAGAAGACAGAGGCACCAGACATGCTAGTTGAAAGGGCTATGCCTATGCAAAGACCAAACTCAGCTTATTTCAGTTTCTGAGAACAACGAGAGGTGAAACACATCTCAGGGCTCCCTTTTCAGACAGGTCCCTTTGGGAGGCAGTGCAAGGCTCTGGTTAGACAGCAGCCCCTGGAGTGTTCGGACTCCAGCCTGGGCCCTTCCTGGCTGTGAAGCTTCGGGCAAGCTACCCTCACTCCACCTCAACTTCTGTGAACGTAAAATGCTTCCAGAGTGCAGGATTTTTATGAGGATTAAAAGGAAAAACTCATTTGTAGCATAGTGAGATCTAAAGAATTATTAGCCATTCATTACGATTAGTGGCTGCCAGAGACCGAGAGGCTGTCTGCACACGAGGGCAAGGAGTGATCTGGTCCGTTAGCCATGTTGGCCAATGACAGCTCATTTATTCTGTATCAGCTACCCCAAGAGCAGGCTTGGGGTGAGACCAGCAGACCGCGACAAGGACGACATTCACAAAAGTCTGCCTTTCCGGAGTGTATCCTGTAGGTAGGTTCCAGGCTGCCTACCTGACTCACGCTATTTCGTTTCATTCTCCCAACCAATGGTGAGGTAGACATTACTTGTCCCATTTCACAGCAGATGTGACGGCAGAGGGGAAGAAACAGCTGTGGGGACTGTCCTCCCTTTGGCTCTTCCCTTTCTAGCTGGAGGGGGAGGTGGAAGTGGACATACGTGAGAGACAGCCCGGACTTCAGGGAAAACCCGGCTTGGTGTTAAATTAATTCACACATTTCCCAACTCTGTGGGTAGGTACTTTGTGGATGCATCACCAATCCAAGGAGAGTGGTTCCCGGCTGCTGCTAAAATAGAATCTAGGACTTCCTGGGCGCATCACATTTCTCAGACTTGGCAAGAGCGGCTGCAGAGCTGTGAACAGAGCTTAACCCTTTCCCCTCTTTCTGTGAGTCAATGGGGCCAATGAGTGCAAGCTTTCACCCAGCTTTTGGAGTGGTTTTTGCCACAGCTGCCGAGGACAAGAGCAGCAGCCGTGGAGAAATTTCTAGAGGATGCTCACATCTCCACCTCTCAAAAGCTCCTGCAAAGCGTGTGGGGTAGCATTTAGAAGCCCTTGCCCTGGATCTCTGAGTCCAGCCCCACCCACCTGTCACAGCTCAGCCCCCAGCTCTCTCTTGTTCTCTGTTGATATTTAGCTGCTCCTAATTCCTCAGTAGACCATTCGGTTTTTCCATTCTGGTTTTCCAGACACACCTCTCTGTGGGATGGTCCTCCTCCCCAGCTAGCCATCTGCTTTTCGACGCCCTGCTCTCAGGTGCCCTTTCTACCAGATACTCTTCTCTTCCAGAAATCCACTGTTGCATAATAAGCCACTCTCAAACTTAGCAGTTCAACGCAACAATTTAGTATTATTGTTCATGGTTACGCAAGGTGCTGTGGGTTGCCCGAGCTCAGCCGAGTGGTCTCGCTTGGGGTCCTTTATCCGGGGGCAGCCAGATGACCAGGGCTGGGGCTCTCTGAAGGTTCAGCTGTGCTGAGCACCCAAGATGGCTCCTTCATGCACCTTCCCATTGCTTGGCTAAGACGGCTGCTTGGTGGGTATCTTTCTGTCTTCTTGTGAGGCCTTCACACGGCTGGTTGGGATCCCTCATAGCACATGGTCTCAGCATACTCAGACTTTTTACATGATAGCTGGTCTCTCCCAGAGCATGTGTTCCTGAGAACAAGGCAGAAGCTAGGTTTTTTATGTCCAAGCCTCAGAAGTCACACAGGTCACTTCCACTGACTTCTATTGCTTACACTGGGCAGCCCAAATTCAATACACAGAAGGCCTACACAAGGGTGTGTTTGCTGAGCCATGAGGGTCACTGGGAAGCCATCTTGAAAACTGGCTACCACTTTCCTGTCTCCCCCCTTCTCTGTGCTCCCATGGGATCCACGTATGCCCCCTAGCTCAGCACCTCTCTCGTGGCACTATGCATGCTTTCTTTTTTTGTTTCCCCACTCCACTATGAGTACCTCTGGTTGGTTGGTTTTGAACCTTTGGTGCCAGTTTAGTGGCTGGCTCTCATGGAACACAGCTTCATCCATGAACAGTGCTGTGATCTAGAGCTCCATCTGCCTCCAGTCTACTCCAGGCTCCAATCAAATGGTGCTCTCACCTCCCAGCTGAAGAGGGCTCCCCTGAAATCCAGCCCCAGTCCAGTCCAGTTGCTGTCCAGACAACACAGAACCAAGCATTTCCTTTTTTCCTTCTTTGACAACAAGTTAGTTCGGTTCCTGAAAAAGACACCAACTGGCAGCCCCGCAAACTGAGGAACATATGTCTTCCTCCAGAGGGGCCCCTGTGCACCAAGAAGCATGGGCAGATTCTGAAGATGGTAGTTGAGTGTGGGCACGCATGGATACCCGGCTGTGGACCTCACCTCCTGGGGACCAATCCTGCCCCTATAGGAAGAGGCAAGTGGGGAGGATATTTCCTCAAAAAATCACCTTCTGGCACAATCCAACAATTTGACAACCTGCCTGGTTTCAAGCTTCAGTTCGGCTTAAGTTCTTCCATCTTTACTAGATCTGGGGTAGACTGCTGTGGGAAGAAGAGTGAAGAGAAAATCTATCTTGATAGTGGAGACCAAGGCAAGGATTATGGGATGAATTAGGAGAGAAGAGAAGTGAGAAAAAAAAATGTCTTCCTTCAACAGGCTATTAGGGAAATGCTGGCTAGCTCCTGCCCTTAGAAACCATACTCACTCACCTTTCTCCAAATCGTGGCCCCCTTCTTCTTCTTTGCTAACAATAACAAATATAACAAGAGATGCCAGTCAGCAGTGTTTACTATAGGCCAGGCACTGTGCGAAACACTTTTTGCATCTTACCCCTTTGAATCCACTTCCCTTCTGGGAGATTGTTGTCTCACCTATCCCTCCCTTCCCCCCTCCTCAAGTGTACACAAGAAATTAAGAGATCTTCAGAGAGATAGAGGAATTGAGCAGAGATCAAAGGCTTGTAAGTGGCAGAACCAAGTTCTTATGCTGGTCTGTCTGCCTCCGAAGCCTTGAAGCTCAAAATTGGTCTGACAGTATCAACATCACCTGGGAACTTACTGGAAATGCCAATTCTCAGGCCCCATGTAAGACATGGATCAGAATTTGCCTTTGAACATGACCAGGTGATTCTTTCACATTGGAGTTTGAGTGGTCTCAGCCTCTGTCCTGCAGAAGGTAGCAGTCCTGAGACCATTGTTTTGGCACACCAGCATCAGCTGAGCCTCGGCTGAGTGGTGCCTATTACCCAGCGCATGTTAGCAAAAGCAGATGTGACCGGCTATCTCCAAATGGGGCCTGAAAATACAACAAACCCCAGGTTACAACTATCAGGCATTGTTATTGGGATGGCTCTTTCTGTATCCTCTCAAGATAATGTAGAAAGAAACTCCCTTTTTTTTCTTTTCAATTATTTTTCTAATAATATATAATTTACATGCAGCAAAGTGCTCAAATCTTAGTTATGTAACCACCAGCCAGATGAAGATAGCCAACATTTCCAGCACCCTAGACAGCTCCCTTTCCAATCAACACCTTCCTTAATATTCACTCTTCTGAAGACTATCCTCCTAAATTCACTTCACCTAACTTTGAACTTCAAATAAATAGAATGATGCAGAATGTTTTCTCTTGTGTCTGTCAGCCATGAGATTGTTGTGTTATCTCAACATTTCGTTCCTTGTGATTGCTCAGTACCAGATACCAGTTTGTGTGTCCTAGGGTTGATGAACATTTGGTTGTTTTTTTGTTTTTTTGCTACTATTATTAAAGACGCTGTGACCGGGGCGCCTGGGTGGCTCAGCAGGTTAAAGCCTCTGCCTTCAGCTCAGGTCATGATCCCAGTGTCCTGGGATTGAGTCCCACATCAGGCTCTCTGCTCAGCGGGGAGCCTGCTTCATCCTCTCTGTCTTTGCCTTCCTCTCTGCCTACTTGTGATCTCTGTCTGTCAAATAAATAAAATCTTTAAAAAAGAAAAAAAAAAAAAAGACGCTGTGACCATTTTTGTGCATGTGTTCAGGTGGACATATGCACTCATATTCTCTGAGATAAATGCACAAGCACTGAATTGCTTTATTCAGCATACAGTAGGCTTTATTAGTTGCTGTCAAATAGTTTTCCAAAGTGACTGTACCAGTTTTTACTTCCACCAAAAGCAAGGGAGAGTGAGGACTCCTCTTTAGTTCTAGGCACATAGCTAGCCAGGATTCCATTATTCTGTACTGAGTTGTTTTCTTTTGAAAAAGGGAAGGAGAGATGTGCTCCTAATTTCCTATCTAAGAGATGATGGCCTTCCACATCATCCAAAATCAATAGATTGCTCATGCGTGTTTGTGTGACGTCAGATATCAGAGGCAGAGCCTTTTTATGGCACACAAGAAAAGACACTTGATCCCAACAAGCTGCGACAATTGAAACTTTATAGCTTCTGCTCACATTAGAAAAAGGTCCCAAAGATATAATCAACCTTTACAAACATATGGGGCAAATTTCAGGGCAGTATACGGGGAATTCAGGTCACAACTCACATTAATGATAACCTGAAATAATAGCAGCTACGTAGATAACTCCTGCACGGCAAGCAGAAACTACACCCCTGAGGTCTTCTCCACATCAGAGGCCATATATTAACACACACACTTCCCCTCTGGGATCCTCCAGTTTACTAGAAAGAGCCAACACTTGGGTCTCAGAAATAAGGGCTCGGGGCACAAAGTCCATGCTAATTGTTCGCTGAACCTCAACCAGCCATTTAGCCTGTCCATGCCTCAGTGCCCTTTCTAATAAAATGAGCAGCCCAACCTCCAGACCTCTCTTTCCCCTCCCTGACTCTTAGCCAATACTTTCTTTTTTTTTCCACTCATTTAGAGAATCTTTTTATTTTGAGATCATTTTAACCCTACAGAAGAATTGTAAGAATAGAAGACACTCCTTTACCCTGTTTTCCTAGGTTCCATGGTTAATATTTTGCCATTTTTGTTTTATCACCTCTTCTGTCTAACCAGGATTTTTTCCCAGAAACATTTGAGGTTCATTGTAGACACCATGTGCCATTACTCCTAACACTTCAGCGCCAATTAAGAGAAAATGGGATTTTATCTAATATCAATGAAACACTATTATTTCATGTACAGCCCACATTCAAATTTCACCAATTGTCTGAATAGTCTGTTGTAGCGCTCCTGCTTCTCCCCACTCAGGACTGGTTTGGGATCATGGATTGCATTTAGCTGTCATTGTTGTATAGTCTGTCTTCATCAGAAACTGTGTTTGAGCCTTTCTTTTTCTTTCATAGTAGTGTCATTTTGAAGACTGCAGACCGCTAGTTCCACAGAATGCCCTTGGACTTGTCACTCTACTCTCTTGCCACACTCAGACTTGCACATCTCCCCAGAAATGATGTTTTCTTTCTACCAGGCTTTCATCTGAGCTAGCCCTTCCACCTGGAAGGCCCTTTCTTTTTTCTCTTTCTCATGGGAAATCCCCATTCAACCTTCTCGAGACCTCTCCTAATGCCCCCTAAGGCATGGACAGAAGCTCCCTCCATGGGCTCCCATAGCCCCCCAGGTGTAGCTCATCTGATCATCTACCAAACTGTACTGTGCTGTGTGTGATGAGGAATCACTGACCACCACCCTAGTCGGGACTCTTCCATCTGCCCAGGTCAGGTGCCCCCTAACAAGTACGGTCATGAAAGCTTTGCACAATAGCTCTTCACCACCGTATCGCCCACTTTATGCCAAGGGCTCCTCTTTGACTCAGGGTTAACCTGGCACATGCTTGGACAGAGCTCTCCTGGTTCTGTCAGAGGGGCCTGGCTAGCCAGTACTGGGGAAGCCGTCTGTAGGTGGAACAATGCTGTAGATAATGGCACATCAACTGGGATATATGTGATAATGACAAAAATAAGAGCAGGAGTTTTAATAGCAGGCACGTAGCACTCTTACTCTGTGCTATGTCTAAATTATTTACCGATAATAAATCATTTACTGCTAGGAGGTAGATATTTTGGTAATGTGTTGGAGGTGACTTGTACTGGTTCACGAGAGCCAATTGTTAAATATTTATGAATTTCACCATCTGGTGTTTAAACCATTGATCGCTTGCAATTGACCACTGTGGGAGTATTTATCCCACAGAAATCAGCAAATGCTAAAAATTATGGCTTTGATGAGGGGGGTGTGGAGGGGAAGAGAGCTGATTGACCAGCACACTGGATATTGTTATTAACCTCATTTTATAAATGAGGAAACTAAGGCATAGAAAAATCATTTACCTTGCTGGAGGTCACATGGTATGTTCACTGTCTACTGCTGCATGACAAATTGTCCCCAAATCTAGCGGCTTAATGCAACAATAAATATGTATTATTTCTTATAGTTTCTGTGGGTTGGGAGTTCAAACAGGGCCTGGTAGGGATAGGTATCTCTGCTCCATGCTGTCTGGGACCTCAGATGGAAGCGTAGAATGCCGTGGCCTGGAATAATTTAAAGGCTTGTTCACTGGCAATGTGTCTGGCAATTAATGCTAGCGGCTGCCTGGAGCCTGGTGAGAGTTGTCAGATGGAATGCCCGGACGCAGCCTCTGCACATGGCCTCAACCTCCTTACAACATGGTGGCTGGGTTCCAAGGGCAAGTGTCCCTAGAGAGAGAGATTATCAGGTGGAACCTAGACCCTTCTTATGATTTATCCTTAGAAGTCACACAGCATTCCCTCTGCCTACTACTTTGGTCAGGGCAGTCACAAGCCTCTGTCTGTGTCCAAGGAGAGGGAGTAGAACCACCCTTCTCAGTAAAAGTGCCAGTCACATTGTGAGAAGAGCCTGAGGCATTGGCGGGGAGTGGGGGTTGCAGCCATTTTTGGAAGATACAGTCTGACATAGTAAGGGATAAAGCTGAGATGTGACTTCACAGTCAGGCTCCGGAGTTCATGCTTGTAAGCAACCAGCTACACTTGCTCCAGAGAAGGGGAGCAGTTGGCTGGAGAGGAGAGCAGTCTCACAGAGCACTGAGTATAGGACCAGAGCTCCATCTCTTATCTACCCAGTCCTACTCAAACCCTTTTCATGGACATCCAGTCCGTTCTAACACCTCCCTTTTATCCACATCCTAATCCTGTTTTGTTCCCAGTAGATCTTGGGAGCCATTAAAACCAGTGCCAAAATCCTTAGTTACCAGAAAGCTGCCCCTGCTTTCCCTCCTTCCACTGCTCTGGCATTGAGATGACATCCTTGCCTGCACTTGGTCATGAGTAGCTTCCTGAAGGAGGGCTTACCTTCCTTCCAAAAACAGGCCAAATTCTTCTAAAGAATTTGTAGTAAAGAAAAAGAAGAACATAAAGTTGTGGTTTCCTGAGGGCAAGTTGAATAAATGTGTTCTAAACCTTTTTTCCTCACTAGACTCTTTGGGTCTTACTTACTCACCCTGTTGCCTCAGGACCTGCCGGGAAGTGAGTGCTTTACTTATTTTATGAGTATATTGATAAAAAGAGCAAATAGGTTTTGGAGGGCTGCTCTGTGCCAGGTAATGTCCTAAATGCTTTATAAGTATGGGCTCATTTAATCCTCACAAAAACGCCGTAAAGCAGGATCAGAATAATCTCCATTTTACAGGTGGGAAAATAGACATCAAGAATAATTTGTTCCAAAATCACAGAGCTAGTAACTGGTAGAGTCAACCATAGTACCCTTCTTGACAAAAGGTAGCAAAAGAAGGAGGGAGGGAGGGAGTGGTAGGATAGAGGGAGAGACGGGAATATAAATTTTATCCCAGACCAAAGCACTAATGAAATGCGAATGTTGTTATTTGGAATGTCACTCAAAACTTCCTACCACAGTGCCTGAAATTCCCACTTTTTACATTCTGTCTTTGGATTAAGTTCCCTAGATTATAAGTAAACTTCAACAAAGATAGCATCAAGACATGGCAAGCTTGGGACACCTGGGTGGCTCAGTTGGTTAAGCGGCTGCCTTTGGCTCAGGTCACGATCCCAGTGTCCTGGGATCGAGTCCCACATTGGGCTCCTTGCTTGGCGGGGAGCCTGCTTCTCCCTCTGCCTCTGCCTGCCTCTCTGTCTGCCTGTGCTCACTCTCTCTGACAAATAAAGAAATAAAATCTTAAAAAAAAAAAAAAAAGACATGGCAAGCTCTTGTGTAAGTTAGTACCTTCTACTTTGCACCCTGGCAGTGTTCTGAGACTTTGGACCGTCAAAATGGCAAGTGTGGGGAAATGGAAGGGAAAACATCCATCCCTTGATCAAAGTTAAGATTATGAGCAATGCCTTGTGGGGGGAAAATAAGAAAGAAGCCCTAAACTCTCTGCTTAGATGGGGTAGCACCTCAGGGGACAGCCCAATAACAAAATATTCTTCCCAGGGAGGCTTAAAAGAAAAGGGAGAGCTCTTAGAGCAGGGTAAAGAGAATCCCCAACTCTTTGGCTACGGTCAGAGTTCGGACAGGGCCTCCTGCTTCCAGACGAAGGCTGAGGGGCAGAGGCTGCTAAGATTTATTGATAAGAGAAGCCTAGAGAGGAGATCGCAGAATTGTTAAGAGAGGATTAACTCAGGACAAAATAACAAGAGGAAAAAACAAGGATTACGCATCAGTGACAAGTGGGCCTTGGTGGAAGTCTCAAGAAAATTGGGCAGCAAAAGAATGAGAAACATGGGGGCCAAAGGTTGAGTTGCCAAAGCCAGAAGCCACAGCCAAACCAGCCTCAGAGAATCCACAGAGCCTGACCTCTGGTTACCCCATGTCAGACAAGAGACTTGTTCCTGAAAAGTGGTATACAAGTCAAACACTGGCAAAGGGAGGCATGTTACAAACCCGAAGGGAGTGAATCACTTCATTGGTGTGGGTTCTCTGAGAAGCAGCCCCGAGACAAGGACTTAAGTGAAAGTGGCTTATTGGGAGCTGAAGGGAAACTAAGCATGGATGTGGAGACATGAGACAGGCAGGACAGGCAGTTAACAAAGGGTGAGTTATCCGTCAGCAACCATGGTAGGCAACTGAAGCTTAATCCCATAGGCATTTTTGCAGGTGCTAGAGGCCTGCAAAACCACACTCCTAGAAGCACAACAAAAGGGGATTATACAAACAAATGACAGGCTATGCTTTCAACAGAAAGCCATGGAGAAAGAGAGAGAGAATTTAAAAGTGATTATTTACAAGTAATTTTTCACACCAAACAAAACTCTTACTTGTCTGCTCCTTCTCAGATTTTTTCAGAATGCACACAGGTTACTTGCTGAACAAAAATGATGGACACTCCCCAGAAAGGAAAAAGCGCAGCTCCTAAAAGTTAGAGGAGAATTTGCCAGATAAAAGAATTCTAAGGCAAATCCTCCTGAAAAACAAAAAGCTCCCTCCAGTAAGGTCAGCACAGTTTCCCAGTTTATGTGTGGTACAGAAACACAGCTTGAGGAAGGGTGGGATACTTCCATTCAGGCAGTTGGCTTCCAGGCAGCGCCACCTCTCCCTGTTACCTGAGAAAGCCAGAAAATTGCTGGGTTTGACAGTCACACAACTCCTGAGTCCAAGCTGTTCTCCTGGCCACCTGCGTCGTCTCAAGATGGGGCACCACCACTCTGTGCACCCCCCAATCTAGGTGTGGCCTCCAAAGAGTCAGTCTGGTGTCCATCTTGCCCTACCTCTTCCATCAGGACTGCAGTCCAGGGCCTGGCTTGGCAAGCTGGAGTCTGTCTCACCAAGGCCTAATTGAGCGGAAGCTGAGTGATTGTGACAGATCTTATCGGGCAGGGCCAGCCTGACGGGCAGCCTGCTCAGTGTCACGGTGGGACAGACTCTTCTCCCTGAGAAACCAAAGTTACATGCCCCATGGGAGTGTGGGAAAATCCCACCATCTGGGGCCATAGAGTGCCTTCCTGTTGGATGGTGGCCATGGTGGTTTTGAATATTCCTGTACAGTCTGGGGCGGGGGGGCTCGAATCATCTGAGGATCACGATGGGTGAGGTGAGGTTGGGGGATGCATTACCCTTCTGTGAGCTCCAGACACAAAGACCCTGAACTCCAGACACAGCAGGAAAGCAGGCCCGGTGCCTCTTGGCCCTTTTCCCACCAACCTAATGGGCCTCTTCCTTCATCCAGGCACCAACCTCCTTGCTCCTTGATCTCCCTCCACTCCTCACGTGGCCAGTCCCACCTATCCCCTACTTCTCACACATATACATTATATCTCCCTCCTCTTCAAAACTTTCCATCAAAGTGCACCTTTTCTCCGTGCCTAGGTTCAGCCTGATAGTCACAGAAGATAAAGATCTAATCAACCAAGTCATACTAAGTATTAATGAATAAGAACACGTAATTTATTAGGCGAAGGGAACAAATCCCCAACAGCTAAATTTTACCATTAGTTAGCAGGTCAGTAAGCAGAGATTTGTTTTGTTTTGTTTAATGCCTCCCTAGGAAAAAAAAAAATCCCAAACTAGATCACTTAGCAACGGGGAACTGGGTTCTCAAAGTAAAAAGAAACACTGCCAACCAGAATCTCACAAACGCATAGACTACTGGAACTTTAAGGGAATTGGGAGACTACATAATAATAATAACAATAACAATAGTAAACATGTATTGAGTAAATTTTATGCTGTACCAATTATGTTATCTGATTCAATGCATACAAAGATCTTAGGAAGTAAATGTGGTGATTCTCATTCCCATTTAATAGATGAAGAAATTGGAGAGGTAAGTAATTTTCTTAAGGCTATAGTGCAACTAAGGAAGCTGAACCCTGAAAGTCTGGCTTCAGGCTCTAGACTCTTCTATTATGCATTACTGTCTTCCACCTACTCTTCAAACTGAGATTGTATAGGGTTGGAGGTGGGAAGAATGATGAGTGAATGGCCAAGTCCAGACTCTCCCTCCTTCTTGGCACAACTTCTCTTTCATCAGAAAGCAGGAAGTACAATTCTATGAGTCATAGAGGGCACAGGGATACAGCAGAGATCCTGACAGTTACTTCTAACTACCTGGTATTTAAATGTCTTTTCACCATGACAGCTTTTGTTCAAGTGAAATGTTACTTGGATGTCCAATATAACCTGCAGATAAAAGTGAGTTACTCTGGTTGAAGTTGGGAGGAGGAGCCCAAACTTGAGTCTTGACCTTCCCTTGGCTCCTGCGGCTCTTCTATGGAAGGCTGACAACTTGAAAAGCACGTTTTGAAAATCACTTCCTGCTATAGATTGCAAAAGTGGCCAAAACTCTTTGTAGCTCTTTCCATCAAAAGGTGGAGTCCATTTCTCCACTCCTAGCATTGGAGCTAGACTTGCTCTCAGCAGTGGAACACTGTCGAAGTAATGTTACCTAAGTCCCGGCCTCAAGAGACTTTACACTCTCCTGTACTCGTTCTTGGAGTCCTACCACCACGCAAGCAAGTTCAGGCTGGCCTGCTGGAAGAGAGAGTGCTTTGGCCTCAGTCATCCCAGCCAAAGCTGTCAGAGTCATCCCAACCAAGCCAACTGACCAGTTGACCATGCCCACCTGAGAGCAGCCAAGCCCAGCCTAGACCAGGGGACCGAGCAGCTGAGGTAAGCCCGAAATGCTGACTTACAAATCTGTGAGCTAAGTAAATGGTCTTGTTTTAAGCTCCTAAGTTTTGGAGTGGTTTGTTGGGCAGGAACAACTAACTGATACAGTTCCCTATAGAAAAATGTCAAAATGATACCATGACCTTTCTCTCAGGTCTCAAAACATGGTGAAATGGCATAGTAAGGAGTCCCTCCCCAGAGCATGCCCTAGCTGCACCAGTCCACCTGTGCCTTCAGATTTGGTAGGCCGAGGAGACGAATGTCCCCATCTGCCCTAACTTCAAACAGATTTGTAATCACTGAGAGGAAAAACAAAAACAAAAAAAACAAAAAAACAAAAACCACTCCATTACTTGGCCCCAGCAGGGCTAAACTTCCATCTAGAGAATTCTGTTCAGAATTAACCTGTGTGGAAAAAGAGAATGTTCCTGTTCCCCAAAGGTGCCTCCAGTCTCATGGCATTCTCAAAGCCTGGGGCGGGGGAATAAGTGGCAGAGAGAAGGAGAGAAAGTCTTAAAGGTTAAATCTAGCACATTAAAGTTGCTCAGAAAATGCCAAAAAAAAAAAAATGTAAATGAAAATTTTCAGCCACAGTGGGAGAGATCCAGGCCCAAGGCCCGGGGTTGATCTTTCAGACCATCAGGCACACTGCAAAGCTGTCTCCATTTATTTACTTCTAATTGAAAGCTGGCGTGCTGAGGGTTCTGCCACCCAGGCATGAAGTGTAGCCATCCGTGAAAGATCTCCCAAGACCTCTCCCTTTGCAGAGCATCCTTCATGTGCTTAAAAGGGAAAATGTCACGGGGACACTAAATTAAAACTCAGTTTTGTCTTTGAAAAATAGATTCAATCCTCAGTAGGGTGTGGCTGGAGAGATACCAGCATTAGCATAATTTCTTAGGGCACTTTATAGGCCAATCAGGAAAAAAAAAAAAAAAAAAAAAGGTCTCATGGAGGCCACACATGTTAATTCTCACAGATCGATTCTCTTGGGACTCCCAGTTCACAATGGGTCGTTTTCTCCGGGAGATTTTACCTCTTACAGGGTGGTTTCGACACAGTTGATCAGCTGGTGGTAAATACCATACAGAAAAAACATGTTGACATGCTTTCGAGATTGTTAGCCCCATACAATTTCATTAGTTCGCTCACTCACTCCCTTCGTTTATTCCGTAAATGCTTATTGGGTCCCTGAGGGGTGCAGGGGACGGTTTTGGCTACTGGACATACAACTGAATGAGATAACCCCCCTCAAAACCTGCAGTCTACCAGCAAGGAGAGACAAGCAAACAAGTTAAGATGGTTCTCCATTTACATAAGGGCTCCCTCTGGAAAACCTTCTGTGAGTCAGTTTTGGACATCAGCCAGAATCGTTCATAACTCTGGACCCATTCAGCAGGTATCCACGCAGTGGCTGCGGAGACTTCTGAGCACACACAGGGCTGCCTCCTTGGGCTCCTGCCTTTCTTCTTAGGCAAACTTTACCATCAGCATGTAGAGGTGAAGAACATGGGCACTGGATTCAGGCAGACCTCTGGCTATTGGCTCTGTCTGACATTGGTGTGGTCTTGGGCAAGATGCCTGACTCTCAAACCTGTTTCCTCATTGGTAAAATGAAGACAAAAGCAGTAGGATAGCAGAGAATGCCTACCTTGCGTTATTCTTCCCTTCTTTCTTAATTACAGAGTCTTGGAATTACTGAGGGCCACAGTGAACCCAGCTTAAAGACTATGTTGACCAGCTTCCCTTGTAGCTAGGTGTGGCCAGGAGAGCAATCTCTGGCCCATGAGATGTAAAAGGAAGACGTTGGGTGGAATTTCTGGGAAAGCACTGGCTGCAAAGCATGTTTATACAGCAAGCTGGCACTTTAAAAAAAAAAAATCTGTTGAATTTCTTCATTTTTTTCTATGTCAGGAATAGAGACATAATGGCAGGAGATACAGCAACCATACTGGATCATGAGGTAACCTTGAAGATGAAACCCGTGGAGAAAAACAGAAGAAGCCTGAGACTCTGATGATCATGTAACTACTATTAAGCCCATGGCTGCCAAATTACAGGCTTTTTGTGTGTGAAAGAAAAATTGTCTTTTAAAATAACTGTTATTTCTGGTCTCTTACTAAGAAATTGAAGGCAATCCCTAATACAAGTAGCTCTGAGTGTTACAATGGGAATTGAATGAAACCATTCGTGTACAGCAGTGAGCCCAGTGTCTCACCCACAGTGAACTCAGAAGAGTTCACAGTGAAGAGTTCACACTGTCATTACACATAAGAAATATTTACATTGTCTTGGTCAGCTCAGGTTGCTATAACAAAATACTAGACTGAGTGATTTACACAACAGGCATTAATTTTTTTATGGTGCCAGTGCCTGAAAATTCCAAGTTCAAGGTGCTGGGCAATTTGATTTCTGGAAAAAGTCCTCTTCCTGCTTGCAAATGACTAACTTCTTGCTGTGGCTTCACATGGTAGAGAAAAGGAGAGAGTTCTGGTCTCTGTTCCTCTTCTTAAAAGGACACCAATCCTCTCATGAGTGTCCCACTTTCATGACATCATCTAAAACTAATGATCTTCCAAAGACCTCATGTCCAATACCATCACATTGGGGCTTATCAATTCCTTGGACATCATTCATAACACACGTGAATCCTAGCAGAAGCTTTAATTATAGTTGATTTGCTTAAATTGGATTAGCATGAATAGGAAATTTCTTGGATTATAGCTAAGAATCCTGAGGTTATGATAAAGGGAAGTCAGTATCCTGGATAAATAAAAGTTCAGTGTGATGACTGGGGATTCGAGATTGTATCCATAAGCCATTCTTCCTAGCAGCACTTAGATAGATGGGAGGGCCCACCATTCATCAAAGCCACTACTAATTCATGAGAGTAAAACCACATCATCTGATTAAAGAAAGAAGAACTCAAATAATGAAATCAATGGTCAAACCACACATCCATCTTGTGTTTCCCTCTTTGCTTCATAGATGACCAAAGCAATAGCAGGTGACCTTAAGGAGTACTTGCCTTGTGCCAGGCTCTGTTCTAGGTCTTGCCTTGCAGTGAGTCAGTCAGGGCCAACAAAAACAGAGTGCACACTCAAAATGGGACTTTTAAGAGCTCAATAGAGGGGCCATTTGCAAAGCTATGGACAAGTTGTAGTGAAACCACAGGGAGAGTGCAGCACCTGGGGGTCAGTAACAATGGGGCTGTCACCCCTACCCCCAAGCCTAAAGTCATAAAGACACAGAGCAGTTACCAGATCCCATAGAAAGGGCCAACAGCCAAAGGCCAGGGCCTTTAATGGCAGGATACAGCCAGCTCACAATGACTCTACAGAAATGAACCTGACCTCACTCCTCTCCTGCTCCAACCTCATGTTTTTCATGGGATGAAACCTTTCAGAAACTCGAAAGCAGTGTCACCCATGACCATTCAGGCCAGCCTCTCAGACACAGCAGAATGGAAAAGGGTGGAGAGTGAATCTAGAGGGGCCATGGCCTTATTCTTTTCATCTTCCACAACCACCTTATGAGGTAGACATTATCATTATCATCTACCTCACCTTATGAGGTAGACATTATCATTACCTCCATTTTACAGAAGAGGAAACTGAGACTGAGAGAGAGAGGGAGATACTGAAACCATTTATGTAGTTAAAACATGTAATTTTATAAAGATGTACAACTTGGGTTCCCTAGAATGAGACAGAAAACTCCTATTACTGAAGCTACTCAAAATAAGGTATTTCTATTAAATGTACGCAACTCTACATCAGAGCTTAATAGCCCACACCCTTATGAGATGCATACCATGATTATTTCTATTTTACTTTGAAGAAGCAGAGGCTTAATGAGGCTAATTAAATCAGATAACCTCTAAGATCCTCTGAAATCAAAATAGTCTTTAATTCAGTGATTACTTAAAGCATTGCTTTTGACTCAGAAAAGTACAAGAAGCCCCCACTTACAGATCAAAAAGGAAGAAATAAAATTGTCCCTATTTTCAGATGACATAATGGGCTACATAGAAAATCTTAAGGAATCTAGAAAAACCTCCTACAACTAATAAATGAGTTCAGCAACTTTGCAGGATAAAAGATAAACATACAAAATCAATTATATTTCTATATACCAGCAAATGAGCACATGTAAACCAAAATAAAAAATACAATATAATTTGAAATCACTAAAAAAAAAAGGTATACGTATAGATCTAACCAAACATACAGAACTTTTTTTAAAAAAAAAAGATTTTATTTACTTATTTGAGAGAGAGAAAGATTGAGAGTACAAGCTGGGCAAGGAAAAGAGAGAAGCAGACTCCCTGTTGAGCAGAGAGCCCGATGTGGGACTTGATCTCAGGACTCTGAGATCATGACCCGAGATAAAGGCAGATGCTTACCTGACTGAGTCACCTAGACATCCCCATGTGTAGAACTTGTGTGTGAAAACTATGAAACACTGAAGAAAGAAATCAAAGAACATTTACATAAATGGAGAGACATACCATGTTCATGGATGGGATGACTCAACAGAGCAAAAATATCAATTCTCTCCAAAAGGATACACAGGGTTAATGCAACCTCTATCAAAATCTCAGCAAGACTTTTTAAAGGCAAGGGCAAGCTTATTTTAAAATTGATATGGAAAGGCAAAGAAACAAGAAAGCTAAATCAATTTGGAAAAAGAATACAGTAGGAGGAATCACTTGGTTGTATGACTCATTATATAGCTACAGTAATCAATACTATGTGCTTTATTGGAGGGACATACCCATAAATCAATGGAACAAAACAGAATCCAGAAATAGACCAACACAGGTATGGCTAATGGATTTTTCACAGAGGTACTAAAGCAATTCACTGGAGAAAGAAGTCTTTACAAATGGAGCTGGGGTAATTCATACCAATAGACAAAAAAAAAAAAAAAAAAAAAAAGACCTTGACCTATAACCTGTATCTCACACCTTGCATAAAAATGAACTCATAAATGATCAAGTAAAACTCTAAATCTCTTAGGAAAAAACACCAGAGAAAATCTTCAGGACTTAAGCCTTAGAGAAGAGTTCTTAAACTTGAGATGAAAAGCACAACTCATAAAAGAAAAATCAATGGACTGGGCTTCACAAATTTTAAAACTTTTGATTTGGGAAGACATTGTGAAGAGGATGAAAAAAACAAACCACAGACTAGAGGGAAATATAAGCCACATTTCAGACAAAAAAACTCCTATCTGGAATATATTAAAGAATTTTCAAAAATCAACAATAAAAGAATAAATAAGCCAATTAAAAAATGGGCTAAGGACATGAAGAGAAATTTCACTGGAGAGGATATATGGATGTCAAATAAACACATGAAAGGATGTTCAATATAAGTAGCCATTAGGGAAATGAAAATTAAGACCACAGTAAGACATCACTACACACCTATCAGGGTGGCTAAAATAAAAATAGAATGACACCAGTTGTTGACAAGGTTGTAAAGAAACCAGAACTTGCATACAGTGCTGTTGGGAATATAAAATAGCAGAGACACTCTTGAAAAGTTTGGTGGTTTCTTCTAAAATTGAGTGTGTAACTACCACACAACCCAACAATTATACTCTTTGAGGCTGATCTCAAGAGAAATAAAAATTTATGTCCGCAGAAAAGCCTGTAGCTATTCCATTCATAATTATAGCAGCTTTATTCCTAATAGGCCAAAACTGGAAACAATTAAAATCTCCCCTAATAGGTGAGCAGTGAAACAAATTGTGTGATATCCATACCTTGGAATTCTACTCAGCAACAAAACAGAACAAACTACTGACACATTAAACAATTTGGATGGATCTCAAGGGCACTGTGTTAAGTGAATAGAGACAGTTTCAAAAGGTTATATAAAATATACTTCCATTGATATATAACATTCTTGAAATGATGAAATTGTAGAGATGAAGATAGATTAATGGTTTGCCAGGAAGGGATAGCAGGGAGGAGGGAATAAGTGACTAAAAAGGTAGCATAAGGGAGCAGAATGATCTCTGATGGAACAGTTTTATATGTTGATTATAGTGTTGGTTACTGGAATCTGCACATGAGAAAATGGCTTAGAAGTGTACATACACATTGTACCAATGTCAATTTCCTGGTATTGATATTGTACTCTAGTTATATTTTTAAAAAAGGAAGTCTTCACCATCAATAACAGAAATCTGTGCTGAATTTATGAAACTCTTTCCAATGAAATGTACCCCTGCAGTAAGTTTTTCCATTTGGAGACCCTGAAGTGGTTTAACATTAGGAAGAAGAGCACAGATAATCTAAAATCAGAGGCCACCATATTGTACTTTCCCAATTGCACTCCTGGCCATCATGCCCCACATTCCTTTTTTCATCCCTTCTCTGTAACCCAAAACTTTTTCAGTGGGAAAAACAAAAGCCTTCCCTGAAACCATGACTTTTCAAGTATTGTTAGCCACTGTATTAGTTGGAATTCTGTTGGAACAAACTAGAAGAAATGCAATTCAAAGTGGCCGAAGTTAAAAAGGAAATCTATTGGCTCATGACCTATGCTAAGGCTGGCTTCAGGTATTAATTGATTCAGGGCCCAGAGGATGTCACAAGGAACCAGCTTCCCTCTATCTTGACTTTGCTCTTTGGTGTGGGCCCCATTCTAAGCTACATTTGACTGCAAAGTGACCATCAGCAACAACCTGGATGACACCCTTCCAACAGCAAATCCAGCAGAAAAGCAGAATTCCACTTCAGTAATTCTACTGAATATTCTAGAATCGGGTCTCATGGGCCCTGACTAGGGATTCCTATGATCCCTAGGATGCCAAGGGTCCTATGATTACTATGACCAAGGGACTGTAGTGTTCCAATCAGCCAGGGTGGGGTTGGCCCCTCCTACAACATGTGGACAGAGGCTGGATAAAGGAAAAGACCCACAGAAGTATCAGGACTGCTGCTCAAAGAAGGGGGTTAGAACACAGGGAAGAACAGCCTCTGTCCACCATAGTCATCAATACCATTGCCAGAAAGATGAACATAGGGATTTTGGGACATGTATGTAACCTGCTCCCTCCACCTCCCCCAGCAGTCTCCTCCCACCCCAGCCTTCCTTCTAACTTGGGGAAGGGGTGCAAAGGTAAAATACATGCCTCTCAACACAAACACCTTCAGATTGTCACTCAATTCCTGGAGAATGCCTTTCCATGTCTTCAGTCTGAGTTGGAATGTCACCTTCTCCATGAAGCCACCCATCTCTAATGAAATCCCCACTCCCCCAGCTACCCCATGAATAAAATTCTCATCTTCTGTGGACTCACAGTACTTTGTACATGCATTATCTCCATTAAAGGGTTTTTTTCATGTATCAAGGTTATTTATTTACACAACAGTCCCTCAAATTGTACATTCACCCATGTACACACACTCACCCCTAACCAGATCAGAGGCTGAGAGTAGGTATTTGTTTTGTTCATTTTGAGTCCCTAACATGCTGTTTAACATGTGGAATGGCATTCCGAAGTGTTAGATGGATGGATGGATGGATGGATGGATGGATGGATGGATAGATGGATGGATGGGTGGATAGATGGATGGATGGATGGGTAAATGAATGAATGAAAGGCTTCTACAGCTCTTGACCATCAAATACAAGTACCAGCACTCATGTGGACATTTAGTCCATCAATAGCGTTTAGCAGACTCCTATTGTGTATACAGCAGACACAAATAAATTGTTGAAAATAAAATTAAATCAGTAAAGGGAGAAGCAATCATCTGTATATTCTGCTTGTTTTAAAATAGAAGAAGCTTGACATAAAGACAACAGGCATTGTGTATGGATTCTCATGAGGAAGTAACACCGTCAGCTAGGGGAAAGCACACCTAGAAGGGCTAGGAAGCCACAGGGATGTCTGGAAAAATATGTGCTGAGTTCACTCCCTTGAACACAAATGCCCAGCACTGCCCAAGGGCATAACCTTGAGTTGTGAAAGGGCAACTGAGAGAAGAACTTGAAAAGCCAGAAAGCCCAGGGCTTGAGTCTTAACTCTGCCCCTTACAATGGAATCTGTCAGGTGATTCAACTATTCGGGGCCTTCATGTTCTCACCTGTAAAATGGGGATGATTACCATTTTAGGTGGCTCAAGCCTTAACCTCCTTGCTGTCCCTGACTCCTCCCTGTCCTCCACGTGCAATCCATCAGCAAGCCCACCAGCGAAAGATTTCCAGAATCCAAGCACATCTCTCCCTGCTGTCACTTTGGTCTGAGCCACATTAACTATGACAAGTGCCCTTGGGATCCAGTTGCTGAGGTGACTTTAGTGAGCAGTGGAGCCCAGGTGCAAACAGTTGTCTGTTGGCTCCTGCGTTTGGGAGGGGAGGGAGATGCACACCGTGAGGTCTGCCGTAGCTTCCTTGCTTCCTTAGCCTTGTCTTGGCCCTCCCAACCTCTTCTTCATCCAGAACCCAGAGCGATGGTATAACACAGAATCAAGGCCTGGCTTCTGCTGCCCAAGCTCCAGAGGCTTCCACCATGGCCCAGGAAGCCTTCAGTGCCTGGTCCAGCTTCCTCTCACCACCGGTCTCTGCCCCAAGCGTTCCATGACTCCAGCATGCTGTCCCTCAGTCCGCTCCCTACGGGTGCAAGTGGGTTCGCACTTTGGAACTAAGCTCTTGTTCTTCCCTTTGTATCTTTGCAGCTTGATCCCTGGTGTCCCTCAGCTCTCAGCTCAGTGAGGCCTTCCCTTAAGGGAAGGGAAGGGAATGACAGCACTGGTGTCATTCTGTCACCTGAGTTTGATTTCCTTCATGACACTGATACTACCTGGAAACTTCGTTTGCTTAAACTGCACGTAAACTAGAATGTATGCACCACGAATGCAGGGATATAATTGTCTTAATCACGGATGTGTCTCCAGACCCTAGAATAGAGCCTGACACATAAAAAGTATTCAATAAATATTTGATAAATAAAAGAAGGAAGGAAAGAAGAGGGGACGGGAGGGAGGAGGAAGGAGGGAGAAAAGGAGCATCCCTCTTATAGTCCCGCAAAGGGTGATTATGAAGACCCAATTAGAAAATTCTCATAAACCCCTTAGCACAGTGCCTGGCACACAGGAGCTACTTAATACACGGGATTACCGGGGCACCTGGGTGGCTCAGTGGGTTAAAGCCTCTGTCTTCGGCCCGGGTCATGATTCCAGGGTCCTGGGATCAAGCCCCACGTCGGGCTCTCTGCTCAACGGGGAGCCTGCTTCCCTTCCTCTTTCTCTCTGCTTGCCTCTTTGCCTACTTGTGATCTCTGTCTGTCAAATAAATAAATAAAATCTTAAAAAAAAAAAAAACACGGGATTACCATTCAGTTGTTAGGATAGAAGAGTGGGCAGCACGGGCACACACACACACACACACACACACACACTTACACAAACACACACACACATGCTCACACACGGGAAAAGAAATCAAAAGAAGTCTCCTCACTTTCCCTGGATTCACCTGGCTTCTGAAGAGAGTATTTGAGCCCTCTGACTAAGCAACAACCCCTTTGGCTTCCCTGGAACTAATGCTTGAACCTAGTTCAGACCCCGGGGGTTTGGAGTTCATTTTCTTTTGGCAAACTGTCGCCTTTTCTTTTCTCAAGGAAAAAATAAAATACAAAAAGACACATAACATCTTGGAGATCAAATGGCTCTTAGAAAACTGCATTTTGATGAGTGAGGGAATCAAAACCATATGGATTAAATTCTCCTTAGATCTCCTAGGGGAGGATGGGGGACGGGAGCAGGGTAAGGGTAGGGATGGCTGGGAAATTCAGCATCGATTTTTCTGAACACAGAGCTGGTTCATGAAGGATGGTCTGAGATGTAGCTGGTCCTTCAAAGCGGTTTGTTGACCACATGCCAGCTGACTTGGAAGAGAAGGAAATATAAAAGTTCTTTTTTTTTTTTAATACTCCTGTTTCTTTTCTTCTGATATCCGCCCCCCTCCCCTGGCCCCACAATGGAATTGATGTTGGGGTCTTGTCAGTGACCAGGAAAGAGTAGTGGCTGGACACGAAGTTTGTATAATTTCTCCCAGAAACCAACCTCTCAGTCTTTCCCTGAGGCAAGAGTCAGAAATAGCAGTTGAAGCCAAATATTTGTAATCAGGTACTTAGATGAGTGTCGTTCTTTTTTTTCTTTTTTTAATGGTTGTATTTCTATCTGCATTTTGCTGATCTGGGCAAGTTGCAGAAGCCGGGCTAAGAGCTGGCACACAGCATGATTCACACTGTCATTTGCTGGGAGAGCAAACCAAGAGAGGCAAGCGCTTCCAACATTTTTACTTTAATCACTGAGAAACCTCAGAAGCAGTTTCCTCTGTTCTTCTCCTAATCTCCTGAAAGCAGGTGACGCTGCTGACCAGCACGCTGGGGAACACACTGGGGGAGCATTTACACAGCACTCTTCTGACTTCCTCCTCTCTGGTCCCGTCTAGAGAGGTGCTACTCTTGTTCCTCATTTTACAAGAGAGGAGACAGGGCAGAGAGGGGAAATAACGGACCCGAGGTCACACAGCTTGTAATCGGCAGAGCTGGGACTGGAGTCTAGGGTCTGCCCATGCCAGAGCCTGCATCACTGACCATCATTTCCCTCCAAATACCCTGCACTTTTGCAATCTGTGCCCTTGCTTTTGTTGTTCCATTTATCTAAAAAAGCCTCTCTTGCTCTTCCTACCCTTTCTCCCGGCAACCTGGCAAAAATCTACCCCACCCTCCACGCTATGGCTCCTGTATCCATGGAGTCCTTTGGGAAACTCCCAGATTGCTTGGGACTTCTCCCACCTCGGACCTCCAGGACACTTGGTGCCTTCTGGAGCTGGCCAGCCCATTCTGCGTCACAAATTCAGCTGGACATGATGGTCAGGCACCTTGGCTTTAGACGACGATGAGACACACCTGCCCTTGCTCCCCTGCTGGGACACTTGAATGGATGAACCATTCCAAGATGAAGATTCCTAGTCTGAGGAAAAAGGCAGTGAGCTGGTGGGAGCAAGCCACGAGGTCATCTATGCAGGGCACAGCGC
The DNA here is from genome assembly GCF_902655055.1 of Lutra lutra. Taxonomy (NCBI): domain Eukaryota; kingdom Metazoa; phylum Chordata; class Mammalia; order Carnivora; family Mustelidae; genus Lutra; species Lutra lutra. Next base: position 183,383,473 of record NC_062278.1, on the reverse strand, counting down.
AAGCCTGCGATTCATGTCGGCTGCTGTGTTCTAGTTCCTCGGCTGCCTGTCGGAGCTCTCCCACCTGACTGCAGATTTCTCCAAGGAAATGTAATAGTCACTGATTTAGGCAGTGATTGCATTAGGCATTTCACTAACTGAGTTTCAAGAAGAAGAGAGGAGAGAGGGGCGGGTGGGATCAGCAGACAGAAAGACGGCTCAGAGGGAATAAGGGAGCCGAGGCAGACTGAGCCCTTGTCCTGTGCCAGGGTTTCCAGAACTAACTCATTTCCTCCCCACAACAACCCTGGGAAGTCAGTGTTGTTATTATCCTCATTTTACAGATGAGGCAACTGAGGCCCTGGCGGGTTCAGGGACTTACCCAGAGCCATGGATTCGGTAATGCAGAGTCAGGATTTGAATCCCAGTCTTCTGAGTCCAGAGTCTAAGGACTTACCAGCTAAACTAGATTGCCCCTAAAAGAGGGGATTTTATAGCTTTCAAATGGCAATTAAACAGAAAGGCTGGAAGTATCCAGTCTTGATTGGTGGGTATTTAACAGGTACAAATGTTGGGTACAAGTTTACCAACACTTTGCTGGGAATTCAACTGGTAGGAGTAAAGCCACGTGGGCTTTGTGGTTGCAGAGACTGGATAATAAAACAGATAAACTTTGGCTGAGGAGAAGATACAGGTGGGATCCATGTATATATTTTATCACGCTTTATCTCATTTCATGTTTTGTTTTGTTTTGTTTTGAAAGACTTGATTTGACACATACATCAAGATGAGGTTTAGCAAAGAAATTCAAGACTGGAGAAAACTTGAGAGATCAATATGATGGTGAAACATCTAAATTAGTCCTAAAAAGGTAGGGGATCAAGGAAGGCTTCCAAGAGGAAGGGACAGAAAGGCTGAGACCAGGAGGGTGAGTCAGAGTTGGCTTCATGAGGAACACACCATGGGTAGGTTCATTTAGTAGCCATTTCCAAACCCTTCTTTCTCCTGTCCTCCACAATGGAGGCTTGAAGAGCTAGAAGCTTCCCGGCCTCCCTTGAAGCCAGAAGGGTCTACATGACAAATTTCAGCCAATGCATCTCTAACAGAGGTCTGCTGGAGGTTTTTCTGGGAAAAAAAAAAAGGTTTAGTTTTCTCATGAGTGAGACAGAAAAGCCCTTTCCCATTCTTCCTGCCTTGAATGTGGGTTTAATGTCTGGAGCTGCAGTAGCCACCTTATGACCATGAGGCAACAGGGTGGGGACAAAGGGAAAGTAAATGGCATAAAGCCAGCCCTGTCATCATCAGACTGCTGCAGCATGCTAGGGACTGCTTACCTCCACATTTCCCCTTATGTGACCCAAATATGAGCCACTATTTGAACCCCTCTAAGTCTAATTTTTTTCACTGCTTACAATTAAAACCATTTCTAACTCATCTACTAGACAAAGTAGGAAAATAATTCCAAAAATGAGGAAGTGTTCAAGGCAGAGGGTACAGTGTGTGCAGAAACTTGGAGGAGAGGAAGACGACAGCATATTTGAAGATGAGAGGTTCAATGTAAATGAAGTATATGTTGTTGGTGTTGGGTGTTGAGCGCTGAGGACTGAGTGCTGGCTGTGGTGAGAATGACATTGGAGAATCACACAAGGGCTACTACTTATGGTGGGCCTTTTACAGCTTGTAAGTTTAGACTTTGGACATTATCCATAACAATGGGGCATCATGGAAAGCCTTGTGTGTGTGAGCAGCTAAGATAAAGTCACGTTCCAAAAACACCCTTCTGAAAAAATAAATAAATAAAAAGACCCTTCTGGTATGAGTTCATTCATTCAGTAAAAACTTTATAAGCATGGGAAAGTAAAATGGTAGAACCACTTTGGAAAATCATTTTGAATATCTCCTAAAACTAAATACTGCTACTCTACACCCCAGCTATCCCACAGCTAAGTACACATCCGAGAGGAATGAAGGCACATGCCCACCAGAGGATCACTCCAAGTATGTCCATAACAGCTTTACCCATAATAGCCAGAAGCAGGGAACAACCCAAATGCCCACCCAGACAAGAAGACCTGATTTGCTGGCATCCTCATGCAATGGAAAACTACTTAGCAGTAAAGAAGAAGAATGAATTGTTACCACACACAACCACATGAAGAATCAGACCCCTAATGATGGGCAAAAGAAGCCTACAGAAGAAAATAAACAGTTGTGTTAGTCTGAGCCCTCCAAGAAGATGCCAAGGGTAAATGTCCGAGAGATGATTAAGGCAAACTTTCCTGAGAGAAAATAGGGAGGTCCTGGGAAAGGCTGGGAACCATTAGACTGTGATGCAGGTCTGCTCCATGTGAGGGAGAAGAAGGAAGGAAGGAAGAGGGTGAGGAAGGGACCGTGTGGTTCTAAGGCAACTCAGCCAGGCTTGTGGGGAGTCCTTGAGCCCAAACTGCCGGTCATAGGATTTCCCCATCTCCCAGGAACCACTGTGCACAAGTGTTCCCACCATACTCAATCAGAGGAAGGAGCAGCCAGGAGGAAGTATGTTCTCCACAGAGGAGGTGAGATATTTCAGAGCCCAGCAGAATCGGCTGTAGGTCAATGCCCACAGTCAAAGGTCCGACAGATGCATTTTCATGACAGAACAAGGGAAATCCATGTTCAGTGATAAAAAAAAAAAACAGTGGTTACTTCCAGAATGAGTAGGGTTGGGACTATGAGGGAGAGGGCATGAGGAAGTCTTCTGGGCTGGCTGGAAATGTTCACTGTCTTGATGAGGGATGGTGATTGTGGAGTGAAGACCTTTTAAGATACCTCCTAAGGTTGTGCACTTTGTAGAAAAAAATAATAAGTTCGTACTGAGCAAATGGTATCAAATGCTGGGCTCACCCCTGGGCACACAGGGGTGACTAGAGCAGACAGGGATCTTGCCCCCGAGGGGCACACAGTGGGAAGCATGTGTGGAGCGTGGTGAGGAGCAGCAGTGAGCCTGGGGCACACGAGCCTGTCTATGGATGGTCAAGTCCAAGAAGCATTTTGTCAAAAACTCTTGAAAAGAGAGAGTAAAGCAAAATGACCGACTTTGCCAGAAGTAGAAGGGTAGATATAAAAGCAAGTCAGGAACCATTGGAACTGCTTGCAAAGAAAAATGGTTTTGGAGAGATCAGATACAGAAAAATTCAGTGTGACGGTTCACCACTGGGACCTCCGGGAGCCCCGAGCCCTGGGAACTGCATCTCTCCCGGAGTCAAGCTCATCGCTCTGTACCCAGCAATCAGTTTCCCTTGCTTTATCGGATCCACTGGTAAATTATGTCTGATATTTTCCAAAGCCCAAAAAGCATTTCACACCTTTGTGAGGGCTGCTAGGAGGCAGGTAAAAGAATGCAGGCTCTAGAGGGAAGCGGTGCCAGTTAGGGCCACTTAGGACTAAATTGACCTGTCTTGGGCAGCGACGCAAAATAGAACTCACCCTGTTCTGGATAACTGAGAATTTCTCCTGTGACTTCATTGCCTCGCTGTAAGTTTTCTATAGAAAAGTGCTGGTATCGATCATCTCTTAGGGAAATTTTTTATTTTTTCATCCCAAATGACTTCTGTGTTTTTCCGAGGCTTCTAGTATCAGTCCTCAATTTCTAAATTTCTAACCATTTTCAACTTTAGATGGTGATGTTGACTGTCAGGCTTTAAAACAAAACATGTAAATATATATACATATATACATACCTACATACATATATTTCAGATCATCATGCCCTCAAAATGTGAGCTCTCCACAGCTTTCCAGAAGGGAGAACTATGAATAGAACATTTTACACTTGTCTAACTTTTCCTAGGCTTTTTTTTTTTTTAAAACTGTCCTATCTTCTCAGTCTGTGATAAATGCAAAAAAAAAAAAAAAGGTATCTCTCCAATAATTTACTGTGTTGAGATGGCAGCGTAATTGAGTTACCCAAGTTAAGCACTTCAGGAAAATTTCTATCAGGTGCCATCATGTTCTCTGGCCTAAGCTTTATTTAAACTCACTGGATCAATCTGAATCAATTTGACATGTACACACTTCAGGGCATGGTTAGTTTCAAATCAATTAAGCTCCTTATGACTTTATGATTAAGAGCCCAAGGTTATAAAACATTAATATAAAAATCACAAATATAAAGTGAAAAGTAAAATCTCCACCTAACATTTCATAAAAATCACCAGAATCATTAGGTAAGCTTCATTAAACAAACAAGGTAAGAGTAATTAGGTGGTAAATTGAGTGCAGTGGTTTCCAAAGGCTGTAATTGAGATGGGCCGAACAGTTTAATAAAAATAAGGAAGCCAGGGTCAAGTGCAGCCTGTGGTGGAATGAGGATCTGAAAACAACTCCTCAGCGGTCTGGGGGCCCTTGCAGCAGGAGCACAGAGCTCCTTGGAAAAGCAGAAGAACCTTCTGGTTCTTCCCTGACCTTCGCCGGGCTGCCCTGCATCACTGCGCGCAAGATAAGGACCTCCTCTTGCCTGGAGCCAGCAGGCAGCCACGTGAAAGCATTTTAAGGATCACAACGTAATGTGATTCTTACCTTCTAGAGTTACTTGGAATTTTTCTCTCCTGGTTTTGGAGCTTAGGGAAAGGAAGTAAAGAGAAGGGACTCAATGAGATTTTCCACTAAAATAATGAGGAGTTTCAGGTCCCTTGATAAATTTGATCGTTCTCATTTATCCCAACAATTCCCATGAGGAGGAGGAGGGGTTCCCTTAATTCTCACTGTATTAGACACTGAAGCCCAGAAAAGTTAGGTAACTTCTCCCACAGTCACAAAGCAAGGAAGGGGCAGAACCCAAGTCCATGTCATTCAGAAAGATGGGTTCTTCACGCCTGCAGGGTGACAAGGCCTCTGGCATTCACTTATTCGACACATATCGACGGGGGGGCCTTTGCCTCATCTGCACCAACTGTTGCAGGGCTAAAGCTCAAGGGAAACCCAAACAGCCAGGCTCCCAAAAAGTCCAGGGCAGAGTCTAGTAAAAAGCGAGTAAATAAACTGATAGAGTAAGAGAGATAAGGTTGTGCAGTGTTCAAAGTGTACTATGAGAGTGACTGGTGGCATCTTTCATTGCGAGGGCAACTCTTACGAGAGCGACTATGAGCTGAGATTTGACCAGGAAGAAGGCGCCCACTCTCCTGAGTTTAAGGACACTCAGTGCCAAGAGGAAAGATGGGTGCAGAGACCCCAAAGAATTAATAGGACCCCCACACCTGCCTCCACTCTTCCTCTATTTTCCTCCCCTCTTATCCCTGGGCACTTTGTGACTCACTTTGACCAGAAGAATGTGGTGTAGGGACAGTGTTCTGGTTCTGAGCCTAAGATTCTGGCAATTTCCTCTTTCACCCTCCTGGACCTCTGACCCAACATGTAAAGGGACAGAGCTACATTGCCAGAGAGACCATGCAGAGAGAAATAGGCACGAGGCTGGCCCCCAACTAAGGAGCCAGTCCTGCAAGAGAAGGTCTGCAGCCCCAGCAGAGCTCCCAGCCAAATGCAGCTACATAAGCAACCACAAATGACGCCTCAGTGGGATAGGGATGAGCCTCCCAGATGAACCCCCAGCTAAGCCACGAAACCATGAGAAAGACCCATGGGTGCTTTTGCAAGTCCCTATGCTTCGGAATGCTTTATTGGACAGGAACAGATCATTAAAGAAGCCAGTGTGGCTGGAGTTAAGTAGAGCAAAGGGCAGTGGTTAGAGTGTGAAGCTGGACAGCGTTCTCACCAAAAGCTAGATCTGGGGGGGACCCGTGAGTCAGGGTGAGCAGGTGGGATGTCACTCATGTGATCGGGACCCACTTGGAGGTTTAAGGGGCATGATATGATCTGATGATTTCCATATTTTTAAAGCCTATTCTGACCATTGTGTGGTAAGTGAATCTTGGGGTGGAGAGAGTAAGAGAAGAAGTGAGGAGACATCAGGCAGGTGGCCACTGTGGGAATGCAGGCAGACTGAACACAGGTGGTGGCAGTGGAAATTCAGTGAACTGATTCGCGTCATGTTTTGGCGATAGAATCAAAAGGACATGGTGCTAGATGGAGCGTGGTGGGACTGGCTGGCTGAGGATAACTGCAGTCTTTGGTTTGAAGAACTCGGCTGATGGTACACAGTTCTCCAAGTGTGCTCCCAGGGGCTCTGACATTTAGCAATGGGGAGGGAGGGGATTCCAGAGGCAAAGAAGGACAAGCCAGTGAGGTGGGAAGAAAACCCAGAGTCTGTAAGGGTCACAGAGGCCAGGGGAATACTGTTGTTAAGGACAAGAAGGAATCAACTGAAGTCAAAGAAGATAAGGAGAGAGATGATTGTTGGTTCCATGAAGTTTGCTGGTGACCCATTAAGTCATTGGTATCCCAGGAAGGAAACATCCAGAAGGATTATACATTTCATAAGAATAGCAATTTGTCCTCACACTTCCCTAACCAGTTCCATGATAATATTTAACCCCTTAAATCTTCTTTGGTCAACTCAGGGATGGAAAGAGAATACAAGAATTCTAAATTGACTGACTTTACACTTGAAAAGAGGGAATTTTCCCACAGATGTCATCTAGAAGAATGAAAGCTCAAAATGGAGTATACAGAAATGAGTTACAAGAATGTGGAACGAAAATACAAAGTAAGTTAAATTTTATGTGCATCTTTAATACATGGTTCAAAAATAGTGTACCTGCTACATCAGTGTCCAGACTCTCCTGGAAAAACGATCAGCCTTGGCTTTAGTTGGGTCTACGGCAATGGTGCTCAACCAGAAGTGGGTGATCCCTCTCCAAGAGTTATTGGTGATATCTAGAGACATCTGGGCTTACAATTGGGAAGTGCTACTGGTCTCCAGTGAGTAGAGGTCAGGGAAGCTGCTAACCATCCTACAGTGCACAGGACACACTCCACAACACAGGATCATCTGGTCCCAAATGTCAATAGTACCAATGCCTAGAAACCCTGGCTTATAGGTGGTCCCAGTTGTATAGAAAGAAAGTTAACTATCATAAGGCACCAGGAGTTGGAATTCCCTCCTCATCCAGCTAACCACCTCCAGCCTGCTTCACCCTGTTGACCAGACTGCGGAGTTAAGGAGGCCAGAGGTCTTGGTTCAGCCTCTTTCTGGTCATTAACCTGTGTTTCCTTTGGGACCACAAAAACAGGCCTCTCATCCAACACAAGAAGAAGCTGCAACCATATTTCCAGTACCACTTTAAAAATGATTGAGAAAGAACTATTTTTATTGGTAGCACTACCTGTCGTGTAACAAGATCGTGTTCATGGTTAGTGGAATTTTTCCTGTTGTTCTGAAATGTCTGCTAAGGACAAAGGATATTAGCCCATCTTCTAAGTGCTGAGATCTGATCTTTGAGAGTCAAAATGAACAGCCACCTCAGAGCTGTCCTTGGAGTAATTCTCAGGAGAATCTCCACCACCACCACCATCACCTCCACCATTGTCAGCTCCACCATTACCTCCATCACTTCTATCATCATCACCTCTGACACCATCACCTTAATCACCCCCTTCATCACCTCCATCCCCATCACCTCCATCACTTTCACCACCACCTTCATCACCTCCAACACCTTCATCACCACCTTCATCACCTCCATCTCCATCACCTTCATCACCATCACCTCCAACATCACCTTCATCACCTCCATCCCCATCACCTCCATCACTTTCACCATCACCTTCATCACCTCCAACACCTCCATCACCTCCATCTCCATCACCTTCATCACCATCACCTCCAATATCACCTTCATCACCATCACCTCCAACATCACCTTCATCACCTCCATCCCTATCACCTCCACCATCACATTCATCACCTCTAACACCTCCATCACCATCTTCATAACCTCCATCACCAACCTCATCACTTCCATCACCGTCACCTCCACCATCACCTTTATCACCTCCAACACCTCCATCACTACCTTTATAACCTCCATCACCATCACCTTCATCACCTCTGTCAATGCCACCACCATTACCACTACCACTGCTGTGGAGAGAGGAAGTCATTTTTTTGGGACAGTGCAGGATTTTTGAAGAGAGGCCCTTTCCTTTTCTTTTCTTCTCCTTAGCGAGGAGTTGTGTTCCCATCTCCAAAGCCAGGAAAGGGAGGTCCAGAGAGAAGATCTGGTGACTACAGGTATCTGCAGGCAAAAGAGATTAGAATTCCATTTGCTAACTGGAGGGTTTGCTGGCATTCCTTTGTGTGACCAGAAAGAGAATGATAGAATTGGAGTAGGATGGCATAGCGGAAACCACCATTAAAGAAGGGGGTCAGGAACATGCTGCTCTAAGTCCCTAGTTCTTGAGAAGTACAGAGGTTGGATGTCATACACCCCCAGAGGCCCTGAAGTTTGCCAAGGAAGGCAGAGGAGCAAGGATTCTTTACCATGGAGAACAAGAGGTCCCCATTCAGAGTATGATGGTGGGGTCAGCTAGAAGCTGTGGCCAGATCCAGGAAGGGACCAACAGCATGTAGGGGAGACTGGGAAATAGGCTCTTTGCCAGGCCCACTGGACAAAGCCCACAGAGCTGGGGGAATGGCAGCACTGGGCAACTGGGGAGAAGTCTGTAAGTTCACCAGGTCCAGGGAAGAGGCATAGATGGTGCTTCCTCTCCTTCCTGCTGCCCCTCCCCCTGTACAAGCCAATTCAGGGTGGGGGTGGTGAGGGCAAAGGTAAACATCCTCCCCTTCCCTCCAGACCCTCAGAATCACAGTTCAAGCCTGACCCAGGGCCAGAGCAGGAAAAAGGCATTCAATCCAAAAGGAGACTGATGTTTTAAAATGTACAGGACAGTGCCCAAAAAACCTAAAGTGATGGTTTTAGTAAAGGAACCGGTAAATTATAGAATTCAGCTGAACTTCTTAAGGATGTGTTTCCTGTCGGAAAATGTCAGGTAGCCAGGTTAGGGGCAATGATTAGAAACAATAAAGTCATTTCTCATCTCTCCTGCCATTGAATGGAGACACTTGAAAACATAGGTTACACAGTAGTGAGGAGTGGCCCTATGTCAGGCACTGAGCTGAGCCTCTTCCTCACACCACCCTGTCTGGAGGGCATGGTCAGAACCATTATTGCTCTCATCTCTGTTCTGTTGTTGAGAAATTGAGGCTCACACCACGGCCACATAGCAACAAAATGACAGAGTTAAGGTTCAAACCCAGGGTAGTGTGACTTGGAAATCTCCTATTTTAACCCTGCTTCCTTCAGGATGCCTTATTTAATCACAATAGCGAAAACCAGAGCACAGTTATGCATGTGAAATTGTAGGCTGCCATCGAAAGACTATTTTTCCTTTTTTTTTTTTGACCACTAAAATTAATTTCTTTGTCAGGCCCCCCATCCTGGAGGTGGCAGAAACAAGATCACTCTTTTTTAGGAATTTCTCTACTCTGCCCCAGCTGACCACCAAGGCTGGAGGCCCTCAGGAGAACCAAGGCATGAGAGGCAGGTGTGGTTACAACCTCCCCGAGGCTTAAATACCTCTTTCCCTGCTCTCCCTGACACCCTGAGTCTCTCTCAGGTTCTTTCTACCTAAACTCCCTGATGGGCCGTCTCTACGTAACTGATGTCCACACTAAGTTGGGCATGGAACCCTGGGGTCTTCCTTCATCTGTCCAGGGAATGGCTAGCAACCAACCACTGTAGTCAGATTAGTTATGTGACTCTGCTTCGTGCCTCAGTTTCCCTATCTGTCAAGTCAATGGTCTCACAGGAATGTTAGAGGATTAGAAAAGAAGACATTTGTAGGAGGCTTAGAATAGTGGCTGAAACGTCGCAAACACGTGACTGAAGTTAACTGTCATTGAGGTGAGAGGGAAGAAAACACTGACTCTCACTGAGCGAGTCTTTGTCTTATCCCTGGACAGTAACTTTAAGATAACTTTATCCCTGGACAGTAACTTTAAAATTCAACATGCTGAAACTTTAACCCTTTCATTCCCTGGATTCTGTAGGTCCTTTCTTTCCCGAGACAATAAAACTGAATGGTCTGGCTTCACAGATTGGGGAGTTTGGGGTGGGGTGGGGTGTGGTTTAACATCTCAAAAGTCCATGCTGCCCAGTCATAAGTGGACAGTTCTGTTTAAGATCCTCTGCGCTGTCCTGTCCTCACCCCACAATTTCCACCGCCTCCCTCCGTCTCACCACCCCCCACACCCCTCACTACCACCACCTTCACTGTCTATAGGGTAGAATTCTCTGGCCTATCACTCCCATACAACAACTGACACAGTTTATCTTGCAGTCACACCCATTTGTAGGATCTTTGTCATTATCTTTGGAAAAAATAAAAACGAAGCAGAACCAGCTCTCAGCTACCACCCTCTTTCTTCAAACAAAATTGTGTATACTCACAAATTCGTTCATAATTGTAACACTTGGGTTTTCCATTCCACAGAGGCGTGGAAATAGATTAGAATGGAGTTCTGCCATGTATATCTCTTAGCCATATGTCTAACATGTAAACATATTGCCCCTGTAATCAAATCTGCTAAAAAAATCTTTTTTGCATTATGGAAAACTTCAAACATATATGAAAGTGGACCCAACAGGACCACCAATGCCCAGGCACTCATGATTCTCAATTCATGGCCAAGTAAGCCTCAGTGATCCTATCATTTCATCTGCACATATCACTGCATTTCTCAAAATGGGTAACATAGGACCGTTATCGCAACTTTGGGACAAAGTAATGATTCCTTAATATCATCAAAAAGCCAATCAGTGTTCAATTTTTTTTTCTCCTAGCAGCATCCAGTTTGATACATCAGGGATGGTATGGTATTTGCACCTTGCAAATTGTTTTAGGAAACAGCCTGAGCGTGTCCGGATGAATAATTCCCTCCCTCCCTTTTCTTCACAGACAAGAACGTCATAGCCAAACCCACAGCCAGTTTTGCCAAGAACTCCAAAAAGGCGATCACGTGTCGAATAACCATGGAGACACGGTTACAAAAGGAACACTTATTCCTTGCTCCCTTGTTTAGACAGAGCAATCTAGAAGCTGCTGAGCATGGAGGGAGGAGGCAAGCGCTGCCTATGGCAGCAGGCACCTGACAGTGTGCTGCTAGGCTGCCCCAGGGCGGGGGGAGGCGGGTCAGGAGCACCCGCAAGGCCTCCTCCAGCCCCTGTCAGTACTGGGGACTAGCGCACTCCTGGGGGAGTTGGGCAGACCACAGCTCTGGAAGAATTAGATTCTCCAGATTTTCCTTGTTAGTTTCTTCTAGTGGTTCAGCAAAATCCAGCAGAGAACTCATCTGAGGTATTATTATTATTATTATTATTATTATTATTATATTTCATCTGGTTCCAATGCTGGTGAGTTACATCATAAGCCTTGTGATATTCACCTAAGGGTAGTTCCAAGCCTGGTCCCTCGAAGTGACTGCATTGTTAGATGTGTGGCCTATAATGGTTTTTCTTTAGACCCCTTATATAAATCAAGGGGCCGGTAAATCAAGAATGAAGTGATCCTACTATTATTCTTTTTTAAATATATGCACAGAGGGGCCCCTGGGTGCCTCAGTGGGTTAAACCTCTGCCTTTGGCTCAGGTCATGATCCCAGGGTTCTGGGATCGAGCCCCGCATCAGGCTCTCTGCTCAGCGGGGAGCCTGCTTCCCCCATCCCCCGACCCCCTGCCTGCCTCTCTGCCTACTTATGATCTTTCCCTCTCTGTCAAATGAATAAATGAAATCTTAAAATATATATATATATATATATATATACATATATATACATATATATATATGCATGGAAATCGTCTCATAACAGAAGCTCTGCTGCTCTGCCCATTTCCGGGCATTCCTGCTTCCGTGTCTTCAGCCCTTTGCAGGGCTGTGGGAGGTGGGCAGACCTGGAGTCAGAGTCTGCGCCCCCAGGATCAACCAGTGAGGGACACATATTGGTGGAGAAAAGCCCCCCAGGTGCGATAACTCTGAGGGCTGTGCTCCCCAGAGATCCCAAACAGGCCCGAGCCCCAGCTGTCCTCAGAGCTAACCTATTCATTACCAGCTGCTCTTCCTGGCCCATCCCGTTTCCTCCATCATCCATCCGTGCTTGCTGGCATTACCTCCCACTGTAGGGTGACCAGTTCGTTCATCCTGGGAACCCCCTTAGTCGCAGATAAACCAGGACAGTTGGATATGTTACCCCACCACCCCCGCCACCAAAAACCATTTGCACTCAAATCCCAGTTCCAGGGTTGGTTTCGGGAGCACCTGAACCCAAAGCAATCCATACAGACAGAAGAGTCTGGAGTGGGAGGTGCCTCTTATCTGGGTGTTCTTTGTGAATAGAGCCCTCCGGGGCTGGGCAGTGCTGAGTTCCTTAGATATGGGGGTGGGGGGGATTTTTGAGAATGGGTTTTTCACCAAACCTGTATTTGGTGTTGTAGAACACATATCATTTGTCTACATTTTTAAAAATACATAATAAAAACTTGCGTTTTTAAAAATAATTAGCAAATGTTTGTCTTAGAATTTTTAAGGAATCATTTTCATTTAAGTTTTTTTCAAAGAAGGAAAGAAACCAGATTTTTAAAGAGTGTTTTATGATGACTTAGGGCAGTGGTTTTCACATTTTTTAAGGCTCCAGATCTTTTTGTGATGCAATCCTATAGGGCTCCTCCAGTTACAACCAGACACAAGTGGAGCTGTGGGGACTAACACAGGGCTCTGGCGCTAGAGCCCTGCCCATTCAGTTGCTCCCTCTGGTCCCTCAACCCCTCCCCCACCTCAGGTAACCACTAAGCACTTCCTAAGAACCCTGAGGTTTTTGTTGGACCCCAGATAGTGAAAACCACTATCGTAGGGGATTATTTAATGGCATGAAAAAATATCACTAACTTCTTACTTTAAAACGTGTTATAACATAAGGGGCACCCAGGTGACTCAGTCAGTTAAGCATCCGACTTTTGGTTTCAGCTTAGGTGGATCTCGAGGGTCATGAGATCCGAGCCCTGCATTGGGCTCTGTGCTCAGCGGGATTCTGTCAGCAAGAATCTGCTTGGAGATTCTCCCTCTGTCCCTCTCCCCACTAGCTCTCTTTCTCTCTCTAAAATTTAAAAAATAATAACAATATATTTTTTAAAAAACGTGTTATAACAGGAGAAGGGCAGGTCAAAAAACAGTTTGAGTTTTTTTTGGGGGGAAAATAACACCTGTATTCATATACATTGAGAAAAGACTGGAAGGACGTACACCAAAGATATCCATGGGGATTCATCTTCCAGGGACTGGATCCCCAGGATCTTTTCACGTTTTATCCTGTGCCAATGCTATATTACCTCCATTTTCCACAGTGAGTAGGAATTATTTTTTAGGCAAATGAAGGCACAACACATGATTTTAAGAAGGGGAGGAGAGTAGGAAATATGATTCCAAAGTCACAGGCAGACAAGGGCAGCATTGGACTAGATTTTCATTATTCTTAGACACTGATCTGAAGAGCAGGGCCTTATTCCGTGTTAGAGGGTTTAGCCAGTGAAGACTGAATAATGCAAGTTATGGCCTGTCAATTCCATGCTCAGCAAAGTCTTTGAAGTTTCTGATAATGATACATGAGCACTACCTATAAAATAAGCAAAACAAGGGGTAACTCTCCTGTCCCATTGCAATGGAATGGTTCAAGCTGTGAAGTAGGCAGGGCCTCCCACAAATGCAGGTGCAGTCAAGTCAGACACATGGCCAAAGAGCCTTGGAAAGGAGACTGAAACTTTGCCAAATCTGAGGTTATAGTAGAGAATTCATGGTTAAGTGTGTATTTCCCCCACCTGGCTGCCCATCAGAGTCACCCAGGAAGCTTCATAAAATCGGGTTCCTGGGGGTGGGGGGCACCTGGGTGGCTCAGTCAGTTAAGCATCTGCTTTGGCTCAGGTCATGATCTCAGGGTCGTAGGATAGAACCCCCTATCAGGCTCTCTGCTCAGTGGGGCGTCTGCTTCTCTCTTCCTCTCCTTCTGTCCCTCCCCCCTGCACATGCTCTCTATCTCAAATAAGGAAATAAAATCTTTTTTAAAAAATTGGGTTCCTGGGGCACCTGGGTGGTTCAGTGGGTTAAGTACCAACTCTCGATTTCCACTCATGATCTCAGGGTTGTGAGATCAAGCCCGGAGCTGGGCTCTGTGCTGGGTGTGGAGCGTGCTAGGGATTCTGTCCCTCTCCCTCTACCTCTCCCCGCTCAAAAGAATAGGGCTCCCGGCCCCACCCACAGATCTCCTCATATCTCCTGAACCGTACTTAGGACCTGCATTTTTAAGACACACCAGGGGATTCTCATGGGATGCCTCCATGAAGTTCATCATCACAGCTAGGTTGTGTGTTCTAGGAAACTTGTATGCCTGTTTGCTGCTGTAACCTGTTCTCTGTATGCATGACCCCTGATACTCTAACCGTCCAGGGAGGCAAGATTTATCAAAAGCTCACTCTATGCCTAACATTTTGCTAAGAGGTTTCAAGTCCATTTACCTTAAGTAAAACCCAAAGTATGCTTCTATCCGTTTTGTCAATGAGGAAGCAGATTCAGTGGGGTTAAGAAGCTTCTTGCCCAAGGTCACTTAGAAAGTAAGAGAGGCAGCATTGCAATCTGAATCTGCAGTCTGAGGCCCAAATGCTAGCTCATCTCAATCAGCTAAGCCACTTCTAGAAAGTTCCACAGCTTTTTCTTCCTTGTCCTGGGAGGAAAATGGCACCAGAATTCCCCACTCAACTTCCTCATCTCCTATCCTCTACCTGCTCCTCCATTGGTCTACACATGCACGCATGTGCGCGCGCACACTCACACACATACACATACCCTCTTTTAAGTTTTACCTGCGTCTAAAATAGCACCAGAATTCTACCCCCAGGACATTCTATACAGAGGTTTATTCTCACAATTCTCCAACTTCTTGTTATAACATGTCTTTCCTAAGCTACAGGAAACCAGTGGTCCTTGATCCCATTATAATTCTCTTACTTATTTTGAGAGCAATCGTTGCAAACCATCCTAAGCAATTTGGCTGTTCAAGTTACAAGGTGTTTGATGGTGATGTCCCCATCCTCCACTAGTCCGAAGTCCACAGAGGCTACAGGTTTCCTCCCGACTTCCTAATTGGATGGAGTGAAACAAATAGAGCCCATCTCAGCCCGAATTCCACCAAAAAGGGAACAGTGATTAGCAAGCAGGCACATACACAGCCCTTTGAGCCGTTCCGTGAGCCTGGGGACATCTCAGGGAGCTGTCCTTTGAGACACTTCAACAGCCTCCTACATGAAAAGTTCATTTGAGGCAGATGTGACAACACTGTCAGTGCAGTATTTAGCTAACCTACTCAGGCAGGTGATAAAATCAACCTTTTAACATCCAGACACTGGACTGGTTGGACATCCGAGCTCGGTGCTTTTCCAAGAGAACAAGCAACTGGTCTTGCTAGATTCATTTTGCTAGATTGCAAAGCTCAGGCAAAGCGGACGCACCGTGGAACATTTCCAGCCATCTACCTTTCCAGCATACCATTATTTTCATCAATGGAAGACCATTTTAGAAATCCATTATGCTAATTAACACACCCGTGGGTGCAGAGCTAAGACAGATAATTGGAGCACTTATGGTAACTTCCTCTGGAGTGTGGGACTGTGATCTTTCAAATGTTAGCTAACTGCCCCTCCAGTGTGAATGGAAGCTAACACGCACATGCACACACATACACATGCATGTACGTGCACACTCGAGCACATGTAACATATTATCTATGCTTTGGCTTTAGAAATAAATCATGGACAACAGGTCAGCCTAATCGCCACCACTAAATAAGAACTCACTGTATGTCAGGTACTGTGCTAAATGACCAGAGAGAAAAATGATCTCATGTAATCATCACTGAGGAAATTGAGGCCCCAGGAAACCCAACTAGAAAGGATGAGCCGGACTTACACTCTGGCTCACTTGACAGCTATAAATCTTAACTACTCCAGGAGACTGGTTGCCTGTAAGTTCTTCCAGGCCTCCTGGGAATTCTTCAGTCATCATCAACAATAATTTTTCATTCTTGGCTCAAAATATTGAACAATAAATAAAATCCCAATCCCTGGGAAATATTCCACAGCATGACTTCTGAGCATAATTGGTTCTGAAGCAGGCTGGGGAACTCCTCTGGGGTGATAACTGTGTTCTACCCAGAAATGTGCAGGGCAGCCTGCCCTGACAGCTCCCAAGGCCAAGGGTGGCCAGAGTTTGAATCCCGCCCCTGCCTCTTCCTGATAGGCCTTAGCATGGAAGCCTCCTCTTCTGCCGCCCTCAGCTTACTGTC
This sequence comes from Lutra lutra, assembly GCF_902655055.1. Taxonomy (NCBI): domain Eukaryota; kingdom Metazoa; phylum Chordata; class Mammalia; order Carnivora; family Mustelidae; genus Lutra; species Lutra lutra. The sequence goes on along the minus strand of NC_062278.1, from coordinate 183,367,176 downwards.
TGTGTTTGAATACAGGTGCCCCAGGGGGGCAGCACTGACGCTGAGGGGGAGGGGAGCCAGGCACAGCTCAGGGACACCCTCCCTCCCAGCAGCTATAATAAATCTGGGAGCCGCCAGGGCTGAGTTAAGACAGCACACTGGGAGTGGTGAGGCACGGTCCAAGGCTGGATCCTTCATGAAAAGAGAGTTGAAAGAATTTGCTGATGGATCCACGCAGGGTCTCTGAGAAGAGAGGAGTTGAGGCAGACTTTAAGATTTGGAGCCTGAGCCAAGAAGAAGCCAGCTGTTGTCAACCAGATGGGGAAGATGGTGAAGAGCAGGTGGGAATGGGTAGGCCTGTGAGGTTTGAGAAGCCTGTTAAGGATCCCAGGTGTACTGGTTTTCTATTGCTGTGTAACAGATTACCACAAACTGAGCAGCTTGGAACAACCCCATCAGCGGACAGTTCTGTAGGTCGAGGTCCAGGGGCACTCCGCTGGGTTTGCTGCTCAGCCTGTCAGAAAGCTAAATTCGGGGTGCCCGTAGGACCGAGCCTTTGTCTGAGGCTCTGAGGAAGAATCCACCTGCAAGCTCATGTTTGTCGTTGGGAGAATTCAACTCCTTGCCATCATGGGCCTGAAGTCCCTGGTTCTTTGCTGACTGTGGGCTGATGGCCACTCTTAGCTTCTAGAAGCTGCCGGCATTCCTTGCCACCGGGTTCCCTCCATCTTCAGGCCAGACAGGGAGGGTCAAACCCTCCAGCCTGGAACCTCTCACGTGCTCTTCTGAGCCAGAGAAAACTGCCTTTAAAGGGCTCTGGTGATTGGATCAGACCGCCAGGATCATCTCCTTTTCTCTAGGCCAACTGTATCGTGTGCCACCGTCTAATCATGGCGGTGTGGTCCGTTACAGTCCCAGGGATCCTGTGAGGAGGGCACACCGGTGGTGGTGGGGGCAGATCATGGGGGCTTTTCTAGAATCCTGCCTGCCATCCAAATGGAAATGAGGAGGAGACAGTCTCCTCCAGAAACTTCCAAGGCTGCAGGATAGAGCAGGACGGAGAGGGGACAAGCCCAACTGGATCTCTTTAGCCTCTGGAAATTGAAGCCCTTGGGAAAGAAGGCCTGGCTCTTTGGAGGGCCCCACAGAGCCGCGTGCCAGAGCCCTACCACGGGCTTGCCCTGCCAGTCCTCCTGCACGGGGCCTGAGGCATCTTGGCTGCAATGTCCCCGTGTCTGGCAGGTGAGTCAACATTTGGCTTCTCTCCTGGGCTTTCTTGGAAAGGCTAAGTTCCAGGTTGGCAGCTGTGCTGGCTGGGAAGGAGGAAAGAGAAAAGCCAAGTTCTGGGGGCCTTGCTGCCAGGCAGGACACCTGGGCCTTCTCCCCCTCAGCCACCGCGAATGATGGGAGGAAATTTCACTGTCACTGCAGGGAAGCCGGAGTGACAACCAGGCAGGATGTAAAACTCTCCGGCCTTGTCAGCACATCAGTGACCTAGCCTCTCAATTTCACCATCCATAAAATGGGGATGGTCATTTGTAGCTACCCCATAGGGGTTTGTGACAGTTAAACAGCAGGGTATCTCTAAATCATTTACCACAGTGGAGGGCACATGGAAAGTATGGACAAAAACACACAAGGAATACCATTAACTAAAGGGTAAAGGATTGGTGGAGAGAAGCTGTTCAACCAAGAGATTAAAAGGAGGAAGGGATCAGATAAAGAGGTCAGGGGGACAGCCAACCCCCTGGAAAAGAAACTTTCACAATATTGAAATGCAAGTTATTTAGGTCTATAAAGGCCTATGAACATACAAAGGACAACTGCTAAACCCCAAGGCAGGATGGGTTTTGATTGAGCCAGGACGTAAATCTGGATAGGATGTTCCCAAGGCTCCTGGGTAGCCAGACAGGGCTTCTGCTTCCCGTAGAAATTCAGGAGGGAAGAGAGGGACAACCAAGGGACAGACTACTATACTGGCATGCTGCATGCCACCTTTGGTCGCCAGTAACAGAAATCCACCCATGCTTAGGGGTGGGGTAACATTTGAGGCATTAACTGTGGGTTCACCCAACCCTTCTCTGTACGCAACAGATTTCCCTGCTGCATCCTGAGGACTTCATTCCCTCCCTCCACCCCTCAAATCCAACTTACCCACAACTGAGTTGCTTACTCCATAAGGAAACAAAGCAAAGCAAAACCCCTTATACTCAGGGCAGTACCGTGGGAAGATGAAGTTCACAGCCTCCATCAGCTTTGCTCCAAAGAGCTGGGAGTTCCTTGAGCTGACATCAAGGTATTTCTCTTACCTGACAAAGACCACCAAACCCTATCAATCATCCAGTTTGCAAGGATGCGTCCCAGGGACAACACCCTTTCCCCAACCAATGGCCAGGACAAAAGTCTCCCAGGACAGAGAGGGCCCTGGATCCCTCCAGATCCACTGAAAGCAGACAGGGGCATAAAAATAGGTCTCACCCCGACCAAGGTGGATAAGCTGGGACCAGCTGGGAATCCCTGCTGAGTGGGAACTTTGAACGCTCGTGCTAAGACTGCAACAGGCAGTCCTGTGGACAGACACCCAACAACAAGAAACAAAGGAAGCCAGGCCCTGCCACTGCTTGGGTGTCAGCTCCTTCCCCCTTTGCCTTTACAGGCTGGTGTGCTCTTGTCCTGCCTTCTTAAGAAACTGCTCATGGCTTTAGAGTCCCTCAACCCAGCTCTGCACAATCTCTTACTAGCTAATTGGAGTTGTGTGTCTCTAGTTCACATGTTTAAAAGACAGAAGCTGGCTTGAGCCTATGGATTAATACTGGTTCACTTTACCCAGGATCCAACTAGTGGTAAGGGGTGCGTGTGGCAGTCACATGGTATAGACATGGCTGCTTAGACACCGCCCCCCCCCCTTTCTTCCAGTGGGGTTGAGCAACTACATACTCAGAGGAGAGACAGGGCATGTCAGGTTCCCAGAATGTACCCACCATAAATCACCCTCAGCCTAATCCAGATTTCACAAGTTCCCTCTGATAGATCATTACAGAGTTCTCAAAATCTAATCTATTCCAGAACATTCTCAGACCAGGAAGGAACGAATGCATTTTTGTATCTTCCCTTTCTTCCAGAATCAAATTTTCAGTATTTATTTGGAAAATAGCTATAACAGAAATCCCATTCTGCAAAACCAAGTCTTTTGTAGTTAATTAAATGATGATCTCCCACTTTTCTTTTCACCAGGTCTGTTGTCATAGGTGGGCTTGTTTAATGTGGGGTACACCCATATGGGTATTTCCCTGGCAACAGGGTGTCATGGAAGAAGCCAGTTAATTACAGGATAGTTCATCTCCAGGATAATAGTGGAGCCAAGTGCCACTTGCTGAGCCTTCAACTTTTCATTAACTCAAATCCCGGTTGGAACTTTCTGCTGGGGCCCGGAGTTCTGAGTTTCCTTAATCCACCAGACAGAAACCACGCAACAGCAGAGGCTGTAAATACTCTGTCGGGGCATGAAGAATAACAACAATAAGACATTCATATTAGGAGAGGAGATTCATTCATCACGGTTTGTTTACCCTCTCAACAACCCAGTAGATTTGCTGTTGCTGTCTCTGGGGAAGCAGCTGGTGCAAGGAAATCAGATTGCAGAGAAAAGAATGTGAGCTTTGCAGTCATATGGGCTTCATTTCAAATCCTGGCCAAGGCCCTTCACTTCTTGGAGGGGACAAACCTGTTTGGCGGCTCTGATTGACCAGCGCCCCTGCTCTGACCCTCATTAGAGAGCCTGAATGTCAACCTGCTTCTCTGGTCCTCAGTTTGTCATCTGCAAAATGGGGGAATAATAATACTGATTTCATAGGATAATTGTGAAGGTTACTTGAGATCATATATGTGAAAGCCCCTTGTATCTGGTAGGGGCTCATTATGTTTGCTTCTTTTATACTATAATAGACTTTTTCCTTGTAGGGCTAATTTTCTATTAAGGTTTCAGAGAGGTTTCTTCTACTAAGGTTTCATGACTGACCAAGGCAAAACAAAGAGAGCTCATGAGGAAAGCCAGACTTTTCTCATTCTTGTAGAGAAAAAATTTTTCTCAGTAGATCCTACCTCAGGCTTGAAACCCATCCTCTTTTCCAGACCCTTCCCTCATTGTGGCAGAGGCTTCTCCCTGTCCCCTAATATCAGCCCTCCCTTAATTCTATGATAACACAAATTCTCACAAACACACCAAGTTGAAACTGAACATATGGCCAATGAGAGAGAAAGACAGAGAGAGACAACATTTCTGAGCATCCCTTACATATGACCATGTGGCAAAGTTCTCACCAGTGTGATGGGAGAGGAAGTGAACTGTGCACTTACCAAGACTGACTGAGCTTCTCTTTTCCCTTCTGTACTAGCTGGAATGTGAATAAGGAGCTGCGTCGCTGGCCTTGACCACAAAGATGAAGATAACATGCTGAGCAACAAGATAGAAGGAACCTGGGTCCCTGACATGCAACACAGCTGGCCTGGACCAGCCACCTACCACCAGACTGTTTCATGAGAAAGAAACACACTTCTGTCTGGTTCCAAACCCCCTGGGGGGGAGGGGCGGAGTCTCTTACTACATCAATTCGCTCTACTCCCTAACTCACAATCTATCCCCTAATATATCCACCTTACCTTCTCAGAATTCATCCTCACAGCTTGCCTTGAGCAAGAAATGACAGGAGACAAGATCGGATGTACCTCTAGGACAGACCAGACTTCATATCTGGCCACTGGTAAACCAGATCCAGCCACAAGTATGCTTTGGTTGATCCCATAGTGTATTTTTTCAAATTTTAGATCTGTTGTCCATATTTCTAAAATCGAGAAGTTTTGCCTAAAAATCTAAACGTTCAGCTTTTCCTGAGAAATCGGAAGGTCTGGCCACCCTGGGCCACATTCTTGCTCGGAAAAATCCAGCTGCTAGCCTGCTTCGGTTCATCATGGTCGATGCCTGTCACAGACATTGTTGTGCTCTTGGGTCTTGCCAGTTTGGGGGCCAATGACCTGACTTCCAAGACCTAGGACCTTTGTCCCTTTGCTTGAGGACTTTCTCTGGTCTCCTGGAGTCTGCCTAGCTCAAGGGGCTAGAAAGTGAAAGCACTACCACTCCAGAAGGCCCCAAGCAACAACAGATGGGAATTGATATGCAAATATCACAGCTCCCTTTTCCTCAGATCCGATACCTGGATGACACCTGTTACACTGGCCTCCAGAGTTTGCATCCCAGCTGTCCAGAGTGGAACTCACTCCATAATGCAGCTTTTATCAGCAGGCTGCTTTCCCTTCCCTGTCCTGGTTCCCAGGTCCCTCCCAACATTTCCCAGGATCACTTTCATAATAAACTACCTGCACTCAGCTCCTCCTCTCAGAATCTGCATCTGGGGCAGCCAAAGTCACCAGCTCCTTTAGTCTTCCACGCAATAGTAAGCCTTTATCAACATGCACTATCATTTTTCTTCTGGCAAAGAAATGTTTAACCGTATTTGAGCTTTATTAAAAGTGAAAAGAAAAGTAAAGATAGTTCTGCAAGACAATGTGTTTCAGAAAAACATAGGTGAGTGTCTATTTTTGTGGGAGTAAAGAATATTCCTTCATGTTTAACATGCAAATACTGGCCTGCTTGGTTCACTGACGTTATCTGCCCGACCCTCAGCCGTTCATGTTTGCGATCCCTGGTTTACAGCACTGAGAACTCTTGTTAAAATTCAGGAGTCATTAGCCACTGACTTTGAATGAGGCCCTGAGATGAACTAAGCAGCCACGTGGGAGCATACTGAGGGAAGAGGCAGGGAGACCCAGAATTGTAAGGACCACAGTTTGGAGGAAGGGCCAACGGAAACTGTGGCACTTGGGCCAGGCAAAGAGGGCTCAACATGGCGTCAGGGTAGGGGGCCGGAAGACAGCTGAAGCCTTTTCCCCAATCTTGTGAAAATCCCTTCCCCAGAACATCCAAGGGGCTCTGTGTCCACACACCGTACACCAGAGCTCAGCTCTCTTTATTCCAACACAACTTCTGGGTATGTCTCTCCTGACTTTGCAGGAATTCCTGGGAGGTGGAAGCTATAGGTATTCTCTCTTTATCCCCAGTGCCCAGCAGAGGGCTTGCCTTCCTGTGGGTGCCTAATCAATGTTTTGTTTTAAATTTCTGTGGACCAGCTTGACCCTAGAGAGAGCAATCAGAATTGCTATGTAAGCCAGGGGGCGCTGTGATTCAATGCTCATTTCTCAGCTAGGGAGCAGAAAAGGTTTTTTGGCCACCCTGCAGTGATAAAGAGTGAACTAGTGGGCCCATACTATTTAAAGCCAGGAACATGGGCTTTTTGGAAAACTAGCTGTCTCTTACCTAGTTTACAATCTAGAGGTTTAAGAATGTGGGTTCTAGAGTCAGACTGTCCAGGTTCAAATCCCAGTTCTATTACTTACTAGCTGTGTGACCTTGGGCAAGTCACTGAACCTCTCTGTTCCTCCTTAAAAGATGGGAATTAAAGGAACTAATGCACGTAGAGGGTTTTGGAATATCCCTGCATAGAGAAGCACTTAAAATCTGTTAGCTCTTACTGGCTCGGACTGGGGACAACAGGATCCTGGTTGAAAAGAAAGCCATGGGGGGCTCTTGGGTGGCTCAGTGGGTTAAAGCCTCTGCTTTCGGCTCAGGTCATGATCCCAGGGTCCTGGGACCGAGCCCCACATCGGGCTCTCTGCTCAGCAGGGAGCCTGCTCCCCCTCCGCCGCCTGCCTCTCTGTCTACTTGTGAGCTCTCTCTGTCAAATAAATAAATAAAATCTTAAAAAAAAAAAAAAAAAGAAAGAAAAGAAAGCCAGGGTAGAAAATTATCTAGAAGGATATGTGAGTTCTAACATTCAAAGCCCCAGAGCTAAACATTAGGCACAAAGAACACATATTCCAGAGCAGGGCTTCTGACCTTTCCTGTGTTGGCATCCACTGAAATGATGGTCCCTTTGCAGAATAATGGTTTTTAAATGCACAAAATAAAATACATAGGATTATGGAGAAAACCAGTTATATGGCTATCAAAATATTGAACAAATCTGTGATATAGTGATACTGGTGCTACTTTATTAACACATTAAAAAACAAGATCCAGCAGCAGGTCTAATTACTACTGTAATTTTTAAATAGAAATGAACACAAAATGTCATTTTCAGATATCTATGACACCTGTAATGTGATATGGAAAGATCTCTGATTTCAATGTATCACCAAGTCAGAGGCATGACTAATATAATTTTGAACAGAAAGAAATGCTGACTTCCATTTCTAGATTAGTAAATATAAAAAATAAGGCTTTTTCTCATCCAAGGTAAGAACCTCTTTCCTAGGCAGAGCCAGAAAGAGCAAGCCCAAGAGTGTATCCGGGCTTCTCTCTACCTTGTACAAACAGACATAGGAGATCCAAGCCGGACTGTGACTTCTGGAGGTGGGGTGGAGGGAGTGTGTCTCCATCAAGTCAAGGGAGGAATGTTCCAGGAGAGTAGCTTATAGAGACCGAGAGGGTACTTGCAAGGGGAGCTGGGGGCCTCACTTCCTGGTTGGACTGCCATGAACAGAAGGAATTTCAGACCTATTCAAGAAGGGCTAGGAGAGAACTGGAGACAATGAGGCAGAGAAAGGATGCAGCCAACCCTCCCACCACTAAGGGGGATGAGCCAGGGAATCTCCTTTGGTGAAGAGGACCCCACAGGCTTGAGTCTCAACCGGGAAGGAGGCCCCAAAGCAAGACCCCAGAAGCCAGTGGATAGGGATGGAAGGGGGGTTCCTGCTGAAGGGAAAGTAGGAGAAGGTCAAGCAAGAGTGGTTCTCTGATGCTGGGGAATGGTGCATTGATGAGAAGCTCCCCACATCCCATTTTGCCCACAAACACACAAACGCACCTCAAAAAAGTCTCAAACAGAGTCATTTGGAGCTCACCGTGCAGGCAGGCGAACCAGTGTTGGCTGAGAGAAGACAAACGTGTTTCTTTTCTCCAGTCCCTTTTCCCTGTCCCAGCACACAGACCCCAGGGAGTATCTGTCACAGAGTCTTCCTGGTGAAGGCTGTCCCAGGGTCGGCCACCGTGTCAGTGATGCTCCCCAGAGTTGCCTGATGAGAGAGGAGGGGGAGGAGGTGAAGGGATCCTTTGGGCAGAGCAAGCTCTCTCTCCCCTTCAGACTCCCTAGGCTGAGTCAAACCGGGGCAGGGCAGCAGGGAGGAAAGGAGACTAGAAATTTAAGCTGGACCTTTCCAAAGAGAGCAGAGGCCTATGGGATCCATCCAGGGTGTCATTAAGGGACATGGGAAGAAGTCAGATGAGTTGAAGAAAAATTGTCAAATTCATGTTTGTGCTTCATCATCTTCAGACTCATCAGGACATGGAGTACTGGACCTTTCATCAATATTGTAATTTGGCCCCCACCCAAATGCTGTTAGAAGCCCTGGGACTCATGGGGAGAGAGGTTCCTTCATCTCCTCTGAAAACATCAACACCTTCCTCTCCAGAGCCGGATCTCCAGATCCAATGGAGATCCCCAGAGATAGAAACACTGTTAGAACTGCCTGGCTGAACGGCCCTTCCCTACCCGGGCCCCAGCCATCCCCCTGCGAGGGAAGCAGCTGGCTGGAGTCTGCCCTGACCACGGTGATCAGGGCCTTCCAGAGAAGACGGAGGAATGAAGGAGTCCACACTCCAAGAGACAATCCCAACTCCATGAGTTGAGGTCACTTAGTTGCACAGGCACAGAAAGAAGTTCAGGGAAGTACATTTTTCCAGAGACAACCCTCCAATGGGGGCTGGGAGGGGTGCACCAGTCTCCCCTCCCTCTTGTGGGACGATGCAAAGCAACATTCCTCGTCTACAGTTCCCCTGCGCGGTACCCAGTGGGTCACGAGAAAATAAAGCACATTGTCAACTCTTCTCCCTTCCCTATCGCATTCCCCCTCCTTCCTGCTTCCTGGATCACTTCAAATAAACTATTGCACCCATGCCCTCATCTCAGGACCAGTTTTTGGAGGGACCCCAACTAAGACGGTCATCCTCCTTCTAGCTGGACCAAAAAAAAAAAAAAAAAAATCAGGCTTCCTTCAAGGGTTTCCCAACTCCCCCCCACCACACACACATACACCTGCATGGCTTCAGGGCTGAGAAAATGTAAGTCATGGGAAAAAAGCCAAGGAGTGGGGGTGGAGAAGAATCGTGGCAGGTGAGGAACATCATTTGGAAATTATAAAATTAAGTAGCTTTAAAAAGAGCAGAAACCTGCTTGGGAAATCACCGAAAGAGCACACATTGAAATATGTGCTCAAGACAGTGGAGAATCTGTCAACTGACAAGAGACAGCTTTGGGAAGAAAGCGAACCAGAGCGGGGTGTCAGGCAGACAGATTGGTCCAATTAAGGACAGAGAGGCTAGGGAGGCGGAGTGAGTTATCGCGTGCCCCGTGGGGGGTCTAGGAAAGCTATTCCCAGCAGGATAGATGGGCCCTGCGAGGAGGGCTGGCGAGAGTCTCTGGAGTGTCCCTGTGCTCTGCCCCCAGCGTCGGGAGACCTGGGGTTGAGCAGGGAGGAGAGGCTGTGTCTCTGCGGCCTTGGAAGCTGGACTGCTGATCACTCCTGATTCTCCGGAATAAAAGGGGGAGAGGGCGGGGACTCTGCGGGAAGCCTCCCCTTGGAGATGCATTCATTCAGCAAGTGTTCACGGGGTTGGCTGTCTACAGTCAGAACTGCAGCATGTTAGGAATAGCACTCCTGCCCCAGGAGCACCGTGGACCTTCCTGAGAAGCTAGTATCAAATACATCCGCTAACACTCGCTACATGGTGGGGGCTAGTCATCCTTATTTAATCCTTACAGCCACCTCTGAGGTAGGAACAACATGATCGTTGTGTCAGAGACGAGGAAACAGAGACACAGAAAGGGTAGGAAAATGGGGTGACAACACTGGTAAGGAGTGGGACCAGAACTCAAACCCAGACAGTCTAGCTCAAAAGTCAGCACTCTGACCCACCACAATTTATTCTCTCTTCTACTTAAAGATCTGACAAGTCCTGCAGGCAGGACCAACTACAGAATGTGCAGGACCCAGAGCAAAGTGAGAATGCACAGCCCTGGCTGGTGGTGGGGGAGTGGATCTCCTCTCTCCATGGTGCTCCAACCCAGAGCAGATGGGTGACCCCCGAGGAATTACGACCTCCTTGGTACCTGGGTCAGAATTCGGTGACAGGCCCCCATTGAGAGTCCTGCTAACTGTGCAGGGGTTCTACCAGCCCAGCCCTGGGAAGGCCGCCTCCTTGCCCAGCCCTGTGACGCCATGGGGCAGGCACTGACTCTAACCCTCCCTTCCCATGGGCCCAGGCCCCCCGGGACGGGGAGGGTTGCAGCAGAATAGGGCTTCCCTCCCAGGACTCTGCCAATGCAAGCCAGTTGCTCTCCTGAGCCCCATGATCTGGGTACCCTGGGGACACAGTTTCTGGGCAGGGCAGAGAAGCCAGCAGCCAAGAGCTCACCCTAAGGAAGCGGGAGAGGGGCACTCTTGTGAGCTGAGACACCAAGCCGCTGGCACATGCTCTCTTGTCCCTTCAAGTTTCACTTACAAAGCACATCTTCAAACACAAAATTATTAAGAATTTCAAGACATGAAACCCTAAGTGTAGGGTCCTTCTTAACAAGCGGCTCAGTGTGGCTGCTTGGGCAATAGCCATGGGGCTGGCCCTACCTGCCATCGTGAAAAATGGAAAACAGTTGGACTTTACTCAGTTCTCCATACTCACTTCAGCATGGAACCCCTTTTGGGCTTAACAGCCCATGATGCTAGTGTCCCAGGGACCTCCCTCTTAGAAATGTTATATCAGCTCATTCAAACCTCATAATAGTCACGTGACTCACAGAGAAACATCACCACGTTTCCCAGAAGGAGAAACTGAGGCATAGAAAGGAAAGTGTTTTGCTTGAAATATGATAGGTATTGGTAGAGCTGGCAGGTATTATGGTGAGTAAGGGGCAGCGCTGACTCTCAGACCCTAACATCCAGCCTCTGGATCCTGTGCTCTATCCCTGCAATGCACCAAACTTCCCAACCCTCCAAGATGCTTTACACATCCTTGTTTGTCACTCAGGGGAAGGCCGTGACACTGGCAGATAGCCAACCCGAAGCCAATATTTATTAGGAAATCTCCAGACGTGCCAGGAAATTACAGACCAGCAAATTAGTTTAGTCATTTCACTAGTTTAAGGAGCTCTTTGCAAGCTCTGAAAAAAAAGCGCTTTCAAACACAGGTTGTTGGAAGGAGTGTTTTTAGTGCCTTGAAGATGCCAGGTTATCTTGAGCATCCAAAGGCCTCCTTAAGGAAGACAATTCCCATGAGGCTAAGAAGAAACTTTAGTGATGCTTAAAAATACCACCAGAGCCTTTGATACGGTCCCCAATGACCCCAGCCTTCCAGTATTCACAACTTTGTGTGCCCTCTCCCACAGTGCATACAGCTGAACTGTATAATCAACAGAATGTTGCAGAAATGATGTTCATGGTTTCAAAGATGAAGTCAAATGAATGTTGCTTCCATCTTCCTCCTTCTTGGATCACCCACTCTAGGGGAAGCTGGGGGCTGTATCATAAGGACACTCAAGCAACTCTGTGCAGAGGTTCATGTGGCCAGGAGCTAAAGTCTTCCTCCAACAGCCATGTGAGTACACCATCTTGTAAGAGGCTCCTCTAGCCCCACTCAAGCCTTCAGATGACGGCAGCCTGGGGCCAGGGTTCTCACTTCTGCTTCATGAGCAGAAGCACCCAGCAAAGCTGTTCCTGCATCCCTCATCCCCAGAAGCCACTAGATAATAAATCTCTGCTTGCTTTAAGCCAGGAAGTTTGGGTTTATCACACAGAGATAGGTAACTAATACACTTCATTAAAAAGATCATGGGAAACCAGCTGGTCTGAAGTAGAAGGGGAATGGTCTAAACACAGTCACATCCTTCAGGTCATTGTGTTCTCTTGTTGCTGCCACTGTCACTTTAAGAAAGCCCCAAGGGACAAAGGAGTCAGCAATTTTGGGGGAGAAGGGAGGTCCGGAAGAGGAACTCAGGTCATTATCTGAGGCTTTTACATAGGGTTGCTAAGGTGGCACATAGCATTTTGTGGGGCAGTATGAGACCACACACCAGAGGGAGAAGCAGGATACACTCTAGTTATGTATCTTACAGCTATGAATTATTATCCAAACAAAACCCCTGGCTAGTGATTGAGCACTCTGCATGCTAGGCCCTTTAGTTTTGCTTTTGGTTCTTTAGCTAAATTAACACTCACAAAAACGCAGTGACATGGCGCCTTGGTCATAACACATCCACTGCGAGTGACAAAACCCAACTCAAACTGGCTTAAGCCAGAATGGGCACTGATGGGCTCATTAACTGGGAAGTGCAATGGGTGTTCCAAGCTTCATGAATTGTGGCATCCAGAGTGTGAAAGTTCTTCCTTTCTCTCTCTTATTCTCTTCCCTCACTTATTCTCTCTATCTTTCTCTCCCATCCCTACTCATTTCCCTGGGCAAGCCTATGCTCTTATAGCTCATTATTTTATTTTATTTTATTTTATTTTATTTTATTTGGAGGGGTATATATAAATAGAGAGAGGCAGGGCTGGAGAGAGAGGGGGAGAGAAAGAGAGAATCTTAAGCAGGCTCCACACCCAGTGCAGAACTCAGATGTGGGGCTTGATCTCACAACCCTGAAATCATGACCTGAGCCAAAACCTAGAGTTGGATGCTTACCCAACTGAGCCACCCAGGCACCTCATCTTATAGCTTATAATCTAAAACCAAGAGAGACCCTCTGCTCCCAACAGCCCCAGATCAGATCCCATGGTAGGTCTCTAATAGGCCCTACTTGGGCTACACCCTTAGACCAAAACCTGGGGACAGGGAGATGGGGCACCCTGATTGGATGGGTATGGATCATGTGTCCAGTGGGTAGATGGGGCACAGTGATTACCAGTGCCACCAGAACCACATGCAATGTTAATTTCCTAATTAACATGAAAAAGGGATGATAGGCAGACAAAAACAACACATTCATTACTATTATTACCCTTGTTTTACAGAAGAGCAAATAGTCTCCATAAAGATGTAAACCTGTCCAGGGTCTCATAGCTAATAAACAGCAAAGCCAGATCTGGCTGACTCCAGGTCCAAAGTTCTTTGCTGTGTTCCTTCCACCTTCCTCATCGGATAGGGTCCTCTGACTCACCAGGATGTCTGCAGGCAGAATAATCTCCCTTTGGGGAAGGCAAACCAGTTATTTGACTCCAGTCCAAGCCCTGGGACACTAATGTTGTGTCTGGCCCAATCTGCTTCTTCCCGGCTTACCGAGATCACCTAAGACTAGAGAAAGTTCACCCAAAGAACCTGTCCGGAGCTTGACTACACCAGCAGCCAAAGCAATTATGACATCTCTGCCTCCAGGTGAAACTCTTCAATAACAGCACCTTGCTTTTGGAGCTAAGACCCAAACTCTCACCTCAGATAAGAGCTCTGAACATCTGACCACTGCTGAGTCCTGGCTCATTTATTCCACTCTCTGTCCCAGCCACACTATTCTTGTCAAATTTTGAGAAAGTGACACAGAATGCTTTCTCTCACTTGCTTCCTCTCACCCCAGGACATTTGCATATTCCGTTCTCTCTACTGGCATTTGCATTCCTTTGTCTCTGCCTAGAGAATTCATCCTTCCAATCAGCTCCTCAAGGAAGCCTCCACACCTCCATGGTCAGGGTCACTCCATCCACTTAGATCCCCATGGAAATTCAGAACTTTCATTGAAGCTATGAGAATACATTCATTTGTGATCTATGGTGAAAATCTGCCTCTCACACTAGACTGTAAACACATCAGAGCAGGGATAATGTCCTTTTTTCTATTTACTATAGATAGCACTTAGCCCAGGGCTTGATGTGAATAGACCCTCAAAAAATAATCATTAAATAAGTGGTAGGAAGAAAGGAAGGAAGGGAGGGAGGGAGAGAGGGAAGGAGGGAGGAAGGGAAGGAGGAAGGGAAGGAAGATGGGAAGGAAGAAAGAGAAGGAGGGAGGAAGGGAGGAAGGAAAAGAGGGAGGAAAGTAAGGAGGAAGGGAGGGAGGGAGGAGGACAGGAAGGGACTTGCCATGCCTCAAATTAGAGCTCACAGAGTAAATCACAAGTATTTCCAAGATGTTGATTAAACTCTTAAACTAGGATGAACATGAAGAACATGAAACTATTACAAGCATTAGAGGATTTATTGGCTGAGCCTGGCTGCTTTTCAGTATTATTCCCTTCGTTCACATTTCACTGAAACCACAGGGTGAACATTGTCGGGGGAGGGGGCAAGTGGATGAAAAAGAACAAGAAGGATGGAAAGAAGGAAAGAGAGAAGGGAAAACAGAAGCAGGAAAAGTAAATAGGGGGAAGGAAAGAGAGAAGGAGGATGGAGGTGAGAGGGGAGGAAGTGAGGAAGAGATAAAGCTGTAAGAGGAGGTGGGAGGGAGAAGGAGAAAGGGAGAGGAAGGAGGAGGGCAAAGAGAAAGAACAGGAAAAAGTAAGTAGAGTGAGTCAGAGGGAGGCAAGAAAGGAGGGAGGAGGGGGAAACCCATCTAAGCCTGAGAATTCCAAATGAGCAGGACTAGGAAATGATGCTGGGTGGTTCTGGCAAGCCCTGAGCTGTAACACGCAAGCCCCGCCCTCCAGGAGATGTCATGCTATGGGTCCATGCCAACAGCGAGCCCTCCGACTGGAGGCTGGACAGAAAACGTGATCCACGCAACTGAAGCCTTTAGGTAGGAAGCATACTCAGAAGCAAAAAAAAAAAAAAAAAAAAGGAAACCAAGATCACAGCTGATATGGGGAGGAAGGAGGAAAAAACAAAGAATGTGTCCCTTCCTCCCTCTGCCATGGGTGACCCATGGAGTCCCCTCATTGCCTCGGAGACTTCTGGACCTCTGTTTTCCCTTCAGGTTGTGGTGACAGGATGAAGGGATGTTTATTGCTAACACAGCAAAACCTGGTCCAGCAGCCAGGAACCTCGCTAGCATGACTAATTCATGTTCTGAACAAATGAACACGAGTTTGTACCAGTGGAGTGGTTGTTGCACACAGCAGGGTGGTGGGGCCAGAGGGAGGGGGATCTGGAATCAGGCACTGGCTGTCAGCAAGTCACTGGAGGCACAGACGCTGGACACGGAGGGATCCCTGCAAACGCCCCGTCTCCCTGCGTGGGCTCTGGGAGCTTCTCCTATGACGATAATAAGCACGTGTGTTGCCTCTGGGCGGTGGGAGAGGGCCTGCCTTTGGCACAGCATCTGTGCACCTCAGGTACTGTGTTTGAGCAAGGATGGATGTGCAAAAAGGTAGGACTACAAGTTGAAACAATGAGCAGGCTGACTGTGACAAGGAGGGGAGGATTCCTAAGGTGGGAGCATCTCGGTGAGGGAAATGTCCAGTAAAATGCCTGAGAAAATCAAGTAAACTTCCTCCACCAATCCCACCCCGAGGCCCCATATCTTGGCAGTTGCTCCTCTTGGGACAGCTCGTTCAGCACTGGAATTCATGCAGCTCTTTCCGACAAGAAAGAAAGAAAGAAAGAGAGGAAGGAAGGAAGGAAGGAAGGGGGGAGGCAGAGAGAGGGAGAGAGGGAGGGAGGGAGGAAGAAAGGAGAGAGAGAATTTGCTGGCTCAGGTAACTGAAAAATCCAGGGATTAAGTGTCTTCAGGCAAGGCTGGATCCAGGAGTTCAAGAATTGTCATTAGAACTGTTTTTCTCCCTGTCCCTGATTTGCTTTCCTCAGTGCAGGCAGGCTGTCTCTATGTGAAAGCCACCCCTGACTAAAGAGTGCGTCTCCTTCCCAATAGTTTCCAAAAAATCTCAGCCCTGAGTCTTATTGATCGGGCTTGGGACAGGTGCCACCGGTGGAACCAACGAAAAGGGTTCAGCCCGCCCCAGACTGGGATGCTATTAGCCAAATGCTGATAAATGGTTCTTGTGCAGACAAAAACAACAGATGTGACCACAGAACTGTGTTGATGGCTGAAAAATGAGAACGCCCCTCCCCCAAGAATTTAAATACAAATGCTGGTTGCTAGGGAGGGATGCAGAAGACAGCCCACACATAGGTTATTTTCTAGGACAGAGAGAGTGGAGTGGGAAAGGTCCCTCCTGGCTGCTCTTGGGGAGTTTATTGGACAAATCCATTCCAGTGTTTCCAGAATTACCAGACCTGGAAGGAGGCAAGTCAAGACTTCACTAGAACGCTATTCATCATGCTTTGAATTCATCACGCTCACCTCCTCTTTATCCCTCGACTCTGTCATCTGGCTTCTTCCTGTCTCTCTCAGGGGAGCTGTCCTTGTGAGAGTTGCCAATGACTTTTCTTTTGTTCAGTCCTGTGGACAATGTCGCTCCTTTCCTTCCGTCATTTCTCAGATCACTGGGTACCACTGACTGCCTCCCTCTTTGAAAACTACTTTCTCCATGGCTCTCTGCCCCTCTGTTGTGCTCATTCTCCCACTGCCAGCCCATGCAATTCCACTGGCTTCAGTTTCCATCTCTCCCTCGGTCCCCAGGCCAGATTCACAGCTCAGACCACTCTGCTGAGTTTTGGTTTTGTGAATTCAAGTGCCTCCTGGAACCTTCACTCAGGCAATCACCCTGGATTCTTGGACTCATCATGCCCAAAATACTGAACTCCTCACAGTGCCCTCCCCGCCCCAAGGCTACTTCTTCCCTAGGGTTTCTTGGCTTGGGGCCCAGTACTGCCAGCCACGCACTTGCCTAAGCCAGAGACCAAGAGTTGGCCCAGCCTCTCTCTTACCCCCACATCCATTTCATCATTTGGGCCTCCTTGGAAATACCCCTATTTCTCACCATCCCCACTGTGGCTCTGGCCTCCATCATCTCATGTCTGGATTTCTGCCAACCATGCCCCAGAGAGCCTCCCACCTCATTCCACTCCAATCCATCACCCACTCTGCAGACATGCCCTTCTAAACACAAATTTTGTTGGGTTGCTTCCTACTGATTTTAACGGATAAGTCAGACTCCTTGGGGTGGCCCTGAAGGCCTGGTTACAACCCAGGCCTTGCTTGCCCCTCTAGCCTCACTCACCTCTAGCCATTCTTTTCTCAAACTCTACACACCTGCCACACCGAATGATTGTCTCCAATTCACATAGACTGTTCCCTCTGCCTGGAGTGCCCTTCCTCTTGCCTCTTCACTCAGCTTCCTCTTGTTCATCCTCTAGTTCTCCTCTTACAACCATCACTCCCCCCAGCACAATTTTTCTGCCCAATCCAAGACTTAGTTAAACGCCTCTTCCATGTGTCAAACATGAATGAAGGAATTAATGAATGAATGAATCAATCAATCAGCTCTCTAGAGAAGATGATGGAGGTATTCATGGTCTTTTTTTTTTTTAAAGATTTTCTTTATCCATTTGACAGAGAGAGACAGAGAGCACAACCAGGGGGAGAAGCGGGCAGAGGGATAGGGAGAAGCAGGCTCCCCACGCAGCAGGGAGACTGATGCAGGGCTCGATTCCAGGATGACCCAAGCTGAAACCCGACACCCAACTTGACCAAGCCACCCAGGTGTCCCTAGTATTCAAGTTCTCCATGACAAGGAAAGGTCACAAGAGGATAAAGGAAATCTATGAGTCTATTTTTAGCCAATAAATACTTTCTTTTTGACACGTATTTTCCAAACAAAAATGTGCTAAGTTCTTACTCTGAGTCAGCTGCAGCTGTGCTGGACACTAAGGCCTATTAGCAAACAAGACAGACAAATATCTTGCCCTTTAGGAAATTATAATCTGGCAGAAAAGATAGAAACTAAATAAACAATTCAGCAAAACTTAACAGGAACTAGGCCTAACCCCCTTGTAGCAGAGTGAATTCTCCAAAGTTGGACACACCAATATATACACACAATTCAGTACGCTCTCTCATGACGTAACTGACACTCCTCCATTGACATATGGGGTCCACCACCCTTCCTCTTCAAACCAGGTGGACTTCGTAAAAGCTTTGGCCAACAGAACGTTGGGCAAGTAATACAGTGTGACTTTCAGTCTATAAAAAGTGACACACTTTCCACCAATTCATTAATCTATGGATCTCTCCCCACTCCCTCATCTCCCTCTCTCAACTCTTCCTTTGGAACCCAGCCTGCCATGTTTGTTAGGAAGCCCAGACCACATGGAGAGACCCCACATGGACATTCCAGCCAACAGCAGGTCTCAGCTGACAGACAGCAAGAACTTCTGCTCATGTGAATGAACAAGACTTCAGATGAACGCAGTCTCAAGCCTTTGGCGCTTCCAGCTGAGTGCCTAGACACCGTGGAGCAGAAAGAAGCCATCCTCATTGTGCTCTATCAAATTCCCAATCCACAGACTAGGAGCATAATGAGGGATTGCTTTATGCCACTAGGTTTCAGAGCAATTTTTTCTGCAGCCATGGCAACTATATTACTTGCAGTAAAGAATACTGGGCTAGAAATAAAGAGAGGGTAAAATACACCACCATTTCTAACTTTTAATAGCTATTGACTCTCACTGGCTGTGTGATCTTGGGCATGTCATTTTCCATCTCTGGGCTCTTGGTCTTCCCATGTATAAAGTCAGAGGATGGGGCTGGAGGATTTCTAACACCCTAGGAAGCTTGAAAACTCTACTAACGGAGATGCGTTTATGGGATGACCCAATCAAAACCATGTCAACTGATATGGCAAGAGGTGAACTCTTTAATTGAAATCCCTGATTTTGTTTAAAAATCTTTCTAGAGGGTGAACTCAACTCAAGCCATTAGAAAAACAAAAGGAGTCCTCTCATGTATAATTCATGAAAGAAGAGTGGGTATGACCCAGCAGGTCATTTGGAATAAAAATGCCATAAAAATAAAATATGTTATCCCTCCCCTTCTGCCTCCCTCATCCCTTACACTAGCTAATGGAGGGGAAAGAGTGAATTAAACTGGAGTTCAGGTCAAAGGTTTAGTTGATTCATTCCAGAATGGTCATTCCCTCCAGCCGTTCCCGTAACAGACAGACACTGCAGATGTTGGGGCAGGGTTTGTCCCCACCCCACCCCTCGTCCTGAGCGATAAGGCCTCTTCTCCTTCCCCAGGGGAGATGACCTCACCTTCTAATGGACTGCCCAATTAGGAAGCCTACGAGATGGTTTAGAAGACACCCTGTCTGCTTCAAAAGCGTTGGGGAAATTCCCCAAGGGGCCAACCTGTTTCACAGAGCAAAGGGAAAAAAAGTAGACAGCCTGTAATTAGTATAATAACCTGCTCAGATTCCACCTGCCTGCGATTTCCCCAGCTTGTTCATCCATTCACGTATTCATTCACTCAGGCAACAAATATTTACAGAGCAGCTGGGATGTGCAAGCCCAGGTGATACCACAGGTCCCCCAGAAGGAGCTAACGATTTGTGTGCAAGCGATTGATTAAGGAACCGCTCCCAGGCGGCATCTGGTGGGGAGATGGGGGAGGGTGGGACAGGGAAGAAGATGCCAAGTGAAGGTTGATGTCAAGCAAGTCCAAGCCTCGCTCGGCCTGATCCTGCAGGGAACTCTGGAGTGAAAAGTACGCCTCAGAATTTGTTCCAGGTCAAACCCAAGGAGCTGGGCTTTCACACCTGTGCATCTGTTCTTGGTATGGGTTACTCCCCTAGGAACCAAAATCTAAGGGAATCTGGTGCTCTACACGTGCAGGCAAAGCAGCTCCAAGAGCCTGTGGACAGTCCTTCAGAAGAAGTCACAGGTGCAGGCCAGTAGAAAGGAAACACCACAGAAGCCAAGAGCAACATTTTCCACTCTGCCATCCCCAGTACATCACAGCAATATCTCTCCTCACAGTTGCAAAATGGCTGTAGCAGCACCGAACTTCCCACCTGCTCTTAACAATATCCAAAGGCAAGAACAGGTGGGAAAGAAGCTCGTCCCCTACAGATGTGACTTGTCAGAGGAAGGAAGATTTCTCCTGGAAGCCTCCAACTTGGCCTCATGTCCTATTTGCCAGAAGTGGGTCAGTGCACACTTCTAAACCAATCCTGCCAAGAGGACAGGATTACTGTCAATGGTTATCTGGATTGAGGAGGAGTCATTTTTCCTGAGCATCTTTCCCACCTGCTTGATAACTGATGAGTTTCTGTTAGCAAGGAAGAAGAAGGAATGGCTTTGGGGTGGACGATGAGCTGTGTGTGTGACGCTAGCCAGTCAATACGAAGCTCTCTGGACAACAGTGACTGGTTCACAGACAGGCATATTACTCAAGCCAAGCCTCTCCGAGTTAATCCTAAGAATACTGCTTTGGTCACCAGGAAGGGGTGCTTACTCCTGAAAACATCCAAGGCCAGAGTTGTGACAGCTGTCTTGGCATCATGAGGAGCCTGAAAATAAAACTATCCCAAAGAGGAAAATGAAGTGGAATAGAGAGGTTGAGAGATCAAATATGGCAGAACCTGTGAATCCAGGCTTTCCCAAAGCCAGCTCTGAACTTGGGCAGGAAAAAAAAAAAAATGTCCTTTTTTGCTTAATCCAGGTTAGGTTGG
The DNA here is from genome assembly GCF_902655055.1 of Lutra lutra. NCBI lineage: Eukaryota > Metazoa > Chordata > Mammalia > Carnivora > Mustelidae > Lutra > Lutra lutra. The sequence continues at coordinate 183,346,600 of NC_062278.1, read as the reverse complement.
GTCTTCTTCTTCTACTTTTTTTCTTTTAAGATCTTATTAATTTATTTGACAGAGAGAGATCACAAGTAGGCAGAGAGGCAGCGGGGAAGCAGGCTCCCCACTGAGCAGAGAGCCCAATGCGGGCCTCAATCCCAGGACCCTGAGATCATGACCTGAGCCCAAGGCAGAGGTTTTAACCCACTGAGCCACCCAGGCACCCATAGGTTGGGTCTTCTGTCCTCTGCAACCAAAAGATTCCCAAGTGATACAAGTGGTGAACAAGGAAGACCCACCCTCTGCCCTCATGGAGTTCAAAGTCAAATGGGGGAGGCAGGTGCTGAACAAAAATTACAAGTAAAATCTGGGTTAGAAAGGTCAGGTGCAGAGGACTGGCAGACCACATGAGATGGAGGGACCAGTCCGGTCTAGAGTCAGAGGAGCCCCCCTGGGGTGGTGTGGTTCAAACTGAGATGGGAAAGGAAATGGCTATGTTTTCCAAGTGGACTCCTCCACTACCCCCTGACTTCCCAGACAGAGCAGGCAGAGGGCACTCACTTGGGGAGCTCGCAGATTTCCTTTCCTCTGACACACTCCTGACTCTTTCAGCCATTCTTTCAGTTCACTAATTTGTTCAAAAGCTGCCAAGAACCATCAGGGTCTTTTGGTTTTTTGGTTGTTGTTGTTTGCTTTTTTTTTTTTCCCCCTGTACTCCTGTAAAAGCCTTTAGTTTTGGAGAAACACTGACTTCTTTCGTGTTTAAGAGGGTTTTCTTTTTAATTCCTTTACTCCCTGTGTAAATTGGAGCAGCTGAGTCAGGTCTTGAGGTAGGGGAGGGATATAGAGAATTCTCAGCCGGGTCCAGATCATCAGTGCAGTGGGGAGATGCTGTATGTTGGGGAAACCTTCCAGGAAATGTAAAGCTATCACCTCCTCAGGGAGAAAAAGCCACTCTCTGCTGTCTTCTAATCCAGTCCAGAAATGTTTGTTCTCTGGCATCATTCACTGACTCAGAAGGAAGAAAACCTCTAGGTTCAAATGTCCCAGTGGCACTGTCTCTTCCTAGCTGTGTGGTCACAAACAAGGCTCTGAGCCTCAGCTCCCTAACCTGTGAAATGAGAATAATAAAATCTGACAAATTTTAATAACGTTTGCCTGAGCGAATGACCTCAGAGGGCTCAGGGGAGCCACAGAGGTGATCCAGTCAGCGAAAATGTCAACAGGCACGTTCCATCAAGTCGTGACCTGCGGTGGCACACCTTTTCTCAACAGTAGCCCTCAGGGCCATTCTTCAGCCCCAAGCAAAGGCACTGACTCTCCTCACGCTCTCTGTTTGCTGACCCCACTGCCCATGCCCTGGTCTTGCGTCCGGCGCTACAGCTTCCATCACAGGCACCGGGTGAACGTGGCGAAGTGGAAGGGCCATTGCTGTGGTTCGCCACCTCAGGTCGGGGAGACTTGCCTTTCGGGACCATCATTTCCACTGCTTGAAGCTGATTTGTTCCTTTGGGAGCAACTCACCCAGCAGGACCTTCACCTTGATTCCAAAATGGAGGAGCTGAGGGCAGATCCTTGGTGCTTCACCAGCCACTTTGCAATATATGCGAACCGCGTCCAAAGGCCAGCTCCGTTCACAGGATGTGAGTGGGGCCTCTGAACTGTGTCATTCGGCTTAGGGCTGATACTAGAACACAGCCACTCTGCCACGTTTTGCAGCCACCATTTGAGCCAGTGGGTGTTTTAACACATCAGGACAACCTCAAAGAGCCACACTAAGTTGGTCTTTGAAAGTAGGAGTCAGGAAACCAAGTCTGAGGGTCCACGGGCAATCTTGGCCTCCACTCTCCAGCCATCCCTGGCTTTCCAGATGGCGTTTCCAAGGTTGTGTCAGAGTCCCCACAGAGAGGGAGGGCATCCAGGTGGGCCCTGCCTACCAGCCCCCCCCCACATCCTAACTTCAGGGAGGGCAGCCCAGCTCCTCAACATTTAAGAGGTGGGATTCTAAATAAGGATGTGTTTGGAAGAGAGGAAGTGGGGTAGTTGTTAAAGCTCGTCTACCTTTTACGTTTGATGACTCTCCCATAGCCGAGAAACTGCGACTGGCATTTTTGTTCTAATGGCTTCAGGGAGAGAAAGTCCTTTCACAGCTGACATAGGGTAAATGGATCAGCTGTTTCTTAATCCTAAACAATGCAGGTGGTTCTGCGGTAAAAAACTCTTCAGAGTGGGGTGCCTGGGTGGCACAGGTGGTTAATCGCCCAACTCCTGGTTTCAGCTCAGGCTGTGATCTCAGGATGGTGAAGTCGAGGCCCTCGTTGGGCTCTGTGCTCAATACTCATCAGGGAGACTGCTTAAGATTCCCTCCCTCTCCCTCTGCCCCACCCACTCTCATTCTCTCTCTCTCTAAAATAAATAAATAAATCTTTAACAAAAAAAGATACTTCAGAGCAGTGTTACATACTTTAGTGTGTACCCAGCTCCTTTGGCAGCTTATTAAAAATCCAGATTCCTGAACTCCCACACTCTTAGGGTAGTGACTTTGAGTTGAGGCCTGGGGACAAGAACAGGGCCTGGTATCCCTTCTGCCACCAGCAGCTTTGTAACTGAGACCACACCCATTAATTCTGTGCCTCAGCCTTCTCATCAGGGAAGTGGATATAATTGTGTACATACCATAGGGTTTGTGAGGATGAAATGAGTTAGTGAGTATGAAGCAAGCACCTATCGTGGCCAGCACACGATATGCGTTCAATAAATGAGACCTATTATTAATATCACAGTGGAGTCCAGGAAGCTCTGGGGGACAGACAAGCAGCCCTAAGTGATTCCGAAGCAGGAGATCCACAGGCCACAGGTGGAGGACCACAGATCTACCAACACATGGACCAGACTTCCTCACCTGCAAGCCACTCCTTTCCATTTGGTAAGAAATAAGGAATAAAACACTTGTGTGCCACCAAGCCATATGTGTGTCCGAAGATGCTGCAGCTATCTGGCCCTCAGATGGAAATAGCTTGGTATTCCAATTCGATGTGTAAAACATGCTCATTACCCACCCCCCAAATCAGAAAGTTCGGGGATGGAAAGAAAAAAAAAAACAAAACCTATAAATAATCTCCAAACCCAGAGAAAATCTAGTAATGTGTTGTTCCATGCCTACACACACACACACACACACACACACATGCACATGCACACACACACACAGGTCCCCCCCCCCCCTTTTACCGTAATAACCGTTTTCTCTTTAATAATGTGACAGGAGCATCTTGCCATGTGAATAAACATCGCCCTGCAACATTCATTTTAATGCTACTCAGTGTTCCAAAGTATGGCCATAATGTGATCCAGCCAAGCCCTAATCGTCAGACGTTCAGGTTATTTCCTTTCTCGCAGGCTGATGATCAACGGTTGCAGGAAGATTTCAGCTGCCCGTCTCTGTGGGGTCCTGTGCTTTTCTCCCCGTGACAGCGACCACAAGGAAGGGTGCTGTGTCAGCCTCCCCTGCAGGGCTGAATCTCAGAGACCAAATCTCACAGAGTTTATCCTCCCACGTCCGCTCGCGGGCTTCACATCCCCTCATTAGCTCATTAACTGCCAAAGGCCTCAGTCTCCTGTCTGTACAATGGGGACCCTGAGCGGGGTCTGAGGGAATGTGTGAAGTCCCAGCAGGGGCCCTGGCACCTGGTAGGGCTCAGTCACTTCCCAGGCACTTACAAAATATTTAGTGAACAGAAATGTCACTAAATATTGCTATACGTTATTCAAAAACTTAGGGTAAATTCCTAAGGTCGAAAGGGCTACACTTTTTAAAGACTTAATTCATACTATCGCATTGGCCTCCAGAAATGCCATACCACCCACAAGATGGGAGAATTCTGGTTTCTCTTGGCCCTCACAAACACACTTAGGCACTCTCTGAGCTAATTGGTCTCGCCTTTGGTGGGGAGGGCCTGGAACTGTCAAAGCTATTCCTTGAGGCCACAAGGGTGAGGCTTCTGGAGTCCCATCTCTGTAAGGAAGAGCTGGATGGCCAGTGTCCCGTGGGGGCAGGAAAGGCTCCACCCTCTCTCAGTCTGTGACCAAGCCACACTAACCTTGCCTGGACACTGGAGTCACATCTGCCCAAGTGTATAAATGGAATATTCAGGCATCTCTACCCTGGACCCTGCAGAGGCCGCCCCCGCCCCCAGGTTGGCTCTGTCTCTCGGGGCATCTGGAACAGAGCAGGACTGCGGTTGAGCCGTGATGCTTCCTTGGGTCTCCCAGCGCTGCAGCCCAGTCCTCCTTCCATGGCCTTCTTCCTCCCTCAGCTGGGACCAGCTGGTCTGTTTTTCAGCCGCCAAAGGCTAATTCCAGGATTACACTTTCTAAGTTGATGAAATGTAATATCCACAGTGTAAAAGCTTTAGACTTGCTCCCAGCAATGAAGCATGGGGCATTTCTCCAGGGGCTGAAGATCGCGTTTAGACCATGGTGAGCATGGTCTCCATTGCTAAACCCTTTCAAGACACACAGTCCTGTGAAAGTGAGGGAAAATTCTGGCCAAGAGGGATGAACTTTATTACGACATGTTCTTGGTTCCTGAGGAATTGGAGAATCTGCTCTGGGTCACGTTTTCTAAAAGTGTGGAGAAAAGGCAGGGAGGAAATTTCTTCCAGGTGGTATGACTTTCTCTTCCCAAAGTTTTACCCTCAGAGAACATTTAGGAAAGGGGATTTGAAGAACACAGAAAGAAAATGAGCATTTTCAAAAGAGGGAGCTATTTTTCATTTTCTGCAGGGACTTGACACCTATCATGAAACAACTTCAACCCACAGAAAGACCTTGTTTAAGGCTGTTTTTTTAAAATTTCTTCCTCTGCTGAAGAACAGTGACATTTTCCCCAGATTGTTAAAAACAAACAAACAAACAAACAATAAACAACAAAAACCAACAACAAAAACCACAGGCATTCAGAGAGATCGAAGATAAAGAGATTGCTAGTGACAAAAGTAACAATAATGACAGCCATCGTTCATTTTTAGGTAATTCCTATCCTGTTCACCTTCATGAAATCTCTGTAGAGCTAAGATGAAGGCTGTGTTATCCATATTTTATAGACAAGGAAACTGAGATTAAGAGGCAAAACAGTTTGATCAACGTTGGCTATTGGGTTTCTAACCTTTTATACAAGTCTACATTTTAAAAAGCATACATTATAAAGGTACACATTACCCGCTGGATCGATTTTGCCAGATGAACACATCCATGGGACCAACAGCTCAACCGCAGACCTCAAGACACAGACCATCCTGATCAGCCCCCCAGGAGCTCCTGTCCTGTCCCTGCCACTCACTAACCCCCAAAGGCAACCATGGCTCGGACTCACACCATAAACTCGTTTTGCCTGTTCTCATATGCTCATAAATGGGATCCTGCGGGACTTACTGCTCTGTCCATAACTTGCGCCCTGCGACACTGCGCCTGTGGGATTCCCCCAGGTTGCTGCATGTGTTTCCAGTGTGTTCAGGCTAGTCGCAGCATAGTACTCCGGAGTGGCTCTCTGTTGTGGAGCTGAGCATCTGGCTGGTTGCCAGCTGGCGGCTCTTAAGAATGGTGCGGCTAGGAACATTCCAGAGCATATCTTCTGGTGCATGGGCATGGGCACGTATCCATTTCTGCTTTCCAAAGTGGCTAGACCCATTGACACTCCCACTGCCGAGTAGGGAAGTTCCATGTGCTTTACTGCCTCATGACCGGGGATTGGCTCTCGTTTTTGTTCTAGATATTCTGCTGGGTGGATGTCAGATAACTTTTAGGGACAGGGGCAGAGCATCAGACCCAAACATGTCTAGAACCATGCCTAGCCTAGGGCTGGGCACTTGGAGGGTGCTGAAGGCATAGCTGTTGAATTAAGGAATGACCCCAAAATGCTAGGATTTTTTTTAATAAGTTTTTTAAAAAGATTTTATCTCTTTATTTTTATGAGAAAGAGAGCGTGAGCCCGAGTACAAGTAGGGACAGAGGGAGAAGGAGACACAGGCTCTCCACTGAGCAGGGAGCCCAACGAAAGGCTCAGCTGGATCCCAGGACCCTGAGATCATGACCTGTGCCAATGGCAGACACTTAACTGACTGAGCCGCCCTGGTGCCCTTGCGGTCTTTTTCCAACAGTATTCTGCTGCTGCCTCTCCCTCAGTCCCAGCCACCTGCCTATCCCAGGCCCAGCCGTCTCTGAAACTACCCAGCAAAACAGCCTGACAGAACACCTTCCTAGAGATTTAGTCAGTAGTAAAAGGAGGTCAAGGCAGGTTGTGAGTTGCCTCAGGAGGACGCAGGCACAGTCTCGGGGGTAGGGTCCCAGGTCACAGTGCCAGACAAACATCCTAGGTCCTCACCTATAGCCAGAAGTCAGCAGCAACAGTTTCCCTCCAAGAACAGTCCCTGGAGGAAAGAGAGAAAGAAAACCAAGAAGGCAACTGTGCCGACAGCCCCACGCACCGGCACTAACACATCAGGGCGGGGGGATGTGTTCTGTGAGCTAAGGATATGAGAAGGGTCTCTTGATTCCCTAGCAAATGATGTGGGTTCATTAGGGCAACTCTTTCAGAGGAGACCAAATAAATGACAGTTCCAATTTTAAATACCTTCCTGAGAACAGGATTAAGTATGATTATGACAGTTCTATTTATTGGGAAAAATAGACAGCTGCAGCTGCCCAGGCCCACTGCCCTCAAATGCACGTGGGCTGAGCTCTTCCCTTGGCCACTGCTGTGTTGTCCTGCTGGCAATGTCTGGGAAGGGAACAGTACCAGGGAAAGCATTTGTGAGTGTTTACTAGATCCTAGACCCTGCCCCAAGCCCCTTGCTGGAGTTGCCTCAGCGAACGTTCGCTAAGCTCCTACAGGGCAGGGACGTTCCTGTCCGCATTTAAAGTCGAGGGCATGGAAGCTTGGGGGAGGTGATAGCTGACGATCAAACTGCTGGTTAGCAAGTGATGAAGGAGGGATGTGAACCCCAATGCTCCAGCTATCCGCTTCTGTGTAACAAATTACCCCCAAAATGTAACAGCTTAAAACAACCACCATGCGGGCAGGGCACTGCTCCATGCCGTGTGGACTGGGGTCACTTTGGGTATCTAGCTGGGGGAGGGGTTCATCCGGGGGGTTCTGAGACGGCTTACCTAGCACTGGTGCCTTGGCAGAGAGGGAGGCTGGGCGGCTCAGTGAGGACAGTCACCAGAGGGAAGAGGTGTGCTCTCACCTGCAAAGCCATCTCAGGGTAACAGCCCTCTAAGAGGGCAGCTCCGGGCTCCACATGGAAGCTGCCTGAGCCCACAGCGGGCACAGCATTGCTTCAAGCCTGTCAGAGAGCCTAGTCAGACGCAGGGCAGGGACAAAGATGTGACCACTCCGGGAGAGGAATATCATAGAGTTTCTTCTGTCTACCATATTTTTGTCTTTGTTGGGTTCCAGAGCCCTGAGCCATATCCATGAACGTATGCTGTTTTACTGGTTATTGTTGGGTGTTTCCTTTGTGTGTGGCATTTTACTCACTTCCTAAAAGAGAGAAAAAGAGGAAGGAGGAGGAAAAGAAGAAGGAGGAGGAGGAGGAGGAGGGGGGGGGGAGGGGGGAGAGGGGGAGGAGGAGGAGGATAAAGAAGACGGAAGAGGAGAAGAAGAAGGAAGGGGAGAGAAGAAAGAGAGGGTTGGAAGAGGAGGAAAAAGAAGAAGGAGAAAAAGGCAAATGGGGAGGAAAGGAAGGAGGAAAAGGAAGGATGGAAGGGAAAGAAGAGGTGAGTACAGAAGAAGTCACGGGAAGGGAAGTTAGGACACAAGCATTTCTTTCATTCTATAGATGAAGAAACTGAAGGTCAAAGAAGTGCTTTGTCCAAGGTCACATGGCTCATGAAGGTGAAAGCCAGGATTTGAAGAACCCTTTTTTTCCCTCCTTCACACTTTCTTCCTTCTGGGCGCATGAATGCTCCCCTCTGGCAAGCCTGAAGCCGTACATTTCCCAGTTCCTAAATATAGCCCTTGACCCTTCACTTCTGACTGAAGAAACCCTGGTTTCCAGAAGAGGCTGTCCTGAACGGGGCCTTCCCCCCATGGCCGCTCTGGTTGGTTCAAGGGGAGATGAAGTCATCACAGGGATCAGCTCCGATGGCAGAGAGGACTTTCCTCCATCTGTCCACCCTTCAAGCCCAATTCCTTCTGAACTGCTTCAGGAAGATTCCAGATGCCATCCAGAGACAAAAAATGCATGTATCCAGATGGATCTCCAGCACCGTGGGCCACTTTAAGGATGTGCATGTGGGACCCAGAAAACTGCTGACAAATCCAGGGAGCTGCCTGGGTGAGATCTCTCATCCTTCACACCCTGACATAACACAGGAACCGCCGTGACGCTCTGACGCTGTTTATTGCTATAATATGTCAGCGTGGGTAACAGAAAGCAGGCAAGGAAGGCTTAATTACAAAAAGGAATCTTTTCAAGACACTTTAATTCCCTCATTTTTTTTTTTTTTTTGGTCCTGACATGAGCTCACACACATACACAAAAATGTGAATCTAGTTTAATTTAGGGCTCTCAAAATTATTGTTAATGGGATTTCTTAATACCCCTTGGTTCGATCTTAGAATTCCAAAAATTTCTGGCTGAGATTTTGTTTTACTGGAAGCAATGTAGCAAGGAGGTTGAACGTGCGGGTTCTAGAGACATCCTGCCTGCCTTCGCATCCTGCCCCACCCCTCAGGACTGGGTAACTCAGGCCCATCCTCAGTTAAATCAGGTCTAGAACGGGAGAGAAAAGCAGAACCTCCCTCCCAGGGCTGCTATGAAGTTACAAGAGGCAAATATGAAAACAGCTTAATACAATACCTAGTACTTATCTATTTAGTGTTCATCTTTATCAAATATTAGATATTTCCGTACAGTTATTAAGTAGCCCAAAGAGTTCAAACATCTAAGGATACATACACTATGTGGACAGGTGCATATCTAGGTGTAAAATGACCAGGTATATATGTCCCTGCCCATCACTCTTAAACACGTGAATTATTATAAGGGTAATTTGTTTATTCTAGAAGAAATTTTAATATAGAATAGTAGAAGGAAAAAATATCCACACCTATTATCTAAGGACCTACAGAAAAATATTTTTCAACATTTTGGCCAATGTACTTCTAGGACTGTTTAGTGCACATAAATATATTTAATTCTTTTTTTCGTAAAGTACTTGCTTTCTGGTAAGTTGCTGTACTCACTGGTTATATATCATAAATACAGCCACATGTCATCCCTAGACAAGATCCCATGAAATCTCTATGTAGTCTTCCATGTCCTGAATACACTACTGCTCATTTAACTGATACCCTGCTGTTGGACATGTAGGTTACTTTCATTATTTTTGCAGTATTAAAAACAACACTGAAATGAACATTCTTGAAATATTATGCACTTCCATGGTCTATTTCCTTTGGATAAACTCCTAGAAATAGAATTTCTAGGGCAAAAGTTCTACACATTTTTAAGGATTTATGTAGGACCACTACATCCTCCAGAAAAGGTACACCGCTCCCCACAGTGGTGAACGGATAGTTCTTTCCCCTGTATTTACCACCACTGAGCATTCCTTGTTCAATTCTTCCAATAATTTTTTTATTGAGCACCTACTGTTTTCCAAGCACTGCCAAAAATGACTAAAACAAATCTTTTTCTCCCTATGTTCCATCTTCACAGATTTCATATATGCGCCTCTGAGGATCTGGTTTCAGTATGGCCCCTTTCTCTCTCTACTTGCCTGCCAGAGAAATGGGTTATCTGGCAAGTGGAGCAGGATTGGAGACAAAGTTTCAGTCTCTGGGAATGTGAAGAGCCCATTCTTCTATCCTTCCGTCAGGAATCCACCAGTTCTAACACCTCTTACCTACTACCACTCTTGTGTCTTCTGTGCCTCGGTCTGCTCTTCGAATCTAAGCTTTCCCCCTAAATGTGAGGCAAGAGCTTACAACCCAGACAGGAAGAGGTTTCAACGCAAACACTGACTCCAGTAGATGAGTCGTGATAACCCGGCTCTTTGAGTGAGGATGCTGAGGCTGGGTTTCAGATCATTTGAAAGAACGCTGTGATCGATTAGTGATGTCTGCCGCAGACACAGGAACAGAAAAATGGTATGTATGCCTATCAATTCTGTTATTTACTCCATTTCCGGGCTTTGGCTGTCCTTAGGTCAGATCCTGCTGAATTCATGTGCCCTCTTCCTGTACTTCTGCTCTCTTTTGCCCCTTTCTTCTTCATGTTCTCCCTGGTTCACTTTCTCTTTCTTTGTTTCATATTTCACATACATTCCTCATCTCTGTAAATAGTTTCCTACAGACTACATCCTCGTTGTACTTAGTTTGCCAAGAGAGCTCTCTACTGCTCTCTCTCACTCCTTTGGTCTCTCTTTCTTCTTCTGCCTCTCTGTTCTATGGATCCTCCAAGTTTACCTCTGTGTTACCAGAAGCTGTTGGTGGTAAAAAGTACATCCCAGGCCAACAGTATATAATTGACAGACTGACCACAGGAGGGATCAGTTTCCCTCAGGAAGCCCACTGTTTGGGAAGGAGGGGACGGGGCCCTGAGAGAGGCATTAGAAACCACCTCACAGGAAACCGAGCACATCATGTATGCTGCCTTATTCACATCAAAGCACTGCCCAACTGCCTCATAAGTTCCCAGAGACTGGTAAAATGTCACTTGTAGGATCAACTCCATGCTGCCCCAGGCCTGTGGCTAGCACTGAAACACAGGCTGATGGGGTTAACAGTCTCTGGGCATAGTATTACAGTAAGACATGTCCCATATATAGGATCCCCTTACAGAGCTCTAACTATGGATCAGATGTGCTGAAAGGTCTGCACGCATTATCTTATTGACTCTTCACATTAATCGGGAAGGTGGTTCCCAGCATTATCCCTATTTTACAGATGAGAAAACTGAGGCTCAGGAGTCTAAGTAACTTGCCCAAATCTCTCTGCCAGGGAATTGAGGGGCCTCCAACTGGGTCTGTGCAGCTCCACATCATCTATTAATCAATACCGTATACACTGATACCTGGGTGGGGTGGGGGAGGGGAGCAGGGGATAGATGTCCCACCTATCCGTCCCAGTGCCCCAGAGAACTTGGAAATGAGGAAGACAGAATCACCATCTGGGAGTTAAACCACATAGTCAGCCCATAAAAGATCAGATCAGCAAACTATAAGGTGTTTCTAAAGGATACTCTCACATCTAGGTCTGTAGGAATTAAAGTATTTGCATATTTCAAAAATAATTTAAAGAAAAGAAAATTGTGTCCCTTTGAAGGAAGCTTAGCTGCCACTAGTGGAAGCCTTCAAAAAGAGGATTTGAAAAAAAAGAGGATTTAAAGGACGCTCATCCAAGCACCACCCAGGGTAGGGGTGGGTACACCGACTCTGCTCAGCCCTGTGGCATACCCTGTTAGGCTACTCGTTCACTAGCCCTCTATTCACAGAGCACCGGCTATGGGCCAGCCGCTGAGCTGAGCCCTGTCTGGCACTCACGGAGCTGAGGTCCTCCTCAGGAGGCAGCTTTGCTGTGAACTAATGAAGTCTGAGCAGGGGGACCCTCCAAGAGCTGTCACATGCGTTCGTGTGACCACACGATTTTGTGAAATGCGCCAGTGTAAGACACGGCAACAGCCATCAGGGAAGGCCACCGTCTCCACTTCAGTTTCATCTCTGTACTGAACATGAACATTCCCAACTGTGCCGACTTGGTTTGGTCCCCCGGGAAGCAAACCCCGGGACAAGGACGAAGGCACACTTGGGTTCCCTGGGAGGGACAGGAAACCGTGGCCGGCAAGTGGGAAGGGCGACCTGCGAGGGCAGTCGGCCAACACAGGTCAGCGCCCTGGGTGAGCACCTGGAGCTTAATCCTATGGGGGCCTTTGTGGGGATGGGGTGATTTAAAATATGGGTTTTATTATTATTTAGGTATGGAAAGGACAGCAGATCAGTGGACGACTGCCATTGAAAAGACAGCTTGTCACCCATGGTTCGCAAGAGGACAGGGCATGCCACATTGTGATGGGCCATAGGAGGAAGCTCCAGCTTCGAGCAGGAAGCAGAGGATGGGGGAAGTGTGGAGGGCCTTTACTGTGGTTTCTTCAGGAATGAAAGGGGGAGGGAAGTTTTTTATTGTTTTTTTTCTTTTTAAGATTTTATTTATTTATTTGATAGACAGAGATCACAGGTAGGCCGAGAGGCAGGCAGAGAGAGAGGAAGGGAAGCAGGCTCCCTGCTGAGCAGAGAGCCCGAGGCGGGGCTGGATCCCAAAACCCTGGGATCATGACCCAAGCCGAAGGCAGAGGCTTTAACCCACTGAGCTACCCAGGCGCCCCAAGAAAGGGGGAGGGAAGTTGAGCAGGCTTCTTCTGGGCCGGTTTGAACAATCCCAAAGGGCTCTGGGACATAGGGTTGTCCCTAGTTGTCCAGTACCTGGCCCTCAGAGGGTGAGGGCACATGGAGAGTGGACAGTGGCCTGGAGTTTCAGAACCCAATAAAGGAGGTGATGGGGGGTATAAGCTCTAGAGTGGTTGGTGTGCATTTGAAGGACACACTCCAGTGTGAGTTTTTTTTCCACTATTTGACTAACCCTGGGAGGACTATTCCCACCAGGGTCAGCAAGGTCCCAGAAGTCAAAACAATGGCAGCACAGAAAATAAAGACACGGTTAATGCACAGGATACAAACCGAACCACAGAGCCATCCCACCTCAGGGGCGAGGCAGCCACTGACAGGGCTTTCGGGGGTAGTGGTGGTGGTGGGAGCTATTACCCCAGCACTCCCGGTGGGCAAGAAGAGGCTTTGGAGAAAGAAAGAGGTCCTGGCAGCAGAAATGGCTAGAACATATGGAAATGCCAGGACCTGTGGGACGTCGTGGGCAAGACACCAGCAGCTCTGCTCCCGGCACCTAATTTTACATTCATAACTGTATATTCTTCATTATCAAGAAGACCTCCAACGTGGTCTGAACATTGGACCCTACAAAAGTGGGACTGTCCCTGTGGGAGATAATCGATATCCAATTGTCATGGGCTGGATTGTGTCCCCACACAAATTTGAATATTGAAGGCTAACCTGCTGCACCTCAGAATGTAACTGTTTGGAGAGAGGGTCTTTAAGGAGGCAATCAAGTTAATGTAAGGTCATTAGGGCGGGCCTTAATCCAATATGACCCGGTGTCCTTATAAGAGATGAACATAGAGACACACACACAGGAAAGGCCACGTGAAGACACAGGGAGGAGACAGCCATCTGCAAGCCAAGCAGAGACCTCACAAGAAACCAACCCTGCCAGCACCCTGACCTTGGCCTTCTAGCAGCCCCCTAGAACTGAGAGGAAATACATTTCTACTGTTTAAGTCACCCAGCCTGTGGTACTTGGTTACGACAGGCCAAGCAAACCAACATACTCATGAAGACATGACAGGCTGGTAACTGTATGCGTTGGTATCCAAGACCCTCCCTCTACTGGATCTAGCCTTCCGTGGTGCTGTGGAGCTAGTCGACTTCCTGTGGGGCAGGCCCAGGTGGGGTGCAGGCTATGGCACTCTGGAAGGCTCTAGTTCCTTCTACAGAGGGCAGCTGTCCTCAGATCCAGCAGACTGTTCCCACACCTGCTTTAGCAAGAGAAGCTAGAAATCTGCATTCTGTATGAAAACTCCCTATTTCTAAAAGTTAGCAATGAATTCAAACATTAAAAAAACAAAACAAGGGGCGCCTGGGTGGCTCAGTGGGTTAAAGCCGCTGCGGCTCAGGTCATGATCCCAGGGTCCTGGGATCGAGCCCCACATCGGGCTCTCTGCTCAGCGGGGAGCCTGCTTCCCTTCCTCTCTCTCTGCCTGCCTCTCTGCCTACTTGTGATCTGTCTGTCAAATAAATAAATAAAATCTTTTAAAAAAAAACACTCTTCAGGTCCAACAAAACAAGTCTGCAGGCAGATTAGACGCACATCCTCAGTTTGTGACTCTAGGCTGTATTTCATCCTCACAGGGAGCTACAAATTCCCATCCACTGGACATTTCTATTTCTTCTTGTCACCAAATCACTTGGCATTGGCCTGGAAGCCAGATCAGCTGGGTTAAAAATCCCAAATCTGCCACTGCCCACTTGTGGAAGCATGAACAGGTCACATCACCTCTTGTGCCTCAGTGTCTCATAGGGAAAGTGCCCGTCACCAGGGTAGTTGGGCAGTGAGGGTCAGAGACACGGCCCATGAATGGCTGGGTGTGCAGCAGGTGTCCAGGAAGTGAAAGCTCTGTAGGCCACACTCATCGGTTTGCTTGGTTGGCTGTTGTCGGCCTCCCAGGAACACTGCAATAGGCAGAATGGAGTTCCGAGCCCATGGGGCCTGTGATAACTGAATCCCAAGGTAAACGTCTCCTGTCATGACCTGGTCAAGCTGTGTGCTGTCCTCTCCTGAGGATGACCTGACCTTGAGACACTCTCCTTTCTGGTGTCTGCACACTGAAATAAAGCACTGCTTGTTTGGTCTTAAAGGGCCCATAAAGCTGAAGGCTCAAAGCAGGCCCTTTGTCGCTGATCAAATATCATTCTTTAGAATAGACACCCTGACCACTCACTTCCCGAGCGTTGGATCACGGTGTCAAGGGGCTCCAGAAGGCATCCTGGGGTCTGCTGCTGGACTCACTGTATCACACACATTCATTTTTAATTCCCACCAAGATAAGTAAAGATGGGAAGATACTGCCAAACATCAGTCTTGGGAAAGGAGACACAAATGAAGCTAATTCCATCCACCCAGACCCATTCCCGCAGGTGGGCTAGAACAGCGGACGGAGCCTGCGCCTACCTTTTCTTGTAATTTCCATAGAGCGAACCTGACCCTCAGCCCATGGGTCAATCTGAGAACACAGACAACGCCACAGCTTCAACCAGCAAGTTTTTACATGAATCTGCAGAATATTCTTGTTGGACATTTTGTCTGCTAGAAGGGAGACAGCATAGCCAGGCTTTGGAACTCCGCGGCAATTCTAGCTTGATATATCCTAGCCAGGTGAGGACTTTCAGCCTTGGTTTTCTTATCTGTGAAATGGGCCAACAGTAATACCTATCTCATTGATAAGGTAAGTGGAATAAACAAAAGAATGTGAAATGCTTAAGCAGGGCTGCCCTTAGTTGCTAAAATACGCCCTGCCTGGAGCCAAGCACTTTACATGGATTAACTCATTTAATCCTCTCAACACCCTGTGTGTACGTACATTCATTAGCCTCATTTTGCCACTGAGAGAATGAAGGCAGCACAGAGAGGTGAAGCAAGTCACACAGCAACCAGATGGGCAAGCCAGGATTTGCACCGCAGGTCGGGTCTCAGCGTGTATACTCTTAACCATAACGGAAAGCTATTGTTTCCATAAATAACCACAGATTTATTTATTTGTTCAGCAAGTAGTAAAATAAGAAATAACTAAAAGTGTGCTGAATTTTTTTTTTTTTTTAATTTAAGTCCTAGATGTGCTGTGGGCAGAACAAAGAGATCTGAATATGGCCTGAGGGGCTAGGAAACACCTTTTTTTTTTTTTTTTTTAAAGACTTTATTTTATTTATTTAACACAGAGAGAGAAATCACAAGTAGTCAGAGAGGCAGGCAGAGAAAGAGGGGGAAGCAGGCTTCCTGCTGAGCAGAGACCCTGATGTAGGGGCTCAATCCCAGGACCCTGAGATCATGACCTGAGCTGAAGGCAGAGGCTTAACCCACTGAGCCACCCAGCCACCCCTAGGAAACACATTTTTGGTCGCCTAACTGGTGCAGCCACAGCCAAGATGGGAATACAGAGATTTAGCTAGGACAATGCTGCCACACTGATGCCATCAGAATCCCCCGGAGAGACTGTTGAACCCAGCCCTATAGTGTGCCACTCAGTAGACCTGGGGTGGGGTCCCTGTATTTGCACCTCTCCCTCTGCCCCCAACAAGCTCCCTGCAGCAGCTTGGGGCTGCTGGTCTGGGGAGCACACTGTGAGCGGAAGAAGCAAAGAAGGGGAGGAAGATAGAAACACTTGGACAGAGGAGACTGCAAGGCCAGAGTTCTCATTTCCTAAGTGACCCCGACGCCTGACAGTGTTCTTCTCATCTAGCAAGTGAGAAGAAAATCGGGGCTTACAGCCATTAATTCACTTGTCACAAAGCTTCACAGTGGGAAAGGCAGGATGCAGAGCCAGGTCCTGGAGGGACAGAGAGCCACCCCCAAGTGCCACCAGGGCAGCCACAGTGAAGGAGGACTGTGGCACTCTGCTTAGCCTCTGTGGCAGTCCACGACACAAACAGCCTCACACAGACTTCCCGGGGCCCCTAGAGAGGCAGGGCAGGGGGGACAGAGCTGAGAAGAATCAGCTCCCTCCATGCTGCTTCTCCAGCTTGTAGGTGCTGCTCCTGCCCAGGGCACACCCGCCCCCCCAGGGGTGGTGTTTGGAAGCAGGATGCTCTGACCCTTGGGACTCTTTTTCTGCCCCTTTTTGGCTCATGAAGCCATACAGCCTGGGTTTTTCAGAGCAGGACAGATCCATTAACAGTGTTCCAGGAGCAATGAAATTTTGGGGAGAGGACATGGTCATGGATCATTGCCTCTGATTCCTCTGATCCCAAGGATCCCTCTGATCTTTGCAGCCTTTTAATTCGAAGCTACCAGAGAGGAGGCTGGTCTTGCTCAAATCAGTACAATAACTCAAAAATTTCAGTCTTCTTCAGTAAAAACAACACAAGATAAAACATTCACATTGTAATCAGACACTAATGGGTGCTGCAGGGGTTCCAAGTCAATAACAGTAGTTACTGGGTTGGCGGGGGGGGGGTGGGAGGGGAGCTTCCTAAATGCAGTGCCGAACATTTTTTATTCGTTATCTTGTGTAAATCTCGTGATCATTCTTGGGGGTGGATGCTTCATTATCCCCATTTTACAGAAGGAGAAACTGAGGCTCCAAGGGATGGGGTACCTTGTCAGAGACACAGTTCACCGTTCACAACAAGTCCCTGCTCTAGTTTCCCAAAGCAGCTGAATATTTCCGAGTTTCCACCCTCCTGTACCCCACAGACACCCCTCCTTCTCTCCTCCTTTAGAGCTCAATGGCCAAAAGAGCGGGCACGGTAGAATGAGACCTGGGCTTGAACCCACACTCCTTGGGCGCATATTAGCCGTGTGACCTTGAATATACACCCTTGAATTAAGCAAAAAAGGGAATATACGGGCCGTGTTAACTGAAGAATCCAGGGATGGGCCAGCATTTGATCTGGTCTGATCCAGGAGCTCAGGTCTTTTCTCTCCTTCTCCATCTCTTACGGCTCTGCATCCAGACCACTGGGTCCATCCTTGATGCAGTTTCCCTTCATGGGGGCAACGTGTCTGCCACAGTTCCTGCCGCACATGCTCCCAGGATCCTGTGCGTAGGAAGGTGTCTCAGCCCTAGCAGTCCCAGTAGAAGTTGTGTTATGTTTCGGTGGCTCTGTTGGGATCTCTGCTGAACCCTGAGCCAATCCCTGGGGTCAGAGGATCCTGATGAGCTGATGAGCTTGGGCCAAGCCATGAGCTTTAAGTCTCAGTTGGGGATAGAACCACCTCCTAAGCACATTCACTGACAGTGGGGGCAGGGGTGGTTCTTCAAGGAAATTAGGGAATAGTTAGTACAAGTCTGGATAGATTCCAGATGTGCTTGACCAAAGAGCAACTTCTCCATGCCTCAATTTCTCCTTCTGTAAAATGGGAATTATTGTAGTCTTAGCTCAAGCTGTCATAACAGGATTCCTTAACATTCCATAACAGGTAGCTTAAATAACAGAAATTTATTTTATCACAGTTCTGGAGGCTGGAAGTCCAAGATCAGGGTGTCTGCCAGCCTGGCTGGGTTCTGGTGAGACCTCTCTTCCTGGCTCAAGATGACAACCTTCTTGCTGTGTCCTCACCTCACATGACCTTTCCTACGTGCATGCATGTGGAGAGAAAGATCTTTTTTCTTCCTCTTCTTAGAAGGGCACTAATCTCGGGGCACCTGGGTGGCTCAGTGGGTTAAGACTCTGCTTTTGGCTCATGTCATGATCTCAGGGTCCTGGGATCGAGCCCCACATTGGGCTCTCTGCTCAGCGGGGAGCCTGCTTCCCCCTCTATCTCTGCCTGCCTCTCTGCCTGCCTCTCTGCCTACTTGTGATCTCTCTCTGTCAAATAAATAATAAATAAAATCTTTAAAAAAAAGGGCACTAATCTCATATGGGCACCCCAATCTCATAACCTAATTGAACCCTGATTCCTTCCCACAGTCTCTATATCTGAATACCATTGGAAGTTAACATCAACAAATGAATTTGGCGGGGGGGGGACACACAATTTGATCCATAGCTGCCAGCATCTACCCTATTCAGTTAATGTGAGAATTAAAAGATAATGCTGTAACATTCTTCTAGTATTTGGTCCTTATTAAGTACCAGTTAATAAATAGTAGCTTTTAGGTTATACATTATTTATTATTTATTTTTATTTATTATTATAAATTTATTTTCTTTTTTATTTAAGTACAATGAAATTCACCTATTTTAAGTATTGCGTGTGGTGAATTTCGGTAATTCTGTGCACCAGTGTCATCCCCACCACAATCAGGATAGAGAGAGCACCGCAGAAGCACCTTCAAGGCCCTTGGTATTTGGGCTTCTCCCAGGACTCCCTGCCCCAGGCAACCACTAATCTGCCTCATGTCACTAAAGCTCTGCCTTTCTTAAGAAGCTCGTACAAATGGAATCACACAGTGTTTGACTTCTTGCACTTGGCATGAGGATTTTGAAATTCATTCACGTTGTTATCGTTTATTGATATTTTGTTCCTTTATCTTGGCGAGCAGTATTCTGTTGCATGGATAGACCACAGTTTGTTTAACCATTCGTCACTGATGCGACTGTTTCTAGTTTTTTGTTATTAGGAACCAGCTGCTAAGAGCAATCATGTACAGTTCTGTATGTGAACATATGTCTTCTCTTTTTAAATTTTAAAGATTTTATTTATTTACTTATTTTAGAGAGAGATTGACAGCAAGCGTGGGGAGAGGCAGAGGCAGAGGGAGAAAGAATGTCCAGCAGCTCCATACTGAGCACAATCTCACGACCCTGAGATCATGACCTGAGTCAAAATCGAGACTCACTCAACCGACCAAGCCACCAGGTGCCTCTGAACATGAGTCTTCTAGACACTAAGATTTTTATGGCAGGTTCTCTGGTGTATCTCACAGTATTTTGAAAACGTTTAAAAATCATTTGTACCAATACCTACTACAACATAAAAACCACGCTATACACAATCCTACTTGTATGGAATGTTGAGTATAGGCAAAGGCAGAAAGTTGATGGGTGATTGCCTGGGCCTGGGACACCGGGAGAAGATGATGCCTGCTCATAGGTTTTAGGTTTCTTTTCAAAGTCACGAAATGTTCTAAAACTGGTGATGGTTATGGATGCACAACTCTGAATATGCCAAAAACCACCGAATTACACACTTTAAATGGGTGAATTGTATGCTGTGTGAATTCTATTTCAATAAAGCTGTTAAAAATTATTAGTTAAATGAATAAATGATTAAATAATTGGATGATTCCACATATGAATGAATATTCTTGTTTCCTGACTGTTTAATCTCTCCAGTACCCTTTGGTATTTATTTGTAATTCATCACACGTATTAGGTGTCTAGTAAGTGCCAGATATTGGGCTAGGGGCAGAGGGTTCAGAGGCAGACGAGACAAGGGATCCATCCTCTCAAAGACACACACTTGAGAGAGGGAAACGGACTCTAATGGCAGCTGTGATTGCTAACCCCGATATATCACTCACAATGCTATGTTCACTAAGAGCTAAAGTCTATATTCTAGTTGTAAATATATCTCTTTCTTCATCTACTCTTCATAGCCACCCTGGAGGAAGGTACTAGCATTACTTGCACTCTTTAGATGGAAACACTGATTCAGAGAGGGTCAGTCACTTGCCCACCGTTACCCAGCTGGTAAATGGTGCAACTGGGACTTGAAGCCCAGGAAGCCTGGCTCAGTGTCCATGGCCCTGACCGCTATGCTCCACTGCCCATTCAGGGCAACAGGGCTCCAATGGCAAGGGTCTTAACCATGGCGCAGTGGGAGAGCCATGGGCACTACCCCATCTCCCTCGGGCTTGGGTTCTCAGTCTTGCATTGGTCTTGGTACACTCTCTCCCTCAGGCAAGCCTCTGGTCCTGACCATGCTCTGGTCCTGACCTTGGCTCAGGTCCAAGCCTCTGGTTCTGACCCCAAGAAAGGAGCTCCCCAGACCTACCTCTGGTATCAAGTACTGCCTCTTTACCTCTCTGCTTCTATTCCTCTCCCCCAGAAGAATGGAAACCACTTATTAGGGATTGAATTGTTTGCCCCATAACTTCATATGTTGAGGGCTTCAGCCCTCACCTCCGAGGACGCTTTGTTTGGAGATGGGGCCTTTAAAGAGCTAATTAAGGTTAAGTGAGGTCATCAGGGTGGGGTCCTGATCTAACAGGACTAGTGTCCTTCCTAGAAGAGGAAGAGAGATGCAGGAGTGTGTTGCACAGGAGAAAGGCCAAGTAAGGACACAGCTGGAAGGCAGCCATCTGCAAGCCAGGAGGGGAGGTCTCCCCAGAAACCAGTGCTACAAGCACCTTGACCTTCGACTTCCAGCCTCCAGGACTGAAAAATAAATTTCTGTTGTTTAAGTAACCCAGTCTGTGGTCTGGTGTTATGGCAGCCCAAGAAGACTAATAACTCACTATGTACCTGCTCCTCTCAGAATGGGAGTAGGCCTGGCCCTAGCAGGGAGAGACAGACTCTGGAGAGGAAAGGTCTGAAACACGGGCCCCTCTTGGAAATCTCATCTGACAGCAAACACTGGATTGGATCTCCTGTGCTGTGAGGCCACTGGCTCACACGTATCTGAGAGCTGACTATAAAATGGTTAACAAGCACCATCATTATCATAAAGTAAATTACCTAAACTTTTATTAAATAAATTATATCAAAAATAAAGGCGATAAAGACTCAAAATCACCCCTTTCTAAGTATTTTACTACGATCATGTATCCACATAGTAGATAAACCACAGAGTGGTGCACAACTGCACGTCTCGTCCCAAATCCCCATTCAGTGACATCACGCTAGTAGCGTAAGTTAGGTCAAGGCAGGTGGATTTACATCATAGACATTGGCAAACACTCTGACTCAGAGCTTGGTCCGTTGTTGTGTTGACGGTCTAGACGTATGTAAGCGATTGAGGAAATGTCAGTAATTAAGTGCATCGTATATATAGATGTCACGTTGTGAATGGCATAAAAACCAAGGACAGGTTCTCCCAGTATTCGAACACTGCTATCCAGCTCAGCAAGGAAGTCACTCATGCCACTGATGAAAACAAATGCCTTCACGGCTTCACTTCCATCTCACTCTTCAACATGAGCAAAATTATCAACCCATATTCATGTTGGAGCTGCATCCGTTTGTCAGTTGCAACTCCTGGTTGGATACTGAGGTGGGAGTTAGGCAAACATCACCAAAAGCATTTTGTGAAAATCATCAGGCTATGTGGAATGTATGATAGTGTCTGTTTAATTTATGTTAAATTGTGAAGTACATTTATACACCATAATTGCATAGAATATTATATTTATTTGTACTAAAGTGCTTAGTATACATCACTAATATTAGTAAAATGTATAATAAATAGGCACTATGTGTGAGTTTATATATACATATCTATGTACTTTGGTGGGGAGAGGCATGTATTAGGCATTGAACCTTCAGTAGCACATTGCTGTGTCAAATCCTCCCTATATAAGGAGATGGGAGCACAGGGAGTGGAGCGTCTGCCTCACATCCCACACCAGGGCTCCCGAGCCCCTACCCATACTGCTGCGTCCAGCCCATCGCAGCACCTCACACCGGTGTGGAAGGGCAATCTAGCAAGACAGGAGTAGTCCCTGGGATTCCATCATTTCTATTTGTTCCTGAAATCCTCTTGGTGCCATACAAATAGCTAAGCCATAAATCCTAGGAGGTGCATAATTTCATTATTCTTATTATGCTTAATTAAAATAATGCTGAGCCTGGGTTACTGATTAACTTTCTCTCTACCTCCCTCAGCCTCCTATTAAGGTAATTTGTTTCTGAGCCCTCAGCACAAATACAGGCCAAGATTTTGTTTTTCCTCTAGCTATTTTGGTTATTTTTTACTATTTCTTTTTTATTTTTGTTTTTCTTTTTCTTTTTGTTACCCCTCAAGGGTGGCAAATTTATTTGTCAAACTTGTCCATCTCACTCCTCGAGATGAACCTCACTTGAGAAAATGGAAAGGAAGGAAGGGTGGACAGACTTTAGTTCAAAAACAGTTCTGACACCATTTAGGAAACGAAGAGGCCAGCCACACACATTAATAAATAATTAATAAAAATTAATTAAATTTATTTATTTATTTATTTAAAATTAATAAAAAGCCACACACATTAGTCTAACAAAAACAATTAGCTTACAAAAAGAATTCTTTAATCTCAAAATTAATAAGGAAATCAATTAATTCATGACTAGAAAAAATTAATAAACAGACAATCTCTAAGTTAATAATAAGACAATTCAATTAAAAATGGGCAAAAGAGGGCGCCTGGGTGGCTCAGTGGGTTAAGCCTCTGCCTTCAGCTCAGGTCATGATCTCAGGGTCCTGGGATCGAGTCCTGCATCAGGCTCTCTGCTCAGCAGGGAGCCTGCTTCCTCCTCTCTCTCTCTGTCTGCCTCTCTGCCTACTTGTGATCTCTCTCTGTCAAACAAATAAATAAAATCTTAAAAAAAAATGGGCAAAGGATTTGAACAAACACTTCACCAAAGAAAACGTTCTGTTGGCCAAGAGGCACATGAAAAATGTTTGATATCATTAATCATTTGGAAAATGAAAAATCAAGCCATGGTGAGACCACGCTGGACACCCACTTCAATGCTTGAAGTTAAAGAGTTTAATTTCAAGGTAAAATGACCAGCCCTACTAAATGCCAATGAGGATGGGGAACAAAAAAATTCTCCTGTATTGTTGGTGAGAATGCAAAGTGGTACTACACTTTGGGAGACCATGTGGCCATTTCTGATCATGTTAAACAGACAGTGAGCATACAGTGCAGCAATTTCACTTCTAGGTGTTGACCCAAGAGAAATGAAGACATACGTCCGCATGAAACTTGTACCTCAATGTTCACAGAAGCTTTATTTCTAAGAGCCACAACAGCACGTGTGTTCATTAACAAACAAACGGAGGAAGACTTTGTGGTATAATCATTCAATCGAATACTACTCAGCACCAAGAAAAGGAATAAACTGTCGATCCACACAGCAACACGGACGTATCTCTAATAATTATTATGCTGAGCAAAAGACCATAATCAAGTACCTGCTGTAGGATTCCATTTTATACCACATTCTAGAAAAAGCAAAAGGATAAGGACAGAAAACATGAGGGGCTCCCAGGGGCTGGAGGGAACGGACTGCAGAGCAGCACAGGATAGCAGTTCCAGAGGCAGGGAAGGTGGCACACCTCGCCTGGGTGATGGGTACATGGGTGGATCCCCCTGTCCACTGGACATCAAATATGGGCATATTTTGTTATATGAGATTTATCCCTCAAAAAAATGGATTTAAGAGTACTAGTTAGGTAACCTTGGGCAAGTTATTTTACTCTTCCAGGCCTCAGTATCCTCATCTTTAAAATGGTGATAATGACAATTATTATAAAATTAAAGAAAATATATGCAAACACTTAGAACATGGGTGTGCATAACAATATTGTTTGCTTTCTTCATTGGATTTGATTTTCATTAAATTATAAACGGCCATATAATAGGTATTCATTCATTCATTCATTCATCCACTCAATAAATATTTAATAAGTACCTACTACATTCTAAATGTTGTTCTAAGCACTAGAAATATGCCAATAAACAAAGCGAAGATCCTTGCCTTCTTGATATTTAAATTCTATTAGGGGAAGACAAATAATAAAAAGATAACAAATAAATTATCTATTAAGTTAGAAGTTAGTAAATGCTGTGGGGGCAAAAAGAAAAAAATAGAATAGGGTGATAGACAAGATTACTGAGTCAGAGCTCAGGCAGTTTGCAATATTTTTAAGATTAATTTATGTATTTGAAAGAAAGAGAGAAAGGGAAAGATACAGCATGCGCAGGAGGGGCAAAGGGAGAGGGAGAGAGAATCTCGAGCACATACCACACTGAGCCCAGGGCCAGACACAGGGCTCGATCTCACAAACCCCAAGCCAAAATCGAGTCAGATGCTTAACCATATGCGCCACCCAGGCGCCCCACAGGTTGCAATTTTAAGTGTTAGAGCCAGCGGAGATTTTCCTGAGTAGATGATGTTGGAGGAAAAACTTGAAGGATACATACTTACAAGACAAAGGAAGAAATATAACCAGAGAGGCAGGGAAGGAGGGATCATAATTTCCCCATGTAATTATTTGTCAGTTGCCTAAAACTGATGAGCATTCATTCTGCGGGGTAGGGCTGGCTGTGGGGAGGCCATGCTCTTTCTACTGTATTGGTTTGATCACGCTGCAGTATAAACACTGAGAAGGCAACAACAGAAGTGAAGAATGTTTACAAATCACAGGCATGCCTGTGGGCACATTGACATTGACTCCCAAACACCTAAATTCAGAAGTCACCTTGGCCACCTATCAGCTACTGACCTCTGGCTGGGCCTTCCACCTCTCAGAGAGATAATGGTCCCGGAGGACTGCAAGAACGACTGAAGAAGATCCCACAGGTAAGGTCCTAGCCTCACTGCTGGCACCTTTCCTCCTGAGAACCCCTTTGGATCTGTGTTGCTGCCCTACCTTGCACGGTGCCCCCCGCCTCCCCCATCTGACCACCAATGCTCCAGAAACAACAATTACTCTTCTGCTCTCTGCGGCGCCAACACCACTTCCCCGACTTGCCAATTAGCATGTGTAATTTCAACACTTCTCCAACTAGATGATTTTAAATTCATATTCAATAATTTATGGAAATGAATGCTGGTATTTTCCCCTCCTTTTTTTTTTTTTTAAAGCACTTTAAAGAGATGGCCCCATCTTCTGACACTTGACACAGTTGATGAACAACGTGCCCGGTGGCAGAGTGGTTCCACCACTGCCAGAGCTCGGCCTCCCAGGGAGACCCCGGAGAAAAGAAAGCTTTCTAAAACATTTCAATTGTAAGTGGAGTTCATTAGTTTAGATCCCATTACAATAAATTATTATCCACGGCTTTAAATCTTAACCAAATGGACATCACAATGATTAGCGTCTCCTCTGTTTATAGAAGGGCTCTAGGATAAACCTGCGCTGGATGATAACGACAGCAGACTGGTCTTCAACCAAACCAGTTATTTGTCCCGAGAGGGAAAGCCCCCATCTGACAAAAAAGTAGGAGCCGGTCTCTTAATTTTCTCCGAAGAACATTAACACTGCGTCCCCAGGCAAATGTGACCTTGGCAGTTGTGGCTTCAAATCCTCCAGGTTCTCATCACTGGTAGGAGAAAGTTCTGTTAAGAATAATGTTCCAAGGAGAAAAACCCAACTCTTTTTTTTTTCCCAGTTTTACTGAGAGGTAGTAGACATAGAACACTGTATTAGTTAAGGTATATGACATACTGATTGGATATCTGTAAATGCTACAAAATCGTGCCCACAGTAAGCGGACATAACATCCTCCAGACCTCATGCATCTTATAAACCAGAATTTATGTCTCCTCAACACCTTAATCTACTTCACTCCCCCTTCCCACCTGCCCAGGCAACCATCATGGGTCTGGTCACTGTTTCTGTAAGTTTGCTTCTTTTAGGTTCCACATGTAAGAGAGGTCATGCAGTATGTGTCTTTCTCTGTCTGAATGATTTCACTTAGCATAATGCCCTCAAGGTCCATGCATGTTGTCACAGATGGGAGCATTTTCTTCTGTTATGTGGCTG
This sequence comes from Lutra lutra, assembly GCF_902655055.1. Lineage (NCBI taxonomy): Eukaryota > Metazoa > Chordata > Mammalia > Carnivora > Mustelidae > Lutra > Lutra lutra. Next base: position 183,320,586 of record NC_062278.1, on the reverse strand, counting down.
TGCCATATTCCCTTGTGTGTGTGTAATTCAGTTGTGTGCGTGTATATACACATATGGTACATATATAGTATATAAACATATATACCAGATTCTCTTTATCCATCCATAAGTGGATGGATCCATAAAGAATAAATATGTGGCAAACATTTATTTAACTCATTCATGAGAGAACGAGGGATATGGTAGATCTGCTTCAAACAGCATTTGATGACAGGGGCTTACAGAAAAGGTGGACAGAAGAAAGGTTTAACTCACTTGCTCATCTTTCAACTTAGAAACAACACCAACTAAAGTCCTTCAGGGTGGTGCAGTGATACCCGCTCGGCTTACCTTCTCCATCAGACAGAAACCACTGGCTTCCCTGCAGGGCGACAGCCACTTACGCATATACGTGTGACCTCCCAGAGATCAGCCCAAATCAGTACACAGCAAAATCAAGGCACGGTCCCACAGAGAATGGAGTCATCCTTGGGTGGGCCTGGTAGATAATGCTCTAGCCTGATACTGAGAATCTATACTGTTCCTTTTTCCCATATTTCTATGTTTTGGATAATGCTTCTCAACAGTTCTAAGTCTTCCTCGTGGCAGATGAAATTAGTTTCTTCCTCTTCCCCCAGCCCCATCTGGTAATGTTACCCTCCAGAGACCGGGCTGGGCCACACACACACACAGCTGCTTCCTTTGATGGAATCACAACCCCCACCCCCTCTTGTACTTCTCCTCTCCTTAAGGTCTCTGTTAAGTCATTTCCTCAAGGGAATCTTCCTAACCCCCTGGACTAGGTCAGATCGCCTGTATACACTCAGAGGCAGCCTTCCATAGAGGCCCCTCTTGGCACTTCTAACAGCTTTGGTTAACCACTGCATCATGTACAGTGGGTGAAAGTCAGGCTCCTTGACTGGGATAGAAATTCCCTGAGGGCAAGGGAGGGTCTGCTTTACCCTTCCCTGGACACCTGCATCAGAGCCTGACTCGCAGAGACTCTGGCAGAGGGTGAAGAGGGTGGTGGCACCCTTGGCTCCTAGGCCCGTGGCTCTGCTCAGGACCCAGAGGCTCTGAGCATGGGGGTCTCATTGTGCCCATTCCTGGCCCAAAGTGTGGCTGAGCCTCAGTGTTCCAGAAAGTTCATGTGCAGGCAGGCTAACAGGTTGCAGGCAGACATGGGTCCAGTTGGCCAGGCTGCCTCCCAGGCAAATGGGACTTACCTCTTGGGGCCCATCTCTCCATCCGACATGCGGGCTCTTGAGCGGAACCCCGGAGAGCAGTGTATTCCTCCCGGCACAAACTCAGGGTGGAGCTCATGTGATTAGGACTATGACAGATTGCAACGAGACACCACAGGATGATTGAGGGCTTCCTCTAATCACACCAATTGATATAAATTACTACGTCGGCCGCCCCGAGCAGCATCTGTGGGATTTACACCTCATTAGACCGGCGGTGCCAAATGAAGCAACAGGGGTGCGCCGTCCCCTCCGTAGGAGCCGCTTCTGTTCCAGGCCAACACGGTAAACGGGGACTGGAGAGTGACATCAAACACCTCCGGTGAACAACGAGCGGCGACAGAGCTGGAGGAGACAGAAATGAAAGGAGTCCCAGTTCTGTGTTGGGGGGTTTCTTATTTGAACCAGCTCTACACTTCTGCCAGCCTCCTGCCTCTGTGCTTCCCGGGGTGACACCAAAGCCCCGAGAACGAGCAGAATCACAGAACCAGGTGGCCGGGACAGTGCTGACAAGGACGCGATTCTGAGGTGTGGGGAAGCAGCAGAGGCAAGAATCTGGCTTTGCTGGGGGCCATGCCAAGCGTGGCTTGAACCTCCCATCCTTTCCGTCGGCCGCCCTCAGCAAACCAGCCAGGGAAGAGAGAGCACAGCTGTGTGACAGACACGGCTCTCAGATGAGCCCCCAGACCCCCAGCCGGGCCCTGGCCCCCCGGCAAGCCTTCCTCCGGAGCCCGGAGCTGTTCCGGGCGGCCACCTCCCGCTCCTGCCAACCCTCCGGAGGTCCATGGGATAAAAACAGGAAGGCGGGAAGCCAGGAAACCTGGATTTCCTTACGGGCTTCCAGAGGCGGAGGGTAGGCAGAGAAAGAAGCAGAAAACGAAGCCAGGCCACGGGAAGAGAAACACACAGCAGAGCCAGGAACAGCTCCCAGACTTGATTATAAGGTGGGAAGGCTTTGTATCATGATTATGTATTAGCAGTGCTGGATGTTGTGGGTCTTTTCTCCGGAAGTAATCCCAGTTTAGACTGTGGGAGGACAATGTCACAGGGGAATGCCTCAGCTGATGGATGGGGTCTAGGTCACAGACACAAGCTCAGTGGATTAGATCCAGGAGGACAGAAGTCAGGCTCACCTAGAGGGTGCCTCTGGAGGATGCTATCCCCACCAAGCCCAGATGCCCTGTCCATGCACCTGTCACCACAGCAGCTCATCAGAAACAACTCTGACCCTAAAGGAGGGCCTTCTACCACCTGGGACACACAGCCCACCTGCAGGGCCGGTGCAGGAGCCCTGGGGAACAGCCCTCATGATAATGGAGGGGGCAATGGGATGACTCAGGCAATGTTCTCCACTGTTCCCCACCTGCAGCTATAGTGATAACCGTCGTGATGCACACCTGAATGGTTCGCACCCCTTGCCTGTCTCCCTTACTCCCTCCCAGTGCTTCCTGGGGCCCCTCCCTGAAGACTTGCTTGCATGCCAGCATCTCTCTCCAGGTCTGCCTCTAGAAATACCCCAACCAAAGCAGGGTCTCTGTGGAACTTAGAAAGGGGCATCCACCTGGTGGATGGGGCCTCAGGGGTGTAGGGTTCGGCAAGCAACCCTTCTCTGGTCTGACAAAGTCTAACACCAGGGGCCGACGGCTGCCAAGGGACTTCTTTGTTGGGCAAAGAACCACAGCAGAAGAGCCAGGCGGGGGCTAAAGAAGTCCCCTGGCAGCCTTTGGCACATCTACCACTTCTCCCTTCTCGGCTTCAGGAAGGAAAAATTTGCCTGGAATGGACAAATGATCTACCTTTGAGGCACATCAGAAATTCCACCAACGTAGTCTTGAGAATCGGAACATTGCTAGGAATTCGGGGAGCAAGCAGGATGTGGAAGAAACAGAACAGGGCTCAAGTGTGAGTAACTGAGCTCAAATTCGGCCTCTGACACTCTGGGTAGATCGTTTCAACTCTCTGGATTTTCCATTTCTGCAGCTGAAGAGAGCACATGATTGCTGGAGGCATAAGGTTAGGAAGCCAACAGCAAACACATGTGCTCAGACTCAGTCCTCCTCATCCCTCCTGTGCCCTCAGTAACCTGCTGGACTCCCCAAAAGTGGTCAGGGCCTGACTGAGACCCAGGCCATGATTCTCCAGGGTCCCTGGCATCCACAACCTGGTCAGCCCCGCGCTAGTGTTGCATGCTCGCTGCTGTTGAGAGCCAAGAGGTAACTGTGTTAACAGAGAGGGGCCACCAACAAGGTGATGACAAACCTCATGTCCCTTCTGTCCTTGACCTCCCCCGACTTCTGCTTGGGCAGGGAAACAGTTCCTTATTCTTCCTTCGCTGAGTAAAGTGATGCATGAACCAAGGCCATGTGAGAGTACCAAGACTTCCCTCTTTATTTCTTTTTTCTTTTTTTTTTTTAAGATTTTTTTTTTAATTTAATTATTTGACAGACAGAGATCACAAGTAGGCAGAGAGAGACGGGGTGGGGAAGCAGGCTCCCTGCCAAGCAGAGAGCCTGGTTCGGGGCTCCATCCCAGCACCCTGGGATCATGACCTGAGCCGAAGGCAGAGGCTTTAACCCACTGAGCCACCCAGGTGCCCCCCTTCTTTATTTCTTGACTATTGTCCCCTGAGGGGAACATCCACAGGTGTCGCTGGACTTCTTAGCAGGGCCTAGTGGGTTTGGCTGTGCCTCAGGTCTTCCTCACCTACATGTGCTGATTTGCACATGGGAGGCAGACCTCCTCACCTAAGCACAGACCCTGCCAAGCTTATTTCTGCAACCGAGAGAAACAGCCAGTAAGAGCTGTGAGAGATAAAACTCTGGTAGCCTGGACACTGTGACAGCACCTCCTCCAGGCTCCCCATCCCCTCACCCTCACCCAGGCAAGGGTGTTTTATCCACTAGGGGACACACATACATACACCACACGGTCACACAGTCCAGGTCTCATAAACACGTTGGACACCAGAAAATAAGAAAAGGTATCAGCTTGAAATAGAGAAATATGCAAAGTCAAAATGATTAAATGTTTAATTAATTAATTAATTAATCTCTACAAACATTAGGTCCACCTTGTTCACTACCGAGTTTAGTTTTCATAAAGATTTTGTTACATCTGATAACAATTCATGATTTGGTTACCTCGCTTTGTGTGAACAACTAAGTCTGCATGACGACTACTTACAAAACAGAGCCAATAGTATATTAAATGAGTTACTATTCATAGCCAAGTATGTTCAAAAGCAAATTCTAAAAATTATTTTTTTAAATATATAAATATTAATATATCAATCTCCCTACCTCTGATATGAGTACATTATGATATATAATAAATATAATACACAATATGTATATATGTATATTATATATAAACATATGTATGCATATGATAATGACACATTATAACGTTTGATAGGATACATACTATAGGGTTAGGTTCTAAAACCAAGAGTAACTAGGGCCCACGAACATCTTAAAATGATTTGCTACATGGCAATAGTCACAACTGTTATTAGTTCTTGGAGAACTCTCTACTATGGTATACAGCCTCCAATGAGGACCTCGTTTTTTTTTTTTTTAACCCTGAATATGCCAATTGGAAAGTCAGTGGCTGGTCACTAAAGACGCGCACAAATAATTCCCGGTTTATTATTTCAATGGAGGAAAAGGCCATTTTGCCCCTGAGAATTAAGGGATTGCTGACCACCAACCCACAGGCCTTCCTCCAGCCTCTTGTCCTACAGATGAGCTGTCACCTGTTTCCTGCAGACGTTTCAGGAAGCTGGCTGGGTTCGTTAGCAACTTAACCTCTTTTTAAACATCTCTGCCAGCTTACCGCACCCCCCTGGGGAGCCCCCGGAGTCTCCCCCTGAGCCTCCAGCCACATGCGCAAGCTCTCGGGGCCACCCGGTCCTCCAGCCTCGACTCCCAGAGGCCACGCCCTGTGGGTGGAGCCACCCCTGCAGGGCCCGGGTTCCCCACAAAGCCACTTCCATCCCATCACAGCTCCTGCTAACCTCTTCAGAGCAAAAGATTCGAGGGACCATTAAACACAGGCCATTAACAGAGACCGAGCGAGTGGCACCAGGGAAATCCCCTCACAGCGGGCATCTCTTCGACTTTGGTTTTCATGCCACTTCAAGGAGCAAATTGATTTCAAATGCATACTTTAGAGCCTCTTGCTCACCCCATCATCTCTCCAGTTAAGGCAAAAGCCTCAGGGCAGCTGAATCTTCATTATGAGGAACCTACCGGCAGGCCTGGGGTGGAGGTGCCCTGGGCAGCTTCTGGGCCCGGGGAGATGCCAGCAGCACGACTGGAGACAGATGGGTGCTGGGTTTGTCGATGAATAATTCACACCCTCTGAGAGCCCTGCTGATACTTGGCATCAAAGAAGGATTCTTTCCAAGTCCGGCCACTGTGTGGGGTGGGGGCTCCCGGGCAGAGGCCAAGACAAGCTTGTGAGGGGGATGGGCGGGGAGGGGGTGGGGAAGCCACATCCACTGATTGCTTTTAAGACCCCCTTTCAGCATCTCCAGCAACAAACAAGCTGCTTTCCCACACCGGGCAGCAAGGAATCTTTACGGACTCTGCAAACCACTCTGCCTGGCTCCTGGAGGGCTGTTGAATGAGACAAGACTGGATCCTCCCCAACTCACATCCTTGCAAAGCTTTGCTCCTGGATTCCCTCTGCCTCCTCATACCAACCAGCCCTTGGGAATCACTGGCGGTCACATCTCACAGAATCAGAGACTCACAGAAATACAGAACTCAATTCAAGAAGCATTGGGTGCCTATGACATGCCAGGCCATGCTGTGGTGCCAGGGGATACAGTGTAAACAAAATAACAAGAAACCCCGCATTCTCACAGAATTTACTTTCTTTTGGACAGAATTGCTGTCAGACGGTAGGAACTAGTCTCCTCTGCTGGAGGAAAAGGGATCAAGGTCCAACTGTGGGCCTAATGCTGGGCCAGGACCTTTATATTTCTCATTTAATTCTTGCCCCCAAACACCTGGAAAGGTGAGTTTATGACTCCTAATCTACGGAAGAAGAAGCTGAGGCCCAAGGAAGTTTAGTAAGATGCCTAAGGTCAGAGAGGTAGTAGGGGATAAATCCTGATCTGTCTTCAAAGCAGGTGAAGTGTGTCCCCCAGGAAGTCTCCCCACTCCTCTAGCCCTTACTGTCTGCCTTGACTTGTGACACCAACATTTAAAAACTTTGTATGGTTGAGCAAGGGATGAAGTTTTTCCATCTATAAAATGGGATGGACAGCACCTCTCCCCCTGGGTGCAGGAAAGATGAGATGTGGTCAGGCCTATAGAGCCCTTTGTCCAGACACTGGTTAGTGTTCAGTAAATGGAGCCATCCCTAGTAGCCATAGCAGTATTTCAATATTTGATGTGAGCTATGTCATAGAAGGAGAAAACAAAAAACAAAAAATTCTATCTAGCAAATCACCCTTAATAAAAGAATAAAAGCACACAAAGTCAGAGACTTACTACCAGCATATGGAGTCAGGCTTGCAGAAGGAAAACATGGCAGCTGGATTATGAACCCCACAAATGTCTAACAAGACACTACCTTCTGACTCTTCCTATCAGAGCTCTAGGACATGACCAGAGGCAACTGCGAACTGTGAGGTGTGCATCTGATCCCTGGTTCTGTGCTGGCCATGATGCCTACAGTGTCCTGCCCAGAATGGCTTTGGTTGACAGTGCCAGGCACAGACTTCCCAGCCTACACAGAGAGATGGGCTCTGACTCAGTAAAGTGCTATGGGTTCCTTGCTAAAGTACGGGTGGCCAAGAGCCAGAGTTCAAGCTCCATATCACAGCCCCTAGTTCTCCCTAGCCACAGAAAAGGCCACTCCTTCAGCACTTTACAAATGTCTTTTGCATGTTTTGCCATGTATTATCTTTTGTTGCCTAAGGACCCACGTTAAAACTGAAGTGCTTTAAAACCTCAACCATTTCTTGAGCTCATAATTCCTCAGGCTGGACGTCTGGGCTGGGCTCAGCTGGGTGGTTCTTGGGCCAGGCTCATGCTATGGCTACTGTCGGCTTCCAGAGTAGTTCAGGCTGGCTGGTGGCTGGGGCCTCAGCTGGGACAGCTCACCTGGGCTTTACGTATCAGCCCACGGGCTACATGGGGCTTGTTCCTATGATAGCAGAAGGGTTTCAAGAGCTGCAAAAGAGAGGAAAAGCCCCACTGGGCCTGCATCACAGGTGCAAACATCCCCAGGGACCAAAGCAGCTTGCCTGAAATCCAGAGTCAGAGCATTAGGGCACGAAAATTATATGACAAAGGGCTGGGGGTGCTAAGGGGAGGCATTCAACATCTTGAAGGACGTGGTAAAACCCCTACATTGCTCAGGAAGCATGTGGATACAAGTAAGGGAACCGTACCCATGTCAGATTAATTTAAAAAAAAAAAAAGAGCAATTTACTAGCTTCAGTAATTGAATGATCCAGAGTTGAACGAGCTTCAGGAATGGCTAGACACTGAATGTGAAATGACGTCAGATCTGTATCTCCATCTCCTTCTCTCTCTTTCCCATCTCCTTCCTTCTCTCCATCTCTGCTTTCTTGTATATGCTATTCCTTTTCCAGAAAGGTTTTATCCATGTGATTACAAAGATAACCATCAACAGCTCAAAAAAATAACTTTCTTCCAGTTTAGCGTTTGAGAAGAAAAAGCATCATTTCTAAAAGCTCTGGCCCAAGTTCTGAAGACAAATTTCATTGGCTGGCCTTGGAACATCTGCCCACCCCTGAACTAATCACTGTGGTCAGAGGAATAAGATATTCTGATTGGCCAGACCTGGGGCATGGGCCATGTAATCTCTCTACCATGAGATTACAGGGTGATTTCAGCCCTTCAGATAGGCAGGAAATAAGCACCATTATTACAGAGCTCAGGAATGGTTTCCCTGAGAGGAGGCCAGACAGACAAAAAGGTAGACCAGGTGATTACAGGAAAGATGCTTAGGATGACAAGATTTTTAAAACGTTCAAAGGGAAAAAAAAAAAAAAAAAACCAGGAGACGGTCTCCCAAGATAAAAGGCAATAAGAGTATATTCATGTATATAGAAAGAGACCCGAAAGTGGGAGAAGACTGTGTTCTATGGTTATATATGTTACATGTTCTGGGAAGGCATCTTTGGTAGGCTATTTACCTCCTAGTGGAAAATAATCCACTGAGACAGGTTTGACCTGCTAGGTCATCCATCTCTGGAATATGAAATCTCTCAGATGATTGTATACTAGGCTGGTCTCCTCTTTACTACGGGACCATAAAAGAGCCACAGCTTTTGGAAAGAGAATCTTGAAGTGGAACCCTACCATTCTTAGACCTAGGAATGACCAGGTAAATGGAAGGCAACCCCAGCCCGAAAAAAACAAGTATGGCCTGGGCTGGCCCTTGTGACAGTTGTGGATCGGTTTCCTTCAAAGGCAGGTTTTGTCCCCTTCCCCTAAGCTCTCCCTCCCACCAGACTGCCATGCAGGGGTCTCATCCCTCTCATCCCACCTTCCTGCAAAACCTCCCCCAGGAGGGACTGGAAAAGCCTAGAAGCTGTAGGCCTGGAATCCAAGACACTCCTGGAGAAGTATCCATATCCTATTTCTCCTAACCTGGGAGGTTGGCAAACTTGTTCTGATAAAAGGCAAATTGTAAAGTATTTTAGGCTTTGTAGGCCAAGAGGCCAACTTACAGCTATTATGAAGGTACTTACACAAGACAGAGAACAAATTTGTACAAGTTTTTTTTTTTTTCAATTGCTTAAAATATATATATTTTTAAAAACACAGTCCATTTGCAGGCTGCACAAAATCAGATGACAGGATGGACTTGGTCCTTGAGTGCTAGTTTGTCAACTTCCCCCCAACCCATCTCAGTTGGAGGAGCCACAAAGCGAGTGGAATTCATACTGGAAGGGAAGACAGGTACTGTTGAATCCAAATCACAGCCACTGAAAGGAAGAAGGAGGGAGGAATGGTGGGAAGGAAGCTGTGAGGGCAGAGGGTAGAGTCTGAAAGAGACCGAGGAAGTCCGCAGGGTGAAAGGTGACTCTTTCTAGGCAGTGACCATGATAAAACAGTGACAGAGAGCAACAGAGTGAGGCTATGCAAGAGAGAACAGGAGAAGGCTTTACAATATTTGTTCTACTTTACTATGAAATTCACAAAGGACTGCAGTAAATATTCATTCGGTTTTCAGTTATTGTGGTACTGGGTTTTCTTCCTCTCTTTCTTTATGTGATCCACACTTGAGTTTGGGTCCACAACTGTAACATGGCCTTCTGTAAGCTACTTCCCAATCCTGTAGCTGGGCTAACCTTGTCTCAATCATCCCAAGCAGTCTGGTTGCTATCACATCCTTCCACCTGGGATACACCCCACCCCAAACTCCCTCGACTGTTCATCCTTTCTTGGAAGATCTTTCATGATTCCTGCGGCCCCAGTGCCCCGAGTGCCCACCCGGTAAAAGCGTTAAGTGGCTCTCGGGTTCCTCACTTTAAACTGGGACCACCCCTGCCTGTCCCTGTTGAAAGGAAGGCAAGACAGAAGGAAGCACTTTGCAAACTGTAAAGGACTAGGCACTTGGAAGCAGACGGTGGCAGGTTCCAAGGAGAGCCTATTTTTGGTCGTCTTTTCTCTGCTGTCCTCTGCAGGTGATACTTTCTTTCATGGACCCTTGGAGCCAGATCTCGCACACACAGTGTTACTGGGAGGGGAATGATCTGCTTGTGATTTGGGGATCTGATTCGCCAAAGAACAATTTAGTCCGCTTGGGAGGAGGGTGGAGGACGGGGGTCGTGCTGACTTCCTCTTAGCGCCTCCCCGTATTCCAGGTGATTGCTTTTACATATCAGGAAATTCTGAGCCTGCCAGTCTCAATTAAAGAAGCAGGTGTCTCCCCTCCCCAGCAGCTTCCAGCCTGCTACCTTCTCGAGCTCGGCTCAGAACTCCATCTGAACCTGTCTCCTATAATTCTTAAATAAAACAGCCCCCTCAGTCGACAGTAATTAAACAGTGACTCCGCCGCGGCGAGCGTGGCAACCGCACCTGCCACTGGGATCCCCTTTCTCCAGGCACCTGCGTTCGGCGGCCATCCGGCCCCGCCCCGCCCGCGCGCACGCGCAGTCCACCCGCGCCCGCCCGCCGCCTCCCGTCGGCGCCCGAGGAACAGATGGAGCAATCATGCTCCTCATTCCGCCAGAAGGGCCCCGCCGCTCTGGGGGGAGTTCTGTGGTTGTAAGACACATAATTAGACACGTCAGTGGACAATGCGGCGGATTAGAGGGGGTGGGCTCGCATAACCGAGAACAGGCATCCTCATTGATCTGCGGCGCGCCGGAACGCCCGGCGCTCCCACCCACGCCCGGCCCCGAGGGAGCAGGGGCACCGCGATCGCCTCGGGTGGGGGGGGGGCCGCCTGCTGTCGCCGCGCTCGGGCTCTCCCGGCTTTCTCCTCTTTGCTAAACACCGCGCCGGACTGATTACCGTGCAAAGGATGCCGCTCTTGTGGACGTGTCACCTGTGAGGTGTCCAAGCACGACAAGGTGGCAGTGGATCCCGCAGTCACCGCGGTAGGAAAGACAGTGACAGTTTCAGCCCATCGTCCCTGCCCCCCAGGTGTGAATGCTTCAAGAAAAGCCCACTGGAGGGGACACACGCTGGAAATCACCCTCCCCCACCTCCAGAGAAGCCAGATGAACTTGAGCAACTCAGGCCATCTCACCAGGCTCTACAAGGGGCAGCACCTAGTGTTGGGAAGGAGCTGGGGCTGTAAAGGTTGGGAAGATGGGGTTTGCACGCAAGGCTGCCCCTTGCTACATGGGTGACTGGCGAAGTCACTCGGCCTGGAATCTGGTCTCCTCTTCTGTTTCAGGGGAATAATCTCCATCCCACCCACACGTGTGGGGCAAAGTATGTTGCAGCTGAGCTTCTTTGTGAAAATCAGTCTCCTTCAGGGTAAACTAAGGTGTCTCAGGTGGGTCCTCTGGGAAGCAAAAGCCAAGAAAGGATTTTAAGTGCAAACTCAGAGAAAGAGAAGAAAGGAGGAGAGGAGGGCCCAAGGCAGAGAGGAGAACTAGCACTTGTGGGGGGAGGGAAGGAAGGAAGACCCCACACAGCCAGCCATGCAACCTCAAAAAGTCTGGATGGACAACAGGGCGCCTAGAGCAAAGAGCCTATGGAAAGATCCCACATTGAGCGGGAATGGCCCAGGTCTAGCACCTGGGCGTGCCCGTCAATGGTTAGGAGCAGCCTGTGGTTAGGAAAGAGTGTGGCCTCCAAGTGAACACAGCATGCCCTTCGTGAAGCTGTCAGCCCACCCTGGAGAGAGAGCTGAGTGGTGCACTGCCATGGCTACCCCCCAGCATCATGCGGGGCCACAACTGAGACAAAACCAACCAGTACATTCCATTTTATAGGTCAACTGTGAATGATTCTGAACAGATTCAATCAGACTGAACCTGAGGACACTTGCTGGAGACGCTAGGACACCGATAATCACTTTTCTGATTAATGTTAACAAGCAGGGGCTGCTGGAAGCCACCTCAGGATATGGAAGTGTCAAAATTGGGATGAAATCAACCTTTGAGGATGGTAGAGCCAAGAAACTACAAGAAACAGGGCTTTGGTCCCATCATTGGGTAGCTGGGGTAAGGCTCTCCTGAAATCCATTTTGTGGCTGGATTTCTCAGTTCATGAACTAATAAACCCTCATTATTGTTTGAAGGAGTTTGGTCAGTTTTCCTGTTATTTATAAGAACGGCCTCCAATTTGATCAGCAATGGGGGAAACAGATGCCCTCTGAACTCTGCCAGTAAGAACAATCACAGTGTCAAGTCGAAAGAAATTGAGATTCATGAAATGGTAATACGAGGATCACAGGCTTCTCTGGGACCTTGGGCAGATATGTTTGAATCTTCATTTCAGAGAGGAATGTGACTTAACTCCACTTGTGTCTGCATCCTTGGGCGCCCAGCCACTCACCTTTCCTTGACCAGCTGGTGTCTTTGTCTTCTCCTTGGTATTTTCTCCACTACATAGATTCTTCTAATTCATATTTCTTCTCCTTCCTGAGTTTTCAGGACTGACTCCAGATCTGCTTTAGGACTTTTCTCAAGGCATTTCTCACCCTCAGCAACCACTGCCCAGGACCTACTACATGCTGCACTTGCCAGTGCAAATTTCTGAGAACACAGATCTGATTATCCCAGCTCCTGCCTGTCTAGACACCAAAGAGATCCTGATTCCACTGTCTCTGGAGGAGGCCTGGTATCTATTTAAAACTTCACAGATGGGGGCGCCTGGGTGGCTCAGTGGGTTAAGCATCTGCCTTTTGCTCAGTTCATGATCTCAGGGTCCCGGGATCAAGCCCCACATCAGGCTCCCTGCTAAGCAGAGAGCCTGCTTCCCCCTGCCTCTCTGCCTGCTTGTGACCTCTCTTTCTGTCAAATAAGTAAATAAAATCTTTAAAAAAAAAATAAAAATAAAACTTCTCAGGTGGTCCAAGTATGCTACCAGAAGCATAGAACCCCTGGCTTAGTAAAGCTTTCCAGGTCAGCAGAAGCCCCAGCCTGCCCTTGAGCCAAGTTCAACCATGGTGCAGTCAGCTAGGAGCAGAGCCTCCTCGAAGTGGAGACAGTTCCTGCTTGACATGCTACAAACAAGAGAGGCCTTACATAGACTTTGGCGCAAGGCAGTAGTTCACCATGTGACAGCTGTTAGTGAAGTCTAGTCTCATCTCTAATTCAAAGGTGAACTGTCTTTAAAACACACGAGGCTGCTGCTGCTCCCCAGCTGAGGAAGAGCTGTGAGGGGGCACCCAGACAAGCCAGACATCATGCTTGGCAAATACACTGCACGACAGGAAAATTCCAATGAATCCAACTCTGGTTCTCAAGGAAAAGAGTTATCCTTGAAGCTAAGCATGTTCAATTTAGAGGACCGACTTCAATTCTGAAATGTCCTTTTACTTTTTTGATGTTAACATGCTTTTATGAAAGAAAGGTTTCAGTGGCTGGGTGAGGATATCTGGATACAGGTGACCCTTGAGCAACATGGGTTTGAAGTGGGTATTTCCACTAATACACATAGATTTTTTTTTCCAACTAATACAGTGCTGTAAATACGCTTTCTCTTCTTTATGATTTTTTTTAAAGATTTTATTTAGGGAAGGAGAGAGCACGTGTGTGCATGAGGGGAGGGGCAGAGAGAGACTCTCAAGCAGACTCTGTGCTGAGCACTGAGCCCAACCCTGAGATCATGACCAGAGCTGAAATCAAGAGTAGGATGCTTGACCGATTGAGCCACCTGGCACCCGTCTCTTGTTCATGATTTTAATATTTTTTCTAGCTTAGTTTATCATAAAAACACATGAAACATACAGAATATGTGTTAACTATGCTATTGTGTGGTCAACACTAGGCTACAGTTTGGGGGAGTGAAAAGTTGTATGTGGGTTTTCAACCCCTAATCTCTGCGTCATTCGAGGGTCAACTGTATATGCAAAATCAAGTGTTGGCAGCTTTATGTCAGCAGCCCTCTGCATTCCACAGTGGGTTTTGTTTGTTTTGTTTTTTGTAACTTTAACTTTATAGAAGTCTGAACACAAGAATTCTGGAAACTGATGTTCTGTGGCATGGCCTCAGAGGCATCACACTTCCCCTCTCTGATCCTTTTAGCTTTCCCTGGATTCGAGGCTCTTCCAGCAGGGCCTGGCCTGGATTTCGTGGGAGTTCAGAAGAGGGAAATAATTTCCAGCCAGGAAGAATGAAGGGTGACCTTCTAGAGGAGGTAACATTTGAATGGGGCTGTGAAGGATGGGTGAGATGTCCACCTATGCAAACTAAGAGGGAGGAGAGAAAGCAATGTGTGAGCAACCATGTCGAGGTGAGAAAACAGAGCAAAAATACAGTAAATATTTAACCCTGTACCATGAGGGAGGCTCCATGAGAGGCACTGCATTGCCAGAGAGCTATTGCATTCTGGAGGGGATAGGGTTCTAAACTTGTCACTTGTCGTCAGACTGCTGGCCCTTCAGGCCACAATTCTGTAAGTGGGGCTCTTGAGTCACTCAGTCATTCCCGCTGCTTTTTTCCCCCAGACTGCTCACTCGAAAGAGAGCAGTTGGAAACTGTCTCGCTGGAAAGCACTTGGACCACAGCATCCCACTGCCATCACTTACGATCCCAGAGACAGGGCCTTGAGCACGCGGGCCTGGCTGGAGTGGAACTGGCATGGCAAACACAGCCAGCAGCGCCCCGGGATGAGAGGAGAGGACAGAGCAGAGCCTCTTAGCAAGATTCTTCTCAGAGGTAAATCTTTTCCGTTTGGGGTTTTTTCCAAGGGCTCAGGCATCCAATTCCACATTCATCCTTTTTCTCTAGCTTATCTTTTCATGACTTCGGAGAGTAGTCTTCCTTATCTAGGAAAACAAATGGCCTCCACGGAGAGCTCAAAACAGCGAAGTCATTTATCTGTCTGACATGTGTTTCCCTGTTTGTTTTCTCCAGCCTTGAGACAAGAGTTGTGTCAACTGTAGATGGCTGTGCCCCAGTCACTTGAGAGGCATGAATCAATTTCCAGCTGCATTTATCACTTGCTGCCTTAAATCAAGTCTAATCAATGCTTCCTTCATTTGGTATGGATTGAAACTATATATAATGCGCTCGGAGAATGGCCGGGAAAGGGAGCAGATCACAAATAAGAATGCCGTCGGGGATTCAGACGGAATGATGTTAAGGAAACATTTGCAGTTTTTGATTTGCTTTAATGGAGATGCCTGACCAAACAGTTAGATTTGTTTATGAAGTTTCACTCAATCCACCCGACATGCAGCGTCATTACACAACCCACCAGTTGGTACGAGGGGACTTCTGCATCTTCAAATATTTTGTAATACATTATGAAGATTCTGTATATTTTTCAGTAAGGTTTAACTCCTACATTGTCTTTAACTTATATCTGTTTTCTTTTAGAGGTGTTTTTGTCACTACTGACTATAAGGGGAAATTTCTAGTTATAATAATCTCTTTGTAACAAAATGGATATCCGGGGCCCCTCTGATAAAAACAATTTTTTATGAAGTCTTACGGTGGAGAAAACTTGACCCTCTCTCTCCTTCCTCCAGTTCTTCACCATAGAATTTGATCCATACGACCAAAGTGGATTTTCCACTAGCAGGTGTGAAAACCGCCCCCCAGCTGTTCGACTAACTTAGAAAGTGGTTGGGAGCAGCCCAATCTCATTTGTAAATTAATCCTGTGCCAGTGAAAGATGATATCAGCAGAGTTACTGGCACCTAAAACCCATCATGCCCACGGCAAGGCCCTGGATTATTCTTCAAGGATAATGGGAGAGGAGAGACAGAACATAGAAAAATAGGTCAACGATAATGCGAACCCAGAAGATGAGGCAGTGCTGTGATTCATTGACATAATTAATATTTCTCTCTAATCTGCTGAACTGTGTAGACTTTTACCACTGGCATGCCTCTGGAGCGATTAACAAGGCTGACTCATTTTCACAGTGCCCAGCACTCCCCCAGTAACCTGTTGGCGGGGAGCTCAACAGAGCCCTGTTCAGCTCTGGAAAGTCAGAGAAGAGTACTAAACCCTCATGCTCGTTTAGTACTTTCCACTTCATCAAGTGTTTTGAACAACAGTCTCATCACCCCTTTAAGATAAGCAAGAAAACAGTTCTATTCCCAGTTTCAAAAGGAAGGAGGAGGTTTGGAGCTGGGTGTACCCCCTTGTGGGCTGGTCACACCTGAGCTCTAGCTCTGCAACTCACAGCCTCCCTCATCAACCCCAAAGACTTAATTCTTTCCACTGAGCTCCAACCAGTGGCCGAGGTCCTCTCCTGCTTTTCCCCCCAACATATTTGTTTTTCCCATCACCCAGGGTTCTTGGGCAAGTCATTTGGTTACAGGAGCTCCCGAGAGTGGCATGGCAGGTTGGCAAGTTAAAAAAAAAAAAAATCAAATAAAAGGCAGTACCTTTGGACTTGTTACAGACGTGATGTAGTGTTAACTCATCTTAAACAAAGACAGGGTAATGTGATATCACAAAGCTTTAACCCTGTGTGAACAAAGAGAGCGTAGGCAAAAGAAACACGGCAGACACGGAGTCGAAAAGTAAGGCGCCCATTCGTATCATCTTTGATACTCCTGGGAGTTGTTTATGGAGCTCCTCTGCTCTGAGGATGTCCAGGAAGGATCATGCTTGCTCATTCTTTGAGGAAGGGACTAACAGGTTTTTCCACCCATGGCAAGATTCACAGAAGTAGATCTTGTGTAGGTAACTAAGTAAGGACAGAGTTGGTAGAAGGAAGAATTTCTGTGGCTTTAAACTTTTAGACAAGTGTCGATCTGCTCAACTTGACGTTAGGAGAAGTGAAGGAGGGAAGTAACAGATCATGCATTTTCAAACTGGCTGGAGGTGAGTTGTCACCAGGAAGAAATGCATTTTCAATGGTCACAGGGATTTTGAAGCTCTCCAGGGGGCCGGAGAAAAGTCTTCAGCACATTCCGACAAAGCTGTTAGGAGCGTTCAGGAATTAAGATGCGTGTCAAATGGCACAGTCACCCCAACTATCCTGTTAATACAAACTGAAATTTGTATTGGAAATACAAATACTTCCAACCTATATAAACCTAATATAAAAGGGAGCATACCCTTTCTTGAAATAAAAATGCTACTGAGATTAATACAGATCAGATTTCATTTCATTTCCTCCCTAGAGCAAATTGGTTTATTTCATTTGTTCATTCATTCAGCAAATATTTATGGAGCGCTGAGGGTACGGGCACTGATGAATCAGTGGTAACCAGACATGACACAGAACCCGCTCCCTGGGAGCTTACACTCAAGTGGGAAAACTCACATTTAAAACATTAATGGAGTAATAAACACCAGATTTACTCTTTGAACCAAAATAACAAAAAAAAGAAAAAGAGGAATAGTACATGTAACATGTTACATGTAACGTGTAACAATGGTTTTTAAGACATCGGATGTTAGGCAATGAGAGACAGTGATCCTGGGGGATGAGAAACACACACAGTGAGCTGCGTCATCATGCAGACACTGTCCAGGCTGCACGAGGAGGAACTCCAGTGGACTCCCGAGTTGAGGAGACAGAGTGGAGGACAAGGGGGAGACTGAGGCAGCCAGCAGCTGCAGGACAGAGGACCAGAGAAGAGAGAGCTGCAGAGAAGGCTAGATATCTAGAGAGAGCCCGTCTGATACTCATGAGAGTACTTACTGCAGAGAGCGTGTCATCCCTGGGAAAGCACCGTCTGAAAGCACTGGAGGGAACAGCGGTCAGCGTTCACACAGGTGCCGTTTTTCCATCACCTGAACTGGAAAATTTGTAATTTCGGGGGCATGGGAAAATCTTTCCTCGGTACCAGGCAATAGTTCATCCAGACTGAACACTTCCATACCTGCCTAACAAATTACGCAAGCAAGACACACGAAGATCAAACTATTTCCAAGTAACTGCATCCCCAAACAAAGCTGAAGAAGATGAGACTACATGTTCAGCAAGGTGAAATTTACAATGTGTGGCACCCAGTCAAAGGTTACAAGGTGTGCAGAGATGACTCATAATGAGGATATGTATCCAGAATTGATAAAGAACTCTCAAAACTCAAAAATAAGAAAACAAGCAACCCAGCCTTTAAAAAAAAAAAAAATGGCAAGAGATTTGAACAAAGATTTGTGGGTGACAAATAAGCATCTGAAAAGACCCCCCCCCCCGCAACAGAAGTCTTAAAAATGCAAATTAAAACCACAGTGAGATACCCCTCACTCTTATTAAAATGGTAAAAATGGATCACATTCAGTGATGACAAGAATGTGCAGGACCTGGAAGTCCACTTTACCGGTGGAAACAAGAACTGGTGCCGCCATGTTGGGACACAGTCTGGCAGTTTCTTAAACCGTTAAATATATACCTACCATACGGCTCAGCCATTCCACCACTGGATATTTACCTAAGAGAAATGCAAGCATATGTCCGCATAAAGACTTACACACAAATGTTCATAACAGCTTTATTTGTAACAGCCCAAAGCTGGAAACAAACCAAATGTCCATCAGTAGGTGAATGGAAAAATCAATCCAATGAAATACTTCTCAGATACGGGGAAAAAAGAAAAACCTTTTTAAAAATGCCCGCTTGAATACATGCTACACCAACAAATCTGAAAATAATTACAGTGAGTGAAATAAGCCTAATTTTTAGGAGAGTACATATTACTATAAATTCAATTTACATTAAATCCTAGGAGACGCAAACTAATGTTCGGTGTCAGAGCAAATCAGTGCTTGCTGGGGAAAGGAGGGGTGGGTGGTAGGTGGGGGTAGAGGAGAGGGGTAACAACGGGGGATGAGGACACTTGGGAATGATGGGTAAGAACAGAATCTTGGCTGCAGTGGTGATTTCATTTTGTGCATATATATGTCAACACTTACACACTGTACATTTTAAATACGTGCAGTTTATTGTATGTCAAGTATCCCTTGGTGAGGCTACCAAAAATATTAATGGTGGCGCCTGGCTGGCTGTTAGAACTTGTGACTTTTGATCTCAGGGCTGTGACTTCAAGCCCCACATTGGGTATAGAGGTTAGTTAAAAATAAAATCTTGAAGAAAACCATGTTAATGGGCTCTGCATTCTAGAGATTCTGGCCCAACTGTTATTTCATCTTCAATATTAATTACACTTCGGCAAAAATACTTTAAAACTTTATTTTTAAAGTTGTACCAAGGAAACCAACAGCTATCAACATCAGCTCACCGAAAAACACTGTTGTACACACTAAGAAAAAGGACAAAGTGAAAATGAAGCATTATCATTCAGTAAAGGAAACCAAATCTCATCTAATTCTCAATGGTGGGGAAAACCGCTTGGTGTCCATCACTTGGTGTTTGCCAGTCAACTCTGCCCTGCACGGTGCTGTGGCTTCCAGCAGCTGAGTCCTCGGGTTCAGAAACTTGAACGGTCGAGTTCAGGTGCTCTCCAAGCTCCTCTATCAGCGGCCGGCACCCTCTAAGAGCCTGGGAAGAGGCAGGTGGCTTTCCAGGACTGCCGTCTGATGTGTCGGTGGCTGAGTTTCTGCACACCGCACCGGCAACAAGAAGCAGGGCGCTGCTTCCCTCCGGAGAGGGACCTCGCAAGGGATCTGCTGTCTCAGATTCACTGCCTGTGAGTTCCCCTTGTTCTGAGTCTGAACCTTCAGTCTCAGACGATGTGGTGCTGTCTGATTCCTCGGAAGCGCTGGCCTCAGGACTGGAGGAAGGGGTCTGCTGCCTGGACATGGGATGGGCTGCTTTTAATGCCATTTCCTCCTCCTGCACAAGAAGTGCTGCGGCTTCCAGCTCTTCCAGGTCTAGGCCCAGCTGGGCCTTCGTCAGGGATTCTTCCTTTAAGGCTTCTGCAAGAGCTGCTAACTTTTTGGACCTTCAAAGCCATGTGAAGAAATATTAGGACTACTGATTAATTGGCCCAGGAACAACAAAATAAAGTTACATCCATACCTCACGTGACACTGAGATAAATCCCCAAAGAGATCAAAGCTATAAATGTTAAAAAAAAAATGAAGCAAATTAAGTATTACAAGGAAATGCAGGAGATTCCCTCTATGCCCCTAGAATGAGGAAGCCCTTTCTAAGTACAACTTAAAATCCAGAAGCCACGGGGCGCCTCAGTCGTTTAAGTATCTACCTTTGGCTCAGGTTATGATCCCAGGGTCCTGGGATCGACACCCACATAGGGCTCCCTGTTCAGCGGGGAGCCTTTTTCTCCCTCTCCTTCTGCCACTCCCTCTGTTTGTGCTCTCTTTCTCTGTCAAATAAATAAATAAAATCTCTAAAAAAAACAAAAAAAATCCGGAAGCCACAAAAGAAAAGCAAAGACTGACAAATTCAATTAAAACAAAACAAAACAAAACAAAACACCAAAGTTCTGTAAGACCAAAACCAACAACAACAACAACAAAACAAAACATTATCAAGTCAAAAGGCTAATATAAAATTGAGAAAAATACTGGCAACTCATGTCACAGAGCAAGGCCTAATCTCCCCAAAAGGGCTCCTAAAAATGGGCTATAACAGTTCATCAGAAAAATGGACAAAAGACATAAGCAGATAATTCCCACAAAAGGAAATATAAATGCTTGTAAAACATATGAAAAGATGTTCAACTCCAGTCAAAGAAGAAAAGTACAAACTAAAGTCACACTGAGATACAGTTTTCATTTATCACAGTGGCAAACATCCAAACACTAGCCTAGCATGACTAGCCAGACTGTGAAAACGGCACCTCCCTGTACTGCTGATGAGAAATTAAACAGGTCTGACCCCTGTGAAGGAGACGTTGGCAATAACTTACAAAACTGAAAATGTACATACCCTTGACCCGGCAATACCACATCTGGAAATTAAACACATATGCTACAGGACAGAGGCCAAGGTTATTTACTCCAGCATTGCTTTTCATACCCGGAAATGGGAAACAACAAAACGCCCCCGATATGGGACTGGTTAATCAAGTTACAGACTCTCCTCTCTGAGCAAAGGAAGAGTCTACGGCTGTGTAAGGAACAAAGCTGTTCATGGGCCAACCCAGATATCCTGTTTCACAGCTACAGCAAAAGGCATGCCGTATGTATATGCTATCTTTTATGTTAAAAAACGAGAAAGAAATATAAACACATCTATTTGTTTGTATACTTAGCAATAAACCTGGAAAGCTATAGAAAACACTAGCTTACGTGGGGGCAGGGGGCAGGGACTAGAAAGGTCGAGGATGGTGATGGTGAAAGGGAGGCTTTTCACTGCATATTATTTTTAAACCTCTGTGAACATTAATTCCTATTCAAAAGTTTTAAATATACGAAAAATAAAATGCAGTACTAGAGAGAGCAGCATGAAGTACTTTTTATTTTTATCAGAACACCGTTTCGTGTTATATCAGAGGGTATTTTTCTAAATTTATAATGTTACCTTATACTAAATATAAACTTTTTAACTTGGATGAATTAATTTTTTTCCTTTTGTTATGAAAGAAGCAACGAAAAGCATACTCCAAGTGTCCAAAAACCCTATCTTCACTCTCCCAGAGAGGAAAATCGGAAGTGACGATGGAGATGGGTGGCAGTGAGTCAAAGTGGTCAGCACACTGACATGGCTTCTACGCATCTCTACGTTCGAAGGAGAAATGAGCAGACAGAACATTTAGCAGCTTTGAGACACACTGGAGGAGGGTGAGTTTACAAGGCAAGTTCACTCCTGAAAGAGCTGTCCACCCCGGAACATTGAGAAAACGGAGCTTCATTTCACTGGAGCTGAAGTGACTGGTGAGGTGATGGAAAGGAGTGAAAAAAGGTGGTATTTTTCACCTAAGTGCCTTGACGTACTGAGACCCTTTGGTCTCAGAATATGTGCCGTGATAATGAAACTTGGTGCAAGGAAGCTCCGTCCCCACTGCTGGCCCTCCGCGAGCGCAGGCAGCATCCACGGACAGGTGCAAGGCGCCGCGAGTGGGGGGCATGGCCACAGGCAACAGTGATCATGGAGGGCAACTTCCTCATGTGCAAGGAAACCCCCAAGTATCAGGGCTGGAATCCCCAAAGCTTAGGAAAAGGAAGGTGGCTAGGGTAAAGAGAAAAACTAGGATAAGATCAGCTGACGTCAGCTTATGATTCACCAGAGGGTTATAAACTCTGGACGCTCTCACCAGAGTTTCGAGGAGCACAGTTATGGAGTAAGATGGTTACAATGTAATTTACATCCACATCCAAGGCGGGTGTCAATGGTGTTCACCCACCACCTGTTTTGAAACCCTGATGACCACTGGAAAAGAATTTGGTCCAAGGTAGTGGACTAGTCTGAGACGTCTCTGCCCTACGGCCCTGTCAGCCCAGGAGCTAGTTCACTGCCATCTTTTTCACTGAAGCAGGTCTTCTCAGGGTGGCAACCTGCAGCTTTAAGAGAGAAAAAGCAAGGAATCTGGGAAAGAAGACCATGCCTCTCACTAAATCATAATATTAGAAATAAAATTTTAAAATAAAAGCTCTTACTTCAGTGACCATACATCTCACATTCCTACAAGCCACGACAAATACTTCCAACAATATACAAAAGATGATGATCCAAAAGACAACCTCTCGGGTCAGTTTCATCTCTGTCCACATTACAGATGACATAAGAGAAGGTTGGAGGTGTAAGAGACCTGCTAAAGTTCACCCAGCTAATGAGGCACAGTCAAGACTGGAAACCCGTGCCTTAGAGCCCCAGGACGCTCCCTCCTCTGCCACAGGGCCTCCCACGAATAGCCAGGCTCTGAAGTTTCCAGTCCCAAGACCACATTCTTCACTTCTCCCCAGCTGGAGCTCTATTCAACATCTTCCAAATGAGCAAGTTCTGACAGGTACAGTCACAGAAGTCTGCAAACATTGATGGTTTAGCTTAGCAAGCTTCAATGAAGTACACATCTGAGCCTGAATGACAGAGGCTTAGAACTGGAAGAAAACATCTGGATAATTTTTGTGGAAACAGTGAAGAGAGTAGAGGTGTCAACTCTCAAGATGAAACTATCTGGATCTTTGCTATTGTCTATTCTACTGTATCTGTCGTGTGTAACAGAACAAATTTGGAATTTCAAAGCCTCTCACCTGTAATCCTGGCTCTTTTCAGACCCAGCCTACCCCACGAATGTGAGACTAAAAAGGATCCACTCTGACAGGCAGGAAAGAGGCTCAAATGAGCCATGTGATCCTAACAGGACCCGTGCCTATTACTGGGTAATGTGAATTTTTATCCTGCAGTTTGTTTCTCATTTTAAGTGCTGTATCACATTTAAAGTGACCAGTTTATATAAAATTGTAAAAAAAAAAAAAAAATGGGAGCACCTCGACGGTATAGTCCATTAAGCATACAACTCTTGGTTTCAGCTCAGGTCATAATCTCAGGGTCATGCAACTGAGCCCCACGTTAGGCTCCATGGTCAGCACAGAGTCTGCTCGAGATACTTTCTCTTCCTCTGTCCCTCCAACTCATGCTCTCTTTCTCTCTTTCTGAAATAAATAAATCTTTTTTTAAAAAAATAAAGTATGTAAAAAATGAATTCTGTGTTCATTTATGATTCTTCACCCAGACTCATCTCTATTTATTAATCCCACTTTTATTACTACCTCAAGCTGGCTAGTTTCCTAAATTAATATTAAAGTTGTGACAGAAACCTTAAGTTTATGGAAGAGCATTCTGAATTCACCACCTAAAGAATGCTAGAATAATAAGGAATTAAAAATTTCAAAACATCACTGATGTAGAATGTGACCAAACAGCTCAAGGAATGAAAGTTGGGTTTGTTTCTATTCAATTATTTTGAATAGAATTATTGTAGCAATCATTGTTTGCCATTAAAAAAAAAAAACTATTCATTTGGAGAAAAAAAAAATCAAGCCATGAAAGAGGAGACTTTTTGTTCTTTCAACCACTGGTACGATTAGAGTTGGTTGTAAGTCTGCCACTCCTTGTAAATTCTAGAACCTAACTCCACAATGTCCCTTTCCATTTCAGAAAGCACCGCAATAACGTAGTTAGTGGTTTTTCCACTGTCACACGCAAAACAGACCAGCTAGTTTATGTCAAAAAGCTCTGTCAATCGAGTGACACTATTAGTTAACCAGAATGCTTACAAAGACCAGGTATATTCAGATACAAAGTCATGAATACCCTGAGTTACTATTGTATTTACAGTATATATTTTATATCTAAGTGAAGAGCACCTACTGGTTAAGAATGTATTCAACCAGGAGTGAAGAGATTCATCTTTTAAAAGAGACATGATGATTGGATCACAGTGATGTCATATTTTAAATACTCAAAACGGGTTTTCCTTAGAAAGCTTTTGGAAATGTAACGCTACCATGTAACTTGTAAAAAAAACTTTCATTCTGTTTGTATATGTGAAATAGTACCTTACTTGGAGGATTTTTTTTTTTTAATCAAAAATGGCTCTCTGACAAGTTCCAGTGAATACAAGTACCACGACAGAGTAACAGTCACAGCGGGAAGTACATGCCTTTACAAAACATGGCTAAGCTAACAGAGAATCCCCTCAATTATTTCATATCTTGGTGATTGTGTTAAAGGGTAGGGGACTGCATGGCCTTATGAAAGAACCAAAACAAAGTGCAAAAGGAGCCCTAAAATGTAGGAAAACCTGGGTATAAATAGAAAGCATACATCCTGTTTCTTGTTGTAGAATTTTGTCTCCAACTATCAATCAACTTTTCACCACTTCCTGCAATAGCAGATCTACTATAAATCTCGGAGTAACTGACTAGGTTTCATTTCCTCTGCCAAAACCCACTAACCTGCCAGGCATGACATACTGACACTAGAGCCAGCAACTGATAATGTAAGACAGGGCGCCAGTGAGGCAATTCAACAAACATTTCATACCGGATGATGGAATACACTGACTTGGCCTTTGAATTTCAAAGGACACACACACACACACAAACACACACATACACATACACACACACACACCAGGTTCTGTCTGAGGACGAACAGTACCACAACTTTCTTTTTAAAAGGTATTGATGAGGGGCACCTGGGTGGCTCAGTGGGTTAAAGCCTCTGCCTTTGGCTCAGGTCATGATCCCAGGGTCCTGGGATGGAGCCCTGCATCAGGCTCTTTGCTCAGCGAGGAGCCTGCTTCCTCCTCTCTCTCTGCCTGTCTCTCTGCCTGCTTGTGATCTCTGTCAAAAAAAAAAAAAAAAGTATTGATGATAATGGCATATAATCATAATCCCAGTCTATTGAAAAGAACCAGTTCCAAACTTCAGAAATCCTCTGTACAAAACACACTTATGGAGCCCAATGTAAAAGATAATGCATTAGTTTTAAGTAGAAGTTGCTAGTGACAGTCTTCTCTTGAAAGCTACCATGAAACACAAGTACGACTGATGCACAGGTGAAGAGAGAAGTGTGTGCTGTTACACTATACTAGTGAAAACTGGCCCCAGCTCGGTTATTAACAGAAAAAATCCATTTCTTTAAACAAGAAGCTACGGGGGCGCCTGGGTGGCTCAGTGGGTTAAGCCGCTGCCTTCAGCTCAGGTCATGATCTCGGAGTCCTGGGATCGAGCCCCGCATCGGGCTCTCTGCTCTCTCGGGGAGCCTGCTTCCTCCTCTCTGCCTGCCTCTCTGCCTGCTTGTGATCTCTCTGTCAAAAAAAAAATAAAAAAATAAAAAAATAAAAATAAACAAGAAGCTACGTATTGAATACCAAAAATACTGCAAGTTATTTAAGCCATATTGAATTTGGGGCAGTGAAATCACTTTCTACCTGTTTCCTACCTGACGTAATACCTTCCTGGGCCGGACTATGAAGATTAACATGTAGTCCACGAAATAGCAGAATAATTTTCTGAAAACGCCCTGTATTAGTTTCCTAGGGCTTAATAAACTACCACAAACTGGGGCTTAAAACAACAGAAATTTCTTTTCTTACAGTTCTAGAAGCTAGAAATCCCTTCTAAGGCTCTGAGGGAGAACCTGTCCCACACCTCTGGCTTCTCATGTTGCTGGCAACCCTGGGTGTTCCTTGGCTTGTAGACCCATCACTCCAAATTCTGCCTCTGTCATCACAAGGCACTCTTTTGGCTGTGTCTGTTTCTTTACATGCTATCTTCCCTCTGGAAGTATCTCTGTGTCTCTTCTCCTCTCCCTAAAAGGATACCAGTCATACTGGATTAAGGAGCCACCATACTCCAACAAGACCTCATTTTACTATCACTTAAAATCTGCAATAACCCTATTTCCAATGAAGTCATATATTCGGGATCTGGGAATTTTGAGGGGATACTCTCCAACATACTACACTCCTTATGGCTGACACAAAGAAAAGAGAGATGCTCACTAATGGAAGATAAATTAAGACCAAAAAAGGTCACTTAAGGTAGATCAACATAAAAGGCCAAAATTTAGTAGTAAATAGTAACCAAAAAAAGGTTAAGATTTCACCTTCAAAAAAAAAAAAAAATTTTGGCAGGAAACAATAGAGGCCGTGCGCGCAGAGCTAGCGCTGGTAGCCTCCCCGCCCCTCCCACAACGCTCGACCCCGGGATCCCCCCGGCTTGCCTGCCCGCCATGGCCGACAAGGAAGCAGCCTTTGATGACGCAGTAGAAGAACGTGTGATCAACGAAGAGTACAAAATATGGAAGAAGAACACCCCTTTTCTTTACGATTTGGTGATGACCCATGCCCTGGAGTGGCCTAGCCTAACTGCGCAGTGACTTCCAGATGTAACCAGACCAGAAGGGAAAGACTTCAGCATTCATCGACTTGTTCTGGGAACACACACGTCCGATGAGCAGAACCATCTTGTGATAGCCAGTGTGCAGCTCCCTAACAATGATGCTCAGTTTGATGCTTCACACTACGACAGTGAGAAAGGAGAATTTGGAGGTTTTGGCTCAGTTAGTGGAAAAATTGAAATAGAAATCAAGATCAACCATGAAGGAGAAGTAAACCGGGCACGTTATATGCCCCAGAACCCTTGCATCATTGCAACAAAGACTCCATCCAGTGATGTTCTTGTTTTTGACTATACAAAACATCCTTCCAAACCAGACCCTTCTGGAGAGTGCAACCCAGACTTGCGTCTCCGTGGACATCAGAAGGAAGGCTATGGACTTTCTTGGAACCCAAATCTCAGTGGGCACTTACTTAGTGCTTCAGACGACCACACCATCTGCCTCTGGGACATCAGTGCTGTTCCAAAGGAAGGAAAAGTTGTGGATGCGAAGACCATCTTTACAGGGCATACAGCAGTAGTAGAAGATGTTTCCTGGCATCTGCTCCATGAGTCTCTGTTTGGGTCAGTTGCTGATGATCAAAAACTTATGATCTGGGATACTCGTTCAAACAATACTTCCAAACCAAGCCACTCAGTTGATGCTCACACTGCTGAAGTGAACTGCCTATCTTTCAATCCTTACAGTGAGTTCATTCTGGCCACAGGATCAGCCGGCAAGACTGTTGCCTTGTGGGATCTGAGAAATCTGAAACTTAAGTTGCATTCCTTTGAATCACATAAGGATGAAATATTCCAGGTTCAGTGGTCGCCTCACAATGAGACCATTTTGGCTTCCAGTGGTACTGATAGCAGACTGAATGTTTGGGATTTATGTAAAATTGGAGAGGAACAATCCCCGGAAGATGCAGAAGATGGGCCACCAGAACTGTTGTTTATTCATGGTGGTCACACTGCCAAGATATCTGATTTCTCCTGGAATCCCAATGAACCTTGGGTGATTTGTTCTGTATCAGAAGACAATATCATGCAAGTGTGGCAAATGGCAGAGAACATTTACAATGATGAAGATCCTGAAGGAAGCGTGGATCCAGAAGGACAAGGGTCCTAGATATGTCTGCACTTCTTGTGATTTTAGACTCCCCTTTTTTTTCCTCTCAACCCTGAGATTGATTTAACACCGGTTTTGAGACACAGACTTCGTTTGGCTATCCCTCTATGATAGGTACCATCAACGATGTTACTAGTCCAAACAGAGGGTGTTTTCTAAATATTAACTGGGGGACTTGATTCAGTAAAGCCACAGACTTATATTTAAATTTTCTTTAGGAATTTTCTAGTAACAAAGGTCTAAAGTAGCCACAGAAAGGGGAATATTGGGTGTGGTTATTTTTCTTCTTAGGCTATATCCCCAAGTTTTACAGACTCCTTTTAAGTAAAGGCTAAAGTGAGGAAGGATAGAGCCAAGTGAGGTAGGTGTCTGAGCCATGAAGTATAAATACCACAAGATGTCGTTTTTATTCAGGAAATGGGGGAGATTCAAGTCATATAAATTCCTATTCTAAAGTTTTCACACCTGACTTTCCAGGATGCACATTTCCCTATGTAGACTAGTCTCCTCTCAGTTTCTTCAGTTAAGTCAAAACTATGTGTTCCTCTTTCCCCATATATTTTTGCTTGTTAGTGTATTTCTTGAGCTGTTTTCATATTTCTTTCCTTTCTGTGAAATGGTTTTTTTAAAAAAACTTGGAACCACCAAGTTGTAAAGATGTATGTTTTTACCTGACAGTCATACCACAGGTAGACTGTCCAGTTGAGTTGAGAAGAGTGCATTGATAGCTTGTATTTGTTTTTAAAATTAAATTAATCCTGGATAAGACTTGCCTTTTTTTTTTTTTTTTTTTTAGGAGTTAGTCCTTGACCACTAGTTTGGTACCATCTCTATTTTGGGTGACCTGTTTCACCAGCAGGCCTGTTACTCTCCATGACTAACTGTGTAAGTGCTTATAATGGAATAAATTGCTTTTCTACGTAAAAAAAAAAAAAAAAAAATTACAAACTATACCAACAAGTTCATAAAATACTTAATGATTTAATATGTAGGTTATAACTGCAACTATGTGCCATTTCCCCCAATGAACAAAGAGTGAACCAAATATTGTGTTTTTAACAATTTTGTTCTAACAAAATTCCAGTGTAGTGCTATATGACATTCATCACTTTAGGTCAGCCTTTTAGAGCAAATCAGAGAACAAATAATCACCAAGGCATCAACAGTTTTCTCAAGGGTCTTCCAATCATGTGATATTCAAATGATTCCTATGGCATTTAAAGACTTCCCACTAATGTCCCTATTACTGTAGAGTTTCCTTCTTCAACTATTAACTAATCCCACGCTTCCAAGCCTCAGTGTCAGTGGTTGTGTGCTCCCGTCAAGTACAACTCCTGTATCACTCTCACTGCCCTTGTGAAGTCCTTGCTCTTCTGCCCAATCTGCAATTTATTTGCACTGTACAGTATCAGCGATCAACAAGAAGCCGAACAACAAAAACACTGGCCAGATGGGTGGATAGGATGCTAGGAAGGAAATAATATGCTAGAATGGGGACTAAATTGAGTGGTTTGATCATTAGTGAATATTTCTGCGTTTTGACTTTCATCACTTCTCTTTGTAACTGTTAAGTACAGAAATGTGAATGAATATTCAGAAATAAGGGGCCCCCCACCGGCATGACACACATATGTAGCTGCACTAGATACACAAACGTGCACACACTTTAGAGCAAAGTAAATGACTCCATATAAAAAAATTGCTATGGTAATCCCACATACATTAGAGCGTGCCTCAGGAAGGTGAATGAAGGCTCACCCAAATCCAGAGAGGTTACTATTTACTTCTTCACTGATACCCATCTAAGAAGTGGAAGGGTGAAGGTGATAAACAGATTAAGAAAGGTACAATGTTCATAAAGAACTGTCTGAGGGGCGCCTGGGTGGCTCAGTGGGTTAAGCCTCTGCCTTCAGCTCATGATCTCAGGGTCCTGGGATCGAGCCCCTCATCGCATCGGGCTCTCTGCTCAGCGGGGAGCCTGCTTCCCCACCCCCACACCCCCCTCCCACATGCCTCTCTGCCTACTTGTGATCTCTTTCAAATAAATAAATAAAATCTTTGGAGGGGGGAGGGAAGAACTGTTTGAAAGAAATTGACTCAATCTCTCCCTGAAATGGTTTTGCACTTATGCCAGACAGAATCAGATTAGCAGAGATGGAAATGTGAGTCCCATCAACTTGCCACCTTTCCCTCTACTCCCCCTGCCTCCCAGCAGAACTGTTTTTGCTGAAATGCTTCACTGCAATCCTCCAAACTGATGTTCAGAGTTGATTTCAAAACTGGCCCGACAAAACTCTGGGCAGTGTGAAACTCGAAGGCCTCCCTCTCCATACTGGCTATTAGGAAAGTAAAATCTGTGACCTGCCTGGCATGATGTAATGTATCCAAAGCTCTGTCTTGCCTCCCTTTTCATTTTGTTGCTTTTTTCCTTCTTTGACCACACCTTTAATTAACACCATGTTGTTTTATACACACACAAACACACACACACGCGCGCGCGCTTTAAATAATTTCTGGTACAAGGAAAAGAATATGCAATTTGAATGAAACCAAATAGCTGGTTAAGTAAAAAATACACAAAAATGAAAACAAAACAAAGAACAACAACAAAAAACCCCACTTCTGTTGGACAGAAAAGAATATGGGGAAGTGAGGATTATGGGTCCAAGGCTGAGGATTCCGTGAAGCACGACATTTTGGGTATGTCAGATTTGAACAATTCTGACAGTATTTCTACATTTCATCTATGTGAAAAGGGCAGACAGTGTTGTTTAGTAACAGAGGTGCAGTATTTTGACCTCTTAGCTGTTCAGAGGAAATGGCTGTTCAGATTCCATTAAACTAAGTAGAGGTCAGTCAACAAGATGGGAAAGGAGTTACTATGAAGGTGGTGGAACAAAGGTATTATGGGTGGAAATGTGTCCCCCACAAAGATATGTTAAAGTCCTAACCCCCAGAACCTGTCAATATGACCTTAGTTGGAAATAGGATCTTTGCAGATATAATCAAATCAAGATGAGGTTATCCTGGGTTTGGGCAGGTCCGCAATCCAATGACTCCAGGGGGACTGGTGTCCTTACCATAGTACTGAATGAAGAGACAGACAGAGAAGGCCACGTGATAATGGTGGCAGAGACTAGAGTGATGTATCTACAGGCCATGGCATGTCAAAGATTGCTCACTATCACCAGAAGCTAGGAAAGAGGCAATGAACAGATAGTCCCCTGAAACCTCCAGAAGGAACCAACCCTGTGGAGGACTTCTGGCCTCCAGAACTTTGACAGAACAGCTTTCTGTTGTTTTAAGCCATCTGGTTTGTGGTAATTTGTTACAGTGGTCCTAGGAGACTCATAGAGAGGGGTATATTGGGATCAAGATCTTTAGAGCTGAACAGAAATCAGAAAGCATCACATACAACCTCTTGGTTTTACAGATGAAAAAATGACACCACCAAAAATATCAACGGCAGCAAGGCACAGAAAAGTTTCCTTCACCAGTAAGATGCAGAAAATGGGATGAGTCTGTTTCTAATTCCCCTCTGAATCCAAACACCATGGCTTTACATTTCTCTGTTATGATCATGATGCTTCCCTGTGTAAAAACCTGCAGTGGCTTCCCAAAACAGAATAAAATCCAAACTCCCCAGTGAGGACAAAGCCCCAGAGTTCTGGCCCCTGGGTCCTGCCCACTTCTCAGTGAGGTCATCCTGCCATTAGTGTCCCAGTCACTGTGTTCCACTCGCTGCCCTCTCTCCATCCCGAGGACATGTTAATGCATTCGTGCCTCAAGGCCCTTGCACTTGTTGTACCCTTCTTCTGGAACACTCCTCCCTTAGGTCTTCCCATGAGGGGGTCTTATTTAGTACTCAGCTAAAATCCCACCTCAGTCTTAGAAAAGCTGTCTGTGTAAAGCAGCACTTCAGAAGCAATTTCACATCATGAGACACACAGACGATGCCATCTACCTGGCGTGACACAGGGTCTGCATCCCCGCCAGCCTGAGGGCTGAGAGGCCAGTACCTTCATTCCCCTGACACCCATTCACGATGCCACAGAACACCAACTAGTATGCTCTGCCCTTTGCCCTCCAACTACTTACACTCAGACCTACTATTGAACTTGGTGAAACAGGACAAGTTTTAAGGTCTACAGAAGTGGAGGTTTTGACAGAGTTTTTCAAACATGTCCTTTTTGTCTCCACTTCCCCATCTTGAAAGCAGAATGAAATGACTGCTTCCAAATTTCCTGGCATGCTCTGAGAAGGAAAGGCCGGGTTAAGTGATTTAATGTGTTTATTTCTTTGTGTGCTTGTTCTAAATGCTAAAATTTTCCTTGGTTACAAAATATAAAAGTGCGCTCTGCCGCTTTGACAATACTGAGACAGGAAAATAACTTAAGTGCTGGTACGTTGACCACATCCACAGGCTGAAGCATGCAGCTCTCCAAATTTTGACAGGAGTCAGAAACTTTGAAAATTCAAAATATTTATCCACTCACTGGTATGATACACAATGGAATGTCTTCTTAAATACACATCGCCATGGCATGAAGCAGTTAATCCTGAACCATTCTGTGGTTTCTTAGTGACAAGCCTGTTCTATAAAATGAATGACAGTGGTACACTGCCTGCTCCCTGGTTTGGCTCTTCCGGAATTATTAATTGTCTGACATATCACATCAGCGCTGCCTCTTCCCACTGCTGGGAACCATGGTTAATAGGCTCTCTGAAGGAAGTCTTGGAACCTTTGATTTCCTGGGGAGAAAACAGGAACAACAGGACGGGACACAGCTCTGGGACAGACCACTCCTCCCAAGGATCAGGCACAGCGCTAAGTGGCCACCTCTGGGGCAGGCCTGCAGTACCCTCCTCCACTCTTCCACAAAACCACTCCATGCTGTGCACATCAGGACAGCTCACTGATAGGAGTAAGAGCAGCTAATGAACCTGTCACCCCTCTGCAGGGAAGACAGAGCTGAAGCACTGAGCTCCTTCCTAAATGCAGACCCACTAGGTTTGCTCCTTGTTGGACCCAGAAAGCTGTGCCCTGCAGGGAAGGAGTCCCTCTGGCATGTCAAAGGCAAAGAGGAAAGTGCTCAGAAATACGCCACCTAGAGTTTACTCAATGCCCAACCTCCCCAATGCCCCGGCTTCACACTCCTGACACAACTACAGGACTACACAACTAGCTGCGCACCTTCTTAGACTTGATGTCCTCAGAACAATCTGCTGGATTTTTTTTAAAGTTGCCCCAAAGAGACATTTAAGATTAATGCTGAGTCAGAACACTCACAAAAATTACGCTGAAAGAGGGGCACCTGGATGGCGCAGTCGGTTAAGCCTCTGACTGTTGGTTTTAGCTCAGGTCTCACTGTCCTGTGATTGAGCCCTGAGTCAGGCTCCACAGTCAGTGCAGAGTCTGCTTAAGACTCTCTCCCTGTCCGTCTGACCCTCCCCTCCACTCTTTCCTCACTCCCTCTCTCTAAACTAAATAAATCTCAAAAACAAAAACGCTTCATGAAAGAATGAAGCCACATACAAAAGAGTATAGACTGTATCATTTCACCCTACCCAGTTTCTGTAACAGGCAAAATCAACAGATGGTGACAGAAGTCAGGATGGTGGTTACAGGGCGGGGGTCAGAGAATGACAGTGCACTACGGGGCATCGAGGGCCCCTCAAGCACGATTCTTGATTTGGGTGCTAGTTACACGGGTATTTTACCACAGCTGAGCTCATTCTTTATCTACTTATAATCTGTGTGTACTTGAACAAAAATTAGCTTAAAACAACAACAACAAATATGCGTCCTGGTAAAAAAGTCACAGGCTTCTGACATTTGCTCTGGAAAAGCGGACAGAGCCTCCACGAGAAGGAGTGTGTCCTAATGGGGGGGTCAGATCACGGGGCCAGACGCTGTTTCCTCTGGGCAAACTGGCAGGCCTCTAATGCAACACTCCTCATTGCAAACGTCTTTTTAAAAGGCACGGCACGTTCTACCAAATACAAAGAGAATCTCAAAATATGCCTAGAGAAAGATCCATTAGTCATCTCTTTCAATGCGTGAACTACACACGGAAAGTTGTTCTCTGCAGAGGTACGTAGCTCATTGCTATGGGGGTTATTCCCCAGGTAGTGGTGAAAGCCAGTCTGTGGGGCATTTCAAGTCACATTTTTAAAGGCATTTCCCCCATCCCACCTCCCCGGACATTTGATCTACAGACCAATCCTGGTACTTTCTGAAAGAAAAAGTAATAATTTCTACTAATTTTCCTTCTAGTTCTGCTTCCAAGCCCCTAAAACTGCTTCACACCTATCAGAAATGAACCTGAAGATGAACCCCCGAAAGTCTTTATACCAGCTGGATGAATATTTTATTCCAAGTAAGCAATTTTATTTGAGTAGTGTAGAATAAAGCTTATTTTCTTAAAATAGATAGTTTCTTTAAAAAAAAAAAAAAAGCATAAAAGGCTTAGAAGACTTCATTCTGTACCTGCATTTACGCAGTAGCAAGAGAAAACTTCCCACCTGGGGTGACGGGAAACAACAAGACTAAGTCTTCAGATCCTTAGTTTATTATTACTATGATCAGGAAACTGAACAGGTGTTTTGGCTGACCTCAGTTGCTTGCGGATCTGCCTCAATGCTGACTTTTTTTTTTTTTTTTTTTTTTTTTTTGGGCCAGGAGAGTAAGTTTACCAACACATTTCTCCATGAAATAATAGAACTGGACATCATGGTCAGATTTTTCAAATCATTTCTCAAAGTCAAGGGATTTCCTTTTCTAATCAACTCCTCCCATGTGTAGATTACATGCACCTGTAGATTAACACTCCAAGTAAATATTTCTTGTATTGATAATAAGGTCGTAAGAGGAATCAACTCCTCGGCTTTCGTTCTGTAAGCTTCCTCTTGACAGAAGAACTACTGAGCACTAACCCTGGGGCTTGGCGTTACCAAGTGCTGTCCCCTCAGGAGTTATGCCATCAGATTGTGGCACTTCATTCTCCCCTCATCAGCCAGAGACAAACCATTTCTGCCTCTGGCTAATTTGCTTCTAAATAAATGATCAATTTCCTCAAATAAAACTTCTACAGAAAAATCCCTAAATTCCACCACAGGTCAACAATGCTTTATCTAAAACCTTTGGACCTATATGAGTTTTAAAATTTCTGTTTGTTTTCCAATTCCGAAAAGTAATTCTGGGTCTCTACTACTATGCCATATATGACCTAACACTCCCTGCCAACCTGTAATCAAATACACTAATATTTTTCTGTCGCAAAACATATGGTTAGTCTCTCCAAGAGGACTAAATAAAGATTATAGTCTCACAGCAGGTAAGTTCAGGTCAGTCAGGTTTTGCTGTCAATTGCCCCCAAAATACATGTACTTTCAGAACTTTCTGGGTTTCAGAATTGTGCACAAGGGGTTGAGGACCAGAACTAGAAGCAAGGAGATGGGGCTGCAGTTCTTCAGCTCAACTGCCCGGGTTCAAGGTCAGTCTTTGACAGATATTTATTGAGTACCTGCTATATGCCAGGTTTGGTGCATAGAATGGGGAATACAAAATGCAGCGTCTGATCTGAAGATCAGATCATCTCAGTCTGTGGAAGGCAAGAAACAAACCATCACATCATGGTGAAGTAAGGAGAATGACTGGCGCAGGATGCCCTGGGAATGTCCGGCTCAGAGGCTTTGAGAGGTTTTGTTTTTGTTTTGTTTTGTTTTTTTAAAGATTTTATTTATTTATTTGACAGAAATCACAAGTAGGCAGAGAGGCAGGCAGAAAGGGGTGGGGGAAGCAGGCTCCCTGCTGAGCAGAGAGCCAGATGCAGGGCTCGATCCCAGGACTCTGGGATCATGACCCAAGCCGAAGGCAGAGGCTTTAACCCACTGAGCCACCCAGGCGCCCCAAGGCTTTGAGAGTTTTGAGCACAGTCTCTTCCCACAAGAGAATTCTATGCAAAAACCATTCTGTATTTTAAAATGGGGGCAAGAAGTCCACCAAAGTCCTAATTCTAAGCCCAGATTGACGACTTCAATGCTTTTCTTGAAATTCCAAATATTAAATTCTTTGAGGAAAGAAAGACATGTATTTCTTCTTTTCTATCCCTACATGCTGTTCCCTATACCAAAATTTAGTCTGTTTATAAGGGATAGTAGATTCTCATTATTCACTGATTCCTTATTTGTGAATTTGTCTACTCGCTAAAATTTATTTGTAACCTCAAAGGCAATGAGCATTTTTATGCTCATTCACAAATATGCGCAGAGGGGTGA
The DNA here is from genome assembly GCF_902655055.1 of Lutra lutra. Lineage (NCBI taxonomy): Eukaryota > Metazoa > Chordata > Mammalia > Carnivora > Mustelidae > Lutra > Lutra lutra. The sequence continues at coordinate 183,284,618 of NC_062278.1, read as the reverse complement.
ACATTTTAGTTGCCAAAGAGCACGTTCCCAGACTTCTTGTTTCAGCTCTCAGACTGTCAAAAAAGTGTCCTTGTCACAGTCTAGCAAGTGACACACTGTTTGCATTTTGGGTTTTTTTATGATAATTTCACTCTTTAAAATGGTCCCTGAACATACTGCCAAATTACTTTCTAGTATTCTTTTTTAAAAAAATATATTTATTTATTTGAGAGAGAGAGAGAGAGAGCATGGAGGGAGGGAGAAGGAGAGGCAGAGAGCGAATCCCAAGCAGACTCCATGCTGATCGTGGAGTGCGATGGAGGACTCGAGTTCATGACCCTGAGATTGAGACCTGAGCCGAAACCAAGAGTCGGAAGCTCAACCAACTGAGCCACCCAGGCACCCCTTTAGTATTCTTCAGTGCTGAAAGGCTCTAATGTGTCTTACGAAAGAATCTGTGTTAGATAAGCTTTGTTCCAGCTGGAGTTACCATGCTGTTGGCCATGAGGGTCACTGTTAATGAATCAGCAATATAAAAGGTGCCAGTAAAAAAAAAACACAGATAGAACAAAGGTACCTTTGTTTGTTGTTTGATGAAAATGCTGTGACCAGAGGCTCACAAGGACCTAACCCTGTATTTCCCCTAGGAGCAAAGGTTGAGTTTGGGAAGTCAGGGTTTGTGGCAACTTTACAGAACATAACTACGTGAATGATGAGACTTGACTATAATTCAGTTCTAGCCTGAGATCACAGAGGAAGGACAGCCATTTCAGGGTGGAATGGTGAAGAGAAGGGGGGCAAGAGCAGAGAAGGTTTCCTACACAAAGGGTAATCTACATGCAAACTTTTTTTTTTTTTTAAGATTTTATTTATTCATTTGACCGACAGAGATCACAAGTAGGCAGAGAGGCAGGCAGAGAGAGGAAGGGAAGCAGGCTCCCTGCTGAGCAGCGAGCCCCATGTGGGGCTGAATCCCAGGACCCCGGGATCATGACCCGAGCCGAAGGCAGAGGCTTTAACCCACTGAGCCACCCAGGCGCCCCCATGCAAACATTCTTAAAGCCCATGAGAGCAACCTGAGAGAGAAAAGTGGGATGGTTTTGGTGACATGGGAACCACAGAATCATGGTACAAACCAACAGCACTGATAGGTCCATAGCTACATCCCTGGACTGCAGGACAGAAGGACAACATTCCACAAAGAATAAACGCAAATGACCCTTGAACAACACGGCTTTGAACTGCGCAGGCCCACCAACACAATAGAGAGCTGTAAGGGTATTTTCCCCTATCATTTTCTTAGTAACATTTTCTTTTCTCTAGCTCACTTTATTGTAAGAATACAGTGTATAATACATATACATCAAAATATGTTTAGTTGACTGTTTACGTTAAGAGTAAGGCTTCTGGTCAACAGTAGGCTATTAGTAGTTAAGTTTTGGTAGAGTCAAGATTTTTGACTACATGAAGATGGAGGCAAGGGCTCAGGGGGCAGGCTCCACAGCCCTAACCCCCACGTTGTTCAAAAGTCAAATGTATTCTATCTTGGAATGTGGCAGGAAAAGAGAGATGCACATAAAATAAGATCGTTGATTTACAAGGGAACTTGACTCTCAGACTCAAATTCTGAAATGTCCATGGTTTTGGATGGTCCTTTTTTCCCTCATTAAATCTTCCAGGACAGGAGCACTTGGGTGGCTCAGTCAGTTAAGCATCCGACTCTTGATTTCACCTCAGATTTCGTACTCAGGGTCCTGGGACTAAGCCCCGAGTTGGGTTCCACAGTCAGCCAGGAGTCTGCTTGAGGATTTTTCTCCTTCCACTGCTACCCCTCCCTGTACCTCTCTTCCTAAAATAAACAAATAAATCTTAAAAAACTAAATCTCCCAGGACAGTAATTCTTTCAAAGGCATAGTGCGTCTCACAGTGAGAGAGAGTCAGGTACTGCGAGCTTCTCTGCACCATAAAAAGAGACTTCTAATTCCCATCCAGGCTCCTCTGGGACCAGCTTGATCCATGGCTTAACATACACACACCCACCTACTGGGTGCAACCACCTCTCCCATGTAAGGAACCAGTGTAAGTCTGCTAAGACTTAGGGTATTCAACAACTGCCTCAGAAGCCGTGGAACTGAAAGCCGTCCTGACAAGAGTGCTGGCAAGTGCTCAACTACAGAAAAGCCAAAACTGGGGAAGGCTGATTTTCTTGATGCTTGCTTATGCTACCTCAACAACTACTTGAAGGAAAGTGGAAAGCATCTATCAGAGCATCCTGAAATGACAGTCCCTAGCCTATTCGAGGGGAATTTAGAACTATTTTTAATGAAGGCAACTGATGCCATGACTAAGACTTAATTTCTCTCCTTAATAAAGCCTTGCTGCTCCAAGGATAACCCTTGGACCAGCAGAGCAGCAGTATTCAGCACCTGTCACAGCAGCAGGTCTCAGGCCCCACCACGGACCTCGTCATCAGTCAGCATTTTACCAGGCTCCACAGGGGATCTGGATACATGGAAGTCTGATGGATACAACTATTCCAGAAGGTTGTGACTGTGTCAAAGTGATGATGATTATCACCACCTTACACTTTTTTGTGTAAAAAACTGCTCACTCAATCTGATCAAACCCCTAAAAGGGATGGGAGTAGTGTAAGACTGTCTTATTCCTGAGTCAGCTCTGGAGAGCTAAGCATTTGCTTTCATTTCACACATTCTGGAAAGGGCAGTCTGATTATGAGCCAGGCCTCTGTCACCCAAAACACAAATATAACCTCTAACCCGCATTCATTCACCAATGATGGTTCCAGGTAAAACAGTGCAAGGAGCCCTGCTCTGATGGACCTTTTGGCTCAAGAGTCATCACCATGGCCTCTCTTGATCAGAAGGCTCATTCTCAGAAACGTTTTCTTTCTCAATCTGCTTTTCTCATTCATTCATTCACTCAGTATTCATGGAAAGTACTAATGTGCCCAAGCACTGAGCAAAACAGACAAGAATCCTTGTGCTCATGGAACTTATACTCTTTCTTAGGAAAAGACAGACAATAAACACAAAGTAAGTAAAATACACAATGTGCCAGAGAGTATAAATGCCACAGGAAAAAATAGCTAAAAAGGTGGCGCAGGAGTGCTAGGGACAGGCGATGTTCAATTTTTCTGAGTGCTTCAGGAAGCCTTCACTGAAAGGTGACAAAAGGGATCCAATATATTTGAACAGCCTGAACTGTGGGACCTAGCTTTTTCTTGCTTTTCACCTATTTCATTTCTTCTGGGCTTGAATCTCTAGTCTATTGAGCTATTAAGCTCACTACAACAGTCCCACCTAGCCCTGCCCCTTGTCCTGAAAGCCCCCGGATAGCAACTGCCACGTGGCTGTTTCTAATCTCCGTATCATGTACGCATGCCTCAGCTACCCCTTCTCCTACGTATATCCACCTGAGACCCAATCTACGCTGTCCCGTGCTCAGGGGAAATAACAACAGGTCACCTTCACCTTGTTTCTAAAAAGAAGACCCAGAGATGTAGCAAAAAAGAAGAAAAATTCTGGCTTGCCCAAAGTTTGTAACACTTCATATTACAAATTTAAACTAGATGTAACTATATGATGGCTCAGAAACCTATCATTTTACAGCTAATTTCTCTCATCTAAGAAAATGTAAAAGATGCCACAGGAAGGCCTCCTGTTCAGCCACCAAGGCAACGAAGAGTATAGATTACAATATTTCAGCCCCTGCTACGTCCGAGTAGCAGGGATGACGTTAAAGGCGCAATTCATTCTCCTGTAAGGACCAAGCAAGCCACCTTGTTGCGATCTCCACAATCCCAGATCAGAAGATATCTGAGAGATAAAGGAGTGCAGCGCTGTCCAGGCCAGCTTTACACAATCACGGAAGAGCTCTCTCTCTGCGCCGTCCAACACGGGAGCCACTAGCCACACATGGCTACGGAGCACTTGAAATGCTGCCAACGTGACTGAGAAACTAGATCTTCAATTTTATTTAATTTTAATTAATTAAATTAAAATAGCCTCGTGTAACTATGAGCACAAAATGGGACCACACAGATCTAATTGGAAGCCCTAATTTTCTTTGACAAAGATGAGGCCCAGATATAGCTCAGGTCACAGGGCTGACCACAGTCTTGAGTGCTAATCTTCCATACTGGCACCAGACTGGAGGGTTTTCAAATGGCTTTGAGATGCAGGAGTCCATCTGATCCTCTCCTTGGCCTCATGAGCTAAACAGGACTATACAGCTGTCCTTATTTTCACCGGTGCTCAAAAGCGAACATGTGCCTCATGACAGAGGGTTAGCCCCAGGGAAGGCCAGAGCCTCTGCGGTGCAGACCCACCAGGTCCTGGCTCACACTGATGCAGTGATCCCATCTGGGTAATTAGAGCTTATTTATGACATAAAACAAGATGCTAGAAGAGGACATTTGCCAGTAAAACCGCTGGAGAATCTTTCCTATGGTGTGGGATCCGATTCCTGTCAAAACAGTTATGCAAATTAAATCTCCTGGGGTAGTTTTGTCTGGACGGGAACTGTAATTTGTTCCACATTTTTAGGTGGTAGCCATGATTCTCAAAAATTAGGACTCAACCAGTTTGTTGGCCAGCTCTTTAAAATCCTGCGTTCACTTTATCATCGAGACATACAAGCAAAAAGTCTTCTATAATTAGAACTGAAGAACTGCCAAAAAGTCCCAATCAGACCCAAATTATTACCTAGAAAAATTACTGATTACTAAAAATAAGAATGAAAAAGTGGCTCAAAGATATTATTTGACTAAATATAGGGATACACAGTACAACTTAAACCTCTAGTTAAGACGGTTGTTAGAACCAAACCTGTTGGCTGAACAGTGTTTCATGTTCCTACACGAACTGGCTGCAAAAGCCTAATTATGGTTTGATTCAAATGATGTTATCAAATGCTCCCTGCACGGGGCGAGACAGAATTGCTTCTCTCCTTCCATTCCTTCTCAGGGCATCTGTGCCAGTTTTTCTTGGAGCGACCCCACTCCACAGAGACAGATCCTGCCCCACCATGAGCGGTTTACAGGAAAGCAGGGGCTGCTGTTAGCAGGAGCTGGGACGGGGAGCTTTGATCCCAGCTGCAGGTCCCACCTGCTGAAAAAGGCTGCTCTTCATCCCCCTATTCAAAAACACCAGAAATCAGCAGAGCTAAGCTGATGGGGAAAACATTACACAAACCGCTGACCCTGCTGCAGGCAGCAAAGAGCGGCCTCGGCTTGGCTTTGATTTTCCGGAGCTGGAGCCCGAGGGGAGAGGCAGTCTGACTTTCTTCTTTCCCAGTGCTCCCGATGGCAAGGTGCATTCATGCAGAGCCCCACGGGATGCCAAGTGCAGAAGAAAGGCAAGTAAATAAATAAACAAAACAGGAACACAGGCTAAACTGCAGTGAGGGGTCCCACGAGCGGCCAGGAGAAAGATCATACCCTGGTTAAAAGCAATTCGGTTTTACCAGTTTTTGCAAAACTGTACAGAGCCCCGAGCTCAGGCTGCAATCTCCGTCGTGCTGTGGTCCTGCTGATCGAGGCAATAGAGCACATGCCACAAGCCTTCCTTATGCGTTCCTATTGCTCTGTGTCGGTACACAGCAAAGTAGCCGTCCATGAGCAGGAGAGGTGCCGCACACAGCGCTGCATGACTGGCAGTGTTCCCCAGACGCGCACACACCGCTCTCTCCTTTCTAAGCTACCTATTTGCTGTCCCATGGTCACCCGCAGTTTGCCTTAAAAATGGGGCTCAAAATGAACTGTACCGTGTGTTTCCTCCTCAGCATTCTAGGGGCCTGTGGCAGCTTCCAGAATGCACCCCACGCTAACATGGTCCCTGCTGCCACCCAGACACCCTGGTTCCTGAGTGCCTGGCATTCGTGGAGCATCTGGTGAGCCCTGGCAGTGAAGCGGGGCACAAGCATTAGCATGGCTCCTGCTCGCACGAAGCTTGCAATCTGGCAGGAGGCAGGCACAATGAACTTCTGACGCAGTATCAGACCCCTTGTCCATTCCGCGGAGGTCACCAGTTCCGCAGCTCTCACATCCATGCAGATGGGAGTTGGGGGGGTGGGGCTGGTCTGTGCCACAGCAGAGAGTACTTGTCCCACATAATGGAGGCAGCTGGCCTCAGCTCCAGCCAATTGTTACCATGTGGGGATGTGGGCCCAGCAACTGCCAGAACTTCCGGTATTTCCAGAGCAGCTGTAAATCCAGACTTTTACATCACATCTTCCAATTTTTAAGTGCTGACAACCCATTCAAAGTTTTAAAAACTCACTGAGAGCCACATGTGACCCAAGGGCCACTGGGGTGAATATTCCCATTCTGCAGACTTACTCTCTAACATATTCTGTACACCCCACCCATACCTGCCACACCAGTGTGACCAGTTTCTCTCTGCTCCCACACCCAGCACATCACTGTGACCATGGGGATCTGCCTCCAGTTGGGTCTCTGCCTAGTTCACCCCCTCCTTTCTCTCTGTGCCCCGCCAGACTCCACACGTCCGTCCTTAGTTCCCAGTGTAATATTCTATGCCCTGAGCCTCACAGAACACACCAAGTCCCCCATCCCCGAATCCTGATCTTTCTAATGAGCGCACTGCTGGGAACGGAACTTCGTCAACAGCATGTGCAGTGTTATGGGGGCTAGGGTGGTGTCACCTGCTCTGGAAGATGACAGGGAACTGACTGACCACAGCAAGGTGGCTAGGAGCCCAGGCTCTGAAGACAAACAGGCTTGGCTTATCTCATCTCTCTGAGCTTCCATCTCTGTAACCCGGGGCAATCATAAAATGGGGACAGAGCCCAGATTCACATGACACCCGTGAAATGAAGAGAGATAATGACTGTAAAGTGCTCGGCACAATGCCTGACATGCGGTCGGCTACTATTACTACAGACTGATTGCCCAATCCAGCCCATGAGATTGGTAAGCAAGCATTGCATCACCGGCACTTTGTTTACAAACCATTCATTGACTACATACTCTGTGTGAACATGCTCTGATCACACGGCACGAGTCTCCTCATCTGACTTGCCCCACTCTGCGAAGAGCTGAAGCAGACAGAGTTTAAAGGAGTTGTCCAAGGCCATACAGGCAGAGAGGTAAAGTCAGCCAGCTGGCTCCCATACTCTCAACCATGGTACTCTACAGTCTCTCTATATTTCTAATGGCCAGGGTCAACTTTGTGACCTCAACCGTCTCAAATTAAAAGCAGTTTTGGCTTTGTGGACTGTGGCTTAAGAAGATCAGGGCCTAGCTTGGGCCAGACTGTATCTGAGAAGTTCCAAGGAGTCTGCTTCTCTGTCTGACCAAGGACTGTCGGTCCGTTCAGTAAACTTGAGACTAAAGAGAAGAGAAAAATGTTCAGGAAGAATTATAAATTGAGAGCTGTTATTATGGAAGGCAAATCCTGGGACACTGATTACAAGAATAAAAAGACAGTTTGCTGATCACAGAAAAAAAACCTACTGATGGAATCAGAATGATGTTTCTAGCCTTTAACATCCACAGATAAGACAGAAAAAATGCAAGTATATCCTGCTTAACTTCCAAAAGGTGAAAAAGGAAAAGCGATGAATCCAAAGACTGTGAACCCCAAATCCACGAACGGCAGGCAGTTAAGAGGTAAAATGGTAGGCTCGGGAAATGACATGGGTGCATGAGAACCGACGCCATCCCCCCGACTGGCCTGAGCCTGGGAGATGTATATAGAGAAGGCGCCTGGGTTTCAGGATGGCACATCAAAATCTCCCGTGGCCTCTATACAGGCAGAACATATAACATAGGGGGGATAAGGTTATAAAGCTGATGGGATTCACATCTGACCTCAAGAGGGAAGATCAATTTCAAGCCGAAGGAAAGTACCTGGCAGAAGAGCACAAAGTTGTGGTGACAGACTTCCTCGTGGAGCATTTCATTCACTGTCAGAGGTGAAAGCAGAGAATGTGTGTTCTAATTCCTTAAGGGCAGAAGCCTTATCTAACCCCTTTTCAATCCCCCAGGGCCTTGCCTTGTGCGTGGCACATCGTAAGTGCTCGGAAAAGGATTACTGAAGGGATTTCAAGAGTCAAGTTTATAAACAGTATTACAGCAGATGGCAGATTCCAGTTCCAAAAAGACTCAACAGGAGGATGGAATAAACCAAATCCAAAAAGGTGTAAATAAACAAGGACAAACGCAAAGTTCTTCAACCACTAGCCCAGAAGCAGAATTACAGTGAAACAACAATGTCTGCAGCTAAAATGCTAAGGGTTTTGGCTAATGGCAAACTAAGAATAGTATGTTGAGGTTTCCAGCGATGAGTAGATGAGCTCCCACACTACACGAACACAGTAATGTCCACAAAACCCCTGAAAACAACAGCTCAAAGGCTCCCCTCTACTTTCTGGCCAGACATGGAGTATTTTGTTTAGCCTGAAGGATACTTAAAAAGGACAATGACCAAAAAGGGGGTAGCAAGGGCAGTACTAAAAAAGTAGTTTGTCTAAAAAGAGACCAGGAAGGCCAAAGACTTGAAGTTTGGACCTAGAAGAGTAACTTCAAGACAAAAAAAGATTGATCTGGAAGCCTTAGAAGGGATAGAGCACGTTTGCAAAGAGAATGGGACTTACTCTATATGGGTTCAGAATTAAAACTAACATGGTGGAAGCAGATGTCAGTCCAACTTAAAGGAGGACTTTTAACCCATCTAAGGTGCTTCAGAATAGAACAGGCTCCCTCACTCATCAGTGGGTTTCTAGGCACTGGAGCTCTTTGTGGCGAGGTCAAACAATCACACAGCAGCAACAGTGCAGGGGGAAACTGATCCTCAAATAAAGCCTTGCAAATGAGAAGACTGTGCCAGGAATTTCAATTCTATAAGTGACGGAATTAAAGATGATCATCACCAAGAAAAGCCTTCCAGTGGAGGGATGACTTTGCCGGGGTCAGGAGAAAAAGGTTCAGGCAAAATGTCATACTTCCAATAGAGAAAACAGAATACACAAAGGCAAGGAAAAGCTAAAAAGTTTATGGCAAACTTGGGAAATGGTGAGTTTATCTATTTGGCTGGAGAGAGACAGGGAGCCCAGTCAGCAGGAGTAAGGGATGAAGCATAAAAGACGAGGAAGAGAATATTAAAGCTGGGGCTCTGAACCCAGCTCAGGCACTCCCCTTGTTGGCAAGGGGAAACCACTGAGAACTTCTGAGGACAGCCACGATCAAAATGGCATTTTAGAATGACCAGACTGGCATTATTACAGAAAAAAACAAGAGGGGGAATGAGATTCTGGTGGCAAGGAGAAGAGACAGAACACTCTGGCAACAGTAAGAAAATATAGGCCTGGATTAAAAGAAAGGAAGTAGGACCAAAAAGAGGAATTTAAATGAAAGACACCATACAGAAGAATTAAAAGGACTTCGTGACTGACTGAGTGTGGAGTGGGGAGTCAAAGACAGACACACTTGAATCAGGAAACCCAGACATGTCAATGTGCCTAACAGTAAGACCAAAACCCCCAAAACATCTGAAGTCACAAATGGTTCCCAAATTACTGACCCATCACAGCTTTTCATCAGATGCTGAGAGTATATTTTTCACATACAAAAAATACAAGATTTCATAATTATCTCAGAATTTGAACTAGTCACCAAATGTTTACTGAAGCATGTCTAGAAAAATTAACTCTTCTAAGGACGGAAAGGAGATAGGCCAGGCAAATACTAACCAAAAGAAAGCTGGGATCTCTATATTAATATTAGACAAAATAAACTAAGGCAAAATAACATTATTAATGATAAAGAAAGCCACTATATAATAAACATTTCAACTCGCCAGGGAGATTATAACAATCATAAACTAATAACAATGAATTACATGCCTCAAAATATAAAGTAAATATTGACTATCTGCCTAAAGGAAAATGACATGATCACCAACTTAGTAGGAGACTTTGAAAGAACTCTTCCAGAGCAAAAATGGATACATAAAACAGACAAAACAAATCAACAAGGATATAGAAAGTCTGAATAAATCAACTGACAAGTTTCATCCAATGGACACAGAACACAGCTGCTAACAACTAAAGGACACACATTATTTTCAAGCTTTAAAATTTATGAAAATGACTGCATAGAAGACATAAAATTCATCTCAACAAATTTCAAAAGAATAGTAAAATTCTGACACAAATATAAAGAAATCAGTGACAAAGGTATCACTATTAAAAACCCATACACGTGGAAAGGAGAAACACTTCTCCACAATTCATGAGTAAAATCAGAAAATATATGCAATGGGACAATAATAAAAATTCAGTTTATTTCAAAACTTGTGAGTGCACACAAAGCAGACACCTGTAGGAAAATATATAGGCTTAAATGAAGACTCAAAGTTAAGGAATTAAGCATCCAGATAAGAAGTCAGAGGGGGATAAAAGCCTAATAAATGCCCCCAAAATAGGAGGAATAAAATGATATAGATAATGGCAAAAAGTAATGCAAAAGAAGACAAACAAAACTAGAAGATCAAAAGAACAATTGCTGGTTCTTTGATAAACTAATCAAATACACTCTCTTGCAAGATTAACAGAAAAGAGTGAAAACACAAATATTACAATAAGACAATAATACAATCATTACAATAAAATAATGTACAGCTACTATAGAGAAAATAGGTGAGAGACAATAAGAATAACTTTAAGTCAGAGAGTTTTCAAAATTTAGATGAAGTGGAAAAATTTCTAGAAAAATACAACCTATCAAAACCAACTCAAAAGGAACAAAGAACTAAAACAGTTCTTAAAAAAACTGGAAAATTTGATTGAATAGTTAGAAATCTTCTCAGAAAGAAAAAAGTCAAGATGGCTTTTTTGGTGAATTTTTACAGAAATAATCTCAGAGAACAAAAAAGCTGAGTACAAGAATGGAAAATTATGATCCTAATTTCTTTCTCTTCCTTCCATCCTGTTCCTTCCTCTCGCAGCCCTCCTTCTCTTTCCATCCCTATGTTTCTTGGTGTGCACAATACACAAACACAGTCAGCAAATCAAACCCAGAATCATATTTAAATAATACATCACAATCAAGATGGGTTTATCCCAGGAATCCAAGGCCTAAGTTAGAAATTTTATAAATACCATCCACTACATTAACAAATTAAAGAAGAAAAACCTTAAGATGCATCTCAAAAGAGGAGGGAAAATGTGCAGTGAAATTCAATGACCATTTAGGATCAAAAACTCTTTGGAAAGAAAGAATAACGGGAACTTCCCTTAACTTGATAAAAGCCATTTACAAAAGCCTACAACAAACATCAAAAGCATTTTCTTAAAGACAAAGAACAAGATAGTGAAGTACATTACCATCATTACCTATGCAGCATTGTGCTGGAGAGTGTGGCCACTACTGTAAGATGAAGAATAAAGAAAAAGAAAGAATATAAAGATTGGGGGCGCCTGGGTGGCTCGGTGGGTTGGGGCCTCTGCCTTCGGCTCGGGTCATGGTCCCAGGGTCCTGGGATCGAGTTCCGCATCGGGTTCTCTGCTCGGCAGGGGGCCTGCTTCCTCCTCTCTCTGCCTGCCTCTGCCTGCTTGTGATTTCTGTCTGTCAAATAAATAAATAAAATTAAAAAAAAAAAAAGAATATAAAGATTGGAAAAAGAAAGGGTGCCTGGGTGGCTCAGTCTGTTAGGTGTCTGCCTTTGGCTCAGCTCATGATCCCCGGGTCCTGGGATCAAGTCCCACATCTGGCTCCCTGTCCCACAGGATCCTGTTTTCTCCCTCTCCTTCTGTTTCTCATGAATAAAGAAAATCTTTGTTTAAAAAAAAAAAAAAGATTGGAAAAGAGGAAACCGAACTGTCACTATGTGTACTGCTATTGCCTATATAGAAAACTGAAGGGAACCTATACATAATAGTCAATTATGAAATCAATATAAAAATGTGAAATTAACATTTCTATATGCCTTAAACAGTTTGGAAGTCATTTAAAAATTATCATTTACAACAGCAACAAAAAACCTAAAGCAATAATCCCAAAGATGTACAAAGATTTTAAGGAAAATATGATAAAATTTTACTGAAAGACACCAAAGACAACTTAAATACAGAGTCATATCATGTTATGGAAACAGACTCAGTGTTTTGGTCTCCCCAAACATATTAACGGACTCAAAGCAATTCTAATCAAAATGTTTTTCATGGAACTTGACAAGCCAATTCTAAGATATAAAGCCAGAGTAATTAAGAATGTATGGTATCTGCACATGACAGACAAGTCAAGCAGTGGAACTGAATAGATGGCCCAGAAACAGATCCACGTATATACGTAAACTTGATGGACGGCAGAATGAGCACTGCAGGATGCATGAGGCAAGGACAGACTATTTAATAAACGAAGCTGGGGTAAGGTGATCCATATGAGAAAAAATGAAACTGGATCCCCTGTCTCATAAAACACACCAAATCAGTTCCAGGTGGACTAAAGGCTTAGATGCTAGATGCAAAAGAATAAAAATTTCAGAAGATACTGTATGAGAGTATCTTTATGACATCCATATCATAAAAAGTTTCTTAAATGAGAAACAAAAAGCCTGCCTCTAAAGGAACATACTGATAAATTCTACAACATTAAAATTAAAAACTTCTGTTTATGAAGACACTACAAGGAACCTAAAAGATAAACTACAAACTGGGAGAAAATGTTTACAACATCTTTAACCAATAAACGACTAGTATCCAGAATACCAGAAGAATCCTAAAAATCAAGAAGAGAAAGAGAGTACTAATGAGCAAGAGGCAATACCAGAGACAGACATCTCACAGAAGAGGGAACACGAATGGCTCATAAACACATGAAAAGATAACAGATAACTTCATTAGTTATCAAAAAAACAAACTGGAAATGACAAAAGGAACTCTTTCAACACCCTTGAAGATTATCGAATCTTAAAATCTGAACAAGTACTGGCATTAACGTTGAACTAGGGAAGTTCTTATACACTGCTGGGGGCGTGAATAAATTGAAATAAATTGGTACCACCACTTTGGAAAACAGTTTGACATCACCCAGTCAACCATCCCCTAACTCCTAGCATTCGATTCCCAGGTCAGAGCTTACTAAAAAAGTATACAAAAGTGCACCACGAAGAATGCACAAAGATGCTTAGAGCAGTGTTTTCCTAACAACCCAAACGGGAAAGAAACCAATCAGAACAAACCACCTAGAGAATGGATAAACAAACTGCAATGTATCCAGACAAGGAGAAAGGACACAGTAGGGAGAAAAAAAAAAAAAAAAAAAAAAAAAAGCTACACCACTGTACATCATCATGGATAAATCTAAGAAAAAGAAAAAAAGTGTTATGTCAAATAGACAAGTAATAGAAAAACACACACACTGTAGGATTCCATTTACATAGCTGAGAAACAAGCAAAACTAAAACTAACTTGGGGTATACCCAGAGAGGGTAAAACCTTAAGGAAAAGCAAGGTAATGATTAACACAAAATTCAGGGTGTGGTTACGAGGTGGGGGGGGCGGGCATGATTGGGATTGGTCCCACAGGAAGCCTCCAGGTAACTATTTCTTTTCTCTACTCTTTTTTTTTTTTTTAAGCTTATTTATTTTAGGGGCACCTGGGTGGCTCAGTCCACTAAATGTCTTCCTTTAGCTCGGGTCATGATCCCAAGGTCCTGGGATGGAGCCCCACATCGGGTTCCTACTCATTGGAGAGCCTTCTTCTTCCTCTCCCTCTGCTTCTTCCCCTGCTTGTGCTCTCTCTGTGTCAAATAAATAAATAAAAAGTTCATTTTTTTAGTAATCTCTATACCCAACATGGGACTTGAACTCATAACTCGAGATCAAGAGTCACATACTCCTTTGACTGAAGCAGTCAGGTGTCCCTAGTAATCTATTTCTTCAGGTTAGTGGTGGGTACATGCATGTTCAGTTTCTTATTCTTCTTTAGAGTGTACATATATATTTTATATATTCCTGTATTACTTTATATATCAGAAAATATTTTAAGAAAATAACTAAACTCTACCAACACACAAAAAGGCACACAAAAGGTAACCTTCAACAGACATCTGAGCCAATAATTCCTTTAAAAAAACAATAATGTAGACAAAGAAGAAAACTAACCCTTACCCTGAATTAGGAACTAAAGTACAGCTCACCCACAAAGAGGCTAAGTTCTGTACACAGAGGAATCTAAGAAAAGCCAACAGCCTGAGAATTACTTTACACTGATTAGGGCTCTTCATCCATGCAGCTGTGCGGCCATAAACCAGGCATCACGCTCCCCATTGTCCTCTCCCTCTCTCCCCAGAACCGTGCTAGAGCTTCATGCTACTTCCCCAGGCAAACTACACTCAGGCCGCAAGCAATTCACACCACTATCCCAGGCACCTTCCCCCACCATATGACCCACTTCTCTCTCTGGCTGACCACTGCTCCAGGGAGAAAAATTACACATCCGAACACTACCTAAAAGGGACCATACAGTCTGGGCCGTGACCTCTCCTACCCCACCTCCCACACCCGCACACTTGCTTTGTTTCAGCCACCCGTCTTTTCTTTTGCAGCACTCTCCAAGGTTTGGATTTCACTTTTTGGACTGGTGATTATTTGATTAACAATTCTCTTCCCTTAGACCGTAAGTTCCTCGAAGAGGGGGGCATGTCTGGTTTTTGTTTACTATCCTAGGCTCAGAAACTTGGCAGGGAATGCTGCAAACAGTAGGACCTCATAACAATGTGTTGAATGAATGAATGGTTGGAAGAAAAGATATTCAGGCCTAAAGCAGTCACAACCCCCCTGGCCAGCACTGCAGGATAGCAGGATAATAGGATCCTGAAAGATGTGAAACAAAGTAGATTCGTGGCCTCATCTCTCACTCCCAAGCCTCAAGGGGAGAGCCCATCTTAGACTGGTAGAGGATCCTTGAAAAAACATGATCCGTGGAACAATGTTACACTGCCCTACACAGATGATAAGATCTGTGTAGCTCTCATTTAAAAACAAAAACAAAACGTTCTCTTACAAACCTGGAGCAAGACTGGATCTTTCTGATAATACAGTAAGATAAACTCAGTATATATCTTCTGAACATTTTAGGTTTGAAATTCCACCTGAAATCATGGATTATAATAAAGCTTCTGAAACATAAGTATGTGTAGTGCTGCTGTGTTCAGAACACAAGCTTTGCAGCTTCTTCAGTTTTTTAAAGCTTGGTTTTTATAATTAATCCACTATTTAATAGAGTGGAGAGCCTTTGCCAATAGTTCTATTCAGATAGCTTTAGCTTACACAGCTCATAAGTGAAATCCTTTTAACTGCTGTGTCCATTAAAACAAGAATATAGGACATATGCTGACAACTGTAATTTAAAATATCAAGTAGAAAATGAAGGCAATTTCTTCCAGTAAGAACTAAACCCTTGTTTTCCTGAATCATTAGGATACTCCAAGGATAGAAATAAAATCTAAATTGGCTGGTGAGCTTACTTGAAATGACACGAGGATACTTAATACTACACGTGCAAAGGTATTTTATTCTTTGCTCCAAAGAACATCTCTGGGTTTTAGTAGGGTATCAAAAAATGACATCCCCAAAGAAGAATTCTGGGTATGTATGTGGCCTGGGGTTATAGGCAAGAACGAGTCTGGAGAAAATAAGGTGGTCAAAGCAGATATCACTTTCACACTGCACTCTTGTCTTTTAAAGACCACCACAGAATTTTAGATCTATGATGTAACATATCCACTGCAAGACTAACAAAAGTATAACTAAACAAAGGGCAAATATGTTATAATAGAAGTGTATTCTATTCCTTGACATGTTCTTATAAGACTAAGAACAGATGCACAGTAGACCTCTAATGGTGGTCGTTTTCCTGCTGTGTAATTTCAGATAAATAATAAAATGGAGCACAAAAACACTGAGAGAAACTCCACATTTGAAATAATGTCAAATTACCACTTGAGTTAAATGCAAAGTTCCTATCTGCGAGATCGCAAACCAGCACTGATGGATTATCTAATTATTGTGTTTATTTCATGTCACTCAGGGCACAAGGGCTTTCTTTTTTCATTCCTTTATTTAGTTGAGCCTTGCGTGCAGACCAGTTTTTACTTTATTTAGTTCTTTCCTTTTTTTTTTTTTTTCCAGATTTATTCAAGAGACAGAGAGAGAGCGCACACATGCACATGTGCCAGAGGCGGGAGATCGAGAGGAAGAGAGAGAATCCTACATATACTCCCTACTGAACAGGGAACCTGTTCAACGTAGTGTGTTCAACGTAGAGCTCAATTCCACAACCAGTGAGATCATGACCTGAGCTGAAATCACGGGTCAGATGCTCAACTGACTGAGCCACCCAGGTGCCCCTACTTAATTTAGTTCTCTAATATTCTGTTACACTTGATGAAAAAAAATATTTAACAAGCACTTTTATCACCTCTGTAATTTCTTAAAATGTACATCTGGAAGAAAAAAATATATGTTTACTAATAAGTATAAAATAGAAAAGGTGCCCATGAATCCACAAATAAGAGATAATTTTTTACCAGCATGAATGAGCTTCCTTCTGGGATTTTTGCTCTGTGAACGTATATTTTAGTGTGACTGCACCACTTCAGCTCACACAGCTTTATATATACTGCTTTTTCCCATCTAGCTTTCCGGTTATGATTTTTCATGACAGTAGAACATCATTAACCCTCCTGGACAGTGGGCTCCTTGATGAAGAAATCTTGACCTTGATCTTACCTCCAGTACAGAGTACAATGCCAGCCAAGCAGGTGCTCAATAAATGTGGGGTTCAATTGGACTCTAACCACATTTAAAACAAATGAGCCACACAGAAGGAAAACATGTACAATTATAAATAATTATATTTAATAATTAAGTAACTGATAATTATAAATAAGGTATGGATAACTAACAAAGACTTATAAATACTTCAGATAGATGTGGTGTGATCTACAAAACTTTTTTCATAGGTGTATCTCCCCATGAGAAACAGGAATAAATCAAATGACTGTACCTGTTTCCTTAAGTCATGTCACAGATCACTCAACATGTCTCCTGGTTATGTGTGTAATGTGGGGATGACAGTCTGGGGAGCATCTTGGAACTGATAGGTGAAATACCTTCTTCCTTCTCAACCAGCTTACACACTGTCACCAGACTCAGGGACAACAGGTACGGGTACAGATCCTGGGATGGCAGAGATTCCTTGCGCCTGACTCCTCAGGGATGACGTATGACTTTCCCAACAACACACTCTGAGCCAATACCGCACACCAACAAACAGGTGGTATACAGATTTAAACATCCACCCACCTGCCCATCCAAACACCCACACGCTCTCTCTTATAACCTCCAATCCATTCTGAATTCCAACCTAAAGTAAACAAGCATAAAGTTACAGATTTCCCTTATCATTTATCCCCATACATAACATCTTTGTAAGTAAAGAGCATATATCCTTGTTTTATGCTAGGATATGAACAATAGAACACACACTGCAGGTCCTAGAAGAGACAGGTTTAGTATTGTGTAAAGAGAAGGTAAAGCTGCTTCTTTTCACTGAAGCTTTTAACTGAATTAGAAAGAAAATTTTCAGTCCAATGACCATTTACTGAGTGTCATTAATAAGCAGCATGCATTTGACTAAGGTGCTAGGGTACCAAGTTGAATATGACCTTTGCCCTTTAGAACATTCACAGTCCAGACTTCTCTGGGTCCTCTGTCCTTGAGTCAGTAATTAACAACCAAAGCACAAAATCATTCCTTATGGAATCATATATCTTAAGAATAAACCTCTACCATACCCCACTCCTAGACACATGATCATTTCAAATTTCATTCTTTTTTAACCTCAAAATGACAGTTGGGTTTCTGTTCTTCACTGTTTTAAATTAACACAAGAATCCAAAGCAAAGCAAAGACTGCATAAGGTATTTGTGCTCAGGGAAGTACGTGCTGCCATCCCGACAAAGGCCCTGTGATGAGAAGTTAGGCTTCCTTTTCTTCACTGGGCAAACAGGAGAGACAACTGAAGCAGGGAGTGAGCACTTCACCGCGGGCACATGTTTCTATGCCTTCAACTCAGTTCAAGCAGCTGACACGGACCAACTAGAGTCCCTAAAGCCCAACTCCCACATGCCTAGGCAAGACAGCCCCTCCTCTGCCATCATTCAGAAGAAACGTACGTGCTTCTCTTTGGAAATAAGGATGGTTGTTCCTCCAAACTTCTGATCAAGTATCCTATCACTAAAAAATGTTTGGTAGCCATCAGACATGATTTTTGCGCACAATCGTATGTTAAATATTAATGACTTTAATTTCTTTCTTTTAAAACAAACAGATATGCCTATTATGGTCTCCCTCCACTATAAGAAGATGGTTCTCTGTGCTCCATGGGGTAAGTGCAATTCACTTTGGAGGCCAATGCAATAAAAGATTTGGAGAATGAATGTATAAATCGAAATCACAATTTTACATTATAAAACTCTCCAGGAAAAGGAAGTAAGAGAAATATAAAATAAAAACATAAGGGGTGCCTGAGTGGCTCAGTGGATTAAGCCTCTGCATTCGGCTCAGGTTATGATCTTGGAGTCCCAGGATCAAGCAGCATTGGGCTCCCTGCTCAGTGGGGAGCCTGCTTCTCCCTCTGCCCCTCACCCACTAATGCTCTCTCCCTCTCACTCTCTCTCTCAAATAAGTAAATAAAATCTTAAAAAAAAAATGAAAACAGAAAACATGATGTGCTTTATAACAGTACCAATTAATCATTAACTTTAAGAAAAGCACAGAGCTTCTATCAGGAAAAGACAATACATTTAACAGCTACCATTTTCTTCAGTTTAAACCTTTCAAAAGGCCACACTAAGTAAAAACATTTAAAAATGAATCAGAAATTTGTTGATATCCACCCATTTAAAATACAGTCTGTCAAATTCTTTCAACATTCTGTTACTATCTATTTTTTAAGATAAAAACCATTTCCTAGAAAGCTGTTTAAATTGAGAAGAGTAAGCGAATAATCACTGATAAAACTATCTAAAATAAATATCACGTATCACTTAAAATCTGGAACCATACCTCAAGCAGGCCTGTTCCCCACCCCAGGCCTGACAATACACTCTGTAGCTCTATTTATTATTTTCCCAGCTTCTATTTATTCAGAAAAGTAGTCAGAGCAGGAAATGGGACAAGTCAAATGATCACCATCAATCTCATCACCTTCACAACACGCTGTGAGTGTAATTAATCCTCTGTTTATTTAGGGGACTTCACACCCCTTACATTAAGGCAGCGACTCCCTGCTGGCTTCAGTGGGGATAATTATGTTATAACAAGGATTGGGTTTCAGTCATAATAGGCAGAAGAAAAAGGAAATTGTACTTGAAGTTGACAGTTTTTTTTTAAAAGCTTTCTTGTGACTCCATTCAAAGGACACTCTTGACAAAGCTCTCCTTAAACAGAGCACTTTCCAAGTGTGATAACCACACGCACGCCCCATTAATCAATGTAAGCCTCTTCTCTGAATGTGACATGAAGACAATCCGGGCACTGACAATTCTACATGAAGCAGAGTGTACTGGTTTACAAAACCAGACTACATCAAGCCCACCCGAACTCACCTGATCCTGTGAGCATCCTCCAAAGAGCCCTGGTGGGTGAACAGGCCTCCGAACAAGGAGGCAAAGGAAAATACCAGTCTGCTCACATAGTGGCTAATCTATAAAGCCCTGGCTCCAGCAAGCCAAAACCAAGGATCTGAGAAGACTGGAGCCAAGTACCCGGGACCAAAAATGAGTAAGGACAGAGACAAACCTAACACCAATACCCAGTCATGGCTCCAAAATGGGCTTGATACAGGCAGACCTACTTGTACCATATATGCAGTGTGTTTTCCAGTTCAGGGCCTATTTCACCTCTGAAACTTTCCATCTTTTTTTACCAGAACTCACAGGTATGCTTTCTCCTCTAATCTCTACCTTAAGAAAATTAATGGAAAAATATAAAGCCTTGCCAACTCTATATTTACACACCTCTGTTTTTATTAAAAGATCATAATCATTATGGCCACAGCACAAGTGCAAGTAAAAATGATACATGAGTTACGTTTCCAAATTTCTAAAAATTCTCAAATATGCCAAACCTTTTGTTGTCAAGGTCTGGATTCTTGATGATTCGAATATCTGTATGTATCAAGCTCTGGAGGGAGCTCATCATCTCAGTAATAGTTCACTACCCTTCAATACCTTTCAAACTCTTGGATAATTAAAAAATGGGCAAGACACTGAACATTACTGATATAAGTTCTAGTTCTTAGTAAAAACAAACAAAACATGCTATCCTGGAATAGTAAAAGCTGTTAGGTAAAAACTAGGAAAACCTAAATAAACTATGGACTTTTGTTTATAATAATATATCAATAATGGCTCGTTAATGGTGACAAATACACCTACTAATGTAAGATGTTAATCACAGGAGAACTGCGTGTGGGTTATTTGGGAATTCTGTTCCACGTTCATCCTTTTCTTTTTTTTTTTTTAGAAATAATAAAACTATTCTAAAATAAAAAGCTTACCTTCAAAAAAATAGTAGGAGAAAAATCACAAATAAAGAAAACATAATAAGCCAAAACAAAACAAAACAAAAAAAAACCCCACACACATAATAAAAACCCCCCACGAAATTTTAACATTCAGATACAGAATTCTTTCACCAGTTTTCTCAATATATAGTTACAGGGAGCATTCACATCTTCACAAAGAGTTATTTTAGCCTGAAATCTGTGGGAACATTCATAATCCTATGATTTACTGGCACATTTCTTGTAAGAGAAGCCTAATGAAGAGCAGCAGTCCCCAGTGGGCACTGCTGAACTACTGGTGATAAAGGTAAAGAACCATTAAGTAAATCCTTTCTATATGAAACCCCACGGAAGGGATACAAGTGAATGAATATTGGCACGCACTAATCTTTTCTTATGGAGATAAAACCCACTCCCATCCAGGATGAATTTGTGGATTTAATTAAAAATAAACAGTAAAATCAAAGAGCAACTTGACATGCCAGAATAAGCACCTTACCAAGAATGATTTCAATTCAAGAGAGGTTTAACTTGCTTGAAATTATGCACAATTGTTTCTTGAAATTTCTATATGCTAATCATTAGCAGCTAATGTAACGCTTGAACGTTTTGCCATTTATTGCAGAAGTAATTTCTCATACAAAAGTAAAACCTAGCCCTCTAGGTGGTTTTATTATCTGGTACACCTGAAATCACCTTCAGTACTGTGTCTTTACTCTGAGTATCGGTGCCATGAGGGATGGCAGCAGTGTCTTCCTCAGGTTCTTCCTCAGCTATGGCTCAAAATAGCATCACAGAATTACAGCAGTGACTTCTTAAGGTACCTGCATGCCCTCCATGCCCCCTTCTCTGAGAAGGCCACTCACTCGTGACAGAGTGGGCCCTGGCACCATGTGTGTGCCACCTTAGAGAGCATCCCCACTGGGATCAAGGCAACTGGACCAGGAAAAGACACAGACCTATGGCCAGGTCAATCACATTCTTCCTCTGGGAATTACAAACAAGGGGCTTCATAGTTTCTCTCTCCTGAAACCAGGTGCACGTGAACTCAGCTACAAGATAGCCAGAAATTCTCCACGTGCATCAAGACAGAAGGGTGGCAGGGACTTGTAGGAAGGAGCAACACGAGTGACCACATGTCACCAGACATAAAAGCTGACTGCTGCACTTCTTCAGGACTTGAGCTCATGAGGCCCAGCTGCCATCCCCACTCCTGGCTTCCAGAAGATGACCTGTAACCTCCTAATTAAACTCCTATTTTTTACTATAAAAGTCTGAGTGCATTTGCCTTGTGTAACCAAATGGAGAAATAAGAATTTCAAATGCAGTCCTCTTACCAAAACATCATGACCCCAAGCTAACTGTGAACTCTCTTATTCATAATAAAGGGATACTACAAGGATAGATAAAACTTACCTAAATGAAAAAAGCCTCACACCCCTTCTCACCCCCCCCAAACCACCACAGCTACAATCAGGAAATCTGTTCATCATGATGCTTACATGTTTTATTCTTCTACTCCTCTGCATGATGGTTTTGTCCCAGCCTGGAATGCATCCATTCCCGATTATTACGATGTTCATATGTGTAACAGTACTATGCAACCAGATACCATTGTTTATATTTTGCTATTAATTTATTTCCCTTCTTCGTCCAAACTCTCTTCCATACATCTTTTCAAGCTGTGATCCAAATGTTCCTGACTACTTCTTTATGGACATTCCTTAGAGACCCCAAATTGACATTTCTAAAACTCATCTTCCCTCCCTCTGTCTTCTCTTCCAACCTACGCCCTCTCTCCACTCTTGTGTACTTTCACCAAGAATGTTAACTGGCAAAGTCAAAATGTGGATCTCCTCTTTGACGTTTCCCCTTCTCACTCTCCCTGACATCCTGTCATTACTAAGTTCTGGCCCACGCGCCCCTCAAATCTGACCAGTCTCCTCTGCTCACCCCGCTGGCTCAGTCTAAGCCTTCTGCCCGCATCACCTGCAAGCTGGTGAGGCTTTCTGGGTTAAGTCTGAGTTCTGCCCCGCTCAATTCATTCCCTGTAAGGGGACCTGATGGCTCTTCACAGAATCTGAATCTCATCACATCACTCACCCAGAAACTGCACGGCTTAACCTCTTCAGTTGCTCCATACTCTCCCAGACAGAAGGCCAAGCATCTTTAAGTGGCCAAAGCTCTACATAAACTCCTTGGCCTCATTTCTTTCTTCCATGCCTATACCTATGATCCATCCATCCTCGGCTCTTGAGCTCTTTAAAAGAACCTTATGCTTCTGTCCCTACTGTGAAAGACACTTTGCTCCTGCTTCCCCATCTGCATCTGACCAACTCTTACTCCTCTTTTAACGCTCAGCTTCAACTGTTCATTCCAAAAGCTGTTTCCTCTATCCCAAGGCTAAAAGTGTGGTTTCCTAAGTGCCTCCACAGCATCCACGCTTCCCTACTGCAGCTGCTCACAGGCTACAGGTTCCCCTTCCATCTATACTCCCCCTTACAAGAGCAGCTGGAATGCAGGGTGTCTCCCGCCCATCGGAGTGTCCCTATCACCCATCTCAGTACCTAGCACATATCGTAAGGCTTCACAGTCAGTGGTTGAAGACGTAAATAATTGTGCTTCTACACTCAATGCTGATGTTCTATCTTGGCACCCGAGTTACTGCCACACGCATGACTTTTGGCACAGAAGTCAGGAAAAAGAGAGGGCCCAATGGAAGAGATTTATGCTGTTCCCAGGCACATGACCCTCTCCTCTCCAAAAGCACATACACAGAGAAAGCAATGGAAACCGTATAAAGCAAAGATGAGGTCCCAAGTTTTCTAAAACTTTAAGATTCCAGGGCTGAAATGGCTTTATGGTTACTCACAACTGAGGAAACTAAGGTGCAGGATTTATCAAATTAGAATTATTCAGTGATAGAATGGTTTCCCTCCACTGACTTTGCACCTTTGTATCCAAAGGACCACAAAATAAGATTGAGTGGAGCAAAATATGCTAAAAAGCAGTGAAAATAATAAATGCATCAAATGTATTAATCAGGGTAAACTATCAGTTCAACGTAAAACAGCTAAGCACATCAAAGACATTTTTGTTCTTTTCCCTATAACCTACTACCTTTAAAAAACTGTACTAAGGAGAAAAGGTGTGATTTAACACCTTCATGACTAGCTCAAACTTAGACTAAAGACAGCCAGGATTTTAGATTTTAATTTTCATTTTTTTAAAAAGAAACAACCAAAATTTTTCCATGTAGCAAAAAACAAAGTCATACCCTATTTGATCTCTCCTGTTTCAAAATACACAATGCATTAAAACCACAAGGTATCAAATTTTCTTCAGTGGGCAGATACTTCTTTTATAATGAGAAAAATATTAGTTTTTTTTTAAAAAATGCTATGCTATAGATACTATGTTATAAAGGAAAATGATTTCCAGGGTACTATTACAAGGATAAGACAAGTTACAGAATGATTAAGTGCAGTATTATTTTCACTGGTTTAAAAAATGCACTGGAAAACAAGTAGAGGAAATATTAAAATACTAATGTGGGCTGCATTGAATAAAGAGATGAAGTGACTTCTAAAGTCTTACAGCCGATGGGAGGAAAACATGGAACCTATTTTACAGTTCATGCTCTTCTCTCCCCACTTACATAAAAGGTTGTGAACTTTCAGAGGATCAGAACTATCCCTGTTACTGGTAAGTGCAGCTCACCGGGAAAGAAATCAGGGAAGGGCAAAATCTACTGAATGTAGCTGAAAATGTCAATTAAAATAAGAGGGGAAAAAAAAAAAAAGTAAGAGCCAATGCATAGTTTTTAAAGTGCTATGTTTGTTTGTTTTTAATGATGAAAAATGCTCTTTCAGTTGGCTCTACTAGGTAACTTTCAATTTAATAAAAACTGACTGTGTTCCTAAGGGACTGTGATGGGGCCACACAGGTGCTTATTCACAGGGACCCAAAACTTCAGAGGGGGAAAGAGATTAAGCACTTCAATTATTACAAAAGAGGCAGGCATGAGATGTGCCCATATGTTCTTAAACCAAGTGCTATGGGAACATCCAGGAGGAAGATGAGTGAGTCATTAATTCTTCTTCCTATAGAAAAAGCTCCCTAAAGGGAGGGCTTTTTTCTTTTCTTTCTTTCTTTTGTGTGTGTGTGTGTGTGTGTGTGTGTGTGTGTGTGTGTTTTCCCACATGGTATGGGTAAAGAAAACTGGTTGTCTAGGTGGCCTGTCTGGGAAAACATAAAATCCAGACCCAGAAACCCGGAGACTGTCACACACCTATCTCTTAGAGGCTACATGACCTCAAGAAAATCCCCTGCTCCGGCGGCCACCCAGGGAGCATCTGTGGCCCTGACCACTGCACTCGAAATTTCCAGGGAAGCTTACGGTGAAGGACAGCAGGGAGCGTTTCTCTCCAGAAAAATAATTTGCCATCTGTCACTCAGAATAAGAATATAGGACCTTCCATTTTGAAAATCTACAAATATGCTCTATGAGACACTGGTATCACAAGGAAAAATAACTACACAGAAGAGTACAACTTAGGATTTAACTGTTGCCCAAATTTCATTAACTCAAAGTAAGATGACTTTGCTATCCACATTCCAGCAATTTTTTGAAGTGAATGTCTGACTGTAAAAACAAAACACTGTTTCGTGCTCATTATAATTTAGTACTTGTCTGCTATTTTAAATATAATTTCGGTCTTTATTATTCTAATCAAAAACATCAAGTAGAGATTAAGGAAAATACAGAACTACTTGAAAACATAAAAACAAGAAGCTAGATTTCACTGATAAACTAACTGGGAAAGAAAGACACCAGGTGAAAGGTGAGGAAGAAATTCATTATGAAAATCATGAACATTCACTGCAGTATAATTAATTTACAACCAAGACAGTTTGGTAAACATGATATTGGAAAGCTCAATTGTGTTGAGTTTGAAAAATTAAGGATTAAATTAGAAAATCTAATAAAATCCAGGAAAATGAACAAATTTGTTATTTCAGGGACAGAAAAAATAGCCAGGCTCCACCACAGTTAAAATATAACACACAAAATGAAAATAAGATAGCCTATTTAGGGAAAAGAAAGTTGTGAACAAATTGGTAAAGTTGAAACAATTTTTCCAAAGTAATTTGAAGAGTTCTTGTTGGCTTCCCTCTCCTGTCTCACTTCCTAATACAATACAATTCCCAATTCTCTTTGAAAAAAATGACTGTTATTATAACAATTATTAGGGACCTAGGAATTGCATTTCATTTCCTGCCACTTAAAACCAAGGGAAAAAGGATTTTATGTGCAAGGAGGTGTGCTAATCCCCACAAAGACACGAGAACACACACCCTTCCACTTTAATGAAACACGATCTTCTCTCTAGTTAATAAGGAATGCCACAGAAAAAAGAGGTGCTCACAGAAATGGGATCCTCACACAAACCTCGACGCTCATTACATGTTTATAAAATCCTCACCCTGAAGGGAACAAGAAAAACCTAAACCCATACAAATAGTCTATTTCAATTTAATTTTATTATGAAAACAACAGGAAATGGCAGCAGGGTACTTGATAAGCTCAATTAGCAGGAGGATGAAATGAAGTGATGACATGCCATGATGACCTCAGGGGTTAAAGATGCAGTTTTCCATCTGGCGACACAGAGATTGCCACCACAAACACCGCTGCCACCTGCTGCATGGCGGTTGGATTATGCGAGCAGACCACTGGTTCCTCCTTAAAACACACAGAGCCCTAAGTTGTGTCTTATTTCACTCTGCATATAATTGCTTCCCCATCAACAGAAACCAAAAATAAATTCTACACAGTGGCTCACTCAGAACAGGCACTAGAGGTAAACTAAAGCACTCACTGACCAACCACAGCAATGCGACAACGACCACGACGGTTCCTCTTCTAAGTCCAGAATGACACCGGGCCATCATTTTCTGGAGCACCTAAGAGACACCGCCATCCGGAGCTCTATTTGTGTGCTCTCAATTAATCGACCTCTGCTACCAAAATGGATAATGTGGGCAGAGCTGTTGAACCTCTTCACAAAATGAAAGCTCACTGCCTTTTTAAACTCCATAGGGTTCCCTGACAGAGGAGGCAATAGTAAATACTTTGGGCAAACCTTACCTATATCACGTTGGTGAGTATTCGGTCCCTTAGATGCATGTGTTAGTTACCAAGAATCATGTTATGAAGCTTTGAAGGTTGTCTTTTTTTATACTCTGAAGAATGGATTCTGTAAGCTAGCAGTTAGCCAATGGGATGACAGATGATTAGGTCTGTGTCCCATGAGGTTGGCAGAGATGCCCACATGCACACACATATATACACACACACTCACTCACAACCCCACTGTAAGTAATCTGCAGACACAAGTTTGGATACTCAAGGATGGAACCCTGAGATTTCATGTTGGATAGTCAAAAACACAGCAAGGAATACTCACAACCCTCTGTCCGCATGCCTGTTTTCTAGGGTAGAACCCTGTTTCCCAATAAAATTAACTTTTCACCATCTGCACCTCCTCCCGAAGCAAATTCGCAAAGCTCCCCATGTCGATCTTCTTTAAAATGTTTGGTAGCTAGATGGGGTTTCTTTTTCATTACAACTTCCCTCCCAGGCTACTTCACTTGCTTCCTCCTGGGTCAGGAGGCATTCCAGAAATGGGAGCATGTAAAATTCATAAGTAACTCAAAACTTACTTGGCTTTCTGAATCCACACACAGTAGTCTGAGATGTAGAGATCATTCAGAATATAAGCAGGGTCATTTTCCTGAAAAATTTTGTGAACATCCAGTAGACACTTTAAAATTGCACTTTTACCTAAAGAAAATTAAAAAAAAAAAAAAAAAAAGAAATCATTCTTGAAAAAAAAAAACAAAACACATCTGATTATTTTAAACTGAAAAATTCAGATATTGCAAGGTAATATATTTGTAGCATGTCAGAATCTTAACCATGATTTTAAAATATTTTTAACATTATTTTATTGCATGAAATCTTATCAGTCCTATAAAGCCCAAAGCTCTTTATTTCCTTCATTACGAATTATGAATAAATCTTATGCTCTACTTCTATAGCTAATTGTGGTTACTATAAAAACAGTATAAAACACAACTAAGTACATTAAGCAAAAAAGAGGAAACTTTTCCTTATGAAATGAATATTTAAATGCACCACAGTTTTAATTATAAAATATTCTTCTAACTTAAGCTTTCAAAACACCATGAAAAAATTATATTCTGGTTTTTAAACTTCTTTATTTTTTATGTCAACATTTTTTGTTAAACAAATATCTGGTACTAACTTAAGTGTTTGCACCTTAAAGAACTGAAGAAAAAAAGAACTGAAAACTAAAATATCACAGCACTCACTCAAAAATAAGCTGACAAAATCACTTGGAAAAAAGCCATCAAGTACTAAAGTCTCCTTCAATCTAATTACTTCCTCCTGGTTGTTAAATGAACCCAATTTTAATCCCAACAAAAGCCTCCAAAAGAAACCTTGGACAACTCAACAATTCCCTAGGTGTCCCAAACTTCAGGACATTCCCTGAAATGTACTGACTCTTAAGGCAAATTACTACTAAATCTAGAGTAGTGCCACTTCCTTTGATCAGTAAAACACAGCATTCTCAGTTTAACAGTTTCATTCTTATCTTTCCAGTCCCCAAACATAAAATCACTGTATATCACTTTCCTGAAGATACTGGATGTGCTTTCATCGACATCTCCCACTTGACTTTTAAACAGAATAAAAGAATCACGAGCTAGATAATGACAACGCAAGGTACCAAAACTGTTGCCACTAAAATTTTAACACAATTAACACTAGAAAATACATCTCAAAAGAGCAGGAACTTCTGTTTTATTGATTTTTTTTTTAAATTTTATTTATTTATTTGAGAGAGCAAGCACAGAGGGAGAGGGCAGAGGGAGAAGCAGACTCCCTGATGAGCAGAGAGCCTGACTTGGGATCCCCAGACCCTGAGATCATGACTTGAGCTCAAGGCAGATGCTTAACCAACAGAACCACCCTGACGCCCCATGTTTTAGAACAGAACCTTGCAGCATCAGATTTACAATTTCATTATTTTAAGAATGAATGGGGGCACCTGGGTGGCTCAGTGGGTTAAGCCTCTGCCTTCGGCTCAGGTCATGATCTCAGGATCCTGAGATTGAGTCCCACATCAGGCTCTCTGCTCAGCAGGGAGCCTGCTTCTCCCTCTCTCTCTGCCTGCCTCTCTGCCGATTTGTGATTTCTTTCTCTGTCAAATAAATAAATAAAATCTTTAAAAAAAAATGAATGAATGAATGAATGACATAGTGATCGTCTGCCTTACACTCTCGCAATTCCTTTCATCCCAGGACCTTATACCTTAGCCCTGAGGATTCCTCCTGGAAACATCCCTCACTGCTGCCCTTTCCCCTCCACTCCCGGTACAACTATCCTCCCCTGTACTCTCATCATTTCATGCCTTGATTGTAAGATCTTCCTACTCCCTTACACTGCAGACTCTCTCCTTCTAGTCCCCTGACACCCTTCTGTACAGACTGTTTTCCTCAAGTCCCTGCCGCTGCACATGCTTTTAAGGTCCTCTCCTCAACTGGCTCCCATACCCAAAGCTGCCTTTTCTTCTCCACTCCACTTAATGGCATCTTACCCTGCCTTCACGGACTAGCCTAAGACTTCACCCTTCAGGAAGCCTGGGCTCACCTCCTTGTCTTCGGAGCTCTTTACTGACTGCTGCAAAGAAACATGGAAACAAAATAGGTGATCCTCCTCAGAGACTTCCCTGCTCACTTCACAGCAGCAGAACCTAAGGTTCAAGGTAGTAAGATACTCACAGGACCCAAATTCTGAACTGACCAGCTTGTGGCTACCCATACGTTCTTGGCCCATTCTGTCGCCAACACATTTTATTATTCCAGAGTTAAAAATTAAAAAAAAAAAAAAAATTAAGTTCAAAGCAGGGGCCATGCCTTTTTCAAAAATTTTAACTATGCGGCTTCCTCACATGCAGATGGGAAGAATGCCAATAAAAACCCCATTGCTCAATTGGTTAGAGAAACAAATACTTAGAAGGCCTAAAACTACATTTGGTTAAGTCAAGACCAGAACTGTGACTATCAGTGTGGCCCAGGTTAATTGTATCAAATGACTAGTGTGGACCCCCCCACGGCACGCCTATTTTCATTACGAAGTATGTAATGTTGAAGGCAGAGTTTGATGACAGGAGGCAGGAAATACAATCAAAACTCACAGAAGTGATGAAACCAAGTTAGCCATGTTATCCCAAGAGGAAAAAAAAAAGAGAGAGAGAGAACTAACTAAAGTGTAGAATTTCTTGAACAGTTTTAATTGCCAAGAGAAGAAAATATCAAGGCAAGCTTATGCCAATTTCTTACTTTCTCTCTCTCTCTCTTTTTTGGGGGACAGGGTTCAAGGAGGAGTTTACTTTTATAACCACCAACTTAAAGTTTTAAAAGTTAATCCTAGGTCTCTACAAAACAACAACAGCAACCACCACCAAACAAACAAAAGAAAAAACACACACACACAAAAGTATTTACTTGAAATTTTCACAAGCCTGTGTATAGTGTGACAGCCCAGAATCCTGCACCTCGAGATGCCATGCCTTACCAAAAATGCAGGATTTGGAGCAAGACCTCACAGCAAATAAAGGAGTGAAGAAAAAGGGGAGATATACTGGCTTGAAGGACAGTGGGAAAAGGAGCAAAAAGGAGACTTAAAATGGGGTGGGTTCAGGGAACAACAGGAAAAGATCATTTGGTTGGAGCAGGTGGTTCAAGCAGGGAAATGGGGAAGAGGAAGCAGGTTGAGTTGGGAGAAAGAAAGTGTCAAGGGCTGGGGTGACAGGTGTATAAAAGATGAGGTATGAAGGCCTGAATGCAGTTGTGGACAGCAGGGATAAGAGGCCCAACTCCAGGGATTTTTATTAAGAAGGGTATGGAAGTAAGGTCACTCATGTGTTTAATGAAAATACAAGGCAACCATTTCCTTAATGAAATTACATAGCTTCCCTTAGCAGACATGCCTCATGTAAGATTGACCCCTTGCTAAAGGCCACAGGCAAATTCACATCTTCACTATCACCAAAGAAAAATAATAATATAAGAAATGTCAAAAATAATAATTGTTTTATTTTAAAGAGAAGTTACATTGTATTTGTATGGACTCCTATTTTCTCAAAAAACAAAAAACAAACAAAAAAAAAGAAGACAAATACATATAGGAAAAAACCCATTTAAATACATTTACACCCAAACGATATTAACGTGTATCTCTGCATTCACTGAAAAGGCACCTAAGTGCCTGACATGTACCCACCACTGTTTTACATGTGAAATTACAGTTGGTTACTCTTCTTTGTACTTTCCCCTTTTCAAGATTTCCCCACAACAAACATTTATTTGTTTAACAAAAAGTTAGACACACACAGCTACACAGCCAACCCTTGAAATATCGGCAAAGTATGCTAAAAATTTTTAATTCATATTTAAATTCTCTTTAAATTGTAGTTTTGAACAACTGAGAAGCAATATTTAGATCAGGTAATTTTAGAAAATCACATGCAAGGCAGTTTTGAAAGGGAAAGTTGTGCGCTCTTGGAAAGCTGTGTTTTCACGGTATGTCTCATTCAAACTATTTTCACAGTATGCTATGTGACAAAAAAAGGTAAGAGATAACTAGGCTACTGGCAGTTGACAATCTAGGAAAATAAGTACATTTAAATCATCCTTTTCCCAACAATGTGTATTGTTACCCCAAGGTCATACTTGGGTCTCTTTTGTTCCCACTAAATCACCACAGACGATTATAACCACAGAGCCAGGAGACTTGTGAGGCACGCAGGTTTTTTTAGTCTCTTTTGTACTGACTGCTCTTTCTCTCAGGTTGTCAACCACTTATCTAACAACTATCAGCAAAGAAAAAAAACTGGCCTTGCTCCAAGCTGTCACGTGGCCAGTGGCCAGAAGCCTTCGGGACTCAAAGCACCTGGCTCCCCTGGGGCTTTATCCGGTTGTGCGCTCAGCACATAGCACATAGGTATAAAAAAAGGCCTAAATCAGAGGACATTTTTCCTGCTCAAAGGCACTGGAGCAAAGTGACCGTTTTCGGCCAGTTCACTGCCTGGTCCAAAGCAGGAAAAAAGAAGGTGCCTTGCACAGTAACCACGGTAACTGTTTTCATTACAGCAATGCCCCAACGGGCCTCTCCAAGATGCTAAATCTCCAGAGTTAGGGATTCTCCAGATCGACGCAGTCTTTACTTAAGCCAACTATAACCATGGAAGAAAGGCTTCTGGGACCCAGATCTCTTGTTCACTCATGAAGGCAGTTTAAAATTAGTATCCTGGTATTATAAGTGACAAGCGCCATGAATGTATTACCTCAGGGACAATGATCATACAACAACAACACAGAGAAACATAATGACAACATAAAGAAAAATACACCCGCCGGTAACAAGCAGGTGGGCTAAGCAGCGTCTAACACATTCTCTGGCTACACCTTCCCCAGCTTTCCTTTAAAGAGAAAGCACACTGCGGAACCCGGGTGGCTCAGTCAGTTAAGCATCTGACTTTTGGTCTCAGCTCCCGTCTTGATCTCAGGGTTGTGAGTTCAAGTCCCCACACTGGGTGCCATGCTGGGCATGGAGCCTACTTTAAAAAAAAAGAGAGAGACAGAAGGAAAACTAAGAGCAGTGTTTTCCTGTTCTGGACAGATGTGGCATTTCAGGTTAATAGACCTCAAAACAGAGACAAGACTGAGCTACTGTAAATCAGAATCCACTGGCAATTTGAAATCTTCCCACTAGTAGGTCAGGTTTGGCTATAATGTCTTACTGACAGACCAGCTGATGGTTGGAAGCACTTAAAAAATAGCTCCCCTCACTAAGAAATGATCAGAATGGTGGATTTTATTTTATTTTTTGGCCAGCAAAAAGAAAAATAATATAAATTGCTAACTATATAATAAGAGCTAAATTTCTTTTCAAGTTCTGATACATTACAGCTGCCATGTGGCTGTGGTTTTCTGGATATCTAGTTTTACCCTTTAAAGTTGTGAGCTATGTAAGACAAAGAGCCAAAAGGAGTAAAGGAGAAAGAAGTGGTTATTTAGAATACTTGAAAGAAAGCACTGCTTGATCTTTATTTATAAAATCAACTCAAAATAAAAGCCAACACTGCTATCATTTTAAGATGATAGATATCGGTTAGATTTCTGGGATTTTGATGAGACCACATTATCAGAAGGGATAACTTATGAATTACTTCTAACATTAATTTTCAAAGATTACTGACCATAAAAATGGATAGGGTAATTGTGTCAAATTAATCAAAATTAAGAGAATCAAAGTGTGGTAATTTGCTTCAATACCAGGCCCTGTTAGGAAGTAGCTTAAAGTCAAGTCCCTAACAATTAACACAAACATACATTAAATTCAGCTTTATGAATACTTCTCAAAGTATTTGAGAACAAATATTTCACTGTTTTATTCTCAAATTCCTCATATGGTTATTTAGGCTCTTACATTTCAGAGTTATAATATTAAACACATATGAAGCAGTAAGAGTTGCTATTTTGAGCACAAATTTATGATCCAGTATCCATTTTTGAACATTTTTAGTTATTAGAATTACATATTTTATTATTATAGCCACAAACAAAATTAACACAAAGCAAACATAAACTTTGTAGATGTTCCCTTTGTGTGGAATGCATAACTGCAAGTCCAAACAAACTTTGTAGATGATCCCTTTGTGTGGAATGTATAATCCCAAATCCAAAACTAATTCACCATCAAATCTCAAATCAGGCAGTACTGCTTCTAGAAACGGGCTTCCAACTTTCCCTCCAGCTGATCTGGGTTCTTTCACAATGCCTGGCACACCCGTCTAATATGGGAGTTAGCAGTTACTCACTTGCTCTGCACCAAGTACCTTCCACACATTAAATCATTTAACCCCATCAATTAGGTACTTCCTGGTTTCATAAATGAGAAAAGTGAGGTTCAAGGATATGGAGCTGGCCTAGATTACAGCTATGAAGCAACAGTCAGGACTTGAAAATAAGTCCTTCTGCCTCCTAGTCACTATATAATAAATACTGTGTCAATATTTATCACTGATGTGGCAAACTCCTGGACAGGAAAGAACATGGCAGCTTTTTACCTTTCTCCCTCATCTAGAACAATGTCTAGCAAACTGTAGGACCCTATTCAGTAAGGCTGGTTGTTAATATAGTCTGGAGTACATAAAGCCTAAGTTCAGAAACACTTGGTCAAATTACTCAGTGTCTAGTTATAACACCTATGTGATCTATAGATTTACCATGTGCCAAGACAAATGCAGAATATCCAATTTGTTTGTGCCTCCTTATTATGTCTATTTCCTGACACGAAAGAATGCAATTATGCCAACTTTCTTACATCACTACACCATCAAAAGTTCAAATAATGGATTTAACCCAAGGCTGCCTTTTGCCTTTCCTGCTCTAACAATTCCTACAAGGTTTGCTGGTTCAGAAGGACAGCCTTGACATTAACTCCATTTGCCTTAAAGTCACCTGTCAAAGTAGTGGTTCCTTCAGTCTAGAAATATGTAGCAGGATGTCATCAAAACTGCATAATGGTAGCATAACTAATTTCAATTTCTTTTGAAGAGCTGGGCATCTAATTTCAAGACAGAACATTAAAAAAAAATAAAGTAAACCCACCTATATAGTAAGCACAAAGGTAGAAAGGTTAAGAAACTAAAGAGTCATGGAAAACAGCTCTGGAAACAGTTGTAATCTAAACCTAAATTGTAAAAATAAAAATAAAAAAGAACAGGTTTCTGGGTGGCTCAGTTGGTTAAGCATCCAACTCTTGATGTCAGCTCAGCTCTTGATCTCGGGGCTGTAAATTCAAGCCTCACACTGGGTTCTATGCTGGGTGTGGAGCCTACTTTTAAAACAATAAATAAATAAATAAATTAATTAATTAATTAATTTTAAAAAATCGTGTTTAAAATTTTGTAATTCTACAGGTAAAATTTTACTTCAACTGTTCCACTATGAATACAGCTTGTATCTCAATACCTGGTAGCTCAACTTCAAATAAATTCATCTTGATGTTGTTTTAATTGAAACTATGAGACCGTTTTTCCAATAGGTATTACTTAATATTCACAGTTCTGAATCATTCTTTGGATTTAGTTTAGTTTCAAACTGGACAAACTAAAATTGTACATGAAGTCAGAAAGAAGAAATATATAGGAAGAAAGACAACTGGATCCTCAAATGGCTCATAAAAGGAAAAAAATCAACCCAGTCCAATCAACCTTATGAGTCCCTTCCAGCACTTTGATATACTGATGAGGATGCCAAGGGAGAACAACCAGCCCTTTTAAAACCCTCCCTGTGTTACAGTGAGTGCACGTTCACTGCTAAATGGTGTGCACATCAATAAAACGGAGTTATGCTTCTTTACATTTTAATCAATGCATAGTAAATATAATTTAGTAAAAATGACTGCATATCCATATCTACATGGAAGTTTATTGTGCATTAAAAGGTTACATGAGAATTTTTTTTAAGACTTTTTTTTATTTGGGAGAGAGAGAGAGAGCACACAGAGGTAGAGTGGGAGAGAGAAGCAGACTCCCCGCTGAACAGAGACCCCAATGTGGGGCTCAATCTCAGGACCCTGAGATCATGACCTGAGCTGAAGGCAGACGCTTAACCAACTGAGCCACCCAGGTGCCCCAAGAATTTTGATTATGAAATTAAGATCTTAGAATTCTGGTCCCAAATTCTTTTTTTTTTTTTTTTAAGATTTTTTATTTATCTATTTGACAAAGAGAGAGATCACAAGTAGGCAGAGAGACAGGCAGAGAGACAAGGGGGAAGCAGGCTCCCCACTGAGCAGAGAGCCCGATGCGGGGCTCGATCCCAGGGCCCTGAGACCATGACCCAAGCTGAAGGCAGAGGCTTAACCCACTGAGCCGCCTAGGCGCCCCTGGTCCCAATTTCTAAAAGGATAAAGAAAGATCATTAAAAAGTCACCTATACATAATCTTTGTGCAGTTCTGGTTAATTTCTCTGCAATGTAAAAATGATAACAATTACAAGTGTTCTGTGTAGAACAGTTACACAGCCCATGGTCAGTCATGGGGGTCATGGGTCTGCTTGTCCTGGTGTTTGATACTTAATCTGAATATGTTTCCATGTGTCAAAAGAGGAGAGAATTCTTATGAACTGCTATGGGAAGGAAATGAGCCAATGACCATGTAAACGCTTTACAGATGATAAGGGAAGAAGGACAAGAAGTGAGATGGGATCAAGGGCCCCAGGTGCTTCTCCCTTGCTACCTGAGAAACACGTGCCCCCATATTTCTTCCTTCTCCACACTACTGCAAGCACTCCTGTTCAGACCATATTACCTGCCCCTAAACTACTTGGCTTCAGGTAAGAATCATAGTCTCCTCTCTTGTCTGTGCCACTGATCTCACCCCCCTTCAGTGACTCTATCCTCTGTGTTACTGCTGGATGAATCTGACTTTGTGAGCCCGTCACAGACCAACACCACACTCTGCAGTGGTCCCTCAGTGCATAAGGCCCAGTCTCTTCAGCAAGGCACTGCAGACTCTCCACAATCCTGCCCCAACACACCATTCACACCTCTTCCCCACAGTCCCCCTGCACAACCCAAGCCTTCCAGACAAACTAGAGTACTGGCCATTTCTTGGACCTAACTCTTACTTTCCTCTACCTGCTTTTCCTTACCTTGTACTTTCTCATGGAATACCTTCCTTCATTTCTTTTCTAAACCCTACACATTCTTTAAGTAGTAACTACCATGAAGCCTCCCTCATTAGGCCAGTGCTGTTTGCTTCTTCCGTATCAAGCCCTCCCTTCTACTCAAAAGCACCCTGCTGGTGTCACAGGCAGGTATGGTACTGGAATCCTGTGCTTCATCCCATCTACCCTGACCAGGTTCTGGCTGACAAGAGCAACACAGGTAAGTGGAAAGAAAAGTAAGGGTTCCACCTTGTTTTTGTTTTATAAGTTCCTGGGCATAGTTACTTAGGTAATGCAAGATATGTCCTGCCTCCTTCTGCTACTCCTGGAACACACAAGGTTGAGACTCAGCCTCAAGCTGGGACTGAAAGAGCAGAGGTCTGGTGCAAGCCCTCAATGCAGCTGGAAACTGGCAGGGGCCAGAGGGTGCGAGAGAAACAGGCTGGCACTGGGAATGCTTGACAGTCGAAATGGAAAAACTTAGGGTCCACACAGGTGGACTTGTGCACTCAGCCATGCCATGGCTCTCAGGGTTTTAATTATAAACTCTACTTCATTGTTAATGCTTCTATTTTTGAAAATTTTTTTCTTAAAGATCATTGCTTTCTCATTCTTTGTAAGTTCCCCAAAATGGCAATGCTACAGATCCACATGGCATCAACAGGATACAAATGGGGGCATGTATGTCTCCAGCTCACACAGGCCTCATTACTCCCCACTGTCTTAAACCTGCTATTGTTGCTCCCTCACCCATTTGGAAAAGTAGCCATCTCAGTTCACTTCCCCTAATGCTGAGAGACCCACTCTTATGGCTACCAGCTAGATCAGCTACATTTCACCCTATGGGGAGGAGAGGAAAAAGCTGAAATGATCCCCTTCAACACTGGCCAGTATTTAGGACAGAAGGCAGCAAAAGACCTCTGCTCACTCTTGAAAATCTCTCTTCCAACCTTCTAGATACATATATCTAGAGCAAGGGTAGACACATTTTTTTCTGTAAAGACCCAGAGAGTAAGTATTTCGGCTCAGCAGGCTACATAATATGATTCAACTGCTCAACTCAGTCATCATATCCCAAAAGTAGCCATAAACAATATGTAAGTGAACTAGCATGAATGTATTCCAATAAACCTTTATTTGTGGGCATTAAAATCTGAATTTCATATAATTTACATTGTGTCATCAAACACTATTTTGATTTTTTTGTTCGACATTTAAAGACATAAAAAGCATTTGTGGCTCAGAGGTCATACAAGATGCATTTGGTTTTGGCCTGTGAGTCCAGTTATTTTCCTAAGGGACTTCATCCTTTGTATTTTATACTCATATTTTGTATCTTTCCTTTGTCTTACCATTACTGTTATATAATAAACTCCTTAAAAGCTAAGGCCAACTCATATATATTCCTATAACTCTTCGCTGATTCTTTTATGATACCCACACAGAAAAGGAATTTGATTTATGTATGTTGCATAAATGTCTCCAGCTTGTGATTTTTCAGAATTAATTCCTATTTAAAGGAACTCTAAATTGCAAGAATATAATTCTTCCATGTTTTCCAGATAATGTATGAAGTACTATTCAATGAACTTCATCCAGGCCTTTCACTACTACTCTGCAACGGGACCTAGATTCATTACGGTCAAATAAAACTTTTCCTCTTTTTTCCTCTTTTTTCTCCCAAATTTATCTTAAATATATACAATTTTCTGCCTTTATCCCCTTAAGGAAAAAGTAAACTTAAAGTTACTTCCTTAAAAATTCAGATCAGTAAAAGCAATCTCAAAACTGACTTTAGATTTATTAAATGAGGCACTAACTATAGAAAAAAAAAAAATTTAACCATAATATCAAACCACATAGTTAATCTGGTTTTCCAGACTGCTCTGTTCCAAAACTGCAGAAATTAACAAAACTTATCTTAAATAGTATTGGAAATGTAATGAACATTTCAAATGACTATCTATGAGTAAATATTTGAGATCAGCTGAATTTGAGCTATACCCACCAATAAGCATTACTACGTAACTCAAATTTCCAAAGAACACTAACACAAATATTTCAAGTAATTTTTTTGTAACAGAATAACCATAAGCTCTTAATCATCTCTGGCAATTAAAAGACAATTTATTATTTGTAAACCATACAGGAAATGCTGCCCCCTACAGAGTATCTTAAAAGAACAAAGAATGTTTTATACAAATGTAACCCAGAAATTACCGTGAGAGCAACTTTTTAAAATTCTAGTGGTTCACAGGATTATTAGAGGAAAAAGGAATTCTATGGAGATGACTGAAATTTTATTTTCCTCACCTTAATGTTTATGCTCATATACAATATCCTTCTATACAGGAGTGTATAGAAGGTCCAATGACAAATAATACAGATAAATAGAAAGAGGCTGCCAATTTAAGAAACTGTAAAACAGATTTTGGCTCTGAGGAAGAGAAGAGAGTACAAGGAATCTGCTTTGCCACATGGCAGGACAATCCAGGGAGAGAGAGGCCAAGGACTGGCTCAGTCATGACCACACAGCAGAGCCCTGTCCTCCTCTTACTCACTTCAGCTGCAGAGTATGTACTCTGGGGCTCGGAAGCCCCCTTTCCTAGAGAAGCTGGGATATAAGTGGTTAGCAGAAACAGGCACAAATGGCACTTCAATATTTTATTTGAATTCTGTGCTATTTAAATTTCCTGAAAGCACTAGGATTGCTCCCTTCTTAGAAACATTTTAATTGCAATGGCAAATTGACTAGGAAATAAAAAGCTCAAGAACAATTCAGGAGAGGAAGAGAACAGAGAGTAAGAATTTCCTCCTGGATAGGGAGCGGAGAATTAAAGGATAATAACAAAGAAGTAGAGAAATTCTGGGAAACCAGTTAAGTCACATCGGAAAGGGAACTAGATATAGAGGCTGTGGGCAGGTCTCAGGATCAGAGTCTATCTACTCGAAATTGTCATTGATGAAACCACACTGTTCCATGAAATTCTTCAGGCTGTTCACTGATAGTATTTAGAATACATCCCCCCACCCTTCTGTGCCTGAATACCACTCATCCTTCAAGTCCCAATTCAAATCTCATGCCTTCAATGAAGCTTTCTCAAATTCCTGGTGAAACAGCACCTCTCCTTTTCTGAACTACTGTGTCCACATTTCGCATACGGTACTTACTACTGTCTACTAGGTATTTTGTTTTTGACGGTCATCTTAGCTCCCCTATGAGCACAGTACACAAGTCTAATCGCTCTTTGCATAGCTCTCTGTATTTATGGGGTACTCTGCACATAATAAATCACGTTTTAGTGGGTACTGACAAAACACCACCCAATGGATAAATACATGAACTCATCAACCAATTAACAAGTACTTTAGAATGACAGGAAACTGGAGAAGGAACTGGGAATCAAAAGTCAAAATAGCCGAGCCTCCCCTCTGTATGAGGTTACATGTTTGAAATGACAACTTGAAGGCTAGTCCGTTACCTTAACTATTTTATAGTTTCATCCCATGTATTTCTCCTCTGAACTTCTAACAAATGCAATTTAAAATATATATATATACATATATATGTGTGTATATATGTGTGTGTGTGTATTTATATATATATATATATATATATATATATATCTGTTATATAATTGCACGCCCCCGCATCAGACTTTAAGCTGAGTCGCACCTCCCCTGTTCACGAGTATACCTCCAGACCCAGCTTGGCACCTTGACACAGAAAGCGCTCAACGTTGGTGAATAACTTGAAAAATAATTTTACATAATGTACTTAAGGAGTAAAAATTAGAAGGTCTAACAGTTCTTTAAAATGTCCTTAATAGGGAACTCATAAAAATTAAATACAGATGGAGCACCTGGGTTGCTCAGTTGGTTGAGCATCTGACTCTTGATTTCAGCTCAGGTCAGGATCTCAGGATCGTGAGATTGAACCTCATATTGGACTCTGTGCTGGGGGTGGAGCCTGCTTGAGATTCTCTCCCTCCGGCCCCCTCAGCCCCTCTCCAACTTCCCCCAACCCTCTCTAGTGCAGGAGATCACACACTCTCTCTCTTAAAAACAAACAAACAAAAACAAAAAACTAAATACAGATAAATATCAACACTGGAAAATCTTAGTGATTTCATGTTTTAGTTTTCAAATTGGGGGTAATTTCTACAAGTCAATACAAATAACGTGCTAGGGGCACCTGGGTGGCTCAATGGGTCAAAGCCTCTGCCTTCGGCTCAGGTCATGATTCGAGGTCCTGGGATCACGCCCCGCACCAGGCTCTCTGCTCAGCGGGGAGCCTGCTTCTCCCTCTCTCTCTGCCTACTTGTGATCTCTCTCTCTCTGTCAAATAAATAAATAAAATCTTAAAAAAAATAATAACTTGCTAAACTGACTTTAGGCCAAAGAGAATTCAAATGCTAAAAACCAATTCATCTCCAAGGTTGCATGAGAACTCAGAATTCACACAACACACCTGCCATATCCCTATTTCCTGGACAATTATTTTTCTTAAAGAAAAAGAGCACCCCAAGCCTTGTGCTATGGCTCTTCTTGTCTTCCACATTGACTGTGCTCTATCTATCTATACCAAGTAGACAGATATATCAAGTAAGGCAGTCATTTCTGAAAAACTGATTATTAAGCCCAATAAAGTCTAATATGTAAGTGATTTAATGATATGATACAAACCCAGCTTTTAGTTGGTAACAGGAATTAATCATGTGAAGGCTATTCCTTAGGTTACAGCCTGTCATGCAGCTTCTAGTCATCAGACCCCAAAAGTTTATAGAAAGGTAGATTTCTGTTAGCCTTAAAAACAAAACAGAACCCAGAGCGCCTGGCTGGCTCAGTCAGTAGGACATGGGACTCTTGATCTCAGGGGTCTGAGATTGAACCCGTGTTGGGCAGACAGACTACTTAAAAATAAGATCTTTGAAAAACAAAACAAAACAAAAAACACAGAACCAAAAAAACTTATTTTAAACATATGTTTTCATTAGGCAAAAAAAAATTATACAACTGTCTGAACAAGAATTACAATGTTTTCCACAAAATGGTGAATAAACTTAAACTTAAAACACTGAATTATGGTGGTTAAGAGCCCACACTTAAAAAAAACAAAAAACTTTTTATGAAGCAGAATCATGTGCAAAAAGAGACCACAAGATGGTGAAGTGCCATCTACATGTCACCCAACTTCAAGGAGGTACCAACGTGTGGTCAACCTTGTTTCACCTGCACCTTGCCCATTTACCCCCAAACTTCCGTGGATTACTCCAAAATAAACTCCAGGCTTCATATAATTTCATTTATAACCATTTCAACACTTCAAAAGCTACCAACTTTGAGTCAAACAGATCCGGCATCAAATCCAGGCTCTACCAACTAATGACTTTGTGACCCTGGGCAAGTGACTGAACTTCTCAAGCCTGTCTTCTACCTACAAAACTGGGAAA
Organism: Lutra lutra; assembly: GCF_902655055.1. Taxonomy (NCBI): domain Eukaryota; kingdom Metazoa; phylum Chordata; class Mammalia; order Carnivora; family Mustelidae; genus Lutra; species Lutra lutra. Next base: position 183,242,738 of record NC_062278.1, on the reverse strand, counting down.
GTAATCCTGACTTCACAGGATTAGAGTATGCACAGGACAAAATGAGATAAGGTATCTGAAGAATGGAGCCCAGCACTGGCCCACAGGAAATCGTGAATGTGGGAGCTGTGGTAATTATGACTGTACTAGCAAAGTAAGACAGGACTCTTGGGGCCTTGTTTCCAATGAGCTCCACAAAGGACTAAGCAAATAACAAGTATATGCATATTTTAAGAAAAGACGCTAACCTCTCTATGTTAAACTTACAGAGACCAACAAAAATCTGATGATTTATGACCCCCTCAGCCCAACACTGACCTCTAGGAGTTTAAGCAAAAGAGGTCCAGAAGAGCTCTTTGGATAAAACTGTAGCGCTAGGGGTTTCAACCACCCTGGGCAGGCAGGAAGGGGTGGTGGCACAGGGAGAGCTACTTTCCTGTTACCCTAAACCAAGAGAAAGGGAGTTTTAAGTGGTGCCCATAGAAAGTATAAGCAACCACCCCTAGAAACTGTAGGGTACAGAGACTAGTGTCTGACCCACACCTGATAAAAGCTCCCCATCAAGAAGCAGGAAGGCTCACTCTGGAAGCAAGCAGTATTTCCTGCAAAAGCCAAGAAGGGTCCCCCTCTCCCCAGAGCTGGCTTCTCAACCTGAGTCAGGCCCGAGATGGGGAAAGGAAGATTTACTTTTTTAATCAAGTTCAAAGGGGACATTTTAAGTACTTAAAAGAGACTCTTGTAAATTTAAAGTGATATAAAAATTTACAGAATATCTATTATATAAGACATGTAGGTGTGTATGTGGTATGATATTTATAGGATATATATTCCATCCAGAAACAATAAAAGAACAGACAGAATGAGTTCAAAGAAAGAACTGAGAGAAAAAACAAAGTTGTTTCCCATGATGTTCAGCACCTTCAATATAATAGTTGCATTATATGTTCAAAAGCTGAGCAACAGCAGAGTGAGGAATGCCGTCATAAAGATAAATGTAATGCAGATATTAGTAGGAATAATAAACTGTATGAAGTGTATAATCAAATATTAAACTATGTCACTTCTAAACAGAATAAAATTTCAAGACATATTAGAAAAGCTGCTATTTTTATCTCTTTTTTCATTTATTTTCAGTGAGTACCGCAGCCAAGCAATGCTTCCATCAAGGACTCTACATACTTCTTCCTGAAAGAATGGAACTAGGGGGAGGAAGTGAGAGGTGCTCAAAACATGAGACAGAGAAAAGGGAGGATGATCATGCGGCCCAAGATCACTGTTCCAGGGGCAGAAACTCCATGCACAAGGTACTGTGTTAAGCACTAGAACAGTACTTAAAGTGGTAAAGCAGGTTTGTGCCCTTAAAGGAATTTGGATTAGACATGTAGCAACAGCAAGATATCAATGTACAGTCTTTAGGAAGTGGGGAAGAGGCGGGAGAAGGAACACAACATTGAGAATAGCCCAGGGCCCACAAAAGAATTCTTGCGAAGGCTACTGTGAAGTCAGGAAAAGCAAATTCATGGTTCTTTTAAAAACTCAAAACTTAAAACACAAAATGAAATAAAAACTTAGACCTTAGTCAACCCATTATCATGAAATAGTCTACAGATTCTGAAGACTTGCTATATTGGTTTTGAGAGCTCATTCCAGTTAAGATCAATATATCTTAAGGGGGAGAGTTATTCCTTACTTTCAAACAATGGAAGCACTAAACTGACCTAATAAAAAGTGTGATCGCCGTGACTGCATTTGGAATTATAAGCAGGCACGATTTCATTCTTGGAAAATATTAAATGCCACAGAAGAGTTCCCCCTGCTTCGATTATGGAGTATCCAAACAAACGAGATTCTTCAATGGCAATAATGACATCCTTGTGCCATCCACCTGTACAAACACAGGTTCCAACCCTCATCTAGAATTGTCTTCCCCATAGCTGATGGTGTGAATTCTAGACAACCCAGCTCTGTTTCAGCACTAACCATGACCCAAATTAGCCACAGAACACGCTGTGTACCATTAACAGAGGTTTAAGATGCATTTTCAACAGACAGACCTCCAGTGTGTTACCTAAGGTTTCCTGGAGCTCTCAAGACACAGAGGATAAGATTGTTTCTTGTCAGACTGACAATGATGAAAATGTCTCAATTTCAATTCTCACCTACAAAAACTCACCTACAAAAACTGTTTGAATAATTGATTACCATGTAAGTCAATGCAATCAAATTTATTTCTGGTTATTCAATCACTCAACTGATAACTTTTCAAATAAAAGTCCAGAGAACTAGATTATTTCCTAGAATAAAAAGTAGCAACCATGTGAGTGTGCACAAGCTTGTGTACACACTCATGAACACACACGTAAACACACACACAGACATGGGGGTTTTGCCAGTTTTCCATCTGAAAACCATGATGTAACAGGATAATCGCAAACTCATTCTCATTGTTTAAACCTATGAATAATGCACAGATCATCTAACATGACTTAAATAAGAAATTAATTATGGTGACAAATAACTCTAATTCAACAACTAGTCATTTACAGTAGGTTGATGTTTCAAGGTAATTTTTGCAATTCAAGAAATATCTTAGAAGGCAAGAGGAAATAACATGAGAAAACACAAAGCAGTTTCTTTCCATTAATAAGTTAAGAAAGATCGATTTTTCAAAGGTAGTAGCTCTGCAATCTTTCGAACTATCCTTCAAAATAAAACAGAGCTAACCTAATCCAAGTAGATTAATAAAAAGGTAACTTTCATTTAACTACAATTCATTTTTAGAATTATTATCTACCTTAAAAGAATCTATTTCAAACATGACTTTTCCCCCCAGGATAAGAAGGCGATAGGTTACACAAAAGTCAAAGAAAAACAGAGGTATACCTCTAAGAGGGACAAAACATTAGAGATGGGATTCTTCCTTTTAAGCCAATGATGTCACCTGGGTGGTAAAGGGAAAAGCTTCCTTACTTTCCTCTTCTTACTCTAAAGTCTAAAAACTAAGCCTCAGAAGCACCTTTATCTAAGGACAAAGGAATGACCAAACCTCCCCAAGGAATATAAGAAACGACCATAAAGGATGGAAAGCAACTTCTAAATAAATGTGCCTGAAATAATCCATACAAATGGATGCTGCTACCTTCAAAGTCATTACTTTGGAAATTATATACTTAAAGCAGTGATGCTGTTATAGTCACTCTGGAATATGTTTCAGACTCAAAATTCTCCATTTTCTTAAAACTAGCAAACATTTGTCTTTTCAAGTTAGATTTGGCAATAGTCAAAAGTCCTCAGAGTAGCTGTGCTTTTCTTTGGAAAGCCTTTCCTGACCTCCCAAGTCCAGGTTCTGGGCCCCTGCCCAATGATCACTATGTCCCCCAGCAGAGCTCTTTTCACTCTACAATGAAATTGCTTGTCAACAGTCCCCCTAGGAAAACTGTAAACTGCACAGAAACAGGAAATATACCTTATTATTATTACACCCACAGTCCTAATGTAGTGCCCAGAAAATTGCAGGCACCCAAAACTGAATGATGCAATCTACTATCACACAAAATGGTGTGGAATACTGTGTGTATCTCATCCACTGACCCGTCCAACATCTCTCAGGAAAGAGTACCACACTTCACTGTGATTGTATACCTAGAGAGAACTATTACTTTTATACACCTGGGAGAAGTGATTGGATGTGATGATTTTCATTGCTCATTTATGCATAGAAAAGCAACAATCACGACATCGTCACAAACTAGTAACTTTTCCACTCTCGAATCTGCAAGCATCAGATCATCTTACCTAGTTGCAATATCATTACAGTGTCTCTGTAGGCCTTCATCACCAACTTGAAGTGGCGATAAAGTGGGTAGCACAAAACTCGCCTTCCAAAAGATACCAGGATTTCATGAACATTAGTCCAAGTCTGTGAAGTAGAGTTTAAATAAGTAATCATTTCCATATTACATAAACAAAAGGACACAACAAAATACGAAACTACTCTCAATTAAAAACTCTTAAGTTTGGATCATCATGAAGCCATGCAAGACAGAAATACAAAACCATGAAATGAGACTCTTTTTATATACCTTACAATAAAATACTTAATTGAAGTCTTTGTAATTTCTCATACTTTATCAAGGTATCACAAATGCTCCTCAAAAATCACATATGCAGCAGGAAAGTTCTAAAAAGTCTTTTAAGAATTACAAATATGAATCTAAAACACATGGCACTAACAAAATGCAGATGCACATAAAAGACATTGTTAAATGATGTATGTTTCATGTTTTTGTCCTCTAGGACCATTCAAGATAGTGTAGATGAAAGATGTGGAACTCATCAGCAAAGTGTGTTCACGGTCTCCCTCTTCTTTTTTTTTTTTTTTTTTTTTGGTGCTTTGGGCATGAGTAATACATGGTAAATACATGGCAGACAGAAATCACAAGTAGGTGGGGAGGGGGAGGAGCAGGCTCCCCACTGAGCAGACAGCCCAATGCAGGGCTTGATCCCAGGACCCTAAGATCATGACCTGAGCTGAAGACCAGAGGCTTAACCCACTGAGTCACCAAAGCGCCTTGAAAAAAAATGTTTTTTTTTTTTTTTTTTTTTTTTTTTTATATTTAACTTTCATTTAATTTTTTTTTAAATTTTTTTTTTCAGCATAACAGTATTCATTATTTTTGCACCACACCCAGTGCTCCATGCAATCCGTGCCCTCTACAATACCCACCACCTGGTGCCCCCAACCTCCCACCCCCCACCCCTTCAAAATTCTCAGATCGTTTTTCAGAGTCCATAGTCTCTCATGGTTCACCTCCCCTTCCAATTTCCCTCAACTCCCTTCTCCTCTCCATCTCCCCTTGTCCTCCATGCTATTTGTTATGCTCCACAAATAAGTGAAACCATATGTTACCAGCTATTTAAACGGACTTTTTTTTTTATGCTAGTTTTTCTTTCTTTCTCTTTCTTTCTTAGTAATTTCTACCCAACGTGGGGCTTGAACAGATGACTGCAAGATGAAGAGTCACGTGCTCCACTGAATGAGCTAGCCAGGTGCCCCTAATATGACACATTCTTCAAGTTTCTACTTTTAATTATGGTTTTGATGTTGAACAATTCGTTCAGAGCTAGTAAATTTTAAAACAGCATCCTTTGATAAGACTTACCCAACTATTTTCTAGGAAACAGATATAAAAACAATACTACTATATTAAAAGGGTTATCAGCTCTGACCATACTAACTGCAGGGCCTACGATAAGTTAAACTACATGATCTGAGTTTCCTCATCTGTGAAACAGCAATAATATTTATCTCACAGACTTATCGGAAGGAACAGGGGAGATAATATATATAAAACGCTTAACACGGTCCTTGATGGTCAGGAAATGGCAGCTAGAATTATGACTTAGGTTTGCTGCCTAATTTTGAGCTCTGAGCCCCAATATATGCCAACTTACAAATATGCTCTAACTCCACCCTAACTGTTCCCCCAACATACCATGTGTGGTTCTTCCTCCTTGTGTTCTCCTTCTCCCAAATTCCGCAACATCTTATCTAGCTTCATTCGTATACTATGATTAGCATTAGAGTTACAAATGCAATGAGAATGTTACTAAAAAGATGGGAAAAAAAAACTTGCATAAGAAAGTTTCCACTTTCAAAAAGTCAAGGAACTCCTTGAATTACCCAAAATGAATGGCAACAGAAAAATAACTTTTAAAACAAAATCTAAAAAATTGTGACTAAAAATCATACCTCGAACCAGCACAGTGTGGGACTCAGTTTTCTAATATTCCATGCAGATTCAACCTTTATTTGTTTTGGAGAAAAGAATACTGTCATTTCAGAGGTAAAGTCATTCCAAAATAAAGCAAATATACCCATTTATTCAACTAGTATCTCAGTAGCATTAACATACATGAGAACTAAGAAGCATCCATGACTGAGGAAAAAATAATTGCTTTTCAGAAGCTATCAAAGGCAAGTTTCTGCCTACTTTCCTTGGGATTTCACAAAATAAAGCTCCTCCACTGATAAGAGCACCAGAACATAAAAGCAAATAAGCAGGGGCTTTGAAACTAAAAATTAAAGCAAAGCGATGCTTCCTCAATTTCTGTCCTTCTCAACTAAGTTACTTGCCTCCCAAACATTCTAATCTGCCAAAGGACTCAAAGATAATGTTGAAGTGCTGACTGTGACACTTAAAAAGCTGCTCAAGAATTTGGCCTTTCAGAAAATGCTTGTGAGAGAATAAGCACATTCTAGAGGTCTTAAAGTTGCAAGACTTCATGATGTCAAATATGTGAAGAATCAAAAATGGTAAATTTCCCTGAGCATAACTAAATGCTCTCACTCATCTTCTTAAGCAATAATGTGAAGTACTTTCTTTGTCAAAGAAAATATTTTCCCCAATTACAGTATCCTTAAAAGATGAGTGGAAACAAAACTCATTTCCAGCAATATTATACCCCTGATACACTCATTAATATTCATTTTGGAGTCAAATGCAAATCTCAAGAGTCACCTTTGAAATTTTCAGAATCATAACAAGAGAAAATGTGGCACATATCAAATTATAATTCTAATACTATGCTAACGCTATGATGTTGAGAAAAGCAGATTAAATAATATGCATCATGACCCAATTTAAATACATATACACACAAGTACACAATGAAAGACTGGAAGAGATGTATCTCCTCTTAACACTAGCTATTTCTGATTGGCTGAGATTACAGGAAATTTTAATTATTTTCTTCATATGTATATTTCTCCTTTTATACTGATATGAATTATCTGTGCAATTTGTAAAAAAGGAAAGCATATGCTCAGCTGGAAAATAACCCTTGAGCAAGTATAATTATAAACAGCTGCAGGGGCACATTAACTAGCAAGACATTTTTTGGCTGTGCAGTCTTTTTTAAATATACGATCACTGATATAGGTAAGAAAGAAGCTTAGCCCTTCATTTACAAAATCAAATGTGAGTTAAGAAGAGATACAATAAATTTTATATTACTTAAAAATGATCATTTAAGAAATAATGTACTTTATAAAAGGTTTTACTATTACAAGATTTCTTTCAATAGCAAAAAAAGATAGGATTCAAGTTTTTTAAAAGTGTGATTTACATTTAATATTTTCAGAAGCATAACAACTGTATAAATTGAGGGACACCTGCAGGTAAACGCTCAGATTCCCTTTTTTTTTTGTAAAAAGCTATACCTTGCGTCTGCTAATGGACAGCTTGGACAAAGGATATAAACAGGAATGATAAAGTTTACCTCTTGTCAATGTCAAGTGTCATGTGGAAACAGCTCTCTTCTCTGACCAAGTCATCTCTTAAAGAGATGAGAGCTCAGGATAATCTTTCTCTACCCTCAGCTTTATTGCCTCGATCCACTACTTGGTAGACACTGATGCCCAGAGAGAAGAAAAAAGACCAAGCAGGCATTATGCGTTCATGTTGGAATTCACCACCGACACGCACATGCAGCTCTGCCAGGAGCAGCCCCTGAATAACTAATCACAACAGCTCTTACTCTCGACAGGAGGAGGGAGGCCTTACAGTTCATTTAGTCCAGTCACTTATGCTACAGTGCAGAGACATACGGGCACTTACATTCTTCTCTCCCTCAGTGACACGAGTTTCATAGCAATACGCCAGAAGGATGTCAATCAAACTGTAGTACACCTGATGATGAGCCCTCTTGTCCAGGAGGTAAGATTTATTGACAAATTTTCGCAGCTGGTATTTCTCTTCTTCAGAAAAAGACACTAGGGAAAAAATGCATTTAAAAACTAAATGTTCCATTCAGTTTTGTAAAACCCCCAGTGAGGAGGATTTGTCAAAATTAGAACTTCGATTATAGAAACTGAAATAGGAGTTATTTAACTCTGAATATAGAAAGAACTCTTAAACTAGACTTCACAGTTTTACTAAGGGCTGTGCATCTGCTCAAACCCTAGTAGAGCTAAATAAAGGAGAAATGTCTAACCCGTATCTCTTCCTTATTTCCAGGATGCCTCCTTTTTGCTACACTGTCCTGTATTCAAGACATCTAAATGCTGGAGCTACTGACTTTAAAAAAATAAGACAGTTTAAGAACAGAAAACATAATAGCTAAGTAAAACACTCTGTAAATATTCATTATCCATTGTGAAAGGTCTATACAAAGAAATAGGACTATTCTCATATAATAGTCAATGTTAAGGGCAAAGTATATTGATATTCTTTATACACAAAAACAAAGCGTTATAGCACACATATTTCACTTGATGGAAGAGGACAGCTCTTTTCAATAGTGGATCTTTTCTTCTTTGGCCTGTCACCCTTTCTCCATCTTCACTGACAGCCCTCTCTACATTAAATATCTAGTATATATCATTTCATATTTTTCCTCTATTATCATATAATGCATACAGACACACAAACATATACAAGGGAATTTATACCTCCCCCCTCCACCTCCACCAAAGAATTAGATCACTTTTCTCCACCTAACCTACCTCACTCAGTATCTCCAGCAAATCTCTCCAAGTCATTTGGTACTTAGCTGATTTTTGTAAAGCAGTAGAATATTCCATGGTGTAGTATGTTCTATCCAACCACTCCCCCTACTGATGGGCATCCACTATGCTTCCAGTTTTCTGCCATGTTAATAACGCTGCATAAGTGTCTCTAACCACATACCCTTGGATACTGAAGAATTCTATAAAATAGATTCCTAAAAGTAGATTTACTGGGTTAAAAAATGCACCTGTTTAAAAAAAAAAATACTTTGGGGCACCTTGGTGGCTCAGTGGGTTAAAGCCTCTGCCTTCGGCTCAGGTTATGATCCCAGGGTCCTGGGATTGAGCCCCGCATCAGGCTCTCTGGTCAGCGGGGAGCCTGCTTCCTCCTCTCTCTCTGCCTGCTGCTCTGCCTACTTGTGATCTCTGTCTGTCAAATAAATAAATAAAAATCTTAAAAAAAAGTCTTAAAAAAATACTTCATTAAAAGGCTACAACTCTCCTTCTTTTTAATGGTCATGGACACAAGCTCTCTTTCCTACACACATCCCTCACACCCAGCAATAAGGTGGGCAGCAGCAAGTCAGAGCCTCTCCTCCTCGTTTCCAGTTTAACAGACAGGAAGTGACTATGGTAGGAAGAATTCTAAGATGAGACCCACTGAGTCACATCATTTCAATGTGGGCAGAACCTGTGACTTACTCTATCCAAAAGAATATGGCAATGGTAATGGCATGGTGACTATCATGACTATGTCCCATTAAGAGTAGAATGGAGCCAGAGACTCACCGCTGGTTTTGACCAAAACTCACCATGTTTTAACACGGTTGTGTGGCAGCAAACTGTGGCGGGAGGAGAAGGGGAGTGGGGTGACTGGAGAGTGGCCCCCAGCTGACAGTCAGCAAGGACATGGGGACCTCAGTTCTACAGCCACAGGATTCGAATTCTGCCAGCTATCAGGTGAGCCTGGAAAAGGACCCTGAACTCCAGAAAAGAACTCAGCTACCAAAACATATTAAAAAAGAAAAGAGAAGATAGCCCAAATTTATCCACAGCCTTATAAGATCCTGAGCAAAGACCCAGCTAAGCAAGCCCAAGTCTGAAGCCATGGAAACTGAGTCAAATTAGAACAGTTTCTAATTTGTGGTAATCTGTTATACAGGAAGAAAAACCTAATACAGTGATAGATCACTCTTACTGCAGTTAGTATTTTCCCAAATGCTAAACTTGGACATTACTTTACAGGTTTGTTGGCAACCTGTGAATGAACCATTTAATTGTGTTTTGCCCATTTTTTTCCTATGGGATGGCTTGTCTTGTCAAATTTTTAAGAACTCACAGTTATAGATATGAACCCTTGTCATACCTCCAAATCTACTACATCTCCACTGACTTTGTCTATGGGATCTTTTGCCAATGAATTTCTGATTTATTATGTACCCAAATAAATGCATCCTTTTTAAGAAAAATAGATTCTGAATTTACAGACTTCGATAAGGTTTCCCCAACTCCTGAATTGTACATGAAGCCTCTTAGCTTTTTTTTTCCCCTTTTTTAAAGATTTTATTTATTTGAGAGAGCGAGAATACGCATGTGCACAAGAGCAGAAGGGGGACAGGCAGAGGGAGAGGGAGAAGCAGACTCCCTGCTAAGCAAGCGGTCTGATATGGGCTCCATCCCAGGAGCCTGAGACCATGATCTGAGCTGAAGGCAGGTGCTTAACTGACTGAGCCACACAGATGTCCCTCTCATTTAAGATTTACAGTTTCCTTTTTAAAACGTAAGTCTTTAATCCATCTGGAAGCTACTTTTTCATGTTTTAAGATTTCGATTAATTCCAGATGAATAGTTAATTGTGCCAACACAGTCTGGTCAATAATCCATCTTTCCCTGTACTGAACCATCAACTTTGTGAAATAGATGTGCTGCTTTTCTTGCTAAAAATTACTTCCAAGCATTTTCAGCTTTTGTGACTTGTAAACATTTTTTTTTTCCCATTTCCAGTAAATTACTGAGAGGACAGAGAAAATCTATTTCTTTTCACATACCATCTTAACCACTGTTTGGCTACCAAACAAATTAGAGCACTTAACAAACGTTAATGATTTTTTTAAAAAAAGGAAAACTTTGTGTCTACATTGGTGAGGTAAGCAAGTGTAAGACTGAAGTTCCTTCTAAGTTTCCTTTGATGTCTACGATACAGGCAAGCCAACAAGCATTATAACATGAGTGCTATTGGGTACCGTACATACGAAGTAAAATACAGCTTGCCTTTTTTTTTTTTTAATTTCATTTATTCATTTGAGAGAGAAAGAATGAGAGAGAGAGAGAGAGAGCATGAGAATGGGGAGGGTCAGAGGGAAAAGCAGACTCCCTGCCAAGCAGGGAGCCCAATGCAGGACTCGATCCTGGGACTCCAGGATCATGACCTGAGCCAAAGGCAGTCACCCAACCAACTGAGCCACCCAGGCGCCCAACTACAGCTTGTCTTAAAGCAAGATTTACAGAAAAACTAATAGCTAACTACATACAACTACATAGTTAGTGGAAGTAAAACATGGCCTACTACTTGTCTTAGAGAGATTTCTACAGAAATTCAACCATCTATACACACTTTCAGTTACCTCTAAATAAAAATGTTACCGATCTCTTACTTCACAATGTAATCCTTAATTTTTCTTCCATGCCCTATCAGACAATCACCTTCAAATTCACTTCAAAAGTTTTTAAGCCAGATACAGAGGAGCGTCCGGTTTCCAGTTCCAGTGCTTCCTATCAACCTAATTCCAAAATAACTTTAAAAGGTTCTTTCTCCAGGGTTTAGAATTGCCCATTATATTTAGGTAAGGACAGGCTAAACTGCAATCCGAAAGATCCTGAAATATAGTGGCTTATATAAGATAGAAGTTTCTCTCCCATGCTACTATTCTGAGTGAATGATCCAGGACTGGTGAAGCATCGGCATGTCCATCATTCGACTTCCATCTATGCATCTAAGAAAGCTGCTCCAGGTCTGTACCATTTTCTAAGCAATGGGAAAGCAGAATAAGATGGCAAGCGCCTCCCTTCTAAAGACCTGATCCAGTGCACACAGCACTTCCACTCATTTCCCATCATCCAGGACTTAGTCCCATGAGTACCCCCAGTGGCAAAGAAGTAAAAAAAAGGTAGTCACTAGGGCAGTCACTAGCTGAGCACTCCTATGCCCAGCTCCAACTCAAGAAGACTCTTAGCAGAGGAGGACTAATAAAAGGTACCTGGCTGTCTGCGATGCTCTTAGGAGACCAAAATTATTAAATTGCTTTTTTTTTTTTTTAATTTTAAGTAGGCTCCATGCCCAACATGAGGCTCAAACTCTTGACCCCAGGATCAAGAGTCACACATTCTACCAATGGAGCCAGTCAGGCACCCCTATATTGCTTTTTTAATATTCCCAGATCAAACTCTTGATAGCTAGCCATGCTATCCTTTTCTTTCTCTGCTCAACAAAAACTGCCCTTCTGCTCCTCACAACTGGGTAAAAGCCAGAAGAGAGAGAATATGATTACTGACACATGATGGCCCCTTCTCACAGAGCTCCCCAACCCACTTCAGTCCTCTCTCAGGAGGCTTCGCTTTAACACGGCTTCTTTCTGTTTAAAGTCTTCCTTGTTTTACAGTCCATCCTCTGGGGGAAAGAATCTTAAATACAGTTATTGGAAATTACTAGAAGCAATGCTCCTTTACTCATTAAAATTTACTTAGTGCAAAAAAACAGGTCTTAAATATATTTATGTAATCATTTTTTCCATGATGTTAGAAATCCTATGATTAAAAAGTATGAAAAGAAAAAGGAAATAAATTTGCAGAAGCATTGCTTACGTAAATGAGAAATAACTAAGAAAATGAATTTACTTAATTTGCTGGCCATAAGGAAATGCGTATATAGCTTTCTGGGGGTGGGAGGAAGGGCAGAGGGGCAGAGGGAGGGGGAGAGAGAGAATCTCAAGCAAGCTTTACACCCAGCACAGAGGCTGATGCCAGGCTCGATCTCAGGACCTTGAGATCGAGACCTAAGCCAAAAACAAGAGCTGGACCCTTAACTGACTGAGCCACCCTGGTGCCCCAGAAATGTGGATACTTTTAAACTTAATGCAGGAAGGTGTGAATGCAGTGAAGCCTTAGGTATTACCTGTCTCATTAAAGGGCTCATATAAAGATCCTTTAATTTAAATAGAAGCTCTCAGTTCAATTAAAGCAATCTTCTGTAAGGAAAATCTAAGAAGGAACATACTGCCAAATTGGAAGTATACCTAACAAAATATTTTAAGTCCCCTAGTATTTCATAATGTTTGAGACAGTATTCCCCTAGGTATAGTTTCTGAGATGCTCATTACTTTAGCTAATAAGAAAGTGCCAGGTGCTCATGATGATATTATCTCACTTGAGAAAAGCCTTTATCTTAGGCTTCCGGATAATTCTAAATCATAAGGTAAGCATGCCCAGAACCACTTAATAACACATTAACTCATCTAGATGTTTACTCCTTCATTCTTAAGTAATCATACCTGTATGTAGGCTGAATAATTTGTAAAGGCTGACCTGGGAATTGCAGGTTCTGATGTTCCATCACCCACAAGTAAGGGCTTCCCCATATTACTAGGTCACTGTCGGGGGGTATAGGTAAGAAAAGCTTACTGGAATGTCTTCTTCCAAAGTCTTGGAGCTAGGTGCCCCCAGCCTTCCTTAAAACACACCACCTTTTTCTGGATGTTTTCAAGTCCCATTTTGGCCAAAAAAGTTCACTGATAAATACACAGATATATTTAAATTCTGAAGCTCAAGCAAAGAAACCAGAGATGATAAATAACAGTATCAACAAAAAGGGAAATCACTAGAGGAACCAAAAGTCTGAGCTCCCCAAGGCCTTTTTTATTGGAGTTGTAAATCCTATCAGCCAAAGGGGAACTTGGGGCAGTTTGCCCACAATTAGGTCTAACCAAGCAGCAGCAGTGGGAAGAAGTCCAGATGCAGCGCCAACAATACTTGGATGATTGCCACCATGAGTAACATTTGTCAAGCATTTGTATGACTTCACTACACTACAATGCAGCTCTGCTATATAGTTCACAACATTTCGGTTAATTATACTTCTATAAATACTCTACAGTCAAACAAAGCAGCTGAAAGCTCAATTCATTTGGGGAAGAAACTGGTGCCCTAGCATGATACAAATGGCCCAGGACCACATCCCAACATTAAAAACCCCAATCAAGGCGTTGACGACTGCAAAGGGGTTCCCATCAAAGCGGGAAGTGACCTTCTTACTTCACCTACAGAACATTTTCTAGTTTTGTTACTTTTAAACCGTTCCTTCTCTCTTAATCCCCCTCCCAAATATCTCTGTCTTCCGCAGGTCAATAATTAAATAATCCTTGATCTGGCTCCTCTCAGAGGAATGCTAATCTGCCGACTATATTGTATACTTTCTGGAAAGAAATCAAGGGAACCAGAAGAAAATGTGCTGCATTCAAACCTTTTGCTTAAGCGGGTAGCCCTGCAGTGCTACAACTTTCAAAGCTGACACTGACAGTTAGCTCTACAAACACTGAACACCTCACTGGTGCCAAATCAGATGTCCCTGCTAGGAAGTTCATTGACTAAAAATGTTATGTGGTGTCATACCAAGCAACCATGTGCCAAGATTCTTGGGCTGGGATTAACCGCTGAAAGACAACATGGGAAATGTGGTAAGTCCGTCCTCATGAAACCAGAGCTCAGGGAGAGCACAGCGTTTTAACACTTCCATTCACAAGCCTTTGTGGGAGGAAGACTGGGATCATTACTGAAGACGTTAATAAAAGTCTCCATGTTGGAACTCACAGCTACAATGAAAGTGACAGGAATCACAACCGAGGCAAAGGCAGGCAGCAAAGTTCAGCATTTAAGCCTTATCTGGAATTCAAAACAATCTAGCTTACTATTTTATGACGGGGAGGAATCAAAGGTAAGCCCTCACCTGCACTGTTTTATCCGCCTGGCAACGGCTGATGAGGGACCATAAAAGAGAAAATACCCCACTGCCGTGACACAGAAAGGAAGGAGACCTGGGAGGCACAGAACAAAGAGGAAGTGGAGGGGAAAATCCAGCAGTAGCATACTCGCTGAGTAGGCTGAGGACTTCAAGGTTTATTTCTTGGCTGATTCCCTTTCACCCATATTATAATCTGGTTCACCACACTTCAACTTGTTTTCCCAATTCTAAATGTCTCAAATACTTGAACAAGGGAAGAAAAAAAAAAAAAAGGAAGGAAGGAAGAAAAATCTCATTAACAAAAAAGTTCCCCTCAAAGTTTTACAAACGTACAACAATTATAATTTCACAGAGAAGCCATTCGATTCCTGGCTCTCCTGCCATTGTTTCTACTCTACAATAATAATCTCTAACATTCACAACATGCTAGGGACTTTAAGTACATCATCTCACTCGATCATCAAGCCAACTCTATGAGATAGGCAGCAACCCAGGAAAGATGCAAGATCACAAACTAGCCTGCGGCGCAGCAAGGCATTAATGCCCAAGAGCCATCTTTAGCTTCTATCCCATCCTTAACCCTCTACTTGGCAGATGTGGAAAAGGTACCTTCTGTACAACGACACAGAACTCAAGTTCTTCTACTTTACATCACAGGTCCTTGCTATTTTTAAAGATGATTTTTTAAAAATGGATCCCCATGGGGCGCCTGGGTGGCTCAGTGGGTTAAAGCCTCTGCCTTCAGCTCAGGTCATGATCCCAGGGTCCTGGGATCGAGCCCCACATCGGGCTCTCTGCTCAGCGGGGAGCCCGCTTCCTCCTCTCTCTCTCTCTCTGCCTGCCTCACTGCCTACCTGTGATCTCTGTCAAATTAAAAAAAAAAAAAATCTTAAAAAAAAAAAATGGATCCCCATTACTAGCTTCATAGAAAGATTCTGACTGCTCCTTAAACACTAGTTGGGGTACACGCCCTGGGTTGGATGAAGATGAAGGAATGGGAGGGGTAGTGGTTTTAAAGTGATGACCTGGCTTAATCTTCTGAGAAAATTATACACAGAGAACTAACCTAACTCAAAGGTTGGCTCTCACAAAAAACAGGACCAAGGACAAGCTACAATTGATGAAAGTAAAGCGAGTTAGAATTTAAATCAAAGGGAATGCCTTTTCTTGATTTTTAGGGTAACTAGCTCACCCTTGTGGGCAGAAAACTTAACTGCACAACCACCAATATCCACCCACACCACCTCATTAAAATACTGCACTGAAATCGGGGAAACTGATTGAGACCACTAGATAACCTTGAGGATTTCAGAGTGAACAAGCTTTCCAAAGAGATCTACATGGCATAGATACTTACCTATCTACATTGTGTTAGCAAGACTCTACCTGAAAATTTGTCAGTATAACGTAGGAAGTCTCTGAAAGATTCTTAAACTCAAATATAAAACCAAGGATTTGTTGAAAACCATGTAACAAGAGTCATTATTTGTAAATGAGTTTCTCTTCTGCAGTAGAGTCAATTATAAAAGATTAAAGTAGCAATTTTTCAACCTGGTAGAAATCACCTAAACTCTTAACAAAAGTGAACTACAAAAATATTGACAGCAGCATTTATTTATTCTCTAAATATTTACTGAGTACTTGTTATATAACAGGCACTATGCTAAACAATGGAAACAGAGCAAATGACAGACTACTGCATTACTACATCGAGAATCAAAATACCGCTCTACAACATTCCTGTAGCGACTTCAGCCTGAGTGGCCAAAGAAGGCCAAAGCAGAAAACTGCAAATAATCCAAAGGTCCATCAGTAGTCAAGGGCCATATGTGCACCTGTATACACAACAGTATGCTAGGTAGGCACTAAAGCTCAGGTAGAGCCCTAAGTACCCATACGGGAGAGAATATAGACTACGAACTGGAGAAAGCAAGGGAAGAACAGAGTGCATAGAAGTCTATGCATATGAATTTCTTAGAGCAAATATTCAGATGTGTATATGCACTGAAAACACCCCAAAATTACTAACAGTGATTACTTTCAGGAAGAGGAATCTGGAGTGAGGAGATTCTATATTCCAAATCATGTATATGTATTCCTTTCATTTAAACATTGAAATTTCATTTTTAATACAGAAAGAAAAGTGAAATCAGTATGAGAGAACACATGGGCCTTCTATTCTTGATTTACTGGAAACTTAAAATTCTAACGTACATAATTAATATTCTGAAAAAACTGGGGAGGATAGATCAAATGCATTCAACAAAAGGAATGAAAACTAGATCTTTCCCACTACTACTAATACTCAAATGTCCCTACTAGAGAGGAATGTTCCGATCTTTATTTTCTTTTTAAGATTTATTTATTTATTTGAGAGCGTGTGTGTGCGCATGCACACGCAAGCATGCAAGTGGGGGGAGGGGCAGAGGAAGAGAATCCCCAAGCAAACTCCCTGCTGGATGTGGAGCCAGGTGAGGGGGGCTCTACCCCACAACCCATGAGATCATGACTCAAGCCTACATGAAGAGTCAGACGCTCAACCGACTGAGCCACCAGGTGCCCCTAAATGTTCAGATCTTTCAAGCAGATTATTTAACTACTACAAATGTCCTGTGTGTTCATGTGCCTAAATTTACTTAAAAAATAAAAAATTTTAAAGGGACGCCTGGGTGGCTCAGTTGGTTGGACGACTGCCTTCGGCTCAGGTCATGATCCTGGAGTCCCAGGATCGAGTCCCGCATCGGGCTCCCAGCTCCACGGGGAGTCGCTTCTCTCTCTGACCTTCTCCTAGCTCATGCTCTCTCTCACTGTCTCTCTCTCAAATAAATAAATAAAATCTTTAAAAAAAAAATTTTTTTAAAAAGGACCCAATCATTCAAAAGTAAAACATATGTCAAAAGACTGCTCCAAGACAAGTCTAATCACTGAGTGGCATTTTCCGATCCAGGGTAAAGACTACATTTCCAAAATTAGCAAACCCAAACAGTATCTTCCCTCTATGAGGCAATTAGCATTGTGTGATTAATAACAGGGAAGATGGTCAACAAATGAATCTAATTTTGAGTTTCTTACCTAATGCAGCATGATTTTCTTGCTCCTGACTCTTTCCCAAAGAGGCCATCATTTCTGAATATATATCAGTCCACCAAGGATTATACTTCAAAACCTGTTCAACAGCCTCGTCTTCAAAAAAGTCAGCTCTGGAAAGAAAACAGTGAATGAGCGTGTTACACAGAACTGGGCTGGTTTTCATTTTTTAAGATTTTATCTAAACTCATCACATTTGTACTTGAAATACAAATTATTAATTCAAAGTACATATCAAGGAAACAAGCACTGTATTTACTTTCTTTGTGGTCACACTCATCACCATAAAGCGAAAACTAAGCATCTGACTAAAGGGATAGCCGACATTTCTGCTCTCTTCAGAAACAAGGTACACAGAAGACCAGACCTCCCCTGAAAGCCCATCTCCTGCACAGCCGTGGCATGGGGTGAAGAAGCAAATCCGAACACACAATGGACTGAAGCATGGAACCTGGGCTAGTTTTGTAAGTACCATGTATTTTGGTAAGGTTACAATAAAGGAAAACACTTTTAACTCCACCAAGCAAAAAAAAAAAAAAAAACATATCAACAGGAAACACAGGATACTGCATACCCACAAAAAGGCTACACATAAACACACATACACATTTTTTTAGCATGTGCCTTCACACTTTCTACCCAGAGGCAATTTCTCTTTCATAACTCTGCTAATCCTAATAGTTCCTTTGCTTAAAACTACTGAAAAAGAAAAAAGCAACCTTTGTAAAAAAAAAAACAGAAAATTAATTTTCCTGTACTTTACTTTCTCAGGTTTTTTTTTTAACATTTTATTTACTTAATTGAGAGAGAGACTGAGCAAGACAGAGAGCACAAGTTGGGGGGAGGGGCAGAGGGAGAAGCAGACTCTCTCTGAGCAGGGAGCCCAGCACAGGGCTCCATCCCAGGACACCAGGATCACAACCTGAGTCGAAGGCAGATGTTCAACCAACTAAGCCACCCAGATGCCCCTACTTTCTCAGTTTTAACTTGAAAAATAACTGCTACATTCAAAATATACCCCTGGAGGACATTCATTCAGAAATTACAACCCTGCATTCAAAGTTGAAAACTGTATTTGTAGGAAGAGAGTGACAAAAGGCATAACTCTGGGTGAAAAATTCATTTATATTTCAGTTAATTAGAAACTCAAGGGGCGCCTGGGTGGCTCAGTGGGTTAAAGCCTCTGCCTTCAACTTGGGTCATGATTCCAGGGTCCTGGGATCAAGCCCCCGCATCAGGCTCTCTGCTCAGCAGGGAGCCTGCTTCCCCCTCTCTCTCTGCCTGCCTCTCTGCCTACTTGTGATCTCTGTCAAGTAAATAAATAAAATCTTTAAAAAAAAAAGAAAGAAACTCAAGGAAATAGTTGATTTCATAAATTGATTTTCTAGCTGAAAGTTTTATGATCTGAAATATTTTTTCTTTCAACTGAGACAGTGAAATCTTTCTAAAAAGAAGTATCATAGATAACTTACAGAATTCTCCGTATGTGCCAAGCACTATACTGAATGGTTTCACCCATTATTTTCTTGAATCCTCACATTGTCCCCAGGGGCAGGGGGAACTGTTAATACTCCCATTTTATACGAATGGAAACTCAGGATCAGAAAATTTGTACATCATGGCCGAAGTCAAAGAACCAGAAAGAAATATGGCCAGGATCTGGACCGAATTAAGTCTAACTCCAGAATCTACATTATTAACCAATATAAACATTCCATTTTTATGCTTGAGGAAATAAAAGCCCATATTGGACAAAACTGAATAGCAATGATCTTGAAACAGTAATTCTCAGTATCAATTTTGTCACATGCATGAGAGATATTTCAAAAACATAAGTAATATGAGTAAATGGCTAAAATGCTAAGTAAAAAAAAAAAAGCACTGACTCTTCACCCTCTTTACCCTGTTCCAACTCCATTTGGGGCAGTGAGATTACACGGCTGACAAGATACAGGCAGTCACGGTCCTTATGGAACTTACAGCATCATGGGAGAGTCCAACAATCACAATGTAAGTGCTATATAATTGCTATGACCTAATAGTACAAGCATCTACAGCAAAGTGAAATTGGGATGACAGGGAAGATCCCTGGAGAAGAGACTATCTAAGCCAAAAGCTGATCATAATTAACAGTTAACCAGACTAAGAAGGGTGGGAAGGTGTATCCTGAGCTGAAAACAATAGTTAGCAAAGGCTAGGAAACAAGAAGGCACATTTAAGGGAGGGAAAAAAAAAAGCCGAGAACAGCTGAAAATATTACGTTGTAGTGACAACAACATTGTAAGCCACGTCAAAAAATTCTATTGGATTTTTATCCCTCAAAACAACTGAACACTTAAACGCTTTTACATATGGGTCTGACATCGGTGTGTCTTGGAATATCATTCTCACTGCAGTTGGGAAAGTGGTCAAAATGAACAAGCCTCAATGCACAGAAATCATGGAGGCCTAGAAGACAGTAACAGCCAGGGACATGGAGCAAAGTGGGTGGATGTGACCTAGAGCCAGAAGCCAGATTCTGTAGGATGCAGCAGTAAAGGGAGCCAGGAGTCAAGGTTTATGCCTGGCATTCCAGCCTGGACAATTCAGTGGATGACAGTGCCTTCTGATGAGATAGGTACACAGGACACCAACAGAGCTGTATGGAGACATTATGACCTCTGCTTGGAACAGATGAGTTTGAAATGTCCTTGTATAACATACAGAGACTGATGCAGTAGGCAGCTAGCTATACAAATCTGATGCTCAGGAGAGACACGTGGGAGTCACAAGCATTTAGACGGTGACAGAGACCAAGGTAGAAGACAGAATTGCCCAGCAAGAACTGGCAGAATAAGAAAAAAGTAACCCAGACACCAGAGTGCTGATGACATTTAAGTCAAGAGTAGAAGATCCCATCTGAAAAGATGCTGCATTTCCCCCAAGAGACAAGTGATGGGGAAGAGAACTAAACAAAAACTTTGTAAAAGATCTCTATCACCTCCATGCCCTCCCTCCAAAAATTTCAAAGTGTTTAAATAGAGTCCCAATAGTTTAAAATGTGATGGTTTATTTCTTATACTGTCCATGGTTAGTTTCGTGAACAAGGTCTGAGGTCTGAGGTTGACCTAATGTTCTACTTTACAAAATAAATTTATTTCCAAATTTTTAAGTGTTGATCATTCAACGAGCATTTACTGAGTGCCCAGTGCACAAGCAGCATCAGGGAGATAAAGATCAGTAAGATGCTCCTGGCCATTCAGGGCTCCAGAATGTAATAGGAATGGAGACAAACACAGAATGCCATACAATCAAGATGCGCTATAACTTGGGAGCACGGAGGAGGGCTTCCTCTCTCTGGGAGGGAGGCACCAACAGATGACAATGGAACTCAGTCTTAAAAGATAAGTAGAAGTTATTTCAGCAAGGTGGGGCAGAAGAGAAAAAGCTATCAGGGGAGTATCATGAATAACAAGTGTGCAAGAAGTTGTGGGGTACAAGTGGAGCAATACTAAAATTCATTACTGCTGTAGTGTAAAACATGGGCAGAGAGGCAAAAGGGACGCTCCAGAGGCAGGCATGGTCCAGATCACAAAGAACTTTCTATGCTGTGCTAAGGAGGTAGAAGTTTACGCCTTAAGCAATGGAGAACCCAGTAAGGTTTTAAGCAGATGTTCATTTTCAGTATTCAAGACATAATACTGCCGGGTTTATGGCTGATGGATCTGTGGAAGTCTAGAGGTGGAGATGCCAAACACGACTGCTGCACTAAGGGAGATACATGCGAGGACCAGAGAGACACTGAGTGAAGGAAACAGTAAAGAGATAAATAGTACCACTTCAGGATAGATTAGGAGTGTGGGGTGAGAGAGCAGTCAAAGAAAAATCACAGGTTTCTACACTGGGTGACTGGCATGAAAAATGGTACACTCCACCAAAGAGAAAATTCAGGAAGACTTTCCAGGTAAAAATGTTGGGTTTGAGTTTAGACAGGTTGCACTAGAGTCGCTCTCCAAACCCTTAATAATGTGGCTTTTCTTCAGAGCACTTACCACATTTGAAATATTATCTGCTTCCCTACTAGAACGGAAGCCCCATGAGCACAGGGACCTTTTTATACTCATGCTAATCCTCAGGGTCTGTGACCTACCCAGCACACAGTTCATCCAAACACGTACTTGAACAAGTAAGGGCACATGTGACAGAATGAACAGGTGAAATTTTACCCTCATGCTTGTTCCTAAGCTTGCCATTTTGAATAAAGAGCCATGTTGGGAGCAGGTGGCCCTCTTCCCAGCCTCATCACTACTACTTATAGTCTTGAGATTCCTCAATCAATCCAAAAGCCTAATCAGTATACCAAACTCTTTAATAAATGCACAGCACTGAAAAGTTATAATTTAAAATGGCACCCCAAATGCTACGATCATTTTTGTACCTTTTCTTATCTCACAGTATTTAAAGTGTTGACTAAATTCTCCTATTTTTCTCCCAAAGAAGGAAACACGCAGATCTTAGGAATTGGTTAAAGCAGAAGAGAGGCCAACAATTAAAAAACAATTTGCCTGGGGAAGGAAAAAACAAAACACTCTCAGCAAGAGAAATATGAAAATTTGGCTATGATAAGCAAAACAGGAAAGCCTATTAAATAATTCAAGAAGCCTTCGACAAACTGTAGCATAAAAATAATATCCAAAAGGAGTTACAAATGAAGAAAAATAGATAATCAAAAACGATGTGTGTCACAAAGTGGGGAAAAACAGCACATGATGGCATCTAGAATTTACAACAAAAGATTTAAAAAATAATAGTTATCCTAAGTCATTTATATATCCCTTTGAAATGTATGAATTTTCTATATAATGAATTAACCTCACTGTGTTCTGCCTCGGGACAGATTTAAAATTGGTTTTCCCAAGCTTCCAAAAAACCTGACACCATGAAAAGACATCATGACCAGTAAGGATACGTCAAACAACTTGAAAGTGTCATATAGTACACACTAACATAATATATATTATGCATTTATCTTGTACATTACATTTACATACCTAAATGTATACTATAATACACGCGATGCATTGCCTACAAGGTAGATAAAAACTGAAGTAAACCTTTTCTTCCACTGTATTAACCAATAAGAACAATTTAAAAAGCACTGAGCCAAAAAAATTTTAATGGAAAATTTTAAAGAATTTTACTTGCACTTCATTTATTATTAACACATTTGGGTGAGTCAGTCAGCTAATAAAAATAATGAGTAAGAAATAACACAAAAATGACAATTAGCCAAAGTTTTACTGCTATTGGAAAAGTCACAAAGAACCTTTACCTCACAGCTTCCACTCTCCGACCTTCCCATGACTAAATTTAAACCACTCCTTGAGAAACGGAACAACAGTTCATGCATATTATGAAAGAAAATGAGTTTCTGGATAAAGAAACACAGAAGATGGAGAAAAATAAGGACTGCATATAATATCACACTGCTAAGTATAAATTCCAATTTCTTAATTCTCTCAGGCCATACAGTTATTCTTCCAGTTTGAGAAGAGAAGAGAAGAGATAGGCAGTTCTTCTAATTAAGCTCCCTCCCACTTGAAATTTTAGTCTTGTAAAGCTCATTCTGTTTTCATGCTGGCCCAAGAAATTTGCTGACAATGAAATTTCCCATTTTAAATATTCAGCATGATTTTAAATAGGTTTCTTCAAATTACTCTTCAGTGGACCTTTAAAACCACAATTGGAGAGATAAAGGTAATTAGAAATGGCAATGTAAATGGAGCTGAATCTCTCAGATGTCCTCCAAAATATAACATACCCTGCTCTTACCCAGTTCCCCCCAGGACGTTGAATAGTTTGACCATTTATCACTACACATCACTCAATGCATTTGCACATCACAAGATATACTTCTGCCATTCCAATTAGTCTCCCACAGTGTCATAGGAGATAGAATGTTAATCACAAGAGCAACAGCAGTTAAACTGAAATAGTGTATATGAAAGGGAAATAAAAAATGACAAATGGAAAGATTCTTTTCAAGTCCAGACCTAGCCACTTAGTAGTGGTATGACCTTGGGCAAGTCCCTTAACCTTCTTTCCCCAACTGTTGTGAAAACGGATTTAAATAATCACTTGAGAGCACCTGATAAGCTGAAAGCACTATACAAAATAAGGGAATATGATGCTTATAGCTGCACATAAAACAGTTTAGAAATTGCTGGCCTAGACTTTGGGAAGAATAATAATTGAGGCCTGTATGAACAATACGACTCACATCCTAAGAGAGTCTAGCATCCACAGAAGCTATCCTCTGTGACAATCCCTTACTTGGAAGAAGTGCTACTATTCATGGCCAGTGAGAGACATCACAATGTCTCAAGTGATTATTTACCTATCCATTAACTAGATAAGCTTATTAGGCAAATACAAGCCTGACAGAGACACACTGTGATGAAAGACATAATTAAAGCAGATGGGAAATACAGCAAACTTAAAATTAGATTTTATTTATACCCTACCACAATGAATAATTATTTGTTAATTAGACTCAGATCTTCAATTACAGGTGCTCGCAGATCAAGTGTTGGGAATACCCTGGATCAGCCAAGAAATGCAGGACATGTAGATTCAAATTCTTAAAGAAACTAAAACATCTTTTCATTTACATATACCGTTAATTGCAACAAAAAGTCTACTGAAAAGAACTAAAAATACTCTCATGAATGCTGTGTTCTACTTTGCAGCCTCGCGAGAAAACACATAAAGAAGTACACTAAGAGTTCTCCATTGCCAGCATGACCTCCTGAGAAGCACACCTTACAAAGATCACAGAAGCGTAAGTTTGTAGGTTAATTCAAATGTCAGTTAAGGTTCTGAGCCATCACTAATTTCTAGAATCCCAAGACCACATGCCTAGCATACTTAAAAAGACATTCAAAAATTTTCAAGTCAATGTCAAGTCAAACCCTTAATCCTCAAAAAACTCGGTACTCACAGATAATGATCAGGATCAAATTTGGCCAGCTCAGCAGCCAGGCGTTTCTGCCTTCGTTCAGCTGCAGGAGTGAAATCTGGATCCTTAATATCAATAACATCACTCAATTCATCCTAAGAACAAACAGAAAAGAAAGAATAATTGCTATCTCCCATGCCATCATTGAAAAATCTAATTTTGCACAAAAGGCCAAAACAAAGGAACCATCTAATCGTACTACCTGTGACATTTCAATTCAAATCCAACAAATGTTTGTTAAATACCTATTACTTGCCAGGCCCCGCTGGACACTTTCACATAAATTATCTCATTTAATCCTTACAACAAAGTGATCAATATATATTAGAGCTATAAAAGTTTACCATTAAAAAAAAAAAACAACAAACCTGTGTAAGCAAGTAGGAACATTTAATTCATCTCTTCCCCATTTACTCATAGAAATTTGAAAGTTATTAACAGCATGTTTAAATAAATTTCTAGCCAGTAAGATGGAGGTGGTCCTGCCACATCAGCAAAAAAAAAAAATTTAGATAACTTTTACATGCCTGTAAAACTCTGCTCGACCAGAAATGCACTACACCTAGTCAGCTAATCTCCAGAGGCCAAGCCAACCTTGGGCGCTATACTTCCTTCCTTGTTTATTCTCACCCCAAACTCGGTGGACCGTGTGACCAATCAGATACTTCCTATCTTTCTCTTCCTTGTTCTTTATTCTTTATCCTATAAAAGCTTTCCACCTTTGGCCCCATTTTGTAATTCTCTGAATGGAGACCGTTTGCTTCCTGAAGTGTTAAATAAAAGTCTGTTTGTATCACTGCAAATTGTCTTTTTTCTTTCTTTCTTTTAAGACTTCATTTATTCAGGGACACCTGGGTGGCTCAGTCGGTTAAGCGACTGTCTGCCTTCAGCTTAGGTCATGATCCCGGGGTCCTGGGATCAAGTTCCACATTAAGCTCCCGGCTCAGTGGGGAGTCTGCTTCTCCCTCTGCCTCCGCCTGCCGCTCACCCTGCTTGTACTCATGCGCTCTCTCTCACTGACGAATAAATAAATAAAATATTTTTAAAAAATTTATTTATTCATTTGAGAGAGACAGAGACAGAGCACGAGCAGCAGGGAGAGGCAGAGAGCGAAGCTAACTCCCTGATAAGAAGGGAGCCCACCCAACACAGGGTTCAAGCCCAAGACCTGGAGATCATAACCTGAGCCAAAGGCAGTCAGTCACTTATCCATCTGAGCCACCCAGGCACTCTGAAAATTATCTTCTTTCAATAGGCAAAACAGTTTGAATATCAATGGTTTGAACATCTACACAAAGACTTCCCTTTTGTTTCTTCCTAAGGTCTAAGTCAGCTGGTCTCAATAAGGATTACCAAATAAAACTTATATATAAAACTGTGTGCATTCTACTTTATAAGCAGATTTAAGAATTTTTAAGGGCAATTTAAATGTATATGACTTTCTATTTTCAAATTTAAAAATCTAATCCTAAGTAATATTCAGCTTTACTGTAAAAATCTTTACCTGGATATATACACATTGATATGTAGCACGTGTCCTAGGCCAAATCCTACAGAAAACAGGTAGAGTAGGAAAACTGTCTGGGATACCATGGAGTTTTTTTTTTCTTTTGGTTGGAATGATGAAGCCAAAAAACCTCACACAATGCAAAATATTCCTAAAGCTACACCTTTTTTTCTTTGTTCAACCTCCCCATTCCAGTTACCCTAAGTGAGAAGTATGGAATTTGGAAGAACCTTCAACTGTATTAGCTAAAAGAAATCAAGAGAAATAACTTGACAGAGTGGTAAAGTCAAACTGAAAACAAGATTTGTAAATGGAAGAGAGGTTAGTGCCTGATAACCAGGCTCAGAGTTGAGAGCTGTAAGGTAAATTACCTGCCAAGAAATGACCTAAACTGAAGGAGCCAAGGAGACACTAGGATACACACAATCAAAATTTGTGCCTAAAAAAACAAAAAACAAACAAAAAAAAAAAACTCACTTGTTCCTACCACAATCCACTCAGCTCGAGTATCAACATTTAAAACAAAGCACATACTAATACTGCAAAAGGGTCCACAGAACTTTATAGAAGTCACAACCAGAACATGTTAATACTTCTAACTACAAACATTCTAGGCAAAAACCTGATTACTGGTGGTTCCCAAATAAAATTTTACATTCCAAAAGTTCCTTTACAATCGCTTTTGGGAAATAAGACCGTATTTTCCTATAGAAATACTATTATAAAAATAGTAGTTACATGCTCCTGGTAACCCGCAAGTTTATTCAATTCACAATAAACTTTAAATAGAGTACTCTAGATACAAACAGTATAACAACCCCGTGGCAATGTTTCCATGGGAAAATGCTTTCATAGCTCCATTTTAATCCACCAGAAACATCTCTTCTCCAAGCAAGATAATCTGGACTCTTCCTCTCTTCACTACTTGCTCACCCGCCTGCCATTAGCTCCCCCAGACACAGAGCTGGAAAGGGTACTGATGTAGGCTCTGGGGGAAGAAGCCCAGTTCTACTGTACACATAGGACTCACCTCAGCTAGATTACTATGAGAGTCGTTTCCTGCCCACAAACCCCAAGTCCTCCTCCCCAGTACGAATGAGTCACCCAGTTCCTTTCCTCCTTACCCCAAGAAGCTCCCTGCACGTACCCACGTGTACAGAACACACACACACACACACACACACACACATATTTCTGAAAGCAGCGTGATGCATCAGAGAAACCGAGACTGTGCAGTCAGACAAAGACTGCTCTAGTCTAACTGTGCAACTTCCCTGGACCTCAGCTTCCTTTCTGTGAACGTGTCTGGTCATACCTCCATCGAGGGGCTGGGTACTACTCTCCTCTTGCTGTAACAAGTTACTACAAACTTAGTGGTCACAACACAAACATATCCTCTTCTAGTTCCGGAGCTCCGAGGTCCAGAATCAGTGTCCCCAGGCTCAAACAAGGGAAGGGCAGGGCTGGTTCCTGCTCAAGGTTCTAGGGGAGAATCACTTGCTTCGTCTCTTCCATCCTGGAGGGTGGCTTTCTTATTCCTTGGCTGGTGGCCTCCATGACAATGCCCTTCCTCCCTCGGCTTCCATCGCCACATGGCCATCTCTTTTCCCACTTGGACTCTCTTACTTCCTTCTTCAAAGACCCCAGGATTAGACAGGACCCACCTGGATCGTGCTCAATCATCTGCCCATCACAAGATCCTTAAGTTAATCACATGTGCAAAGTTCCTTCCGCCACATAATGTGACATGTTCCCATGCTCTGGGGACTGGCACACAGACATCTTAGGGAATGGGGTGGAAAGGAGCATCCTTCTGTCTACAAGCTACGATGAGGATTAATGAAATAATTTGAGTAAGGCATCAAGTACAGGGCTTGGTACATTCAATACCGTTTTCTTCCTTTCTTTCTGTCTGCCTGTCCCACTACTGTTCCCTGTTACTCCCTGGATACTTTCCTACTGAGACTACCTATCCTCCCTCCCCTGCCATTTCCTTACTTCCCCACAGCAATAAAAAGAAAAAAGAGATTAAAAAGTGCCGCTCCATTATTTCACCTAGACAAGATATAAGGTCACAAGCGGGGTATAATCTGGGAGCTTCTGTGGGTATCTCTACATTTCAAAGGATAAATGGACTAAAAGAACCATGGGCATTTCAAAATACTAAATGCACTGAAAAAAAAATGGACTTTCCCCACAGCTCACAGCTCTGCATAATCCAGCCCCTGTAATGCACTTCACCCTCACCTACCTTCTCCTTCTGGCTCAAATCCCCCAGCTCAAATCTACATAGCACATCTTCCATTTCTAGAACTCTGAGTCTTAGCATCTACAGTACACTTTTCATCATTCAAGACTCCGTGCAAATGCCACCTTCTCCAAGGGGCCTTTTCTGGGCATCCTTGCCAAAGTGGTCACCCTATCCCCTGCCCTCCCCTGGCCCCCCGGGCTCTCACATCACTCTTTCCTCTCCTTCACTTGTCCCTATCTGAAATTCTCTTATTTATTGCTTACATGGTTACTCTCTATCCCCCCACTAGAAGATTCCACAAGGACAGGAGTCTAGTCAATCTTTTTCCTCACTGTATCCCTAGCACTGTTCCTGGCCTTCAATATTAAATCATTCATTCAGCAAATACTGTATGAGGGCCTGCTTGGGGTGCTAGAGATTCAGAAATAAACACAAAGACAAGGTTCCTGCTCTCAGGGGAATGGGAATTAGATAGTAAGAATGCAGCTATCCTTTCTCTCTCCTTCCTCTTCCCTCTGGCTTCCAGACTTAGGACTTCCACATGTAGCTATGTAGCCTGTAGCCCAAAAAACACTAATGTCCACGGCAGCACAAGCCCCACCGGGCTCGTCCTATCCACAGTCACACACAGTCGCCCTGTTCCAACTGGACCCTCAAGAGGAACCAGAACAAACTACAAAGCAAAGTTAGCCTGGAGCAGGACAACCCGTCTATGGCATCAATCAACCAAAGGCAGAAAGGTAAGAGGCTGGGACATGTCCAGCTACAGCAGAACGGAAGTGATTCTCTCTCTTTTCTAAAGCACTGTTATGGCCCCTGTTAGGAGAGCCATTTGAAGAGGGGTATTGCCAAGAAAAAGTCATGCAGGATTTCAATCAGGCTTATGTTAAGTCTTGGCACAGCAAGGGCAGAGAATCTCCAGATAGAAAATGAAGACCTGTGTGCACATCTGGCCAGTAGGTCTCCTGGTGCAGCTGAGGGAAGGACAGGGCCAGCAAGCCAGCGTCCTATGGCTGCTGGCAGCAGCAGTCCCGGGAGCTTGCTGGGCCGGCGCCCGGAGACTCTAGGACTGTTGCTCCTGGCAGCCACTACCGCCCTCAAGCTTGTTGTGAAGGCCTGACTTTGAGCAGCCAGGGCGGTTTTCCAAAGGCGCCCTGGTGGCTGGCAGCAATTTCAGAAGGGAAAGGAAAAAGGGAAGGGGGGAGGGTAGGAGATACGTTAAAAAGAATTTGTTTCAGCAAAAAAAAAAATCTTCTTTTCATTATCAGTATGAAATACAGAAGTCTCCAAGCAAATGTAAATGGTTGGAGGGAAAAAATATGAAAGACTAAACCTCCCCATAAAGGGTTAAATTTTTCAATTAAGAGAAGATACTTGGGTCTTGGAATTATGAATGTTTCTTTCTTTGTTATACTTTTGTAATGAACTTATACAGCTTTTATCATCAGAGAAAACAGAGCTATTTTTCATTTAAGGGTGAAAAAACAGACTGGGAAAAAAATGAGTAAAATATGAGCCATCAGCAAAACTTCATGGATACTGTCTCACCCAAAGGCAGAATGAGAGAAACTTTAAACTTGTGAGAAAACAGTATTTGAGAAAATGGTGACGTTTCTTAAATACGTCACTTGAAAGTAGAAGAGATGTTCTCAAATTTCTTAGTGCAGCAATCACTTCAGTTTCTCCCAGCTGCTCCACTAGCAGAAAGAGATACCACCAACCTTACATGATTACTCAGTTTTTAACCACATGGTGTGACTGTCACAAATACAGCAGTCACAAATGCAGACGAATTCTGTGAGAAATACCAAGTATGTGAGATTTTTGTGCCACTAACTCATAAAACACATCTACCTTAATATCCAAGAGACAGTGCACTCTGGTTTACCTAGAATTTTTGAAACTTCTCATATTTCCTAATGTCACAGGGGGAACGGGGGAGAGCCTGAATGGCTCAGTCTGTTAAGCAGCCAACTCTTAATTTCCGCTTGTGGTCTCACGTTGTAGGATCAAACCCTGCCCCACATCGGGCTCTGTGCTCAATGGGGAGCCTGCTTGAGATTCTCTCTCTCCCTCTGCCCCTCCCCCGGCACACGTTCTTTCCCTCTCTCAAAAATACAGAGACTCTTGGGTGGCTCAGTCATTAAACCTCTGCCTTTGGCTCAGGTTATGTTCCCAGGGTCCTGGGATCAAGCCCCGCATAGGGCTCTCTGCTCAGCAGGGCAGCCTGCTTCACCCTCCCCCACTCCCCCTGCTTGTGTTCCCTCTCTCACTGTCTCTCTGGCAAATAAATAAATAAATAAAAATGAGTCATTCCTAATGTCATGAAGGACACCATAGTCTTCTAATTTTATTCATGTAAGAAAATATGCTAATTCTTTAAAGCCTACAGGTATCTACTGGTTCATCCATTGGTAAAAGGTAGATGAATAAGAGCAACAATACCAGCATGGAACAGTCACGTGGAGCCCCGCACAGTGCCCCACACAGGGACATAATCAGTAGCTGTTAGGTGTCGATACACAGACACTGGAGGTCCACATTTCCTACCCAGCAGGAGAGGGACTTCAGGATTCAGACTCTTTGAAGAGTTTCAAAAAGTAACATGGTACACATACATTCCACATTTTATTTAACCCCCTCTAAATCTGAAGCAGCACCCCATATTCAAATGCATTACTATTTCTATGGCAAAATCTGTGCCATATGCCTACCAAGTGGGATTTAAAAAACTACTGAAAAACATCAGTTCAGATCAGGTTTTGCTAACAAACTGAATATTTTAAAAAAGTGTTTATTTCCAGAACTTTCTGTGATCCCCATACTACAGACGTGAGTTATGAGCCTGTACTAGTATTACTAGTTACATCATCCCTCAGTGTTCTCACATGATCTCCCAAAGATCTTTTTTTTTATCCTATGTGAAGGAAAATATGCATTCCAACTGTTTAGAATAGGAATGTTCATTCAATTAAAATTTGAACAGTCAAAAGACTTTAGATAATCAAACTAAATGCTTGGGAATAATAAACATCAAATTCAGTGGTTCACTTCTGAGGGGGAAACAGCATGATGCAATGAGGGGCTCCAACTATGGAGATGTTTTTACTTTTTAAGCTGGGTGATAGGTACCTAGAGATTTAGTGCCTTAGTTAAGACATTCAGAAAGACATAAAGTGTATTTCAAAATAATTTTTTTTTAAATAAACCTCAATTACTTATTGAACATCTTCAACAGACACAAGAACCTGTGACTTAAAGGACCTGGCTTAGGCTCACATTACAGCATTCTGGCAGCTTCTCATCAAACTGGCAGAAATCCCTTGAAAGGATCTTTCCTCAACGGCAGTGGCAAGAAACCAAGTTCCCCAGCCTCAGAAATGACATTCAATCAGAATGTACAATCTGTACTTAGCCTGCATGACTTGAATTATTCATTTAGAGCTTCAGACAGGTAAGCCCACAACTGACTGACCAGAGAGTGGCTTTCAGCTAACCAACTGAGGTCCATTCACTGTAGTTCTGCGTAGACGAAACAGACTCTATTCTTACTACCTCAGAGATGACCAGGGAATGTGATCAGGGAGAGAGAATATGGAGAGACCATAATTCAGAAAAAAAGCAGAAAAGGGTTTTGAAGGGAGTATCTAATCAGCATTATCTGCTCAAGTAAATCCCAATTTTGTTCTCTTTAAGGAGTTTCAAGCACATCTTATATTTTTCAAGGGCAGAAGTCTTTCTAGTGTCTTACTCTTTTTTTTTTTTCCTAAGAGTTTTCACAAAGTAGTATCTCCTTTAGTTTTCTAAGTGGCCGTACAAAGTAGGTGAGCAAATTTATCCCTATTTGACAAAGAGGAGATAAGACTTGTTTGTAGTCACATAACTGGCCCATCATCCCAAATCTAAACAACAGGAGGAGTGGGTTAGCCATTTCTTAGTATATTCAAAGACGTCTTACTACAATAAGCCACACTCTAGACAGATTTAACATCCTCTCCCTAGGCAGGGATAAAGTTGAAAAAAAAAAAAAGGCAGTTTATTTTGGTTTCTTTCACTTAAGAAAAAAAAAAAAAAACCCAAGTTAATGGTTCACACTTTCATTATATAACATTGTAAAGATGCATTTTCTGTAAAAAAACATGGGGACAAAATAGTTCAAAATCTCCTCTCCATTTCATTCTCCCCGCATAGTCTTAAATAAAGTAGAATTTCCTATGTGTTTTGAGGAAGAGAGAGTGATGTCATTCCTTTTTAGCCTAACTGACAAATGATCGGGTTTTAACAAGAGATTACATTCAACCCCCACCAAGAGTAAATAGACAAAAGTGCCTACTGTACACCAAGAACCAAACAATTTGATCAAAAGACACAAATTCACTCTCACTGGGAACATTCTGTCTCGTTTATATTTGTAAAACAGAAGAGACATCAGGTAATAATTTTCCTTTTTCAGAAGTATAAAACAAAGATTTCCAGGAAGTATGAGGAGAGAGGAGTTCCGTTTTGTATTTTGGAAACTTCATGTCTAGAATACTGAATGAAGTGGGGAAAAAAGAAAGTAACAGGACATCTGACATCTGTAAGCACAGTATGAGGGGGAAGAACACCCAGAGCAATGGAAAAGAACAAACATCTGTGTCACCACTACATACAAGAAGCTGTGATTTGTGCTCTAAATACGTCACCTCCTACAGTCTTCATAAGAAACCTCCAACTAGGAGCACAACTGAAATTAAAATAGCCAAATGGTAAAACCCTATGCGCCAACGTGTTTTAGAAAGACAATATACCTGTAACCGCTGAAACACTCCAGAGCGTAAATTTCCAAAGCCATAGCAGTACTGAGGATTCAGAGCACTTTCCGATGCCTCTTCATAGGGGGACTGTTCAATTTCCCATTCGAATTCTTCATCCTCATCTTCTACTCCTCCCTCAGAAACCTCAGATGCACCTGAACGTGTTAAATATTAATTTGTTTTAGTACTGGATTCCCTAGGTACAACTTGGGGGGGGTGGATAAAAAGTACTGGGGAAAAAAAATACCTGCCCACGTGTACCAAAAGAGATATGTAAGAATATGTGGAGCCCACTATTTTTAATAGCAAAAAAACAAAACAAAACAAAAACAAACCCAAAGTCCCATCAATATCAGGATGGATGTATAAATGACAAATGCAATGAAAACAAACAAACTTTAGCTATAGATGGATAAATCTCACAAAAATATGAAGTG
This sequence comes from Lutra lutra, assembly GCF_902655055.1. NCBI lineage: Eukaryota > Metazoa > Chordata > Mammalia > Carnivora > Mustelidae > Lutra > Lutra lutra. The sequence continues at coordinate 183,209,162 of NC_062278.1, read as the reverse complement.
AAAGAAACCAGACAAAAAGGAACACATACCATCTGAATTATAGACAATTCAAAAGCAAGCCAAACTGAGGGTAGTGGTAACCTTGAGAGGGAGGGAGGGAGAAGTGACTAGAAGGAGGCTCCGGGTAGGATTCCAAGGTATTGGAAATGTTCCATTTCTTGACCTAGGTGGTATTCATTTTATGCAACTCACTGAATTATAAACCTCTGATCTAAGCTCGAGAAGCCATGGTTTTGCAAAAGACTGAGATGCTGTTTTGCCTGGTCCAAAAACATGACTCAGATACTGGTTCTTTTTGTCTTTAAATTATGTCACCAAATGAGCTATTTTGCATTTTCATGTGATGTCCTTACCTTATCACCTGAAGGATTTTCCTCCAATTTCCTATCTGCTATATCTCTTTTTCCCCTAGAAACACACAGCATTCCAAATATTCTATTTATCTTTATTTCTTCTTAACTGCAATACACATACCTATTTCTTCCACAAGTGGTTTCGCAGTCCTGGATTTTCTTGGTGCCAGAAGAGCAGTTAGCATGTTCAGCCCCTCAAAATGCTGGCCAGGAATTTCTTTGGGCAATCGAATGGTAAAAATTCCTTAAAGATAAATTTATTTTACACTTAGCTCTATTTAAAAATTCAAAGACTTCACAAATAAATCTGAGAAATACATATCTTGGTAAATTATAATTCTATTTTATAGGGCTCCAAAATTATGTCCTTATTACACAGTCAGTGAATAAAAACCAGGATAGTACAAGGCTCAAATAGGGTTTTTCAGAATCACTGATTCAGCTGTGACCTCTATAAGAAATTAATCTGCTAAAGCTGCAGAATGTTTTAGTCTTACACAGTATCCCCTTAACCTACTGATCATATTAAAGTCTAAGTCAAAACCTCTAAAATTTCATTGCCTGAAAAGGTAGTAGCTTAGAATTAGCCCATAGCCACTTAAAACATTTACTTCTGGACTTAAAGGGAAAAAAAATCTGAATATCTGATCTAATGAATAGCAGCAGTTCCAAAAACACACAAAATCTTAAAGGAATTATAGCCTAATAAAGTTTTCTGATATCGCCAGAGACATAGCCCCAAAGTCTAAGGCATACTCAAATTCTATCTATATACTTCTTTTCTTTCCCTGACTGGGCTTATCCGCTTCCTCCAGGTTCCCCCCATGAACTTATATTACATTATATACTACTCCGAATTTTAAAATATTTTACCTTTTTCATTGTACTTAACCATACTCTAATACAGTTGATCCTTGAACAACATGGGGCTTAGGGCCTATCCCCCTGTACAGGTAAAAATCTGTGTATAACCTGACTCCCCAAAAAGTTAACATCTAATAGCCTACTGTTGAAAGGAAGCCTTATCAATAACACAGTTGATTAACACATACTTTGTATGCTGTATGTATTATATATTGTGCTCTTGCTACAATAAAGATAAAAGATGAGATACCACCTCACACCAGGCAGAATGGCTAAAATTAACAAGTCAGGAAACAACAGATGTTGGCTAGGATGCAGAGAAAGGGGAACCCTCTTACACTGTTGGGGGAAATGTAAGCTGATCTAGCCACTCTGGAAAACAGTATGGAGGTTCCTCAAAAAGTTAAAAATAGAGCAATCCTATGACCCAGCAATTGCATTACTAGGTATTTACCCAAAGGATACAAACGTAGTGATTCAAGGGGTCACTTGCTCCCCAATGTTTATAGCAACAATGTCCACACTAGCCAAACTATGGAAAAGAGCCCACATGTCCATCAACAGATGAAAGGATAAAGAAGATGTGGTATATATACATGCAATGGAATATTACTCAGCCATTAAAAAAAATGAAATCTTACCATTTGCAACAACCTGGATGGAATGAGAGGGTATTATGCTAAGCAAAATAAGTCAATCATAGAAAGACAATTACCATATGATTTCATTCAAATGTGGAATTTAAGAAACAAAACAGAGGAAGCATAGGGGAAGGGAAGAAAAAATAAAATGAGACAAAAACAGAGAGGGAGACAAACTATAAGAGACTCTTAACCACAGGAAACAAAACTGAGGGTTGCTGGAGGGGAGGTGGGTGCCAGGATGGGGTAACTGGATGATGGGCATTAAGGAGGGCACGTGATGTAATGAGCATTGGGTGTTATACGCAACTGATGAATCACTAAATTCTACATCTGAAACTAATGATAAACTATATGCTAATTAACTAAATTTAAATATAATTTAAAAATAATAAAAGAAAAAAGAAAAGAAAATGCTATTAAGAAAATCATAAGAGAAAATACATTTACAGTATGGTATTATATTTATTGAAAAAAATCTGCATATAAGTGGACCTATACAGTTCAACCCATGTTATTTAGGGTTCAAGTGTATATCAAATACAACTCAACCCAAATACAACTCTCCTAAACCCCTGGGTACTTTTAAAATTTAATAAATTTGTTTCAATATGCAACTTACCTGCAATTAAAAGCAGGTACTACTTTTACTACCTAGAAAGGTAGTTTCATCATATTTCATTATCACATTAATTACTGTGTTACGGGTTACAACTTTGTCATTTAACTCTTTCATGCCATCCTTCCTCCCTTACCCTAGTTTACTGAGATCAATAAATATTCACTTGATAAATAAACAAGTATCTTATTGATGAGATCCATGGATAAAGGAAAATCTAGTAGCTTCCCCAAAAGCAAAATAAATGGTTTCAAGGATAGCTGAAATGAAGAGCTTATCAATCATGAAAAGAAAATTCAGTCAGCCTTTAAATGCCACCTTTGCACAGTTTCTCTCCTACCTACATGTTATTAGATTTTAAGTTCGAAAAGCACACAAGAAAAATGCCCACATCTTCTTAATTTTAAAAATTTAATTTTAGGGGCGCCTGGGCGGCTCAATGGGTTAAAGCCTCTGCCTTCAGCTCAGGTCATGACCTCAGGGTCCTGGGATAGAGCCCTGCATCGGGCTCTCTGCTCAGCGGGGAGCCTACTTCCCCCTCTCTTCTTTGCCTGCCTCTTTGCCTACTTGTGATCTCTCTCTCTGTCAAATAAATAAAATCTTTAAAAAAAAAATTTAATTTTAAAAATCACCCACATCTTTTGTAACCAATCACCTCACATAATCTGACTTTTAAATGGATGGGGCGCCTGGATAGCTCAGTCTGTTAAGCCTCTGCCTTCAGCTCAGGTCATGATCCCAGGGTCATAAGATTGAGCCACACAATTAGGCACCTAGTTCAGTGAAGAGTCTGTTTCTCCCTCAGCCCCTCCCCCTGCTTGTGCTCTCTCTCTCCCTCTCTCTCTGACAAATAAAGAAATAAAATCTTTTTAAAAATAAAATAAAATAGGGGAAGTAGAAAATAAACTTCCAGAAAAAAGAAACAGAGTATTTAAGTAACTTTAAAAAAAAACTGTGAAGTATTTTAAAGGACTGAGAAAACTGTACCTATTAAGAAATCCATGAATAATGGGCACTGCGCTTGTTAAGAAACAAGAAAGTATGACCAGGACAGACTGTATCTGCAAAATATCTAAAGGTCACCATCATGTCTCAAAGGATTACAACATAGTTATTCTAACAGAAAGAATCCAAAGAAAAAACTAACAAAATTCCAAAAGCAATACCTTTATCTGTATCATAGGATCCTTGTTCGATTCCATTTTCCACAACTCTTCCAGGAAGGGTTAATCTGCGATTTAAATTAAGACTTCATTAAGTCTTTAAAGCATAAAGTATAATAAGTGACCACTAATGACAGTATACATTTGCCATTGAAGTCTATCAACCATTCTAAAAGGCAATTCCTCAGCATTTCTTTAATATTTTACAAACAAAATAACTTCCATCTCTTTCCTAGCTGAGAAACAAGAAATCACAGATGACTCATCATTCTGTTTGAAACTCCCTAGTCACCAATAAAAGCAATACTGAATGGGGGAAAAGAAAAAAAAGTAATACTTAAGAAAAAGCCACAATAAATACTAGTTACCACTATTGTTACAGTACTTTCATCTTCCTAATGAATAGAAACTTGTTAATATACCTGGTGCCACAGCAGTGGCTCAAAAAAGATGGACTAACTGGCTCCTTCCTCCACTAAAAAGAATTTTAAAAATGGAAAACAATAAATACCAAGGCCAATTGTTTATTTTGGGCAAAATACTGCTTTAAAAAAAAAAAAGTATGTTTCTCAAGTCTCATTATTACTATACAGAGATTTCCCCTTCTTTCACACTAAAGGAGATGAACTGATTTCCCTGTTTCCAGTTTTACTCTCTTCATTCAGTCCTCCACTGAGGCCCCAGAAGAACTTTTCTAAAATGGAAACCAGACCATCACTTTTCTTTTGAAAAAACTTCTATTGGTGCCTGACACCAGCTAAATAAACTCACTGGTACCACCTATCAGACCAGCTTCCACTCCATTCCAAACTTCAAATGTGAGGTTCCTTTCCTTTCCCCGCTGCCCTCTGGTCCCTATTCTACCATCATCATCATCATCATCATCATCACCATCATCACCATCAAAACTTGGCAAGTCCCAAAGGCCCAGGGCTTCACAACCTAGTTACCTTTGATGTTAATGCTTCCTGGAGCCACAGTGCATTTCCAAACCAAAATCCCTTCTAAACCCAACAGAAGGAGTTAGTTTAATGCATAAATTTGCTTGTTATAATGATGACAAACACTAACTTTACTATCAGAATTTGAATTGAGTCCCAGCTCTGACATTTACCACCTCTACAACTTTCTTTGTACAAGTTAATCAGCTTCAAAGCTCATATTGTAAAAAGAGAAAAATAACAGACTCTACCCCAGGGTTACTGTGAGAAGGAAAGAATAATGCAAAGGGCCCAGTGCGTGGAAGTAAGTAAGCATTCCAAAGATGTGCTCTATTAATACCAACTTTCTTTTCCTAAACTCTAAGTATAGAGTTAAATTCTTACTGTGTGAGAGTGAAATCCTATCTGTTCACAGATCTGTCACCCAACTTCTCAAGGAGATGAGGAAGGTTTTATTCACCTCTGGTATACTGTAGCGAACTCTATTTTCAAAGATAGCCTGTATCACATCACTCCTCCCAACTGTAGGGTTTAGGTCCTCTCCCCTTAAAACTGAGTAAGCTTGCAAGCGTCCATCAATAAATGAATGGATAAAGATGTGGTGTGTATACACACACATACACACACACACACACGATGGAATATTACTTCAGCCATGGAAAAGAATGAAATCTTGCCACGTGCAACAACGTGGATGGATCTAGAGTATCATGTTACGTGAAGTCAGAGAAAGACAAATACCATATTTCACTCATATGTGGAATTTTTTTTTAATTTTGTTTATTTATTTGACAGACAGAGATCACAAGTAGGCAGAGAGGCAGGCAGAGAGAGAGAGGAGGAAGCAGGCTCCCCGCTGAGCAGGGAGCCCGATGCGGGGCTCGATCCCAGGACCCTGGGATCATGACCTGAGCTGAAAGCAGAGGCTTTAACCCACTGAGCCACCCAGGTGCCCCTCATATGTGGAATTTAATAAACAAAACAAATGGAGGAGACAAACCAAAGAACAGACTTTTTTTTTTTTTTTTTTAAGATTTATTTGAGAGATAGAGCATGAGAGCAAGAGCAAGGTAGGGCAGGGCCATAGGGAGAGGGAGACAATCAGACTCCCCATAGAGCAGGGAGCCAGATGCAGGGCTAGTTTGCAGAACCCTGAAGCATGACCTGAGCCAAAATCAAGAGCCAGCCAACCAACAGACTGAGCCACCCGCGAGCTCCTAAAGAACAGACCCTTACAAATATCATATGATCTCCCTGATATGAGGAAGTGGAGATGCAACGTGGGGGGTTAGGGGGGTAGGAAAAGAATAAATGAAACAAGATGGGTTTGGGAGGGAGACAAACCATAAGTGACTCTTAATCTCACAAAACAAACTGAAGGTTGCTGGGGGGGGTCGGGGAGAGGGGTGAGGTTATGGACATTGGGGAGGGTATGTGCTATGGTGAGTGCTGTGAAGTGTGTAAACCTGGCGATTCACAGACTGTACCCCTGAGGATAAAAATACATTATATGTTTATAAAAAAAATTTTTAAATTATTAAAAAAAAAAAAACAGACTTTTTTTTTTTTTAAGATTTTATTTATTTATTTGACAGAGAGAAATCACAAGTAGGCAGAGAGGCAGGCAGAGAGAGAGGAGGAAGCAGGCTCCCTGCTGAGCAGAAAGCCCGATGTGGGGCTCGAACCCAGGACCTGGGATCATGACCTGAGCCGAAGGCAGCGGCTTAACCCACTGAGCCACCCAGGCGCCCCAAAAAAGAACAGACTCTTAACTACAGAGAACAAACTGGTGGTTACCAGAGGGGAAGGGGGAAGGGGGATGGATGACATAGGTGATGGGGATTAAAAGTACATTTATGAGTATTATGTAGTGTACAGAATTGCTGAATCACATATACTATAAACCTGAAATTAATACAACACTATATATTAAATATATGGAATTAAAATAAAAAATAAATACTGTTTTAAAAAAATTAATTCATGTTGTGGAAATATTTTAACCAATACAATAAAGCAGAAGTGACAGTGTGATTTCTGGGGTTAGGTCATAAAGGTGATATGAACCTGCCTTGCCCCCTGGAATACTTGGCTTTGAAACCTTCAGTTCCACCTCCCCAAAGGAATCACAAACTAGACCATGCAAAGACACCATATAGGGAGGTCCTGAGAGTACACAAAGAGGCGCCCTCCCCCAGCCACTCCACCAGTCCACAGCTGCTTTGGCCCTTGCTGTTCCAGGTCCAGTCACCATATGACTACAAGTGATTTACAGATCTCAAGTCAGAAAAGCCCAACCAACCTCTTACCAAATCCCTGACACACAACCAGGACAAGGGAGTCAAATAATTATTGTTTTACAGCATTTAGTTTGATTGGTTATGCAGCAACAGATAAGTGAAACAGTAGGCCCTTGTAATAAATATCTACTGTTCGTTGAACAATTGATTGCCTGGGCAATCACCAGGCATGGTAATAAAACCAATGCATGTATTATCTCCACCTTCACATCAACTCTTTAGGATCCCTAATATCAGTGCCATTTTACAAATTAGGAAACTGAGACCAAATAACTTGCTGTAAGTCCCAGAACTATTAAGTGTGCTGAGACCCAGGTGTGCCCAACTCCCAAGCCCCCGATACCCAAGGAATGAATGAGCCCATGTGAAGAACACTCTTTTTTTTTAATATAAAGATTTTTATTTCTTTATTCGACGGGCAGAGATCACAAGTAGGCAGAGAGGCAGGCAGAGAGAGAAGGAGGAAGCCCGCTCCCCGCTGTGCAGAGAGCCTGACGTAGGGCTTGATCCCAGGACCCTGAGATCACGACCTGAGCCAAAGGTAGAGGCTTAACCCACTTAGCCACCCAGGTGCCACAAGAACACTCTTTAAACTGTTTCATACATAACCTTTTATTTGGTCTTCATCAAAGCTCCCAAATTTAAGCAAAGTGGTTTCTACTTTGAAATTTGTTATTATATTTTTTATTTTACATTTCTATCTCATTTAAGATCTTTTCTCTGGGCCTCTGATCCTTCATCTGTAACATATGTAAGTAACAGAAACTACTTTGTAGTACTGTCCTAAAATCAATGAAATAATCCACATAAAGTATAGACCTGAAATAAAAATTCAGTAAATGTTTACTACCACCCACACCACCTTACTCCCACTCTTCATGTCTTGCCTTAAATACCACTTCTTCAGAAAAGTCTTTCCCTGGCCACATTACATTTCAACAGGCTCCCTTTTATTTTCTATCACTGCACTTTACTCCTCCCTACAGAGCACTTACCACAATTTTTAATTATATGTTTATTTGCTCCTTTATTGTTCTTTCACCACTAGAATGTAAACTACTCAAGACAGCACCATATCCCTGATACCAAAAATCCAGCCCAACATAAACAAACCAAAGTTAAAAAATGAACTAAAGGGGCACTTGGGTGGCTCAGTGGGTTAAAGTATCTGCCTTTGGCTCAGGCAATGATAGCGGGGTCCTGGGTTCGAGCCCCGCGTTGGGCTCTCGGGGAGCCTGCTTCCCTCTCTCTCTCTGCCTCTCTGCCTACTTGTGATCTCTGCCTGTCAAGTAAATAAATAAAATCTTGAAACAAAATTAAAAAATAAAAAATAAATGAACTAAAAAATAGGAAAGTGCAGTTTACACAAGTAGGTGCATTAAGTCAGGGTCTAATGGAAATCGGAGCAACACTGGTTCAGGCTCAGTGAAGGAACCAGCTTGACTCAAGAGGCAGTTTTTATTAGGAAAGCACAGGGGCAGGAAAGGGAGGCTGCAGCTACACCTGAAGGAGAAAGATTAGGAGAATGGAGTTTACCTAACAAGCAAGGGAAAGACAAGGGACTGACAAGGTTTTAGGAAGAATAACCCGACAGCATCACTTGTAAAAAGAAGCTAATATCTGGCGCCTGGGTGACTCATTGGGTTAAGGCCTCTGCCTTCAGCTCTGGTCATGATCCCAGGGTCCTAGGATGGAGTCCAGCATCCGGCTCTCTGCTCAGCAGGGAGCCTGCTTCTCCATCTCTCTCTGCCTGCCTCTCTGTCTACTTGTGATCTCTGTCAAATAAATAAATAAAATCTTAAAAAGAAGAAGAAGCAGCAGCAGCAGCAGCTAATATCAATGCCTATTTCCAAGAGCGCTGTCAAGACGAAATGAGATACATATAAATACACATACGGAATTTGCTTCGTGTGTTGAATGAACAGTTAGCTGTTACTACTGTTGTTACAGTTTTGCAAGGAGAAAATGCAAACAAGTGCTGACAGGCCCTCATTGAGAATGGACAACCGCCACAATTAAAGGGCAAAATGAGAGAAGTAGCAGACGAAGAAAAGGTAGGAGAACGAGGCTCATTTGGTGTCCGTGAGGCAAAGGAAGGAGAGAATATCAAGAAGTGGGGAGCGGTCAGCCAAGACGTCGACACAACTCTAAAGAGAACGGGGAATGAGAAAAGTCAAACGGACAGGTCAGCTGGGAAGTCAGCGCGCACCGTCCCAGGGCAGGGGAGAGGCTGGAGGACCAACGCAGAACGAAAACAACAGAAAAAAAGCACGGGAACTAACTAGGCTGACAGGACAGAAACAGCAAAGGTTATAAGGCTCCAAACGCCACGTTTTACAGCGGCTGGAAATCTCTTTGCGGTGGGGATTTAACAAAGTTAAAGACGGAAACGAGCTTCTGCAGCATCTGGAACGCACACCTGACCGGGTCACTTCGTCAGCACCAAAAGCACCTGCGGAAATCTCGGAAAAGGGCAATCGGTAAATCGAGTACTCCCTCGCTCTTTTCCTCCTTCCTCGCTAAGCAGCTAATGGGTAAGTAAAAAATGAATGAATCAATCAACTAATCAATTCCCTAAATTCGCTCTTCCAAAGGCCGGACAGCGGGAACTCGCCTGAGAAAGTATGGCTTGGCGTAGAACTTGAAGTCGACCCCCTCGAAGTAGACGTCGAACTCCGAGACCCGGGCGTAGGGCACGCGTATGGCGATGGTCAGGAAGTCGGGGTCCTGGCTGAGGTCGAACGCCGGGGTCAGCATGACTGCGCTGGACTCCGGCGTCCGAGCAGCTCACGCTCCCAGCCGCCGCGCTCCCGCCACTCAAACTCTACAGCGAGTCCCACGCGCCGGGACCCAGCCGGCTATCCAGGGTGCTTCCGGCTCGAGACGGAAGTGCTCCTGCGTGGGGCAGGAAGTCCCGCCCCCACGCCGTTTTCCATGGAGACTAGACGCTGTTAAAGGAGAAAGGGCGTGGAGCGCGGGGATCTGACCGCGGGAATTGAACCAAGGGTATAACTTGGAGAAATCCGGACAAGAATCCTCTTCAGACCCATCAAGCCTGTTTCGAGAGCCATAGAGATGATTTTTAACAAGCATTGGCTTTGCAGGTAGAAAGACCTGCGTTTGAATCCCTTCTCGGCCACCTGTCAGCTGTGAGTTCTTGGGAAAGTTACAAACCCTCTCTACGTTTCAGAGTACGCTTCTTTAAAATGACAATGATACTAGCCCCTTAGAGATGTGAAGATAACGTGAAATTATGCAAGTAAAGCTCTAACAACGCACCTGGCGAGTTGTCAACGCTCCTTGTGTGGAAGCAGTCACCGCAGTAGCCACAGCAGCGTCGTTACTGTGGTTTCCCTTACTTCTCACCTGCCTGGTCACCACTCCCCTTTCTCCCTCCCTCTCCGTGTTTCTCTGCTGATTTCTCCTCCTCTCCCTTTCCCTCTCCCTCTCTTTTTCTGCTACTTTCTCTCCCCTTCCGAATTCCTTGAGTATTCTCGTTTATGGAGCGTCCACTCCACTAACCTCATCTAACCTGCACTATGAACTCCAGAGAACACGACTCAGAGAGGTTCAGTACTGTATCTTATAATCATGCACCTTAAAATGATCAGAACCCAGAACGTCTGATCCTTGAGCCCTGCTAGTGCCTGCATTGACAAATTGTTGTCCCTTTGTATCCCTTCTTGCCTTTTCTCACTTTTCTCCATACACCTTTAGTCCATGCTCCTCGGATTCTCCCAATGCCGGTCCCACTCATCTCCCTCTTTCCCTACATATTCCCTTAGCCTTCCTTCCTCTCGTTGTATTTCCCGTTATTCCACCAGAAACGAGACTATTCGGGAAATACTATTTACTTCCTGGTTTGAAATGTCAGTGGAAAGGGGTGAGAGTCATCTCTGGGGTAATGAGTGGACCAGATCACTTCAAAAACCTCTACAACCTCCAAGTTTTATGCATCTTGAATATTAATTAGGACTTAGGAAAACATTAGCAGGAGCAAGTAAAACAAAAGTCTCAAAATCAAAAGCAATCTGCTTAACTCTGGGAGTTTTGATTAACACAAAATAAGAGGTTATGTGTGAAACAACTGAAAGAGTACTCTTTAAACATTCATCAATTTCCTGGGTAGCAGAAGAATTAATAGAATTAATTGAATACTTACCTTGTGCCAGCACTGTGCCAAATCCTTTATAATGATTTCCTATTTGCCTCCTGACAGCTCTTTGAAGTAGGCCTCTAGGATCCTTCCCAGGATTGCACAGGATCACACAGCAGTGAGTTGTGCAGTGGGAATTGAAACCCAACTGAATCCGATTTCTGGGCCCAGCCTCTAAAATACTATAGAGTTGATTCCCTCCAATATTACCACCTACCCAACTGTTTCATGTTCTGAGTCCAAGCCATCCTCCTTTAGACCGTACTGAGCCTAACAAATAATAGGTGCTCAATATTGAAAATGAATTGGTGCAAACTTGGAATTAGCAGAGCTCTCAAGAGTTCCCTTGAGATAGGCCTTTGGCTGGATCATTTCAAATTAGCTTGTCTAAAAAGAATCTTTACTTCTATGAGGAGACCTCATTTCTGTAGATCACAAGCATTAATATTTTTAAATTATTAATACCAAAGAAATAACTGAGACTGAATCTGTGCCATCCATGAGGAGACTATAAGTGAAAGCACTTTACAAAGTAGAGCTGTGTACTTCCTAGGTATTTTATTCTGTATTTGACCAAATGCACACACACAGGATTGCATACAGATAAACAGACTATAGGGTTCAATACTGCTGTTATTTGTAAGTAACATATATTGCATCTGCTATATCACAAAATATTGACTGTTGCAACCGTATAACAGGGCTCTGTTGTTTTACTTCTAGGTGATAGTTCATTTTATTTTTGTATTTCTAATTAGTGGTAAATTACACAAGTTAAATACATTCTCTTTTTAAAAAAACAAAATGTTACAGAAAAGTTTCCCTCTTCTGCAATCTAACTTTTGTCCCCTCTTCTACTTCCCCAAAGTTAATCCCTCTAGATACACTTGCATACATTTTTATTTAACATATTAATAATAGCTATTTTATCTTTATTTAAATCCAATTAATTAACATATAAGGTCTTATTGGTTTCAGCAGAACGTTTTCTATTTCTTTATACATTTCTAGGTACCCTGTTACTTTACATCTGTCTGTGCATGGGCACATTATCACGCTATATATGTAAATCTACATTGTTTTATTTTTTTATTTTGATCATTTTTTAGACCTATGTATATTGCCTCAGGGGTCATGCTGAGTTGGGTCAGTTGAGTTTCACGTCTACATAGAGACATTGCTTGAAAACACATTATTTCAATATTTCATATTAACTGTTGTTGGGGGAATCGAACAGGAATGAATTTTTTCATCATTTTTTGATCCATTCAAAGGCTGCCATATTTGTTTTCATTTTTCTTTTTCCTTCAGGCTTACTTTTGGATCCCCTTTCAGTGTTTTAAAAATAGTTTTTTCCTTGGCTACCTTTATTGAGGACATGTATATAATATGCCATCTCTGATTATATTAAATTAACCTGTCCTCTAACAAACTTGATTGTAATCTGCTAGGTTCAAAATTAAGTATTAAATTTAAAAATATACTTTCTATAAACAGTTCCAATTTCAGCCTTATGACAAAATTCTATTGTTACAGCATTCTTTTAGTGGTGAAATGCTCCTTGTTTCCAGAAGGTGGCATTCATATAGGCTATTAAGACAGTGTTACCACAAAGAACAGAGTTTTAACTTACATTGGAAATAGCTTCCTTAAAAGGCTACTTATAGTTTTAGTTCATTATCTGAGCCATTTTGGGGAAGTGGTGGGATCTTACACAGAACTTGCAAACTACACCTTAACCCCTGTTATTATTTTGGTATACCTACTTTCACACTCTTACCTACTGGGAAAAGTATAGAAAGATTTTTAAACAAAAATGGTATTATACTCTATATTTTTACTTTTTTTCACCTTACATAGCATTACAATATTTCCATTTGGCTACTTTCTTGGTCAAGAATATTGTACCATAACTGTATCCTTCTAACACTTAAAAATATGAACAAAGGGATGATTGGTTTTGAGAAAGGAAAAAAGAGATGAAACCAATAGTAAAATCATAAACATAGATCACAATCCTAGAATAAAAAGTGCAGAAGTTGGAATACAAACTAGATAAAACATTTCAAAGTTTGAAAATATATTGTCCTTTTATATAATAACAGTAAATACAATAAAACTAGACATCCTAAGTTTTGCGATTCCCAGTTATAAACTGCTTCCACGAGGGATTGGATGAGTACTTGGATAATCTACAGATGAATACTGGATTGTAAAAGAGGCTTAAGGGATCGTCCCAACAGGATACAGACATGACCCCTTTAGAGTTAATGCATGACCCCTTTAGAGTTAAGCAGGACTCTTTCTGGTCCTTGCCCCAATCCTTCAGCCCATTCAAGTTACATTGTTTAAAAGAACACAGCACTGGCAATAACCTAGCACAGTAATGGTTATTTCAGGTAGGATTTAGTCCAATCCAAATTTCTTACAAACTCGGTAAAGCTCTGAAGAAAATCTAAAATGGCTGCAGCTGACACCAGTAAACTTCTTGCAACACTTTTGTGCAGTGTGTAGCTAAGGGCTTAGCAACATATATTTCAAGATGCTAGTCCCATCCCATTAGATGAAATGCAGATCACATAGCAATGCTCACCAAGCAGCAGTTCAAGCTTCCTTCATTGTTTAACATCATATAAGACATCTACAGAAGGTGTTGTTTTGATGCCCTGCCCAGTTGCCCTTTATGGAAATGGGGCACCCATCTGTCCCTAGCAGGCAAGTGTTATTAATGGCTCGCCCTTGACCCCTTCTTCAAAGAATTGCCCTAGTCCAGTGTTTCTCCACCTCAGGTATTTCTGGGAGATAATTCTTTGCTGTGGGGAGCTGTCCTGAGCACTGTAAGATGTTTAGCAGCATCCTGGCCTCCAACTTTCCAATGCCAGTGCCAGCCCTGCTGTTGTGACAACCACAAATATCTCCCCAGACTTTGCCAAATGTTTCTTAGGGGACAAAATTGCCCACAGTTGAAAATAACTGCCCTCGGTTGATTGGAGGCTCCAGGAAGTCATTACCACCACCATCACCACCCTGCCATCCAGGCCCACAAATGTAAAAACTGATCTGGGGTACAGAGACTGCCTTAAAGGAGCAGATGACTACAGCATGGCTTATGCTCTAGAGTTCCTTATGGGATCAGGTCAAGAGTGGTTTTCCCCAAGCCCACATCTTTGCTCAATTCTTTCCCTTTCCTTGTCCTTCTTCACTTCCTCCCTTATAGGTTTCTCCTTTAAACGCCCCCTGGATAAATCACATGCATTCACTTCCTTGTCTCAGGCTCTGCTTCAGGAAATAAATCTAGGGCACCTGACCCATGAACTCATCTTTTTTTTTTTTTTTGGAAGATTTTATTTATTTATTTGACAGACAGAGATCACAAGTAGGCAGAGAGGCAGGCAGAGAGAGAGAGAGGAGGAAGCAGGCTCCACGCTGAGTAGAGATGCTGATGCGGGGCTCGATCCCAGGACCCTGAGATCATAACCTGAGCTGAAGGCAGAGGCTTTAACCCACTGAGCCACCCAGGCGCCCCCCATGAACTCATCTTGAGAAACTCCTTCTTTAACATTCTTTACACTTCTGCAGAACTGCTGGAGAAAAGTACCTACAATATGTACCAAAAATTCGTGACAAGTTTTTATGTTATTTTTTTCAAGTTCTCATAATCTAGTTATGATTAATCTAATCAATCTTTTCTTTCATTCAGAGTGAATGCGTTTTTAGTCCTTTTTGCAAAAATGACCTACATGTACCTCTTTTGGCATCAGAGGCTGTGGTGAGATTGTACATTGGCACAACCACCTTTAAAAATTGTTCGGCAATATACTCTGATAAAGTTAAACTTGGGTATGTCTTAACACCCTGCAATTTCTCTCTTTGATACATAACAGAAACAAGTGGTAATCATCCATCAAGAGACATGTACTGGAATGTTCATAAATGCATTATTCATAATAGCCCAAACTGGATACAATTCAAGTGCCCATCAAGGGTACAATAGACTGTAGTATATTCACTCAGTACTGCTGCACAGCAAAAAGAAAGAATGAACTCCTGCTATACAAAATATGCATGAATCACACAGGCACATTAAGTCAAAAAGGCCAGATCCAAAAGAGTTCTTAGAATATGCTCACATTTATATGAAGTTCAAAAGGGGAAAAAACTACTGTATGGCCATAGATATGAAAATAGTGATTACCTTGTGAAGGTGGTTATTGACTGGGAGGAGGTATAAGAAAAACATGGGTGATGATATACAAACATAGTTTGTATCTTGACTTGGGAGGGGATTACATGAACATACACATATGCAAAAATTCATGGAGCCGTATATTTGAGATTTGTGTGCCTTATTGTATGTGATATTTCAATTAAAAGTAGGAAACAGGGGCACCTGGGTGGCTCAGTGGTTAAAAGTAGGAAACAATCAGAAGATTTGGATCACCTGTGGATACTGGGAATCTAGGCTTACCGCTGTGTCCCTCACAGGGTACTGCCCTTGACTGCAGAGAAGTGTCTTGTACAAAATTACCCCTTTCCAGAAGGGTAATACCTGATACAAAGGCCTGTCATCCTGCCTTATACGGGACAAATTTGAAAGCCATCCCCACTACAGGAACTTCCTGTAGAATTGACAGAGTCCTTGGTTATAATTGCATTGTTGGCTTCTGTCCAGTCCCACCTTCTCCTGCCTGCAGGTATAGCTCCCAAGACCTTTCCCCCAAAACCATCTGCACTCAACTGTCCTTCTGAAAACTCTGTTTCCTAGAGCCCCAATCTAAGATGTCATCTAAGCTACAGTTCTATCCTTCCAAATAGATTGGAATGCCCACTTTCCTCTCAAAACCGAAATCCCCAACGTGAACTCAACGACCTCTTTCTTGATTTTTCTTCATGGTTGTTTCCAGGCATTTCTTCACTGAGGGGTCTTATGCCTTGATTTTGCTTGTATTTTTTTAAAAAATGGTTGCTGGGGCTGTCTTCCTGAATGCCTTTTGATTATTGCAGCTAGTCAAAAGAAAACCTGTCTTGTGAAGAAAATGGTCGATAGGGGCGCCTGGGTGGCTCAGGGGGTTAAAGCCTCTGCCTTCGGCTCAGGTCATGATTCCGGGGTCCTGGGATCGAGCCCCACATTGGGCTCCTTGCTCAGCGGAGAGCCTGCTTCCCCCTCTCTCTCTGCCTGCCTCTCTGCCTACTTGTGATCTCTGTCTGTCAAATAAATAAGTAAAATCTTTAAAAAGAAAAGAAAATGGTCGATAAACTATGAGCTTTAACCAAGAGAAAAATAGTTTCCCCTGCAACTTGAAACAATTTCTGTTGATTATATGTATTGTAAACTCATTACAAACACCTCTCTATAAAGCTAAAGTAGCATAACTGGATTGTTTTATATTGTTTTCCCAGAAGAGTTCACATTAGTCACTTTATTTCCTAAATAAGGATAAATCTTTCAATAAGATGCCCTAGTGTTTAAAATGCCCGTAGTAATTATGTTATTGTTATTGGTACATAATCAAGACATAGCCTTGGATCCTTCTTCCGATCTTCTTTGGCTTTCCTCCATTCTGCTCTCTGATTATGTATACTCTCTGTTACATGTTCCTTCAACCCTCAATTATTACACTTCTTTTCCTACACTGACATTTTTTCTGTTTCACATCATTTTTTCCCTTTATGGGTTATGTTTATTTATACCTGTTTTTCTTGATCATTTCAATATTTAACAACCATTTATTGTGATTTTTAAAATCATAACTCATAGCCAACTAGATCTATTCTCTCTTTAGATAAGACATAAAGAAACAAAAAGAAACAAGAAAACTTCAACTTAGGTCTTCATGGCATCAGAAGTCTCCAGCCAATGGTAAGGAATCTGAATAGACATCGTAGAGCCAATTGCCTCCATTATCATAGTTAATGTTATTTTTTTCATTCTGGAAAATAATGCTTGAGTTCTTACCTGGATGGCCCTGCTCCCAATTACCATAAGTTTGTGGTCTACATTTAGTCAACAATAATAGCTGGCATTTATTGATCGCTTATTGTATACTCACCATTTTTCCAAGTGATTTCACCCCTTTATCAATTCTATGAGGAAGAAAGCTATTCTGTCCCCAACAATATTTTATAAATGAGGAAACTTGGACTTGGAGAGTTGAGTGATTGCCGGAGTCCCATGGCCTGTAAGTGACACAGCCAGAATTGGGTCCCCTGAGCTTGCCCTGCCTCTAGCCCGCTGTCTATAAAACACATGTTTCTGTTCTTGATGCTCTGAGAAGAAGGAAGAAGTGAGTGGAGATAATAAAAGGTAAAAGATGTGATTTCTAACTTCAATTTAGACTTTGGTAAGGAAAATAAAACACTGAAGATTTAGCAATTGTGGTAGCCAGTTTCCAAAGATGCGTCATCCCATGATGAGCCACCACTCCCAAGAATCACGCCCTCGTTTGGTCCTTTCCAACAGTGAATGAGAGTTGGCCCTGGGTAGCCAAGACAATGCAGCAGAAGTGACACTGCGTGCCTTCTTAAGGCCAGGTCATAAAAGGCCTTGCCCCTTCCACCATGTGCTCTTGCAGCACATGCTCTGTGGGAAGCTAGCCGCAGTGTAAGGATTCCAACTAACCTGAGACCACTAAGCTGCAGGAAATCCCAGCCTAGCCAGATGCAAAGGCTGTGTGGCCAGCCCCAGCTCCCTCCGCCAACCCCGCCTAGGCACCATTCACAGGAGTGAAGATGCCATTTTGGACACTGGAGCCCCAGCAGACTTCCACATGGAAGCCAGGGGAATCTAGCCATGTGCCAGAAACAAGGCACCAGCGTTGTGGCCCCATCCCAGCCATCTCCAATTCTTTGAACAGCTCCAGCTGACACTAAGGCCCTGTGAGAGAAAAGATAAGCCATCCCCAGCGTGCCTATCCTCATTTGTAATTCACACAACAGTTAGCATGATAAAATGCGTTGCTATTTTAAGTCACTAGGTTTCGGGGAGGTTTGCAATGCAGCGACTGATACGTGGAGCAACAGTGAAAGACAACAAAGAGTGTACAGATTAAGTCAGGGAGATCCAGAGATAGAGAAATGCTTGGGGTTGGAACAATTAGAAACATCTCATTTCTGATAACAAAGTCTGGGTCCCGAGAAAAGGCTCCAGCAAAAGTGCAGATAAGTTCACCGTATCTGATGTGACGGCTGCAAGAACTGAAGCACTAAGCAGTGGGCTGGGAAAAGAGGCTAGGGCCGATCGGAGAGCATGCTGAGTGCCAAGGAAAGTAACTTCCCAGCTGAACAGGGCTACGAAAACCATCTAGTACAACCCACTTCCTTTTTTCTTTTCTTTCCTACAAATCAGGAAACTTAAACCTAGAGAAAGAAGAGATTTCGGGAGGTCACGTAGCTGGTTGGCACAGGAGTTAATACCAAGGCTAGGGTGTGGGCTCTTTCCCCCAGGAGCCCATACTTGGTTAGGGAAATGGGAGCCCTGCTTTGCGGCTGAATCTAGATAAGCTTTCTCCCCTGGCATCAGATATACCACAGGATATCCATCCTAATAGATCCTGAGAGCCACGGTAGCATTTAAAGCCAGCTGCTTTAACTTGTAGTTGTAAAACGTCTAACATTCTTACCTCATTTCCTTCCTTCACATAAGAAACCGAACTGGACAGACTCTACACCTTTCCGTCTCTGAGCTCTCACCAAACTCTTCTCAAGGTTTTTTGTTGTTGTTGTTTTTTTAAACAACTTCATAGGGATGTAGTTTACATTTCATAAAATCCACTCCCATTTTAGGTGTGCCCTTAAGTGCTTTTTAACATAGAGTTGTGCAACCCTCACCATTGTCCAGTGGTGGAATATTTTCAGGGTCCCAGTAAAATCTCTCTGCACATTCACAGTTAATCCTTGTTCACACTGGGAGTTGCAAACAACAAATAATTTACTTTGTCTTACAAGATTTGCCTTTTGTGCATATTTCAGATAAATGGGACCAGGCAATAAGTGGCCTTTCGTGGCCTGTCTTTGAGGTTCCTCCATGCTATAACATGCATCAGTCCTCATTCCCTTTTACTGATAAACAGTATCCCACTGTATGGATGTATTTTGTTTATCCATTTACCAGTTAGAGGACATTTGAGTTGTTTCCATTCTTTAGCTATGATGAATAAGGTTGCTTCTATTAAGTTTTAAAAGAAGCGAGGATTGCTTATTATAGAGATACCACTTATAGGAGTTTTGGGGGTTTTGAGGGGATTGCTTATTAAAATAAGAAGACACAGGAAAACATGAAGACGAAAATAAATTCGTCATTCAGATACACTCACGCTATTAATATTCCACTTTTTTGTTAAACATGTACATGATTTTTTTCTTTATAATACTAAATCCTACATTTTTTAATAAAATTATTTTCTTTGGGGGGCACCTGGGTGGCTCAGTTGAGCTCAGGTCATGATCCCAGGGTTGTGGGATCGAGACCTGCATCGGGCTCCCTGCTCCCAGTGCTTTAAGCACTGAGCCACCCAGGTACCTCACAGCAGGGTTAGTCTTTGTGAACATCATCTTGTTTCATAGTGTCCTGGGAAGTCCAATTTTGTTAATGTCTATGGCCTGGAAATTTTGAAACAATTTCTACATTTTTTTTTAAAGATTTTATTTATTTATTTGACAGATAGAGATCACAGGTAGGCAGAGAGGCAGGCAGAGAGAGAGAGAGGGGGGAGGAAGCAGGCTCCCCGCCGCGCAGAGAGCCCGATGCGGGGCTCGATCCCAGGACCCTGGGATCATGACCTGAGCCGAAGGCAGAGGCTTTAACCCACTGAGCCACCCAGGCGCCCTAATTTCTACATTTTAATAGAGAAATTATCTGGGTTCATCCAGAGAATTCCTGGGTTGAAGGCGCCCTTTGGGTGAGCTATTTGTAATAAAATCATGGTCCCCTCTTTCCCTCCCTCTCTCTCCATCTACCTCCTGGCCCACCTTCCATTTAGACCAGAGCTCTGAACTTCCTTCCCTGTCCCAGTGATGAAATGAACATGCACTGTGAGTCAAGGTATTCTAAAAAGTAGATGGTCTTGAAACCATAATGTCCCTAAGTAGCACTATTATGATCTATATTAAGTATGAACTTTCAAAGCACAAGATTCAGGTGTGCACACACACAAAAAAAGTAACTTTGACTTTCTATACCAGAACTTAATTTCTCTCTCCAGCTGTGGTTTGCCAATCAGTAAACCTGGTCACTTCAGAGTTTTTCCTCAGTCTCTTTGGGATAAATTAAAGGGGTCAATGTTCTACTTTAGGTTGTATTAGGAAAAATATAAAAAAATATTTCTATCTTCTTTCTAAACAGAGCAAGGATCTTAACATTTTAACTTGCCTCTGAACTGTCTGCCTTGATCTTTCATGTTTTTATTTACAAATGTTAGTCAAACCCAGATTATAAAACTCCTCCAAAGTACTGTTTTTTGAAGACTTGTCCATACGTTTTACCTATTTCTTAACTCACTACTGCTTCTTACATCCCATTCCTTCTTCTTGAATTCAGTTTCCTTCTTCTCAAAATATATGTTTATTATTCATGTACTGAGAGTCTCCGGGCAGTACACTTTTAGACTTCATGTGCTATATTTTACCCTCTGGATTAAATTCGTTTTGCTGCTATAACAAATTACCACAGAGTTATTGGCTTAAAATACAGAAATTTACTCACAGTTTTGGAAGCCAGGAGTCTAAAATTTGTTTCAGCAGACAGGCCAAAATGTCAGAGAGTTGGTTCCTTCTGGAAGTTCTGGGGTGAATCTGTTTTCCTGACTTCTCTAGTGTCTTAAGATTGGCTAAACTCCCCAGCTTATGACCTTTTTCCTGAATCATTCTAATCTCTTGCTTCATCATTAGAAATCCAACTTCCTCCTTAGATCTTTTTGCCTTTCTCTAGTAAGGACTTCTATTACATTTAGGGTCCACCTAGATAATTCAGAATAATCTCCCCATTTCAAGATCTGAATCTTAATCATGTCTGCAAGTTCCTCTTACTATGTAAGGCAATGGTGACATGTTCCAAGGACTAGAGCATGTGGACCTCAAGGATCTACTACTGTTCCACATGTAAAATATATCCATTCCATCCCAACACCTATCAAATTCTGAACTCATTACAACTCAAGTCCAAAATCTCATCTAAATATTATCAGCTCAGAAGTTCCAAATCTTAAAATCCAAATAAGGTATGGGTGAGAATCTGGGTCTGATTCAGCCTCCAGCAAAATGTCTCTCTATTTAGGAATGTATACAACTAGAAAGCAAGTTATCTATTCCCAAAATACAATGGTAGGATGAGCATAGGACAACAATTATGGACATTCACGTTTCAAAAGGGGAAAAGTTTTTTTTAAAAATTTTTAAAAAAAGAAGAAAAGAAAGACATCATTGGTCCCAAGCAATTTTGAAATCCAACTAGGCAAACTCCATTAGCTGCTTGCAGTGCCCAAGAACAGCCCTGTGTGGCTCTCGGCTCTGCCTTCTGGGCCAATAGTTGTACACTCTGAGTTATCCTTTTCTTTTTCTTAAATAAGACGATGTGTTTGCAGTTGAGTTTTGTTTTTTTTTATCAGCCTGTTTACTGTCTGTAGAATTTTTGGGGTCCAACAGCCTTCCTTCATTTAGTCCCATCTGCTCCTTTCTGCCCAAGCTGGCAGTGTTTCTACTGCCATTGTCAAAAACTTTGTTGATCTCTTGTGTGGCCTGAGGATTCACTCTATTAAACAAAAGGCTCTCCCATGGGTCTTAACTGGACAATATCAATTCCATTCTTGGCCTCTGCTGAGATAACTAAGGAGATCCATAAATCATATATCTAATCTCTTCAAAGAGCCCTCTCTGGGATTGAATACTCCAAATTTATGATCCTTTCTTTCCAGATCCTGGCAACAAGTTGTCCAGACACATCCATGACTTTCTCTCCAGACCATAGTTTCCTTACAGTAAATCCTCTAAATTTTTACATCTTTTACCTTGTGGATAGACTGAGAATTTTTCAAATCATCAAGTCCTGGCTCCCTTCCACCTTTTTTAAAAACAGTTCTTCCTTAAATTTATTTCTTATCTCTCAGATTTTGCTAAATATGTGAGAATAAGCCAGTTTGTACCTTCGACACTCTCTGCTAAGTATCTGAGTTCATCCTGTACAAATTCTGCTTTGCATATAACTATAGGATACAGTTCACCTAAGCTTCTAACACTATATACCAAGGATCTTTTTTCCTCTAGTTTTCCATAACATGTATCTCATCTCCCTCACCAGCAGCTCTTTAGCATTTTTATTTCTATCAACATTATGTTTATGATGATTTAAGTCTTCTCTAAGATAATATATACCTTCTCTACCATGCTCCTCACTTCCTTGTGAACCGTTACCAACAGCATCTTTAACATTTATATTTCTACCAACAGTCTCTTTGAAGAAATCTAGAATTTTTCTATCATGTGTCTCAAAATTCTTCCAGCCTCAGTCCATTACTAAATTCCCCAACCAACTGAATGCTTTTAGTATTTCTTACCTGTATACCCTCTAAGTTAGATGACAATTTGTCAGGCTACAGAAGTCTAGTCTTTCTTCAGCACATTGAAGATATTACTCCATTGCATTTCATCTATGTTGTGGCTGATGAGAAATCTCATTTTTATTTCCTTGCATGTACACAGATTTTTCTTTGTGAATTGAAGGTTTCCTCTTTTTCCTTTATATTCTGTATATTTGTTGGCATATTTCTAGGCCTGGATTTCTTTTCATTTATCCTATTTGCAACTCATTCTTTTTCAGTGTAAGGATTTGTACTTTTTTACAGCTCTTTGAAATTCTCAGCCATTTTCATTTTTAATACTGCATCCTCTAGCCCCATTTTTTCCTTCTTGGAAGTCTAATTGGAAGTATATTAAACCATGGGGCACCTGGGTGGCTCTGTCAGTTGAGCATCTGACTCTTGGTTTCTGCTCAGGTCATGATCTTAGGGTTGTGAGATTGAGCCCCACTTCCTGGCTCTGCACTGAGCATGGAGTCTGCTTAAGATTCTCTCTCCCTCGTTCTCCACCCTTCCCCCTCCAAAGATGTATATTAAATACCAAAGGAAACAATCAACAAAACTAAAAGGCAGCCAAAGGAATGGGAGAAGATATTGCAAATGATGTATCAGATAGAGGACTAGTATCCAAAATCTGCAAATAATTTATCAAACTCAACACCCCCCAAAATAAAAAATCCAGTTAAAAAATGGACAAAAAACATGAACAGACATTTCTTTACAGAAAACATACAAATGCCCAACACATGAAAAAATGCTCATCATTCATCATCAGGGAAATACAAATCAAAACCATGATAAGATACCAGCTCACACGGGTCAGAATGGCTAAAATTAACAACTCAGGAAACAACAGATGTTGGCAAGGGCGCAGAGAAAGAGGAACCCTCTTACAGTGTTGGTGGGAATGAAAACTGATGCAGGCACTCTGGAAAACAATGTGGAGGTTCCTCAAAAAGTTGAAAATAGAGCTACCCTACCACCTAGCAGTTGCACTACTGGGTATTTATCCAAAATACAAAAATAGTGATTCGAAGGGGCATGTGCACCCCAATGTTTAAAGCAGCAATGTCCACAGTCACCAAACTATGGAAAGAGTCCAGATGTCCATCGATGGATGACTAGATAAAAAAAATGTGGTGTATATGTGCAATGGAATATTATTCAGAGGTCAAAAAGAATGAAATCTTGCCATTTGCAATGATGTGGCTATAGTTGAGTGTATTATGCTGAGCAAAATAAGTCAGTCAGAGAAAGACAAATACCATATGATTTTACTTATATGTGGAATTTTTTATTTTTATTTTATTTTTTAAAAGATTTTATTTAGGGGCACCTGGGTGGCACAGTCATTAAGTATCTGCCTTTGGCTCAAGTCATGATCCCAGAGTCCTGGGATGGAGACACACATCTAGCTCCCTGCTCAGTGGGAGGTGTGCTTCTCCCTCTCCCTCTCCCCCTGCTTGTGTTCCCTCACGTGCTGTCTCGCTCTCTGTCAAATAAGTCAAATCTTTATCTTTTTTAAAGATTTTATTTATTTATTTGACAGAGAGAAAGAGCATGAGCAAGCAGTGGCGGAGGAGCAGAGGAAGAGGAAAACAAAGGGAGAGGGAGAAGCAGAATCCCAGCTCGCAGAGAGCCCAAAGAGGGGGTCAGTCTCAGGATCCTGAGATCATGACCTGAGCTGAAGGCAGATGCTTAACCAACTGAGCTGCCCAGGCACCCCTAGAAGTTTTTTTTAAGACTGATTGACTGATTTTAGAGAAAGAGCATGCGCAGGTCAGAGGAGGGACAGAGGGAGAGAAAAACCCAAGCGGATTCCACACGGAGAGCAGAGCCAGACAGAGGGTTTAATCCCAGGGCGTGGCCCGGAGATCATTACCAAGAGTCAGATGTTCAACCGACTGTGCCACCCAGGTGGCACTTTCTCCCATAAGTAGAATTTAAGAAACAAAACAGATGAACATAGGGGAAGGGAAGGAAAAATAAAATAAGATTAAAAAAAAGAGAGGGAGACAAACCATAAGAGACTCTTAACTACAGGGAACAAACAGGGTTGCTGGAGGGGAGAGGGTGGGGATGGGGTAATTGGGGGATGGGCATTAAGGAGGGCACTTATAATGAGCACTGGGAGCTATATGCAAGTGATGAATCACTAAATTCTACCCCTGAAACTAATACTACACTATATGTTAACAAACTTGAAGTTAAATAAAATTTTGAAAGGAAAATAAATACAGTAAAATAAAATTGAAATCCTATAACCAAAAAAAGTATATTAAATCCTCTCGTTCTATCCCTTTTTCTTTTAACCTCTTAATTTGTTACGTTTCTTTATCTCTTTGTGCTACATTTTCAGTAACTTCCTTAGCTCTAGCTTCCTTTTGTTTTTTTTTTTTGAGTTTACTCTTCTGCTAGATTTTATATGCTATTTAACTTTTAAGTTGAGTTTCTAATTTGAATAATTACATATTTTGTATTATTAGAACTTATGCTTTTTTTATTTTCCAATCTGCCCTATCCCTTGTGGTAGTTCCTTGTACCTTTTTTTTTTTTCTACCATGGTTTATTTTTGTGTGTGTTTTATAGTTTGGAATGATGAAATCAAGTTCCTTGGAATTTTTTTTTTAAGATTTTATTTATTTATTTGACAGACAGATCACAAGTAGGCAGAGAGGCAGGCAGAGAGAGAAGGGGAAGCAGACTCCCTGCTGAGCAGAGAGCCCAATGCTGATGCCAGGCGCTCAATTCAAGGACCCTGGGATCATGACCTGAGCTGAAGGCAGAGGCTTTAACCCACTGAGCCACCCAGGTGCCCAGTTCCTTGGAATTTTATCTGTGTGAATTTCTTGAAACCTAGTGTATAGTTTCTTAGGGCTGCCACAGCAAATTACCACAAACTAGGCAGCTTATACAACAGAAATTTATTCTCGCAGGGTTTAGGATGTCAGGAGTCTAAAATCAAAATGTCCACAGGGCCATGCTTTCGCTGAAGCTCAGGGGAAAATCCTTCCTAGCCTCTTCCAGTTTCTTGTGGCTCATGGTATCTCTTAGCTGTGGCAGTGTGACTTCAGTCTCTGCCTCCATATTCACATGGCTTCTTCGTTTACCTGTGTGTGTATCCCTGTGTTGTTTCTTCTCCCAAGGATAAGGATACCAGTCATTGGATTGAGGGCCCACTCTGCATTCAAGGTGATTCATCTTGGGATCCTTAATCATATCCACAAAGATCCTATTTCCAAGGAAGGCACATTCTGAGGTTACAAGTGGACATAAATTTTAAGGACTCACTCTTCAACCACCACACCTAAGATTTAATTAATTATGTTCTGTCAATCAAAATTTGCTTTTGATTTCAGAACCCCAAAGACCTACCAATTTGGGATCATTTTAACCTAAAATTTCTCCTTGGATTTTTTTCTTTTTTCTTTTCTTTTTAATTTCTATTGATTGGTTGATTGATTGCCCCACAGAGGCCTATGTGAAAATGGGCCATTATGAATTCTCAATCAGATCCTTTCCATCCCCTGCGGAACACTGTCCACACAGGCAACATCTCTCCTATCTTTCGTGAGATGGGTTGTTTTCTAGGTTTCTGTTCAGAGTGCCAGTCGGGATCTGGTTCATTTTTATGGTATTCTATTTTTTTATTATACTTTTTAATTGTAGTATAATTGACACATAATATTATATTAGTTTCAAGTATATAACAGTGATTTGACAATTCTTTACATTATATAATGCTCACTACAATAAGTGTAGTTACCATCTGTCACCATACAAAGTTATTACAATATTATCAACTATATTCCATATGCTGTACTTTCATCTCCATAACTTATTTGTTTTATAACTGGAATTTTTTATCTCCCAATCACTTTCATCTATTTCACCCATCCTCCTCACCCTTTCCCCTCTGGCAACCACTAGTTTATTCTCTGTTTTTAATGAGTTTATGTTTGTTTTTTGTTTGCGTGTTTCTTATTTGTCTGTTTGCTCATTTGTTTTGTATTTTAGGTTCTGTATGTAAGTGAAACCATATGGTATTTCTCTTTTTCAGTCTGACTTATTTTGATTAATAGAATACCTTCTAGATCCGATGAGGGGACCAGGTTTTATTTCAGTGTTCCTGTTCTGACCTCACACCTTGCTTTGGTTCTAAGCTTTATTTCCCAGCCAAAGAAAAGTTTGACTGTAATGCTGAATAACCACTCTAGTCTCTTACTTTCTTATAGTTTTGTAGCCTCAGAGATTGTCTTCACTTTCCCACCAGCTCAGCTGTGCATATCAAAAATTTATGTATCACTGAAGGATACCAAATAAGATGTGAACAAATAAGAGACATGTAATTATGTTAGATTGGAAAAGCAACATGAGGAAGGTATTAATTATTCTTCAGTTAACTCACAAATTTATTTCAATGCCAGTAATTTTTTTTTTAATTTTGAAATGAGACAAACAGTTCTGAGTTCATATGGAAAAATAAATAAGAATAGCCTGGAAAGCTCTAAAACAATAGGACCCTATAGTAGATATTTAAACACATTATACTGCTAGTAGTTAAAAGTGTATTCTTCCATGGAAGACAGACAAACTGAATAGAAAGCCCAGAAATATTCCAAAATACACAAGGAAATTTAGTATGTGACAAAGGTGCTGTCTCCAATTGATATGGGAAAGATGGCCTGTGTAGTATTGGTGTTGAGACAACTGATCTGAAAAAAATAAAGTTGTGCTTGTACCTTAATCAGAATAAACTCCAAGTAAAACTAAGTTTTAAATTTTAAAATGGAACTATTTTTATTTGTAAGGGTTCTTTATGCATATTCTGGATAATCCTACAAATCAATAAAAGACAACTCGATAAAAAATGGTTGAAAGACTTGAGCAGATGCCTCATAAAGTAAGATGTCTAATTGGCTAATGAATACATGGAAAAATGCTGACTTTCATTAGTCCTAAGGGAAAGGAAAATTATACCTGCAATGAAACACCACTACAAGTCCACTAGAATGGTTCAAATGAAAAAGACCGATAACACCGAAAGTTGGAGATGATGTGTAGCAACCAGGATTCCCATTCTCTGCTGGTGGATGTGTAAGTTGACACCATCACGTGGTAAAACTGTTGGATGGCACCCACTAAAGCTGAACTTTTATCTACTTTGTGACGTAGTAATGTCCCTCTTAGGTACATACTCAACACACACGAATTTGTGTGCTCACCAAAGACAAATGTAAGAATGTCCACAGTAGGTATAAAGTTAAAAGATTTCCTTCCACTTTTGTCCTTCATCTGTTCTGGGTTTCTTAAGATATAAGATAAATTTATCTTTATTATTCAATCCTTGCTACTCAGAGTATTGTACTGCCACCACCAGCAAAAGCAACATCTAAGAGCTTATTAGAAAAACAGAATCTCCTGGGGTGCCTGGGTAGCTCAGTAGGTTAAACCTCTGCCTTGAGCTCTGGTCATGATCTCAGGGTCCTGGGATCGAACCCCACATCAGGCTCTCTGCTCAGCAGGGAATTTGAAAAGCCATAGTTTAAGCCATGGTTAGTCAGATATTCTCTTCTGTGTAGCTAAAATCATTCCAACAGATACAGACATAACCCCAAACCTCCTTCCCTTGCTGAATTTTTTATTGGCTACCATGTTATATATGTCAGTTTGCACACTTCTCTTTGCTCCAGCAAACATCTATACATATATATTTGCAGTAGTATCTCATTGTTTTAATTTGCATTCCCTTGATTACATTTGTTGTGAAGTATCTTCTCACAATTAACTTCTCATATGTTTATTTGCCATCTTTGGTGAGGTGTCTGTTAAGGTCTTTGGCCCATTTTTTAATAAGATTGTTTTTTTTTGTTGTTGTTGAGTGTTAAATGTTCTTTGTATATTTGGGGTAAGAGTCCATGATATAGTTTCCCTATTCCAAGTATTTTCTTCCAGTCTATAGCTTGTCTTCTAATTCTCTTGAGATTGTCTTTCACAGAGCATAAGTTTTTCATTATAACAATGAAGTCCAGCTTATCAATTATTTCTTTCACAGATTGTGCCTTTGGTGTTATATCCAAAAAGTCATTGTCATATGCAAGGTCATCTAGGTTTTCTCCTATGTTATCTTCTAGGAGTTTCATTATATTTGGATCTATGAACCATTTTGAGTTAGCTTTTGTGAAGGTTGTAGGGTTTAGGTATTGTTTTGGGGGAGTTTTTTTGTTTTGTTTTGTTTTTTGGTTTTTTGTTTTTGCCTGTGGATGTCCCATTGTTTCAGCACTGTTTGTTGAAGAGATTATCTTTGCTCCATTGTATTGCCTTTGCTCCCTTGACAAATATCAGCTGACTATACTTATCAGGGTCTATTTCTGGAATCTCTGTGCTGTTCCACTGATCTGTTGTCTATTCTTTTACCAACCCCACAATGTCTTGTTTACCATAGCTTTAGAGGAAGTCTCGAAGCCAGGGAGCATCACTCTTCCAATTCTGTTCTTTTCCTTCAAAGTTATACTGGCTATTCTGAATCTTTTGCCACTCCATATAAACTATAGAATCAGTTTGCTAGTGTCTGCAAAATAACTCGCTGATATTCTGATTGGGAGTGCATTTAATTTATAAGTAAAATTGGGAAGAACTGACATCTTGACAATATTGAGTGTTCCTAGACGTGAACATGGAATCTCTCCATATTTTTAGTTCTCTTTTCATCTAATTCTGTAGTTTTCCTTATACAGATCTTGCACATATTTTGTCAGATTTATTCTTATATATTCTTAAGTATTTCAGTTTGGGGGGTTCTATTATGAACAGTATTGTTTATAGATTTCAAATTCCAGTTGTTCAATGCTGGCATATAGGAAAATGATTGACTTTTGTAGATTAACCTTGTATCTTGCAACCTTGCTATAATCGCTTTTTAGTTCTAGAAGTTTTTTTGTCTATTCTTTTGAATTTTCTATATAGACAATTTTGTTATCTGTAAACAAGTCAGTTTCATTTTTTCCTTCCAAATCTGTATACCTGTATTTCCTTTCCTTGTTTTATTAAAATAGCTAGGACTTCCAGTATGATGTTGCAAGGAATGTTAAGAGGGAACATCTTTGCCTTGTTACTGATCTTAGTAGGAAAACTTCTCATCATTAAGTATGATGTTACCTATAATGACTGTTGATATTCTTTATCAAGCCGAAGAAGTTCCCTTTATTTCTAGTTTTCTGAGAGTTTTTCTCATGAATGGGTGTTGAATTTTGTCAAGTGCTTTTTCTACATCTCTCAACAAGCTCATGTGAGTTTTCTTTTACATCCTGTTGATGTGCTGGATTACATTGGTTGATTTTTGAATGTTGAACCAGCCATGCACACCTAGAATAAATCTCACTTTTCACAGTATATGAATTTTCCTATACATTGTTGGATTTGATTTGCTAATTTTTTGAGGATTTATATATATATGTGTCTATGTTCATGAGAGATATTAGACTGTTGTTCTCTTGTATGTCTTTGTCTGAGTCTGGTATTAGGGTAATGCTAACCTCATAGAATAAGGAAACATTCCTCCTGTTTCTGTTTTCTGAAAGAATTTATAGACAACTGGTGTAATTTATTCCTTCATGTTTGTTAGCGTTCACCCATGAACCTATCTGGGCCTAATGTTTTCTATTTTATAAGTTAATTGATAGGTTTTAAGCCTATCCCTTTTCTAATATATGCACTAAATGGCATAAATTTGTCTCTAAGCACTGCTTTCCCTGAATCCCACAAATTTTGATAAGTTGAATTTCTACTTTCATTTAGTTCAAATGTTTTTGACATTTTCTTGTGGTTTCTTCTTTCACCCAAGTGCTTTGTAAAAGTGTATTGTTTAATTTCTAAGTATTTTAGAGTTTTTCACCTATATTTTATTATTGATTTTTAGTTGTGCTCTGAGAACATGCATTGAATAATTTAGATTCTTTTAATTTTGTGGAGGTGTGTTTTATAGCTCAGACTGTGATCTATCTTGGTGAATGTTCCATGTGAGTTTGAGAAGAACATTTGTTCTGTTTTTGTTGGATGAAGTAGTCTGTGGATGTCATTTATATTTGGTAGATCAAAAGTGCTATGTTTTTAATGATATCTTTGCTTGATGAAGCTCTCCATTTCTGATAGACTGCCAATAAAGTCTCCAACTATAACAATTAATTCACTTATTTCTTGTGGCAGTGCTGTAAGTTTTTGCCTCGTGTATTTTGACATTCTTTTGTTAGATGCATACACTTTAAGGATTGTTATGTCTTCTTGGAAAATTGACCTCTTTATCAATATGTAATTCCTTACTTTACCCCTGATAATTTTCTTCTTCTGAAGTCTGCTCCTTTGGAAATTAAAGTAGCTACCACAGCTTTCTTTTGATTAATGTTAGCATGGTATAACTTTCTCCACCCCCTTTGCTTTCCCATTTTTTTACTTT
The DNA here is from genome assembly GCF_902655055.1 of Lutra lutra. Lineage (NCBI taxonomy): Eukaryota > Metazoa > Chordata > Mammalia > Carnivora > Mustelidae > Lutra > Lutra lutra. The sequence continues at coordinate 183,178,106 of NC_062278.1, read as the reverse complement.
TAATCTGTATATGTCTTTATACTTAAAGTGGGTTTCTTACATATGACATATAGATGGGTCTTGTTTTTAGATTCACACTGAAAATCTCTTATTTGGTGTATTTAAACAATTGATAGAGCAGTTATTGATATAGTTGGATTAAAATTTATTCCATTACTGATTTTGATTTGTTGCCTTTTTCTTTGTTCCAGTTTTTTCTCTTCTACTCTTTTGCTTTTTGTGATTCTAGTTAAGCATATTACATAATTCAGTTGTCCCTCTTTTCTTAGCACATGAATTATACTCCTTTTAAAAAATATTTTTAGTGCTCGCCCTACGATTTGCCCTACACATTTACCACTAATCCAAGTCCACTCTTAAATAACCCTATACTGCTTCATAGGTAGTGCAAGTACTTTATAATAATAAACTATTCCTAATGTCCTCCTCCCATTCCTTGTATTATGGCTGTCATTTATTTCATTTATACATAGCTCTAAGCATCTGATACATTATTACTATTACTTTATTTATTTATTTTTAAAGATTTTATTTATTTATTTATTTATTTATTTATCTGTTTGACAGGGAGAGACACAGTGAGAGAGGGAACACAAGCAGGGGGAGTGGGAGAGGGAGAAGCAGGTTTCCCACTGAGCAGGGAGCCCAGTGTAGGCCTCCATCCCAGGACCCTAGGATCATGACCTGAGCAGAAGGCAGACATTTAATAACTGAGCACCCCAGGTGCCCCTATTGCTATTATTTTAAACACACAACTGTTTTTTTAGGTCAGTTAAGAATAAGAGAAGTGAAGTTTTTATTTTACCTTATACCTTCTCTGATAGTCCTCCTTTGTTTATGCAGATCTGATTTTTTTTCTTACTTGTATCATTTTCTTTCTCCCTGAAGAAATTCTTTTAACATTTCTTGCAGGGCAGATCTACTGGCAACAAATTCTCCCAATTTTTGTTTTTCTGAGAAGGTCTATTTCTTTTCTTTTCTTTTTTTTAATGATTTTATTTATTGGGGCACCTGGGCTGCTCCATCGTTAAGTGTCTGCCTTCTGCTCAGTTGTGATCGTAGAGTCCTGGGATAGAGCCCTGTGTCAGGAAAACTGGTCAGCAGGAAGCCTGCTTCTCCCTCTCCCACTCCCCCTGCTTGTGTTCCCTCTCTCGCTGTCTCTCTCTGTCAAATAAATAAACACAATCTTTTTAAAAAAAAAAGATTGTGTTTATTTGACAGAGAAAGAGAGAGATAGCGAGAGAGGGAACACAACAGAGGAAGTGGGAGAGGGAGAAAGAGGCTTCCCACTGAGCAGGAAGCCCTACATGGGGTTCGATCTCAGGACCCTAGGATCATGACCTGAGCCAAAGGCAGACACTTAATGACTTAGCCACCCAGGTGCCCCCTCCCCTTCACCTTTGAAAGACAATTTATGGGGTTACAAAATTCTAGATTGGTAAATTTGTTCTCTAAAATCTTGAAGTATCTCCAGAGCCTAGAATCAGCAAAAGGAAACACAAATGCAAAGACACAGAAGCAAGTAAGACCCAGCAATGGTAGAGGCCCTGATGGAAAGCCAGTAGGGCTGGAGCAAGCCCCAGAATGGATGCAGTCAGACCTGCGGTCACATCATCCTAGAGTTAGATGCTATGGTAAGGGGTTCAGACTTACTTAAAGAACCATGAAAGAGGGGCACTTGGGTGGCTCAGTCAGTTAAGCCTCCAACTTTTGACCTCAGCTCAGGTCTTGAGCTCGGGCCCCACACTGGGCTCCATGCTGGGTGTGGAGTCTCCTAAACAACCACCACCACCACCACCACAACAACAACCACACTAACAAAAACCATGATGACTCACTGAAGAGTTTTAAGCAGGGGAGAAATAAGATTCAATTTACGTTTTGTTTTGTTTTGTTTTAAGTTATCCCGCCTTAAAAATTGGAAGAAGGCCTGGGAAGAAATAAGGAGATTAATTAGAAGGTAATTACTATTGCATGTAAGCCGTAGAACGGTCACATCATATAATGGGGGTGGTGGTGGGTGGTGAGGTTGGCACAAGTAATAGGGAATACAATAGGAATGAGGCTATTAAGAACTTAGCAAGGTTTGGCCTTGTCAAGCAATCATGACTGGCAATTCAGAAGGAGAGAACTGGACAGATGCCAATCATTTTTGGGAAGCAGCTTTGACAGAATTTGCTAATTCTCTGGATATAGGAGATGAAAAAGACAGCCTTCTAAAATGGCTGCCAGTAATCCTGGCCTCCTGGTATTCCAGCCCTTATATAATCCTCTCCTCTTGAATGTGAATAAGATGTAATGACTTGCTTCTAAGAAGAAGAACAAGATAAACTGACAGAACATCACTTCTGAAATTAGGTTGTATAAGACTGACTTTCGTATTGCTGTGTCCTCTCTGACTCTTCTTATAGTCTTGTGCTGATAGAGAGGGCCACCTGGCAAGGAACTGGGGGTATCCTCTGACCAACAGGCAGCAAGGTGACCTGAAAGAAACTGCATTCTTCCAGCAGCCATGTAAGTGAGCTTGCAAGTGCATCCTTCCCCAGTTGAGTCTTCAGGTGAGATCACTGCACTGAACCAATAATTCATGGGAGCCCTATGAAAGCCTGGGAAGCAGAGGACCCAGCTAAGCTGTTCTGGATTCATGACCCACATAAATGATGAGACTGTATGTGCATTATCTTATGCCACCGAATTTTGGAATTGTTTGTTGTGCACAACAGACAAAAAATAGAAAACAGATTAACTAATGCAGGAGGTGAGGGAAATAGGGACATCAAGGATGATTCCCACCTAATTTCTGGCTTGAGCAAGTGAGTGTCTAGAGCCAGAACTCCAAGACAAGAAAATTATTTCCGGGGTGAAGGGAGCATATAAATAAGCATTTTGGGTATTAAACATCCAAGTGAGGAATTGGGTGATGCATAGATATAGTATCTGGAACCCCTTTTCCATGATGTCAGAAGTTGTACTTTTCCACCAATCAGAGCAGTGAAATCCAAAACTTGGGTTTGGACTCAGGGGAAGGAGGTAAGTCAGTGGAGTTTAAGAAAATGAAGTCTTCTGTTTGGTCAAGCCTAACTGTCCCAAGTACCATTTGGGTGTTTGAGGCTAAAACCATCAGGTACTACTTCAGTGTTACTTTGCCTTATTTTACCTTTGTTGCATGTATCCTCCTTGAGGAAGAGGAGAGGTGGCCAGAGAGAGTTTGGAAATTTCTATTTCACTGGGCCACAAAGCAACACAATGGTGGCCATTTCTAAACCTGAAAGCCTAAGCCCCGAGCCTTACCATAGCTCAGTGCTTCTCAATGGGACCCCCGTGCTGGCACTTGGCCCAGGACAATTCTTGTCATGCTAGTCCTGAGGATTTTAAGAGGGTTAATGCATGTCAGTAGAACCCACCAGTCACTGTGACAACCCAAAACATCCTTCTCACAATTCCAGATGCCTCCTACTGGGATGATACCTTGTCGTTGTTGAGAACCAATTGACTATTGGTGCTCACTCGACTGCAACATCTCAGCCCACACTTCGACCTTGCACCCTGCTGTTTCTATGTGCCTTCTTGGCAAGAGGTTCCAGGATATTAAACATTCTCATTTCTAGAATTTTAAATACAGTAGATTCCCAAATAATTAAAATGTAATGTTAATATAAGAATGATTTGGAATATAATTGAATTTTAGATGATTTATATGTCAACATGAAATCTGGTAGAAACTCAGAGACATTGTTATATCTGGTCTTTGTGCTGTGGCCATGCCAAAAAGCAAGTTAGTAAAATGTTGGCTGTCGGTTCATAGTGAATAATAACAGCATGTGTCCTAATGCTTCAGATTTGTGACTAGAGATGCCCTGAAAGAATACTTTGAAAATTCAGAACCTTGATCTGGTGATTGTAGCTGATAGGGTCTCAGAAGACTCTATTCCTACACTGGGTGGTAAAGTTGTTACTCTGTGTCAAATCCACATCAGAAAGAAAAAAAAAAAAACATTCGCATTTATGTATTTGTGATATGCTGCATTTTATCATACTGATTATCACAGAGCTTTTATTGGACACCTATTGTGAGCCAGGCACTGTGCTAGTTTCTTTGAATGCATTTTTTAATTTAATGCCCACAAAAATGCCTCTGTGGAGAGCAGTATCATCATTCCCATTTTGCATGTAAGGACATGAAGGCTCAAATTGTGCAACTTGCTCAGGATCACTAAGCCAGTGGGGGACAGAGTCAGATTTGAAACCCAGACTTTGAAATTTATTTTATAACTTCTTTAGCCTACATGGATCTGGCGTGATTTTGTCCAACAGATATCCACCAAGTGTCAGGGCCTGCATTGGGAAAACAGAACAGAGATGCTCTTGCCTGCTTGGATGTCTAGATGGATGCACGGGTGTGTGGAAAGATGGATAAAAATAAATCATGGGGAAAATGCATAGAAAAATGAGATGAAGAGAGGGGTGGAAAGGGAGGGTAAGTGAATGAGTGACTGAATGAAGAAGTAACCGAGAAAATGGAGTGGTATGGGAGGGAATGAATGGATGGATGAACAGGTGGGTGGAAGGATGAATGCATGAATGAGGAAGAGTATTTGAGGCTGAACTCCCTAAAGCCTACGCTCCAGGCTCCGGGCGGCTGGCGGGTGGGCGGACGGGCGGCTACTCCACACAGTACGGTAGGCGCGGGCTGCTCCTCCTCGAGCCGGGCTTGCGCCTCCTCCCCTCCCGCCCCCTCCTCCTTCTCCTCCTCCGTCGCCCGCCCGCCCGCCCGCCGACTGCCCGGACCCCAGTCCCCGGCGGGCGGGCGGAGAAGGCGGCCGCCCGCGTTATTGCGCTCGCCCCGCCGCCGCCCGGCGAGCCGCGATGCGCACAGGGGCCGCGCCGCCCCGGGGCCGCCGCCGCCGCCACCGCGCCGCACCATGAAGCTCCGCAGCAAGGCGGCGGCGCTGCTCCTGCTCGCGCTGGCAGCGCTGCTGCTCGCGCTGCTGTCCCTGCGCGCCGGCCGCGCCGAGCCCCCCGCGCCCCCCGCGCCCCCCGCGCGCCCCGCGTCCGTCCCGCAGCGCCACTCCGCGCCGGCCCCCGAGCGCCTCCCGGGCCCGGGCGCCCCCCCGGGGGCCCGCCCGCGCGCTCGGCGGCGCCGGCCCCCGCGTCCGCGCCCCCCGAGCCGGCCGCCGGGGCGCCGCGAGCCTGGAGAAGTTGGCGAGGTGAGTCGTGGCAGCCCCAGAATCCCTGCTGGGGACCCGTGTCTCGCTCCCTCCGCCCGTGTCAAGTCCAGGGGAGGCTTTGGGCTGGAGGGACAGACTCCAGGTTCTCCCGCGCGCCTCCCGGTAGTATATTTTGCCCCGCCAGAGCTGAAGAACCACCTTTGTGGAGTCCTGTTGACAGCGCAGTGCTGATAATCACGTACATTTTTGAAAGAGAAGTGCCAAGGAGGGTGGTTTATATATTACGGTTGTTTTTTTTTTTTTTAACAGAGCAAGACGTGTGTTTGCGTTCTTGCAAACATGAGCCCTTTGTTTAATTTTTCCAAAGCCATCACGATTCAAGAATGCTTTATCTAATTCTCATGTTTCACAGGAGAATTTTTACCAAAAACTTAGATGTGATTGAGTTGGAAAAGTTAGATGTTTACCAAACACTAGCCACCTCTCCTGGAACCTTGAATCGCACTGTGCTTAGAACAGAAGGGGCACTCGACCTAGGTTTATTTAAAAAAAAGAAGTTTTCTTCCTGGAAGAAGCGATGCGTGGCACGGGAAAGAGAGAGCGACGGTTTCCCTGTTCCGCGTTGTTTCAGATTCAAGTACGGTGGAAGCGTCTTACAGGGCAGAAACATCTTAACCTTTGACATGGTGTTTGATGTTCTCTTTCTCTGCACGGAGCTTAACCCGCCACAGCTTTTCATCAGAGCGTTTTATCTTTGTCCTTAGGGTTGCTGGACCGCCCCAGGTTAGGGATTTGCGTTCATTTCCTTTGTTGTGGAGAGCTTTTTAACAATCCCCTTTTCTTGCCGCGGTTCTGTTTCCTCTGCCTATTGGAAGCTGGTGATGTTTGTAACTGCCCTTGCTGTCTCTGCTGTGCTGGGCTCCTTCATTACTTGAAATGAGTTGAAGAATTCTTTTTGGCCCTAATGACTAAATCTGTTTTGGCGCTTTTACTGTAACTAAGAGAAAAGACACAAAACCTCAAGAAGTAGCTGTGTCAGCTTTTGGTTCTCCTCTGCCTCATCATAAAAGTACAGATGGGTACTGACAAGTTTGAGAGGGAGAAAGAAACCCAATGATCATCTATAGAGTCACTTTTAAGTATTTAGAACCATTTACGAGCTCTTGTGAATGTATACATACTTTAAACTCAGGATATTTCTGTTAGGAGCTGGGGTTTCTTACAATGTGTTGCCCTAAGGTGGAACTGCAAGTTTCCTAGGGTTTGTAAGTAGAAGGGACAACGCCTAAGACAGTGACAACTGACATCATTTAACTTAGCTAACCTTTCACCAGGCATCCTCCTGACAGCAGTCCACAAAAGTAGTCCTTGTTAACACTTACTGTACACACATTAACCATGTCATCTGCATCATGGCCCTATGATGGGGGTTCCTGAAGTGTAGTCTTTGAAAGAGCTTGCGGCAACAGTGTCACCTGAGGCCTGGGTAGAAATGCAGATTCTAGGGCCCCACCCCGGCCCCAGGAAATTAGAAGCCATGGGAGGGTGAGGTCAGTAATCTGTGTCCTAGCAAGCCCTCCCATTGTTTCCAACACACACCAGCGTTTGAGAGCCTGTTCTATGAAGTAAGCACTAATTATTATTGTTCCCATTTCACGGTTGAGGAAAGTAATGCCTGAGGTTTAGCCGTTTGTCCAAGGTTCATAGGTCACTTGTGGTTGATAAGGGTAAAGATTCAGGTGGTCTGGGCCCGGTTGACTCTTACCTGCTATGCTGATGTCATAACACTAACTAGTCTTGCCTGCTTTTCGTGGTTTTCCTGAGATTTCTCTAAAGAAACATCATAGATTTTTACAACGGTCTCATTCTTCAAGGTGTTGGGAACATAGGGCAGCATCTTCTTGTCTCTATCTGAACAAATTGGCTCTGACTAGGAAGAGATCATGAGCAGAATCCAAATGGATGTTTTAGGGAAGGACTATTCCATGAGCAACAGTACCTCCTGAAGCCATTTTTCTTTTGAACATATCTCTTATATTATCAATGAAGTCGTGGCCAACACCATAGGAATATAGAACAAAATTTTTAAAACTCGGGAAAGAGCGAATAACAAAAAAGCCACAGGAATTCTGAAGCTTAGATGCAGAAAGATGAAAGTCCAGTGTCCTCTGGAGAAGTTGACATTTCCTGAGACTTAATAATGTTGTTTTTTTGGTTTTTTGTTTTTATACTACCTGGACAGAAATGGCAGCAGACGATACCGAGACAATGAGGGAACGGGAGGGAAGATCTCTGCATGGACTCCTTTATTGCTCTTCTAACCCTGCTTGGGTTAAATTTTTGTGGTTTAGGAGGCATTTCATTTTAGGGAGGGAAAAGAAAGCCTCGTGTTTTCAGAAACCGGGTGCTTTAATCTCGTTACGTGGCTAGAATCCAGAAGAGATGAAGGTTACGTGATCTCATTTCTCGGCCTGGGGAGTAGTCAGCAGCAAGCGTGGAGTTGGATGGGATACAGTCCACCACCTGCTGACCATCCGTGGCCCGGGCTGCCTTACCTCCCCCGGGGTACTGCTGTTAAGTCAAGTCCTGCCACGTCAGCGCAGGAAACATAGCCCTCTCCTTCCACATCTTGTTTTCATTTTAGAGAAGTTTCCAGGGACTTGCCTAGTTAGCAGACAGACCCTACAATTTTATAACTAGTCATTTGTATGCAATCTGTCCTGCGGTGGCCTCTCCTCTCTATAAATATAAAGCCCAGAGGTAAGGTCTGAGCTTTTAGGTCAAGGGTGGGATCTGGAAATGGACACCACAATATAAGTAGCCGGTCCAAGTGCACAAGAGAAATGAAATCTTCCTTTATTTTGGTTTATTGGTGATTTACACCTGGCTGACTTCCAGAGAGAATATGAAACGACTTTTAGTAAAAAACATATATAATAAGGCCATTGAAATCATCCTAAAACATGAGAAGTCATAAAGGAGAGGAGGAAATAAGCACTGTTTGTCAAAAACTGAGCCACTATTGTTATGAGAGTTAAGTATTAAATTTAGCTCCAAGCTTCCTGGCAGCCATGTCAAAAAGGGAATCATGATAGGCTGCCTTATTTTCACTGAATGTTTAGAGGAAAAATTTATCAGGAAGAGATGATTTGGTTTTCATGGAAATGAATTCTAAAAAGGATTTTACCGGAGAGTAAACTTAAATAGGCTGTATCTCCAAGTTGCTTCTGAAAACTCCTCTTTGAGCCTCTGTATGGAAAGACAGTTGAATATAACTGCTAATCAGTGCAATGTAAAAAAGAATTTGGCATCCAGAGGCCAGAAAATTGGGTTCTAATCCCAAGCCATTTCACCTTAATTTCTTCATCTGTAAACTGAGCAAATCAATCCAAAAGTTTTCCAAGATCTCTTCCAGCTCTGACATTTGATGATCCTGTATGTGATGAGATCATCCAGTTTAGCTGTAAAATCCCAACAATGAGTATTGCTTAGCCCTTTGTGCTGTCTCTTGCAAAATCAGTTTCTCATTTATTGGCTCTATCCTAGAACTCCTACTGATTACTCAATCTCAACCCTCTCCTGAACTTTATTCTTTTTCTTTTTGCATTGGCCTGGGTATTGCTGTTTTCTCTTAAAATATGGTTTCTAAGGGAGACTTAGGATACCTCTAAGCTCTGTGGAGGTCCTCTGCCATTTTATTCCACAGTCATTCAACAGATGTTTATTGCACATATATTCTGGACCAGACACTCACTGTACAGTGGTGAAAGGAGTTGTTGCCCTCCCAGAATTTGGGGAGGTGGGGTTGAGGAGACAATAGAGAAACACGTTTACACTTGGCAGCCTCCCCAGCTGTTCCAATGAGAGGAAGCGTGTTTACTCGCTCATCAAGAGACACCATTTCCTGCAGTTCCCTTTGGTATCTGAGATAAGTCTGCTCAGCTTTATTCAGTTCAAGCCTGAATAAAGGTCTCCCTTAAGAGGGATGGTGTTATATAGCAAAATGCCAACCCTGAAGCGATCCTATAATTAGCTGGTAGCCCCAGAGCATATTAAAGCTCTCCAGAACTTAGGTACCACCTCTGATATTATGTACTCTGATTCTTGTTTCTGTTCACATTCATTTTTGTTCATTGGTCCATGATTCCATCTTTTATTGATCAGCAAGTCATATTGGTTCTATGTCAACATATATCCCTAGGTACCTGGGAGGCACAGTCGGTTAAGCGTCCAACTCTTGGTTTCAGCTCAGGTCATAATCTCAGGGTCTTCAGATCAAGCGTCACCTGAGGCTCCCTGCTCAGCAAGGAATCTGCTTGAGAGTCTCTCTCCCTCTTTCTCTAAAATAAATAAGTAAATCTTAAAAAAAAAAAAAAAGGTGTGTGTGTATGTATGTGCATGTGTATGTATGTATCCCCATTTCCATGCTTACCACTGTCTTCTAAACACCACCTTTTTTTTTTTTTGAGCTTTAATTTTTATTTTTTCAGCATAACAGTATTCATTATTTTTGCACCACACCCAGTGCTCCATGCAATCTGTGCCCTCCACAATACCCACCACCTGGTGCCCCCAACCTCCCACCCCCCACCCCTTCAAAATTCCCAGATCGTTTTTCAGAGTCCATAGTCTCTCATGGTTCACCTCCCCTTCCAATTTCCCTCAACTCCCCTCTCCTCTCCATCTCCCCTTGTCCTCCATGCTATTTGTTATGCTCCACAAATAAGTGAAACCATATGATAATTGACTCTCTCTGCTTGACTTATTTCACTCAGCATAATCTCTTCCAGTCCCGTCCATGTTGCTACAAAACTTGGGTATTCATCCTTTCTTTCTTTTTTTTTTTTTTTTTTTTTTTTTTTTTACAGCTTTATAAACATATATTTTTATCCCCAGGGGTACAGGTCTGCGAATCGCCAGGTTTACACACTTCACAACACTCACCATAGCACATACCCTCCCCAATATCCATAACCCCACCCCCTCTCCCAACCCCCTCCCCCCATCAACCCTCAGTTTGTTTTGTGAGATTAAGAGTCACTTATGGTTTGTCTCCCTCCCAATCCCATCTTGTTTCATTTACTCTTCTCCTACCCCCTCAACCCCCCATGTTGCATCTCCTCTCCCTCATATCAGGGAGATCATATGATAGTTGTCTTTCTCCGATTGACTTATTTCGCTAAGCATGATACCCTCTAGTTCCATCCACGTCGTCGCAAATGGCAAGATTTCATTTCTTTTGATGGCTGCATAGTATTCCATTGTGTATATATACCACATCTTCTTTATCCATTCATCTGTAGATGGACATCTAGGTTCTTTCCATAGTTTGGCTATTGTAGACATTGCTGCTATAAACATTCGGGTGCATGTGCCCCTTCGGATGACTATGTTTGTATCTTTAGGGTAAATACCCAGCAGTGCAATTGCAGGGTCATAGGGTAGTTCTATTTTCAACATTTTGAGGAACCTCCATGCTGTTTTCCAGAGTGGTTGCACCAGCTTGCATTCCCACCAACAGTGTAGGAGGGTTCCCCTTTCTCCGCATCCTCGCCAGCATCTGTCATTTCCTGACTTGTTAATTTTAGCCATTCTGACTGGTGTGAGGTGATATCTCATGGTGGTTTTGATTTGTATTTCCCTGATGCCGAGTGATATGGTAAACACCACCTTTTAAACGTGGACTCCCCACAGTAGCCCTGGATCTGGTTTGCATGCCTCCACTCTAGCGCCCTCTACAGTCCATTTCCCATACAGCTGCTGGAGTGCTGTAAACAACTTAGACCACACCAGGTCTTTGCTGGTGAAAGCCTCCAATGACCAACATCCTGTCACAGTAAGAAAATTCAGTTTCTTAGTCCGGCCTTCAAGCCTTGTCTGATCGCAACCCCATTTAGGTCTCCGACCGTGTCTCCTACCACTGTGCTTCAGCTACACTAGCCTTTAAGTGTGCTGAATTCATTCCCTCCTTAGCACTTTTTACTTATTCCCTGTGCTAGAATGTTCTTTGCTCATAGCCCTGCGTGGCTAGTTCCCTTCCTTCTTTGAGGATTATGCTTTTAGGTTTTCTTCTCAGAAGGGTCCTCCCAGCTGCTCTAGAAAAAAGGACCCTCCCCATCACACTCTACTCCCTTACCCTGGTTAGTGCTTTTTAAAAAATTATTATTATATGAACATTGTATTTTATTTGCTTCTCTCCTCCTGTGTATATTTCAAGTCTTATTCATCACTGTGCACCTAGAACAGAGATGATCTCATAGTAGGTACTTGATGCATATTTGTCAAATCACCTAATGAATGAACACAGCACCCACCTTGTGCCAGCCCTAGGTGAAAATTTTACTTATATGATTAAGTTACATACTATTTAATAATGTTCAAAATAATCTCATAGTGAAGAACAATGAGAAGAATGGTGAGGATCTTTAATTGTAACATCCTTAATAGAGAAGGCATCTTTTTCTTTATAATAAATGTTACTTTTTAGAATAATTTGGGATTTTAGAAAAAGTGAGAAAGTAGTACAGAGTTTCCCTATACCCAGCACCCAGTTTCCTCCATTATTTAAATCTTGTTAGCTTGATACATTTGTTATAGTTAATGAACTAGTATAGTTACTAATTTTTAGTTTATTTATATTTCCTTAGTTTTTACAGAATCTCCCTTTTCTATTCCAGGATCCTGGCCAAGATAGCACATGATATTTATTTCCTTTTTTTTTTTTTTAAGATTTTATTTATTTGAGAGAGAGAGAGCAGGAACGGGGTGAAGGGCAGAGGGAGAAGCAGGCTTTCCACTGAGCAGGGAGCCCAACATGGGGCTTGATTCCGGGACCCTGTGATCATGACCTGAGACAAAGGCAGATGCTTAACTGACTGAGCCACCCAGGCGCCCCACATGTGATATTTAAATGCCACATCTCCTTAGTCTCTTCCTGGCTGTGGCAGTTTCTCAAACTTTCCTTGTTTCTGATGATCTTGGGAGTTTTGAAGAGCACTGGTCAGATATTTTATACGATGCCCTACCCCTGGAATGTGTCTCATACTTCATTCATGATAGTACTGAGTTATGAGTTATTGGGAGGAAAGCCAGTGAGGTGAAGTACCATTTTCATCATATCATATGGAATCTATATGCTACTGACGTGACTGCTTTGGTCACCTGTAAGAGGTAATGTTTGTTCGGGTTTTTTTACTGGCAACTGCTCTCCCCTACCCCCCTTCCATGCTATATAACTTATTATTTTTTTTTAAGGTTTGTTTACTTATTTTGGAGAGGAGCGAGCCGGAGGCAGGGTGGAGAGAGAGAGAGAGTCTCACGCAGACTCTCTTTCTCTCCCTGACTGAGAGCAGAACCTGACGCAGGGCTCAATCTCACAACCCTGAAATCACCCCTGAGCGGAAACCTAAGAGTTAGTCGCATAACCAACTGTGCCACCCAGGTGTCTCCATACTATAAACTTTAGAAGGAAGTCACTGCCCAGCCCACACTTGAGGAGTGAGCAGTGATGCTCTCCCTCCTTTGCGGTGGAGTATCTATACAAATTATTCAAAATTGATTGTCCTGCATGGGACAATTTGATTCTTCTCCTCTATTTATTAATGTATTCAGTCATTATATCACTATGGACCTACAGAGAGATATTTATTTTATACTTTGAGTTATAATCCTATACAACTATCATGTTGCTGGAATTGTTTCTTTATTGGCCATTAGGAGCTCTTAGAGTGGGCTTTTATTTTTTACATACTCCGATCAATGTGTTTTTGTTTTTTTTGTTTTCATTTCTAGTTTTTCGAGCACTTCCTTACCTTCTTGCCCTACAGGATGCTCCAGGCTCACCTTGTATATTTTCTGATTCATTTTTTGAATCAGCCATTTCTTTAAAGAGCCCTGATTCCTCTCACTGGAGAATGGTATTAGAAACCAAGATTTGGGTACGAGACGTGCTTTTTGCTACTGGGATATCATTTCTTTTAGACACAGCTGACAGAACAAAACATATATGTGTTTATATTAACTTACATGTTTATATATATAAATATTTCCGTATGTAACCATGTCTATCTATGTTAAGCTAAGCATTACCATATGGACTATTCTAGATTCCTTCCCTTACTTACTGGGGAGAGAGAATGTTTTTGTCTTCCCAAACCCAAGTTTTCTCCCATCTCTTTGGCTTTCATTGGTTTAAATGCCTGTAGCATGGGGGAGGAATTGGGAAGGAGCCGAGTGGTAGGATAGGATTGACTAATTGACTCAAACCAAGCAAGGCCCAAGCCCTAGTTAGAGATGAGACCATGACTCCTCACACCACGTGGGGGAAGGCGATGTGGTAGATGTTGTGATTGACTCCTAACCTCTATTCCTCCCACCCCGCTGCAGTTTGTGGGTGGACCAAACTTCCAGAAGATGGTGTAAGCCAGGCATGGTCATCCCACCCCTTTCATGGTGTCAGCTGTGCGCATGCAGGACTAAAACATTCAATACACTCATCTCTCTGGCAACAGTAATTGGTCCACGGGTGTTACCTGACCCACATTGCTGAACCAGCCAGAAGGGAAGGACATATTTTTATTTTGGGGCAAAAGACTCCATATGCTAGATATGGAACAAGGAAATAAAAGTCCCAGTTACTACCGTGATTCTTAGAGGACCAGTTTTAAGATGAAGCCATCATTCTGAGCAGTAGAATAGAGAAAGTAGGAGAATTTGGATCCTTGGTTACTGAACCCAAGAATCAGAACATCCTGATGCCTGCCCTGTCTTGGGCTCTCCAGTTACATGAATTGGAGTTGGGGTGTCTGATATTTTTCTCCAAAATCATCTTACCCAAAACACATAGTTCTTTAAATCAGAATCTCACTGGTGTGAATGGAGAGAAAGGGGAAATGTCGCGAGAGGACCCTTAGGAAAGGCGCATCTACCACACCCTGGAACAGCCCTTATGTACCCTTAACCTTGTCCCAGGTGCCAGTGATTCAAGATAACTTTTTGGGCCAAATTAGACCATTTCTTAGGGATTTAAAAATTGGATCAGAAACAGTCTAAGGGCAAAGTGGCTAAGATTCAGGTATGAAATTCAGGATTGACTGCCATGTTTCCTGCATATGGACGAAGCTGGTTTGCATTGAAAGTATATGAATCCAAGTGAGAAGCAACACAAAGCAACTGGCAGGGGTGGGAAGGGTCGGGGGTGAGGTGAGGGAGGCAAGTCCTGACGTTGTACTCAAGGCCAGCGTCTGCCCTTTTCTGGCTGTGCTGCTTCATCCCTCTCCTAGAATCCATGAACTGAGTTTCTTTCACTTACCACCAAGGAGTTCTGACTGATTTGGGTATGTGGTACCTGCTTTTAACATCATCACTAAGTTCAGTAAATCGTAGCCATATTGACACAAATCCCCTGACCAACTCACAGGTGAGATTCTTTGGAAGAAAATTTGAAAACAGATTTGTTTTCCTTGGAAATACTTCTCTTCTTGTTATCTCACAGTGAGAAAATAAAAGATAAAATTGTATGAGATAGGGGCATCTGGGTGGCTCAGTGGGTAAAGCCTCTGCCTTCGGCTCAGGTCATGATCCCAGGGTCCTGGGATCGAGCCCCACATTGGGCTCTCTGCTCAGTAGGGAGCCTGCTTTCCCCTCTCTCTCTGCCTGCCTTTTTGCCTACTTGTGATCTCTCTCTCTCTGTCAAGTAAATAAGTAAAAAATCTTTTAAAACAATTGTATGAGATATATGTATGTATATGTATATATATATATATATATATATATATATATAAAATCACCATTTAAATTCTTTTTTTTAAAGGGATTCCCTATTCTTTTTTTTTTAACATTTTATTTATTATTTATTTGACAGAGATCACAAACAGGCAGAGAGGCAGGCAGAGAGAAAGAGGAGGAAGCAGGCTCCCCGCTGAGCAGAGAGCCCGATGTGGGACTCCATCCCAGGACCCTGAGATCATGACCTGAGCCAAAGGCAGAGGCTTTAACCCACTGAGCCATCCAGGTGCCCTGCCATTTAAAGTCTTAAAAAAAAAAAAAAGAAAAGAAAAGACTTTTGTGGAAGATGGAATTCATTTTGTGTTCTTTTCCAAATCTTCCCCAGCACTTGATTTACTTCAGATTCTGAAATTCTGAAAATTGCCCCTGGAAAGAGGAATCTCTTGACTTGATGCCTTTATTGGGTCTCTGTGATTTGGGCCAGCAGGGAGTGACTTTGGTATATAAAGGTGATGTTTTGATGTTTGCCCATGATCCTTCCCCTCGACGTCTTTTAGCAACATGATGAACTGAAATAGTCTAGGAGAAATTCATCATTTGTACAATTAGAATCTAAGCTTTATGTAAGGGTTAGTGGAGAACACATAATCCAAAATGTGACCCCTTTTCATGGGGGAGGAAACTGAGGTCCGAGGTGATAAAATAGTAATAATGTACATAAAGCATCTAGCACAGGGATACCTCACGGTGGTCACTCAAGAAATGATTCACTGTTCTGAGTTCTCTGATCTTGTCCACTGTTGTTTATTAGTTAGGAACTGAATCGTAACTAGACCCAGCTAACGAGCTGAATCAGTCCTCCTCAGCAAATCATGGCTTTCTCTTAAGCTCAATGATACAATGAAATAACAGGTAAGATGCTGGCATGGAAGCATGCCAGAAACTCAGCAAACGTGAGCTGGGGCTCAGATGCAGATTAGGGCAGGCTTTTCTTGGATTATGACTTGAGGAAATCAAAACTCAGCTTCCATATATGATAAATAATACACCAGACCCAGTCTTCTGATCCTCAGTAAAAGCTAAGTGAGTAGCTGAGGGAGGACCGTGTTGACTGCCTCTCGGGGACTTGGACTGTGGCTCTGGAGAGTGTCAAGCCTGGAGCTGAAGCTCTCTCTAGCTCTGATGTCTACTGGAGGGCAGAGAGCTATGGTTTCCCAGCTCTGGAAAGTAGAGAGTGGGCGAAGGGTTCACGGGAATAGGAAGTGTTCTCAGAGAACCCAAATGCAGAATTTTGTCCACAGACACTGCTACTCAGGGCTCTGCATCTGTGGTTGGGCTTAAAGATGCCCTTCATTTTCCTCCTCCTAGTTTTGTGAGAATTACAAGGACCTCAGTTGTCTGACCACCAGCCTTAAAGTAACAAGCTTTGATGTTCAGGTATCAGATTTTACCTTTGGGGAGAATGCATTGCTAAAAACTCCATTTTAGAAGAAACACAAGAGAAGTCGGAAACACGTTGGCAATTGGCATTTGGAAGAAACTTTTAGTTTAAAAAGTGTACTAAAACTTCAAATCTAGTTTGCAATAAGGGAGAACACTGATACCTAAAGTACTATGCTTTTTGCCGCTCTGCCTGCCTGTTTTTGTCATGGAATTAATTTTTTAGAGAAAAATGAAGGCTTCTTGTATATTTCAAGTTAGTATTTAATAATAATGGTGGTGGTAACAACTGATATTTAATGATGATTTAAAATATGCCATGATATGGGGCATCTGGGTGGCTCAGTTGGTTAAGTGTCTGCCCTCAGCTCAGGTCATGATCCCAGAGTCCTGGGATCTAGCCCAGTGTCAGGCTCCCTGCTCAGTGGGAGAATCTGTTTCCCCTTCTCCTTCTGCCCCTTCCCGCCAACTTGTACTCTCTCTCTCTCTCAAATAAATAAATAAATAAATAAAATCTTTTAAAAGAAATTAAGCCACAATACTGTATGAAGCATTTCCGCATATTATCTCGCTTCTTCCCTAACAACCTAAGAGGTAGGTACTATTATTGGATAGGTCAGAACACTTTCAGTTCCAAGAGATAGAGTCTTAGCTCATCATCTTACACCACTTAGTCATAAGAGGTGATTTACTGGCTCATAAAACTAGAAATTGCAAAAGAGATAAGGATTCCATCACAGGTGTTTCCCAGATTTCTAGCTGTCATGCCTCTTCCTTCCATTTCTGCTACCTTCTGTGTGAGCCACACCCTTGTGTGGGTGTTCTCCACCTGAGAGTCCCAACAGGTCTGGGCTTGCCTTCTCCTCCTTTAGTCACTGCTAAGTGAAAAACTTCATCCAGCAAGAGTGCCAGGGCTATCTCTGTTGACCTGACATGAATCACATCCATATACGATCGCTGATGGCCACGTGTGGGGAGAGGATGATTCAGCCCTTCCAAACCTCATGGACTGGCAACAGAACAGGAATGGTTTCCCCAAAAGAAAATTGAGGTGTTCTTACCAGAAACTCTTGGAAATGGATGCTGGTAAGAAACACCAAAACCAAATGTCGACTGTAATCGGTACACCCGTTTTACAGATGGGGAAACTGAGGTTCAGAAGTGGTTAAAGCATTTGCCCAAGATGGGACAGGTAAGAGGCAGACCTAGAATTTGAAGCCTGGGCCATGTGCTTCCAGAGCCAAATCGCTTACCACCACGCTGTACTGGGGAACAAATCTCTAAGTTTGAAATATTTGATTGCTTTCTAGAATCCCTTTGAAGAAGATCCTTTGATTAAATCTCTTTTTTATGTGAGAAATTTTTCATATTTATAAGGGGAAAATAGGATATAAATATTACCCCTTTAAAAAAGCTTTTATATATTTACATATTTATAGATACACATCCACATATATTGAGTGTGACTCTGGAAGATTATACCATTATACCAAAATGTTAACAGTGGTTATGGAATTGGAATTATGGTACTTGCGTTTGACTTGTCTGTATTTTAAATTTTTTTCTATGAGGAATATATGCATTACCTGTGTAATTTATAAAGTAAGTTAAAGTATATAAATTATCATAAAAATTAAAAATCCCTGATTGCCTGAGGCCTTGGAGGATGGAAATTAGTTGGAGAGACCATTTTTCCTCCCCTTCAGTTGGTCTTTCATGCTCATTTTTGGGCAGTGAGCTAGAAGTGTCCATTTGCAGAATATCTAATCCTCATTCTTTTCCCTCATATGTCACCAGCCGTTTATTTCAAACTAACACTGCTGGTTCATATTTTACAATCTCAGTAACATCTTAATTTGAGAAGAAGAGAGAGATGGAGAAATAGAATCTCCTGTGTGTCAGGAACAATCATGAGGGGAACACATGAAAAGAGAATTAGTTCAGGCAGCATAACAAAGTTAGAGGGAGAGGACTGTAGATAAATATACTTGTGCATGATGTCAGCTGATGAATGCATGGATTATGAAGGTGCAGGTGGTAAAGGTATGCACTGAGATTCATGCCTAGGGAAGGGGGTGGGGCTAAAGTCCCATCCAGGCTCGGATCACTGAGCTGAGAGCCCTGAGTACAGATAAAGGGTTTATCTACCCAGAGCAGACTCCTTTCCTCAGTCACTTGTGTGTGGCCCCAAATAGAGCATAAGGATTAAGAACATGGGCCCTTAAGTCCAGCTCCCTGAGTTCGAGTCCTTGCATTACCATTTACTAATCATAAAGCAGGTGTATACGTCCAATAATGTCTCAAAGCAGACACGCATACAGATAGCCCCATAGACAAGATTGACAACTTCAGGCTTGGAACACCTACTACGTATTAGACCTAGACTTTGTTTAGGAACACAGCCATGTTTTAAATATCACGATCCAAACTAAAAATATGCTATTCATAATTGAATGCACTTATCAAATAATTGTGTTATGCACTGCCTGCCCCCCAGCAGATTTTTGGCACTGTGTTGACACCATTCATATAATACCATGGCTTTAAGGCAAACGTCAACTTCTCGGCCTATCTTGGAAGATTAATGGTACTTGATTTAACTCCAAACCATGGGTCATTAAAAGTGATTTAACTGTTAGCACAGTCCTGAGCGTCATGTCTGGGTTTCTAAAGCGAAGGCTCTACTCCCAGCTCCTGCAGGGAAATTTTTTTTCAGGGGACGAATGTGTTCCCAGACCTGTGGTTCACAGGGAAGTTTTTAGCACCCTTTGCTGCCAGCCCGTAGCGTGGATCTAACTACCCATTACCAGACTCGCCTTCTAGAGGCTGAAGCAAGGTGTTTCCATTCCTAAACTGCCACCCTGGCCTCATCCGCTGGCCTTCGGCAGGTTCCAATAGCTATGGTTTCATCTGGTAGGATTCCACGCAGGAGGGAATCTCTTCTTCCCCCGGATGAGAGTATTCGATTTCTTGGAATTCATCTTCTACCATCCCCCACCCCAATTTATGTTTTCTTCCCTATGAAAATGAGTTACCAACAACACTATTTTAGACTCTATTTTAAAAAACTAGGGTTTTCTCTTCAGCCTCCACTGCCTGCCTGTATCCCAGCATTGGGTTTACCTGCATTAATTTAGCTTGTCAGTTAAGGAGAAGCCCTAGTAAGAGGTAGCAGGAGACGGCTGGAAAGAGGGTCTGAGGAGAACCAATTACTCACTTTAATAATTCAGTGTGGTTTGCAGTAATAGGCTACAGAGTAAATAGAACTATACATAAGTGCCGTATTTCATTATTTATACACTCCAGAAATTGAAGTTTAATTAAGTCGCACTCTTGAGACTTTTAAGCGATTAAGGAGACGCCTCATCTCGGACAGAGTTGGGAGAGCCGCTTCCCCCTGTGAGCCTCCTCTGAATCTCATCTTGTATTTGCACAGGGAGCGGCTTGAGCAGGGACGAATGAGACATACATTTTCCACACGGCAGTCAATGGCACATCAGAGCCATCATTCTTATGATATGGCCATACTACCAGTGTCTTGAAATGTTAAAAAAAAAAGTCTTGGTTAAACATAAGCGCATTTACTTATTTAATCATAGCTTGATTGCAATATAATCCAAATACCCTTTCAAGGTGTACAATACAGTGGTTTTTAGTTTATTCGCCGAGTTGGACAACCATTACCACACCAAATTTCAGAATGTTTTCACCACCTGAAAGGAAGAAACTCTGTGCCCATCAAGCCGTCACTCCATATTTGCCTCTGGATTCTTCCTATATATGGAATCAGAACTGGATTCTTCCTCTATATGGAATCAGAAATAGGTGGTCTTCTATATTTTCACAAGGTTCACAGTTCACTGTTGAAGGTTCATGCAGGTTGTGACCTATATCAGCACTCCTTTCCTTTAATGGCCAAATGATTTTCATTTTATGAGTATGTCACCTTTTATTTGTCCGTTCACCAGTTGGGGGACATTTGGGTTGGAGTCTGGCTATTTGAATAATTCTGCTCTGAGTGTTTGTGTGTAAGTTTATGTGCAGACATATGTTTTCATTTCTCTTGGGCAGATAATGTAGGAGCAGAATTGCCAGGTCACATCATAGTTCTGTGTTTAACCAGATTTTTGGAACTGTTTTCCAAAGTGGCTGCACCATTTTGCCATCCCACCAGCAGTAGGTGAGGGTTCTAATTTCTCCACATTCTAAGTATATTTATTTTAAGGGAAACTTTCTATCACCGACACAAATTCTTGGTGGCAACATAAATAGAAGGTAATTACTGAATAAGACACTAAGAAAATGAAACAGTGTTGGTCATTTCGGACTTGGCTGTTGAAGGTTCTGTATTTGAGATCTGCTGTCTTTTTAGTTGAAAGGGAAGATTAGGTAACATTAGAAAGGTGTTTGAAACATGTTAACGCCAAGCGAAGACTTTCTTACTGACATTATTGAAAAAAAAACTGGAAATGGAATGGCTTTCTCACTCAGAGGCTCAAAGTGATTTGATGCGGTGTCTTAATGATAATTGCAGCTGAGACATCGCCCTTTGGAAAACGCAGAATTTGGGAGGCACGGATGCTGTATGCAAGACCATCTCATCGTGTTTCAGCAGTCAGCTTCATGGTTATGTCATCCAAGTAACTCGGAGGTGGCAGGGGTCATGTTTGTTGTTTTTTGGGTTTTATTTTTTCTCACAGTATGTGTTTTCTAATAAGTCTTGGGTAAATTTGAGAAACTGTCAAGGTTACTATATTTTTGGTAGGATAATAGCTATTTCACCCAGTAATGTCATTTCTGGGAATGTAGTTGAAGGCCATATGAAAAGAAGGGAAAAAAATTCTGTTGGCTCACAATATTTAGTACCAGACTTTTTTTTTTTAATATGACAGAATAGTTAGTTGAAAACAACCAACAAAAGGGCAATGCTAATAAGCTCTGCTGTTTTTATTGGATGGACTAGTAGATAGCCAGTTAAATGATATGGCTATGAAGACTTAAGAAGTAACAAGAAAAATAAAAGAATCAGATGAAAAATGTGAAATATAAAGTTGTAGGTACACTGTTAGTACAGCTATAAAAATATGTATTCAGTGGAATTTAGACCAGGACGTAACATGCAAAGAAAGTTTTGGAGGGCACAATTTTTTTCCATTTACCAACATTAATATTTCAATATATATATGTTATATATATGTATTTGTTTTGAGCGGGAAAGAGAGCACACGTGTGCATGCAGGAGCTAGAGGGAGAGAGAGAATCTCAAGCAGGCTCCATGCCCAGCTTGGACCCCAAGACAAGGCTCAGTCTCATGACCATGAGATCATGACCTGAGCCAAAATCAAGTCAGACACTTAAATAACTGAGCCCCCAGACACCCATGTTTAATTTTTTTAATTGGAACCTTACATTGTGTATTTTATTCTGATCTTGTTCTAAAGATAGAGATTTTGCTTGTTTACATTGCCTTAGATTGATGGTATATAATGTGTCCTTGATATAAATTACATTGATAGAATTTATAAACACCAACTGAGGTAAGTTTTTGGAAAGAAATAAGCAAAGACCATGACAATAAAAGGGAGGGTGCTCCTTTGATGAGGTGGTCAAGGAAGCTCATTTTGCTGTTTAAAAGAGAAGGCGGTATCTACGCAAAGGGAAGACAGAGGACACAGTAAAAGTCCAGGATGTGAGCACAGCACTGGGTGTCTCAGGTAGAAAGAAGGAAAGGTGGTGGGTGCAGAAATCCCTAAACTTAAGGGTCAGGAGGCAGGGAGCATCTTCTAAACAGTGGTTGAAGTCCTGGAGAATGCTGGGAGGAATTCTGTGAGCGAGGAGCTGAGCTGTTCGTTGAGTTAAGAGCACTTCCAGGAAGCTGGGAGGTAATACCAACAAAGACAGAAGACAGTTTTCATCCATAGATGTCACTATGAAGACACGTCCCATGTCTAAGTGTGGCAAGAAGAACAAGGAGGACACCAGCCCAGCTCCTGCCCCAAGACTCCTGGGGGTGGGGAGGAAGAGCAGCCTCCACATGGGGGTCTGCTGGGGAGGTGACATCCTCACAAGGCTGCCATGTTTTCATGACGGCAAGACGTGAAGAGAATACCCTGAGAGAAGGCTGAACATGGAGTGGGTTTTCCTGAGGGTGTGGGGGAAGAGTTTGGGAGAGAAAGGAGAGATGAGGAGTCAGCTCAGATCATTAGTTCTTGGCTGTAGCCCAGAACTATTGGTGATTGTGCTACAACTGTACTAATAAGCAAACTCCAGTACCTCCCAAGACCCTCTGATTCAGAATCTCTTGTGGCGTGGAGGCTTGCATGTTAACAAGCACCTCCAATGACTAGGCTGTGTGAGCTGGGTAGGGGATCCCCCACACTAGATGGTATCTGGCGTTTCTTCCAGCACAAAACTGCAAGAGTGATGGGATTGGGGCTCAGGGCCCTAGCAGCGAGCAACAGGAAAGAAAGGGATTCAGTGAGCATTTCAAAGGCTGGCTCAAGGTGAGAATATGAGAGAGGCGGAGCAAGGCAAAGGTGATTGGAAATATTTTAAAGCCCTACATTAGGACTCTTTTGATTGCTAAGCTGTAAGTTTGTTTCCATGTGGCTTCAGCGAAAGGAAATGCACTGGCTTAAAAACTGAACTGTCTAGGGTGCCTGGGTGGCTCATTCACTTAAGTGTCCAACTCTTGATCTCGGCGCAGGTCATGATCTGAGGGTTGTGAGCTCAAGCCCCACGCTGCTTAAGATTTTCTTTCTCCATCTCCCTCTGCCCCCCTCCTACTTGTGCTCGCTCTCTTTCTTTCTCTCTTAAAAAATAAAAACAAAAAACAAAACCGTCCTCAGTTATGGTCACATGTACCTGGATGCGGGTAGGGCCAGCAAAGATGTGACCCACCACCTTTCGGCTCTGCTTTCTACTGTGTTGACTCCCATTCAGGCTCTACCAGTGTGGCGACCAAGATGGTTACCATCAGTTCCAGCTTTACCTGGAAGCTTCTCAAAATTCTGGACAGCAAGTGTCCGCCCCAGTCCCCTTTTATAAAGTATAAATAAGAATATAGTTAACCATCAGTCTGAACGATGCTACAATTCCCCACTGCCCATTCCCTGCCCAAACTGTGTAATTCAAGGGGTTAAGGAGTTTTAGGTTCATAGACTGGACTTCCCTTGATCTTCAAAGGGTCTCAAGTGACATTTGAGCGGTGCTGGGTGAAAGGCACACCATTTCAGTGCCCTTAAACTTGATTATTCATTGTGATCACAACACAAATGCTTACTGCCTGAAGCCTGAGGTTTTGAATGTAATGTGAGAGGTAACAGAGGGGGAGCAGCAAAGGTCTCATTAAATCCTAACCACTGATACTTGAACTGCCATCCGGAGAGGCCTTTATTTTTCTTTTTTAATACCTGTCCACCAGACACCAAGAAAGTCTGCAGTCCCCAGCCCCAGCTTTTTGCCCAAATCATGGAAGCCTGCAGAGAAGTAGCTTGTTAGGCTGCAGAGGAATGCAAGCCTTTTTTAATTAAAAAAAAAAAAAAATTGTTGGGGAGCCTGAGTGGCTC
The DNA here is from genome assembly GCF_902655055.1 of Lutra lutra. Taxonomy (NCBI): domain Eukaryota; kingdom Metazoa; phylum Chordata; class Mammalia; order Carnivora; family Mustelidae; genus Lutra; species Lutra lutra. The sequence continues at coordinate 183,154,204 of NC_062278.1, read as the reverse complement.
AGCCAGTTCAGTGTCTGACTCTTGGTTTTGGCTCAAGTCATGATCTCAGGGTCATGAGATTGAGTCCCGCATCAGCTCTGCTCAGCGTAGAGTTTACTTAAGAGTCTCTCTCCCTCCCTCCCCCTCTGCCCCTCTCCTTGCTTGCTAATGCACACATGTGCACACAACATTCTCTCTCTCTCCTATAAAATCTTTTTTAAAAGGGTGTTGCTGGGGGCACTTGGGTGCCTCCATTAGTTAAATGTCTGCCTTCAGATCAGGTCATGATCCCAGGGTCCTGGGATCCTTCTTGCTCACCGGGAAGCCTGCTTCTCCTTCTCCCTCTGCTGTACCCCTGCTTGTACTTTCTTTCTATCAAATAAATAAATTTTTTTTTAAAAATCTTAAAAAGAAAGAAAAGTAGTTCAAATAGTTTGGGCATACAAAAAATACAGATAACAACGTAATGAATTTCTGTGTACCTGGCACTCATCTTAAGAAATAAAAATTTAAATCCCAGAAATAACCATTATCCTGTATTTGATTTTTATCATCCTCCTGTATGTTTATTTTTACTACATAAGTCTATGAACAACATACAGTGCTATTTTGCTTGTTTTTAAGCTTCATCTAAATGGTATCATTCTATGGGGCACCTGGGTGGCTCAGTTGGCTAAGTGTCTGCCTTCACCTCTGGTCAGTGAGCATTTCAAAGGGCCCTGGGATCGATCCCTGCATCAGGCTCCCTGTTTAAAATTAGTATTATCCTTAGGTGCCTGGGTGGCTCAGTTGGTTAAGTGACTGCTTTTGGCTCAGGTCATGATCCTGGAGTCCCAGGATCAAGTCCCTCCTCAGGCTCCCTGTTCAATGGGGAGTCTGCTTCTCCCTCTGACTCTCCCCCGTCTCATGTTCTCATTCTCTCTCTCTCTCTCAAATAAATAAATAAGTTTTATTAATAAAATTAGTATTTTCCTGATTACTAAGGTTAAAGTTTTTTGTTCATGTAGAAGCCCAATAGGTAAAGCTAAACGGGGCCAAGTTATTTGCAATGGGGGCAGTGGTTCCTATTTAAGACAGCTGTGCTATTGGGTTGATTGTTTGAGTACCTTTGGATGAGACCAGTGTTCCCTAAATATTGAGCATAATTTAAGCAAACAAGTTTGCATGAAATCTCTTTTGTAGCATGTTTTGGCCAGATTTTTGCTCTTTTTTTAAATTGACTGTGATTTTTAGCATTATCTGTGACACATCCTTCCCATCGTTTTACATAAGTTAATTGGGAGCTGGCTTTAATAGTGGGTCTGAAAACTCGCCCACAGAGCTGAGGAAGAGAAGACATCTGAGTCCATTCAGCAGGGGTCCTTGAATTTACCAGGCGTGATCCTGATTTAGTACCTTTGCTCTGACTGTCTCCTCTGCCTGGAATGCTCCTTCCACAGAAATGCTCATGACTCACTTCCTCACCTCCTTCAAGTTGTCATCGGATTTCTCCATCTCAGTGAGGACTTTCCCAACTCTGCACTGTATAAAAATATCTACCAGCCTGTCAGCCACTGCCACATCCCTCTCTGCTCAAGGGTGTATTTCCTTCATAGCCCTTAGTCCTGGATAAATTTCTATGTAAGTTACTTAGTTACTGCTACTCCCTTCTTTGTCTTTCCCCTGCCACCCTTAGAATATAATTTCTGCAAGGGCAGACACCTTGTTCTGTTTCCTTCACTGCTGTCCTCGGGTAACTAGAACAGTGCCTGGCACGTAATCCTCAGTATCGATTTGTTGATTAATACATGGTCTGAAGTTAGCAGGAAAAAGAGAGCAGAGGAGAGCATTCCTGAGAAAGAGAGGGAAAGAGAGGGAGAGACAGACAGAACGCATGTGCCAAGACCTGGAGACAACCCACCAGTCTGCTAACCAGAAACTAAGACAGATGGAGAGGATGAGTATGTGTGACTATGACTGCGGTTATGAATGACTGTCCCCCCTAAGCTGGGGGTGCTGGAGGCAGTTGCAAGAGATGTATATAGGAGCTATGATCATCAGTTTGGACTCAATCTCAAGGACATCTAGGAGCCCTTACATTTATTTTAATCAAAAGAATAACACATTCTGATTTGCATTTTAGAAGAACTTCACTCTGACAGATGCTGGCGAGGATGCAGAGAAAGGGGAACCCTCCTATACTGTTGGTGGGAATGCAAGGTGGTGCAACCACTCTGGAAAACAGCATGGAGGTTCCTCAAAAAGTTGAAAATAGAGCTACCCTATGACCCAGCAATCACACTACTGGGTATTTACCCTAAAGATACAAATGTAGTGATCCGAAGGGACATGTGCCCCCGAATGTTTACAGCAACAATGTCCACAATAGCCAAACTGTGGAAAGAACCTAGATGTCCATCAACAGATGAATGGATAAAGAAGAGGTGGCATATATATATATACAATGGAATACTATGCAGCCATCAAAAGAAATGAAATCTTGCCATTTGCGATGATGTGGATGGAACTAGAGGGTATTATGCTTAGAGAAATAAGTCAATCAGAGAAAGACAACTATCATATGATCTCCCTGATATGAGGAAGTCGAGAGGCTACATGGGGGGGGTTGGGGGGGGTAGGAAAAGAATAAATGAAACAAGATGGGATCGGGAGGGAGACAAACCATAAGAGACTCTTAATCTCACAAAACAAACTGAGGGTTGCTGGGGGGAGAGGGGGAGGGAGAGGCTGGTGGGGTTATGGACATTGGGGAAGGTATGTGCTATGGTGAGTGCTGTGAAGTGTGTAAACCTGGCGATTCACAGACCTGTACCCCTGGGACTAATAATACATTATATGTTAATTAAAAATATTAAAAATTAAAAGAAAAAAAGAAGAACATCACTCTGGTGCCAATAAGAAGAAATCAGAGGGTGAGAGTTAAAGAATAAGACTGGAGGCAGGTGGCCCATATAGGGAGCCATCACAGTGGTTGAGGCGAGAGAAGCTGGTGGCTTCGTTGGGTAGCACAGGTGGGTGGAGAAAGTCAGACAACTTCAGGAAATACTTGGGACACCTCTAAGGTTATTCTGTGATCTGTGAAGTCAGCGGAATCCACTAAGCGCGCTCTGAAGTGATCAAATCGGAAAGCTGTCCGACGTGCTCCACCCACCTCTTCACCTACCTCCTGGTGAGAGCACTCTGGAGCAAGACTGCCATTATTCAACAGAGCAGCGGATAATGGAGCAGTGCACTGATTGGACTGGAAGGTTTTGGAAGGAAGGTAACATTCCATGTCCAAGTTTCCCTGGCCTCCAAGTCTTTTGTGCAAGTAAATTAGTTTCATTCGTCTCAGGGCACCTTTTCCAGGCCAACTCCTTCCAACTTGCCTGCAAATGTCTCTCAGTGGTGTGTTTGAGGCTTGGCTGCATCTCCTTGTCTGGAACAAATCTTTTATTACGAGGAAATAGCTGGATGATGATTCTGGACTCTTGGACCCTATTCCCCTCTCAGCTGTTGACTCAGTATTTGATACCTTGGTCATTTTCAGCTTAACCTGCCTCCTCTCCTGCCTGTTTCTCATTAACACAACTTACATACTGGAAGCCGAATTTCAAACCTACCACCTCAGCAATTTTGAGTGAGACAGTTAGGATTAACACCTGTTTCTCAAGACTCTCCCAAGATATGACGGAGGCACACATGTTATTTTCTCTGCTCACCTCCCAGACTCGCATGATTTTCCTTTGGTGCAGTGGTCATGCATTCCACCGCAACCTAAAACCATCCAGATGATGGGAATATCATGTTGCTTGTTTCACATGGGAAAGCCACAACCCACCCTCGTCTTGTTCATGTTGCATTCAAATCTAATTTGCGTGGCCCAAGTGAGCGTGAGCAGCACAGCCCCTTTGTCAGCTGTTGGAAGTTTAGCAATACTATTTCCATACACGGGCCATTCGGCAGCCAGCAGGCACTCGACAGCTGAGTGAGGCAGAAAAAGTCTCAGACACCTATGGCCATCCAAACAGTGACTCATCCTGCTATTGCCAGCATAAATATGGGAATAAATGGTATTTTTCTCCAAGCAGGAAGAATTGTCAAAATGCTTATCACTTTATAAATTATAACAGATTGTGCCTGTTCATGTTTTGAAATGTTCCAACTATTCACTAGCTGGGTGTTTTGTTTTGTTTTGTTTTTAATTTTATGAATTTATTAATAGCTTTAACTGTTTTGCTTCTTCCTAGGAGGCCTGGAGAACTCAGGAGTTTTCAGGCCGTGCTGCCTCCGGAGCTCTGGATCCATTTGGCTGTGGTGGCCTGTGGCAATCGTCTGGAGGAGACCCTGGTCATGCTCAAATCCGCTGTACTCTTTAGCCACAGGAAGATCCAGTTTCACATCTTCACAGAAGACTCTCTGAAGCCCGAGTTTGATAAGCAGGTAAATTTGTGGAAATGGCAGTGCCATAGTTACTAGTGCAGACAGACTGCATTGTGGGAAATGCATATCCCCCTTCGCTAATGAGATTCGCTGACCTTCGAGTTTTACTCCGCTGTGTGGCCATACACTCGACTCTGAGCCTTACTGTTATCATGGATCCTTTAGGGATACTTATGCCTACCTTGCAGAGATATTGTAAGGGTTCTATGAGATGACGCACTCGAAGCACTTGACCCAGGGCTTGAGCCCTCTGGTGTAATTAACATGGCTCTCATGTAGGGGATGGGTAGCCATCTACAAATCTCCTTTATATAGGTTTTTTGAATGACAAGTAATAAACGTTCATTAAAATAAATTCAAATGATACATATGCTGTACATTAAAAGGTAGGTGTCCTTGGTACCCTCAGTCCCACACAAGAAACTATCTGAGTTAGCTATTTTGAGTTATTCTTCCATATTTTTTTCATTTGCAGATGTGTATTTGTGTGTGTAATTATCTGTATGGATGCATGTATATGTGTGTAAATGTGTATTTGTTTGTATAAACATATACCTGTATAACACACAGGTAATATGTGCCCAGACTAAAATGTATTTCTTTTATTTTTTAAAAAGATTTTTAAAATTTATTTGAGACAGAGAAAGAGAGAGAGCATGCATGCACAGCGGGGAGGAGCAGAGGGAGAGGGAGAAGCAGGCCCCCTCCTGAGTAGGGAGCCCTATGTGGGGCTCGATCCCAACACCCCAGGATCATGACCTGAGCTGAAGGCAGACACTTAACCGGCTGAGCCAGCCAGGCGCCCCTGTATTTCTTTTATAAAATCAAGCTTGTTCTCTTTGTGTCCACCTGAACTTGGTTTTCCTACCTTAAAACCGTATTGTCAGGATTGTTCCAGGTCAGGTCTCAGATGTCCTCACCTTATCTTTTCTGGTGACTGTATAGTATTTTATTATGGGTTGGATCCCTGTTCAGTTGACTGTTCCTCTACTGAGAAACAAGGACTGATTTTTTTTTTTTTTTTTAACCAGTTCCTGAGGAGAGCTTTAGAAATACCTCTTCTCCCCAGTCTCGGGACTGGGAAGTTTGCAGAGTTTTGAGTTTAGAGTTTGTAAACCAAACTTTGCTTTGTCTTGGACGTTTGCCCTTATGGTAAGGCCTGTGTGCTGGCAGAGTGAGACGTGGTTCGTTTCGTATCCACTGACTTGTGTCAGCAGGGCCCCCTCCTGTCCCCAGGCTGGCTACACTAATGAGAAAGGCCAAAAGAAGCCTGTTGGGCAGAGAAAGGCTACTAACAGAAAGCTAGAAAATGGGTTGCGTTTTCTGAAGAAAACTATCCCCTTGACATCTTCACCAGGAGAAGCCAAATAGTCTCAAAGCTTTGAAATTGATTGGAAAATGCCTTGAAAAAAGATCTGAGTCAAAGGAAAGGGAAGAGGTTGGCACACACATGGTTTGCTTCTCTGCAGCTGTGGTTGAAAGGAGATGGCAATGATAATTACCATTTATCAAGGGCTTCTGATTTATAATTTACCACTCCTTAACTCTCACCAGAAGGCAGCAATCATGTCCCTCTTTTGCAGAGTTTTAGTGATTTGTTCATAGGTGTCAGCTCAAGGTCACAGCGTCAAACCTCCACCTGCTTAACCAGTGTGCCATTCTACCTCTGCAGCTAGCAGATAGAAGACTCATCTGAGAAACTCAGCTCCCCTGTATGCTTGCTACTTGATCTCAGGCAAGCCTTGTGGTCTCTCAGAGCTTCGGCTTCCCTGTCTGTAACTTGAAGCGAGCAACACTGATAGAAGAGCTAAGATCTCTGGAATCAGGATAGGCTAGGTCAGGCTACCTTAACACCTCCCGAAAACCTCAGACACTTTCCACGTGCCTGCTGCTTGTCTCACACAGGCTCTTAGGTCTGGGACTGAAGATGACAAAGATTATTCATGCTTTTTTTTTTAAATTTTTTTTAATTGTTTTTGGTAATCTCTACACCCAGCGTGGGGTTTGATCTCACAACCCTGAGGTCAAGAGTGGCATGTCCTCTCAGCTACACCAGCCATGTGCCCCAAGACTGTTCATGCTTTGCGTTGCACCTGCTGGAACACTTGGCCTCTGAAGTTCTTGGGATGCCATGCAGGAAAGAGAGAGACAAGTGGCTCACGACTGTGCATTTCACTCCCTCAACTTGACAGTGACACAAGTCTTTCCCATTCGCATTGAACTGCCCGGAAGCAGTCACAAGGCTCAACCAATGGCAAGAAGCTGAGAAGTGCTCAGTGTGCAGGAAGGGAGGAAACCGGCTGTGGACGAACCTTAGCAATGTGTTGCCCAATATCCATCTAGCAAGTATTAATTGAGTACCCACTGGGTGCTAGAGGCTGGGACAGGAGGATGGAGCCGAACAAAACAGATTTGAACTTAAAGAAGGTGAGGGGAAGGAAGATGTGTGTGTATAACTATGTGTATGAGGCAGAATGTATTTTCCAAAGAAGCTCTCAGTGGCCCCACCTTCTGTTATTCACACCCTGGCATGCTTCCCTCCTTCGCTGTCCCAAGGGTTGGCCTGTGTGACCAGCAGCATGGGAAAGACGCAATACTATGTCAGTTCTGTGATTAACGTTTAAAAAGGCACCACGCTTCCTATCTTGCCTGCACTCACTTTCTTTCCTGGATCACCTGCTGTGGGGTAAGCCGCTTTCATGTCAGAGCACCCCTTGGAGAGGCCTTCCTGGTAAGGAATCAGGGCTTCTTGTGACACTCATGGAAGTTAGCTTGGAGACAGAACCTCCTGTCCCGCCCAGCCTTCAGAGGACTGTGACCCCAGCCAGTAGTTGGACAACACCCTCATGAAAGCCACTGAGCCAGAGCAACCCAGCTTACAGATTTTTGACCCTAAGAAAGTACATGAAAGAATACATTTCCGTGGTTTCGATCCACTAAGTTTTGGGGATAATTTGTTAAAAGGTAATAGCCAATACTTATGCCTCTATATACATCATCTGTATGTATATATAAAATAGAGTATGCTACATAGAATGTTCACGTGACATTTGAGGCTAGAGAATGGAAAGAGCATAGCTTCTGCTGGCTTTCATGGAATGCCTGCCCCAGGAACCTGGCCAGCATGTGGTGAGTGAGCCCACACTAGCCCATTCGGAGAGATCGTATGGAGAGACCCACTCAGAGAAGAGCTGAGGTCCCTAGTCCCTAGCTGGCCTTAGTTGGCACACATGTGAATGGACTGGCATTCAGATGATTCCAGCCTTTAGGCTTTGAAGCTTCTAGCCGAGGCCCAGACATCATGCAGCAGTGTAAGCCACCCCCCCGCACCTCCCCCCGCCGCCACCTTCTATGCCTTGTCCAAATTCCTGATCCATGGAATCTATGAGCTTAATAGATGGTCGTTTTATACTGCTAAGTTTGGGGGTAATTTGCTATAAGCCATGGTAATTGGCACATTATAAATTGGGAACTAAATTGTATGGGAGAATCATTGAATTTGAAAAATCATTTGAATCGCTCTGGTGACTTTATCCCTGTGATGGCTCCTTTCCTCCGGTCTTTGTTAGATCAGTGGAGCTCAACCAACAAAGGAAATTGTAACAAGGTGTTAAAAGACAGGCAGGGCATCTGGCCTCGTCCCTTCCCATGCAGGGATTCTAGATAAAAAGTTTAGGTATAAAACCTTGTCTCTTATGGAAGTCACAGAACTTTCCTTAGTTTTGGTTGTTTCATCAGTACCGAAGGACAGAATGATCCTTGCTCTGTTACTGCAGAGCATACTTGTGAGGCTGAATCACATGATCTGTTTATTCTTTCATTCCACAGAGATTCTTTGGAACATCTCCTGTACCTTGTTAGCTTGAAAATAGAAGGGCAGGACCAGGTGGTTTTTATGTAGTCACAGGAGGTGCTGGTATGGAGAGGCAGGGTCTGCCACCCTTCGCAAGGGTCTTACTTCCAACCCTGAAGCATTGTGCGAATATCCAGTTTCTTTTGATAACTTCCTGCAAAGCTCAAGGCCACGTATCTTTGTTTTGTAAAAACAAAACAAAGTGCCAGCTGACCTCATGATTCCTCTGGAAACTGCTTTGTGGGTGAATTGTACTCTTTTTAAGGAGAATTTTTTAATTTTTAAGCCATGTAAATACAGTATGTCTGGAGCTATTTACCAAGTATAATGTTTAATATTTTGGAGTCTCATTTATTTTTGTCATCTCTCAATATAGGAGCTGCAAATGCCAGCTGGTTGATTTCCTAGCGGCTCCTGGCAGCTCGGGAATCAGACATGTGCTTGAGGTTTGGCGCATCTGTGCCAAAAAAAGTGGGAAAAGTGGGACACCAAAGGGGGGTGACCACCAATCCATTCTGGTGATGGGTGGGGCCAGCGGGATGGCAACATCCTGTGTGTGTGTGTGTGTGTGTCCTCTGCCATAGGAAAGGTATCAAGGAGAACTTGCGGCTGGAGCTGGTATACTATTCAAACACGAGCATTGAAACAAATGTAAATGGACTGAACATTCCAGTTAAAAGACACAGATTGGCAAAGGCAGATAAACCCTTCTGGGAGATCAAAGAGTCAGGGAAACCAGTAGACCTCCAGGACCTTCCCATTCTCCTTCGAGGGCTGATTTTGGGCTGCTGTGGCAAGGCACATTTGGACTGAATATTTGTCCCTGGTGTCCATTCTGATGGGTCAGTGTTGTCGCTCTGTGTACAGCCAGTGTCGGTTCTGATGAGTCAGTGCAGGTGTGCCAGTATTTGTGCCTGGTGGGGGTTCTGATCAGAGAGTGGGCCTTCATAAATTAGTTATCAAATACTTTGTCACTCCTCCTCTTTCTCCTTCTGAGATTTCTCTCTCATATATCCATCTCAAAGTTGCAAATTTAAAGCATGATCAGTGGTATGTTTCTTCAAACATTTTTATGTGACTGTATAAGCAATATATGTACAGTGCAAAAAAAAGTCATGAAATTATAAATTTAAAAAATCAACCATCCTAATGGTCAGGGAGAGTAATATTGGTAGATTTACTTATATTCCTTTTCTTTTTGTATGAATATCAAAAATAGGATCATCTTCTATATTCCCTTTTATATCACTAAGTCTTATATTACTAAATTTCTTCTAAAACTGGGGTTGTCCAGCTTTTTCTGTGTGGTCTTGTAGCTACTCAATTCTGACATTGAGTGTGAAAGCAGCCATAGAAATATGTACACAATTAAGTGTGACATTGTTCCAATAAAACTTTTATTTATGGACTCTGAAATTCAAGTCTCATGTGACTTATAAATGTCACAAAATATTACTCTTGTTTTTACTTTTTTCAGCTATTTAAAAGTGTCTAATCATTCTTGGCTTGTGTGGTTTTCATAGCAGGCTGGATTTAGTTCTTGTCCTACCAACGGTCAGCAAACCCTTCCTGTACGATGTCACATTCTGTCATGTAGACATTCCTTGGAGCTTATTTAACCAAATTGCTGTTTAGGTTGTTTCTAACTTTGCTCTGTTACAGACAACATTATGATAAACAACCTTGCCATAAATGTGAGTGGACTTTGGGAATTTTTTCTTACAAGTAGGACTTTTGTGTCCATGGGGAAACATTAACTCGAAAATGTAAGAAGATACACAGATGGCAGATAAGTGTACAGAAGGAGACTCCACATCACACATTATTGGGGAACTGCAGAGGAAAACAATGAGATACCACTACACACCTATTAGAATGGCTAAAATCCACAACATGCTGCTGAGGGTGTGTGGCAAGAGAAAATCTCACTCGTCACTGTGGGAATGCAAGATGCTACAGCCGCTTTGGAGAGCAGCTTGACACATTCTTAAAAAACCTAACTGTAGACCAACCATACAGTCCAGCTATCGCACTCTTTGGTATTTACCTAGAGGAGCTGAAAAGTTGTCCGCACAAAAACTACACATCAATGTTTATGCAGCTTTATTTGTAATCACCCCAAACTGAAAGCAACCATGATACCCTTCTATGGGTAAATGTATAAACAAACCATTGTATATCCATACAAGGGAATATTATTCGGTGATAAAAAATAAATGAGGTACCCATCCACCAAAAGACATGGAGGAGACTTCAGTGCATATTTCTTGTATAGGAAGCCAATCTGAATAGGCTTTATACTCTCTGATTCCCACTATATGACATTCTGGAAAGGGCAAAACTAAGAGACAGCAAGATAATTAGTGGTTGTAAGAATTCAGTGGGAGGGAAGGAGGAAGGGGTGAATAGGTGGAACGGAGGAGATATCTGGGGTGCTGAAACTACTCTGTAATGGTAGATACCTGACATTATACATCTGTCAAAATCCATAGAATGTACAACTCAAAGAATGAAACCTAATGTAAGTTATGGATTTTACTCATTAATATATTGATATTGGTTCATCAGTTTTAACAAACATACCACAGTAATGCAAGACATAGGTAACAGGGGAAAGTGCAGGGGTCGGGGGGAGGGCAGATGGGAACTCTGTGCTTCCTGCTCAATTTTCCTGTAAGCATAAAACTGCTCTAAAAAATAAAACTCATAAATTAATTTTGTTATTGATATTAACATATGCAAAGTAAATATACTCACTGGAAAATTTTAAAAGAACACAGAAATATAAACTTAGAAAATGACACCACCACCACCACCACTTCCACAGGTGTCTACTTTTAACAGTTTAGCATCAGGGACACCTGGATGGCTCAGTTGGTTAAGTGTCTGCCTTCTGCTCAGGTCATGGTCCTGGGGTCCTCGGATGAAGCCCCACGTTGGGCTGCCTGCTCAGTGGGGAGTCTGCTTCTCCCCCTCCCTCTGCCTGCTGCTCCCCATGCTCGTGCTCTCTCTCTCTCTCAAACACAAGCTTGAGCTTGGGCACAAATAATAAATAAAGTCTTAAAAAAAAACCCAAAAATCAGTTTAGTGTCTATCTGTTGAGATTTTTCTCTCCATATAAAATATATGTGCATATATTTTTCCTTTAAGACAGAAACATTATAAAATCTTTTGCATTTTATTTTTTATTTTTAATAATAAACATCTTTATAACAAATTTTATAACAAAATTCTTAATAAACTTATTTATTTAAACATAAATTTTATAATAAAAGGTTTTTTATAATAAACATTTTTCCTTATCAGCACATATAGATCTACTTTATTTTAACTATTACAATAGTCTATTGTATAGTTCCATAATAATTAATTTTCCCAGTTCCTAACTATTGAGCATTTAGTTTGTTCACAAAGGTTTTTTTTTTTTTTTTCTTAATTACAAATGAGACTTTGTTGAAAATCTTGTGCCTTTATCTTTTGGGGTTTGTTGTTCCCAATTTCAAATTTCCCTCTTGGAAGTTTATTCAAATTTACACTCCCCTTGTGCTGTTTATGTGCCAGTCTCCCAACATCCTTGAAAACTCTGGATGTTATTTTTTTTAATTCTAGCCATAGTCTTTCATTCATTGAGCATTAATCATGGTGGTGAAGTTAGACATTCTGTGTAAGGTGCCTGAATAATTTCCACTTGAACATCCAGAAGCTTCAGGTGTTTTCCATATCTCTGGGGCCTAATCACCCTCCCCTTGTCTTGCTTGTTTTTTAGTTACGACAGTGGCCTGACTCGTATACAAAGAAGTTTGAGCACAGAATCTACCCCATCACGTTTTCGGTTGGAAACCCTCAGGAATGGAAGAAATTATTCAAACCCTGTGCTGCTCAGAGACTCTTTCTTCCGGTAGGAACACGAGCTTTTACTAAAATGCTGCTCGGGAGAGGATTGTTCTTGGAAACATGGTGAAATTAACTGGTGTGTGTCTAAAAACATTTTACTTAGAGCTGAAAATGTGTTTATCTTGGATTCTGCAGTTGATTCTCTTAGTGTTCCGGTATAGGGGATTCTTGTGTTCAAGAAGTTGTCTGTCCCAAAGATTGAGGGACTGAGAGCATCCAAAGCATGTCTTGGATTATGGGTCTTTGTGACTTTGTTTCACCTTTATGAGCTGTCTGAACCTCAGTAAATCCCCCACCTTCACTAGTCCTCATGTTCCTCCAGAGGTTTGACACATAGTTGGCCCTCAATAAATGGTAGCTTTGATGATTATTCTCTGGTAACAATAACTATTACCAGATGTAGCCATGTTAGGGGATAATTCAAAAACAGTCCAGAGTTCTGGTTCAGACTCTCAGTTTTGAATTTTTTAATTAAACATTTGTGTTACCTTTTTAAAAATCCTAAGTAGAAAAATCACTGAAGATAGATTCTAGGTTCTAGAATAGGTTCTAGGCCTTGGGTTAGTGATACCAATATGGCAGCAAACAAGTCAGTCACAGCTTTGCTCCCTTGGAGTTTGAGCCTAGCATTGAATAGGTAATTGGAAGTATGATCTGTGTTGAAGTCTCGTGGGCATATGTAATTTGGGGTTCCACGCTGGTGAGTGAGAGGTCATAGAAGGTTCTTTGGGGACATGGCATTTATGCTGAGGCATGAATGTGCCAGTCTCCCAACATCCTTGACAAGAAGGATCCTTCAGAAGAAGCAGGGATCACTGAGTGATAAGGGCCTGGTTAGTAATGAGAGAGAAGAGAGTACCAAGCAGATGGAACAATACGTTCAAAGGCCATGAGTTGGAAAGGAACATCCTTAAGAAAATAAAAGAAGGTAGAGTAACCAGAAAATAGGGTGATGTGGGATTAAAGAGGTCAGCAGGGGTTGGATTGTTTGGTCTTTGTGTTAAGGGCATTGAGAAGCCATTGACTGATTTCTAGTATGTAACTGGGATGATCTGGCTTGTGTTTTAAAGAGGACACCCTATTCATTGCAGTGTGGACAGTGGAATCACTAGGCCAATTACTGATTATATGGATATGTTGAGGGCCTTAAAGATGGATTCAGAACCTGCCTGAGAAAGAGAATTTACCAGTCCTCATGATTGGCTTGCTGTCAGAGTTGGAAGTAGAGTGAGGTGAGAAGGATTTCCCCCAGGTCTCTGACCTGAGCAACTAGTAAGGCTGATCTGTTTAAAATTGCCAATATTCAGCTATTTATGAGCTATGGAAAAAGGCAGTTTGTTAGGGTTCATCCTACTCAATGGATGGTGATCTTTGGAGAGATGGAAAAGACTGTTTTCATGGAATGAGGTGAGTTTAACTTGGGTCATATTTTTATTTTGAGGTGCCTGGGAGATGGCTATGTGGAGAAGTCTTACCATCTGTTAGTTTCAAACCCTAAATGGCAAATGGCCATTTTAGCATTTCCTACCCAGAACCTGTGAGAAGACCTCCGCACAGGCTTACTCACTCATTAAGTGACCTGTCTGTCACACACCACAGACCATCATGTGAGATGGGAGTCATTTCATAAAAGTGTAGGTAAGGGGGCGCCTGGGTGGCTCAGTGGGTTAAGCCGCTGCCTTCGGCTCAGGTCATGATCCCAGGTCCTGGGTTCGAGCCCCGCGTCGGCTTTCTGCTCAGCAGGGAGCCTGCTTCCTCCTCTCTCTCTGCCTGCCTCTCTGCCTACTTGTGATTTCTCTCTGTCAAATAAATAAATAAAATCTTAAAAAAAAAAAAAAAATTAAAAAAAAAAAAAAAAAAGTGTAGGTAAGGACAGACTACCTCAAACTGGAACTAAAAATCTGTAGGTGGAAGATAAAAAACTTAGTTACCATTTCAGAAGATGAGAAAAAATGTCAGGTTTCTTCTTGTCTCTGTTTTAGAGGGAAAAATGTATTCAAAAACCAAAGCTACTATTGCAGAATTTTCTTTCCATCCTATCCAAAAAATATAAGCAACCCAGTAGAACCACATTTGAATGTTCCCTGACCTTGAGTTGTGACTTTATCACCACCTAGTAAAAAAACAAACTTACCACATGATCGTTTCCATTCATTCACAGCTAAGTAAGTGTTCCATTTTGAATGACAAATGATTGCTGGCATTCCTTATCTGCTTTTGATAATGGAAACTAGCCCTCCCTAAAAATAATAAAGAGAGATTGAAGTTGACAGGACATTTACCTTCTCCGAGTCATATATCATAACAGCAGATTATGAACATAGCATTTTTGGGCTTCAGTAGAATATATTGATCCTCAGGGTAATTTGAAATAAAGTCTAGGTGATGTTTTCCTTGAAATTCATCTCTGTAGAACCAACTCAAATATTCTGCTGAGGCAGCAGAGTGAATATGGAGATCCCAAAATGCAAACATTCTAGCAAGTGATGGGTCAGTCGATTGCAGGCCACAATCTCACCCATATTCTCATCTACCCCAAGCCTGTAAGAAAAAAAGAAAAAAGAAAAAACCCTTCTCACATAAGATTTTACTATCAGAATAAGATCAGAGTACAAGTCTGCAACTCAAGCGTATTAGATTCTCAAGTACAATTAGTGGAACTCAGATCCTACCAATTCATGATTTATGAAGTCCTAGAAACCAGTGGACATTTAATTTTCTATTTCTGTGAATAATGGTCCAAAGAGCAGGACCATTATTAGTGCAAAGTAAACTACAGATGGCTTGTAAGCTCTCTAAGATGCATACTGCTCTCGGGTAACTCAGAAGCTTAAAGTATTTAAAACAATCTGCTGATTACAAACAAATCAAATCTGTTCATTAAAATTTATTCTGGGGGGTGGTGCCTGGGTGTCTCAGTGGGTTAAGCCGCTGTCATTGGCTCAGGTCATGATCTCAGGGCCCTGGGATCAAGCCCCACATCGGCTCTCTGCTCAGCAGGGAGTCTGCTTCCCTTTCTCTCTCTCTGCCTGCTTGTGATCTCTGTCAAATAAATAAATAAAATCTTAAAAAAAAATTTATTCTGGGGTACTTTTCCCCTTTTCTTTAGTAACAGCCATAAAGCTTTCACTATTGTAAAAATAATTGAGTGTCATGAATTCACCTCACCTCTCTCCCATTTAATTGGAAGTAGTGAGATTTTTTTGATGGATCTATACATTTTGTTACACACTTGCCACCTTGATTCCAAAAACCACTAATTGTGGTTTTCCTGGAATCCTAGAGATATCCCAAACATGACCAAGATCACTGAATTGCAGAATCTTCAGAGACTTTACTGGCAAGCAGCACCCAGTATGGAAATATACATTAGGTTAAGGTGCTTTGTAAGTCTTACCCAGGGAGAAAGGCCTTTTTATTTTTTATTTTTTTAAAAGATTTTATTTATTTTTTTCGACAGAGAGAAATCACAAGTAGGCAGAGAGGCAGGCAGACAGAGAGAGAGGAGGAAGCAGGCTCCCTGCTGAGCAGAGACACCCCCCCCCCAATGTGGGGCTCCATCCTAGGACTCTGGGATCATGACCTGAGCCAAAGGCAGAGGCTTTAACCCACTGAGCCACCCAGGTGCCCCGAGAAAGGCCTTTTTAAACCAAGTTTTGATAAATGCCAATATTATAATAATGTCTGATGTTTTTTCTGTTTCCAACACGTGCCATAAGCATCTATCTCAAAGGAAGGAATTAGGGAAGAATATTGACCTGAGAGGTAGGATAAAATTGCTTACAGCCCTGACCTATAAATTATCCCAGACTTCTCTGGATATTTCTGTATTTCTAACAAACTCAACCCATCTTTTACTATTTCAAAGGAATATCCTACCAAGTAAATAAAAATCTTAGATTACCTAGATTTTCTTCATCTCATCAAGAATAACAATATATAGGGGTGAGTGGGTGGTGCAGTCAGTTAAGTGCTAACTCTTGGTTTCAGCTCAGGGGGTAATCTTAGGGTCGTGAGATTGAGCCCCACATTGGGCTCTGCACTCAGTGTGGGACTCTCTCTCCTTCTCTGCCCCTCCTTACTTTCCCCCAACCTCAAATAAATAAAATAAATCTTTTTTTAAAAAGAGTAACAAGGGTGCCTGGATGGCTCAGTCGGTTAAGCCACCGCCTTCGGCTCAGGTCATGATCCCAGGGTCCTGGGATTTTGTCCCACATCGGGCTCTCTGCTCGTCCGGGAGCCTGCTTCTCTCTCTGCCTCTGCCTGCCGTTCTGCCTGCCTGTGCGCTTGCACACTCTTGCTCTCTGAGAAATAAATACATAAATAAAATCTTAAAAAAAAAAAAAACTTTCTGCAGAGAAGAATGAATACACAGATCTTTCTCTTAAAAAAACAAGTAACAATACATAATCTTCCCTTTTTCCACTTATAGTTTGTTTAAAGAGGTTTGTAACTAGCTCCAATATTTGGAAAACGATATGCTTACAAGAGATATTCTAATGAATCAGCTACAGGCTAATGGAAAAGAGAGATTACCTGACTTATAAGAACTTTCTATAATTAAGGTCAGGCGTCTATACTATTCTTAATATTATAACTCAGCATTAGCAGTCAACATTGAGTCTTCCTTGGAACCAACCCTTTAGATGTCAACAAATATTGACAGATGTATAGGAACATATTAAAAATCTTTATTAAGAAGAACATCTATTAGAATCACCATAAATGATGTCTCTATATTTCATTAAGCATCAAGAAGCCATAAATTATTGGGACAAGGTGAGCTATCAAAAAGGTCATATAAAAATGACCCTAGATACCAATTTTGTTGAACAAGCTTTCCAAAGTCCTTATCATTTACTCACACATTATTAAAGGTTTGACATTCAGGATATTAGTTACAACTCTTAGTTACATGTAAGAAACTCAATTTCAACTAGCTAAGGAAAAAAGGAAACTTTTTGGCTTATCTGACGGTGAAGTCCAGATGATCCCAAGTGTAGGGCTGATCCAGGGACTCCCGTGATGTCACCCAGGCTCTCCGTGTCCCTCCCTCTGTTCCTTGCAAGGCTCACTCCAGGAACATAATGATTGCTTGAAGCAACCTGAGATCCAAAGTCTAGAAGCTTAGTTTAGCAGAAAAAATACTGGGAAGGGTGGCTATTTACAAAATGGTGGCAGAAGAGCTCTGTGGAAATGCTCCCCAGCAAGACAGGTAGAACTGGTGAAAATCATTTTTTTAAGGATTTTATTTACTCATTCATTCATTCATTCATTCATTTAAGAGAGAGAGAACATGAGTGGAAGGAGGAAGTGGAGGAGGGAGTGGAAGGGAGAAAGAATCTCAAGCAGACTCCACACTGGGCGTGTACCTGACATGTGGCTCAATCTCATGGCCCTGAGATCATGACCTGAGCTGAAACCAAGAGTCAGACACTTAACCAACTGAGCCACCCAGGCAACCCTGGTGAAAATTATTTTTAAAACAATTATCTAGACTCTTTGGACATTGTGCTAAGGGCCTAAGCAAACGAGGAAACAGATTATTCAAGAAAATGTAATGTAACCAAGTCTAAGCTTGTTCTACTCAATTGCATGACAAGTCTAGAGGCACGATGTTGGGGTAAAGAAAGTGACTTTATCTGGAAATGTGGCAAACCAAGGAGATACAGACTATTATCCTAAACAACCTTCTCCCCTTAGCATGAAATTCAAGTTTCTTTTATGTTAGCAAAGCAGGGGAAGCAAAAGGGGGTTGGAGTCAGAAGGTAACTGATGCCTGGTCATAAAACTTGTTTGTCCTTGGTCAGTTGATCTTTGTGTACAGGAATCTGATCATGTCATTCCTATAAACATTAAGCATAGCATAGTCAATTCTATATGTGCTTTCTTATCTCCTTGGGTGAGGTAGGTTTTCGGTAGAAAGCAGTTTTTGCAAATATTAGCTGTAATATGAAATACTAGCGGATCATGACCTAAGCAAAATCTCTTTGATGATTAACATGCCTACGTACATGCAGGGCTAAAGCAGAAGTTTCTAAGCTGTAGGTCGCAGCAGCAAGGGAGATAGAAGCAACGTGGAGTCAGACATGCTGGGTTTTTTTCCCTGATACACTAAAACTTGGTAAGAAAGAGGGAGAATCTATTATATGTTAATAAAAATAATTTAAAAATAAATAAATAAAAAGAGGGAAAATCTGTGACATTTGAACCACAACTTACTCCCTCCTTCTCCCCCTTGCAACTCAGCATGATGGAAGGTCAGCTTCAGACAATTCAGTCAAGAATACAGGGATCCTTTTCTCCCCAACTCCCCGTTGAGGGATATGGTACTGCCTTAGGAGGGCCAGGTCATCAGCAGTTCTCATCTCTGCATCACAGAGTTTAAGTTCCAGGCAAATGTGGCCAATGTTCTGCAGCTTCCATAATTAAGAGGAAGATGGTAGCTTCATGAGAGCAAGAAACTAAAACAGAGGCTGGTTCATTTATAAAGGAGAACCAGGGAAAGAGACAGATCAAAAAGCACCTTCGTGGTGGCAGAACAATGTTCAAAGACTGGCCTTAAAAATTAATCCTGCAAATGAGCCTAAATTTAATTGTAGCAGGTGGAGAAGCAATTTGTGCCTCAAAAACGATAGAGCAATCAGCTGGCAATTCATGGAGGCTAATAGCTGGGTGTAATACCAACAGCGACAGACAGCGTAACAGAAAGATTGGAGAAAGTGTCAGTGAAAGATAGGTGATAAAACCACTGTCATTTCAGGGTGACTGTACGCATGCCCAAAGCTGCACCCACTGAGGAACAACATCGCAGGCTGCATGCAGTGGGTGGACCTCACTAAACTAGTCCAGACAAGATGCTGAACAAATACTTGAGCAAACAACATCAATAAGCCCTGTAGGCTGGAGTTGCTAAAATATATGACCTAACATATCCTAGGCTGTATTATCATGCTATCATTTATTAACATGCTAAATATATTATCCAGGTTTTTTCATCAAAGAAGTATGAGGCGTTCAAAGAAACAGGAAAGTGTGACTCATTCATGGGGAAAAAAATGCAAGCAATAGAAGATGCCTGTGATAGGACCCAGATGTCAGATTTAGTAGAAAAATATTTCATCCTTTGCTGGGGTCTTATCCCTGGGGGACAGAGTACAACACTGGGGTCTGCTGGCATGGGCTCAGGACCTGTGGGCACTGGCCTGGTCCCTAAAGGTCTGACGAGGCGGGTAGTGACACCACCACTGCACAGGCCCCACCCCTCCTCAGCTGTCAGTAATTAAAAGCAATCTAACACATATAAACACACACACACACACACAAATAGAAAGACTTCAAAGCAGCCACTATAAATACGTTCATGCAACAAGAGGAAACCATGCTTGAAGAAGTAAATTAATTAAGGAGGCCTCATGATGTGCTGAGCACTAGGTGTTATATGCAACTGATGAATTATTGAACACTACATCTGAAACTAATGATGTACTATATATTGACTAATTGAATTTAAATTAAAAAAGTAAAGTAAGATATGATGACAGTGTTTCATGAGATTAAGAATATCAACAAAGAGATGAAAATTATTTTTAAAAAGAGGTAATTGAAAATTCTGGAATTAGAAGGTACAATGAATGATTGAAGTGAAAAATCATTAAAGGACCTCACAGCTGATTTGAAATTAAAGTAGAAAGAATTGGTAAATTTGAAGATAATCAATAAAGTTCACTCAATCCAAGGAATAGGGAAAAATAATGAATAAAATTGAACAGAGACTGAGAGAAATATGCAACACATCAGGCACACAGCATATGCACGATGGGAGTGCCAGAAGGAGAGCAGAAAGAGAAAGGAATAGGAAAAAGCTATTTGAAGAAATAATGGTTGAAAACTTGCAAATTTGATGAAAAACAATGTATACATCAAAGTTCAAAGAATTCTAAGATAAACTCAAAGAGATCCACATGGAGATAAATCATAATAAAAAATCCTGAAAGAGATAAAGTCTTAAAAGCAGAAATAGAAAAACAACTTGTTACATACAAAGGAACTTCTTTAAGATTAACAGCAAATTTCTCATCAGATACTTGTGGAGGGCAGAAGGCCATCGGGTGACATATTTGAAGTGCCAAAAGGTGGGGGGCAAACTGTCTACCCAAAATCTTACATCTAGCAAAATTATTTTTTTATTTTTTAAGATTTTATTTATTTATTTGAAAAAAAAAAAGATTTTATTTATTTATTTGTTTGACAGAGAAAGAAAGAAAGAACATAAGTAGGCAGAGCGATAGGCAGGGGAGAAGCAGGTTCCCCACTGAGCCTGACACAGGACTCAATCCCAGGACCCTGACATCATGACCTGAGCCAAAAGCAGACGCTTAAGCGACTAAGCCACCCAGGTGCCCTGTAGCCAAACTATTTTAAAAATGAAGGTGGAATCAGCAGTGCACCCAGCAGTCCTGCAGATCTGTGTCTTGCTTCAACAATGTTTGGATAGAACAGACCCAAGGTTGCCTCTTCACCCTCCGACCACCCTCCAATCTTTTTTCTGGTCACAACCTTTAGAGCCATCTTTTCCGCCACCCTTTGCCCCTGGGACCGGCCAATACCCTATTTTGAGCTTCTTTCCTTATTACCAACGAACCATGAGCTCCCAGGTTTTTCAGAATTATTCTACAGAGGTGGAGGCTGCTGTCAGCTGCCTGGTCAGCTTGCATCAGCTGGCCTCCTACACTGGTCTCTCTCTGGGCCTCTATTTCCACTGTGAAGACATGGCTCTGGAAGACGTGGGCCCCTCCTTCCACAAGTTGGCTAAGGAGAGGTGAGGGCACTGAGCATCTCTTGAAAATGAAAAACCAGTGTGGCAGCTGTGCCCTCTTCCCAGGCATGCAGAAGCCATCCAAAGATGGCTTCTGGTTCTAGAGAAGAACCTGAAGGAGGCCCTTTTGGATCTTCATGCCCTGGATTCTGTCCAGGCAGACCCCCCACCTCTGTGACTTCCTGGAGAACCACTTCCTAGCTGAGGAGGTGAAACTCATCAAGAAGATGGACAATCACCTGCCTAACATCCATAGGCTGGTTGGCCCCCACACTGTGCTGGGCAATGCATCCTATTTAAAAGGCTCTCCATCAAGCATGACTAAGAGCCCTCTGAAATCCAGCAGCCTTTGAGGGGCCCCTCTGGCATCGCCTCGGTGCTGGGCTTGTGCCTGGGCCTCTTCCTGCAATGACTAGGCAGCTTTTTAACCACCCGGACCCCTCTCCGAAGCCATGGATGAAATGGAAGCAATAAAGCTTTTTTGCAGGAGGAAAAAAAAAAGGTGAAATCAAGTCATTCCTGGTTAAGGAAACTGAGATAATTTGTTGCTAGCACAAATGGTTTACAAGCAATACTAAGGAATTCTTTAGGCTGAAAGGAAATGACTCCAGACAGTAATTCAAAATCACATTTTAAAAAAGAGCATAAGGGGTGCCTGGGTGGCTCAGTGGGTTAAGCCTCAGCCTTCAGCTTAGGTCATGATCCCAAGGTCCTGGGATCAAGCCCCGCATCGGGCTCTCTGCTCAGCAGGGAGCCTGCTTTCCCCTTTCTCTCTGCCTGCCTCTCTGACTGTCACTCCCTCTGTCTGATCACTCTCTCTCTGTCAAATAAATAAATAAAATCTTTTTAAAATTTTTTAAAAAGACCATAAGTAAAGGCAATTATATTATAATGAATATTTCTTTTTTAAATTTCATTTTATTTTTTAAGACTTTATTTATCTATTTATTATTTATTTATTTAGAGAGCACAAGCAGGGGGAGGGGCAGAGAGAGAGGAACAAAGAGTATCTCAGCAGACTCAGCGCTGAGCATAGAGCCTAACATGGGGCTTGATCTCATGACCCTGAGGTCATAACCTGAGCCAAAATCAAGAGTCAGACACTCAAGTGACTAAGCTACTCAGGCACCCCTTCAGGTTTTATTTTTTACCCAGTGTGGGGCTTGAACTCTCAACCCTGAGATCAAGAGTCGCATACCCTACTAACTGAGCCAGCCCGGTACCCCTATGATGAATATTTCTTATCCTTCACTCTCTCAGTTGATTTTAAAAACAATTGTATAAGACAATATGTATATAACTGTATTGTTGGGACTGTAGCATAGAAATGTAATATATTTAAGATATATATAATAGCACAAAGGAAGTTGGAGTAGAGGAAAGTTGTGTGAGATAAAACAATGATACCAGATAGTAACTCAAATCCACAGGAACAAATAAAGAAAATCAGAAATGATTGAAGAAGGTTAATATTACAAACTCCGTAAATATATCCTTGCTCTCCTTCCTCTTTCATCTTCTTTAAAACACAAACAATTACATGAAGCAGCAATTATAACAATAAATTTTGGAATTTATAGCATGTATAGCTGTAATATGTTCAACAATGACATAAAAAATGGAGACAAGAGAATAGAGCTAAATAGGACTAACATTTGTATAACTCATTGGAATTAAGTTAATATAAATCTGAAGGGTTTTTTTGATAAGACATATATGGTAAGCCCAGGAGCAACCACTGAGGAAAAATATGGTGAAAACAAATCACGGAATTAAAATGCTATGTTAGAAAATATCCACTCAGTGCAAAAGAAAACAGTAAAGGAAGAACAGAAAAACAAGAAAGACATGAGACATATGGAAAACGGAAAGGAAAATGACAGACGTAAATTCAACTACATCAGTAACACTGAATAAGAATGGATAAAACAATCAAAAGGCAGAAATTGCTAGAAATAGTTGATAGAAAAATAAAATCCCAAATATGTACTATGTACAGGAGACATTCCTTAAGTTCCTAGTATACAAACAGGTCGGAAGCAAAAAGATGGAAAAAGATGTCAACCAAAGAGCAACCACAAGAAAACTGGAGTGGTTATACTAATATCAGACAAAATAGAACTGAAAAAAATTATTAGAGAAAAACAAGCACATTAAATGCTAAAAATGTTAATCCACAAAGAAGATAAAACAGTTATAAATATATATGCACCTAACAAACAGAGCCCCCGAGAACATGAAGCCCAAATTGACAGAGTTGGAGGGAGAAATAGACAATCCACCAATATTAATGGGAGAGTTTAATGCCCCACATTAAATAATGGGTTAAACAATAGATAGATCATCAACAAGGAAATAGACTTGAACAACAGTTTAAACCAACTGGACCAACAGACATCCACAGAACACTCCACCCAACACCAGTGGAACACACATTCTTTTGAGTGCATATGGAACATTCCTGGTATAGACCATATGTTAGGCCATAAAACAAGCCTCAGTGAATTTAAAAGGATTGAAGTCATGCAAAGTATGTTCTCTGACCACAGTGGAATGAAATTAGAAGTCAATAACAGAAAGAAATTTGGGCAGCTCACAGAGAAGTGGAAATTAAACAGCACACTCCTAGATAACCAATAGGTCAAAGAAGAAATTACAGAAGACATTAGAAAATATTTTGAAATATGAGGTGCCTGGATGGCTCAGTTGGTTGAGTATCTGACTCTTGATTTCAGCTCAGGTCTTGATCTCAGGGTCATGAGTTCAAGCCCTATGTTGGGCTCCATGCAAAAAAATCTTTTTAAAGATTTTATTTATTTATTAGAGAGAGAGCGAGAACACAAGCAGGGGGGAACAGAAGAGAGAGAAGCAGGGTCCCTGCTAAGCAGGGAACCCAGTGCAGGACTCGATCCCAGGACCCTGGGATCATGACCTGAGCCGAAGGCAGACTCTTAACGATTGAGCCACCAGGTGCCCCTGGAGTGGACCTACTTAAAAACAAACAAACAAAACCAGGAAACTACTTTGAGATAAGTGAAAATGAAAATATGTATACCAAAACTTATGAGATCAGCTAAAGCAGTACTTACATTGAAATTTATAGTTGTAAACTGCTACCTTACAAATGAGGAAAGATTCTAAATCAGTAACTTAACTTTCTACCTGAGATACTTTAAAAAGAAGAACAAACAAAATCCAAGAAAGAACAAGAAAGGAAATAGTAAAGATTAGAGTAAAACAAATAAGGAAGTAGAGAATAGAAAAAGAATAGAGGATAATTACAGAGTTGAAAGTTGATTATTTGAAAATATCAACAAAATTGACAGGGACACCTGGGTGACTCAGTTGGTTAAGCATCTGCCGTCGGCTCAGGTCATGATCTCAGAGTTCTGGGATAGAGCCTGGAGTTGGGCTCCCTGCTCAGTGGGAAGCCTGCTTCTCCTTCTCCCTCTGCTCGCC
Organism: Lutra lutra; assembly: GCF_902655055.1. NCBI lineage: Eukaryota > Metazoa > Chordata > Mammalia > Carnivora > Mustelidae > Lutra > Lutra lutra. The sequence goes on along the minus strand of NC_062278.1, from coordinate 183,129,779 downwards.
CCGCCCACTCTCTCGCAAATAAATAAATAAAATCGTTTTTTAAAAAAAATTAACAAACCTCTAGCTAGACTGAGCACGAGAGAAAAGACTCAGATTAATAGAGTCAGAAATGAAAGAGGAAGACAAATACTAACATTAGTGATATAAAAAAGAATTGTAAAGCAATAATGTAAATAATTGAATGATAATTAAAGGGAATGGACAACTTCAAATTAGTAATTTTCTTTAAACCCATGAAGAAAAATTCAGGACTAGATGGCTTCATTGGTGAGTTTTACCAAACATTTAAAGAACTAGTACCGGGGCACCTGGGTGGCTCAGTGGGTTAAAGCCTCTGCCTTCGGCTCAGGTTGTGATCCCAGGTGGGATCGAGCCCCGCATTGGGCTCTCCGCTCAGCGGGGAGCCTGCTTCCTCCTCTCTCTCTCTGCCTTCCTCTCTGCCTACTTGTGATCTGTCTGTCAAATAAATAAATAAAATCTTAAAAAAAAAAAAAAAGAATTAATACCAGTTCTTTCCAATCTCTTAAAAACAAACAAACAAACAAGCAGAGGGGTGCCTGGGTGGCTTATTCGTCAAGCGTCTGACCCTTAATTTCAGCCCAGGTCATGATCTCAGGGTCATGAGATGAGGCGCTCTGTCAGCCTCTGCATTAGGCGCAGAGTCTGCTTACGATTCTCTCTTTCCCCCTCCCTTTGCCCATCCTCCCTGACTCTCCCTCCCTTAAAAACTAACTAATTAATTAATAAAACAGAAAAGAAGTGAATGTTTACGAATTATTATATTAGGCCACATGTTAACCTGTTAACAAAACCATATAGTGACATCACAAGAAAACTACAGCGCAATTACTCATGAATGTAGATGGAAAAAATCCTCAACCAATACATATATATCCTGAACTATATATATCCTCTACTATATAGAATCCAGCAACTCAAAATAAGATTTTACACCATTACCAAGTGGAATTTTTCCCAGGAACACAAAGTTGGTTTAACCTGTTAAAATCAATTAATGTAATGTAACACGCAAACAGATTAAAGATGTCATGAACATCTCAAGAGATGCAGAAACAAATTTGACAAAATCGAATACACTTTCGCGATAAAAACTTTAACCCTAGGAATAGAAAAGAACTCTCTCAACCTGCAGAAGGGCATCCACAAAAATCTTACAATTAGCATCATATTTAACCGTAAAAGACTGAATACTTTACCTCTAAGAAAATAGAGAAAAATAACTATATGCTCTCAAAATTTCTGTTCATCACTGCATTGGAAGTTCTAGTCAGGGCATTCAAGCAAGAAAACGGAATAGACAACTCTGATTTGAAAGAAAGAAGTAAAACTATCTCGATTTTCAAATGGCATCATATCATACATAGAAAACCCTAGGGAATCCATTGTAAAAAGGAGGAAAACTAATAAAATTTAGTAAGGTTGCCAGACACAAGACCAAGACACAAAAGCAATTTTATTTCTAAATACTTAAAATGAACAATCCAGAAATAAAATTTTAAAATCAATTTATTATTTATAATAACAAAAATAATAAAATAATAAATTTAACAAATTGAATACAAAAGTTGTACTCTGAAAATTATAAGAGTTGTTGAAAGAAATTAGAGTGCAGTCAATGGAAAGAAGGCTCATGTTCATAGGTCAAAAGACTCAATATTGTTAAGATGGCTGTAGTCTTCACCATTGTCTATATATTTAGTACAGCCTTTAGCAAAATTCCAGTTGGCTTCACTGCAGAAAGTGCCCAGCTTATCATAAAATCCATACAGTAACTATAACATAAGTAAGCTTCTAGTCAGGCTAACTAAATAAAAGCACTGAGGACACAAATTACTAATATTAGAAATGAAAGTTATTATAGATTCCTTTTGATGGGCATTAAAAGTATAATTTTAAAAAGTACTAACATCTCCATGACCCAAATGGTAAGTTAAATGAAATGGATCGGTTCCTTGATAGACACAAACTGTCAAAAGTCTCACAAAAAAAATAGATGATCTGAACAGGCTTAAGTCTATTAAAGAAGCTGAATCAGGAATGCCTGGGTAGCTCATTCAGTTGAGTGTCTAACTCTTGGTTTCATCTCAGGTCATGATCTCATGTGTTCTGGGATTGGGCCCTCATTGGGGAGTCTGCTTGAAGATTCTCTCCCTCTGCCTCTCTCCCATGTGCATGCATTCTCTCTCTCTGTGAAATAAATAAATCTTTAAAAAAGAAATTTTAAAAATTGAATTAATAATTAATGACCTTACAAACAAAAAACACCAGCCAGACAGGCTGGTGAATTCTATCAAACATTTAAGGATGAAGTTATACCAATTCTCTATAATCTCTTCAAAGGGATAGAAGAAGAGGGAATACTTCCTAACTCATTCTGTGAGGCCACCATTCCTCTAATGCAAAATCAGACAGACATATTAAGAAAAGAAAGCTACAGACTAGTAGCTCTTACTAACATAGATGTAAACATACTCAACAAAATATTAGCAAATCAAATTTTTAAAAAGCATACAAAGAATTATACACCATGACCAAGTGGGATTTATCCTAGGTATGCAAGGCTGGTTTGGCATTAAAAAGTCAATTGATGAAGTTCACCACACCATCAGGCTAAGAGGAAAATCATGTCATCTTATCAATAGATGCAGAAAAAAAAATTGACAATATCCAACATTTATTCATGATAAAAAAATTGTCCACAAACTAGGAATTAAAGGAAACATTATCAACTTGATAAAAACTACAAAAAAAAACCCCTACAGCTAATATCATACTAAATGGATCTTTAAAAGTAAGCTTTAGGACCTTAGTAGGATAGGAATATTCAATATTGTCAAGATATCACTCTTTCCCAAATTGATTTATAGATTCAACACAATCCCAATCAAAATCCCACCAAGTTATCATATGGATAACAACAAACTGATTTTAAAGTTCATATGGGCAGGCAAAAGATTCAGAATAGCCCACATAATATTGAAGGAAAAGAACGAAGTTGGGTGATTCATGCTCCCCAACTTCAAGACTTACTGTAAAGCTATAGTGATCAAAATGAGTGGTATAGGCAAAAGAATAGACAAATAATCAGTGGAACAGAATAGAAAGCTTATAAATAGACCCCCATAAATACAGTCAACTGATCTTTGACAAAGGAGTAATATGGTAGAACAGAGATAGTCTCTTCACCAAATGGTGCTAGAACAACTGGATATCCATAAACAAAATTATAAATATAGATACAAACCTTACACAGTTCACGAAAATAATGGATCAGATATTGAAATATAAAATGCAAAACTATAAAACTCATGGAAGATAACATAGGAGAAAACCTAGATAGCCTTGGGTATGGTGATGGCTTTTTAGATGTAACACCAAAGACATGATCCATGAAAGAAATAATGGGTAAGCTGAACTTCATTAAATTTTAAAACTTCTGCTCTCTGAAAGACAATATCAAGAGAATGAGAAGGCAAGCTGTAAACTGGAAGAAAATATTTGCAAAAGACATTTCTGATAAAGGACTGTTATCCAAAATATGCAAAGAACTCTTAAAACTCAACAGTAAGATATAAACAACCTGATTTACAAATGGACCAAAACCCCCTAATCAAGGAATTACACAGTTGGCAAATAAGCACATGAAAAGAGGCTCTATATCATATATCATCAATGCAAATTAAAACAATAATGAGATTCCACTACACTGACAACACCAAATGCTGATGAGGATGTGGACCAGCAGGAACTCTCATGCTTTGCTGGTGGGAATGCAAAATGGAACAGCCACTTTGGGAGACAGTTTGGTGGTTTCTTACAAAATGAAACACACCCTTACCATGGGAACCAGAGGTTGTACTTTTTGGTAGTAGCTGAAAAATTTTGTCTGCACAATAACCTCTGCTTGAATGTTTATAGCAGTTTTATTCACAGTTGTGAAAACTTAGAAGCAACCAAGATGTCCCACAGCAGGGAAGTGGATAAAGAAACTGTGGCACATCTAGATAATGGGATATTAGTGCTGAAAAAGAATCAAGCTGTTAAGTTATGAAAAGTCATGGAGGAAACTTAAATGCATATTACTAAGTGAAAGAACCCAATATGAGAAAGCTACACACTGTATGATCCAGTTATATGACATTCTGGAAAAGGCAAAGCTATGGAGCAATGAAAGTGTTTGCCTGGTTGAAGGATAACCTGGGAAAAGGATGAACAGGGAGTCCACCAAGGATTTTAAGCATAGTGATAGTACTCTATATGATTTATGATGACTATATGTAACTGTACATTGGTCCAGACCCATAGAATGTACAACACAAAAAGTGAACCCTAATGTACAGTATGGACTTTGGGTGATTATGATGTGTTAATGTAGGTTCATCCTTGCTAAGAAATATGCCATTCTTGTAAGTGATGTTGATAATAGAGGAAACTACGCATGTGTAGAGACAGGGTATAGGAGAAATCTCTGTACCTTCTCTTAATTTTATTGTATACCTAAAACTGCTTTTAAAAAATAATCTTTATAAGAAAGAAAGAAAGAAAAGAGAAAGGGAGAAAGAGAGGAGAGAAGGGAGGGAGGAAAGAGGAGGGAGGGGGAAAGAAAAGAAAGGAAGGGATGGAAGGGAGGAAGAAAAAAGAAAAGGGGAGGGGAGGGAGATTTATTCAAGGGACCCAGAATATTCTAAACAATCTTGGGAGAGGTGGACAAAGTTGGAAAGCTCTAATTTTCTGATTTCAAAATTTACTACAAAGGTACAGTAACCAAGCCAGTGCAGTACTAGCATAAGGATAGGCATAGAGACCAATGGAAGAGAATTGAGTCCAGAAAAAAACCGTCATAGTTACAGAGTAATTCAATGGGGAAAGAGTAATCTTTTCAACAAAGAGTGCCCAAAAAAGTGGTTATCCACATGCAAAAGAATGTAGTTGTATTCCCTACCTCAAACCATATTCAAAAATTAATTGAAATGATCAAAGACCTAAATATTAGAGCTAAAAATATAAAAGTCTTAGAAGAAAACATAGGAGTAAATCTTCACAATCTTCTATTAGACAGTGTTTTTCTGTTTTGCTTTTGTTTTTGTTTTTTTTAGATATGATACTAAAAACACAAGCAACAAAAGAAAAACTGGGTAATTCGGACTACATCTAAATTGAAAACTTTTGTGCTTCAAATAATACCATCAGGAAAGTATGCAGACATCCACAGAATGGGAGGAAATATTTGCATATCACCTATCTGTTAAGGGACTTGATCTAGAATGTATAAATAACTCTTACAACTCAATAATAAAAAGATAAATAGCCCAATTAAAAAATAGGCAAAGGATCTGAATAGTCATGTCTCCAAAGAAGATATAAAAAGGAGAAATATACAAATGAAAAGATGCTCAACATCATTAGCCATCAGGGGAGTGAAATCAAAACCACATTGAGATGCCACTTCACACCATGAGGATGCCTGAAATCGAAAAGACATTATAGCGAATGTTGGCAAGGATGTGGACAAACTGGAAACCTTGTGCACTGCTGGTGAGAATGTAAACTGGTACAGCTACTTTGGAAAACGGTCTGCCATTTCCCCCAAAAGATTAAACCTAGAGTTACCGGATAACTCAACGACTCCACTTCTAGCTAATGGAGAGAAATGAAAACACATGTACACAAATATTCATATCACCATTATTTTTAAGAGCTAAAAGATGGATATAGCACAAATATTCATCAACTGTTGACTGAATAAATAAAATGTAGTCTTTTCATGAAATGGAATTGTACTTGGCAGTAAACAGAGAAGTACTGATACACATTACAGGATGGGTGTGCTTTGAAAACGTGCTAAGTGAAAGGAGCCATTCAGAAACATCACATATGATATGATTCCATTTATATGAAATGTCCTAAATAGGCAAAGCTATTTATAGAGATAAAAAGTAGATTAGTGTTTGCTAGGGACTGACTGCTAATGTGTCCAGAATTTCTTTTTGAGGTGCTGAAAATGTTCTAAAATTACTTTGTGATGATGTTGCACAACTCTGTGATATACTAAAAACCATTAAGTCATTCACTTTAAATGGGTGAATTGATATGTAAATTAGATTTCAGTAAAGCTGCTCTAAGAGAAAACAAAAGCGTGGTACTTAATAACTGTCATAAAAATCTTGGGGTATATTGTGAATGGCCCTACACAGCTCATGTGCTCATCCCTGAACAATTGTTCTAGCCAGAAAGATAAGACACTCTGGGTAGCCCAAGTTAAATCATATTCTAATCCATGGGCAAGAGGGGTCCCCAGCATCTGAACCTCAAAGATTTGGTTTTTTCATAGAAAGGAGTGTTGTTCTTGTCAGAAGATGAAGGAAGTTATGCTGGAGAGGACAGACAGTAGATAACTATCTGACTTAAGAATGCATAGTTCTGGGGCACCTGTGTGGCTCACTCATTAGAGCAGCTCTTGATTTTGGGTCCAGCTGTAATCTCAGGGTAATGGGATCGAGGCCCAGGCCATACTCGGTACTGGGTTCTGTACTCAGTGTGGAGTCTGTGTGGGGTTCTCTTCCTCCCCGCCCACCACCCACCCACCCCGCTGCAGCACTCTCTCTCTCTCTCTCTCAAATAAATAAGTAAAATTTTAAAATAAAAAAAGAATAGCTAGTTTTGTAACACCTTTTTCTTCAGAAAGTTATTTTACTCTGTTAAGATGAGGAATACCCACACATGCACACACATACACACACACACGTGCGCGCGTGCACGCACACACACACACACAGGAAATAGCAGGGCCTTTAAGAAACTTAATAACCACAGTACTAGGAAGCATTTAATGGAGATAGAAATTAATTTGAAATATACAGAGACAGTGTGATGTGGTTGTTAAGACCACAGACTGTGGGTGTGCTTGTTTGGCTTAGTCAGTTTAATGTCTGATTCTTGGTTTCAGCTCAGGTCATGATCTCAGAGTCATGAAATCAAGCCCCTCATTGCACTGAGTGTGCAGCCTGCTTAAGATTCTTTCTCTTTTCCTCTGCCCCTTCCCTCCCCTGCTCATGCTTGCTTGCTCTCTCAAAGAAACAAACAAAAAACAAAACCCACAGACTCTAAAACAGCCCAAATATATTCAGATCTGAATTCATGCTTCTACCATTTACCGCTTTGTAACCTGGGAAATTTTATTTGCCTTAATTTATTCATCTGTAAAATGGGAATAAGAATATTACCAACTGACAACAATAGTGTTGTGAAAATTTAAATTAGCTAATATATTTAACACCCTTAAGGACTGTGCCTGGCACATAGTAAGTGTGAGTTGCTATTTTTATTATACTTGCTATTATTATGAGGACTGATATGTGGCATGAAACTACTGAGATTATTAACTTTTTTTCCAAAAGGGCCTTATCTTGGCTAATAATAAGAACTTTTTTTTGGTCTAGTTAGTCAAGACATAACCAACACAGGACAATTATAGCATGTACCAGCAGAGAGCACTACTATTAAAATATCAGACACATTGTCGTTAATTGTCTTTTTGTCCCCAATATGATTACCATCCTAGTAGTTCTGGAATCACCATGTTTGTTATGAAGCACAGTATAAAAATCAACATTAATATTTGTTGATTGCCTATTGTAACATGATTCTTTGGTTGCAAGCAATCATAATTTACTCAGGGTGAGTTAATCAGAAGATTTGATTGAAAGGATGTTAGGGGCTCTGAGAATGGGAGAGAAGTTTAGTCATCTAGGTTTGGGTTTGATTAGAGATGGCAAGCAAAACATTTGCATTGAAATTCATTCTTTCCTAAAACTATACTTAAATTCATAATTCATTTTTTAAAGAGCATAAACATTCTAGTCAAAGACAAAAGAACAGGAGAGGACACAATTAAGGCTCAAAATATATTTTGAATGGTAGTAACCAACTTAGCTACTTTGAGGCATCTGTATCTTTAACCAGCAGTGAGGAAAGCCCAGAAGTAATTGAGTTACATGACACAACCACAAAAGGCCAGTGATTTGGTGGCACCAGCTATGTCTCGAAGTGGCAGTAAAGATGAACCTAAAATCATGGGGTTTGGTTCAAGTGTCTTTAAGGAGCAGTTAGACTCCCAGATTGCATGTTTTATACCATGTAACTGGGAATCTACTTGACTCCTACCCTGGGCAAAAGACTGGAGGTTTTGTTTCCAGAGAGGGTAAAACAGAATATCTCTGGACTAGGGAAATCAAGGCACAACTGAGGGCATCGTGTTGAAACATGAGATTCAATCAAAAACTTAAATATGGGACAGTGGGTTGGTTTAGTCGGTTGGATGTCCGACTCTTGATTTCTACTCAGATCATGATCTTGGGGTTGTGTGATCGGGTCCCATGTCAGGCTCCATGCTCAGTGTGGCATCTGCTTGACATTCTCTCTACCTCTTTCTAAGCCCCTCCCCCAACTCGCATGCATGCTCTCTAAGATGAATAAATAAATCTTAAAAAAAAAAAAACTTACATATGAATGTTAAGACTCCAGACACTTTACTCATACATAGTTCCCAGAACCTTACAAGGAAAATTATACATTTTAGGCAGGGACTTGAAAGAAATATCTGTGGGAATTTAAGGACACTAATATCAGGGGATTCCCTGTCAAGGCGACACAGCCAGTACTTGCTACACTGAAGCACACAGCTGACAAGTCCCCTCTATATGCTTTCAAGTGACTCTTAAATACTAATGGAAATCCAGAAATCACTAGACATTTGAAGAAGCCCTCTAACAGGAAAGACAGAGGTCAAAACAAGCAAAGAGAAAACATCCACTTAGAGCAAATAATCTATGCAAGATAAATACAACTTCTAAAGAAATTGTCATTAGTATCCTCAGAGAAATAAAAGAAGATATTACATGGAGAAGCATAGGATTCTACAAAAAAAAAAAAAAAAGAAAGAAAGAAAGAAAGACATTTAAAGACTAAAACCAAAATGTTTATGATTCAAAATGTGGTAGCAAAAATGAGCAACTCGGGGCACCTGGGTGGCTCAGTGGGTTAAACCTCTGCCTTCGGCTCAGGTCATGATCTCAGGGTCCTGGGATCGAGCCCCGCATCGGGCTGTCTGCTTAGCTGGGAGCCTGCTTCTCCCTCTCTCTCTGCCTGCCTCTCTGCCTACTTGTGATTTCTCTCTCTGTCAAATAAATAGAATCTTTAAAAAAAAAAAAAAGAAAGAAAGAAAGAAATGAGCAACTCAATTGAAAAACTGCAGAAAAAGTTGAGGAAATTATTTGGAGTAATAAACAATAAAAATCAATGAGACGGGGAATAGAGAAATGAATAGACAGAGGACAGATTCAACATCTGAACAACAATAATTCTGGAAAGAGAGAATAGTACACAAAGGGTTGGAATCAGCCTTGAAATTAATTCAAGAAAATTTCTAAGAACAAGAAGATATAGATTTCCAGATTGAAGGAACCCATCAAAAGACTATCACATTAAAAAAAAAAAAAGATAGCATCAGGTAAATTGGCTTCAACTTTCAGGGTTCCAGGCCAAGATGGCAACGTAGGAACCTCATGAACTCACCTCCTCTCATGGACACACTGAAGCTACCCCTACACATGGAACAATTCCCTCGGAAAGAAATTTAGAAACTAACTGAGTGATTCCTACATATTTGGCAAGCAAGAAAATACCCATACCACCTATATCGAAATGGGTCTTAGCACACTGTCAACTAGGGAACCCCTAACAAAGAAGGTAGCGTGAATCATCACAAAGTTTTGAGGGACAGCTTAGTTTGAGGTTGACTGAAAAGCTTCATCTCCTATACAGGATCACTCTGTCAAGACTGGGAGAGGTGACTGTTTTACCTAATGCACAGAAACCAACACAGAGAGTCAATGAAAATGAAGGAATAGAGGAATATGTTCCAAATAAAAAAACGGAATAAAACTCCAGAAACAGACCCTAATGAAATGGAGATAAGTGATTTACCTAATTAAAAAGGTAACAGCAATAAAGATGCTCACCAAAGTCTGAAAACCATGCATTGACAAAGTCAAAATTTCAACAAAAAGATAGAAAACAGAAGAAAGTACCAAACAGAAATCACAGAGCTGAAGAATACAATAACTGCCTGAAAAATTCAAGGGATTCAACAGCAGTCTAGATCAAATGGAAGAAGGGACTTGAACTTTGAGAGCAATAGGGAGAAAAGATCAAATTAGGTGCCACTGGGGGGGGAAGGGGATTTCACATCCAAAGGATCAGAAATCAGAAGGGCTCCAGATTTCTCAACAGCATTATTGGAATTGGTAAAATATTGGATCAATGTCTTATACATCAGAACATTATCATTTCCAACCTAGAATTCCACACCCAAACTACAAATCAATCATATAGATAGAATCAAGACATTTTCAGATGTGCACAATTTTAAGATATTTACTTCCTCTGAGTCTTCTCTCAGGGAGCTGCTGATACACTGCTCCACCAGAATGAAGAAGTGCATCAAAAAAGAGGAAGACGTGGGACCCTGGAAGCCAGGAATCCCACAAAAGAGCCATAAAAGAAGTCTCAGGGCAAAGAAAGTGACAGCTGCCCTGCAATCTGATGGAAGCCATTTAGGGAGCTGTGGAATAAACTTTGCTACATATGTATAAAACCAAGCAAAATGTTAACCGCAAGAAAGACAAGACTTAATTCCAGGGAAAATAGAATTGTATGGAAAGGTCAAGGATTGTGGTTCACTCCATGGCTTGATTATAAATAGTATTTAAATGGCCATGATAAGATAACATTGTGTGTGTGTGTGTGTGTGTGTGTGTGTGTATATATATATATATATATATTTTTTTTTTATTTAAAACAAATAGCTTTATTTTATTTTTTCAGTGTTCCATGATTCATAGTTTATGCATCACACCCAGTGCCCCATGCAATACGTGCCCACCTTAATACCCACTACCAGCTAGTTTTATTATTTTTTTATTTTATTTATTTATTTTTTCAGCGTAACAGTATTCATTGTTTTTGCACCACACCCAGTGCTCCATGTAATCCGTGCCCTCTCCAATACCTACCACCTGGTTCCCCCAACCTCCCACCCCCTGCCCCTTCAAAACCCTCAGATTGTTTTTCAGAGTCCATAGTCTCTTATGGTTCACTTCCCCTTCCAATTTCCCTCAACTCCCTTCTCCTCTCCATCTCCCTGTCCTCCATGCTATTTGTTATGCTCCACAAATAAGTGAAACCATATGATAATTGACTCTCTCTGCTTGACTTATTTCACTCAGCATAATCTCTTCCAGTCCCGTCCATGTTGCTACAAAAGATAACATTGTATATTGATCCAATCGGTATTTTGATATGCTTTATTGGGGGATGAGATATATGTATTTGAGAAGCGTGATGGGGTTGGGATTTGTGTTAAAGGGAACTAAATTATTTTCTAGAGTATAAAGTCACCAGACAAGGCATGTGTGACATGGTAAGAAATACATATTTGAGCTCTGCCTCTGGTTATTGATACACAGCTCCTAAAACTCTTGTGATTTTTCTAAGTGATAAGGGTGCTAGGAATATATTTCATTCTAGTATTGGGTCTTTGACCTTTTTTCTGACATAGCTCCTAAAAATCTTGTAATTTCCTGAGTAATTGGGGTTTAGGAGCACCTTATACAGAGCTTCTAAATCCCTTGGAATTCCCTGGGTGAGAGGAGTGGTTTTTGTTCCAGTGAAGTAATTCTTGCTGGGCTCCTGGATGGGGGCTGGTCATCAGAAAGACCGGGGGCTGGTCATCAGAAAGACCAAGGCATGATTAGAAGCTTGGAACTTTCCACCCTACTCCCTAACCTCTGGGAAGGCGAGGTGGAGATTAGAGATTGAGTTAATAAACTATCATATCCATGTGATGAAGCCTCCATAAAAATCTGTAAAGTATGGGGCTTGAGGAGATTCTAGATTGGCAAACACATATGGATGCTGGGATGGTGGCATAGCCCATGCTCTGTAAGAACAGAAGCTCCTGTTCTCAGGATCCCTCTGGACCTCACCCCTGTACCTCTTCAGCTTTATCCTTTATTATATCCTTTATAATAAATCCATAAAAGTGAATGTTTTTCGGAGTTTTTTGAGCTGTTCTAGCAAATCATCCAGCCTGAGGAGCAGATTATGGGAACTCTCATGTATTGGAGCCAAATTAGGCAGAAATGTGGGTGAGAACCGAGTACTATAATTGGCATCTGAAGTGAGGGGCAGTTTTGGCAGACTGGGCCCTTCCCCTATGGGGTCTGCACCAACCGGTAGTTAGTGTCATAATTGAATCACAGGACACTGGGCCGTTGTACAGATTGGAGAATTGACACATTTGGTGTCAGAAGTGCTATAGATTAAGAGAAAAAGCTGTTACTAAAGCATATTATTTAGCAACATGAAAACAAATCCAAAAAAAGCAATTTAAAGAATTAGAATTGGTGGTTAGTTAGAAAGTAGGAAATGTGGTGGGAGACATGGAAATTTGTCCTCCTGTCTGTCTCTCTGTTTACCTACCTACATTTAATTATTTACCAAGCCTTTGTTAACTTCAATCCTCGTATTTCTCAAATTGTGGAAAATTACTTACTGGCAACTCTTCAAATTAATTCAGTGGATTATGACCAGATTTTGAAAAAAATTAGAATAGTATAATGAGCATGCGTTGCCTCTAGTAAGGGCAAATGCCATTTTTGAAATTTTTGTTTCTGTTTTATATATTTACGTATGCTTGTGCTAGAGTCGTGATGTAAATGCATCTCTTTCTTTGAGGTGCCAGTTGAAAATAGTTTGAGAAATGGGCTTAAGATACATCTTCAGAACATAGCCCTGAAAGAAGAATGTATGATAGGTGGCCAAAGATCATGCAGTGTCTGCTGCACTTGACACATGCTAGGCTCTTGAGGTTTAGGATTTCATTAACTCTTCACAACTCTGAGGAATGTACTGATTTGTATCCTTTCTGCAAATGAGGTGGTTGAAGTTAGCCCAAGTTTCTTCTATAGTATAATTATTCCGCTCTACTTCTTGCTTGAATTTTCTCCTGTCCATTACCAAAACATGACCAAAGTGTTCCAAAATGCCTCCTCCCCTGAACCTTCCGTTCTTCCACTGTTAATGGGGACGACAAAAGTACACATGTCTTTGCTTTGTTGTTTAATATGGCTGCTGTATTTAAAATTGCTCCACCCCTCCCTTTGCTTTTCCTCTATCCTGTCTTCAAATTGAGAATACTACCTGATGTACTTCTTCGTTCCATTTTTTGACTTCTCCCACTAGCATGTGCCTCCAATCAGGAAAAAGATCTTTGGTCTCCAGCACGTAGAGTAGCACATAGTACACGTTCACAAAAGGCATTCTGTGGCAATTCACAGACCTGTACCCCTGGGCCTAATAATACATTATATGTTTATAAAAAATAAAAATAAATTAAAAAAAATTTTTAAGGCACTCTGTAAAACTGTTTATATGGGTGGACAGAGGGAAGGAAGGAATGAACGAATGAACGAAGGCAGGAAGGAAAGAAGCATGTACTTACAACCCGGGCTTGAGCAAGTGCCTTTATAGGCAATATAGAAGATTTGAAGCTACCACACTTCTAAGAGTGTCCAGCCTTGCACCCAGTAAATACTCAGTAGATGTTGGTTAGATTTGATCCTCAAATATAAGGAAAGGGAAAACATTCTTAGAAAACTTCCAATTCTTGTGAAGAACCACAGTTCCTGGTAACCCAATGATCCTGTTTCCAGCGACTCCCTAGCAGAGGACGCATCCTCTGGGGAGGCACTGTCTGACTAAAAAACTAGCCTGTTCTAAATGACAGTTGCCATGGCCTGTAACAGGATGTCCACAGTCAACAGGGAAAGATAGTGTGTACTTGCTGGCTGGGATTGCAACATCTGATAACAGGAGGAAGAAAGCCAAAAGGGATGGAAGCAGATGGAAGATCTGAGAGAGCCATTATCTCAGAATGCTCCAGAGAAAGCAGATACCTTCAGTAACTTCAGTAATGCAAGGCCTGTGGAAAACGTCCTGCATGCCGATACAACAGTTGGCCACACAGCTGAGATGATGAAATCAAAGACCGAATACAAGTTTGATGAGCCAGAATTCTAGGAGAGTCATTCTGAACAAAGCCATCATTGATTTGCCCAGCTCAGAGGCAGGCTGACTTTTGTCTGCATGGAGATCAAAGATTAAACTGATCAGAGGAATCTAGGTTGTTAATGGGGACCACATGTGAATGTAGTCATGACGTTGGTATGTTCTGCTCTTTTTAAAAAAAAACTTCACAAAAATGAGCCCGTCAGTTACATGTAATTCCACAAGAGGGCACAATAGAAGCAAAAATAAAAATTGATAGACTGTCTCCTGTGCCACTCTGTTTTAAGCTGGTAATTGAAGGACCAATCTTAAAATCTCAAAACTGTTAAAATGATAGATCACTACTTAATTAAAAAAAATGGATATTTATTTTTGTTCAAATTCCCAATATATTTTTTAAAAAACAGGGAAAAAACACTACATAGGAACAACACTTTCTAAGTGTTCATGATTCTCCCCCCAACTTAAACTATTTTAACATTATCAAATAGGATACTTGAGAATTCAGCATTGAACAGGAAGTCCTTTGTTCTCTGTGCATCCAAAATGAGAGGGAAGTACCTCAAAGCAGACGATTAGCAAGTATGTGTAGCAGGATTCCACTTCTATTTAAAAGAATCCGAAAGCACCTATGTTTATGCATGTGTATATGAGCACACAAACATTGATACACACAGCCATTCATTCAGTGGTGTTTACGGAGCCCCATCTATGTGGCTGTCCCTCGAAATATGATTGGGGCCAAGACAAACTTTCTGTGCTTACAGAGCTTATATCTCAATCCAAGGGAGAAGGGCCAAAAAAAAAAAAAAGAAGAAAAGAAAAAAGTTAATTATACATTAACTTCGAGTAGTAATAAGAATTAGGGGGAAAAATTTTATGAGTTTAAAGAGTGATGGGGAGAGGGACCTCTGAGGAGGTAACAACTGAGTTGAGATCTGAATGCCTAGCCATATTACAATCGCATATACGAATAGATAAATGTGTAGAAAGCACCAGGGTGATGTTCACCGAAGTGTTATCATTAGTTCATTCTAATGAAAGGAGAGAGGGTGTGGGGGCGTGGGGTAGTGGTGTGCAGAGGACAGGCAAGAAAAGAGCAACTTGAATTTCTGACACCACAGATTGCTGCCTTATCTGTGTTTTTATAACACACAAGCCTGCATTCATGTATTGTGTAATTTGGAGAATTTTTGAAAACGGCGAACCAGTCAGAAAGAGAAGAAAACAAGAACATCAAAGCTTTTCATAGGGTACTGAAGCTCTCCACTCACATTTGCAAGGACACAGAGACACACCGTGAAAGTACGGGCCTCTTTCTGACCAGGTGTTCTGGGTCTGGCTGTATTTACATTAATACAAAAATAAACACGGCAGTGATAATAGAGAGCAGGATGATTGAATCGCCCTGTTTACTCGTCTCCCTGCCATCTGTGTCCCTTCCCTCCTGCATGCCACTCCTGGGGTTTTGGGTTTTGAATGCTACTCTCAGCATGTGAATTCTGAGCTCAGAACTTTCCTGGAGTCCCTGTTCCCATATAGGATCAAGTCCAAACCCTCAGCCTTTTGTTCAGGGCCCTCCACATTCCAACTGAATTCCCCTGTTCATTCTTCAGTGTCATTCCAGATCAGGGCTTGCCACTGCAGATGGGCTGCTCTGCCACTGTCCTGAGAGCATATTATCCTCCTCCAAACTATCGCCTGGGGACGATACCCAGGCCACTTCACTCCCCCACCTCTAGCCTCACTTATTAAAACCATACCCAATTCTTTAAATCTCAGCCCAACACCCCAATAATCAAAGCTCAAAATTCTCTTTACCTTTAATAAATGATTTCTCCAAGTCACACTCATGCACACAGGCTCTTGAGATCAGGGATCCACATGGACTCATTTTTTTAAGTGGATGAAGAGATAGATGGACAGATGGATAGATAGATAATTATAGATTTATGTGTATGCAGTGGTTAGTATACATACATGTATTTCCTAGCTCTATCCACTGAAAGAAGCTAGAAGCAGAGTGTATTGTGGGGCTGGCAATTAACAATGTGCTAAAATAAAAAATGGAAGGAAGGGAGGGAGGAAGGGGAGGGGAAGGAGAAGGAAGGGGAAGGGGAGGGAATGAAAGAAAAGGAAAGGAAATGGGAGGAGAGGAAAGAAGAGGAGGGGAATGAGAAAGGAAGGAAGGAAGGAAGGGGAAAGGAAAGGAAAAGAAAAAAGAAAGGAAGGAGGGGGGTCAAATCGAAAGGGCATGGGAACCAATTTGACAGAGCCCCTTATGACCAGAGTTGGAACAGTTTGGGCAGCAAAATAAATAATGACAGTATTGAATTATAACCCCCCAAATAAAATAATTTTCCATAAACCCAAACTAATATAAATAAAAAATAGAAAGTTTGAATGAGTGGGGAGAAATGGCAGCTCTTTCCTATGGAAGATTTCCAATGAATACTTGTAGAAAGTATGAGGAAAATTGAAAATGACACTTAGAACACCAATATACTAATGACTGCAGGTAAGATCTACCAGCGAATGCTAAAAGTACGGGGTAAATGTTTAACCAGAAACAGGACATTTGGCAATTATGACGGGGAAAATAATATGTTTATTGTGGGGAATGTTGGCGGACAGCCCCAGAGCCAAGCGACCCAGGTTCACATCACTACGTATCAGCACCATATATGCCCAGATATGATACACTGAGAAGGGCACCTCACCTCTGCTGTATTCTTCCTGACCGTGCATAACCTCAGTCTAATCATGAGACAACACCAGACACCAAATTGAATGACTTTTACTGAGTAACTGACCTGTACTCTTGGAAGGTGCCAAGATCGTGAAAAGACAAGGAAAGACTGAAGAACTGTCATCTAGTGGAGGAGACAAGGAAGACGTAACAACTCATTGCAGTGTGGCATCCTCAATTGGATTTTGGAGCAGAAAAGGAAATTAGTGAAAAAGCTGCTAAAATCAGAATCAAATGTATAGTTTAGTTAATAGTGTTGTACACGGTTAATTTCTTAGTTTTGACAAAGTCTCAGTGGTTGTCAGATGATAACACAGGGGGAAGCTCAGTTAGAATAGTGAGAGCTCTCTCGACTCTTTCTGTAAGTCTTCTGAAAGTCTAAAATGGTCTCAAAATAAAACATTTAAAAACACATGCATATGTACATACAATATGCAGGTTCTAGGGGCCTATGCCAGACCTAATAATTCAGAATTTGGGGGTAAGGTCTGGGAATCTTCCCTCTGTTCCTAGATGACTGTCAGGTACATACACAGAAGTTTAAGAAACAACTACTCTCTGACTGACCACATCTATCATTCACGTTGTGAACATGTCCAGTGAGCATTAGATGAATATCAGCGTGAGCCCTGGTGTCACAGAGCCCTGGGTTCATCCTGGTGCTGCCATTTTTCTCGTAGTGACCTGAGCCGCCATTTCAGCTCATCTGTTAAATGGGGGTAATATTTCCACCCTAGCGAGGTTGTTGAGGCACTAGCAACAATGTATATGAAATGCCCAGAATGAGGCTTAACATACAAAAGGCACTGAGTAAACGAAGGGATTATTATTCCTGTACATTTGTAAATTATTGACAAAAATATCTGCTGATTGAATATTTCGTATAGTTCTGTGACCTTGGGCAAGTAACTTAACCTCTCCTTGTCTCGGTTTCCTCATCTGTAAAATGGGGATATAGTACTGGCTCATTGGGTTGTTGAAAGGACTAAATGATTTAACATAAGTGTTATATGAGTGGTTTAACTATTATAATTATTTAGTCAGAATAGCATCTTATCTACCCAATTATTTTACAGGATTATTGTTTACATGGGTCTTGGGCCATAACCTCTTCTGATCAGTTTTGCATTTTTCAGATTCCCACCTCTGTTCACTAGAGGACATCTCAGATTACCCAGACATCCACAGAAAAGTTGATTCATATTCAGCTTTCTCTCTTTTTTTAGTAATTATTGTGTCTATAATAACGTGTTTCAATATAGGTCCAGTGTGCATTTTTTCAAAAGAAAAATGAAGGAATGGTGTGGGGAAAGGGTACTGATTTTTACCAGATTGCAGATTTACGTTGATATGTAGAATTTCCTTTCCTTTCTGTTTTTGGTTTGGAGACTTTGGAATTTTGGTCCCAGAGCAGAAAGTCCAGATAACCATAGATGCTCTAGTCCATCCACTTGAATTTTCTGTAGAATGAGAAGGGGCAGGGGTCACCAAATGTTTTCCCAGAGTCTGCCTTCCGAGAGAGGGCTCTCTGTTAGAGAAGGAGGCAGGTAGCAGAGGGGAGACTCTCCCTGCTCCTTTCTTGGCCAACTTTGAGAGACATCTTGCCTGCACATGAGTGTGCTGTAGGACTGATATTTCAAAACAAGAAAAGAAATGAAAAGGACAGGGACCTGATAGAACTGAGGAAATGAAAGAATGAAAGATGATTTTGGAAAAACTGCATATTTAGGGAAGGGTTTAGGGAAGTAAAAATTCACAAAGGCAGAAATAGGTTAAGCAATAGCACGAAGCACATTGTGTAAAGCAGGCTTTAATTGAAAAATATAATAACGGTGCCTGTGCTTCATTTTTCCCCATTTTTATTATAAACTATATACAGTATAAAATGGTTTCAACCATTTGAACCATGTTTCAGTGTACGGTGCTGTGGCACCGAGTACATTCACACTCTTGTGCAACCATCACCACTGTCCATCTCCAGAGCCCTTCATCTCGCCACACTGAAACAGTGTCCGTATTTCTTGTGCCTTTCCATGGGAGCACCATTTCCTTACTCATAGTCCCATTTAGTACAGATGGACACTGTGCCTCGCTGATTCTGTGTAGATGGATTGTGGCTATCTTAGTTCTAAGCAGGTCTCTTTATTTTCCCATATATGTGATGTATTCACCTGGCAAAAAAAAAGAGTTTCTTCTTCTCTTCTTCTTGAAACCCTGTCTTTTCCTCCTCTCTGTTTCCGCCTCCTGCTTTGACCCTCTTTAAATATTTTTGCCTTCTCATAAGCACTGGTGTCATTTTCCAAAGGGTCCTTCTCTCTGGTTCAGTTCTATTTGGACCTGAATGGCTTCTTTGTCTTTGCTTCTGTTCTGCCTTTCCTCCTCTGGTTCCTTTTCTTTTCCTCAGTTGTCAGGGCATTTTAGAGCTGTTTGAGAGGTAAGGAAATGGAATTATATACTTAACACCTAGTTGTCTTATCAACAGTGGAGGGAGGCGTATCGGACACACAAAAGGACATTCATTGGTGTGGGAGGTGTTATGTTGGTTTTGTCTTTAGGAACGTGAGTCTTCTGTAATTCATTTCTTCACAGACCGTCTCATTCCTCAGGACCTGTCCTCATCTACCATTAGCCTTGAATTTAATGTTTTATAGTGGTTCTGAGACAGCTCAGCAGTTGAATTCCTTAGTTTATGTGAGCATTTACTGGATGCCTAATCTCTATGCCAGGCATTGTGCTAGACACATGGACTTCAAAAGTTAACTAGACGCACAGCATCTCTGCCCTGTTTCCAGGGGCAGAGTTCAGGGAAGGGCTCAGGCTGAGCATCAGGCTCTGTGTTGGTGGCCTGGGGGGCACCGAAAGTGGGGGTGGCTTCAGGGGAGCATGCAGGTTTCTCCCCCTCTGAGGGTTTTGCGCAGCTGCAAAGGGCACAGTTTCCTCCTGGATGGTAGGCAGAGTCCTGGGGTGTGGCTCAGGAGTCCCCAGTCTGGAGGGCTTCGGGGCCAGTCCTCTTTGGATGGAAGCCTGAAAACCCAACCTAGAGTTAGTCAAGGGTTGTCACTCATGGGTCCTTAATCTGGGGGGCTTGGGAGCCAGGCCTCTTGGAATGGAAGCCTGAAAACCCAACCTGTTAGTGTTAGGGCCTAGGGACATGGCAGGCCCAATCTGCCAGTGCTGAGGCAGGATCCCCCAGTGTCTGAGTTGAGGACAGGCGTCACGCGGTGCTACAAGCTCCAGGTTGGTGACAAGAGGGGCCACTGAATTTGGGTGTGGCCTCAGGGAGGCATTTAGGTTTCTCCCCGTCTGAGGATTCCTGTGCAGCTCCAAGTGGCACAGTTTCCATCTGGGTGGCAGGCAGACTCCTGGGGTGTGGCTCCAGGGTCGCCAATCTGGAGGGCTTAGGGGACTGGCCCCTGGGGACAGAAGCCTGAAAACCCAGCCTAGGGTTAGGGTTAGGGCCTAGGGGCATGGCAGGCGGGATCTGCCTGCGCTGAGACTGGCTCTCCAGGGGGCTGAGTAGAGGGAGGGTTTGGCCACGTGTGCACCCGGCTTTTAGAGCGCTTTCTTGCAGGGTTTGGGCCGAGACCACTTGGGATCTCGGGCCAGGCCCAGGAGGCTCTCCTAAAGGCCCACACAGCTGGAAGGGAGTTTGCCGGGGGTTTGCGGCCAATTTTCATGAGCTTTCTGCCCAAGTCGATATCGATTTGGGCACAAATCTCATGAGAATTGGCCGGCGTTGTGCGGCGACTCGGGCCATATTTGCGCCAGCTGTTTAGAGCAATTTCTGACTGGGTGCGTTTGCGACCACCTGGGAACTCAGGCTGGGGCACGCAGCTCCCATAGGGCCTCAGCTGAGGGCAGCTTTCCAGGGGCGAGCTAAGGGGAAGGGCTCAGGCTGAGCTTCAGGCTCCACGTTGGTGGCCTGGTGGGGCGCTGAAGGTGGGGGTGGCCTCAGGGAGGCATGCAGGTTTCTCCTGCTCTGAGGGTTTTGAGCAGCTCCAAAGGGCACGGTTTCCTCCTGGGTGGCAGGCGAAGTCCTGGTGTGTGGCTCAGGGGTCCCCAATCTGGAGGGCTTAGGGGACAGTCCCCTGGGGACGGAAGCCTGAAAACACAACCTAGAGTTAGTGTTAGGGCTTAGGGACATGGCAGGCCCTATCTGCTGGTGCTGACGCAGGATACCCAGTGGTCTGAGTTAGGACAGGGGTCACGTGGTGCGTCAGGCTCCAGGTTGGTTGCTTCTAGTCTAATCAAGGAAGCAGGCAATAAATGAGAAAATAATGCTGCAAAAGCCACTGGTCTAAGAAGTGGTGGAAAGAAAGCGGTAGGGTTTTGCAATGATGGGACTGGGAAGGTGGAGGTGATGGGTCTCTCCAGGAAACCTTACTGAGGAGGTAACATCTGAGCTTAGATCTAGAGGATAAGTCAGAGCTGGGTGTTCCAGAAACAGTGAGTGGAAAGCTCTGCTTCTGTGGGGAAAAGATTTTGGAAGCACTTCACTAACAGGACAAGGAAGGTGCTTTCTATAAATTACAGAAGCTTCATGGAGCTTAATGGACAGACTCACAAAGAGGGGACAAACATCAAATTACTGCCAAGTCATTTACATCAGCAGGTACGACTTGGGAACATCCATTTACACACTAATCACAGCTTTGATTCTTTAGGCAATTATCTAAAACAATAGCTTACAGGGTCACCTGGGTGGCTCAGTCAGTTAAGCATCTGACTCTTGATTTTGGCTCAGGTCATGATCCCTGATCCCGGGATCAGGCCCAGAGTCGGGCTCTGCACTCCACGGGGAGTCTACTTGAGGATCTCTCTCTCCCCCCCCCTTTGCCCCTCCCCCTCTACAGCAAATAAACAAACAAACAAATAAATCTATCTTTTTAAAAAATAAAAATGAAACAATAGCTTGCAGCCTTGAAACTGACTAAAGCATCAGTGGCTGTGCATGTATTTCAGAGTCAATAAAGATGTTCTTTTTTTAAAAGATCTTATTTATTTGAGAGAGAGAGAGCACAAACAAGAAGAAGGGTCAGAGTGAGAAGCAGACTCCTTGCTGAGCGGGGAACCTGACATGGGTTCAGGATCCCAGGACCCTGGGATCATGACCTGAGCCAAAGGCAGATGCTTAACCGACTGAGCCACCCAGGCGCCCCAATAAAGCTGTTCTTTTTAAGCACATTTGGAGACCTTATCTCCTTCACCTCAGATATCATGAACTTAGGGAGTGAAATGAGGGAACATTTCAAAAAGTGATTTCTTGGTAAATACATAATTTCAATTTTTATTCCTTCTGAAAGAGGAGATTTATATGTTAGTGTCTATCTCAACACAGACTTAAGAGCATCTCCAACATAGAAGACCCTGGCCATATGTACAGACAGAATCAAGAGCTTATTGGCTCCATAGTATGTTATTTTGCTCCCCAACCTCTGCTGACTTTGACAGTAATGGAGTGATAAGAAAAAATTTAAGGCCCTGAAGCCAGAAAAACCTTAGATTAGGCTAGGAGGTGAAAAAAATGCCACTGATAGAAGATGAGGTTGGAGAGGTGGGCAGAGCATGTCCATCCTGCAGGGCCTTTTATGGGCCATGGTATGTATGTGAATATTTCAAGTGCAGTGATAAGTCTTGAAGGGGTTTAAGAATGAAAGTGGCATCTTCTAATGTAGGTTTATTAAAAACTGAATGTGAGACCTGAATATTTCATAACCATATAAGGATCAAGCTGTCAAGAAGTTGTAACCAACCTAAATGAGTATGCATCTAATAACGAGCTTCCAGATCAATAAGGCAAAAAACATACTTAGACAAATAAACAAATCCACAATCTGACTTGGAGACTTAACGCTCCCCTTTTGATAATTGACTATAATCATAGTGTGAATATGAATGATGGGCACCAAATCACATCTAGGGTTTTCTTTGTTTTAGTTTTTATTTAAATTACAGTCCGTTAACAGTGCAATTTAGTTTCAGGTATACAATATAGTGACTCAACACTTCCATACATCATCCAGTGTTTATCACACCAAGTGTACTGCTTAATCCCCATCACCTATTTCACCCATTCCGCCCCCCACACCTCTCCTCTGGTAACCATCAGTTTGTTCTCTATAGTTAAGAGTCTGTTTCTTGGCTTCCCTCTCTTTTTTTTCCCTATGATCATTTGTTTTGTTTCTTAAGTCCCACATATGAGTGAAATCACATGGTATTTGTCTTTCTCTAACTTATTTCGCTTAGCATTATACTCTCTAGCTCCATTCATGTCTCAAGATTTCATTCACTTTTATGGCTGCATAATATTCCATTGTGTATATATACCACTTCCTCTTTATCCATTCATCAGTCGATGGACATTTGGGCTGTTTCTATAATTTGGCTATTGTAAATAACACTGCTATAAACATCAGTTTGCCTGTATCTCTTTATATTAGGTTTGTTGTTTTTTTTTTCAGTAAATACCTAGTAGTGCATTTTCTGGATGTAGGGTGAAACTGGACCACTTTCTTTGGCCATACACAAAAATTAATTCAAAATAAGTTAAAGACCTGAATGTGAGACCTGAAACCATAAATATCCTAGAGAAGAATACAGGCAGTAACCTGTTTGATATTGGCCACAGCACCTCCTTACTAAGTATGTCTCCTGACACAAGGGAACCCAAAGCAAAAATAAACCATTGGATCTTAATCATATCTGTTGATATAAGTGAATTTGCAGTAATTTCACAATTCCCCCCCTCCTTCTTTAGTGTCTGGAGAAAAAACTCCACAGAGCTATAATAAACAAATGGAAAATCAGTATGGACTTGGAAGTCCTTGACAACATTATCAACCGAGTGACCTAATTGGCAGCTAGAGAATTTGTAGACTACTCCACCCAATAAATGCAGAATAAACATTCTTTTCGTATGTTTGGGGAACATTCCCCAAGATGGACGATATGCTGGACCATAAATTCGAGAGGATTGAAATCATGTAGAGTGTGCTCACGGACGACAAGGGGATTCAATTAGAAATGAAAAACAAAAATCTGGAAAACCCCAAATTTTTGAAAATCAAACCGCATACTTGTAAATACCCCATGGGTCAAAGATGAAACAACCCTCTGGCTGGTCTGGGAGGAATGTGTTGGAGGGAAGTCAGTAGGGACACAGTGAGACCAGCAAATAGACCTGTCCAGACTTCCAGGGGAGCTGTAATCATGCCTTGGACTCAGAAAAGGTGGTGGAAAGGGAGAGAAAAGGGCAGATTCACATGTATTTGGAGGAGAAACTGACGGGACTCTTTATGGTTGGATGTGGGCAGTGTGAGTAAGAGAAGATGTGTCTGACCTTGGGCTTTCTGGTTCACATCCTTTGACATCTCCCCTTTGCTCTCAGGAATCAGTCCAAATGTATGGGCATAGCTCCTGTTTGGGGCCTCCCCACTCTGCCAGACTAATTGCTCTCTGGCTCTCCCACTGTCTGCTCCAGCAGCGCCCCCCTTCCCCCGCCCTGACCCCAGGCACCTGGCCATCTTATCCTGCGCCACATTCTCTGTCAGGTATGGACCTTTCTACATGGTGTTCCATTGATCTGTAGGACTCTTTGCCTTGATGTTCACATATGGCTCAGCTGAGATGTTGCTTCTTCTGGGAAGTCTTCCCTGCTTTTGCTGCAGGCTGGTTTAGGCACCCTGCTGTGTGCTTCTGTCATACCCCATCATCCTGCACACCTCACTTTGCTTTGCCTCTTATCTGCCTCCCTCATTAGACTTCCTGGAGACCAGACAATATGCCTCATTCTGTCATTACTACTACTACAACTGCCTCTACTGCTATAGCCAAGTGCTCGCTCCCCCAGGTGTGAATCAAGGATCCTAGCCCTGGTGAGACGGGATGATAATGAGACTATGGCATGTCCACTGAGTGTTTGCTGGGTGTTCGCCAGGGGCTTCGATCGCCCGGTCTCATTTCGTTGTCCCGGCAGCACCCCGAAGTGGGTGGCCAACGCCACTTACAGGATGAGCATAAGTCGCTTGCCCATGACCACACAGTTCGTGGAGGAATTGGAATTTGAACATAGATACAGTGGTCCCCCTCCTTATCCGCATTTCACTTTGCACCATGTCAGTTCGCCCCATCAAGCACAGCCTGGAAGCAGAGGATCCTCTCCTTCCCACATCCGGTCAGAAGGTCACTGGTGGCCTGACGCCATGTCACAGTGCCCACGTCACTCACCTCACTCCATGCAGTCACCTAAGCATTTTATTATCTGACGTCATCACAAGGAGAAGGGTGAGGATGGTGCAATAAGGTATTTTTGAGAGAGGCAACAGTCACATGACTTCCATGACAGTACGTTGTAGTAACTCTTCCATTTTATTGTTGTTGTTAGGTCTCTTACTGTGCCTGATTTGTAAATTAGACTTCATGCCAGGCATATATGTATAAGAGAAAAGACAGTATGTGTAGGGGGTTTGTCCCTTTGCATGGTCTCAGGCATCCACTAAGGGTCTGGGAACATAACCCTCATGAATTGCAGGGAGCTACTGAAATTAGATTTCAAACCCTGAGCTTTTAACCACTAAGTTATACTGTCAAATAACTGAGTTGGGGCAAAACAAACTTGAAGGTAAGCCTGTGAGTCCCCGATCATCTTGCTGCCTGTGGCCAACCTCTGGTCCTCACCAAGCACAAAGAGCCAGCAGGTTTCCCTGGGGACAGCCACCCAGGTTAGGGCAGTGAATGGAGCAGGGACAGCAACGCCCATTACAGCCAGCAGGATGAGGTACAAATAGCTATTGTGTGCCCTTTCTGCCCCCCCTTTCCTAAGAAAACAAAGGCCTCATTTCTGGTGCTGACTGATTTCCATAAGGGAATTAGAATGGCTAATTTTATATCCTTTCAGTAAATATTCCTCTTTCCATTATCACATGGCCAAATGATCCTCTTCAAATTAATACCAGCAATAATTGCTCTGGAATTAGCCTCCAGAGACAATGTTATAGAAAGAGTGGGTTTTCCCCCCTCCCGCCCTGGTCTTTTGTTTTTTCAGATAAAGAGTAAAAAAGCCTTATGTACTAGCTTTCAGTAAAGGTAATAAGTAGATTATGATGATATCAGAAGGTTCAAAAACGTCTCTGCTTGACTTTGACTGTATTTAAAGGCTTTTTGTGGTTAACTTGTTTTGAAGTGCTGTGGGCATTGATGGCAATGGCAACTAATTACACTTGATACTTTACAAGGGAAAACACAGAGACTTCTTACAATAACACCATGTGACAGTACAGAAACACAGTACTGACTGTGTAGCAGCCACTATACCAAGTACCTTGTGTGTGTTATTTCACTGGATCATTAGGACAACCTGTGGAGAAGGTGGTGACGATGATGATGCTTTCCACCTTTTACAAATGGGGAACGGAGACCTGGAAAGACCGAGTGATTTGTCCAAAGACACAGGGCCGGGGTCATCCTGCTGGAATTGAACTCACAAACACCAGACTCAAGATTTTTTCTTGTTTAAGATTTTATTTATTTATTTGACGGAGACATGGCGAGAGAGGGAGCACAAGCAGGGGGAGTGGGAGAGGGAGAAGCAGGCTTCCCGCCAAGCATGGGCCCAATTCAGGGTTCGATCCCAGGACCCTGGGATCGTGACCTGAGCCAAAGGCAGCCACTTAACGACTGAGCCAGCATGCCAGTATGTACCCACAAGGGCCAGACAAGTAACTTGGGAATGACACAGATCAGGTGCCGTCTTATGTAGAGGTGACTCTGTTGTACCTTTCGTTCAGGTTAAAATCCCTCGGGTTGCTCTTGACTTTTGTCTTTGTCTTATGTGGTGCCTACAGCCCATCAGGAAATGCTGTTGGCCTTATCTTTAAACTCTGTTTAGGATTTAACCATTTCTCACTCGCTGGCTCATTGCCCCCTGAGCCAAGCCACCAACACAGCTCACCTGAGTTACTAAGATGCTATTCTCCTTGGGCTCCCTGCTTCCGCTGTGCACCTTAATTGTCTGTCCTCAGTATGGCATTCACAGTGACCATTTCTCTAAGTCAGATCCTGTGTCAGCCCTGTCAAAGCTCCCCAGTGGCTCTCCTCTCACTCAGAGTAAAAACCAGAGTTCTTCCAAGGGCAAGCAAAGCCCTAAGTGGCCCACATACCCTCTATCCTCGTCCCCAACTCTTCTTCCCTTTGTTGGCCCTGGTCCAGCCACAGTGGTCCCGTGCTGTTCTGGAAAAGTACCAGCCTGCTTTATTCTCATTTGCTCACCTCTTTCGGAGTGACACTTCTCTCCATAGCCCTATTTAAAATTGCAGACTCCTCTCTACCTGGGACCCCTGGTCCTTCTCCCTGCTTTATTCTTCACCTGCTTATGGACTCTATAACCAATATATTTATCTTATTTATTATCTGACTCCCACACGAGAGCAGTTTTTTTTTTTTTTTCTTTCTCGGTCACTGGTGGTCACACGTGGCACCTAGTGGACCCTCCATAAATGTTCATTGTATGAATGTACTGAGGATGTCGGGAGTGCCTGCCCACAAGGACCAGCAGATTTGTCCCTTAGAGGATACAGGCTGTTCTTCTCAGAGCTGTCCGAGTTTTTTTGGTTTTTGTTTGTTTGTTTTGCTTCAAGACAGAAATGTAGGGATTTCTGAGAAATCTTCAGTTTTCACAAAATATTGTTAACTAATTCAATTTTTTAAAAAAAGATTATGTATTAAAATTTTTTTAAAATCCAGTCATTGGTTGAATTTGACCCACAGGCCCTGATTTGCCTCTGTAAGGTGCATTGAACTGGCTTTGCCATCTTCACTGAAGACATGCAAGTTTTCCAGAAATAGTAGCCATAAAATTTACTCCTGAGTTTTTCTTCCTTGTCCATTGGTCCTAGTCCAGAAAGCACGTCCCTAAAATCAAAGCAGCAGAGGAGGGATTAGATACAGCTCTGGAGAAGGATGGTGTGGAGAGGGCTTCCCATGCATGGGTTCTCAGATCTGGGGCCTATGTGGGTGCTATCTGGTGGGGGCCAGCACTGGTATTTAAGTGCCCTTAGATGGTTTTCACTGGTCTTCCAGACATGCATCATCTCTTGTCACAGTGCTGGATCCCAAGCAGTCGACCAGGGCAAGACTTGCAGGAAAACACAAACTGAAATGAACTGATAGGCTAAGCCCCTCTGAGTGTGCTCCTCGTAGGCCAAAGCCTGAAAGCATGACCAAACAGGATGCTGGCGAACGTAAGGGGTAAGAGGCAGCCTCTTACGTTGCTGGCCGAAGGCTAAGTCAGTCCATTTGTAGAGAAGTGGTTTGGCCACACGTATCAAACTTACACATGCGTGTACTCTTTGACAAAAGAATTACGGGTTTTTTTTTAAGATTTTATTCATTTATTTGACAGACAGAGATCACAAGTAGGCAGAGAGGCAGACAGAAAGAGAGGAAAGGAAGCAGGCTCTCTGCTGGGCAGAGAGCCCGATGTGGGGCTCGATCCCAGGACCCTGGGATCATGACCCGAGCCGAAGGCAGAGGCTTTAACCCACTGAGCCACCCAGGCGCCCCAAGAATTATGTTTTAATGAATTTATCCTACACAAACATTCATGTATGTTTGAAATGAATTAAGCTGAGGACTTTTCTCATTGTGACACTGTCTGTCATAACAAAAGCTTGAAAGTAACCTAAATGCCCTGCAGTGTGTAACGAGGTAAATTATGGTAGAGCCACACAATGAAATGCTACACAGGCATCAAAAATGAGAAATAAGGGGCGCCTGGGTGGCTCAGTGGGTTAAGCCGCTGCCTTCGGCTCAGGTCATGATCCCAGGTCCTGGGTTTGAGCCCCACATTGGGCTTTCTGCTCAGCAGGGAGCCTGCTTCCTCCTCTCTCTCTGCCTGCCTCTCTGCCTACTTGTGATTTCTATCTGTCAAATAAATAAATAAAATCTTTAAAAAAAAATGAGAAATAAAATCTGTATGTGCTGATATGTGAAGTTCTCCTGCATGATTGTTTTATTTATTTTGGAAAGCAGGCTGATAACATCATGGACACCATGCTACCATTTGTAGCCTGAAAGAGAGGACTGTATGTGTATAGCTCTTTATTCTTACATGTATAAGATATCTTTGGCACAACACAGATCAGTCCAGTATCGTTGGTTACCTCTAGGAATGGGACTTGATGACAAAATCACCAGGAAGAATAAATTGCCAATAAATTTACTTTAATACATTTTTATTTTTAACCATGCAAATGTTTACTACATTAAAAAGAAAAAGAAATGCTGTATTATGTGCTTGCAAACCTCTTTAAAGGGTCACCTGGGTGGCTCAGTCAGTTAAGTGTGTGCTTTCAGCTCAGGTCATGATCTCAGGGTCCTGGGATTGAGCCCCGCTTTGAGCTCCCTGCTCAGCAAGAAGTCTGCTTCTCCTTCTCCTTCTCCTTCTGCCCCTCCCCCTGCTTGTGTGCTCTCCTTCTTTCTTTTGCTCTCTCTAATAAATAAGTAAATTCTTTTTAAACAGTCCCCCTAAAATAGTATTATAGTATTGTTTATAATAATAAAAAAGGGAAGCAATCTTGTGTGTCAAATAATAAGATATTGGTTAAGTGAAAATTTTACCCTATTTAAGTTCATTGTGATTTTATAAATTTCCAATACAACTTTTTTGCCTTTTTCACTCTTGATTAAACATATTGCCTGTACCTTCATGTTGGAATAGCTCCATTCTTCAGAACTAACTTTTTAGTGTTGTTTTGTTTTTCCAGACCTTTGTCAGAAGAGTCTTTTCTTCTTTTTTGTTTTGATGAGGGGTGGTAACATTTTGTTGAAGAAAGTAATGATAGCTTTAATAATAATGATGACTTAGAGCCAACAAAAAAATTAGAGTAATCAAGCCAACAAGCTCGATTCTTTTGGGTTAGATGGCTTAATAGATGGCATAACCTTTAATTGATTAAGACATTAATATTATATGCTTTTCTTCAGGTCTTATTAGATAATCAGGCATAGAGAGAAATTTGTACTATTTCACATAGGTTGAAATAACTTTCTCTTCCTCTCTGATTCTGGAATTCTAAATTAGCTTTTTATTGAAACACCATACATTCTCTTTTCCCTGAAAACACATTCTAAAAAGTGACTTAATTTTGTTTTACCCTTATTGGCCCAAATCCAGCAATCATTAGCATTATTTGACATCTAAACTTGGACAGAACGCTTTTCTTTATTAGTTTTTCTTCCAAATAAAACAAATTGGTGGGGGGCGCCTGGGTGACTCAGTGGGTTAATCCGCTGCCTTCGGCTCAGGTCATGATCTCAGGGTCCTGGGATCGAGTCCCACATCGGGCTCTCTGCTCAGCAAGAAGCCTGCTTCCCTCTCTCTCTCTCTCTCTGCCTTCCTCTCCGTCTACTTGTGATCTCTCTCGGTCAAATAAATAAAATCTTAAAAAAAAAAAAAAACCAAATTGGTGGGATGTTGAGTACTTGGGATGGTATTAGGCATGCAAGAAATTATAATTGTGTTTATGTGTGATACATAATTTATGTCATAACATGCATTTACTCTTACTTCTGTAGAGAATTTGCCTTTCCTTCCCAGTATATGTAACTGTGATTTAAAAAAAAATAGGCAGATGCTAATTTGTGGAAATTTTTTACCTTTCCCTGGCAAAATAAGAGTTAAAAATAAGAATAAGGTAGAGGATTTTTTTTTTGAAGTTTGTGTGTTCAATTTGAAGAATTTATCCTAATTCTAAAATTTTGTTAAAATAGATGTCAAGATAATTTCTCTTATAAAATTGCAGGTGATCAATAGTCTTAATTTCATTTTACCAGTTGGTAAAATCTGTTCCTCTAGTAGATGAGGAACAAAAGCTAGATCCTGGAGCTGATCACATAAGCTCTGAAATCATTCAAGTCTGAAATCCCCATGATACCTGTATCACACAGTGTGCATTTTCATCAATTTTAAATATTGGGGATCCCAATGGAATATTGTCTTAGCCTGCCATAACAAAATACCAGAGATTGTGTGCCTTAAAACACAGAAATTTATCTCTTCACCTTTCTGGAGTCTGGAAGTCAGAGATCGAGGTGCCAGCATGGTTGGGTTCTGGTGAAGGACCTCTTCCTGCCTTGAGACAGCTGCTTCTCATTGTTTTCTCACATGGTGGAGAAAGACGGCAAGTTCTCTGGCATCTCTTTTTATAAGGGTACCCATCTCTTCATGAAGGCCCCACTCTCATGACTTAATTGAACCTTAATTACCTCCCACAGACCCCATCTACAAATACCCATCACACTGGGGGTTAGGACTTCAACATATGAATTTTGAATGGACACAGGCATTCAGCCCATTGCAAGTGTTGTTATGTTATTAGGAGGATGTTAGGCTAGGGACCCAGAAAAATTCAAATCCTTCCTTAATTAAGCGACCACTAAATTTTGGGAACAATGGTAAAACAAGGCGAATAACACTATCACTAACAGACTTTGAAGTCTCAAACCCCAGAGCAAAACTCTGCTAAGCTAAGTAGTTAGGACAGGAGAACTCAATCGCTTTAAGTGGCTGGCTTCACTGAACTGCAACAGAGGTTGGAAATCACAGCCCATGAATGAAGAATGGCTTTTGCATTTCAAAGAGTCGAAAAAAATCAAAAGATTTTGTAGCATCTGAAAATTAAATGAAATGCAGATTTTAGTCTCCATAAATAAAGTTTTATTGAAACACAGCCACACCCATTCGTTCACACATTGTTCTAAGTTTTGTACTATAATGGCAGACTTGTATTGTGGCAACAGAGCCTGAAAGATTTACTCTCTGACCCTTTAGAGAAAAAGTTTGCCAATTCTGATCTGCAAACAAAGCTGATGATTCGTTTTACCAATTCCCAAGACTAAATCTTAGCTGAAAATGTCATTGCACGAGGATGCAGTCATACCCATCAACACTAGAAGAAATGGATCCAGAGACAGAGTATTTACCTCAAAGCCTGGCATGAGCTGGTCTAGAGATTGTCCACTTCAATTTGTCTAATGCCAGACCCTCCTGTTCCAAGAGAAAACTAAGAGAGAAAGACAGATGGCTTCACTGGAGAATAAAAGAAGAGAGAGTCTCAGTCCATGAGCTGATGTGGTCACTCCTTTGAAATTTCAACCCTTACCAAATATACTGTAGGGTCCTGGAATTGAACCATCCTGAATTAAGAATTATTTTCCTTTGAGTCTCTACCCATCGCTTAATATTATCCCTGAAGTCAAGGGAGATGGGAGGAATGGAAGCTAAGAGCATGGTACCCTTTCTAGAATTCAACATTGACCACTGAAGTCGGTGGCGCTGTTGATATATCAGGCTACTTCCTTTGTTTCTGATTTGTTTTCATTTTGTTTTCTCCCTCCTTCCTGCAAACACACAAAGGTGATTCTAAAGGATGTGGATTCACTCCTCTACGTGGACACGGATGTTCTCTTCCTGAGACCCGTTGATGACATCTGGAAGCTTCTGAGGCAATTTAATGCCACACAGCTTGCAGCCATGGCCCCCGAGCATGAAATCCCCAAGATTGGCTGGTACAGTCGCTTTGCTCGGCACCCTTTCTATGGCTCTGCAGGAGTTAATTCAGGAGTCATGCTGATGAATTTAACTCGCATAAGAAGTACCCAGTTTAAGGTAAGGAAATACTTTATATTTCACGTTTAAAAATTGGGATTTTTAGTCATTTCAACAGTGATGTTCCCAGGTTGTCAGTGTATTGATTTTGGAAATAGGTGGATTGTCAGTGAGAATGAAAGGAGACAGGGAAGAGGAAAATATTTGGAACATTATGAAATATTTGTTCAGGAAAAGTCCAGGTGGTTATGGAATTTAAAGCTTCACCAGAGTTGCTCTTCAGGAATGCTATGTTGCATTTCTGAATTCTATAATGTTGGAACTCTGTGTATACCCAAAGCTCCAAAAACCATGGGAAATTTTGTGGAATTTTCCTCAGGATATATTTATATAAGTATACAGAGATTTGTACAAGGCTGCTCATGGCCTCATCTTTTATCCTAGTAAAGAACTGGAAAGAGCCTAAATGAACATCAGTAGAGAACCGTCAAAAATTTTTTTTGAAAAAACTCGTCCTCCTATTAAGAATTAGATCAATCTATGAGTAAGAGAAATAAGATCTCTAAACAATATTGAGGGGGAAAAGTGAAAATGCAACAAAGCATGGTACCATGAAGTGTGATCTCTTTCATGGGCTTAGAAATTTCCGGAAAAATACCTAAGAGAATACCTAATTGTTAACTGTGGATATTTCTGGGGAAAGTGGGGGTGGAGATGGAAGGAGGATGGAGGAAGAATATTTTTACTTTTTAATTTTATCTTTGTTTGCTGTTTGAATATTTAGTCTATGAATGTGTTGCTTTTATTTTAAAAGCAAATTATATTAAGACAAGGAAAAGGTGTTTTTCCTTAGATACTTTAAATCTACTATCTGTACTTTGTTCCTTCACTTCTGAGGCAAGAATTAAGCATGAGAAGAAGAGGTTCAATTTGGGCACAGTTTTCTTAGTAGAAATGATAGCCTCAGCTACTGGTTCCTGGTCCCTCTTGTATCCATGTGTTATCCATCCTGCAAAACTCTATGGTTTCCAGCTCTAGTTTTGCTTTGTCCTATGTCTTGAGGCCAGCAGGACCCCTGCTGTATTTGCTTCATTCCTGGAGGGTTTGGGGGAACCAGTTCCTCTCCATCATTTCTCAGGGGATAGGATGTATTTGCTTTGCCTCAGCCCCTCTGATGGTTTTCTCTTTTGCAGAACAGCATGATTCCAACAGGCTTGGCTTGGGAGGACATGTTGTACCCTCTGTACCAGAAGTACAAGAATGCCATCACGTGGGGAGACCAGGATTTATTAAATATTATTTTTTATTTCAATCCAGGTAGGCTCTCTTGTGAGAATGCTGTTTGTGTAGGAGTCCGCCCACCGCACCGCCCAAAGCACATTCCAGCCTGGTCTGTGACTGACTGAGCCAGAATTGTGCCTGGGTTCCCCTGTGAAGTGTGCCCTTTCATTCACACACCACCACCTGCCCCCCCCCCACACTCCCCCACCCCTGCCTCACCCCCCGGGGGTGGCCCTCATGCTGCTGACACAAAAGGCCAAATGTTGCAACCTCCAACACTGGACTCCATTTTTGGAGAATATCTCTTCGAGTTTGGCCACACCATTCTTCTAAGAAGTGTGGTCAGAATTAATGGCAGGGCACAGAACTGAATGCCAGCTTTGTAAGCTAGACAGGAGGCCTTCCATGGCTAAACAATTGCTAGACTGAAGGGAATTGATTCCTGGAATCCCTATGGTTAAGTGACTTGTTCAGGGTTCAATGAGCCTAGAATAAGGACTTAGATTCCCCAATTCCTTTTTCTTTTTAGGTGAGGGAAAAAAAAAATCCTTATATTGTATCAGTGATTTGGTGGAGTTGCGGGGAGGAAGGGAGATGAAAATTTCTGATCTGTATTTTTTGTTGTTGACACCTAAAACTAATAAAATTTCCTCTTTTCTTTCTTCTTTGCTAAAACCTTATTTAATGTTGCTAAAATCAAAAACATGTCTTCTAGAGGAAGATCTTTGGCGGGGGGGTGGGGGGAGCACTCATTACCCAGACCTGAGTTCATTTCTTTGTCTTTACAAAATCCTAAAATAGAAACTCCTGTCTGTAAAGGCTTCCACCTATGATAACCTGTCACTCGGGAAGCACCTACTATGTACTTGAATTTTTTTTTTAAACAAAACTCTGAAATAAAACCTAATCCCATAGGTCTTTGGATCTAGGAGGAGCAAATCCTGGGAAAGAAAAAAAAAAAAAAAAAAGCAGATCGAAAGAGTTCCTGGGGAAATTCCCACTACGAATTCATTAGATTCAAAGTCTTGGCTATTTGCTGGTGGCATGTTTTAATCCATTTCCCTCTGACAGTAACAGGAACTTTAAGGTTCCTGGTAACGAACTATTAAGGTGCCTCCTCCTTTTTCTTCCTACGCAGATTTCATCTTTTTTCTAGGTGTAGATGCATTGGTTAGGACTCTTGGCTGCCATGTAAAAGACCCCCGGAGTTAGTCCAAGTACAAAGCATACTTTTTTTTTTTTAAGATTTATTTATTTATTTGACAGACAGATATCACAAATAGCCAGAGAGGCAGGCAGAGAGAGAGGGGGAAGCAGGCTCCCCGCTGAGCAGAGAGCCTGACGCAGGGCCCAATCCCAGGACCCCGAGACCATGACCCGAGCCGAAGGCAGAGGCTCAACCCACTGAGCCACCCGGGTGCTCCCAAAGCATACTTTTTTATTAGCAAACTGGTGTCTGCTAGAAACTGAGGCAGGAAGGCCAGCAGGTTGGGCCCGGGACCTGAGGCAGGAGAGGGAGAATGAGGAGGAGGCCAGCGTGGGCTTGCTTTCTCCCACGGACATTGCTTATTCCCCTCTTTGTGGACCTCCTTCTCTGCTCCTCAAAGTACCACACGTTTCATACTCCAGATTGCGCCATGTGCCAAGATGAACTCCAGCCACGTTCCGAATTCCCCCGGGGGGAGAAACCAGATGGTTCCGGTGTGGGTCAGCTAGGTCAGGAGCGCGCCGCTAAGAAATAATGGCTGACGTTTATTATTGACTCAGTGCCAGGTGCCGGTCTAAGCATTATCTTCCTTAATCCTCACAACCACCCTGAGAATATAATCCCCATTTTACCGACAAACATGCCAAGGGAAAGAGAGTTCGGTAATTTGCAGCACTGCTAGCGAGTGACGGAGCAGGGGTACAAACCCAGACCGCTCTGACATCGGCCCTCTGGGTTTGGGGGAAAGGGGAAGTTCTAAGAGAGGGGCAGTCCTAAAGAGCTGTCGGGGACATCCCAAAATGTATCTCTGCACTGAATTATTTGTCCTTTACATATTGCATTTTCCTCTCTCTTATGTGGCTAAAACTATCTTTTAGAAGCCCATCTGGACATATTCCCAAGCAGGAATTCTAAAGATGCGCACA
The DNA here is from genome assembly GCF_902655055.1 of Lutra lutra. Lineage (NCBI taxonomy): Eukaryota > Metazoa > Chordata > Mammalia > Carnivora > Mustelidae > Lutra > Lutra lutra. Next base: position 183,093,864 of record NC_062278.1, on the reverse strand, counting down.
GTTTCCTCCCCACAAATCCTCTTAGCCTGTTGCAGATTATTTGAGGACGTGATCAGTGAGTAAATAATACTTGAAGGCAGTTGTAAGCAGCTTTGCAATTAGACAGGAGCCCTTGTCTTTAATTGGAGCTGAAAACCAGCTGAGTTTGTTGGCTTCTGTACACCCCATCTTAAATCCGTTGAGTACTCGAATCTCATCGAATACTTTGAAGTTGTTCTAAACCCTGGTTCTGAAGAGTACCAATAACCAAGTTTTCTGGCTTTCGATCGGCGAGTTCTTAGGTGACTCCTTGATGGTTCTTTGTGTGACCTGCATTCGGTCGTCCTTTCTCATACTTCATTAAATATGAGATCTTTGAATTGAAACCCATTGATACCCTTCACATGATAAGCTCTTTCTTTGTTTATATTGTGATCACTTTCTATTAGCCAAAAAAAACATTTAGAAAAAAGATTGGTCATTTTTATCCCTAGAAAGGATGGAGGGAGAGGTGGGAGAGGAGATTGGCCTGGAGAAGGGAGATAAACATGCTTATTGTTATGGTCCTTTGGGTTGCCGTGGACAAAGAAGCAATGCACAAGGGGCACCTGGGTGGCTCAGTGGATTAAGCATCTGCCTTTGGCTCAGGTCATGACCCCAGGGTCCTGGGATCAAGCCCCACATTGAGCCCCTTCTCCCTCTGCCTGCTGCTCCCCTCCCACTTATTCCCCCTCTCCATCTCTCTCTCTCTCTAACAAATAAATAAAATCTTTAAAAAAAAAAAAAGGCAATGCACAAAATACCTGAGCACATGTCTGGAGTGGTATGATTATTATTATAGCCTCCTGTAACCAATAATCGACTTTTAAAAATAAAAGTCATTAGTTTAAAAATATTTTAAAATTCTTGCCATAATTAGATAGTAAATTTCTGTGGGTATGTAATTGTAGAGCTGGGTACTAGACAGGAGGAGAGAGCTAAAGCTCAGGAGGGACACGCAGGTCCCTCAGCCCACAGGACATTTCCTGGCAGGTGAGCCAAGGTAGCTCCTTGTGGAAGACAGAGCTCACAGCTCTGCCTGTAAATTCAAGTTGAGAGCAGAGTTCTCTAGAAAGGGTAGATTTGACCAAAGCCACAAGAGCATGCTACACAGAAAGATATGCTTTGATTAATATGTTTAGGTTTCAGGGAGCAAAACTCAGGCCAGCTAAGGAAGGGACCAGGGGGCGGCCCTGGGAACACACAGTTCACATCATCCTAGGCCTCTTGGGTACTAGCTTTGAGAAACTGCTAAGGACCAAAGCTGACCTCTCCCTCCCTCAGAGGCCCCATGGCCTCTGCCATCCTTGCCCCTCTCCACGCCTACCTGATTCCCTTCTGTTTCTCAGCATTCTGTTTCACATGGCCCAACCCTGAGCCTACACCGCCTTACAGACCCACAGACAATGATGAAGCATGTTTGGTAACAGGCCCCTTTATTTCCTAATTCATATTTTTGAAGAGAGAGAGAGAGAGACGTGCCTAGCCCAACCTAGAAAATGATTTCTCTTTGGATGGGAGACTACCCATGATCTGGTCATCCGGAGCCAGAAGAGCAAGGCCACTCTCTCTCTCTACCCCCCTCTCCTTCTCTCCACCCCCACCCACATGCTTTTGCATGCAGTCCTAGAGCTCCGTCTGCTCCTGACTCCCACTCACCCGGTCAGATTATATCCTATGGACCTGAGTCTGGGGATCCAGGAGCAGAAAGGAGCCCAGGCGGTGATGTTGGCGGTGTTGGCAGCTGTGCTGAAAAGCTGATATTAATTAGTGCCCACCTGTCAGAGTCCAGGAGCTGCCCCACTTCCTGATTGGGTTCAGCATTACCTCTGATTTTTATGACCTAGTCCCTCTCTTTCCAAAGGGAAAATTCTTTTCCTTCTTTTTTTTTTCTTCTTCAAGCTGGAATCAAAGTTAGTTACTTGCAATCCAACATAGATACATATTTCTTGAATATTTTAGGTCAAAGCAGTCTATTTATATGACAACTTTGCTGCTGTTATCTTACCCCTTTGAAGAGACTGAATTTATCCCAGCAAAATTAAATAGCTTATCTTTCGTAAAGCACATGCTGATTTCCAAACTCTTCACCAGGATCAGGCCATTTTCTCCTCCTTGAATCCTCCTCCAGTCCTCCGTTTTTGACTGTCAAAATCCCATCCTTAGTCTGTAAGTCTGAGTTCAGATGAAATATCCTTTCTATGAACCCTGATAAAAACCCTGATAAAAAAAAAATGTTCATTTTGACTCAACTACATACTGTCTCCCTTACAAGAGTATAAATTCCCCAAGAGCAAGAGCAGAGCCTTATCATCCAGCAACACCAATGTCTTGCATTGTGTGAATGAATTCTTCTTTCAATTACATGCTCAATGTATTTTGTGTTTCTTCCTCTGAGAAATCCTGAAGGGGGTTGTAAAGATGTGAATTGAATTCTGTCTGGAATCTAGTTTCATATTTGAGATTCAACAGCTGGGTTTTAGCTGGTCTTTAGGAAATCGATAAACCCCTAAACTTATGAGCAAACGTTCTTAGATATGCCCAGTTGTACCTTTCCAATGATAAGGTCTAAGGCTTTCATTAGACTCTGAGAGAGATCTGTGATCCATAAAAGCTTAAGAATGTCTGGCCACCTGCTTGTCTGGAAACAACTGAAGTAAAACATTTATTACCAAGGTACTGTGTGTCGAGAACTATGCTAAGCTCATTCCCTTTATTTTGTTTTATTCTTCCAGTGACCTAATGCAATAGTTCTTATAACAATAACAATGCTCACAGTCATGATTACAGCTTACAGTTATTACATGCTTCCTATGTGTCATGTACTGTTCCAAATACTTGTATTTATAAGTTCACTTAGTACTGCCCAGAATCCTACTGGACAAGATATTTACAGTCCTTCTCCATTCACAGATGATGAAACTCAGACTCAGAAATATTACGTAAGGGGCACCTGGGTGGCTCAGTGGGTTAAACCTCTGCCTTCGGCTCAGGTCATGATCTCAGGGTCCTGGGATCAAGCCCCACATCGGGCTCTCTGCTCAGCAGGGAGCCTGTTTCCTCCCTCTCTCTCTGCCTGCCTCTCTGCCTACTTGTGATCTCTGTCAAATAAATAAAACCTTTAAAAAAAAAAAAGAAATATTACGTAATAATTTGGCTGAGTTCATGCAAGTAGTGGCAGTTTTATCATTCAAAGCCACTGGGTTGACTCCAAGGGTACCTGGGTGGCTCAGTCAAAGCCAGTGGGTTGACTCCAGAGCTGGATCCCTTAGCCGTTTCACTATTAGCATAATAAAGCTGGAGTTCAACCCCAGATAATTTGGCATGTTTTTACTAATTCGAAATTGAGGTCCAGATAACTCATCAAGGTTATGGATCTAGGAGATGGTGGGAGCCAACTTTGAACATACATCTGTCTGATTTCAAAGCCTTTCTATTTCATCATCTACCTTGGAGGGCCCTCACTGGGCGGGGTCCTCTAAGGAGGCTTCAAAGAAAGGGAAAGTTTCCTTTGCCCCGGGGTCCTGCACTATCTGTGAAGAGGTGCAAACCTCCATCACCAATCTCAGATGCTACAAAGGCAGGAACCAGACTTTCTTTGTCCACTGCGTATTTAGCCCGCACTCAATAAATATTTGTTGATTCAATCAGCATATTTACGAAAACAGAGGTGGATTCTAGGGCAATTCACTCAGCAGGGAACATTAGCAGGTGCTTAAGCAGGGATTCAATTGCAAATACCCAGGCAGGTATCATAACTGAGCGAAGTGATTCAGGAGGTTACGAAAGGCCACCACTGGTCTGATGTCAGACGCAGTTTAAAAGCACACAAGCAAAGAGAAATGAAATCTTGCCATTTGCGACGACGTGGATGGAACTAGAGGGTATCATGCTTAGCGAAATAAGTCAATCGGAGAAAGACAACTATCATATGATCTCCCTGATATGAGGGAGAGGAGATGCAACATGGGGGGTTAAGGGGGTAGGAGAAGAGTAAATGAAACAAGATGGGATTGGGAGGGAGACAAACCATAAGTGACTCTTAATCTCACAAAACAAACTGAGGGTTGATGGGGGGAGGGGGGTTGGGAGGGGGGTGGGATTATGGACACTGGGGAGGGTATGTGCTATGGTGAGTGCTGTGAAGTGTGTAAACCTGGTGATTCACAGACCTGTACCCCTGGGGATAAAAATATATTATATGTTTATAAAAAATAAAATTAATAAAAAAAACACTTATAAAAAATAAATAAAAGCACACAAGCACTTTTAGATATCTTCCCTCATAAAATCCTCATGCCCACCCCCTGCACTGGAGTCCAGAAAAATCACCCGAATCCAAGAGGAGTTTAATTGTAGGTAATGTGACTTCAGGATGAGCACTGCTCTCTCCCAGCTACGGGAGATTATATTTGTGCAAGTGTGGAAGCGAAGGCAGGTTAAGAGCAGCATTGCAGTGGGAAGGGGTTCTCCTGAGAAAAGGAAGAGGACAATCTCTCAGGATGTCATGAATGATTAGGAATTGGAGGGTGCCTGGGTTTCACCATGGCCCGTTAAGACTGAGTGGTAGAATTACTACCCGCAGGCCACCAGAAGGGATGTGTGATGATCTCTCCCTTGTTTGCTTTCCATCTCAAAGCTCTCTGGAAACTGTCTCTAAGTAGTGGTCCTTTCCATGAGAGGGGATAGCCATCAATGCAACCCACAAACACATCTCCGTTTTCCTTTTCTGACAATGGTCATTGATTTGCTCTAACGCTTCTGTGTTCTCACAGGAGGCCTTTCTCGGGAACAGTGACACACAGAGAGCTCTGATCCCTGCTGCCCTTGCCCCAGCCCTTAAAGGCCTCAAGCTGAGGAGCCAGGAAGCTCAGGGGTCATGAATTTGTTGCTAATTTTGTAATCCTAGCTGTCCAACAGGATCAGAGCCAAGTTTCTCAACCTTGGCACTACGACTCTTGCGGAGGCTGCCCTGTTCATTCTGGAATGTGTAGGCTATCTCCAGTCTCCACCCACTAGAGACCAGTAGCGGCCTCCTCCATGTATGACAACAGTGTCTCCCTCCAGACATTGAGGAATGCCCCCCCCCCCCCCAGGGAGGCTCCCAATGAAGAACCGCCAGATTAGAGATACACGTACAAGAACACAAGTGTGCGCATGCTCACCCACAATGTGTGCAGTCTCCCTGACACAGATACTTCTTTCCTTCTTTGCTCTGTGGGGGTGGGGGGGTGCCTCCCTTTTACTGTTGTAGTTTTTTGTTTGTTTGTGTTTTCCTTCATTTTGATTTTATTGGTTGGTTTTTTAATCCAAAGATGAACCTTTGCTTCAATCTTGATTGCAATTTTCCAAGTCTGTCTGTTTCATAAAACCTTCCCCAGGAGTTGATTATAAGTGCTAACACTGCTGACCACCACTGTGTGTTTGGCCTTCGGCAGAGCATTTTACCCGTGTTTTTAAAATCTAGTCATCACGATTAGAGGGAGTTCCTGTCCTATCCATATTACAGACGAGAAAAGTGAAGCATGGGGAGGATGAATGGCTGGGCCTAGGTTGTGGTGTTTTTTTGTGAGAGAGTGGGGATTTGGACCTAGGCTGTCTGCTGACCTTGTTGGCCTCCTTGTCCCTGATGCTTTGCCCTCCTTTTGGGGGGTAAAACCTACAGCATCACGAGTATGTGCCCCTTCAGTTCCTGATCTCAGAATACAGACAAAATATGGTGAAGGTTGGGCAGTGAATCCCAGTCACACTCACAAGCACTGAAATCACATGTGGCGTGCAGTTTTGGGAACACGGGTTTAAGCCCCAGGCACACAGAGGAGAACGGGCACTGACTGCAGACACATATTTCTCTTGTCCCCACCAGAGTGTCTATATGTGTTCCCCTGCCAGTGGAACTACCGCCCTGATCACTGCATGTACGGAAGTAACTGCAAAGAAGCTGAGCGGGAAGGCGTGTCTGTCCTGCACGGGAACCGAGGTGTCTACCATGACGATAAACAACCCACTTTCAAAGCGCTCTATGAAGCAATACGGGATGTAAGTGTGCTCCTCCCCACCCCCCACCCCATGGAGCAGACGCATGCGTACTCCACATGGAACAGGACAGGTGCATTTGTCTGTAGCACCTTGGAAGGCCAAAGAATTCCCCCAAAGCATTGAGTTCCACCCCTGTCCCCAATCTCAGGCACCACTTCACTGTATCCACTTGCTCTCTCATATTATGGCCACTCTTAATCTTTACAAGTAAGTCATTCATTTTGAGGGGGGTGGGGGGCGTTAAGTAAGTTCATTTAAGGAGGACGTGAAAGACCCAGAAAGAAATCTGGTGTTGTTTGCCATAGCAGAGGGGAATGTGTTAGGGTAAAGGTCAAAAAATAAGAACAAAATGATACTATTCAACTCAAGCTGAGTGGGTTGCCTGGTTGCCAGCCTCCTGTTGAGCAATCCAGTGTGGAGGTGGTCAATTAGGACCAGGGATCAAACTAAAAGTAAAAATCAAGTCTTTATTATACATACTGCAGCGATGCAAAAAGAGGCACCCGCTCCCCTGTGTTGTGTCCATACCCAACAAAGAGTACTGGTCAACAGGCAGAGATCGTCTCAAGGCTCCTGCATCCTTGTGGACCTGTAGGCCAGGGGAGGGGGAAGGAGGGAGCAGTAGAAAGGTACCCCTCCTTTCCCAGGAAGCCTCCAAATGGAGGTGTCTGGGATATGCATTTGATATGCATTTGAAGGCAGATACGCATTTGAACGTGGCTGGCCGGGGGTAGGAGTCTGAGTTCTTGACCTTGTACCAAATCTGGTGTCAGGAGGGCAGCTCCCCATCCCTCCAGAGGACTGCCAGCAGCCTTGTCATTACCCATAGTTGAGTCTGAAAGACCACACATAGGATTTTGGCCTGGAGCTGGACTTCTCACAGCCTCAGGTCCCCGGTTACTGCCTTGGAGAAATTGATTAGCGAAGTGTTGAGACATTAAAGACGCCTGGGAACTATCTTCTTGCAGTAAATGGGAAGGTTGAAAGAAACTTACTTTGGGGCTTACTGCCTAAAATGACAGATAATGCCGGCTCTTGCCTTTCATCCCACACTTGGGGAAATGCTGCTTTCCACATTGCTTTTTACCTTGAGATCACTAGGGGGAACCAGCAACAGAGATTCAAGGATGTCCCTTTTGAAACGATAATTCCAAGACCTAGAGTAGGGGTCAGCAAACTTGGCCAGATCTACCTTGCTGCCTGTGTTTGTAAGACATGTGGGCTGGGATTATGCTGAGTGAAATAAGTCAAGCAGAGAGAGTCAATTATCATATGGTTTCACTTATTTGTGGAGCATAACAAATAGCATGGAGGACAAGGGGAGATGGAGAGGAGAAGGGAGTTGAGGGAAATTGGAAGGGGAGGTGAACCAGGAGAGACTATGGACTCTGAAAAACGATCTGAAAATTTTGAAGGGGTGGGGGGTGGGAGGTTGGGGGCACCAGGTGGTGGGTATTGTAGAGGGCACAGATTGCATGGAGCACTGGGTGTGGTGCAAAAATAATGAATACTGTTATGCTGAAAAAATAAAAAAATAAAAAATAAAATAAAATAAAAAGACGTGGGCTGGGAACAGGTTTGTAAATCATTGGGGGAAAAAAGGATATTTCATGACATGAAAAAATTATAAGCAATTCAAATTTCGGCGGTCATAAATAAAGTCATGTCGGGACACAGTGACACCCATTCATTTGTGTGTTGGTCTGTGGCTGCTTTCAAGCCACAATGGCAGAGATCAGTATTTATAACAAACTGTGTGGCCCACAGTGTCTAACATATTTACAGTCTAGCCCTTTATAGAACAGATTTGCTGACCCCACACATAAAGTATGTAGACTTTGTTAGAGGTATTTTTCTTAAAAATCCACAAACCCTCGGAGTTTCACAAATGGGCTTTGGTGGAAGCGAATCCCGAGACACAGGAACACATTTTTTTCTGTGTGAAAAATGTGCAGCTTCCTAAGGAGAGTCACTAGAATTCCCAGAATTTTCTCTGCAGGGAATGAGTTTAGCCTGCATGTAAGCTAACACCGTTTTCTTCTCCTACATTTCCTGCTGTTGGTTTTCAAAGACCAGGTGATTTAATTACACAGAAAATTTGTTCTGTACTTAGCGATAGCATCACTTCAGATATTCAAACCCTGACTCTGGGGCAGAACCATTCAGGAGTACAAACAGAAGTGAGATGAGTTTGCCGCAGTCCGTCAGAGGCGCGTTGGGTTTCTTCTGAGATCTGTCAGCCCTAGTCTGGAATTGAGCAACTGTGGTTCTTGAGTTACCCTGAGTCTCGTTTGCTTTCTGGAGGAGCAGAGAGAAAGCCAAATAATTGGGTCATAAATGATCCTGCCAAATACACCCAGTGACGATCCTCACGTGGGCCTACAAGGACCATTTTCTTTGAGGCGTTTCAATCAGGAATATGGCCAACCCCATCCTTGGAAGACATGTTTCCCCACTCTCCACTGGGCCATGCACTGTGGGGTCAGGGCTTGGCTGGGGGGTGGACAGACCTCAACGCAAGGCCCAATTTTTGTCCCTTTCCCATGATTAGTCATTAACTCTGTGTTCCTACTTTACTGGGCCTCAGCTTCCTCATCTGTGAAACGGAATGATACTATTATCTACCTCATAAAATTGTGAGGATGCAACAAAATGATGGTTTTTAGATTTTATTTATTTATTTATTTACTTATTTATTTATTTGTGAGAGAGAGCCTGAGAATTGGGGAGGAACAGAGGGGAAGGGCAAGGGAGGGGAAACAATCTTCAGCAGACTCCACACTGAATGTGGAGCCCCCATGCGGGGCTTTATCTCATGACCCTGAGATCGCAACCCTGAGATCATGATCCTGAGGTGGTGACCTGAGCAGAAACCAAGAGTCGGATGCTCAACCGACTGCACCACCCAGGTGCCCCAAAATGATGGTTTTTTAGGCTCATAGTGCAGTACCTGACATACCGTTGTGCTCAATAATTAGAAGTTTTTTCAAGAATAGCAGTTTCATGGGGCGCCTGAGTGGCTCAGTGGGTTAAGGCCTCTGCCTTTGGCTCAGGTTATGATCCCAGGGTCCTGGGATCGAGCCCGCATCGGGCTTTCTGCTCAGCGGGGAGCCTGCTTCCCCCTCGCTCTCTGCCTGCCTCTCTGCCTACTTGTGATCTCTGTCTGTCAAATAAATAAATAAAATCTTTAAAAAAAGAGAGAGAGAAAGAGAAAAAGAATAGCAGTTTCACACTTACCTCCTTTCCTACCTTGTCCACATTGTCTCACTCACTCTCTCTTCCTCTGTCTATAAGTATGTTTTCTCTCTCTCTCATACTGTTATTTCTTTCTCCCTTCATCTCTCTCTGAAAGTATTCTTCCTGCCCCTTCCCTTTCCCCCTCCATCTCTTCCCTTCTCCTCTCTCTCTCTCAGTTGCACACACAAACCCTAAGCCTATGTATCCGCATTTGTGCGAAGGGGAAATGCAGTCTCCTCCCATTGTGATCCAAGGAAGTCATCTATCAGATAGACATTCTGTCAGTAAACCTTGCAGCGATCATCTATGAAGAGCCTATTTTATGCAGGAACAATTCTAGGTTCTAGGCACTCGGAAATTAACAAGACTGACAAAGCAGTCATCATGAAGCATATACTGTGGGTGGAGGAAAACAGGTAATACTCACATGGACAGAGAAAGAAATAAAAATCGTACCAGGTGGTAAAAGGTGTTAAAAAGGAACCAGAACAGGCTAATGGCCTGAGAGTCATGGGCAGGGAAGAGCGTTCAGGAGCTGGGGTCCTCAGGGGTGATAGGTGATAGGTGATCGATCAGTGGAGGCAGCCACTGGACAGTCTTGGGGAGATCCTGCTAAATAGAAGGAATAACCCAGGGAAAGCCCTGGAGGCAGGAATGAGTTTGGTGTGCCCAAATGGCAGGGAGGTGACCAGAAGGTGACCAGAAGGACCGAACACCAAGGAGCGTTCAAGGTCTCATGGAGCCTTGGGAATAAGAGAGGAGTTGGAATCTTATTTTAATAGCAGTGGGAAGCCCCTGCAGAAAAATGATATGGTCTGATTTAGACTTTAAAAATATCACCTTGGTAACTCGGTGCAAGGAGGCAAGAGTGAGAACACAAGGGCTATTTATGAAGCGTTACTGCAGCCTTTAAGGTGAGACATGGGGGCAACAGGAAGGTGGGCAGCGGTGGCCACATGCAGGCATCATGGTAAAGACAGATTTTACAGTGCCTGCTGATACACTAGATGAGGGATGCGGGGGAAAGAGAGAATCAAGGTTGCCTCCAAGGCTCTGACCTATTCTCTTCCTGTCACTAGGGACACCATGACCAAAAAGGAGTTTATCAGTGGTCTAAATTGTGCTGAGAAAGAAAACAGTTGTCCCAAACATGGTGCTTTTTGTGTTACATAATGCATAATCTCCTTCCAGGAAGAAATTCACATTTCTGATAAACATGCTTAAGCAATATTTCTGATGAACTTTAAAGGGATTAAAACTTGTTCTAGGAAACTAGACACCCACCCATTCTGCTGCCACGCAAGCGTGTACTGACCTTTCACCCTTCTTTTCTTTCGTTCCTTTTTTTTTTTTTTCTGGTCTTTCTGTATAAAATTTCCTTGCCAACAATGAATCTTTGACTTGACCTATTGGAAGCCTTTTCCATTTCAACCAGATTGTAATAAAAATTTGAACATGCTCATGACTAAGTGGTCAGAAAGATTTATTTTGGAAAATTCTTCTCATAAACACCTTCCATGGGAAAATAAGAGAATTAAAAATCAAATCAAAAGCCCAATATTAAGTGGGAAAAAAACCAACAACCAATATTTGGTAACTGAATTATTAAAATGAAGTTCAGTGATGATAGATTTTACTTAATGGCTAAACTCTGGACTTCATGAGATTACTGTGGACATACCTTAAAGTTTCTTCATTAAGATTGCAACAAACATGGGGCGCCTGGGTGACTCAGTGGGTTAAGCCTCTGCCTTCAGCTCAGGTCATGATCCCAGGGTCCTGGGATCAAGCCCTGCATCAGGTTCCCTGCTTAGCAGGGAGCCTGCTTCTCCCCTCTCTCTGCCTGCCTCTCTGCCTACTTGTGATCTCTGTCTGTCAAATAAATAAAATCTAAAAAAAAAAAAAAAGAAGAAGAAGAAGAAGATTGCAACAAACAGGTGCTTGATAGCTTAGTCTGTTAAGAGTCCGGCTCTTGGTTTCAGCTCAGGTCATGATCTCAGGGTCAAGAACCCTAGCCCCATGTCTGGCTCTGCAGGAACGAAGGCGTCGGCTTGAGCTTTTCTTGTTCCCTCTTCTTTTGTCCCCTCCCCACCACGGGCACGCATGCATGTGCACGCTCGCGCTCGCTCGCTCTCTCAAATAAATAAATCTTAAAATAAGTTGCAACAAATACAAAAAATATGGAGAATTCAGTGTTTTAATGCAGTAGATTTCAAGTCTCTAGTTATGCCTTGCTTTTCTTCAGCAAGAGCCTACTATATAGAAAATATGTTGTTCTTGAAGACACATTTTGACCTTAGATTTTAAGAGCTTTAAGGACCCAAATAAATCTTTTTTTTTTTTTTTTTTTTTTTTTTTTTTTTAAGAGGGAAAGAAACTGAGGCCCAGGGAAGGTAAGTAATTGCCTGGGATTGCACAGGATTGAATCAGGTGTTGAATCTCCTTCCAATGTCTAACCCATGCCGGCATGCTTAATCCCCTGTTTCATTCTGTAGTAAATGTTGTTTGCATTGTAAAGGGCATTTCAGTCACTAAACATTTTCTATCATTTAAAAAATCCTTTTTCAGTTTCCCTTTCAAGACAATCTCTTTCAATCCATGTATTACCCGCTCCAGCTGAAGTTTTTGGAGACTGTGCACACTTTATGTGGACGAATCCCACAAGTGTTTTTGAAGCAAATCGAGAAAACAATGAAAAGGGCTTATGAGAAACACGTCATCATCCATGTGGGCCCCAACCAGATGCACTGAATATTTTTCATGTTGTCGCAAATGGATTAGGCCTCTCGGGAACAAGGCGACGTTCATCTTTAAGCTGCCTGGATCTCTTTCATGTGAATATTTAATGGTGCTCTGTGACAGTTGAGTTTAAAAGGCCTCATTACATGTTGCTCATTTCGTTGCCCCTAAAAGGAAATATGCTTTAATTTTTTTAAAATTGCTATTTATCTCTTTGGGGTTTTTTTTAGTTGTATTATTACTCACTTCGTATTGTTCAAGCAGGTGGAGCTAGCTGTGAAAAGGAATTTTGTGAGCCTTCCAATGCCTGTTAAACGTCTGAGACCACATCAGTGCCATCTCCTGTTGTATATTAATCTAGTATCCTTGAGACTCTTCCTATGCAATAGACACCCCCATATTCTTGTTATAACAGGAATCTATGCTTGTTGTACAAAAGAGAATGTTAAACATTTGTAGGGGTGGGTGCCTGGGTGGCTCAGTGGGTTAAGCCTCTGCCTTCAGCTTGGGTCATGATCTCAAGGTCCTGGGATCGAGTCCCATGTTGGGCTCTCTGCTCAGCAGGGAGCCTGATTGCCCCTCTCTCTCTGCCTGCTTGTGATCTCTCTCTGTGTGTCAAATAAATAAATAAAATCTTAAAAAAATTTGTAGGGAATACAGGTCCATGGACCAAAATCAAAATTAGATTAGCCATAATCCTACCAACCGGTGAAAAGATTGTTATTTCAATGGGGGGTTGCTTCCAGCCTTTTCTCCCTACTTCTATATTTATTCGCTGGTTGTCTTTTCCATTGTAATACATATGTGAAACAGTAGTTGAGTGAAAGCTGGCACCTGCTCTGAGATTTTTCTGTAGAGATGAAAATTTAGAGAAAATGATTATGTTTACAGTGCTTTATTTAAAATACGTCTGGCAGAAGTATTCAGATTTCTACTGATTGGCAGTGTTAAAGGATGAGGCATATCTGGGGTTGTTTTTTTAAGAAAAGTTGTTTAGATTAGCGGAAGATTAAATCATAAGAAATATTTCTGCAACCATACCTTCTGAAAGGAAATTCAATAATTGTGCTAAACCCACGGGGTCACCTTAACAGAGATGTGATTTTGTGTTTACCCACAGACAAAAACATTTTATCTCTTACCCTAGTAAGGGTGACCTTCTCTCTTCTTTAAACTCTTGGGCAACAGGTGGAAATTAAAGGCCAACTTCAAACTCATGTGTACAGAATAGATAGTTTAGCTGATTCCACTGACAAAAAAATTCACCTTCATACCAGCCTTAGAAAGGGCCCTTTGAATAATTTTCCTTCTCTAGGGTTACCCGGCTGTTAGCCAAGGAACCAGGCAGGTCTTATCACCTAGCTACAGCAGAGGAAATTCTATATTCCCCCAAGGGAGCTGACTTAATCCCTAGTTGCACCTGTAGCTGGTATCAGGGTAAGAGCATTTTGCATAAGGCTTTATTTATCTCAGAAAACTTGTGCAGAAATGATCTTGATGTTCACAACAACCTAATGGTCTTAGGTCTTCTTCTTACAAAGAAACAAGGACACCCAATATAATTGCTATTCTGTAAGACATACAGTTAACATAACATACAGGGTAACACGAATCCTGTATTGCAGACAAATTTTTGGAAATAAAAATATTAAGTGCTTTTCATTATATATAGACAGTGATAAAGATAAGTACAAATAGATAAAGATAGATAAAGATAAAAAGATAAAGAAAAGTATAAAATGAAAAATAATATTTTGTTAGTGCAAATGTGGTATTCTATGTACTGGAACCCAGTTCAATGTCATAGGTACTATATCCATAGAAAAAGTCTTACGCTGAAAAAATATATGAAAATCTCAGCACTCCAAAGAAATATATAGATATAATGAATATTGGTATACAGCACCATTATGGTAATAACAAATTCTGAAATGTTAGAGGAATGACCCATACTTTCGTTTCGATCAGTTTGATGGCCTGTGATTTGTTATTTTTGTTAAGGAAATTACCATTATGATGTAGAACTCTTCACTGTTATATTTTCTGCTTCCTCATTTCACCATTAAAGGTGATGTCATTTATTATTTTATATCTAAAGGCCTTGGGGCAATTTTTGGATTGTCTTTTGGATGGGAGAGAAAGCATCCTACATACCCACAAATGGGGTTTTAATGAAAGAGCCAGAATTCCCTGACTTCTGTTCCAGTCTTCCTACTTGTTCAGCATGGCCAGTAAACCCAACAAATGTCATTCAGATTTGTTGATGACTTACCAACCTAAAGAAGTTCCTTTCCTCCTTCGGTGAGTTCCACAAAAATTCTGCTGTAAAGGCTTTGAATTCTGCAATACCTTTTCTTTTATCAGAGTCTGGTTTACCCAATAGTCTTGACTATTGGTTCTGGTCTAAATACCCAGAATCGGATTTCTAACAATGGTCCATGAGAGAATTCTAGAACATTCTAGAATGATGCAGTATGAGAACGTGAAACTTTAGAATTTGGTATGCTTTCCTGCCTTGGAATTTCTTCATGCTATCTTGAAATTTGAGGTGAGTTTGGTGGAGAATTTGGAGAACATTTGCTGTTCCAATCTCTGCTGCCTGAAAGTGCTAATTATTTTCTATTTGGTATGTTACCATGAGGCAGTATTTTCTCTGCCTTTGATAATTTTCAGACAACTATGACATTAGCACCTTAGAAATCTGGGAACTGTAAATTTCAATTCAGTGACTCCTAAATCATGCAGTCTATGGTCTGAAGTTTGCCAAAGGTTGTGTTGCTCCATATGGCACGTTGTATCTGTATTGGGAAGAGCATGAGACTGGTTCTCTATCTCCTCTTCTTGTTTCCTTCAGAATTCTGGTCAATGCATGTGACTACAGAGTTCCACAGAAGAATGAAAGAACACTTGCCAATAGAAAAATGTATTTTTGTATATATTGAGAGTGAGACTTTCTATAGTAGGGTCACTATTCTTATAATATTTTTCTTGCTGACACAAATCTCAAAAATTGTGACTTACATTAAAAATTTCAACGTTTAAAAAAAATTAACTGGCTAGAAAATCTGTTTAAGTTTTCCTTCAACTTCCTGAATGACAATTTAGCATTTAGGGGAGAACACTCCAGCTTCACTGTTTATTTGAAGTCTCTGTTACATAGTGCTTCCATTGTGACTTGTTGTGACTATGACTGGATTTAGCATCAAAATGGATGTTTATATGGACTCATCAAGGTTTGAGAGTATTTATCTTATTACCCCTACGGTGTTCATAAAACAAGCCAGCCATACAAGACTTTACTGATGTCACGAAATAGTGATCCAGTAGTAGAATAATCCCTCCACCCACCCAGAAGAGAGGACAACATTCACAGAAATTTAGATTTATGTATAACTGTTGCCCAATATTTATACAAAAAAAAAGATAGATTGCACATGTTGGGTGAACCACCGTGAACATGATTTCATGACTGAAAAATGTTGGATGTCATGGGGATACAAATTATTTTATCCTCACTGAATGGTATGGTAGGCAAGCTTTCTTAGGTTTTTCTGTGTTTCTTGGGTCCTATTCATTTATCTTCCTTTTTTTCATTTTTGCCTTTCCCTTCCTGTCTTTGATGTAAGCTACTGAGTAGTACCAAGAGGCTTGGCATTAATGACGGATGACAGAACTCGGGGATCCCTCCACAGGTTAAAGGAAGTTCTAATCCTTAGATGGAATCTTTATGATAAGAACTTCGCAAAAATTTTTTTAAATCACACAACCCATACATGGATAACACACACACACACACACACACACACACACACACTCACACTCACACACACACCCTACATGCCTTTTAAGGAAAGAGCCCTGGGAATCTGTCGTGCTCTGTGAATTGAAGAATTCTTAGACAGTGACATCTTAGGTCAACTCATTTCACAGCTGCAGGGCTGGTGTTTGAAGCTGATGAGATTTCGCTGTCGAACAGAAAAAGTTATCCTAGTTTCTGTTCTTCACAGGTTAAAGCTGGAAATACTCTCTTGAGTCCTCAAGATTAAGCATGTATGTGTGCGTGTAACCATCTGAACGAACATGTAAGAGTCAGTGCAGTTTCTGCATCATTAGGTTTACACGTTTGTGTTGTCACTGAAAAGTGCACCATTGTTTATTGCTCCCAAGGAGACCCTGTGTGGATTTTTATATGTTGGAAAACTTATTTTTTAGGAATTTTTCTTTGGGAAGAAATGAGCATTAAAAAAAAACAATACTTCAAAGAAAATGAATTGTTACAGCTTTTAAAAGAAACAGAAATGTTATGATTTAATTACTTGTCTTTTTGAAAGCCATCTCCTGTTTTACCCTTTTTTTAAATTAAAAGCTTTAAAAAAAAGACATGTCTTTTGGTGTTATTTTGGAAGTGTGTTTCTCTTCTCATGAGATTTCAAGTTTGCAATTTTATAATATAAAACAGTAATATTTAAGTCCTTCCTCTTAAGAACTGATAAAGAAATATTTGGTTTAGTAAGTAGCTTAGCCTATTTTTAAAGTCATTAAAACTTTGCTTTGTTTTTAAAAATGCTGTACTTATAGCAGTACCTGGCTGACTCAGTCAGTAAAGCACGAGACTCCTGATCTCAGTGTTGTGAGTTCAAGCCGCATAAAATTTAAAACAAAAACTTTTAATGCCATACTATAAATCATACATTGTTTGGTTTCAGGGATATTTTTATGTTTGAGGTACAATGAGAATTTGGAGGATGTGAAAATCAGTTCTTCCCATTCCTACATGTTATTTGGCAGATTAAAATGGAATTGTTAAGCTAATAACACATATCAAAAATAACTGAAGAGTGCCAAGAGTTTTGAAACTAAACAAAGGCTTTTCGCCCAATCCCTGGTCTCTTTAAAATCAGCACAAGATACTCCATGCATCCACTAAGTTCCCTCCTTATATATATTTTTTAAAGATTTTATTTATTTGGCAAAGAAAGACCATAAGAGAGGGAACACAGACATGGGGAGCGGGAGAGGGAGAAGCAGGCTTCCCGTCCAGCAGGGAGCCTGATGCAGGACTCGATTTCAGGCCCCTGGGATCATGACCCGAGCCGAAGGCTGACGCTCAACGACTGAGCCACCCAGGCGCCCCTCCTTATATTTTAAAACATTTTAAAATGCTAAGATACTTGGATATGGTTTTCTGGAATAACTGGGAACCCACATCCAATTACTAAGACATATAAGCTTCAGGACCCACATGTAGACAATATTGAATTTAAGTCCTAGCCACCCCCCCAATCCTTACTGACCCGCTTTCCACTTCAGACTTCCCACCTACAATGGCAGGGCTGGGGAAGACCCTCCTCCTGGATTGTGGTAAGGAATAAACAGAAACATGGAATTTCAAATTTTTAAAAATTCCTTGTTGTGGTCCTCTAACTCCACTAAGTAAATGGCTAACTGGTTTTTAAGGAGTATCAGAATGAAGGAATGGCAACCAATTTGTCCTTCTCTTCCTTTGTTTTATAAGCTGGTAAATGTCACCAGCATCCACCTGCTGCCTCACCCCAGAAACCTGGCCATTACTCTTGTCTGCTTCCTCTCCGTCCTTGCACACCACCCTCCTCCCTGAATCATCGCTTCGCCCACTAAAATAGCCCACTCCGCAGGCAGCAAAAACCCTTCAAATTGTGAGTGACCATATACAAATTAAATTAGTACCGGAAAGGCAGAGGGTGTATTGCTTTTACCTCCAGAATATTAACTGAGCTTCCTGTGTTTTTCATTACCGTTGCCTCCATTCAAACCATTACTGTCTGGGGTCTTGTGATCTCTGGCCTGCATTATTGTTCTAATGCTGGTCTTCTCTCCCTATTTATTCTGGCTCCCACCAAACCATAACCCACCCCACCTCTATGAAGCCATTCAGTGGTTCCCCTTTGCTCCTATGGTAATACTCACACTTCTTTCCAAACAGCTCAGGAAGTCCCTGTGTGATCTACCTCCTTCCTAGCTGCCTGGAGTTTTCCTGAGTTTTGCTTTCCCACTCCTCTAATTAATCATTTTCGCTGATTCATTTTCTCTTCTTTTAAGAAGCCAAGCTCTTACCCATAGAGGGGCTCTGCACGTGCTTGGAATCCTCCAACCTGCAAATTCACCTGGCAAATTTCTAGTATCCTTTAGATCTTGATTTAAATACCATTTTCTCATGGAAGCCTTCTTGGATGCCCCCATAAGGGCAGGTCTTCCTCTTACCCTCACTCATATCAACCTGTACTTTCTCTTTTCAGTATGTATTAAAATAGTAATACTTAGAGGGGTGAAACATTTCATTTACTGACTGTCTTCCCCACTAGACACAGTGTTCCTTGAGAACAGTTAGTCCTTAGTGATCTTGCTCCTTGTTCTATGACCATTGCCTAACTCAATGACTAAACCATTTCTAGTGCTCAAAATGTATTTATTGAGAATGAAGTGATTCTGCTGTATCATAAACTGGGAACAGTTCCTATCCACAAAGCTTCATGACACACTGTATTGACTTTGAGTGTTCTCAAAAACTATGTGTCTTATAAATGTTCATTGTTCTGGATTATAATACCCTATCCTCTAAAGTCTCATTCATTGAAAGTATATTGATTCATTGAATTTCTTAGAGATTTACTTATTTGTCCAAAAAGTGACATAGTTGGGTTATATAATGTTTAACTTCCTTTCCTCCTAAATGCTCTGTGTTTCCATAATCTGTTTTTGATGGCTCTGTTGTGGACATTTGTGGGATTTTGGCTGCCTGGAAACCACACTATGCCTGTTACCAATTTCCACATTAGTTATAACTCTTTAAATTTCAAGGGACAGCAAATACAACTCAAATTAATACAGAGAAAGAGACACAGAGAGAGGGAGACAGAGAAAGAATGTATTGGCTCATGTAAGTGAAAAGTCCAAAAATAGCTCTGAATTCAAGGCTTAAACGATGCCAAGGGAAATGTATCATCTTAACAATGCTTTTTTTCATTAATATTTTATTGAAAACCACACATCCTTCTAGGACTCCAGCCATAAAATTTTCATGTCATTCCAACAGAATCATTCCATCTTTGGAAAAATACATTGTCTCCATGTCCAGCTGAAAAATGGTATTGTCAACCTGGGTCAAGACATCAAGAAAATTGTTCTCCTGGTGTATGTTTTAAAACAACTGTAATATATCTCCCCCCCCCTTCACTGAGAACCACTATTAACCAAATAAAGCTGTATTTGCTTTCATACAAGAAGCAATTCACCAACTAATAGGAATGCATCATGGGGAGGGAGGGGGTACATTCTCATAAACTGTTGAACAAGAGTGTTTTATTGCCATCCCTCTGCTCTACAGTCCACATAGACTCTCAGAGGTGACAGTCAAAATCATGATTATAGATGTATCTTACTTAGGCTTCTTAGGCTACGACTATAAAGAGACTCCCGGGAATATCTGTGCCTGTCTCTTTACTGAGCATTTAGATCTTATCAAAATAATAGCACTTCTTTTTTAGAATTGCTACCTTGGATCTAGTGACAAAGCAAGTCTAAATGTCATACTAGGAAGCTGAGTTCTCCGGCCTCTAAATTATCGTTATTAGAAATGATTGCAAGCGTACAGAGTTAAAGGAAAAATCAAAGGGCTGATACCAGCTTTGCTATATTAAATGTTTAAGACTTGATAGTTGTTTGTAAAACTTTGCTAGTGTTTGCATGCGCATGGTGGTGCAGGAGAGAGTTAACATAAAACTAAGAGGCTGTGTTCAAGTGAGTGGAAATTTAAACTTCTCAAGGTTGCCATCTGTCTGTTCAGATCCCACAGTATCTGGCATGTAATGGATGACTAGTACAGGATGCACTCCCTATTCCCTTAACACACATTATTTCCACACATACCAGCAAGAAATCTAATTTCCAGCCCCTGTGACTCCGTGGCTGAAGGCTCCTTTTCCACTGCAGTCTGCTCTGCTCACCTATGGGAAGGCTGGAAGTGTTGGAAAATGAACACACGAGAGTACCCCTCAACCACTGATTGATGGAAATTGGTGGGTACATACCCCGGTTCCCTCTCCTCTCAGGTTGGGTAACTCTTGGTTGTCTGTCCCAGAATTCTCCACTGGGGGGTGGGAGAGACAGGCAGCTCAAACCATTCACAGAGTAGTGACTTCCTTGATAATACATTTCTTCATTGGCTTCCCTTTCCTGCCTCACTTTCCACTCTTGTACCAGCGTTTCCTTGGATTTGGCCCCAAATAAAGCACTTGTACTCAAATCTTTGTTTTACCATCTGCAACTGATAAATTTTTTCATGTCAGTAAAAAATAAAATTTAATATCTATGATCTTATTTTAGTTATTATGAAAATAATTCTTGGGTGGGGGATGGGTATTTGGGTGATGAGCATTAAGGAGGGCATGTGATGTGATGAGCACTGGTGATGATAAATCTGAGACTAATGATGTACTATATGTTAGCTAATTGAATTCAAACTAAAAAAAAGGAAGGAAAATAATTCTTTTCCTTCCCTCTCTCCCACCACCCCCCTTTTCCCTGTCCCTCCTCCTTCTTTTCCTTCTTCTTCCCCTTTGTCCTCTTTATCTCTGCTTCATTTGGGAAAAATTGAATTAACCCCCAGGTCCTGGGGCACCTGGGTGGCTCAGTCTTTAATCATCCGCCTTCTGCTAAGGTCATGATCCAGGGTTCTGGGATCCAGCCCCACATCCGGCTCTCTGCTTCTCCCTCTCCCACTCCCCCTGCTTGTGTTCCCTCTCTCTCTGTCTCTCTCTGTGTCAATAAATAAATAAAATATTTAAGAAAAAAAACCGAGGGTCTGCACAAAATATTTGGAAATTAGCATTCTTATACATCCTCCTATTGACTTTTCTCCCATCACTAGATTTTTATTAGCCATTATTATTTTATAATATATAATACTTATTATATAATATATATGTATATTTTATATATTCAAGCTGTGTGACATTTATACTCTGGTCTATAGGCTATTATCTCAATTATATTATAAATAAATTATATAATTTATTTATATAATAAATATAATATATAATAAATAAAAATAAATATCATATAAATATAAGTAAATCACAGTTGGGTGATTTAATTTATTGATCTCCAAAGAGTCCCAAATACTTCGAATTCTATTATCCCTTATTTCCTTTTTCTAAGGTATGCATTTTAAATACCCTGTATTTTGGATTTAGATTTTTTGTTTTGTTTGTTGCATTTGTGACTTACATTTAGATGGTCACTACTATTTTTATACAACTTCGTTATGCTAATAACGGAAAAACCATAAACTCCTCATATTTAAAAGGTGCAATTTGATCGGTTGTAAGTTATGTATGCTCACTTGAAACCAAACAACATTTTTGGTTTGGTTTGGTTTGCAACAAACATTTTTATCACCTCTAATAGTAGTCTCTTCATTCCCCCTTTTGATCTGTCGTCTTCTCCATCCCCATCCCTTGCTAACCATTGATCTCCTTCCTGTTACTTTATATGAGTTTACAAGTTCTCAGGTTTTATATAAATTAAGTCATACCATAGGTATTCTTCTTGCTTGACTTCTTTCACTCAGCATAATTCAGACTAACCCACATTGTGCATGTCTCAATAGTTCATTCCTTTTTATTATTGAGTAATAGTTCTTTCTATGAATTAACCCTAATATGTTTGTTCATTCTCCTGTTGAGGGATTTGCTTGTCTTCAGTTTTGGACTTTACAAATAAAGCTGTTATGGACATTCATAAGCAAGTTCTGGGGCATTTTAAAAAATAAATATAAATAAATAAAATAAAATAAATTAAATAAATAAATAAATAAATAAATAAAATAAAAATAAATAAAAAATATCATTAGGAATGATATAGGTGAGAGGTACAGCCTGTGTATGTTTAACTGTTTAGGGAATCGCTGAACTGTTTCCCAAACTGGTTGTGCCATTTATATTCCCACGAGCAGTCCTAGTTGCTCCACATCCTTGCCTAGATTGTGTGGACAATCCTTTTAATTTTCGCCAATCTAGTGATTATGAAGTGGCATCTTACTGTGATTTTAAATTGCATTTTCCTAGTAATTAATGAGTCATCCCATGTATTCAGTTGACATTCATATGTCTCCGTGAGTAAAATGTTCAAACCTCTTGCCCATTTTTTAAAAAGAATGGGTTGTTGGGGCGCCTGGGTGGCTCAGGTGGTTAAGCAGCTGCCTTCGGCTCAGGTCATGATCCCAGCGTCCTGGGATCGAGTCCCACATCGGGCTCCTTGCTCACCGGGGAGCCTGCTTCTCCCTCTGCCTCTGCCTGCCATTCTGTCTGCCTGTGCTTGCTCTCTCTCCCTCTCTCTCTCTGACAAATAAATAAATAAAATCTTAAAAAAAAATAATGGGTTGTTAATGCCTTACTACTGAATTTGGGGAGTCTTTACATAGTCTGGGTATAAGTCCTATGATATATGTGTTGCAAATATTTTTTCTCAGTCTATGGTTTGCCTTTTTGTTGTCTTAATGGTACTCCATTAATGCATTTTCCAAGAGCAAAAATTTTTATATTGGTAAAGTCCAATTTGTCAACTTTTTCTTTTTCTGTTTTATGCTTTGTGTTTTAAGAAGTGACTGCCTCGGGACGCCTGGGTGGCTCAGTTGGTTAAGCAGCTGCCTTCGGCTCAGGTCATGGTCCCAGCGTCCTGGGATCGAGTCCCACATCGGGCTCCTTGCTCATCGGGGAGCCTGCTTCTCCCTCTGCCTCTGCCTGCCATTCTGTCTGCCTGTGCTTGCTCTCTCTCCCTCTCTCTCTGACAAATAAATAAATAAAATCTTTAAAAAAAAAAAAAAAAAGAAGTGACTGCCTCTCCCAAGTTGCAAAGATTTTCTCATGTGTCTTCATCCAAACATTTTATAGTTTTAGGTTTTATACTGTAGGGACTGAATGTTTGTGTCCCTCCAAAATTTATATGTTGTAATCCTAACCGTCATGGTATTAGAAGGTGTGTCCTTTGAAAAGTAATTAAACTTGAGGGTAGATTAATGTCCTTATTTTAAAAAGGGGAACCTGGGTAGCTCAGTCAGTTAAGTGTTTGCCTTTGATTCAGGTCATGATGCTGGGGTCCTGGAATCCAGCTGTGCTTTGGGCTCCCCACTCAGCAGAAAGCCTGCTTCTCCCTTTCCCTCTGCTGCTCCCCCTGCTTGTGCTCTCTTGTGCTCTCTCTCTGCCGAATAAATAAATAAAATATTAAAAAAAAAAAGAAACATGAGAGACATGATTTCTCTCTCAGCCAGGTGAGGATATATGATCCATTTTTAGCTAATTTTTAATGTATATGGCAAGATATGTGTTGACGTTAATTAATTCCCATATGGTATTCTTTTGATTCAACAGTTGATCCTGCTGACTTGTGTTTATCTAGATATTAATGATTGGATCAATATTGGAGAAGGACAATCAAAGGTAATAGGTCTTTGTATTCATTCATTCAATTAATATTTATTGAGATCTATTAAGTGCTAAAGTCACTAGTTGGTTTTGGAGACACATGACAAATAAAACATAACCCTAAATTTCAAATAGATTACTTTTTATTTTAAGTTGGCTCCATACCTAGTGGTGAGCCCAACGCAGGGCTTGAACTCATGACCCTGAGATCGAGAACTGAGCTCAAGACCTGAGCTAAGACCAAGAGTCAGATGCCCAACCGATCAACCCACCCAGTGCCCCCAAACAGATTACAATTTAATTGAGGAGATAAATATAAAATTACAATGTGATAGGAGAAAAGTTTACTGGAGCTCTGTGTTTATATCATAGTAAATTTAGAAAGTCACAACTAGGGGAGCCTCTGTGGCTCAGTTGGTTAGGCAGCTGTCTTTGGCTCTGGTCATGATCCTGGGGTCCTGGGATTGAGTTAGGCATCATTGGGCTCCCTGGTCAGCAGGGAACCTGCTTCTCCCTCCCCCACTCTCCCTGCTTCTGTTCTCTCTCTCTCTCTCTCTCTCTTAAATAAATAATTAAAATCTTAAAAAAAAGTCACAGCTAGCTAGCATTTTTTAAAAAAATGAAATAGAATATCAGAGTGCATATTAAGATACATATTGTTTTACAAAATCTTATTTTAATTTCTTATATCAGTATATGTTTATTGTGTTGCAATATAAAATGAAATTTTTGGGGTGCCTGGGTAGCTCAATCCTGGGATCAACACCCAAGTGAGGCTCCCACCTCAGCAGGGATCCTGCTTCTCCCTTTCCCTCTGCTCCTCTCCCCCTCTCTCATGATCTCTCTCTCTCAAATAAATAAGTAAAATCTTTAAAAATAAAATAAAATGAACTTTTTACTTCAGATCTTTGTCAAAAATGTTTTCAAACCTCTATGTTAGAGATATATACAAAGTGTTAGGCAAGCCAATGAAAGAAGCAGTTAACACCTAGCGCAGAGTTGGGGGGATACTGAGCATGGAAGGAATAACGTTTGAGCAGAGTCTTTTTTTTTTTTAAGATTTTATTTATTTGAGAGGGAGAGAGAGAGCAGGAGAGAGAGGGAGAAAGAATCTGAAGCAGACTCCCT
This sequence comes from Lutra lutra, assembly GCF_902655055.1. Lineage (NCBI taxonomy): Eukaryota > Metazoa > Chordata > Mammalia > Carnivora > Mustelidae > Lutra > Lutra lutra. The sequence continues at coordinate 183,069,244 of NC_062278.1, read as the reverse complement.
ACTGAGCTCAGAGTCTGACACAGGGCTCGATCCCATGACCACAAGATCATGATCTGAGCCAAAACCAAGAGTTGGATGCTTAATCAACCAAGCCACCTAGGCATCCCTGAGCAGAGTCTTAAGGGAATGATTAGGGGAAGAGCACTGCAAAGAGAAAGAACAGCACATAGCAAGGCCTAGTGCACAGTCACAGCAAATTCCAGGAATGGTTAAAAGAAAAGAGCCAGGAGGTGTCCCAGGGTAGAGAGTGGGTGGAATGAGATAAGAACTAAAAGATTGGCTTCAGAGGTACTACAAAGGACCCTTACAACATACTGGTTAAGATTAGCTTTAGTCCCTGGGCCTGTGTTTCTCAAAGTGTGGTCCCAGAGATCACTTTTATTAGAATCCACTGGAACAGGAGTTCTGACAGTGTCATTCCTGAACAAGAAGCATCGGTATTACCTGGGAAGTTGTTAGAAATATCAATCTTGGGCTCCATTCCAGATCTGCATCAGAAATTTTGGGAGGGAGGCCCAGACATCTGTGTTTTAATAAGCCCTCCAGGTAGCTCTGCAGACAACAATTTGAGAACCACTTAGGAGTTTGCTAAAATGGGGATTTCTGGCTCCCACCCCAGGCCTGCTAAATCAGAATCTCTGGGGTAAAGACCCAGAACACCTATTTTTATCAAGGTCTCCTAGTAATTCTAACTCACTCTAAGTTTTGAGAACGACGGCTCTCAGTGGCATGTCTTCACTCATAGATTTTAGGATGCTAGAGGAAATGACAGGAACTAGGACACCCCTGACTGGACAAGAAAACATGGTGATTTTGACACAGATAAACTGAATCATGCCATTGCCTTGCTTGAAGCATTCCATTGTCTATCACCCTTAAGATGAGAACCAAACTGAGTAGGATGTCTCAGGAGGACCTACAGCGCCTGGCATCCCCATCACTGCCCCCACTTTGTTCTCCACTCAACCATGATGCCCCAGCCCTCTTTCAGGTACCTAGAACACACCGTGTCCTTTGCTTTCTCAAAGTGTTTGTCTCTCATTTCCTCAGTTCTTCCCCAACATGGCTTAGGTCACAATCCAAATGTCACCTCTCCAGAGACACCTTCTCTGATCGCCCATCCGCATTGGCTTGCCCACATGGTCCTCACGCCATTTTTATCCTGTTGATTTCCTTCATTGTGCTTCTCACAATCTACAATACCTGGGCTCTTCTGTAATTATTTGCTTCCTTTACATCTGTCTTTCCTACTAGACTATAAGATTCCTGAGGACAAGGATCCCATCTGCCTTGTTCAAGGCTATCTCCACAGATGGGTTTCTGGTGTAAGGTACACGCTCAGGAAATATTCAGGTTGGAGAATTTCCTTGGGTCAGTTTTAGGTTCTAAGCCTGTGATTTTGCTGGTAGAGACTGAACCATGCCCCACCCAACCTACTCCAGCCAGTGGTAACGCTATAAAATCCACATGTGATCAGGCAATTGCAAATGTGACATACCTTGTGACAAGCCAGAAAATAGCCAAATCCAAGAAAAGCAAGGGCACGGTCCTAAGTGGGGAGTGTAGCCACAGGTTGACGGTACATCCTGGAGGCCAGTGAGAGTGGAACAGCTTGAAGAAAAGCTTGAGGGGTGCCTGGGTGGGTCAGTCCTTAAGTATCTGCATTTGGCTCACGTCATGATCCCAGGGTCCTGGGACTGTGCCCCGCATCAGGCTCCCTGCTCTGCGGGAAGCCTTCTTCCCCCTCTCCCACTCCCTTGCTTGTGTTCCCTCTCTCGCTGTGTCTCTCTCTGTCAAATAAATAAATTTAAAAGAAGAAGAAGAAGGGCTTGAAAGCAGTGGTAGGAGATGGAGTTGGAGGGCTGTGGAGTGGGAGAATGACCCACTGTAGAGACTGTGGCTTTTACATTGAGTCAAATGAGGAGTAACAGCGGGGTTACTTTGAGCAGAGGTGTGATAGGATCTGCTCTTCTTATTAAAAGGATCCTGGCTGCTGTGTTGAAATCAAGGATAGAAGGCAGGAGAGCTGTTGGAGGCTGTTGTAATAATACAGGTGAGACACGTAAACACCTAATAAACATCTGGAAAGATGTACAGCAAACTCACTTCACTTCCTACAGCTGTGGTGGGTTACTGGGTAGGGGAGAGACTTTTACTTGTCCTGTATTCTTTGAAATGCTTTATGAAACATTATTTATCAACTATTTGAGGAATTAAAAGTCACTGTTATTTTTATTATAAGTACTAAAAATTTTTACTCTTCCTTCCTGAATAATTCACTCTCATGTCAGTTAAGTGCGGCCAAAGAAAGCAGGAATCTGCAAGGGAGTGGGGGAAGGTAGCCTGGTTGGTGCAGGGTGTCAGAGCCCAATGGAGGTAGGAAGTCCCAGTGTTAAAGGGATTGGCAATGGTAACAAGCTGGTTGCCTAAGGAAGATTGATCCAATAAATAAATATATTGAGGATAATAGCAGCAGGTTTTTTACTGTTGGAGCCTTGTACATATGGAAAAGGAAAAAAACTAGAATGAATCCCCCAGTGTTGGATTGGAACTGGAAGCTGTGAACTCTTGGTTCCAAATATATGTTTATATAGACAGATATAGAAATAAATGTATTTGTAGCTGTGTGTGTGTATGAATACGTGTGTATATTCTCTAGATCTGTCTGCCAATAGGGTCTGGGAGCAATAACATATTAATGGCAATAAACACCCTAGCCATCTTATCCAGACTCCTACATAGATAGCATTCTCCACTAAAAGAAATCAGGGTTTGAAGAAATGATTAATTCCAGGGCTGAAGAAGGGAAGATGCAAATTGAGTCTGGAATAACATTGTACCAGAAAAAGAAAACATGCCCCAAGAACGATGGGGCCATGTCAAAAGGATGCAGAAGCCAGCTGAATGAAGGTCCTAATGGCCAAGTCTAGAACAATTTAGGCGTCAAAATAAATAGTGATAGTAATGAACTATGACCTACTGAATAGGAATCCATGAGTCCAAACTAATATAAATTTAAAAATGAATTAATGTGAGGTGATGCTTTCCTTACGTTATATTGCCAAGTTATAAATGTAGAAGGAATGATGGAATTAGAAAACCACCATTTGTCAACCATCATAGTAATACTTAATGCAACCAAGAAACATCAATGGACGTGAAAACTGAAGAGTGAAAGTTTGATGAGATATGGGATATATGCAAAGTTTCAAAGTCCCTCACCACAAAGCACTTTAAGTTACTATAGTGGGCTGAATGATAGCCCCCAAAATAATATGTCTATGTCCTAATCCCTAGAACCTGTGGTTGTTCCTTATTGGGAAAAGGGTCTTTGCAGATGTAACTTAAGAATCTGGAACTGAGGAGATCATCCTGGATTATCTAGGAAGGCCCTAAATCCAATGACTAGTGTCTTTTTTAAGAGTAAGGTCAAGATTTGAGGACAGATGAAGAGGCAAGTGAGCACAGAGGCAGAGTTTGGACTGACGGCAGGCAGTCACGTGACAGGGAGTGCCACCAGTCAGCAGAGGCAGGAAGAGTTAAAGAATGGATTCTCCCCTGGAGCCTCCAGAGGGGGGTGAAATCCCACTGACACCTTGATCTCAGATTCCTGGCCCCCAGCAATGTGAGGAAATACATTTCTGCTATTGTAAGCTCCCCAGTTTGTGGTAACTTCTTATAGCAGCCTCAGTAAACTAACACAGTTACCAAGGGGAAAAGAGCAACCTCACAGGGGAGAAATCTGGCAGGTAGTAGCTTAATCACGGTAATGAAACAAATTGACATTGTGGGCCACCCAGTAGGATGGATCGAGAAGAACACACCATCCCTTCTGTGACATTCCTGCCAGAGATGCGTCACCTGAACCTAATCATGAGGAAATATCACACAAACCCCAAATGAGGGACAGTCCACAATTGTAATCTTCAACGGGGTCAAGGTCAATGGAAGTCAAGGAAAGACTGAGGAGCTCCCTCAGGCTGAAGGAGACTAAAGAGACCTACCAACTGATTGTAACATGTGCTCCAGGACTGGATCCTTCTCCTAGAAAGGACACAGTGAGTTAACTGGTACAACTTGCATCAGGTCTGGGGATTGAATGGAGATAATCTATGAACGCTAACTTCTTGATCTTGATTATGGTTAGGCAAGCAGAATGCCTTTGTAGGACCTGCATACTAAGAGGAATGTAATTTCAGGATCTTGGAGGAATGTATTTGACAACTTACCCTCATGCGGTTTTTAAAAAAATGTTCTTTGTGTAATATTTGCAACTTATTGGTGAGTTTGAATTTTTTTTTAAAAAGGCAACAAAATCAGAAATACTATTTTTGTAATTCTTAACCAAAGTAACAACAATGGCTCATGCTGACTGAATCAGATCACTTGCTTAATTCTCACAGCAAGGCTATGAGTGAGATACTACCACATCTCCAATTTGCAGATCAGGAAGTTGGGGCATTTTGATATTAATCATTTACCCGAGTTCACTCAGCTAGGAAGTGATAAGCCAGAAATTCAATCCAGATCTGTTTGATGTTAGACCTTTTTCTTTTAAGGAGTACACCATTCAATTTTAACATATTCAATTATTGAATATTATATGTGCATATGCATTAGTCAGGGTTCTGTGGAGAAACAGAACCAATAGAGTGTGTGTATGTGTGTGTTCGTGTGTTCATTTATTATAAGGAGTTGGTATACAGTAGTTGGTGATTATGGAGACTGGAAAGCCCCAAGATCTGCAGGGTCAGTCTGTAAACTGGAGACCCAGGAAGCCAATAGTTTAATTCCAGTCTGAGCCTGATGGCCCAGGAGAGCCAATGGTGTAGTTCTAGTCTAAAGGCCAGGAGACCTGGGATCCAGGAAGAGTCAGTGGTTCAGTTTGAATCCAAAGGCAGGAAAAAGCCAATGACCCAGTTAGAAAGCCATTGGGGTGGATGGGGTGGGTGGGAGGGAGGTGTTAGCTTTTTTGTTCTATTCAGACTTTCATTAGGGAGGGCAGTCTGCTTTACTTAGTCTACTGGTTTAAATGTAACTCTCATCCCAAAACACCCAGAATAATGTTTTACTGAATATCTGGGGATTCTGTGGCTCAGTAAAGTTGGCATGCAAAATTAATCATCACAATATATATACTCACAATATATGAGAGAAGGAGAGAGAAAGAGGGAGAGACTAGGCTAAAAAGTGGACTTTGATAGCAAGAACCAATTAGTACCTACCTAGCCCTGCCCACACTTAGAAGACTGTACTCCCAAATAGGATGATGGGATTGTGTTTCTAAACAACACCCACAGTCAGGATGAACTTTCAGATTACTTATTGGCTTGGGCTCCACAGGGTACCATTCTGCCTCCTATGTGAGTTGGGTTAGGGACAATTGGGTCCCTTGTTCTAGTCATATCTAGGACGTCTGGTCACCACACCTCCTACGTCTCTGAGAATTCTCCATTGCTTGGCCCTGCTGCCCCACATTCATGGCCAAAGCATTCAGATTTACATTGGGAGACCCTGGGTTCCAGACCACAGCTGAGTGGGCACTTGGCCCAAGTCGGCTTGTGACTGAAAGATACTGGTCATTTATCTTAGCGAGTCTTTGGCAATGAGGGCATCTTTTTGTGAGCGGTAAACACGGATTCAGAGAGAGAGGGAGAGAGAAAGATATGCAGAGCTGAGGAAGAGAATGGCTAATGGGTTTGGTGAGAGTCCTGGATCCCATAGAATACCCTTCTCTCCTAATAAATTCCCCTTTTCTTTCATACAATTTGAAGCGAACTCACATATGACCCCACTGTCCATCTTAGTTAAGTCATCAGCCTCGGCTGCCCTCACTCCTCTCTTCTGGGTACTCTTCAGCCCAACGTGGCTGCTGTCCGCAATCACACCTGTTATGATGCCAGAGAAAACAACCAAGGGTCTTTCAGAACAGACCCTTTCTTCCCTTAATTCCGATAAAAAACTGTTAGCTCTTGAAAGTGTCTGGAAAACAGTTAACCCTGATGATGTGTAAAGCTACCCTCTTGCCTATTTAGGAAATTGCATTAGTCTTCATTTGTCCACCTTCCTATCCTAGCTTCATCTTGCTATCCACCGTGATATACAAATAAGGACTAAAAGGCATGAATAAAAGGCCATGAAAATCAAAGAGCCTCTATAGCTTTTTATTGTAGTATTTTAACCTTGCCTCTTCCCTTTTCTCCAGTCCTTGCAGATGCGGTGTGGTTTTTCTAGATTTTTCTAGATTTTCTAGATTTTCCCCGTTCTTGTCCCTTCCCACAGACTCATCTCAGAGAGATGGACAAACTCCAGTAATTCTCTCTGGGCTTATGAGAACATCCTTGCACATTTTCTCTGATTTAGGTACAGGTGTTCTCTCCTACTTCTCTGTCTCCTCTTCTACTTTCTACTGTGTATCTCTCTTCTCAAGCTCAGCTTTTTCTCTCCTTCATACACAGAGCAATGGGCCAGTCTTCCTGCAGGTTCATGTTTGTTTAAGGTCCATCATTTCCCCAGTACCTAGGAGGCCCTCAAGGACTGTTTGCTTGGTTAATACCACTCCATATGCCTGGAAGCTTCTTCCCAATTGGTGCTAATCTTTTACAACATTTAAGTGAGATCCTTCTAAAAGGCAACTTCTATCCCTCCCTGCCTGGAGGAATTTTTGCAGGCCTTTGACCAGCTGATTTGCATACTTGCCTTCTACTTTGCCTCAGTCTGTGCCCACATCTTATCTCTTTGAGTAGTTTGCAAACTTCTTGAGGACAAGAAAGATGTCAAAGACTCTGCAGTGACTCTAGATTTGAATCATCCGTCAGTTACCTGTCTGTGTAGTTAGTTGTGTGAACTTGGGCAAGTTGGTTCACCTCTTATACCTGTTTTCTCTCCTATAAGTGGGGATAATATCACTAATCTCACAGAATATTTGCAAGGCTAAAATCAGACATTTTTGTAAAGTGCCTAAAAGAATACTAGACACATAGAAAATACTGAATAAATGTTAGCTATTACTATTAATATTCTCATTCTTTACATTAGCTATCTATTGCTGTGTAACAGTTACCTTGGAATTTAGAAGCTGAATTTTTCGTCTTCATAGTTTTTGTGGATCAGGAATTGAGAAGCAGCTTAGATCTGTGGCTCTGGCTTGGGATCCCTCATAAGGCTGTGGTCCAGATGCCAGGTAGGGATGCTGTCATTTGAAGGATTTCCTGGGGCTGATGGACCCACATCGAAGGCCTCAGCTCTACTTTTGGGCCTCTTCTTAGGGCTATTCTTGTGTTGTAATAACAGGGAAGCTGGTTTCCACTCTAGTGAGGCTGAAGCCACAGCACTTTCTATGGCCAAGCTTCAGGAGTCAAATGCCATCCCTTCCGCTGGACTTTTATTGGTCACCCCGACAAACTCTGATTCATTGTAGAAGGAGACTGCGGGAGGACATGAAACCCAGGAGGCAAGAATTACTGGGGGAATGGTGGAAGCTGGTTGTCACATTTGCATTCTGTTTTCCTCCAATGGAATTAGTGTCAGTAGGAGGCTCCAGCAAGCACAGAGACTGTGCACATTGGCAAGAAGAGAATTTCAAGGAAGAAGGAAGAAATGAACCAAAGGCAGTAATACTTCAGCTTCACTTGTCTTGCCTCTTCTGCCCTTGCACTCTCAATTTAAGGCAGACTGAATTTCCTATGACTCTTCAGAAACCATCTAGTTCTTTCTCGTTTCGAAGCCTGTGCACCAATGGATTTTCTGTTTTCAAGCTTCTCCTCTCCACTTCACTTAGCTACCTACCTCTCATAACTGAGGTCTCAGCTTAAACACTAGTTCCTCCCAGGATACTTTCCCTGATTCCCTTAGCCTGTCACCGTTTTGTGTACTTTGCTTCCTATCATAGACTTTCTCCAGCATTTTGAAGTCAGGACATCTCCAAGTGAGGGAATAGCTGATGGAAAGGGACAAGGCAAGATGGAAGAAATTAGCATGGTATGTTCTCTAACCAAGGGAACATTTTTGTATAATGGGATTTTCTTTTTTTTTTTTTAAATATTTTATTTATTTATTTGATAGAGATCACAAGTAGGCAGAGAGGCAGACAGAGAGAGAGGGGGAAGCTCAGCAGGGAGCCCGATGCGGGGCTCTGTCCCAGGACCCTGAGATCATGACCTGCGCCGAAGGCAGAGGCTTTAACCCACTGAGCCACCCAGGCGCTCCGATAATGGGATTTTCTTTCATTTTTAAAGAGATTTATTTATTTGAGAGAGAGAGAGAGTGAGAGAGCACACCCTAGCATGCACAGGGGAAGAGGCAGAGGAAGAGAGAGAGAGGGAGAGAATCTCAAGCAAACTCCTACCATCCAGGGCTGGATCTCAACATCTTGAGATCATGCCCTGAGCCAAAATCAAGAGTCAGTGGCTTAACTGACTGAGTCACCCAGGCACACTGATAATGGGATTTTCTTGATCTGTGCTGGACAATACAGAAACCATTAATCCCATGTGTCTGTTAAGCTCTTGGAATGTGGCTAGTGCGACTGAGAAATAAACTTTATGGAAAAACTCCAGAACTGAATTTTAAATTTTTAAAAAATTTAATTAAAATTTAAATAACCACACATGGCTAGTAGTAACTATATAGTCTCACACAAGTCTGACAAAAAAGAGACTCGCCTAAACAGAGGACAGGGTGGTAGAGAGAAAGGGGGCTAGGCTTTACTATCTAGAGAATAGGCCCCTTCATACTAGAAGGGACCACCATAACTAAATGCTGGGCATGGTGGGTGTGTATATTTGATGCCAACCTCATACATCCCTCTGTAAGGCTATTTAACTGGATGCTCTGAACAATGAAAGGGTCTAAAGACACTAGAGACTGGTTCCCTGATGGCAAAATGAGAAGTATTTTGGCTTTGGGGAGCTTTTGCCTACATCTGCTACCCAGGGGCAGAGTCAGAGCCATTATTTTAAGAGGGTCAGCAGTTGGGAGCGCTGTGTCCAAATTCCCACTTTCTGACACAAGTCAAAAATAGCCTTCTTTCCTCCTGCCCTCCTCCCCTCTTCTTCCTTCCTTTCATGGCTTTGTGCTAGGCTTTCAGGAGACAAGGTGGAACAACTCAGTGTCTTTTCCCTGGAAAGTGCAGAGACAAGATTAGATAATAAAAAGGAACACACTGGCTGGGAGCAAGATGTTCTGGGTTCTGGTGCCGTTTTGCCAGACTAGCTTTCTACACCGCAGCTTTCCCATTTGTGAAATGTCGGGGTTGGAGAGGCCTTCTGAGGTCCCGCCCTAACTTCCTGGGTGCTTATGCAACGCAATCCAAATCATGATGACAATGAAAACAGCAGCCACGTTAACCGAGTGCTTACAAGTTCTAGGCACCTTGCTGAACGCTTCATGTTCACCATTTCACTCGAGTCTCAGGGGTGTTTTACAAACCCTCATTTTGTAGGTGAAGAAACTGAGGCTCTGTCAGTTTAAATAACTAGTCCAGGGTCACATAGGAATAGTCGAATTGGGCTTTGAATCCAGATGGTTCCAATCGCTAAATTTTTAATCTTTTTTTATGTATCAGTTCTCTTCAAGGTAGGTCCGTGATGAGTGTTGGGTTCAGACACGGAGATATGCTTGGTAGGATTATTCATAACACTGAGTGTTTTTTTAATGCGTACTCTGATGGCTGTGTGTACACACTTAATTCTCCCAGCAACTGTACAGGGTGGTCGATACCAGTGCCCTCATTGCACGGACCGAGAAAGTAATGCTCAGAGAGGCTCAGTAAATTGCTCAACATCACACAGCCAGCAAATGCCAAAGACTCAAAACTAGGGCCTGCAGTCCCCGGCCGCGACCAATCCGCCTGGAGTACAGCGCAGGCAAGCCGGGGTCCACCACCCGGGGAAAGGCGGGGCGGCGGGCGCCTGCCGGGTCTCCGGCGCTGCCCAGGGGGCACGCCTCCGCCGCGCACGCGCTCTCGGGCTCCGGGTCGGGGCGCGCGGCGGGCGCGAGGACGGCGGCGGGGAGCGTGCGCGCGGTGACGTGCCGGGCGCCATGTTGGAGGGCTGGTGGTAGCGGCTCGGGGAGGTGCTCGCTCTCTCGGTCTCGCTCTCTCGCTCGCTTCCCCCGGCTCCCTTCGGTGCCCCCCCCGGTCGCCTGCGTGCCGGAGTGTGTGCGAGGGAGGGGGAGGGCGTCGGGGGGGTGGGGGGAGGCGTTCCGGTCCCCGGGAGACCCGCGGAGGGAGGCGGAGGCTGCGAGGGACTCCGGGAAACCATGGACGTCGAGAGGCTGCAGGAGGCGCTGAAAGGTGGGGGTAGCTGCCCCCCTCTCCCTTCCTCCTCACCGTCCGCGGCCCCCTCTCCTTTCTCTGGGCAGGGGGCTCTGAGGTGCCGGGCCAGGCTGGAGCGGGGGAGGGGGGGCGCTTCCCCGGCTCCCATCCCCCTCCCACCTCCCCAGGGGCGGGGAGCCCTGTGGGCAGCTCCCTCCCGCCCGGCTCTGGGCTTTGTGTCGGCCGCCGACGTCTGGGCTGGGGGAGGGGAGCCGGGGAAGCTTTGGTAGGGGCCCCAGCCTCTCGCCCACCCCTCCGGGTTGAGGTCATGGGCCCGCAGCCCCCCTACGGGTAGGCTCCGTTTTCCGTCGGGCCCCCGCACGCCAGGCGTTGGGTGAGAGAAAAAGTAGAAGGTTTGGGGTGGGGGGGGGGGGGAGGGCGGCAGAGCAACTTTAAAGTGTCTCAGGAAGTCTTTTACAGAGCTTCTGAAGTCATTCCTCCACGCGCCCTAATTCTGAGGTGGTCGCCTTCCACGCAACAGGCTTGAGAACGGGTGGTTCTCAAACTTAGAATAGCCTGTGATTTCAGCGTTTTCACAATTATGCATTGACATCGAAAATCATGTGGAAACGGCACCATGAAGTAGCTGCAGTTTCTTAAGACGCAGATTTATGAACTTTACCTAGATAAACAATTTATGGGGGTTGGGGCCTGGGATTTGTATTTTAATCGGTGTCTCAGATAAATCTGGCGTTGGTGTTCCCCCGGACTACACTTTGAGAAACACTGAATTAAGGATGATTTGTGGAGAAGTTGAGTGCCCCCTTTAGGAGGGTTCTTGTTACAACGTGAAGAGACCGATGTTAGAAGTAGAACTTGAGAGAGTGGGGGGCGGGGTGAATATTTGGCTGAGAACCTGATATATTTTTTTTAAGTGCTTTTTATATTTGAGAAAGAACTGGGAGAAAAGTTTGTTTTTATAGTGCACTCTAAGTGGTTGATGGACTTTGGAAATATTGATAATTTTTCTTTCTTCCCTTATTTAGATTTTGAGAAGAGGGGAAAAAAGGAGGTTTGTCCTGTCCTGGATCAGTTTCTTTGTCATGTAGCCAAGACTGGAGAGACAATGTGAGTTGAAAATATGTATTTATTGTTATGGTCGTAGGCATCATTCAGAATTGTTTAGAAGGGGTGGGGGGAGTGTATTTCAGGAGAATTGAATAATCTTTTTACAGCTGTACAAGCTCCACTTATTTAAAGCATTTCCTAAGTGCATATGCTTTATTTTCCCTTATGCATACTCTGTGATGAGTTTTAAAAATTTGTTAAAATTTCCTTCGTATCTATGCTTTTGTAGATTTAGAATTTACTAGTCTGCAGTGCTAGGGAAAAGAATGCCTATCCTGTTATGACTCTTTCTGGCCCTAACAAACAGGGTTATTTCTGGAATTTTGTGGCTTTGATTCTGTCTCAAATTTTTTTTGTTGGTGGTATTTTCTCATATTGTCCTTTGTCCAACCTTTTGTTGTCACATTTATATATGTGAGTGTTTGAAGTGTCACTTCTATTTATTCTCTTGAGGACTTAGGGTGATTATCTGACAAATTCCAGATGCTACAGTTTTGATTGTCCTGTAAACTTTCTAGGATAGCTAACTTGTTACATATGCTCAGCATTTTATTAGGCTTGTTTCCAAATGTTGTGAATCTGAAACTTACACTATGAAGTTAGGGCTGTTTTCTTAAGTACCATTCCAGTTCATTGTGTGTGTAGTTTGTGTTGCAGGAGTTGTTTTTGCCATCACTAAGTTAATTTGTAGAAAGCAGTGTAGATCTGGGAACTTGCTTGTACTCTCTTTTTGTAGGGGGTGGGAAGTAGGAAGGAGATAGGTTTCTTTGGGTGCAGTGTTACTAAATGAGCTTTCTTTTGGCTCCCCTATGTCTTGTCTATTTTTAAAATTCTTTTTGAGGCCTACTGTGAGTGTAAGCTTCAGCAAGTGATGTATACTTTTTGGGCTTTATTAGCAGATGTTCATTTCTCACAAGATGCACTTGTGGTTGTAATATATGTAGCCTTCTAATAACGAGCCTAAATTTAGAAAGGAAAAAAGACCCTCTGATTTAGTAGTATTTAGTAGTCATGTGGATAAGCTGCGTCTCCATAGTGCTTTATTAAAAATTAACAGGACTGTATCTATGATGTTTTGAATCTTACATTTTTATTTATTCCACTTAAAAAGTGGAACTCTTTAGGGGAAAAAAATTACATTTTTCTCTGAATTATAGTCTCTCTTAGAACATCTTGATTTTAAAAATTGATGCAACATAACTGATATTTATGTAGATAAGCTTAAAAATGACTAGTTGCTATGTTTCAAAAATAAATTAATCCCTAAATCATAAATTCTTAAATCTCCTCTATTTCTTTCAAATTGTCAGTTGGTTCAAACTTATCCCTCTACAATATCAAGAGGGGAAGCTTTTACTTTCAGAGTTTTGATAAACAAGATTATGTCAAACTATTTGGAGATAAATACTTAAAACCTCTTCTTTTCAGGTCTGGCTTCTCTTTTGATAAACTACATTGGCTGTAAATAGTTGAAAACTTCTGAAAGAAAACTTCTTATATCCTATCAGACTGGATCACCATGTGGCTAGGGAAATTTAACCTGATTTTTGTGGACAATTATTTGTTTGTATAGAAGACTTACACAATTCTGCTATCTACTTACTCCCACCCCTCATTTATTTGCATTCACTAATATTTTGTATTAAAATGGTGATGTTAGATTCTTTATAGAATTTATAGTATTTTTAAATTTGTCATTAAAGCAGGTGGTGTTTACACGTTTCACTTTAATCTTTTTGTTTTTAATCGACATGTGCATGCCTTTTGATTCTGAAATTTGCACTTTCTGTCATCCACTTTATGGTTAAACTAAGCTTTGTCTAACGTACAAGATTTTAACAAGAAAATGTAAAGAACAGCAGATCAGATCTCTTCGGTGTTTTAGGATGGATGGGTGGCTTGAGATAAGAATTCCATAGTTTTTATTTTCATTGATATCTTATAGCAAGAAATCATTACAGAAGAGATACGTGGACTTTGTTTATGGACGCACATCAGTGACAGCCTAGGCTATTTATTTTCCATTAAAAAAGCCCAATTTGACACTAGGTGTTTTTAGCTTTAGAGAGATTTTAAAATTATAGCATACGTTTTTACTGAGAAGGAGGTTGTAGGAAAATCTAAAAAATACTGGAGCAATTTTCCTTTGTGGTCTTTTAAAAATTACCTGTAAACATCTAATGTAGGAAGTTGGGAAAGATGCCAAGACATGGCTTACTAAACTGTAATGAAGACAGATGATTTATCTAAAACAATCTCCAAATTTTGCTGGTTTTGGCTACTTCAAGAAACTATTTATTTATTTATTTTTAAAAAAGATTTTATTTATTTATTTGACAGAGACACAGTGAGAGAGGGAACACAAGCAGAGGGAGTGGGAGAGGGAGAATCAGGCTTCCTGCTGAGCAGGAAGCCTGGTGTGGGGCTCAGTCCCAGGATCCTGGGATCATGACCTGAGCAGAAGGCAGATGCTTAATGTCTGAGCCATCCAGGCGCCCCTGAAAAAAAAAATTTTTTTTTTAAAGATTTATTTATTTATTTGACAGAGATCACAGGTAGGCAGAGAGGCAGGCAGAGAGAGAGGAGGAAGCAGGCTCCCTGCTGAGCAGAGAGCCCGATGTGGGGCTCGATCCCAGGACCCTGGGATCATGACCTGAGCCGAAGGCAGAGGCTTTAACCCACTGAGCCACCCAGGCGCCCCTGAAAAAATTATTTTTAATGTTGAAAAGGTTACTTTGTCCTGAAAGTGGGACATTTCCTTAAAGGACACTTTACCAAAGGTAACAGTTTATAGCTTAATGCCAAGTATATAGTATGTGCTGAATAAACAGAAACATATGTGGTAGGTCTCGTAATGAATTTGAATATTTGATGGGTTTCAATTGTGGATTTAAACATTTGATAGGTTTTAATTGCAATTACTCTTTTTGATGGTCATATTGTCCTCCTCTTTGGCTTGTGGGAGCCTCTTTCATTTGATCCCAGAGTCCTTTTGACTTGGCTCTTAGTGGTCTTTGAGTGTCCATAGTCTTTGGTATTAGAATATGGTCAGGGTTGTTGTTTTTGTTTTTGTTTTTGTTTTTTTGACACAGAAAGAGAGATCACAAGCAGGCAGGGAAGCAGGCTTCCTGCCAAGCGGAGAGCCCGATGTGGGTCTCAGTCTCAGGACCCTGAGACCATGAACTGAGCTGAAGGCAGAGGCTTCACCCAGTGAGGCACCCAGGCACCCCTAGCATATGGTCTAAGCTCATTCCTATCTAGACCTGAAATCAGACATTTCTCAAGAAGCCGTGTCTTTTAGTGGGAAGTAGCGTTTAAAGACTACAACCTGGAGACTGGAGATGCTTATTATTATTGAGTTGGTCATTGTTTCTAGCCTCTTCAGTGGACAGAACTAATAAAATACTACATGATTCATTCTGATGCTTCCCGTTCAAAATTAGGACTACAGAGTTTTACTTCTTCCACTCTAACAATTCTGGTTCTCAAGGACACGGGAAAAGTCTAATAATAATACCAACTTCACTGGTGTAGTTAGTAAGAACATCAAAATTGTTCATATACTCTCCCAATTTGTAGCCCCAATTTAAGGAAAGTAGTTGTATCTATATTATCTGGACATATAGCTATTACATAAGTTTCTCCTAATCCTCATTCTTATTTTTATAGTAGCTCAGTATCAAATGCTCACCACCAGTCCTTAGGTCAGTATCTCTAGTCAGTTTGGTTGTCTGAAGTTCATTTTCTCCTAGATTCTTTTGGCAAAGTTCATGGGACATTTCCCGAGTTTTTATATATTGTTAACAGTTAGTGTCCTTTATTCTTGTGGGTCAGTTTGGAAATAAAATTTTTGGTTCTCATTTTCTGTCCTTGAATAGCCTAAATATGTTAATTCCATTGTTTCCCCCAACTCAGATGATAATCCAATTTTCTTTACCTCGTTAAAAGCCATATACTCTTTTTGCCTAGACTCCCAAGGAATTTTTTTCTGTTAAGCGCAGTAATTTTTTGGGACTTTGTTTTAGTGTTGGGCATTTTGGGCCAGTATACTCAGGTATGTGGTATGCTCTTTCAATATGTATTTTCAAATTTTTCTTATCTTTAATTTCAGGAAATAAAAATTATTTTCCTTGATTTTCCTTTTCAGGGACTCCTTGTATTCTTATGTCAGTCATCTTTGCGTGTCTTCAGTATTCTTTATTTTGTCCTGAATTCCTTTCCTTATTCCTGTTTAAAAAAAAAAAAAAGATAAAAAAATCAAGCTTTGGTGAGGTAAGCTTCGTTTATTGAAAATACATAGTTTGCTAAATTTTGATATCTGTCCTCAAAGTTGGACCACACTGAAGATTCTGAACATACCCATTCATTATTCCCAGAAGTTTCTTCTTGCCCTTTTGTAATCTTCCTTCCCTAGGTGTGCTCCTCTTCTCAGGCAACTAAAGATCCACTTTTCGTCACTTTAGTTTGTTTGTTCTAGAATTTTATATAAATGGAATCATACAGTTTGTAGTCTTTGGCTTCTTTTATTCAGCATAATCAAGGTCCGTATATGGTTATCAGCATTTCATTCCTTTTTGTTTCTGAGTGATATTCATTATATGGATATCTTACAGGTTTTTTATACATTCACTAGTTGATGGACATATGAATTATTTTCAGTTTTTTTATTATCAGAAAAGCTGTTACAAATATTTGTGTACAGATCTTTGTAGGGACGTAGGCATTCTTTTTTCTTGGATAAAAAACCTAGGAGTTAATTGGCTGGGTCATATGGTAGGTGAATGTTTAACTTCTTTAGAAACTGCCAGACTGTTTTCTAGAGTGACTGCACCAGTTTGCATTCCCACCAGTATTAGTGGGACTTGAGTTAAGGTTTTCCATGTCCTTTTCAACATTTATATGGCCCTTCTTCTTTTTTTTTTTTTTTTTGTAGTTTATTCTGTTAGGCACATATTGCAGAGTGGTTTTAATTTGTATTTCCCTAATGACTAATCATGTTCAGTATCTTTTCATGTGTTTATTTGCTATTCCTGTATCTTCTTGGTAAACTGGTTCTTCAAGTCTTTGCCCATTTAAAAATTGAGTTGTTTTCTTACTGGTTTTTGAGAGTTCTGTATATGTTACAGATAGAAGACCTTTATCTGACGTAGGATTCATAAGTACTGGTACAACTTTTGTGGCTTTTCTTTTCATTCTCTTGATAAGTGTCAAGGTGAAATTTTAAACTCTGTTTTGGTTTTTAAAAAAATTTCTTCCTTTAAAGAACTCTTACTGCGATATCTGTTATGTTCTTTCATTCTCATGTACTAGCTTAAACGTTTGTTTCCTGAAGTAATTTTAAAAATGTCTAATCATTTGCTGAAATCTATTATAAAACTCATTTTCTGAGTTTCTCTAATTCTGACTTGTATCATTTTTCTCTGTGTCTTTAGCTTATTTTGAAATTGTTTGATCTGTTTTTGGACAAGTCTTTCTAGGTTCCTTTCATTGTCTGTAGGGATGTTTGTTCTCCTTACTCTTTTTTCTTACAATTACTTTGTACTGGGTTTGAGCTTGATACTTTTCTATTGTACATTTTTACATGAAATTAGTTTTCTTGACCTTTGAGGAGGAAATTTTGTTCAAAATAGCTTTCCTGACTTCACAGAGCTTTCTTCTTATTTTTTTAAGTATTTAAGAACATGGAGTTTGCTCTCTGAAATTTCCAGGTTCTGTTTTCCACTCCTATTCTTATTTGGACCCTGTATTTCCTTCATCTTTATTGTCCTCTTCTCCACATCCTGGTGTCATCTCTGGATGGGAGCCCTGGTAGGTCACTTTCAGGATCACATTGGAGCAAGACTAGTGTTCCTTCACTGTAGGTCCCTATTATTTACTCACTAGCGGAGTGGGCATAGCCCATTCAGTTCCAGCTGCTATGCTCAAATTGCCCTGTCATGATTTCTAGTGATTGCTTGTTGACAGTTTTGTGGTTCTCCTTTTCCTAGGCCTTTCAGGTGCACCATGACCTCTCTTTATTTTCTTTTGTTCAGAACCTGATAAGGTATGGGTCACATAACTGTCACTTTTTCTTAACCCTTTATTCTTTGGTGTTCATGAGGTTCACTATCTTCTTAGCTAGTTTTGTGTTGTGTTGTTTTTTTCAGGTAGTTTAATTGTAAATGTTTTTGTTTGTTGGTTTTTGGCTTTGCTGTCTAGTTATGTCTGATATATGGGGTTTTGGAGGGATAGAAAACTGAAGTACCATTGTCACCCTCTCATAATTATACTTGTGAAAACTTGTTACTTTCCTCATCTATGAAGTAGAAATAATAGTATTTCATAGTATAAGTACTTAATACATGGAAAACTCATCGTGTCACTTGGTGAAACAGTAAATGCTCAATAAATAGTAGTTACTGTGTTGACAGTGCTTATATTGAGTCTGGATTGTCCCCACCCCCCTACCTCGCCCCCTGCAATTTGAAATTCTTTGTGTTGAGCAATTTTGACATAATAGTAAGAAAATAAAAGATTACCTAAAAGTAGTTAACAACAGCTGAGACCTCCTTATTATAAGTAAATAAAAATCTCCTTAAGTGATGAGGCTGTTAGATCTTTCTTCTCTGGTTTTGTTTAGAGAATTTTGTTTGTCAGCTAAGTATTTACTGAACAGTAGTATATACTGAACATTGTTTCTAAAATGTCAGTCTCCTGAGGCACCTGGTGGCCCACTGGCACTCATTTGAGCAGCAGATCTTGGTTTCTGCTCAGGTCATGATCTGAGTTAGGGCTGTGCTTGGGATTCTCTCCCTCTGCCCTTCCTGCTCATGTGTGCTCACTCTTTCTCTAAATCCCTCCAAAATATTTTTTTAAATTTATTTAAATTTATTTATTAAAATTTAAATTAAAATTTATTTAAATATTTTAAATATTCCTGGGCGCCTGGGTGGCTCAGTGGGTTAAGCCGCTGCCTTTGCTCAGGTCATGATCTCAGGGTCCTGGGATCGAGTCCCGCATCGGGCTCTCTGCTCAGCAGGGAACCTGCTTCCCTTCCTCTCTCTCTGCCTGCCTCTCTGCCTACTTGTGATCTCTGTCTGTCAAATAAATAAATAAAATCTTAAAAAAAAAAAAAAAAAGTCAGCCTCCTATACTCCCTTCATAATATTTGCCACATCCTTGTAACATCTATGTAAATATTTAATAATATTTTCTAGTTTGGCTTACTTTTTTCCAGATTTTTTCAAAATAGAAAAATATTATAGAAGTTAAGCCTTCGTTTTATCCCTCCACAGAAATGTAGTCACTATGTTAATTTTTTTCCCCTTGTGAGAAAGCTCTGAAACCACTGGTTTGTTGCATTGGTTACATCTTTCTAAGTCAGTACTTACACTCTAAATCTATAAATACTAAAATACTGTGCTTACTATGAATTTTCCTTGTGTCACCTAAAGTCCTGTCATGTACCACCATCACAGTGGTACACAGACAAAGCACAGATTTTCATTAAATATTAGTTAAATGGGTGCGCTTTTGTTTCACGTGTTCCAGTAACTGCAGCGATTAAGGTATAAACATGAAAATTTTAGTCATTTCATTTGTTTCATCATGTCATGCTATAAACCTGATGTGTCATGCATACTGCAGAAAATCTATTGACGCTTTGGAAGCTAGACATGCCAACTTTGTTTTCTGTGTAGAGTTAACTTAAAATTTTCAGTCTCTTTGGTGTGCAGGTGAGCTCATATTTTCCAAGTTTAGTCCCTGTTTTTACTAGTAGTTGGTTAGTCCCATAATTTCATGAGAGTTAGCATGTGGTAGTATTCTTGGAAGGAGCATGGCTTGAATTCTGAGATTAGGTTGGCGACTTCTTTCCGTGAATTTGGGCATGTTAATTGTGAGCCTGTTCCCTCATTTGAAAAATGGGGTTTTTACCATATTTACCTCAGCTCTTGTGAGGACTTAAATAAATAGAAGAATGTACCTATAAATACTAAAATTTGGAGTAAAAATTAGAATTGTCTATATGTCAGGCATAAACAATGAATTTGGTTTAAGATACAAGCCTGAGATATACTGTATCTTAGGGAAAGAGCTCTGGTTTGAGTCAACACAAGACCTGGGTTTGAATTCCTACCTCTACCACTTAACTCTGACCAAGGCTGAGTTCTCTGTGCTTTAATTTTCTCATTATACATCTGAAGTGCTTAGTACAGTGACTGGCACAAGTTGACAACCCACTCTCATTCCCACCCCTAAATGGAAGCTGCTATAACTATTTTATTTCCCATTATTTAAATCACTTAAATTACTGTGGGCCACAGTTGGCTAAGATACTAAATGAGGGGCTTGTAATCAATGATCTCCAAGGTTCCTCCCAGCTTGGAAACCATATAAGAGTCTGTGTTGTGGCAGTTACTTTGGGGGTGGTATTGCAGCGGTGGTGATTAAGAGTGAAGCATGGGGCGTAGTGATTGTGGTTGATGTTAAAAATGTCTGCTGATGGTGAAAGATGTTAACTGTTGGGAGTATATTGCAGAGGTGAATGGTTTGGAGACCAGAAAAGATTAAAAAAAAAAAAAAAAAAATGGAGAATCAGTTGTGTATACCTGGATGAGAAAGACCAGTCACAGTTAACCACTTTAATTCATCAGAGCCACAAAGAGGTTCACAGAATGCCATTCTTAGTGTCACCTGTATACACACCTGTATATATCTACATCCAGAGGTCCTCTTTGTGCCTGCCAGTTGATGAATGCATCAGCTCATAATGCTTGTGGAATATTACTGGAAGTCTGTCAGAAACTCCATGGTGCTTCAAAACATCTTATTAGTAAGAAGTTAAGGATTTTATGATCCACAATTTACTGTGCTTTCCCTCTGTTTTGTGGACTGTAGGTCTTTTAATTTAATGATATGGAAGTTTGTGAGTGAAAAGTGTGTGTCTGTCTGCATCCTTCTGCCTGTATCTTTCTGTACCAAAATCAAGTTTCACTATCAATAGCAAACAAAACAAAACACAAAACCCTTAAATGTATTCAGTGACTAAAGCAGTAAAGACAGTTGAAGAGGAGAATGTTAGTTGTTACTTCATTTAATACATATGTTTGTGAAAGCATTTTACTTTAAAAATACCCAGTGAATCTGAGAAATATATTTTAGATCTTCATTTTTGCTAGGCTTTTAGATGTGTTTAGTTGCTTTTCTTTGCTTTCTCTGGTTTCACCCATAGCATTCCTGTTTATATTATCAGGCTGCCTGGGTTTGGCACTGCTTGTGTGGAATCTACCTTGTGTAATAGGTACTTCTGTAACCCAAGCTCAAAGTCCATTCCTACCAGATACACTGAGTATTATTGAGAGATTACATCACTGACTATAAAGTGAAAAATAGTTACGAGTCAAATTAGTAATGATGTAAAATAATGGCAATTACTGCCCCCAGTTCTTTTTCAAAATGTGCCATATATGTGACAGTGTAGTAGGGCTTTTTTGTTACCACTTACCAGTGTGTGTTTGGGGAGGGGGGCGGAGAAAAGCTTTATTGACAGGCTCTGTGGTACAGTGAAAATACTCTTGGAGGTGAATTTGTCAGGGTATCTCTCTTGACTCTGTGCTTATAATCTGCTTGACCCTAGCTTAGAAAACAATCTTGGTGAAAATTTTAGTTTCCTTATAAACTATGTGAATGACCATGATGGAATAGGTTAGTTACCTAAGCTGCCTTTTCTTTAGGTCCCCACTGGAAATGTGAAAACACTTAACTTCACGGAGTTTTTTTAAATAGCAGGTATTTAGTAAATCTTAGATTCCTTATTTTGTTTTTAGATTGATATGAAAATAAAAATTAGCAGTACTAAAAATAAATTTAATACCAGTTTTGATACTTAAAAGGTTTGCAGCTTACTGAAATGAAGTCCTAAGAACAAAAACATTGACCAGTTACAGTGATCTCTCTTCAGGCCCAAGACTTCCCTAAATCTCATCAAACTTTTTTATACTTGAGACTGAGCTACTCATTTTGCTCTCTAAAACTTTGCTTTAGCTATTATATTTTCCTTCTTTGCTATAACTTTCTTTGCTATAACTAGATCTGACTTAGACTTCTTCAGACATACAGTACATTGTACTTTCTTTCCTGTCTCCCTGTGATTTGTCTGGGCTCCTTGCAGTTTCTGGGTATCTTGAGTATTTTTGACCCTTTTAAAATTTTATTCTCCAAATGTTACTTCTTGTTGTGTGTGGTGCTTCCCAATAAACTCCTTTGTGGAGTCTTAGATTGATTTTAAGCTTGTGAACCTGAAATGGCGATTTATCTTTAAGGGACTGGAGTTTTCACATAGGACTTGTGTTTTGGGTTAAAGTGGTTTTTCTTCCTAAAAGGCAAACTTTTAGTAAACATTTTGTGCCAGACACGGTCAGATGTTTCATATGTGTATCTTGATTTGATCTTTACAACTACTTTCTGAAGTAAGTATCTCTGCTTTTTAAAAACACATACTGAGACTTACATATCTTAAAAAGTTTTAAGGTAGTGCATCTGGTGAGTGCAAGAATTGGAATTTAAACTCAGGCATTCTGCCTTTAGGTCTCGTAGCCTGTACTTTTTACTCCTTGTCCCATGTTGTCTTCTAACGTCTTTCCTCTTTTTTTTTTTTTTTTTTAAGATTTTATTTATTTATTCATGAGAAACAGAGAAGCAGAGGGAGAAGCAGGCTCCTTGCTGAGCTGGGAGCCCAGTGCAGGACTCCAACCAGGACCCTGGGATCATGACCTGAGCCTAAGGCAGACGCTTAACCATCTGAGCCACCCAGGCACCCTACATCTTTCCTCTCTACTGAAGCACTCTGAGAATTCTTTTAAAACCTTGAGAATTTGAAATTATGCTTTTGACAGGAATCTGTTAATAGTTATTTCTGAGATGTTCTTGCTTCTTATCTAATCCTGACTGATACACCTGTCCAGCTTTCCTTTCCTTGTGGCATACCATGATAGGACCTTCTAAGCACTGACATGTCTTAGTTTCCTGGGGATTGTGGCAAATATGGGGAGGTTGGGTGTGGTAATTTGTGACTTAAGAAAAAAATGTGTCAGAAGATAATTTTACTGGAAGAGTCAGTAAGGTAAGTTACTTGCTATACTTTTAACATTTGTGATTTAGACTATTTTCCAGTACCTCAAAGGCTGAAAATTTTAATAATTGCAATTTTTCGGACATGTAAATTGAAAGTGTATAGGTGATAAGACTGATGTATATTTTAATTGGAAGTATGAGCCTAGCTTTCTTTTCAATATATGTATTTTGGATTTGTTACTCTTAATCAACCAAAAATCTTAAACTCTCAATATTGGGAGGTAGGTGGTAAGATATCTATTTACAGGTGATGAAACTGGAGAAAAATATGCTATAGAAGACTTTGGTATTTGAAAGGTATAAGCTATTGTGAGTACATTTGTAATTTTTGCATTATTGTATATCTCTAAGAGGGAGGGTGAGATAGTTTGTTGTTAACTGATGAAATATTTCTGTTCAGAATTGTTTGTTTGTACTAAAGTGAATTTGACATTTTTCAAGATTGTTTTATTCTGGTCTTATTTTAGGAATATTGTCCGTGGTGACTGCAGGGTGATTTTTGAGATTATGGCTATTTTGTCTCAAGGTAGTTATTTATCTGGAGACAGGTCCACCTTTTTTTAGGGACTTTGCACAGCAGAGTATTTCTGCAACAAGTAATCTTGAATGTGGGTAGGATGTGGCCTAGTTTTCTTTTTTCCTCAGTAAGTGCTGTTAGTAAATTCAGGGTTTTCCTGTTCAGGAGCTATTGTAAGGGAAGTAGTCTTTGTCTCCCTCCTCTGTAGATACTGATAGCTCTCTAGGCTTGCCTGTTTATTTTAGAAGGTTCATAGGGATACTTGTCACTTTAGCCAGTTTTCTTGTAAATATTATCTGTGACATTTGATTTTGCTGTCGTAGTTGCTGTAGGATATGACAGAAATCAATGCACAGTTAGGATGTGGTCTCTCTATTTTTTTTTTTTTTTTTAAGATTGATTTTATTTATTTATTTATTTATTTATTTGACAGAGATCACAGGTAGGCAGAGAGGCAGGCAGAGAGAGAGAGAGAGGGAAGCAGGCTCCCTTCTGAGTAGAGGGCCTGATGCTGGGCTCGATCCCAGGACCCTGAGATCATGACGTGAGCTGAAGGCAGAGGCTTAACCCACTGAGCCACCCAGGCGCCGATGTGGTCACTTTAAAAATTATTTTTTGACAAAATTTTAGGTGTGTGGACAGGTGGTAAATTTTAATATTTGTCTTAAAACTTTCAGTCTTAAATATTTTAAGAATCTCGAATATGGAGACTACATACATTTTCTGTTTACATCGCCATTTTGGTTAAGGAGAAATTTGGTGAAAATAACTGCATGGTGAGTTTAATGGATCACATGGATTAAATAATTCTTGTGCCCATACTGTGAAAAAACTCATGTACAAAGATTATGGGAATCAGTAATGCTTAGATAAGCTTGTCTCATTAAAGTTTTTTTTATTATATTAGTACTAACAACAAAAAATCAAACTATACTTTTAACCTTTTTCTTGTATAGTAACAAAATCTTTCTGTGTATGTGTAAATGTGTGTATGTTAATTCTTTTTAAAAAAAACACGTAATATCAAACTTGGGCAGTTTCCCTTTTGCTACCTCCTATATTTGGATATCTTAAAACAGAAGTTTGCCTCATTGTTTTTATGGGTTGCACAGTATTCCATATTTTGGGACATACTGTAAGTTATTTAACCTATCCTTCTTTGATGGTTCTTTAGATTGTTTACAGTTATAAAACAATTCAGAAAGTGCCTAAGTTAGCATATTTACATTGACACAGATGCAAGAATGGAATCTATAGGTTGATGTTTATGGGCATTATTATTTTGTCAGGTATTGCCAGCTGGCCTTCCAAAAAGTCTTTTCAACGTACGCTTATACAAGCACTGTAGGAAAGTTAATTCTCTACCACTGTTAGCACCGAGCATTATTAAGCTTTTAAATCTGAAAATCTGATAGATGAAAAATGGTATCTCATTTTAATTTGCTTTCTTTTATTTTGTGCCTACATCTTTCCATTTGTTTATTTCCAATTATAGTTTCTGTCTTCCTCATTTATGAAGTTATGATTTGTTTTTCAGGGCTTCTGCTAAATTTTTTGATAAAAATAACAAATGAGCCCGATGAAGTTACTTCTAAATAATTACACTTCTTTGTGTTAGGAATAATTTGCGTTTAAGACAGTCTCAAACAGCAAGTTGTTTTAAAAAGATGGTCATGACTATATAGCAAAGAATAGTTTTTGTAATGATTGGATTGGATTGTTATTTCTGGCATGTATTTGTCTTTTTAGTCACAATCCATAGACAAGTAGTCATATTTATCAGTAAAAGAGACCTCAGATAACAAAGTATGAGCTGTGTCTTTTTAATTTTTATGACGTATTTGAAATTTTGTTCTTGTAAATTTTTTCTTTGCAATCTAGTTCTGGCATTTCTTTGTAAATAGGCCAAAACAAACCAGTTATTTTCAGGGAAAAAACTAAGTTTTGTTCTTCAGTTGACTGAATACTGAGAGCACTCTGAGGTTGCAGTAATGTCCTAGAGTTCTGATACTCAAGCAGGAAGAATAAAAATACCACCTACAAAAATGGACTTACCTTCAGATTGTTGTTCTTTTTAAAATTAGTTTTGAATATATATACTCTTTTATTTAAATGTAAGTAAAATATTTAATCTTACCTATGGTATTTATGTAAACTCGCAGGACTTTGAAGTAATTAACAGTAAAACTAATTGAAGATATTTGAGATTTTGAGATGTGGGCTTTTTCTGCAAGTTTTCATTTAATTCTGTAATACTTGTCTTCACTTTCCTTTTCAAAAATGTACGGCAGTGGTTCTCAATCAGGGATGAAAATGACTAGAGACCGTTTCAGTTGGTACTAGCGGGGGGGATGCTACTGAAAATGGGTAGTGGCCAGGGATGCTGTGCATTGCATAGGATAACTCCCAACAACAGAGTATTACCAGACCCAAAATGTCAGTGGTGCCGAGATTGAAAGATTCTACTTCATAGGAAGAAGCATACATCAAGCTTTAAAATGTGTCTCATAGTTTGTTCTTTCACCTGTGAAATAAAAACTGATGGGTATGATCAAAATCTTTAACCATGTCTCTGGTTATACCTTTTGGAATTCTATTTGAGAAACTTAGTAAAGTTTAATTTTGAGAAATAAATATTACCTGTCAAAGATTCATAATCTTAATTATAAGTGTTATTCTTGATTTTCATTGAAGGTGAAAGTTGCAGATGTTTGCCTCTTATCTAATCAGATATGTCTGGAAAATTCTGTCTCTCCTTTACTCTTACTCTCAGAGCACTTCTGACACTACATGTGTGGGCTTTTTGGAAATTCTGTGACACCAGCTGAATGTCCTCCAGTTCAGTTCACTTCTGACACTATCTACCTGGGGTTAATGTCAGATCTCATAAATTAAGGGCTTAATCTTAAAAGACTGTCTCTCTTCTACCCTGATGCTAGTCACACATCTGGGTTGTTACCTGTGGTTTGGATCAGCAGGCTGAAAAATCAGAGGTTTCCATGACTTTGTCCTTGGGTTCCACTAATTTGCTAGAGTGGCTCCCAGCACTCAAGAAAACTGTTTACTTAACTAGATTACTGGTTTATTACACTGGATATTGAAGGATACAAATGAAGGGCCAGATGAAGAGATAACATAGGGTGAAGCCTGCCAGGATCCTGAGCATAGAAGCTTTCGTCCATGTGAAGTTTGGGGTGCACCACCCTCCCAGCATGTGATTGCATTCTTGTTCTTGATTCTGGAAGCTCTCTGAATCTAGCTTATAGATTTCTGTGGAGGCTTTCATCATGTAGGCATGATTGATTATTCACTCCAATTCTAGCCCCTCTCCTCTCTTTGTAGAATGGGGAAGGCAGTGCTGAAAGTTCCAAACTACTAATCCTCACTTGGTCTTTGTGATACCATTCCCCATGCAGGAACCCATCAATCACCTCATTAGAGTTGCTTCATTAGAACAGAAGCTGTTTCTGTCACTCAGGAAATTCCAAAGATTTTAAGAGTGCTCTGTCAGGAACTGGGGCCCTAGGCTCTATAATAGAGCAGAAGTTTGTCCTAGCACCTCTGTTTTACAAAGCTTTTAAGAGCTCTGTGTTAGGAATAATAATAAAATTATTATTATTCACAAATATATCCATTAGCTAGCTTCATGGGATGAGTCTTAATATACATTGGGAAGAGAGAAGCTTTAATTTTTCATTTTAGTGAAAAAGTATTAGCTTTGTGTATTAATATTAACTGCTGTGCATATACTAAACTTATAATTTCCCTACTTCTGCTTATTGATAGCTTGGCAGCTCTGTTTTCAGGGACAAAATCATAGGCCTTAATTTGGCTGATACATCAGTGGGACATTAGTGGTAGCAATGTTGACCACTTCTTCCACATCCAAAGATGCTAATTGCCCTAGCCTCTGGAGAAGTCCCCTGCATATTAACCCTTGAAAGGGAAGGATTAGATATAGTGAGTCTGGAAAAGGTGAAAGAAAGATAAATTAGTTATTTCTGTCATCTTTCAGATTTAACTGCACATTAAAGTGAGGACTCTCTTCATTATCCATGCATTTCATAAACAAGCTGACAGGATCATGGCAGAAGTTGGAATACAAAGTGGAAAGGCCTACCAAACCTGCATATTTTACTGCAATTACTAGTAACACTTCATTAAATATGGTACAAGTGGTAAACTGGGTAGAGCACCAGGTGAACAGTTGTAGACCAGGACTGTTCTAACTAGGATGTATGGTCACTCTGCTTTTTTCCCTTTAAAGTCTCCCTTGTTAACATTATTAGTAAATATCATTCCTTCTTATACTTCTGTTCTTCCAATGAGGCAAATATTGTCTTACTCATTAAAGATCTTTCTTGATTTGGGCTCTTCTTAACTTTCCAATCTTTTGCCACCATTTGTAACTTGACCAAATTATTTGCATTTCACTGAATGTGGAGTGCTGTATTCTGCTAGTATTAAATCCTAATAGCATCTTCCTGTTGATTGCCTCTGATGTTCTTCTTCATGGCATAACCTTCACTTGTCTTTTAAGATTGTTCAGATAGCTCTATTCAAATACATAGTAATCTGCTGAAAACCTTCTCAGATCCCCCTTTCTTAATAGAAACCACCATATTTCTGATATGCACTGATCACATTTTTTATTGCAGCTGTTTGCTTACTAATCTGTTTCTACATGTTTCCCAAGTCTTGAGGGGGCTGAAATTGCCTTGCTGAGAATGTGACAAAGTAGGAGCTGGATTAAATATGTAAGTGGAAGAAAAAGCAAAATCACACCTGTGTTCATCTGTTAAAGAAGTATTCTTTTTAACTTTAGAAAATAATAGAAACTACTGTAGCCAAATTCAGAGATTGTGTACGTGAGAGGGAAGGATGGTGGGAGAGATTAAAGGAGCTTGATTTCTCTTCCCTTTCAGTTTCCGTATGTCTAGAATCTATTTAGACAAAGGTAACTTTGCCTTCCCAGATATTCAAACAATATAGTAACTTTGCCTTCATAAATTTTCCATTTATTGTTTTCTGCTCTGTGTTATGGGTGTTTTATTACAGCCATTATTTCTCTACCAAGCTAGGCTCCTTAGGAGTCATAATTTGGTTTTGATCTTTATATCCTTTTGTAGTGTATGTCACTGTTTCTTCAATAGTTGACTTGCTGTCTTAGCTTAGGTTACAGTAACAAAATACCATAGATTGGATGGCTTCAACAACAAATGATTTTCTCACAGTTACGGAGGCTGGATGTCTGAAATCAGGGTGCCAGCATGTTTGGGCTTTGGTGAGGACTCTTTCCTCATTGCAGAAGGCCACCTTCTTGATCTGTCCTCACATGACAAGAGGAAAGGAGAGAAGGGGGGGTATGGGAGAGGCGAAATAGAGAAAGAGCAAGCAACCTCTGTCTCTGGTGTCTCCTAGTAAGGACATTAATTCCATCATAAGGGCCTTACCCCATGGGCCCATCTATACCTAATTGCCTCCCAAAGATATCATCTCCAAATACTATGATATTGTGTGTTAGGGCTTCAACATAAGAATTTTGGGAGGGCACATTTGGTCCATCACATTTGCAACTGATTTGTGCAATTAGTTCATCTTTATCTCTTTTTATATCTACTTATTAGATTCAGGTATGGATTCAGGTATGCAGATATATTCTTGAAATTTTTAAATTTCGTTGAGTTTTGTTAATTAAATATTTTAGGCGTACCTGTTTAAAGGAAAATGGGAAAGAAAAAGGGCTGGGATTTATTAAGCATACTACATGATAATTCATATGATATTCTGTATAAGATATGCTGGTGTGAAATTTCCTGAACATTCAAGTTCCTTTTGTTTTCTTCTCACCACTAAGTTTTTGTGTAATTTTTGATAATGCTGTGTTTGTTTATGTTCCTTCATTCCTTCCCATTTCCTGAGATGTTAACTTAAATCAGCAGACATTATTGAGCATATATGCTGTGCCACATACTGTCCTAGTTGCTGGGAATGTACTGGCAAGCAAACAAACCATAGTTGCTTATCGTATTTATTATTTTAGCATTATAGTATTATATTTCATATGATATTTTGCTTGCTGCTTTTATCAACATTCATCTGTATCAAATATATTATCTTCATTTTAAAATTAGGGTGGAGGGAAACTAAGTTTAGTTCCTTTAGAGAGTAATTTTTTTCAGTTGACCCTTAAATTAGCATATGCTGTGAGCCTAAGACTAATCAGCTATAGAAGGGGTAAACTAATAATAATAATTTTTGTCATAGATTTCTGATTTTATATTTTGAGTAGGGAGAGGAAAGCTTTAGTTTCAAGAGATAATAGCCTTTATAATGTATGAAGTGCTATAGAGCTTGGTTAAATTATATGAGAATAGAATTGAAGTTGCTTTAAATTTCTCCTTTTCAGATTTTTTTCTGCTTTGTATATATATATATAAATTCCAGATATTTCTCAAAATTTTGACATAGTCACAAATTTTATTAAAATTAAGGTTTGGGATGCCTGGATGGTTCATTTGGTTGTGTGTCATCTCAGGTCATGATCTCAGGGGTCCTGAGGTGGAGCCCTGCATCAGGAGCTGTGCTTCCAGCTCAGTACTCAGAACAGAGTCTGTTTAGGATTCTCCTCTTCTGCCTCTGCCTCTCCCCTTGTTTGCATGCTCACATGAGCTCTCTCTCTCTCTCCCTGTCTTTCTCTCTCTGAAATAACTAAAATCTTTAAAAAAAAAAAAAAGGTTTAACCCCAGAGTTTGTTACCCCATCAAATTTTTATTTGTTTATTTGAAGTTATTTTTTTTTTTTAATTTGACAGAGACACAGCGAGAGAGGGAATACAAGCAAGGGGGAGTGGGAGAGGGAGAAGCAGGCTTCCCGCTGAGAGGGAAGTGGGGAGCCTGATGCATATCTCAATCCCAGGACCCTGGGATCATGACCTGGGCTAAAGGCAGACACTAATGATTGAGCCACCCAGGAGCCCCCCCAAAAAGATACTTTTAAATTAAAATTAAGATAAATTTTCTTCATTGGCATATGTTTTTCTGTGTTTTAATCGCTCTGAAATTGAATGTCTATCAAATATCAGTAGTGGTCTAGAATTCTTAAAATATTGTAAAGTTTCAAAATGGATCCTGATTTAGGGTCGCCTGGGTGGCTCAGTCAGTTAAGCGTCTGCTTTTGGCTCAGGTCATGATCTTGGGGCCCTGGGATCTAGCCCACCGTTGGGGGGGGGGGGTCCTTGCTCAGCAGGGAGACTGCTTCTCCCTCTCTCTCTGCCCCTCCCCCTTGTGTTCTTTCTCTCTTTCAAATAAATAAAATCTTAAAAAAAAAACAAAAACAAAACCAAGGGTTCCTGATTTAGGCTTGATGCATATGGTGCTGTTAGAGCTTTGGTTTTAGGAAAAGCACATAAAATTTAAGTATTGGATGGCTAGTACAGTTTGGAAGTATTATTCATTCTTAAAAAAAAGGCTTCTGAGTATTCAGTGTAAGATTGACTTAATTATTGGCATATTTCAAGTCAAGTTTTAAGAAATATAACTATATTGCTTTTATATTTAGTTGCTAGTCTTTAAAAGTTCATATTGTTATAAGGATTTATGGATAAAATCATATTGTTTTTTGTGATTCTTAGAGGTTTTGCCTTTTAAAAATTTATAGTTGAACAGTACAAAACCTTTAAGTTATAGAATCATGTTAATGGGATGTTTTCTAAATGTGCTAATTTTTTAAATTACTGAATTTCTTACTTATGTTAAGAAATGTAGCTGGGTATTTAAAATGTATTTTTTATTATAAAAGTAGGATACCTATGTAAAACAATTCGAACAATGCAGTTTTTCATAAAAGAAAGAAGTGGCAGTTTCTCCATTTGTGTGCCCCTCTGGGTATTGCATATTCATTCAGTAAAATACAAAATGGAAGTGAGAACTTAGTAGCTTAAAAAAGCCACAAAGAAAAACTAAAGCATACTTGAGCAAACCCTTTGTGTTCTAAGGAATTAAATTCATATTTTTCAGGAATAGTTGGGGAAAAAATGCCAGTAGCCCTTTAAAAATACTATTTTGGATCAGCTTTGCTTTGTAGTATTCAGTTTGAAGATTTTTATTTCTCTATTAGAAAATTCCACCATCGGTAACTTAATTTTTCTTAGTTTATAATTTCTTTTTTTTTTTTAAGATTTTATTTATTTATTTGACAGAGGGAGAGATCGCAAGTAGGCAGAGAAGCAGACAGAGAGAGAGGAGGAAGCAGGCTCCCTGCTGAGCAGAGAGCCCCATGCGGGGGCTCTATCCCAGGACCCTGGGATCAAGACCAGAGCCGAAGGCAGAGGCTTTAACCCACTGAGCCACCCAGGCGCCCCTTAGTTTATAATTTCTCTGCCTTAATTTTAAGCAATTACCTTTTATAATACTATTTTTAATACTCCCATTAAAAATAAGAACTTCATAGATATGATTGGGTGAAATGTACAACCTTCTTCAGACACTAAATTCATAACTATATACATTTTTAAGTTTAGTTCTAATTTCTGATCTAGGAAAATCAAGGTTTTTGAAGACATTGGATATTTATATTCACACTATAATCAAGGGATAAGGTGCTAATAAGGAAGAAAACAGTAATAAAGTTACTTAATAGTAGTGATCGTCATAAAGACAGTCAGTATATATAACAACATATAGGGTCTCTGACATTCTGAATTACATGTAGAGAACAAAACTAAAACTCAGAATCTCTAAATATTGTGGGTAGTCTGCTAGACTGAATGTTCAGATGGTTCATTTGGCAGTGTCCATTTAGACTTGAATGAATTTATTAGTGTCACAGCATTTTAAAAATTAAAATATTTAGGAGTGAATATTGAAAATAGAAGTGAACTTTTACACTGTAATTTGAAAATCCAGAAGAGGCTTTTTTTTCTCAGCTCAGGTTTTTGCTTAAAGATCAAGCATTAAATATTTAATCCTCAAAGAATACATGGTTTTTTGAAAGCATCAAATTAATGTAAAGCTTTTTCGTTTACAAGCAAAACAGACTGATTTGGGTTCTCTTAAGCCCAAAAGAGATGAGAGAAGTGATAGATATTTTGGAAGTATTCTGAGATAGAACTTAGAATCAGAGGTTGGGTTAAACTATCAAGCCAAGGATATGAGAATGGGGTACCTCAGGCTGGACTGGAAGTTGCTGGATGTTTCCTTTCAGTTCCTGCCAGAGAGATGATTTAGTTCAGTAACTTCCAGTCTGTTTTCTCTCCATATTTCACATTTCTGGGGTAAAGTGTCCAATTGGCTGACCCCAGGGTTAATCCAGTTTTTGCAGGGGAGGGGTTAAGTAATACGGACAGGAAAAGAATTGATTCCTGGAGCATCATTTTTGTGTATTATATCCCTTTCGAAGAAAGTGGGAGCCGTAAGCTGGGGAGCCAGCCTCATTGGTATAAGCTGTAGCAAGCATATATGCATGTGTGTACAGTATTCTCAGTTCATACAGGTAAGTATTAAAGTTGTTATCTTAAAACTGTTAATGAGATTATAACTGTGACTTGCGAGAAAGAATCCTTTATTGTGAGAAGTTCATTGATCTTAACATCTCTGAGTTGTGGATTTGAAGCGTAGTTTTTGCTTACATTCCTGTCAAAGTGTTTCTAACAAAAGAGTTCCCACCCGAAAGAAAAAGTTCTGTTGCATGATGCTTAGCTTCATGGAACCTCACAAGAGGGAAAAAAAATCTAGAACCTAGTGATTATGGTCTGGGCAGAATATAATAGTTGCTTTAAGGGAGTAAGAAAGTGCTTCCAGAGTAAGACATTGATTTCGGAGGATTAAGGATAGATAGCTTACTGAGACAGGAGGCAGTTCAGCTCAATCCGGCTGGAGGAGACAATGAGCAAAGCCAAGAGAAAACGTGGTTATGAAGGTGTATTTGGGATAAATCAGAGTGTCATGCTAATACATAGAATTTTGCATTTACAAAGATTTTACATGTTATTGGAGGATTTTTGTTTTTAGTAGAGAGATAAAGCAGAACTTTGTCTTGGGGAAACTGGTGTCTAATTTAGGTGAGGTAGGGAAATCAGGAGGCTATTATGGGAATTGAGGATAGAGGGAATGAGAACTTGAAATAGGGCAGTGTTAGTGGAAATGGACATGAAGATTCTCAAACAGTGGGTTTACCATTCTGTGGACATTACCAATCATTTTCATCTTGCCCAGGTTTCTTTGTAGGCTTTTCTAAATTGTTCCCTAAACTGCAGTTTACTTTTTCTGTCTAGTCTCTGAACTGTGCTATTAGCAGTGGTCCTGCTACAATGTAAATAATATGTTATTCCCATGGTTAAAATTTTTATGCACCTTCCTCCTACCTAAGTTAAAATTTAAAATCTTTATCATGATGTTCTAAGGTGTATATTATTGTGTTTCTGCTTAATTTGCTATTCCCCAGTTTCCTCCTTTTGTTTTTTCCTGCTTTCCTAAACTACTCAAAGTTCTGTGGTGGATCATCCTCTCATCTCAGTGACTTTGCACATTCTGTTGCCCTCTGCCTGGAACAGGAACCTCTCTTTTCCTTTTTGCTCATCTTTTTAAGATACATACAAAAGTCTACATGTAGGCAAGTCTTAGCCCAGTAAGTAGAATACTTTATGATTGCTTCCATTGTTGTATGTATAGATTTTGTTAATGCTGTCTTTTTTGTTTAGATTGTGAATTCCTGAAGGCAGGTTGACTCTTAACATCTTTTCCTATTACAGAGTAGCTTAGAGATGCATATTTGCCAACCTTTCCTCCCTCCCTCCCTGTAAGTAGATGTCATGATTTTCTGACAGTATGGATTCTGAAGCCAAAATGCTTAGGTTTAAAATCCTGGCTCTGCCACTTACTAGTTGTGCAATCATGGGCAGGTTATTTAACCTCTTTGTTTCTAAGTTGCATACTGATGATAAGACCAGTGAAATAATGCTACCTAACTCATAGGGTGGTTATGAGGATTGAATTAATAGTCCAAAGTGCTAAGACCAGTGTCTGACATAAGTGGTTATGTGTTTGCTCCTTTTTCTGTTATGCATTGTAGTTTAAATACAAATTTGTACTCCTATTGCAAAAACAGTTGCACATATAGTACCTCCTAAATCTGTTTGTAAAGTGGTATGTTCCTGATTTTTTTTTTTGTACTGTAGGTGGGTTGTTAGTATTATTCCCACCAAAGCAGGCTTCAGAATATTCACCAAATAATTCTTGAGTACTTCCTGTCTGTCAGACATATTCTTGGTAGTTGTGATATAGTTCTCTCTCTCTCTCTCTCTCTCTATATATATATATATATATATATATATATGAACACATCTGTGGGCAGGTAGTAAATAATAAATTATGTATTATGTTACTTCATTGTAAGGGCAATGGAAAAATATGAAGGGTAGGGGGAGTGTTAAGATTGGAAAAGAACTTGTAATTTTAAATAGGGTGGTTAAACTAAGCTTTATATAGTAAAGGCAGAGGAATCCTTCCACACGAAGTACTTAAGTAAGAGTCCTACTTTTTCACAGAATAACCAGGAGGTCACTGTGGCTGGTGTAGACTGACCAGGGAGAAGAGGTCAGAGAGGTAAAGGGGTTTGGAGTTAGCTTTTGTAATACATTGTGGACCATTGTAAGGACATTGAGTTTTACTCTGAATGAAGTTGGGATCCATTGTGGAGTTCTGAGTAGAGAAGTGACATTTTCAGATTTAAGCGTTAAGAGGATTGTTTTACGAATGGTGTTGTTGAAGATGAAGGTAATGATATTATTGAAGAATGATAGTGGTTCAGGTATCTGGAGGTGGTGAAGATTAGTCATAATCTTTATATATTTTGAAGGTACAACTGACAGGATTTCCTGTAGATAGGCTGTGGTGTACGAGAGAAAAGTAGTCAAGAATGACTCAAGGGTTTTGCCTAAACAGCTAGAAGATGGAATTTCATCACTCATGCTGTGGGAAAGGCTGTGGTAGGGCGGTTTATGGGAAATATCAGGAGTTCAGTTTTGGACACGCTGAATTTTATATTGATGTGGAACATGTGGTTGGTTGAATGATGAATGGGGAGAACAGGAGATATAATGGGCATATAGATGATATTTAAAATCTCCAGACTGGATAAGATCCCCAAGCGTGGGCAGAGAAGAGTTATTCCAAGTTTGGGTTACTCTAGAGTTAGAAGTTTGGGAAACCTGTAAGGGAAAATGAGCAACAAAGTCCAGTAACTTAAAAGAATATAATTAAGGAAGAATGATCATCTGTGTGAAATACTTTTGTAGGCTAATTAAGGATGAAGTGTGAGAATTGACCTTTGGATTTAGCAGTATGGAGGTCATTGATGACTTTGTTAAGAGCAGATTAATTTTTAGTGGTGGGGCTGAACCCTTCTTTGGAGTGGGTTTGAGAGCTAACGGGAGGGAGACAACCCTTTTAAGGAATTTTCTTGCCAAGGACAGCAAATAAATAATGCAGGGGATAGGAGGCTAAGTGGATTTTTTTTTTTTTTAAGATTTTATTTATTTATTTGTCAGAGAGAGAGAGGAAGAGAGAGCAAGCACAAGCAGACAGAATGGCAGGCAGAGGCAGAGGGAGTAGCAGGCTCCCTGATGAGCAAGGAGCCCAACGCGGGACTCGATCCCAGGACGCTGGGATCATGACCTGAGCCGAAGGCAGCTGCTTAACCAACTGAGCCACCCAGGCGTCCCATAAGTGGAAATTTTTGAGATAGGAGAAATACTGACATATTTGCATGGTAATGGAAATGATCTCTTAGAGATTACAAAGTAGATATAGATGTAGTTGACAGGAGAAAGGGGAGAATTACCCAAGTGATACTCCTGAGTAGGTGCACAAAAGGAGAGAATCTGATATGTTAATAGATGAGAGAATGAATAGTACATCTGTGATTACAATTGGGAATTCAGTGTGTGTGTACGCGATCCTGCTAGTAGGTGGATAAATGTGGTAGAACTCTGGACATTGTTCACTGCTTTAGTTTTATAAGTGAAGCAGAAAGCAAAGTCATTGAGTGTGATGTTGAGGAAGAGCTCATTGGGGGTTTGAGGAGGATGATATAAAATAGTTATCTACAAGAGCCTGAGAGTGAATAAAACTGGGGGGAAATTTATTACCTGTCAGCATTAATAGTGTACTTGAGTCCAGCTAGCATGATGGTGGTGCAGTTTTCTGTAACTTTCGTGTTCCTTGTGGTCACAGATTTGGTGGGGATAACATTTAACTGGTGTAGTTGATTTTGTGAGCACAGTGAAGGCAAAGAGGGTTTAGAGAGTCAACTGTATGCACGGTTTATTTAAACGGGATAATGAAGAGAGTGGGTGTCAGAGAGAGGGGTTGAGGGATAGTTAAAAGGTAGAAGGATCAATGCATTGGAGATCCTGGTGGAGTCAGTTTTTGGAGAAAGTGCAATAGTAGATTTTCTAGTTCATCAGGAACTGCAAAACATATAACTAAGGTTTGACAAAGCTAGGTGATACACAGGTGTTTTTTGCTATTCTCTCTTCTTTATCTGTTAGCTGCAATACTTTATTTATTTATTTATTTATGAAGGAAATAGTTTTGTTAAATGGTGGAGAGAGGAATATTGGATAAAAGATTTTCTCCTCTAATGAAGGGAATAGTTAAAGAAGTATTCTTAGGCCAGAGAGATTGCCTGAAGTCCTTAGTCTGTTGTGTAGCAGTACATAAGATAAGCCCAACCATTTTATTGTGGTCTAACAGAGGTCTTGCTTACTGTTTTAATTCTTTTTTTGGTAATGCCACCTGGAAAGCTGTCTGCATAGTTCTGTAATATTCTCTGGTGTTCTCCCTGTCCTGAGTTTCTTGAGGAAAAACAACCATTGAGTGCTTACTAAGTGTGAGTTACTTTGCTGACCTGCACTCTCCTCACACTAATGTTAATCCTCACAGTTCTGTGAAGTAGGTACAATTATTTCCATTTTATAGATGAGGAAACAAAGGGATTATTTTAGATAACTGTCAGATGAAAAATGAAAAAGTGGCTAAGCTGAAATTGGAGCTCGGCCAAGCTTCCAGTTTATTTTCTTGGCTTCATCACATATAGATGGACATTCTGAGGAAGGATTATCCATTTCATTGTTCATGTGTTTGTTTTCCACGTGTTCAGACAGATCTTGGGCCAGAGTATAAATTGTCCTTGTAGTATATGTTGTGCTTTTAATGATATGTTTTTCTTCCTTTTGAGAGTATAGATGCAGAAAAATGCTTCCTAAGTAATTATGTCTTTAATTAGTAATTTTAGAGTAGCACATAACTCTGGGGCATACTTCAAAACATGAACAGAAATAATCTGTATATGACATAGCAGAAAATAGACACATACTAGTCTACTGAAAGCCATTATTGCAAATACTGTTAGATTCTTTGAGTCTCATCTTCAAACTCAAGATTCTCGAAGATGAACCCTGTGTACTAAAGTATACAGTAATCTCCCACCATCCTTGAATGTGTAAACTCATTTTTATATTTCAGTAACAAACTGTAAAGCCTTCATCATTTACATACATTTCAGTCTCCTTAAAAAGAAAACCCGGGGTGCCTGGGTGCCTCAGTCGATTAAATATCAGACTCTTCATCTCAGCTCAGGTCTGGGTTTCAGGGTCCTGAGTTCAAGTGTCATGTTGGACTCCCAAAAGCTGGGCATGGAGCTGACGTAAAAAAGAAAAGAAGAGTTCCATGCTCCTGGATTGGAAGAATAAATATTGTGAAAATGTCTATGCTACCTAAAGCAATCTACACATTTAATGCAATTCCTATCAAAGTACCATCCATTTTTTTTTTTCAAAGAAATGGAACAAATAATCCTAAAATTTATATGGAACCAGAAAAGACCTCGAATAGCCAAAGGAATATTGAAAAAGAAAGCCAAAGTTGGTGGCATCACAATTCCGGACTTCAAGCTCTATTACAAAGCTGTCATCATCAAGACAGCATGGTACTGGCACAAAAACAGACACATAGATCAATGGAACAGAATAGAGAGCCCAGAAATAGACCCTCAACTCTGTGGTCAACTCATCTTCGACAAAGCAGGAAAGAATGTCCAATGGAACAAAGACAGCCTCTTCAATAAATGGTGTTGGGAAAATTGGACAGCCACATGCAGAAAAATGAAATTGGATCATTTCCTTACACCACACACGAAAATAGACTCAAAATGGATGAAGGATCTCAATGTGAGAAAGGAATCCATCAAAATCCTCGAGGAGAACACAGGCAGCAACCTCTTCAACCTCAGCCGCAGCAACATCTTCCTAGGAACATCACCAAAGGCAAGGGAAACAAGGGCAAAAATGAACTATTGGGATCTTTTCAAGATCAAAAGCTTTTGCACAGCAAAGGAAACAGTTAACAAAACCAAAAGACAACTGACAGAATGGGAGAAGATATTTGCAAACGACATATCAGATAAAGGGCTAGTGTCCAAAATTTATAAAGAACTTAGCAAACTCAACACCCAAAGAACAGATAATCCAATCAAGAAATGGGCAGAGGACATGAACAGACATTTCTGCAAAGAAGACATCCAGATGGCCAACAGACACATGAAAAAGTGCTCCATATCACTCGGCATCAGGGAAATACAAATCAAAACCACCATGAGATATCACCTCACACCAGTCAGAATGGCTAAAATTAACAAGTCAGGAAATGACAGATGCTGGCGAGGATGCGGAGAAAGGGGAACCCTCCTACACTGTTGGTGGGAATGCAAGCTGGTGCAACCACTCTGGAAAACAGCATGGAGGTTCCTCAAAATGTTGAAAATAGAACTACCCTATGACCCTGCAATTGCACTGCTGGGTACTTACCCTAAAGATACAAACGTAGTGATCCTAAGGGGCACGTGCACCCGAATGTTTATAGCAGCAATGTCTACAATAGCCAAACTATGGAAAGAACCTAGATGTCCATCAACAGACGAATGGATAAAGAAGATGTGGTAT
This sequence comes from Lutra lutra, assembly GCF_902655055.1. NCBI lineage: Eukaryota > Metazoa > Chordata > Mammalia > Carnivora > Mustelidae > Lutra > Lutra lutra. The sequence continues at coordinate 183,030,232 of NC_062278.1, read as the reverse complement.
ATATACACAATGGAATACTATGCAGCCATCAAAAGAAATGAAATCTTGCCATTTGCGACGACGTGGATGGAACTAGAGGGTATCATGCTTAGCGAAATAAGTCAATCGGAGAAAGACAACTATCATATGATCTCCCTGATATGAGGGAGAGGAGATGCAACATGGGGGGTTGAGGGGGTAGGAGAAGAGTAAATGAAACAAGATGGGATTGGGAGGGAGACAAACCATAAGTGACTCTTAATCTCACAAAACAAACTGAGGGTTGATGGGGGAGGGGGGTTGGGAGGGGGGGTGGGGTTATGGATATTGGGGAGGGTATGTGCAATGGTGAGTGCTGTGAAGTGTGTAAACCTGGCGATTCGCAGACCTGTACCCCTGGGGATAAAAATATATGTTTATAAAAAATAAAAAAAAGAAAAGAAAAAAAAAAACCAACAGTTAACTGATTGCTTTGCTTTGCACCACATGAGTTTGTCTGTGGGTCAGTGTGGAAAGATTTTTGTTGTTGTTTTTTACCTCTTCCTTTCTCAGTACACAAGATGACACCTGAGTTAAAAAAAAAAAAATTAAGGTCATATCTCCACAGCACATTTTCCTGCACAGTTGAAAATGATTTTGTTAGACAGGCTTTAATGTTAGTGTTTTTATTTATTTTTTAAACAAATGATCTACATCTTAGAATTTCTTTCTGCTATTAAAAATATATATGCATATTATTTTATCCTTCAAATTTTGTGAGACTTTGATCTGGCAGTTCTCATTTTCCCGACCTTACTGATTTTCAGGAACCGACGTAATCCTCAACAAGAGGAATTGTGTATTGCAGTGGTACTTGATGTTGATGTGTGTGTGGGACAGCGGTCCCCCCCCCCCAGAGTTCATTTGGCATTTTCTGGAGATATTTTTGGTTGTCCCCATTCTCGGTGGGAGTGCTGCTGGCATCTAGTTGTAGAGGCCAGGGACTATACTAAACACCCTGCAGTGTATGGGACGTTCCACCGTAACAGAGCTGTGTAGCCAAAATGTCAGTAATGGTTGGGAAATTGTCTCTTTTAAGCTCCTACTTTTAGGTCCTGTACTTTTCTACTTTATTTTTCTGCATTCTGCTCATCCTTCTACAAGTCCAACTTGCAGTCCTCCTTCGTCCTGATGCCTTTCCTAGATAGCTCTAAGCCTACATTTCATATTTCCTGTCTCTAGGTTCCGTTTGCCATCACTAAATCTCTACAACTAATAGTTTATGATGTTTTATTAGTTTATTGTCTTTGTATCATGTTTTCTAACCTAATTTTACTAGTGGAGGATCAGTGATGTATATCTTCTGAGTTTTCTAACGGCTGTTGCCCCTGATGTGTAGTGTGAGTTGGTAGAATGCAAAAAGGGCCCACGGCCTACCTAGGCTCTGACTTTACAGTGAAAGAATGGACCATTGCCTGTTGATGGGAATTTGGAATTGGTATCCTATGGATTGTGGGGGAAAGTAATAGCAGTAGTGGTGAAAGCAGTAAGAAGAGCTGCTCCTGCTCCCTTCCAGTAGGGGACAGAATAGATCCACCTCAGCCATTAAGCTGGTGCTATTAAAAAAACTCCGGTATCCTCCGAGTTCTGAATTGGTTGTCTCTCTTAAACCTGAGCCTTGCTGTTAGAGATTTATCTTCGGTTCAGCTGTTTATGGGGGACAGAAGGGTTCATGTTGGTAATATTAATAAATTTTAGAAAGATTTTCAATAAGGGGCCAAAGGATAGCTAAATTAGGCTAACCAGACACACTGTTTCTTCAACTTTCTGCTTTAATTGGTAGGGAGAGATGGGTCAGTAGAGAAAAGTAACTTGACTCTTTAAAATATGTTAGAACCCTTATCATGAATATGTAAGTTGCCAAAGAAGAAACCCAGGTTCATGCTGAGGTATTATCTGAACATTTGTGTTACCTCTTGAAGCCTTTCTTTTCCATTGAATTGGATCTTTGATGGGTACAACTATCAGATATTTTAGTACTCTTAATTTGAAAATTCATTTTCAGTATTTGATTAGAGCTTCATTGCTTTGAAGCAGGTAAATACCATGTCATCTTCAGATACGACTTTCTGAGCAAGAAAATGTGTTAATATTTCAAGGGTAATTTCAAAATCGGAACAAATAGACAAAAAATTTAGTGTCACTTCAACATTTATGTAAAAACAATTGCTCTTTTTTAAGCAGTCAGTACAAAATGGCAGTTCAGAAGTTATGTTCATACTTGTATTGCATAGTAGTTTACTTTTTCTTTTAAGGAGTGTGGGGATGGGGCAGTGCTTCTTAATTGGGACAATTTTTGTCTTCTATGTAACATTTGGTAGTGTTTGTAGATGTTTATGGTTGTCACAGCTTTTGAGAGGGTGGAGATTGCGTGCTCCTGACTTCACGCAGGTGGAGAGAGGCCAGGGATGCTGCTCAGCATCCTGCACTGCACAGGACCTTCCCCTATGACAAAGAACTGCCAGGCTCACAGTATCAGTGGTGCCAAAGTTGAGGAACCCCAGGATGAGAGGATTGGAGATCCAGGACCTATTCCAGACACAAAAGAAATGTCTTGTGACCAGTGAACATAGGTTAAAATACTCAATTTTACTAGCAGTAAATGAAATGCAAATAAAGTGATTTTCTACTATTAAATTGTGCAGGAGTTTTGAAAGAATTTAATACTTGAATGAAATAGGTGTTTCTATCCTGATGACGCTCGAAAGTGGTACAGCATTTCTGAGAGGCTGTTGAAAGTATCTTTATCAGAAGTTGATACTTGTATTTTAGACTCAGTAATTCCACTTAAGGAATCCTAAAGTAATAAACAGATGCCTTCAAAGTTTATTATTAGGATATTAACCACAATTATTTTTAATTGTAATCAGCTGGAAGAAAACCTCTTTTTAAAATGGTGTTTATTCTTAATCTCACAAAACTGAGGGTTGCTGGAGGGGCAGGGAGAGGGTGGTTGGGTTATGGACATTGGGGAAGGTATGTGCTATGGTGAGTGCTGTGAAGTGTAAACCTGGCGACTCACAGACCTGTACCCCTGGGGCTAATAATATATGTTAATAAAAAAATTTAAAAATTAAAAAAAAAGACATTTTGCAGAAAGGTATGTGTAAAGTTATCCCTACTGCACCTTAATTTTTATTAAATCAATATTATTTATAAAAAATGGTTATTAAATAATGGTGCAGCTGTATGTGATACAAATTAAAAATCCTAGCAGAGACTACAGATCATGTGACAATATCCATAGTAAATAAAGAGGGGAAAAAAAGGGTTATCAAAATAGAATGCCATATTTTAATAAGTAGAATAGAATAGTGAAAAATACACTAAAATATATTTTAATGATAATTACTGGACAGTTCATGGGCAGTGTTCATTTTGTTTCTATTTTCTAATTTTTTTATGACTGTGCTATTAAAATATAGTTGGAAAAAATACTTTTTACACTTCAGTAAAATTTTGTAGTAGTCCTGCCATTTCTTAGGGTATTTTCCTGAGTAATCGGTCCTTTCCCATACCATGTTTCCTTGTGTTGGGTTTATTTCTGGGCTCTCTGTTCTCTGATTTTATTTACTCATTTAAAATGATAAAATATGGTATGGTGTAATCATGATGAAAAAGGAATATTCCCTTGATTGGGGCCCTACTTACAGAAATTTTCTGAGCTAGTAATTGGTATTTTAAAGTTCTTAAAAATGCTGTCATGATGTTGTGTAAGCAGTTCACAATATGTTATTTTTGCCACGTGTTTTTGCTCATGTAATTCAATATTCAAATTAAATTTACTTGGTTTTGCTCTCTCCTGTCATGAAAAAATTCTGACTTTTTATTGTAAGATTTTATTTGAGAGCGATCACAAGCAGGGGAAGGGGCAGAGGGAGAAGCAAATTCCCTGCTAAGCAGGGATACGGATGAGGACTTCATCCCAGAACCCTGGGATCATGATATGAGCTGGAGGCAGACACCAACTGACTGAACCACCCAGGCCCACCAAATTCTGACACTTAAAATCTCCTGATTTGAATAGCTAGCTTTTGAAGATGTTATGAACTTGTTACCCAGCCCTCTTAAATTTGTTTTTATTCATTCATTCTTCATGTATTCCCCTTTGATATTTGCAAATGGTGTAGTATTTGCTACTCCTGGAGGTAGTAGGGCTCTCCTGTGTTCTCTGTGTTAGCTTCCCACACAGATTTTGTGTGGAAACCATTGAGGCTGAGTAGAAATAATCTTAATAGAATTTGGAACTGTAAGAGGCAGTAAGTTAAGATGGTGGTTACTGGCCCCTGAAGTGTTCTAGAACCAGCAGAGAAAGTAAGAGATTTTCTGCTCTTGAGTGGGTATAGACTTGTGAATTCCTGTGGTGATAATAAGGTCATTGTGTGATATTTCATAGGGTATCTTTATTAGTGTTGTGTCTCTCTAAAGGAGAAGCTGTATGAAAGTAAAGATGGAAAGAAGAAAAGAAAGTGGAGGGAGGTGAGGTTACTTTAAAAAAAAAATTAATGAGTGGGGTGCCTGGGAGGCTCAGTCATTAAGCGGCTGCCTTTGGCTCAGGTTCTGGGGTCCTGGGGTCCTGGGATCGAGCCCCACATTGAGCTTCCTGCTCAGTGGGAAGCCTGCTTCTCCCTCTTACACTGTCCCTGCTTGTGTTCCCTCTTTGACTCTCTCTCTCTCTGTCAGATAAATAAATAAAATCTTAAAAAAATTAAGGAGTAATTTCAGTAAATTCTTGAGTTAATTTTAGCAAAGCAGATTAAATTAATGTGGAGGAATTGATTTTAAAGTTGAAAATGTATGTTTTTTTTGTTTTTTTAAAGATTTTATTTATTTATTTGACAGACAGAGATCACAAGTAGGCAGAGAGGCAGGCAGAGAGAGAGAAGGAAGCAGGTTCCCTGCCTAGCAGAGAGCCCGATGTGGGGCTCGATCCCAGGACCCTGGGATCACGACCTGAGCTGAAGGCAGAGGCTTTAACCCACTGAGCCACCCAGGTGCCCCGAAAATGTATGTTTTATGAGCATCTTCTTAGAATAATTTTATTTTCATTTGAAAAATAAGGGTTTTTTTGTTTCTAGTTTCTACTCAACCAGTGAGTACATTCCTAAGAAAATATTTTTTCTTTGCCAGACCCTTAGTTTATTTGCACATGGCCTATTGTTGTGTTCAAATCCTATAATATTCATGAAAACATTTTCTGTTTTTGTTTTTGTCACAGTTGTAGTGTAACAAAAAGCTACGTTTTTGACATTTTTGTAGAAGTAGTTTTTCATCTCTATATGGTGTAATGACTTCTGAATTGCATCTCTTGGATCTAATTCAGAATAACTGCTTTTGATACCTTTGAAACTGAAAATACAATATGTATAAAATTCATTTAGTTTATGGGACTTAATTCCTGTCTGACAAGTTAATATCATAGTCTTTGAAGCTCCCATAGTTTGCTTACCCTGGGCTCTATCTTATCTCAAAACCTTATCTCAAAACCTTTTCTTATCTCAAAACCTTCCCAGAATAGATGAGGGAATGGAAGAAGATGTGATCATGCAAAAAGCATGATCCTCTCCAAAATTTTTTAATTTTAATAAAATTTGTATACCATATAAGTTACTCATTTAATAGAATGGAATTGTCAAGTCGCATGTTAACTGTGTTTAACTGAGATACTGCCAGACTATTTTCCCACAGTGGCTATACCATTTTGCACTCCCACCGACAATGTATAAGATTTCCAATTTCATCCTGCATCCTCCCCAACACTTGTTATTGTCCCAACTTTTTGATTATAGCCACCTTTAGTAGATGTGAAATGGTATCTTATAAAATGTGCTTTGATTTGTGTTTCCCTAGTGGATAATAATGTTAATCATCTTTTAATGTACTCATTGGCCATTTATCTTCTTTGGAGAAGTGCCTATTTGAATCTTTTGTCCAATTTTCAACACTTCTTTTGGGGTAAAATATACATAACAAATCTTGGCATTTTAAGTGTATAACTTGGGGACATTGAATACTTCTACAGTCTTGTGCCACCATCATCACTATCCATATCCAGACCTTTTTTTAATCTTCCCAAACTGAAACTCTGTACTCATTAAACAGTAATACCTTACCTTTTCCCCAGCCCCTGGGCTAATGCCTTTCTACTCCTTGCCTCTGATTCTATTTTAGATACCTCATGTAAGTGAAATCATAAAATTTGTTCTTTTGTGTCTGGCTTATTTCACTTAGCATATTGTGTTCAAGATTTTTCAAAGTTGTAGCATGTGCCAGAATTTCCATTTTAAGCCCTAATAATATCCCACTGCATGTTTTTATACCACATTATTTATGCATTCGTGTGTTGATTGATGGTATTTTGCACCTTTTGGCTATTGTGAATAATACTGCTTTGTGAATTGGTGTACACATTCTGATTGAGTCCTTGCTTTCACATGTTTTGGGTATTTACTTGGAAAGGGAATGGCTGGATCACCTGGTAATTCTTTGTTTTTGTTTTGTTTTGTTATTGTTGTTTTTATTTTTGAGAAACCACCACACTTCTCTACAGTTGCTGCATTATTTTGTATGCCCTCCAGCCAGTACGAGGTTCCAATTTCTCTACAGCTTTGGTGGCCAATACTTGGCTGTTTCCTGTGTTTTTGTTTTTGTTGTTGTTGATTGCATAGCAGGTGACCTAATGGATGTGAAGTTCTGTCACGTTTTGGTTTTGATGTACATTATCCCAGTGATTAGTGAGGTTGGGCATTTTTCCATGTTATTGGTCTTTTGTATATCTTTGGAGAAATGTCTGTTCAACTACTTTGCCTATTTTTTCACTGGGTTGTGTTCTGTGCCCTCCTGCCCTCCCCCACCTTGCTTATTTGTAGGAGTTCTTTTTATCTCCTGGTTATTAACACCTTATCAGATAGATGATTTGCAAGTATTTCTTCCATTCTGTGGGTTGCCTTTTCACTTGTTGATAGTGACCTTTGAGACACAGAAAATATTTTGATTTTGACATAGTTCAAGCTTTTCGTCGTCGTTGTCGTCATCGTTGTTGTCACACAGTATTGTTTAAGTCGACAGTGACTGATTCTGAAATGTCTTGGGAATGTATCAGGAGCCTTCTAGGCTCATACTGAAAAACATTTTCTAGTTTCACTTTCTGTTTTGAAGTTCCAATTTTTCATTGGCCACAAGTATTTCAGTTACTAGTTATATCTCTTGAAGTCATTCATTTTTGAAAAAATATCTACCAAATTTTCTTGTTCTAAAAAAGTCTTATTTGTTTGACAGTCATTTCAAGTAAAAATTGCCTTCTAAGATAGCAGCTAGTTCAGCTGGCAACAATATTCAACTGTTGTTCCTTGAAATGTATATAATATTTTGATACATTTTTCATGTATTATTTGTCCCATTTTGTTACAGAGAATATTGAGAAAATGCATATTCAGAGGTTGAGTATTAATAAAATTAGTATTTTTTGTTTTATTAAACTTGAAATGGTTTTTTTGTTTTACTGTGAATTTTGGGTGGGTGAAGAAGGTGATGACTGACTAGTAGATAAGAGTTTGGAACTGTTGCTTGAATTCTGCTAAGTTTCTTCATTTTCCCTGTTGCTGTTCTTGCACCATCAAGACAAATACTAACGTAGTAAAATATCAACTCTTATTCTTATGAGACATGGCTTTGGCCTCTTACAATACACTTTTGAGAACTGCTGTCCTAGTTTGTAGGATTATGGATGGGAGGAAGAGTACAGATTAACACTTCCCTTATTTTGCTAAAGTAGTCACCTGTGTAAGATGTATCTGCTGCCATTAATGGTTTGTACTTTCAACTTTGGGAAATGGTTGACATTCTTGATTCTTGGATCTCCTGGAATTTAGGGTATTCAGGCAGGTATCATCACAAAATTTTTTCATATTAGTGGTAAAGTTTAAGAGGACAGGGAGAAAAGGTGTTCTTATTAACCTAGTAAGTGAATAGATATTAAAAGCACATAAATTATATATTTTTACTTTACAGATACATGTTGCATAGAACCTATGATATGTACCCTTTAAGAGACAGAAGATTCTAAAAATACTAGTTAAAAGAAAAGAGAAATTTGAAGTTCATTTTGCTGTTTAACATAGATAATAAGACAAGAAACCTTTATTTGTCTATGTAAGCATTATAGCTTGAATAATAAGAGCTTCGGGTCTGGAGTCATTCTGACTTGCCTATTTAAAATGTGAACTTGAGCCAATATCTAATAACCTATTTACGATGGTATGGTAACACCTCCCTGGCTGACTTGTTAGGAGCAATAGAGTCAAAATAACGTTTTAAAGTTGCTAATAATAATGAGACGTAGAACATGATAGGCTTTTAGCTGGAGGTTGTTCATTTTAAGGATTTTTTAATCTTTAGCTGGAGGTTGTTCATTTAAAGATTTTTATCAGAGATTGGGGTTTCATTTGGATCAGGAGTGGGGAGAATTGGTATAACTAGTTGGGAGTTTGTGAGTCAGATTCATAGGCCTGGTATTTGCCACTTAACAAAGATATTCTCACTGCCCCTTACTCAGATCTTAATGTTATTAGCATCAGTGTTATCCTATATTCTGTTTTGTGCTTTGTGTTCAAGAATTGTAAAGCTACATGTTACTGTGTTTTGTTTTGTTTTGTTTGATTTTTTGCTTATAGGATTCAGTGGTCCCAATTTAAAGGCTATTTTATTTTCAAACTGGAGAAAGTGATGGATGATTTCAGAACTTCAGCTCCTGAACCAAGAGGTCCTCCCAACCCAAATGTCGAATATATTCCCTTTGATGAAATGAAGGAAAGAATACTGAAAATTGTCACTGGATTTAATGGGTATGCACTTAATATTATTTTAAAGGTTTAATTTTTAGCAGAACATTATGGATTTTTATTTGTTTTGATCATTGATTATCCATTAAGTAAGTTCTGTGTCTCAGGTGACATTAAGTAGTTAGTGATTTTTAGCTTACAAGTATTAAATAATTACAGTGTACCTATTTATTTATTTAACTGGAACCACGTTTATGGGTGTATAAGTGGCATTTGGACTTTAAAATGGGTTTGACAGTGGAGGCAATCAGGAAATGTTAGTTTTTTCTTTCCATTTTATATGTGATATAAATCTTTGTACTTTGCCTAGAACCTGCATATCATTGAGATGAGTATTATTTTTTTAAATGAAAAATGACAATTTATGAACGTATAAATTACTTAGGACTTTATATTTAAATTTTTTTTTGGAGTTCCTCTTTTACTCCCAAGTAAACAAGTAATCATTTTTAGCCTTTTGTAAACATTGCATTAAAAGATACAGTGTATTAAAATAAAAGGCTATTTTAAAAAATGTTGTTGTGTGTCATATTCTGTGTCATTTTAAGTATTTTTCTTTTTAGGACTTTGTATTTGTAGGGTTTTCTTTATTGAAGGGAAGAAGTATTTTTGATGTTGAATTGTTTAGTATTTAGATTGATGTTAGCGATTTGGATACCAAATTTAATGAATTGTGGATATGTTAACCATGAATTCATATTTGAGATGCGTTTTATTTGAAGAGGTTTCATTTGTAAGTATTAGATAGCATAAACAGTCTCATTCTTTTCAGATATTTAAACACAGGATTTGCAACAAGGTAGTGTAATTCAGTTAATCCTTTGTTACATATCATGTTTCTGTGCTTTTAAGTTTTGAGTTTTGCTTAAAATAACACATTCTTAGACTTTGGCTTTAGGTATGTTGCTAAAGTGCTTTTTGGGGGTAGAATATATGGCTTTATCTTTGAGCTGCCTTTGGGGGTTTGGGATGGGAGGGACACTTATTTTGACTTTGTACCCTGTTGTACTTCTGTACACTCTACCGAAAATTATTTATCTGTACACACATACTGCTTTTGTCAATAATAGTATTTTTTAAAAGCACATACCCAGACAAAGCCACATGCTTTACATTAGAAATATGTTGCATAAGGTTTAGTCTTGAACTAAATTATTCAGTATAAGAATACTACTTTGGGATATTTATAAATAGTACACAGATAGTACTTAGACGTTATAACTCATCTTTTCAATAAGTTATGGCTACCATTTAAAAATTAAGAGTCAAGGTAAAAGAGGTCATCACTTCTCCACCTTTTGGCTAAGATCAAGTGCAAGGTAAAAGAGGTCATAATATGCTACTGCTTTGTGAATGGTAAGCTAATATACTTGTGATTCTGAATTAGTAATACTGTTTTCAGTTCTTTCAAAATTAAGATTGACTAGACAGGTATGTGGACTAAATAAATCTAAATATTTATAATTTCTTAGTCTGTAAAGCAGGTAATTAACATACTTCTGAAAATTAAATGGTCATTAAATGCATACCTAAGACACAATTGCTTTAAAAATATTTTTCATCTTTGAACCATAGTATTTTGAACTTACATTGTTTTTAATTTGATTTTTCAAAATAGTTTATGAATCCTTTTTCCTAGTTAGGTGGGATCGAGGTCTTAATCAGTGATAAGTGATAAGTATTTTTCAGTTTTTAATTAACCTTGTTTGTCTTTGTTATATTGATACATTAAAACATGTTCATTTTTTAAAATTTTATTTTTATGTATGAATATATATAAATTAATTGGTGTGTTAAAAATTTTGCTAAGAGTAGTGGCTCCAAGTAGCATTTTGGTCTTTTTCAGCCAGATTGAGGATTTGTCCTTCTTAGTATACCTTTACCACTCTTTATAATAGGTCACCTTTTAAGTTATAAAAATATTTGTTAAAATTTTTAAAAGATCCTTAGATGTCACAGGAGTAGTACATGAAAGAAAAGAAAGTGGGATCATGTCATATGCTAGTTGTATTTTCCTTTTTGAAGAGCTTTGACATCTATCAGTGCATTTATAGTGGTATCTTCTCTTCATCTGTGTATTTGAAATGACTGCATTATTTTTTATTATACGAACAAGTTTGCTTTATTTCTGTTGGTGGGTGTTTATTTTTGATTATTTTAAGTAGTGCTTGTAGTGAGCATCCTTGTACGTACCTTCTTGTGTTGATGAATGTCACACATTGAATGTATGTGTAGATTGTTGCTTTTAATTTGTAGAAATGGAATTGTTAATGTCACAGTGTACACATACTCAAAATTTCTATTGAACTGTCAAGTTGACCGTGCAAAATGTGTATTATTTCATGTGTGTGTAAATGCAGATACTGTAATTCCTTAATATTGTGTGTGTGTCCAGTGCATGCATGTGCACACAGATTTATGTGTCTTTGAGTGCAGGTGAAATTGAACATTTATCAGGTTCTTATTAGCTCTTACAAATTGTGGTTTCATACCCTTTTTTGTTTTTCTTACTTTGGAGTGATTTTCTTATTGGTAAGTTTATTGTTTTTGCTTTTAATTAGTAAAAGCTCGGTTTTTAAATGCTTCATAGTATTTAGTCCTGAAAAAGATTATTCATTTTCTAAAATTATTTTAGTATATTGTCAACATTTAAATTTCCCCTCTTTGAAGTGGAAATTCTCCATTCACTTGTTGGCTTGATTTCTTGAACTGTAAGATTCTGAAAGACAGGGTTAACCGTCTTTTCCAAACAAGGCCTACAGCAGTGAATGCCTGAACAGCAGGTTTTCAAACAGTACTGAATAAATCAGTGAAAGGAATAAAAACATGTTTCTATATTTGTATTTTATTTGTAGTAGTTCATTCCTGCTGTACACAAAGAGGCACTTCAAGGGGTAGAAAGAAATGTGATTTACATTTTTAGTAGTTTTTTAAAAGATACTTATGTGTCGACTCTAAATTACTGACAGTTTAAGAATAATGAATATAAATTAACTGTGTCTTTGCTTCTCCTTTGTTACTGTTGTTATATCTTTCTAAAATAAGCAGTAAGTTTAAGGTACTGAGTGGTTGACTGAAGTAGTGTGGTTTACGTGTTTATGAGCAGGTCTGGAAAAAGTACATAACCATTTGATACCTAAAGATTTTTTTTGTCACATCATCTTTCTAAGGCAGGTACCGTTGGTTACAACTGAAGAGCACTTTTCATCTTTTGGCATGATAGTCTTTCTGAATATTGAATTTCTTCTCTAAAGTTATTTTAATGTACATGATTGACCAGATTTTTCTTAGTGATAAAAGCTTTCACATTGTTGGTTTTTTTTTTTTTAATTTTTAATTTTTATTAACTTATAATGTGTTATACATTAATGTTTTATATGTGTGTTGCTTACACACAGATTGCGCTTGAAAATTTCTGCACCTGAGAGTGTGCCTCTTCATACTTTTTTAAAAGGTCATGTAAGAGATTTTTGTATCTTAAATCTGAATCATAGATTTAAAGCATAATCCTATTTTGATTTTGTATTGTTTGCTTTACAGTTAGCTTAAGATTATTCAGGGATGAGAGAATAGGTTCTAGCTATTTGTTACTTTGTTCTCTTACTTCCTTTGACCTATTTTATTGCTGCTTCCAGAATTCTCTTCAGTTGTTTAGGAGAAATAGAGCTTTTGTGTCAGTATTTGTTGACCATATTAAATCTTTTAGCTAAATGTGTTTATTTCCATTTTCTTCACTGTCTTTCACTTAGCATAACTAGTTGAGAATTGGAATTATTTAGTAGCCTTCCCTCCTCCAACCTCACCTTGCCTTGTCCTTTGATCATATGGTTTGATTTGATGTTCTAATAAAATGTTTTAAATTGAAAGGTAGGATACAGCAAAAGTCCAGATTTTTTTCTTGACATTTTTGATTTGATGCCAGAACAAGACAGTTCAGACTACTGTAGGCACTATAAGAGATTATTAACTTGAATGAAAGTGTTGACTGTTGCTACATACTTATTTTGGGATGGGGAGTGGTACAGATACTAGTTTATAATTACTTAGCATTATTTAAAGAGGCTACTTCATTTTATTAATTGTTTGTACTTGTCATTTTACATTGATGTTTTCAGTAAATCTCAATTTCTGACATTTGATTTGAGGTAGAAAATATATACATAACGATATTTAAGTATGTTTATATTTGTACACATGTAAAGCCTGAGTACTGATAGAGATATTGTGTAGATACTAAGATAAAGATAATATCAGTGATATTTCCAGTGATATTTCTGACTTTTGTAGGACTTAAGAGTACACAAAACTGAACCTGTTTGTTCAGCCTTAGATAACTGAGATAGATATATAGAGATATTTTATTTTATTTTATTTTCTTAGTGGTAACTGAGATACATTTAAGCTAGTTTTTACCTGAATAGTTCAGGTCAGATTTAAGTGATTTTGTTAACTAAGGCATAGTACAAATGTAGCCATTCATAGAAAATAAGGACATAGTAAAAATGACATCTTTATGCGTAAAACTGAAGTTGAGCTGGCTGTTTTAGTATTTTTCATAACAGGATGTCTGATTTTATGGTTATCTCTTCGCTTTTATACTCAAACGGCCTCTGTGTTATATTTTATATTCCTCTCTTTTTCATGAGGAAAGTTGCTTGCATTGGAAAGGAATAAGGTAATCAGTTATCTGATTTTATCTTAAATTCTGAATTAAGTGCACATTTTTCTTCTCTGAATGTCTTCTTTCCAACTGAATACCTGTATATATTCAGAATGTTTGTATACATTGGTATACATTCAGAATATTTGTACATTTTAATGATGAAACATTAAATAGACTAAGATAAATTTTAGTCAGACTGTAATCTCAGCTTAAAATACAAGATAGGAAATTCTTCCTTGAGGTGTTGGCCTTATTGTCTAAAATTTCTTTCTATTAAAAGTAGCATTGGATTGCTAATTCATGGTTTGATGTCTTTCCCTGATATTCAGCCCCTTTCATGATACTGAATTCTCATTAAGATTTACGCATGTAGGGCGCCTGGGTGGTTCAGTGGGTTGAGCCGCTGCCTTCGGCTCAGGTCATGATCTCAGGGTCCTGGGATCGAGTCCCACATCGGGCTCTCTGCTCAGCAGGAAGCCTGCTTCCCTCTCTCTCTCTCTGCCTGCCTCTCCGTCTACTTGTGATCTCTCTCTGTCAAATAAATAAATAAAGTCTTAAAAAAAAAAAAAAGATTTACGCATGTAAAGGGTTGGGCATACAGAGGGAGAGAGAATCTCAAACAGGCTCCACACCCGGTTCAGAGCTTGATCCCTGAGATCAATCTATGAGATAGATCTCATGACCCTGAAATCTTGACCTGAGCTGAAATCAAGAGTTGCTGCTTAACTCACTGAGCCACCCAGGAGCCCTAATACTTTTTTTTAATTCAGTGAATGGGAACAATTGCAGTCAAATTCAGATACTATAACTAATGTAAAACGTGTTAGTTGCTCTCCTTGGAATTTAAAGGAGTATTTTAAAAGATAGAGATAAACGTTTGGTTTTGTTCCTCTATAGTTGGTCTTTGGGGTGTTTATGCTTTCTGCAGCCTTCATCAATTAATGGGTTAAGATCAGGATGATGATAGGAACTAAGATTTAATGAATACCTTATAAAATATTTCAGGCACTGTTTAAATGGTTTATATACATTATATTTTATTTAGTCTTCATGATAATCAGTAGTGAGAAGTATACGTTCAGAATCCCTGTTTCCTAGATATGGACATGAAACTTTAAGAGAGATAAATTCAACTTGGACAGTTTCTCAGTGGGCTAGTGAGTATGCCTTTTTATCCACACTACCTTATAATTTGTACATCAAAAGTAGACTGGACGTCAGTGTTCTATAGTGTTTCTGGGTGATACCATTTGAAAGGACTTGTCACTTTTGGATCCTTTACTTGATGTGGGGTTTTTTCCCTCCCAAGTTTTAGTGGATTTCGTGGACACCTTTTTTTTTTTTTTTTTTTTTTTTTTAAGTTGAAAAGTTGAAAAGCCTTGCTAGTCCTGTTCCATGTTTCCCCCCACCCAGTTCTTTATGTAATCTTAGTTTTTATCTTAGGATGGCAGGGAAATAAGTAATATATTGCAGAGTAAACAATCTGTTCTATTTGAAATAACCCCAAATGTTTTCTATTAAATTATTTTATAGTATATTGTTCCAATGAATATCCTTCCGATTTCCCCAAATTTAGGGATTCTGAACCAGATTCTGGTTCAGAATTCTGGTTCAGAATCCCTAAATTTGGGGAAATCTGGTTTTTGCTTTTTTCTTCTTGGCACATAAGGTCTTAATTTAGTTAGTGATTTTTATTGGAAAAAGTTTTAATATTTTCAGGAGTTAAAAAACCTGTTTTGTATGCTGTATCTAAGGAGTAATAGCAAACCTTGCACAGATTTTTTGTACCAACCATTCTGGATTTGTTTATCTGGTTTATTCTTATACCTCCTTTTAAAGATCTAACATAGATTAAGTGTTCCCAGGTTCAGACTTACCTCCTTGGCATACAATTTATTCTCTTTTGAGAACACTGTACAAAATTTTATTGACATTTATTGTAGTTATTTACATGCTCTGATTTTAGCTTGTGGTAGGCTTTCATATTACCTAAAAGGTTAAAAATTACAACTGTGTAAAGAGACCGTCAGTGCATTTGGCAAGATTATATTAATGTTTCCAAAGGATACTTTTATTTACAAGTAATACTTGTATTTTAGCCTGCTTATGCAAGGGGGTGGGTATTATATGAGATTTTAGTGCCATCTATTGGACACTTCGTAAAATACCTTCAAAAGCTCTTGAAAGCTCTTGAAAGTGTCTAAGGAGTAAACACGTTTTATCATAGGCTTTTATTGCTGACAGTGATGTGCAAACATAATACCTTTTTCTCCCTAAAAGCAGTATTATTTATCAATACATGCATTGTTAATAATAGGCTACACTTTTACTTGCCTTCCTGAAGAAAATTAGCCAAAACATATAAACATTGTTAAACAGACAACTTAAAGATACTTATGTTTTAAAGTTACTTTTATCTTAAGAGAAGATACTGGTTTTTGGTACTGAAGGAAATTTAGTTGGAGGAAAAGATAGATAATATCTGTTGAAATATTTGTCGGTTAAGTATCGTTTGAATATTCTTAACAGTGGTTGCTATTTTGTTTATTTTTTAATAATGTAGACACTTCTGATTGTATCACTGTGAGTTAATTAATGAGGGGATAACATAGATAGGTGGAGTTGTGTGTTTAAGGTTTGGAAAGTAATGAATTTGAAGAAGGGGCTGAGGTGCTGGTATACCATTAGTACTCAGAAATCCATGGTGGTACTGCATTTCAGATACGTATGTGTACAAATAACTCGCATATTGAACCTAATATAAAGGAGGAGATCCTGCCCTTGAGCTTTCAGGAAAGACATTTTGTAAACTCATGTTGTTTATTATGTATGTAGCTTGGGAAAATGTTTCCCTATATTTTTTAATGCAGTTAACAGTTTCGTGTATTAGCTATAGGTTTTCACTTATGTGGCGTCTTTATAGGAATGAATAAAACAGACCAGTAAACTGTTTCATTATTAGTAACGTTGTTGGTGTGCTTTGTTTCCTTTTTCCATTTCAAAGATTCTTCGTTTTGACTGTGTGTGTACTCCAGTCTGACCATATTTTCAAAAACAAGAAACCGTATTCTTTCTCAGAAACCCAAAGGAATTTTCTTTTTTTTTTTTTTTTAAAGATTTTATTTATTTATTTGACAGAGAGAAATCACAAGTAAGCAGAGAGGCAGGCAGAGAGAGAGGAGGAAGCAGGCTCCCCGCTGAGCAGAAAGCCCGATGCGGGGCTCGAACCCAGGACCTGGGATCATGACCTGAGCCGAAGGCAGCGGCTTAACCCACTGAGCCACCCAGGCGCCCCCCAAAGGAATTTTCTTAAGCAGTCATGGTGAACGTCAGAGTTCTGTAATTTCTAGTTGCTTCTGAGTATTTGTGATATCAGACACACATTTAGTTAGCTCTCAGTCTCTTGTTGACAGAATGATAGTTTCTGATTTTTAGGTTTTGATCCTACTTGAGAAAAGATAGATTCTTGGGCTCTCCTAAGTAAAATGATTGTTTTCATATGAATAACATACACTTTACACCTTTGCAAAATTTGTTATAAACCTTATACTGGCTTTTTATAAGAACATAAGAATAATATTGATGCTAAGGATATGAGGACTAAATATGGTCTGTCCCATTAAAAAATAAACAAGATTTTAAGTATGTTTGGAATAATGGAGGGGATGATAAGGGATTTGAAGTTAGAGACACTGGGTTTGAGTCTTGGCACTATTATGTACTAGCTGCTTTCCTTTGTGGGAGAGTATTATATCAAAATTCCTATACGTAGTAAAGGACTTTGTGAATATTAACTCTTAATTTGAGGTTTTGTAATTATCTTTATAAGGAAAGTAAATAGAGTTGAATGGCATAGATTGAAGTCTGAAGTTTATGTCTGTACTTTTTAGCTGTTTGTCCTAACTAATGCTTTTAGGTTGGCTGTACAGACTGTAATTCTGAGGAATGCTGAAGTGTGTGAGATAAATTTTTAAATATTTATAAAAGATTTTAGTTCCAGCTTACATCAGTTTTGTATTTGATATGATCAAGTGAAAATTTAATTATGGTAAGGCACTTACCAAAATATTGATTGTATTTGTGTGTATTTTACACCTTATGAATCATAGATTGTGTGTAAAAACTATGGAGCAGAACTCTATCATACGTCTTCATTGGAATCATTTGCCTTGTTCTGTCTGATACTACATTGTTTTATTTGGA
Source organism: Lutra lutra (assembly GCF_902655055.1). Lineage (NCBI taxonomy): Eukaryota > Metazoa > Chordata > Mammalia > Carnivora > Mustelidae > Lutra > Lutra lutra. The sequence continues at coordinate 183,012,508 of NC_062278.1, read as the reverse complement.
GACACTGTAAAGAAACCTTTATGTGCAAAGGAATGCTTGAGGGAAAATTCCTGTACTTAATAAACTGTAACTTGATGATTATTCGTGTTGCCTCTCTTGTAAACTTTAATCATATTCAGAATGTCAAAAATATGTTTCTCCATTAATTTTGAAACTTCTAAATTTTGTGTGTTCTTTTTTAAATTGCATTTTAAGGCTAGGGATTTTCTTGTGAAAGAGATAGGTGTGCTTATTATCTTGAGTATTTGTTAAGTCACTCATCTTTTCATCTCCTTATTATAGCAGTTTCTTTTATCGCTTAATACGTGGGTAACTAGATAAATCTTTAAATAGTAAGAGTAATAATGTTTCTGATTCTCTTGGTAATTAATGACCTCAAACTATAAAATTATATTCTTTTGCAGTATCCCTTTTACTATTCAGCGACTATGTGAATTGCTAACAGATCCAAGGAGAAACTATACAGGAACAGACAAATTTCTCAGAGGAGTAGAGAAGGTATTTATCTTAATCATTGGATTATATTAAACTTTATTTCTGAAGAGAGCACTGAGTAAGTTCTGTTTCAGGCACCTTTTCTTCAAATAGATTTCCTGAAACATACCTGAAGTTTTTTTTTCCCAAATTGTTTAGGAATTTTAGGAATTTTTGGGAAATTAGGAAATTTGGGAAAAACTAAGTTTTGGAGCAAGATTTAATAGAAGGGACACAGAGGGAGGACTTGTTGATCAGCGAAGTTTGGGGAATGCTGCTTACTGTCTCTTCAAAATTTCTAGTACACATTAGCATCAAAGGCTCTCCAAAGTTCTGGAATTGATATTTTAACTTTAGCTGTGTTTTGCACACTTGTTACCCATGGAATTCATTTCTTCATTTCTGGACTTCAGAGGTGCACAACTTTGGAAAATCTGATGAAAAATTTAACTTCGATATTGAGAAAGGTGTAGATCAGACTTAAGAATGAAGAAGTGTTGTTTTTTTGTCGGTAAGGGATGTTAGTTGTAAGAGAAGGGCATATTGGATCTAGGAAACAATGTGATGAACAAAGACATCCAGGTGTTTGAGGGAATAATAAGTAGGAAATGGACTTGTTTGAAGTGAACCAATGAGAGAGCCCTGTGAGAACCAAGATTGGACCAGTAGGTTGCTAATTCCCTCTGATTGATCCTAAAACATTGTCCAGTGTTCATTTTATGGTTATAATTCAGATTCAGTTTATTCACCCTTGGAGCAGGAATCTGTTACTTAATGTTTACAACAGATCTTAGGGCCTTACTGGATTAATTTGTTTTGTTGTGTTTCCATGCCCTTGATTTAATGAGATTTCTGAAGGGCAGGAAAGTGAGATGATTCATCAGCACTTACTTTCAGCTTATTGTCTTTTAATAATTAGATTTTGGCAATCTTTGAATGAAGAGGCAATCAAAGTAGTCATACCAGTAGTGGTCCTATTACCAAATCAGGGCTGCAGTGTTTCGTATTTGGGTGACCATGGACCAGTTACATAACCTAAGTCTCAGTTTCTGATCTGTGAAATATGGTTAATAGGACTGCAGAAGTGCTGCTGAAAAGCACTTCCTATGGGTCATACTACACTTTTAATGAATATTGACTATAGGAAAGTCAGTATTACTGGGAAGATTATATTATTAAAAATTCTGAAGCTCTTTTTTTGGATGTATGATACTACTACACAAGCTTTTGATTGTGTACTGCTTTTTAAAGAAATTCATTATACATGGCCTGAATACTTCAGTCTCTAAGTATCTTGGCATGATTTCTATCTAAAATAAGACTGTGGTTCCATTGTATTAAATTTGATACATATCAGGGCCCCAAAGTAGCTCTAGTAGAATTAAAATAATACTGGCAGAAGGAGCAAATGGTTTAGTAGGTTATTAGATTTAGTGTGTTAATTGTTTTAGTTTCTCTTGTTTGATTAAAAGTTTTTACTTTTCATCATCTATTTTCTTGTATCAGTAAAATTGGATAGATGGGGTGCCAAGGTGATTCTGAGAGCTTAAAAAAAAAAGGTTAACCTTTATGTCATAGTGCTTTTCTGCATATTAAAGCATCAATTTTTGTTGTTGCAGAATGTGATGGTTGTTAGCTGTGTTTATCCTTCTTCAGAGTAAGTAAAGAAATTTTTTAAAATTTCTGTATATACTGATTATATCATTTCTAATATTTTCTAATATATAAGTATTTAAATTAGGTCACATTTATTTTATATGGAAATGATGCAGGAAAATATTTATAAATACTTGTGAACCTACCACCCAGTCCCTCAAGTAGAGTATTACCAATGATATCATCTGTATGATTTTCTAGTAAAGAGGTTTGGATTAAAGTGATTGGTGATTTACTGTAATCTTAAGATTCGTGGATTTATGTACTGTCATGGTACTCAGGGCCCTGAGATCCCATCCTAGATACCTTGCCATGGCATGTCTGGGGGATAACTCCTAGGTTTGGAATAGTTCCTTGATGACTTTCCTCCTCACGATGGAAAAGCATTTCCAGTTGTCAAGATTTATATAGCAAATTAATGTGTTGGTTTAAGACGCAGTCCTTGGCACTATTAATGTTTTGTTACAATTGTTTGTCCTGGGAATTAAAGTGGGGTTAGCACTGTCCTAGGCTTCTGCCTACTGGATGCTAATAATGCCCCTTTTTCCCTGAAAAATGTCTTCAGACATTGCCAAAAGTCCACTGGGACTGTGGGGTCCATGAAGGGGAATTGAGAGAATGATGTCTTCTGTTAAGAAACACTGGATTTAGGGCACCTGGGTGGCCCACTTGATTCAGCGACTGCCTTAGGCTCAGGTCATGATCCCGGAGTTGTGGGATCAAGTCCCGCATCAGGCTCCCAGCTTCATGGGGACTCTGCTTCTCCCTCTGACCCTCTCGCATCTCATGTGCACGTGCTTTCTTTCTCTCTTTCAAATAAATAAAGAAAAATTTTTAAAAAGAAAAAAAGGCACTGGATTTATAAAATGTCTGTGATTTTATAGACGATAACGTTGTTTTTAGAACTCTAGCAAGAATATATCTGTGTTAAATGAGATATTAAGGTAATCCCGTAGTTAATGCTATTTCTTAAAGAATTCTGTTCGTTATGTTCTGTGACTGTGAGATTGTACAAAAGATCCTTTAGGCCTGTGGCTCTTATCAAAATTAAAGAACTAAAGGGTCTATAATAATGTTTTTTCCTTTTCTCATAGGAAAAATAATTCTAATAGTTTAAATCGAATGAATGGTGTTATGTTTCCTGGAAATTCACCAAGTTATACTGAACGGTGAGATTATTGATTTTAATATCCAGAGAGATTGTATATTCCTAATTTTGAGAAGCAGGTTCAGTTCTTAAATAAGATTGGGCATTTTATGGAAGCCATAGAATATACTGAACAATTAATTTGGTAACCCTGAAATCTTGAAAGTCAAAGTTAGAGTAAATACTTCTGTGATGTGTTCATATAAGCAAACCTTGGGAGGGTGACTTCTTACCAAAATGAGAAAATGATGTTCTTTATCTTATCCTAGGTCTAATATAAATGGGCCTGGAACACCCAGGCCACTTAATCGACCAAAGGTTTCTTTGTCAGTCCCCATGACAACAAATGGCTTGCCTGAGAGCGCAGACAGCAAAGAGTCAAACTTACAGCAAAATGAGGACAAAAATCACAGGTTTGTATGCGATTTATATTTAAAAACAGAAAATGTTTTCAAAATAGGTTGGCATTTATCCTTTCAGCACTCTTTATCTACTCTATGCTATTGTTTTGAGAGACACAGCAAGGTTTTATTGTGGTCTATGGCTTCTGGACTTTTTCAGCAATAGCACATGATGAAGATAGTCCTAGAGAAGCTTAAAACTGCTAATTTGTAATAGCATCTTAAGAAAGTAAAGTGATTATAATGCTTTCTATTTCTTGTTTTTGAAAGTAACCTGAAAAGAGAAAAGATCTATCAGAGCTGAAGATTTTTAGTTATTTCTCATTGTAGATCATTAAAGGAAAGCTTTTATTTATATCCCAAAGCAGACTAAACAGGTGAGAGGTCTTAATGAGTATGTCCATCTGGAAGACTTGTAGTTCTCTTACGGAAAGGCATTTAAGTTACTGGGAAATTGAGCAGAAATGTCATATAACTTGTTGACTAGTTCTAGTGGGAAATATTTGTGACACAGTTGAGGTTCCCTTGAAATTATTCTCATGTTTCTCTTTGTTCAGATGTTATAATTTAACTTTGACACTGAAATGCAATTTTAAAAAATTATTAGACCTTAAAAATGAGAATGTGGAAGATGAAGAAAACAGTCTTATTAATGACACTTTAAAAAAACATTTACAGTGACTCTGTGACATCTGAATCAGAAGGTTCCTCAGTGAGCCCTATAAAAAATAAACATCCTGATGAAGATGGTGTGGAGGCCGAGGGGCATGAGGTAAAAAGACTCAGGTTTGACAAAGAAAGCGAAGTCAGAGAGACAGCCAGTCAGACATCTTCCAGTGAAATTGCTTCAGTTACGGTAGAAGAAACAGAAGCATCGTCATCATCTCAGGATAAAGACAAGGAAAGTAGTTGTACCAGGCAGCACTGTACAGAAGAGGATGAAGAAGAGGATGAAGAGGAAGAAGAAGGTATTTAGAGACCATCTGTAAAAGGGTGGAGTAAGGAGATCCTCAAATTCTTGTACTTCATTTTGCCTGAAAGAATTTAACATAATGGAGCTCCTTGTAATGCTGTTGTTGGGCTTTTCTCCCACCTGTATGTATTTGCTGCTGAGTTTCAGGGGATATGATTTGAACTGTAGAATATCAGAATTCATGAAACTTAACTGTGGAGGTATTTTGAAAATAAAATTTAACTACAACAACATTTGCTTATTTTTAGAGTCTTTTATGACATCAAGAGAAATGATCCCAGAAAGAAAAAATCAAGAAAAAGAATCTGATGATGCCTTAACTGTGAATGAAGAGACTTCTGAGGAAAATAATCAGATGGAGGAATCTGATCTGACTCAAGCTGAGAAAGATTTACATTCTGAAGGTAGTGCAAATACAGGCCCTGTAAGTAGTGGTTCTGATTGCCATGAGACAGAAGAATTAGTAGGATCCAACTCCAGTAAAACTGGAGAGATTCTCTCAGAGTCATCCATGGAAAATGAGGACGAAACCACAGAAGTCACAGATGAACCAATGGAACAAGACTAACTATTGAGAAACATGTAGATGCAGTATTTTACATACAGTTCTGGTTTTACACTGTATAAAACTTTTATGTAATAAAGTGGACCTTTAGTTTTACAAGAGAAGCAGGTTGTAAAATAAAGTACTTTGTGGGATAAATCCTGAAAGAGTTGTACATGTAAGAACTGTGAATATCAGCTCCTCTGGGTCCTGCGTACCGCTGACTTTTTTTTTTTTTTTTTTCCTTCTCCTGGTCTTGTCAAATCAGTGGTTTGTGTATAGATTTTTTTTGTTTAAAGAATTAAAGTTTTTAAACTGGAAGGTAATAATTATAATTTTGAAAACCTTTTGGAGATTATCACATTTAGTTTATACATATGCAAGAAATCTTTTTGTCTTGTCTCTTTCTGACAACTCTAGCAGTTTTCATATTTTGGTCATAGTTTCAACATTTTAACATGTGAATTATAGGGTTTCATGCTGGCTTCCAGATTTTATTGTTTGACTATGTACAATGGAACTTTAAGTCATATATATATATATATATATATATATATATATATATATATATATAAATTCTAAGGGGGGAAATGTTCTATTTTTCTGTTTCTATAAGAGATGAATACAGTGAATACTTTTTCTATTGGTAATGATTGAGTTCACCTCTTTCAGAAGACAGTTTCAGTTTCTCTTCTGAGTAATTCACATAAAATCTGGCCCTTGTGAAACCCTGGAAATAAGTCTGTTGAAATACCAGGTTAAACACATTCCAAGAGATCTGTTCTAACTAAAATTCTTTTGTATACTTCTGAGGTGCCTGAGAAAAAGACTTCATTATTTATGAGAAAATATGCTTTATCTTGGAAACTGTGTTCAAACATTAGCTTACTATTTTGTAGAATGAATGCTGACATGAGACCATCTCAGAAGAACCCGGCAGGTTCCTTGACCTTTTGCTTGCTTTTCTGAACATTGTGAATATTACACATTTCTTTCTAAATTATTCTAGAGTATGCAAATGTCAATGGTATGAAACCCCACTGTACTGGAAGAATTAATATATTACTATAGTAATGTACTGGAGCTAAATGACTGAAGCTTTAGGGGTGCATAGAAACCACCATAATTTGTATGACATTTTGAAGTGAATTAAATATTTTTGAACATGCTTCTTCGACAGCCAGTGTTATATTTTTCAGATTAACACAAAGCACAATGATTACTCTAAACTCAATATTTTCAAATTCACATATTTAAAAGTCATGCAAGCTGCAACTTCCCTGTCAAAATTACTGGCTGCCAAATTTATACCTGTTTCTTCAGCTGTACCTTTTGATATTTAGAATTTTTAAATTTCTGTAAAGTAGATTTTGTAGAATGTAATGTGTTCACTGCCTTTGTGAAGCGGTATATAATTGTATAATTTCTGTGTGTAAACTGAATGCTTGGGCTTTCAATACAGTATTCATATAAAGCAATAAATATTAATGTTATGAAATATTCGAGTACATTTTTATCAAAATACAAAAGAATCCCTTTTTTAGTTTCAGATACCTGAAGTACACAGATGAACTTATAAAACTGATGCAAACAATTTCTGACACTGTATCATAATCTTCGGGGTGATGTGGGTGGTGACCACAACTTTTGCATTTTGACTACTTAAATTGCTATGACTAAAATTACCAAATGATTTGGCTCCGTTTATGTTTATAGGGTAAATATACTACTGACTGACTTGACTGTCAGGTTCACAGCAGCTTGATGATATATTTAAGAATATGTCTAGTAGTTAAAATAAAAATTGAATATTGATTTACTGTACCCAGGAGGGGAGAAAAAATCACACATTGTAAATTTTAAAAAATTGCTTTGCAAAAATGTTGAAGCCAATTTTAAATGTGACATTCATTTGTAGTGACCTATTGACCTATTATTTTGTTGAGGGATATTTTGCCAATGAGAACAGATTTTAAACATTTTAATTTTAGAAATTTTGAAATTTTCTTTAGGATATTTATGAGATTATTGTCAATAAACGTATTCTTTAAGATCCTGTGACCTTTTGATATTTTTTGTTTTAATTGTGCCATGGACCATTTGTAAACAAATCAATTTACTTTTGTTGGTTTTAAGTTGAAGATTTAGCGTCATGACTTTGAGGTCTGTGGTTTTATTTGTAAACTTGCAATTGCTATTTTTGCAAGGGCAAATGTATTTCTTTATTAAATAAAGTACAATAATGGTGAATGTACCAAAATGCCATCACTTAACTCTATGAGAGATCTGCATTTTAATCTATAGTTTAATAGTTTTAATATTTATTAGATATTCATATGTTGATCATAGATCAAACTTGTTGCTGTTCATACAGGTAATTGTAGAATGCTCACGGAATATCTCCTTTAGGATAGGTGGAATACTGTAGTTAAACTGGGAAACCTTGTTCAGCTGGTTTAAGATACTGATGCCCATTTGGAAGTAGATTTCCGCAAGTATGCATAGGTGCACTTACACAGACTTTGCTTAAATGAAAATGTCAGTTGTAATAGTAACTGATTCGGATGTGAATTTTTTAAAGGCTGATTTTAGGCATATTTTCTTACATCAGCAAAGTCATATTAAAGATCTAAGTGAAGAAGCAAGACCTCAGTGATTAAAAATGTTATTTTTCCCTTTTTTGGCCTTGAGCAGATTGTTTACCTATTAGATTCTAGACTCTGAACCCAACATGTAAAAAGAACTTGAAATGCTGATGAGGATAGAGAATAATATGTAATATGTTTTTAGCACTTTCCCCTTTTAAAAAAGTAAAAATATCCTAGTACATTTTAAAAATTACATCTTTTCAGTTCTGAAAATGTAGCAGAACAGAAATAAGTGGTGGAAAATGTCATATTTTAAATGTTGATTATTAAATAAATTTAATCCAGTTAGGATTTATTGTAACTACACCTTTCAACAATGTGGACAGAGCAGTGGAATTCCCCGTCAGAGAGCTATAACCCTTTGGCTTGGAAAGGCGTTCCAGAAATCCTGCGCCAGAAGGTATAGCCTGTTAAAGCATAGAGGTTCAGAGTACTTTGTTTTGCTGGTGTAGATAGGCATGTATTTATGCATTTTTGCATTTGTAAAATCAGTAAATTTTTCAAATAATGTAAATGTAATATACTAGTTTACTTATAAAGGTACTGGGCAGAATCTATAGCTGCTACAATGTTTATGAGAAATGTAACATGATAAGGATGAAAATGCAACTTGTAGAACCAAAGGAAATAAAAATTTTGGATAGTGTTTCAAGTTGTCTTCTGAACAGGAGTTTCTGAATTACATTGGTTTTGATCAAATGAAGCTCAGTTCTCTTGAGATTTGTGCTAATCATAAAATGGATGAATGCAAAAACACCTTGTAATTTTATGTGGAATTATTATAATTAGGTTTATTGGATTATTGGCCTAATAAGAATGCTAGTATGTATTGGTTAGGATACATCTAATATTTCACATTTAAAAAATCAGTACACTTCAGAATTTTCTTTTATTTCAATTTGGAGCCTAGATTACTTTGCCAAATGTATTATTTTCATAATGCAATAAAATATAAATTAGAAAAATATATGTGTGGAATTACTTTATTTTCTTTAATAGTTCACACCTCTGTCCCAGCTCCTGCTCCCCAGTCACTTTAGATGGTTTAGGATCCGTAAGCATTTCCTGGTCTGTAAGGGAAAAAGCTTAATGCAGGAACTTATTGTACCTCTGTTTCTTAAGTCAAGGATTTCTGCGTGGAGGGTGCAGCTGACGTGAATGGACAACTCAAACCTGTATCTGACAGAAGTCCTGATTCACCTTATAAAAAAGTTCTAAAGTCTTTTGGCATAATTTGGCACTAATTTGCATGCATGGGTGCACAATATCTGTACTGGAATCATTTTAGAAAGGTTTCTTTCAGACCATTACATGATTAGAAGTGTAGAATTGCCCTAAATGGAGAGAATGGATTCCGTTTTCTAAAAACCCTGGGTTCTTGTTTCTTTTATGTATTGCATAGTAGATGATAGTAAACAGTAACACCTGGGGCTTTGGATTCAGAAGCTAGTACCAATTAACCTGTGCCTGAATTTAAATATTTTTGAATTTCAGCTTCATATTTGATCTCTAACTTACCCATAGTCAACTTTAGTAAACAGAATTGGTAGTACAGAGTTTTGGGGTAACTTGATAGACTGATTGTTGCACTAAACAGGATGACAATGGACCATCTCTGGCTACTTGCCATTCTAGAATACTATTTCCTGTTGTATTCTAATGGTTTTGGAGTAACGGACTTTTTTTTTTTTTCCTCCAAAATTCAGCAAGTAGAGTTTGTGGCTTAGGTTTATACTAACAGGCTTCCCCCCCCCCCCCCCAAAGGCAATGGGTTTTTTAACTAAAGATAATGACAAATGTCAACAACTCCATTTCCTAGTCTGCACATTCCACTGTTTCACTAATTTTTATACTGGCACAAGCTAACCTGTGCTTGGCAAATGGTTAACAGCTGAAATCAGATGAGCTTTGTGGATACTGTTTGCACAATCCATTTTGGAATTCCTAAATTCACTAACCCTATAGTTACTTTCTACCCAATTGGAGGGTTCTGAGTTATCTGAAGCATTTCTTTGCTGTAGGGTTTATGGAGTTGAGAGCCATACACACAGTTGGATGCCCTTGACACTGTCCCAGTAACAGAAGAGGTAAGGTCAATAAAACCAGCGTCCCCAGGCTTATAGAAAGGCACAGCACATTGTCACTTGATGGTGGACAGGTGTTTCTCCAAGTTGGACATACAGGCAAACCAGTCATGTCGTCTTTAATGTGTTATGGTGGGACTTGATACTTGCTTACAGTTGAGTAGGTTTGCCAGTGTTAATGCATATATTTCCTGAGAATTTGAGGGTTAAGTATGTGGTAGGTATTGGACTATCTTAATTTTGGATATATTTTTTTAAAGATTGATTTATTTGACAGAGATTACAAGTAGGCAGAGAGAGAGAGGAGGAAGCAAGCTCCCTGCTAAGCAGAGAGCCCGATGTGGGGCTTGATCCCAGGACCCTGGGATCATGACCTGAGCCGAAGGCAGAGGCTTTAATCCACTGAGCCACCCAGGCCCCCCTGGATATTTTTCTTTACATTTCTTGTAATTTAGCATGGAAAGGTAAGCTTAGTTGATGACTAGCAATTGCCATGTGCATTTAGGAATGCCCACAGTCTTTCACTTTTCAACTTAGATGGGTTCCTAAAATTAAGTTGGGCAACTTGTGTAAGTTGTGTATTTGGGGGCTAAAAGAATAAACCCATCCATTTCCTACATTTGAGGAATTTAGTCACCTTTGGAGAACAATAAGCAGTCCAAGTTTTGAACTGAGGGTGGTCTGTGACTTGAGGAGGTGCACTGGTGAGAGACAGTTTAGTGCCATTGCGGCTGTCTGGGAAGGCCTCTCAGATTTGGGCTTGAAAGATAACAGGGAGGTAGTAGGGTGTAATGGGCAGAATAGAAGGGCATAGGAGTTGCAGTGATAGGGGTTAAGTCTGGTTTGCCTTCCCCAGCTTGGGCACCTTGGGCAAGTTGCCGTATTTCTTTGAGCTTTAGTATTCTCATTTTTGAAGTGGGGAAATAATAGTATCTATCTGGCAGGACTCTGGGCATTCAGTGTAATTATGGGAATAAAGCTAGATCTAGTTTAGGGTCTTTTTTTTTTTTTTTCAATGTTGTATTTGAGAGAGAGCATGAGTTGGGGAAGGGGCAGAGGGGGAGAGAGAATTCTCAAGCAGACTCCCTACTGAGTGCAGAGCCTGATGCGGGTCTCAATCCCAGAACCCTGAGCCAAAATCGAGAGATTTTAACCAACTGACCCACCCAGGCATCCCTAGGATCTGACATTTCTTTTAAGGAGAAACATGGAGAAGAAAATATGTATTTTTCCCAGGGAAGCCTTTTTATCAGAATCAAAGTTGAGGTTTCAATCCTGGCTAATAACAGTATAATAATAGCAAGCACTAATTGAGCACACACTTTATGCCCTTCCTTGTCCTTAGCACATGCCCTCTCTTTTAACCTTCCCATCAACCCTGTGGGATATGTAATATCCCTGTTTTACAGACATTTGTGGTAAAGGAAGACAAAGAGACCCTTTGAAAGGGGAGGGTCAGAATGAGAATCGGGCTCTTGACTCCCAAACCTGACATTTTTTTACCCTCCTTATGCTCAGATCCTGTCTAGTCTTGGAAGGGCTGTCAAGTTAGAGTGAGACCAGCAGAGAGGAAACCAGTCTAGGTATACGAAGGTTCTTGGAGCCACTCGGGACTGCAAGTTCAGGTACCTCAAAGGGCTTGACCAGTCACAAACCCAAGCATTTGTTTTCACAACACATTTACTTCACTGTCCAGCTTCACCTTATTTTTTCTATTATCCATGGTTTTCCAAAAAGACATTCCCAGTACATGATTGATTTTTAAAATTTATCTTAAAAATTAGTAATACACACCTGGCAAAAATTCAATAGAATAGTATACACTGGGTTGTTTATATCCTACTACTCTTATTTCTGTATCTTCCCCCTCAACCCTGAGAGAAATGCTCTCCCTAGCAGGGCATAGTGCTTGAGAGCAAAGATCCTGGAGCCAGATTGCCTGGATTTGAATCCCAGCTCTACCGTTGGTTGGCTGTGTGATCTCCAGCGTATCTCTAAAATGAGGATGATGTCCCAACCTTCAGACTTGACCACTGGAAGAGAGCCTGACTTGCTAGTAGTCCCCCCTGACTTCCTTTCCATAGCGAATGTGTATGTTACAGTGAGAGACATCTTACCTTTCCTGCCCTATTTATTTTTGTAGTATGTCTGCATCAGTACCTACAGTCACCCGGGTCTTTTTAACAGCAGCATTGCATTTCAGTGTACAGATGAACCATACTTGATTTAACCAGCTTCGCTTTGAGAGACCACACAAAGTTTTGATTTGTGGCCACTGTTCACTCAGTTCGAGCTGTTGGACATGGGGACATATGAAACCAGCCTCTCTCCCCTTCCTTCCACCGTGGGAAGAAACAACAAACAAACAATTGAACTTTATTCCTTAAAAAATTAGTAATGTGGGAAAAAGATACTCTTGCCCCTGGGATGTGGTGGAGGAGAGGATGGGGAATTTTCTGTTAGGCAAATGACATACTGTATTTGCAGTCATCTAAAATAGTAAGAGACACTGTTACTTCGTGTGAGGTAGGAAAATAAGCTGCCCATTGAAATCTGACACACGCTTAGTGATATTCCCGCACTGCACACGGGGCAGTCACAACAGTCTCTCCTGGCTTGCTATTTTCATCTTTTCTGATGTGTCTTGTAATTTCTCGATCATTTGCACTGCTTGGTTTCTGCTGGGTAGCTTGCAATAAAGCAAAACAGCTTGACCTCTTTGTGGATGTTTTCATTTCTTAGGCTTTTAGTTGTTGCTTGGCAAGAAAGTATGGAATTTGTCATTCCCACAATGACAAGTACTTGCTTTACTAATTGTTCTAATTTACTAATTATTTGCTGTTTTATTGTTGTGACTTTCCTGACATAACTTTTTTTTTTTAACGGACATGGTAACTTTTTGTCTCAATGCAGAATCACAGTATAAAGTCTTGTAAAGACATTTCCAGTGACAATTTCAACCCATATTGTACAGCAATGCACATAGCTCGATTGGAGTGACAACACCAGGAACAGCGATGACCACTTTGCATATGCTTTCTCAATGGCCACTGCCACAACCACCACTGGCCCACGGCTCTTGAGTTCCAAGTAGACAAGAGCTTGCTGGAATCAGCCATCTCAGAAACAGCCATCAGTCAGCCCAGACAGTGATCTGCTCCTTGGTTCATCCATTCGTGTTCATTAAGGGATTGCTTATGAGCCTGGGTCTGGGGGCACAGTAATTAAGATGAAGAAACAAGGTAAGTAGAAATATGTGTCAGACCAATATTATTAGCCATATCATATGAACTTTACCCTGTGTGATTCCAGAAAAATGATCTGTTGGTACTTTAATGTGATTATAATACATTTTAAAATTAACTGGAATGATGGGCATCTTTATGATGTTGGATCTTTCTAATTAAGAACATAGTGTAAGGGTACCCTTGGGTGGCTCACATGGTTAGGTGTCTGCCTTTGGCTCAGGTCATAAATTCCCAGGGTCCTGGAATTGAGTTCTGCATCAGGCTCCTTGCTCAGTGGAGAGCCGGCTCTCCCTCTGCCACTCTCCCTGCTTGTGCTTGTGCTCTCTCTCTCTCTCTTTGACAAATAAATAAAATCTTAAAACAAAACAAAACAAAAACATGGTGTAGGAGTGCCTGGGTGGCTCATTCTATTAAGCATCTGCCTTTGGCTAGAGTCATGATCCCAGGGTCCTGGGATCAAGCCCCACAGCAGGCTTGCTGCTTAGCAGGGAACCTGCTCCTCCCTCTTCCTCTGCTGCTCCCCCTGCTTGTGTTCTCTTACTCTCTCTCTCTGTCAAATAAATAATTGAAATCTTAAAAAAAAAAGAAAAGAACATGGTATAGAGCTGGTAAATGAATTCAGTAAAGTCACAGGATACAAAATCAGTGTACAGAAGTCTGTTGCAATCCTCTACAATAATAAACAATAAAAATGAAATTAAGAAAATAATCCCATTACAATTGCCCTACAGACAATGAAATATCTAGGAATAAACTTGATCAATGAGGTGAAAGACCTATATTCTGAAAACTCTAAAACACTGATGAAAGAAATTCAAGATGGTGCAAAGAAATGGAAAGACATTCCATGCTCATGGTTTGGAAGAATGAATATTGTTAAAATGTCTGTACTACCCAAAGCAATCTACACACTTAATGCAATCCCTATTAAAATACCAACAGCATTTTTCACAGAAATAGAACAGACAATTCTAAAATTTGTATGGAACTGCAAAAGACCTTGAATAGCCAAAGCAACCTTGAAAAACAAAAAACTGGAGGCATCACAATATCAGATTTCAAGTTATATTACAAAGAGGTAGTAATTAAAACAGCATGGTACTGGCATAAAAACAGATAGATCAGTGGGCTAGAACAGAAAACCCAGAAATAAACCCACAGTTACATGGTCAAAAATCTTCAACAAAGGAGAATGAATCTCCAGTGGGAAAAGACAGTCTCTTCAACAAATCATATTGGGAAAATTATCCCTATGTGAAAGAAGCAAACTGAGCCACCTTCTTTTACCGTATACAAAAATAAACTCAAAATGGACTAAAGACCTAAATGTATGGCCTGAATCCATAAAAACCCTTGAAAAGAACATAGTAATTTCTCTGACATGAACCGTAGCCTTTTTTTTTTTTCTAGATATTTTTCTAGATATGCCTCCTGAAGCAAGAAAAACAAAAGCAAAAATAAACTATTGGGACTCCATCAAAACTAAAAGCTTCCACACAGAGAAGGAAATAATCAACAAAACTAAAAGACGACCTACAGAATGGGAGAAGATATTTGCAAATGATATCCAATAAAGGGCTAATAGTCAAAATATATAATGAACGGATAACTCAATATCTCAAAACCAAATAATCCAATTAAAAATGGGCAGAAGATACGAATGCACATTTATCCAAAGGAGACATCCAGATGGCCAACAGACACATGAAAAGATGCTCAACATCATTATCAGGGAGATGCAAATCAAAACTACAACAAGAGATCACCTCACACCTGTCAGGATGGCTAAAATCAACAACACAAGAAACAAATGTTGGAAAGGATGTGGAGAAAAATGAGCCCTCTTCGTTGTTGGTAGGAATGCACATTGGTGCAGCTAAGGTGAAACAGTATGGAGGTTCCTCAAAAAATTAAAAGTAGATTTGCCCTATGATCCAGATAGTGGACTAGTGTATATTTACTCCCAAAAGACAAAAACAGTAGCCCCGAGGGATATAGTCCCCCCTATGTTTCTGACGGCACTGTAATAGCCAAACTATGGGACAGCCCAAATGTCCATCAATAGACGTATGGATAAGAAGATGTGGCTTATAGGTATCTACAATGGAATATTACTCAGCCATAAAAAAGAATGGAATCTTGCCAATTGCAAGGACATGGATGGAGCTAGACATATGATACTAAGCAAAATAAGTCAGTTAGAGAAAGACAGATACCATATGATTTAAACATATGTAGCATTTAAGAAACAAATGAGAAAAAAAAAGAGAGAGAGAGAGAGAAACAAACAAGAAATAGACTCTTAACTATAGATAACAAACTGATGGTTACCAGAGGGAAGGTGGGTGGGGGGATGGGAGAAATAGGTGGTGGGGATAAAAGAGTACACTTATCATGATGAAAAAGAAAATAAAATGACAGGAAAAAAAAGAACATGGTATATCTTTTGGTGTAAGTTTGCTTTTACAACTTGGAAAAATTTTTAATTCCTTCATGTAGGTTTGTGTGTTTTTCTTGTTAAGTTTGCTCCTGAGTGCATTATCTATCTTTTCTAACTCAAGTTTGGGCCAGCCACAGGCCCACTGTCCGTTTCTGTGTGGCCTATGAGGTAAAAATAGTTTTTACATTTTTAATGGTTGAAAAATTTTTAAAAATGTAATATTTTGTAAAACATGAAAAATTATTTGAAATGCAGGTTTTAGTGTCTGTAATAAGGTTTCATTGGAATGCAGCCACATCCATTCATTTTATGTATTGTCTACAGCTCCTTTCTCACCGTGAAGGCAGAGGGGGGTGGTTGCAACCAAGACCATCTGGCCCACAAAGCCTGGAGTATTTATGATTTGGCCCATTGCAGAAAGTCTGCCCCTTCTGTCTTAAGGGTCATTGTTTTATTTATTTATTTATTTTTTTTTTAAATTTTTATTTTTTATTTATTTATTTGACAGAGAGAGAGAGAGAGAGGCGGAAGCAGGCTCCCTGCTTAGCAGAGACACTGAGATCATGACCTTAGCCAAAGGCAGAGGCTTTAACCCACTGAGCCACCCAGGCACCCCAATTGTTTTAGTTTTTTTTTTTTAAAGATTTATTTATTTTAGAGAGAGTGAGTAAGGGTGGGGGAGGGCAGAGGGAGAGAAAGAGAGAGAGTCCCAAGCAGACTCTGCACTGAGCTGAGCCCGACTTGGGGCTTGACCTCATGACCCCAAGATCATGACCTGAGTCAAAATCAAGAGTCAGATGCTTAACCACTAGGCGCCCCCTAGTGGTCATTGTCTTAATGCATACTTAAATCCTCTGAGCCTGTAACCCCTCTGACTAGCCTGGTCCTACATTTAAGCCAATTCACAACTTCACCGAGGTTGAGGGAAAATTAGCAGGAAGACTGCCCTTAAGGGCTGCTACCAATAACTGGAACAGCTAGAATTGATCCAGTGGGGGAAATAACCTATAATACCATTGACAAAAGATTTAAAATCTGTTTCCACTTCCAGAAGATGTGTGCTTTTTTCTGTTAAATAGGTTTATTTCTTTTGAAAGGCAGGGAATTTTCTTTGGGGAAAGACAGGAAAGAGACTATCCAGCCAGGTGACATCCTTTTCAGAAGAGAGATGACCACCATCCCCTAGGAGCCACCACTCCGCCATGTTTTTCGTTGTCAGCTGTGGCCCTTGGAGGTAGAACAAGCAGCCAGATGCTTCATGTCAGGGGTGCCCTAGCAGTGAGGACCGGCTGTCAACATCTTTTATGAAATGCTGGTGGAGGTGAGAGCTCGTGGTGTGTTTGTGTCTATCTGGTAATACACTGAAAACTCTTGGTTGGGCCCCTGGGCAGAAGATTGATCAATATCCCAAAGCTGTGATCGTTTACTTCTGTCTTCCATGCCTGTACCATAAAGCCTGGAACGGTGACTACTGGCCCCCAGCCACCAAGGAGCAGCTGTGTTGCACAGCTCAGGCCAGTAAGATGGAGGCAGAAGTCCACAGGTAGTGTTACCTTGCTAGGAAAAAGTGCTTCGTTCTTCACCTCTGTACCCTTTGTCCTTTTCCTTTCCCCCCCCTTCTCTTCCTTCCCTGACCTCTTGTTCTATAGTAACTGAGACCCAAGTCTTGAAGCCACCTTATTCCTAGGAGGAGACTAGCATGAGAGTGAAAACCAACATGGGAGGCTTGGCAGAGCAGAAATCAGAAAGGTGTTAATTAATGAAATCTGCAAGTTAGGACACCACACCTTGATATGTCAGTGACTGAAACTGACTAGGAGTGTCTATAAACCTTGGTCACAAAATCTCATAGTTGCTAGAAATGTGAAATGAAAGTTCTCTGATGGGATCTTTCAGTGAATTTTTGAGTAACTGTTGTTGAAAAATCCCTTCTTCTTTAGAGAGAGAGAGAGAGAGAGACTCCTTCAGAGCAGGGGGTGGCTTTTTGCAAACTCTTCTTCACCTTCCACCCCTCCACAACATCTAAAAATAGACCCTTAAATACATCTTGATCCACTGTGGCAGAAATGTCTGAAGTGAATGCAAATTATCAAGGGGTTATCATTTTCACGAATTTATTTGAGTTAAAAACTACTGAAATCTTTCTTGGCATTTCCTGGCCCTTGAGGAATTTCAAAAGGGACCCAATAATTAATAGCAACGTAGAGACATTTCTTTTTAAACTGACACCCAGAAGTGCCATTGTTCAAGTCACGCCACCTGTCCAGCCCGGGCACACGAAACAAATGGTCATTAGTGTCGCCATCTTGGCGTCGTGGCATCTGGTATGCATCAAGCGATTTAGATGTACTTTTCCTGATCCTCACAACCTGGATGTAGGTTTTTCTCGCTCTTAAAGAGATTTAAAAAAGATAGTTTCTCAGGTAAATTAATATCTCTAATGACACACAGTGCATTAAGTTTTTGAAAGGGGTTCCTGGTGTCAGAGCCTTAGTTTTCCCCTATCTCAACACTAGGTAAAGGCAACTCTTAACATTACCTGCATGCTTCAAACCTTTTCCTATTCCTCCCTGCCCACCCCCACCTCTTCCAAACCTCTCAACCATCCCATTCACAGGATTACCCAAAGTCAAAAGTTTCCTCTGGGGTTGCCACTCTCTAAGACAGTGACGGAGTCTGAATGACCCCCTTTATGGTATGAATTCTTAAGTGTTCTTCATTGTTTTCAACCACTCTGTCTTTTCTGGAGATTCTGTTACAGAGGAAGTCGGTGAAGTCTCTGTTTATCCTTATAGTTGTTGATCTCTATAGTCCCCACACTGGTAAGAAGAACTTCGAAGCATATGTGAGTAAATACAATATGTTCTATTAACTAGAAGTTCTGCAGCTTGTTATTGTTACTGTTACCAACGTTGTACCAGTATTTGGTTTTCCAAGCCTGCTCCCGAAGGGCAACGGGCAGTGGGTGTGTTACCAGTGGGGGATGAAGATCTTGAGGAAAAAGATTAAGTCTATCCAAGCGTTTACCACCTTCTCCCTCCTCAGGGTCTGCATTCCTGTCGCCTTGTTCCATGGAGCAGAAGTGTGGCCTCATGGTGCCCTCTTGTGGTCATGTGTTTGGTTGCAAGATGGTGGGGGAGTTCTTTGCAAATATGAATAAAGAAAAAGAGAAGGAAAAAAGGTCCTGCATATGTTTTTAGTCAGCAACAAGTTTTGAGATGTGACAGTCCTGTCAAAACAAAACAATTCAACAAACTTCAAAGGAAGCACAACAGAAGATATGTAGACACATTTTGGAGCCTCGTGACACAGCCCCGCTGGAAAATGTGCCAAAACCATTTGAAGGACAAACAAGAAGATCTGAAAGGGAAGTAGGGTCCCTAACACTCAGGTGTGTGGTAGTTCGGACAGAGACCTGGGAGCCAACCAGCTGAGATGCGGAGGGAGAGCAGTAATGCCAAGGCCGAACAGACCTTCACTTTTCCCGTTTTCTTCTGTGGGAAGCTGAATTTGCTGCCCATTTTTAAAGAAAGTGCAAAGTTCTTTTTCTGTGTATTACAGGCAGTTCCCAAATAAAAATTATGCTCTTAAAAAAAAAAAAAAAAAAAGAATGTGGGAAGTTCTGTACCCAGCGCAGGAGTCTGCTTGTCCCTTTCCCTCTACCCTCCCCCACTCTCTCTCTTTTTTTAAAAAAGATTTTAAAAAATTTATTTATTTGACAAACAGAGATCACAAGCAGGCAGAGAGGCCGAGAGAGAGAGGGAAGCAGGCTCCCTGCTGAGCAGAGAGTCCAATGCGGGGCTCCATCCTAGGACCCTGAGACCATGACTTGAGCTGAAGGCAGAGGCTTTAACCCACTGAGCCCCCCAGGCGCCCCTTGCTGCATTCTCTCTTAAACAAACAAACAAACAAACAAAATCTTAAGCATGCCACAGGTTCTGCAGTTCCTTCACATACTGTCCATCCAGGCATGAACAAAACAGTGTCCCTGACTCCACGGGGCTGACATTTTAGCGGGAGGCAAAGGAAGAACATAAATAGACAAGGAAACAAGAAAACTTTAAGAAGTGAGTGTCCCCCGGAGAAAAGAAAAACAGGAGGATGAGATGGAGACAGACATGGAGGAGAAATGGGAAGAGGCAAAGGGAGAGAGCCCTGGAGGGAAGAAGTGGTTACATTCTGGATACATCGTGGAGGTGAACCTGATATGTTGACAGATTGGGTGTGGGCCGTGATGGAGAAAGGAGCCAGGGTGACGTCATGGGTCTGGAGATGGGGGGCCTGCAGAGGGGG
The DNA here is from genome assembly GCF_902655055.1 of Lutra lutra. Classification (NCBI taxonomy): domain Eukaryota; kingdom Metazoa; phylum Chordata; class Mammalia; order Carnivora; family Mustelidae; genus Lutra; species Lutra lutra. The sequence goes on along the minus strand of NC_062278.1, from coordinate 182,992,600 downwards.
ACACCTTATGGTGGTCAGGTCTTGCAGACGATGAGCTGGCAGCGCCCCCCACCCTGATACCTGATCAGTGGGCGCCTAGACATGGGCTACCCAGGGCTGACGGGGGAGGAGGAAGCTTCCCGCTCACTCGATGGACCTGCTGACTTGCCACACGTGTGCACTGGGCGGGTGTGTGCTCTGGGTGTGAGGAGCCAAGGGGGCAGCGTCCCAGAGGAGACGGGAACTCTCAGGGGCCACTGGGCTCTGAAGGCAGCCCAGTCAAGAGGGAGGAGGGGGCCTGCCACCCAGCTTGGATGGAGGGCCTTGAACCCGGGCACCTCTTGGTCAGTCCCCATAAGAGAGCAGGGGGCCCAGGGAAACCCTGGAAACGACTGGGTTTTAAACCCAAGGAGAGGTAGAAAGCCCTAGGAATCATGGAGAAAATCTGCCTGTGATGAGGTTAAGCTGTTTTCTCCTAAGCGCGAAGGAGTCGTAGGATCAGGTTATGATTTCCATTCAGAAAGTTAAAAAAGAAAAAGAATTGACACACTGGGTCATAAACCTGTGCCATTCTTAAGCTTTCCGACTCTGCCTAGCTCTGAGAGGGGAGTCCTCCTCCTGCTTCACCAGAGTCCTGGCCCTGCTGGGAATCCTGAGGGACGGGGCATGTGTTCATCCACCGACAGCTGACAGCCATGCAGAGCTGCTCCCAGGGGCCTTTGGCCTGCCTGCAGGTGGCCGAGCACTCAGGGGGATTCAGGAGCTGGCGGAGGAGGCTGGGGGTGCCCTGAAGTGGTGGGGCTGGTCGGGGGGGGGCATGGTGACATATCCCACAGCTGTGCTTCCCAGCCGCTGCTCCAGTGCAACCTTGTCCCCAGGAGCTCCCTTGGGTGATGGCAACTTCAGTCAACGTCCTTTGGGGGTGCAACCTTGCATCTTCCTTCCTGGAGCTCGTCACTTAGTCCCTCTGAGCCCAGGACCTCCCTCCTACAGCTCAGCCCATGTTTGATGGTGGCATTCACTCCCCACTGCACCCCAGTCTTCTCTTCTGGGGGTCAGTTGCTGCAGTTTCTTAAATGCTCCTCACATTCTGCCCAAAGGCAGGAGAGCTCTTAGCATTTCTTTGCTTTTTGTTTTTGCTAGTACAGAGAGACCTTCAATGACTAATCATGCATGTGTTCCATTTCACAAGTAGGCAACTATATTTGTTAGATGAAATCCTAGAGGTAGGAATTCTGGCTCCAAATATATGTGCTGTTTGCTTTTGAAATAACCTAAACTATTTCCTTTTCTTCCTCCAACCCTCCCTCTCCCCGCACCTTTGTCTCTCTGTCTCTCCCTCTCTCTCTTGCCTCTCCCCTTTCCTCTCTTTTCCTCCCTTCCTCCTTCCTGGAAGTGGGAGCTGGGATCTTGTGCTGGAACATTTGGGGAAGGTGCGTAAGGAGTATGGGGAATATTTAAGATTTGGGTTCTTTGTCAAATCGGGATCGAAACTGTGGCCGATTTCTGTCCGCTCTTGGAGAAGACAAGGTGAGGATACTGAATTCTAACTTGAAGATCCTGTAGGATCCTGAAATCTATTTTTCCAAAAGTTTCTACCAGGAAACATTTTTCGCCCACGTTCTTTCTCCTGATGGCCAAACACGCATTCATACCACCCGGCGTGGGCACTCCCTCTCTGAGTGACACATCCTAGGATATCATCATAAAACAAAAATAGCATATCTACATCCTCAGAGAAATAAAAATAGAACTACCTCATGACCCAGCAATTCAACCTCTGGGTACTGATCCAAAGGGAAGGAAAAGAAGAACTCGTGTTGGATTTCCCTGCCTGGCAAAAAAAGACACCTTCACAGAGGCAAAGCCTTGCTCTGGAATGTGAGACTCTGCTGTGACAGAAAACAGCCCTTTAAAAAAAAGCTCAGTGGAAAGCACCCCATGGGATGAGAACAAGTCCCTTCAGGGCACGGAGCTTTGAGTCTGAAGAAAACCTAGACAGAAGCCAGCTTCCTGCCCCAGCTTGGCAGCAGGGATCCTTGGAAGCTCCCTGGCTTGCTGGCTCTGGAGAGGGAGCAGGTAGCGTGGGAGGCGGGACCCTGCGGGGAAGCAAGTCTCCGCTTCCGCCTGTTTCTAGCTGGCGTGCCAGCTCTCGCTCTGCTCTCCTCAAAGGGCTCCATGCCTGCGGGGGGTGGGGGGTTGGGGGGGTTGCTGTGTAGCTAACGAAGGCGCCTCTGTGCAGACCCTCTGCATCTTCTCTTGGAAGCCCCCGTCACCGCTCACTGACTACCTCCTGGTTCCCCCTGGGTGCCCCCCTCCCCAGGGGAGCCGGCAGCCCAATCAGGTGTCCTCTCCAAGTCTCTTTTTCCCAGTCTGCAAAATGGGCACGATGGTAATTTTGCTTTTTGTCCTCATTGGAAAGATGAAATGTGTGTTACTGGGACAGTTCAGCCCGCCCTAAGATCCAGTGGCCTTTGGGATTCCAACCTGGCAGTTGGTTGTTGCTGTTCATTTATTTCAACAGCTCAGCCTGATAAATGCGCTGTGTCAGAGGACAAGCAGACAAAACACACTTCTAGAGAATCCTAGGGAGGCTGTTGGGTGTGTGGCCCCGTCCCTGAGACTCAGCTCCAACCCTGTTACTAACCTGAGTGCAGGTCCCAACTCCCCCTGGGTCTCGGTTTCCCAGCTGTATGCTGTGGGGTTCGATAGAGCAAAGGTTTTTACCCAGGTTTTTACTCATACACGTATGAGACCCAATTAAAGAGCTCTGAATATATGTGCCCAGTCCCCAGCTCGGGGTTCGGAGGCTCTGCTCGGGCAGTCTGGGAGTCTGAGTTATAAATGAGGGGTCCCAGGCATTCTGATGGCCCAAAAAGCCAGAGCACTACTAGACCAGGGTCTCTGGGGTGCCGCTGCCTTTCCTATACAGCAGTTGAGAGAACTCTTGGAAATGAACCATGCTCGGGCTCTGGAAGCTTGAGCTTGGTGATGTGACCTCCTCCCTGTGGTTGGGGTGCCCACCACATGGGGATGGGGAAGGGTTGTTATTTCTGTTCCCAGGGTTGGGGGACGGAAGAGAAGAGGAAAGGTAGGCACACCTGGCCTGTCTGGGATCTGAGTCCTTGACCTCTAGGGAGTTACCAGACCCAAAGTCTGGGTGGGAGGTGCGGTCTGCAGTACCCCAGTGCCTCTATCTGGCCTGAGCAGGCAGCAGAAGGGAAAGCTTCCGTCCCCCCACCCCCCCACCCCATGACAGTCCCTAAATAGGGGAGGAACCAAAGAGACCCTGGAAAGTTGATTGAATCTTTAGTAGTTCATTTCTTTCTAATGACTTCATTAAACAAGCAAAAAACCCCGGCTTCTTCCATGGTAAATGAAACTGAAGAGTATCCTTTTTAATATGGAAATCATTTCCTGAATATGCAACATGATTTTGCATTTATTTACCTTAAAAGTTTGTTTGTTTGTTTGCTTCAGTTGGGGGAGGGACAGAGGCAGAGGGAGACACTCTTCAAGCATACAGACTTCCCGCCCAGCTGAGTCTGACCCGGGGCTTGATTTCTGGACTCTGAGATCACAACCTGAGCCGAAACCAAGAGCCGGATACTTCATTGACTGAGCCATTCTCCCTCAAAATTTATCTGCCTCAAAATTATTTTTAAAAATCAGCTTGAGCATAAGTGAACATCTATCTCCCTTTCCTGTGCCTTAGAGTCATGCAGACCTAGATTAGGTCCTCACGTTGCCATTAACTAGCCGAGTGACCTTGGACAGATGATTTTTACCTCTCTGTGTCTTAGTTCTCATTTTAAAATTAAGAAAAATAAAACCTACCTCTGAGGGCTGCTGTAGCAGATTGTGATTTCCAAAGATCGTGGCAGTGTGACCTCCCACCCCACACGCTTTTCATCTCATGTGAGCTCCATTGTCCTTCCAGCAAGAGGTGGGGCCTACACCAGGTCTCCTTGAATCAGGCCAGGGCTGTGGTATGGCAGGAGGGATTCCCATGGCACTTCTGAAATGAGATTATAAAAACACCCCCTTCTCTTGGAATGGAGCCACCATGTTGTGAGGAAGCCCAACCCAGCATAGGCAAAGGGCCAGATGAGGGGTCACATGTGGGTCATCTCAGTGATATCCCCATGTCCACGGGCAGCTTCATCCACCAGACCTGTGAATACAGGTGCCTCCAGATGGTCCCAGTGCCCAGCCCTCCATCACCCCAAGCATCGGCCCCACACACCAGAATAGAAACCCTGCCCGACACGAATGACTGACTCACAGAACATATGAAACCTAACAACATGGTTGGTTTTCTTTTGCCATTCATTTCGGGTGGCGATGTCCTCCATAGCCATAATAGCAGGAATGGTTGCTTTGAGACTTAAATAAGATATGGTATGTAATGTGCTTAATTGTTACATCACCATCATAGGGAGAAATTCTGACATAGATGAGCACGTAAAGGTATAATTGGTATGTAAGGGAAGTTTGTAAAATCCTGCTCTCAATTAGAGAAGACATCCTTACCAATACTCAGGAAATAGTTATAAAAATTGGCCATTACCATGTCATCAAATAAGTCTCAGCACATCTAAAATTACTGCTATCATAGCTCACCTGCCATTCAACACACATACTGAGAGCTGTTGCGGCCCAGGGACCAAGACACAGCAGTGAACCAAGGGGAGCAGAGTCTTGCCATCTTTCTTCCAGAGGGAGAGATGGACGATAAGCACCAACTGTGGCAAATACCTACTATGTCATGTGGTGATAACTTTTTTATGGAGGCAAAAACAGAGCAGGGCAGAGCAGACAGGAAGTGCTAGGGGAGGCTGTCCATTATATATGGGGCGATCTGGACAGGCCTCTCAGAGGGAACTTTTGAGAAGATTTAGGTAGGAAGTGAAGGAGCATGTCTTGCAGATGTCTGTAGGGAAAGCAACCTGGGAGGAGGGTGGCACAGCCAGTGCAAAGACCCTGAGGTGGGAGTGGCTGGATGTGGGAGAGCGAGGAGGCCAGTGTGGTGGGAGTGGAAGCAGAGAGTACACTCTCCACCAGGCAGTTACATTGGCAATTAATAATGTCAAACCATGGAAATGCCCTCAGGTGTTTAGAAATGTCAAACTATTTCTTGAGTAACTTAAGGGTCAACAAATAATTCATAATGGAAGTTTAAGGTGCTTAGTGTAATGTGTGGCTCAATCCAGAGCAAAACAGCATATACACTGAGGGGCCGAGTGGGTGGCTGAGGGTGGAGGCTAAAAGGCCCCCCAGGAGCCGTGTAAGAGACCAGCTCCAAGCCCCTGAGGCCAGAGGAGGCCCGCCAAACCCAGGATGCCCAGTTCAATTTGAATTCCAGATACACAGTAAGTGACTTTTTATTTTTACTTATTTATTTAAAAAAGAGATTTCATTTACTCATTTGTGAGAGAGCACAAGCAGGGAGAGCGGCGAGACGCAGACTCCCCTCTGAGCAGGGAGCCGGATGCAGGATTCTATCCCAGGACCCTGAGCTCACAGCCTGAGCCGAAGGCAAATGCACAACCCACTGAGCCACCCAGGGATCCTAGGAAGGAACTTTTTAGAATATGTATGTCCCATGAACTCTTAGGGGCCAAAGGTAGGCCACCCCAAAATGTGCGGCTTTGGCAGACTGAGGATGAAGCTGGCATCCTTCCTGTCAGCATGAACAGCACAGGTCACCTCAACCGTGGGCACGGCTGACCAGCCCAGGAGCACATAGGCGCAGGCTCAAGGGAGAGGGACGTTCTCTTATCTTTCAAAGGGGGCCTGTGGGACACGTGGTTAACCAGCACCGCCCTAGAGACAGAATCACCAGGTGTACCTAATGAAGAAAGGCAGGTTTTCAGAATCCAAGTCTCTGGCGCGGAGAAGACCATGGAGGGGGCGGGTGCTGGGTGGGGGTGCAGAGGGACCCGCATGGAACGCCTACCCATCCACAGCCTCCGCCTCCTCAGGAGACCCCGCCCCAAATCTGGCCCTTCAAAATCCTCACTGGCAAGTCATCCGGGAGTTGGGGACTTTTTGAGCATCAGGTCCCCATTGTCGTGGGTGACACTACACCAATAAAAAGGCTACATCTTCTCACGGCAAAAGCTCGGGGTTCGTTTTTACTGACTTGGTGGGGGACAAACTCTTCTTTGTTTTGGTTCCAATTATTTCACACAAAAGTTTCTTCGGAGACAACCTGGGCAAGGAGGACACTCCGCCCCTCCTCATCCCCCTGAAAGCAGGAAATACACTCCCGCCCCCCGTGAGGTACCCTCCCTGCACCAGGTGGTAAAGAGACTTTCTGATCAACAGAGATGGGACATTTGGAGCCCCGAAGGCTATAGAAACAACTCCCGTTTCTTTCTATTACTTTACGACCCCAGCCTAAGTTCTGTTTAGAATTCCTTATGAACGGAAGCTCCCAAAGTTAAGTTTTCCCTGTTGTATCCATTCCTCACGGATGTATTGTCTTTTTGTCTGAAATGTGTAAAGACGGCCTGCCTTGGTCATTTCTTTAAGTCTCAATCTCATTTTCAGGCTTCCAGGCATAGGGGCTGAAACTGTGTTTTTTTCCTCCTGTTAATCTGTTTCGTGTCAATTTAATTCGTAGCCCAGGTGGAAGACCTTGATGGGTAGAGAAAGAATTTCTCCTTCTCTATGCAATATTTGTGATTATACTTATGCTAAAAAAAAATCTTTTTGTATATGAAATTCAAATCGAGCCTCCGTGTGTGTGATTTCAATCCGGTCATCCTAGCAGGACACTGCAGGGGTGGTGTGAGGGAAGGTAGAGCAGAGTCACATCGGCTTCCAGCCAGCCTGTAAGGTCTGAGGAGAGTGGGCTGTTTGCTGGGCCTTCCCTCTGCTTCCCCGAAGTCCGGCCCTGTTTCATAGCTCTCAAGGAGGTGCACCTGGGCGGCAGAGGGCACTCACCTTCCCAGCAGTCTGAGGGCTGGCCTTCCCAGCATGCTCCACGCCAGGACTGGGACTCGCCATCCACCCCACCAGCCTGGGTCAGCTTGTACCTGCTCCCGCTGGGAGCGCCTGGAGTCCAGGCTGTGGGGACGGACGGCTCAGGATGTCGTCACTGGGGTGTGGTGGAGTGCGGAGGACCCTGGATCTGGAACTAGCTGCAGCTGGGGCTGAAATCCCACCTTGCATTTTGGAAAACAAGTGACAGACCACACAACCTGGAATCTTTGAGTGGAAAAACCAAGCGCACCTAGCCTGACGTCAGATAAAGCGCATAGTTTTCGGACTATGGTTTTATCTGTGCAGTGGGGATAACTGTACCCATCTCATGGATTCATCCTGAGAAGAAAGTGAAAAGCTGTGTGTGGGAAGTGAGACTATGCTTGGGGACCAATACATGGCATCTTTTTGGGGTCTTCGGGGCTCTCTGGGGGGTGGTGGTGGTGTCTGGAAGTTGCGTTATACTTCACATAGGCTAGAAGATGTCATTCTTAAAGAGTGGGAGTGGGGTGAGTTGCTCATGAAGATTTCTGGAGCCCCCAACTTTGGTTCTGGCACCCTTGTTAGTATTGAAAGCCTTTCTGGGTCTCTGTTTTCTCATGTGAAGTAAAAAATACTTCCTCATAAGAGCCAGGTAAGAATGCACCTGGGGCTTGCTTTTGGTACATCCTCACTTAGAGCGGGTACCCTGAGGCTGTCAGGGTCAGCATCGATGCGTCTCTGTGTCTCAGGTGCCCTGGGGAGTCCTTCCAACTTCAGAAGTGCAGAGACAGAGCCCATGGGAGCAAGCACGGGAAGGGCCTTTTTCCTCTAGAACCTTCTTTCTGGGGCAAGAAGTCCACAGGAGGGATCTCAGGGAACTCTGATCTGGGAAGTCAGCTGCAGAGTGTTCTAGAGAGTTCCAGAGGGAACTGGTGGGTAATTGCTGTTGTGACTACCAGTTGTCTTCTCAAGTCTTTTCCAATTTAACTACCGGGGATTCAAAATTTTTCTTAGACACTTGAACAAGCCCTCAGCCTTTCCCCACTTTTCATGCAAACCCCTTCCCCTTGCTTTTCCCCCCTTCTGTGCTGGTGTTGATTCTACCAGTTCTAAATCACGCATAAGTAAACCCAGTAGTTCCCCAAACTCTCTGGGGCTTAGATTCACCTGGAAGGATGTGTCTCAAAAAATGTCAACTGTTGGGCCATCTGAAGGTGAAGGGACTGTGTCGTTGTCAAGTGGAAGAGGATGGGGCATAATTCCGATGGGAAATCAAGCCTGTGAACCACTGGTCCAGTTCTACTTGGCTGTTTATAATTTCTTCCTTTGCTTAAAATGGAATAAGATTAAGATCACAGACCAGCTGTTTCCAATGTGAGGCTCTGTGGTCTTGGGACCATCAGCTTCACCTGGTACCTTGTTGGAAACGCCAACACTCAGGTCCCACTGCTGACCTACCGATTCCCAACTCTGGGGCTGGAACCCCATGCTGGTGTCCTAACAAGACCTTCAGATGATTCTGATGCTCCCTGAAATTTGAGAACCGCTGCCACCAGCTGAATATTTGGTTCTTAAAATTGAGTTTTTAATTCACCTGGGGTTGGATTTGTAGTGTGGTTCGAAACCGTACATTTCCCCGCAGTCGTTAGGAATCAATCCCCTATCATTAAATGTTTCTTCTGTTTGTGAGCACCCATTATAGCTGATGCTCCCTCCTGGTCTTGGAAACGTTCAAAATCTAGGGGGCAGGGCGCCTGTGTGGCTCAGTGGGTTAAGCCTCTGCCTTCTGCTCAGGTCATGATCTCAGGGTCCTGGGATCAAGCCCCACATTGGGCTCTCTGCTCAGCAGGGAGCCTGCTTCCCCCTCTCTGTCTGCCTACTTGTGATCTCTCTCCGTCAAAAAAAAAAAAAAATTAAAAAAAAAAATCTAGGGAGCATATAAGACCCTTATGCCAAAATACACACCATGAGTGCCAAAGGAAACTGGCAAAATATGGGGGGATAAAGGTGGGAGGGATGGTACCTAATTATGGGAAACAGGTAAAGGCTTCATGGTGGAGGGGGGAGGGCTTTGGGATCACCTGACATGGGAAGGACTGACTCTTCTTCTTTATGGAAAGAGTGACGTCTAAAGTAGAAAGAAATTGCGTCTCCTCCCCTGCCATCTTGCCATCTTCAAAAAGCTCATGTCAACTATTTGGAGTGTCTCCTCTTGTTTATACAGATAGGTTACAAGCACCACAGTATACAGCAGTATACACACCAAGCCTCCAGGCCGGTGGACCTGGATTATCCTTGTTCTAACGGTGTATGGTATCCCCTAATGCTGAACCCATAGTTTGGTCACCTCTTGTGTGTCTGGTTTAGGGCCACTTACGATGATTGAGAGGTCGTTTTGACAGGTTGGGATGATGGGGAGGTGGAAGGGGACTAGCTGTTCAGAGCAGGGTAAGACATTTTAGGATTTTTCCACTTCAGCAGCGGAGAACACTTGTATCAAGAAAGTGGGAAGATACTAGTTTTTCTTTGGGAAACGCCTACAAATTTAAAACAAAGTTGTTAAGAGAATGAACTTGATGGGTTTCTCCAGTGGTAGGATTTCCAGCAGTGCTGGTCCCCCTCCCCACTGCACCTTGATGCTCACATGGTCTGGGCGCCCAGGCAAACATCCTACAGCTGCCAACTGTCTTAGGCTTGGCAGGTCCCACCCCCAAGTTCTGCCCCAAACCTTACTTTCTCTTCCTCCTCCTCCCCCCCCCCCCCAGTCCTGGGTGGATTTCCCGGGAAATCACCTCCACATATTTCCATCAATTTGCACCAGAGTCATCAAAGGGGATTGCATAAGAAATGTTGGCAGCCCACTGGGGCTTTGAGCGCTTTAGATCCGGTCTTCTTGGCAACGGGAGGCCCTTTCTTGCTCAGCATAAACAAACCCCAGCACTCCCCCCACATCCCCTTCCCCTCAAGGTTCAAGTTTGCTTTGAAATCCATAGCAAAGGATTTGAGGTGTGGCCTCATCTTGGCAAAAGCCTTAATTCCCATTATCTTAAGAGACTGTACCTATTACCCTCTCCCTCCCCCATGTAATTTAATAAAAGTCATGCGTGAGAGGGGATTATCCTTCATTCATCTGGAGTAAAAGGTCATGTCGAAGTCCCAAAGACCACTCTCCGGTGTGCCTGGGAACAGGCCCTGGGGAAGGGAGTGGCGTGAATGCTGGTAGTGCAGTTTGAACAATGACCACCAGAGGGCGCACTAATACTTGGGAACCCCTTGGTTCCACCACCATTCTAGAAAAAGAGGCCTGTTCGTAATAGAGAAGAACCAATCTTGTGTGATGTAGGAGTTCTCATCTCCTCTCCACACGTGGAATAGCTAATGAGATAAAGTGAGAGGCTTCTTGCTGGGAATTGGAGAATTCAAGGAGAAGCATGTCCAGTAATGCAAATATTAAATTCTGCCAGTAATTAATACCATTGTTATCTCACGAGTGTAGACCAGGTTGGCTGGAATGATTGGCATTTACAGATCCGAGTGGACACTGCATACAAACTTATTTCCTGCCTTAATGAGAAAGTCAGAACCTGCCTCGGAGGTGCTGTTCATGGTTAAAAACTGATCTTTGAGCAAGGTGGTAAACAAGTGGCATTAATGTTTGGGTCCCTGGAACCTGTGTGAAAATTAGTTTCAGCGGTCTGCTACAGCCATCAAGAGACCCGTGCTGTACCTGGTCCAGGGACCATTACGGGTTTAAAAGCCCAGGAAACAGCGGAAGGTGGCAGAAACAGTGCCTGTCGGAGCTGGATTTCCTCTAGAAAGACTCTTGTCCACCTGCCCTGTCCTGGACGCTTGCTGTAGTATGGACGCTGGGCTTCATAATACCTTCATGGGTATCATCTCGCTCACCTTCATGATAATTTGGGGAGGCAGGAGCCTTTATCTCGCCCACTGAAAAAATAAGGAACTTGCTCAGAATAGTTCAGTGTTTACCCCAGTTCCGACAGGGACGGAGGCGGGATCTGAACCCGGGTCGGTATAACATTCATTCATACATTCGTTCATCAGACATAGATTTTGTGCCCTTTGTTCAAGGCTGTGTGCTAGGTGATTGGGATACAGCAAGGAAGAAGGAAGATGAGATCCCTGCCCTGACAGAACTTATGCTCTAGTAAGGGATGGCAGACTCTAAATGAACCAATAAAAACCAGGATACTTTTGAGGGATACTGGTCAGAAAAGAAAGGGAGATTTTACGGTGATGGAGGTACAGGAGAGACAGAGTGCTTGGGGAAGGCTTCCTGGATAGGGAGCCCAGGAGGGAGTGAGGAGATGTCTCCATCCATGGCAGGATCTGGGGAGGAACATTCTGAAAGGAGGGCTCAGCCAACGCAGCAGCTTTGACAGGGGACAGGCTCAGCAGGGTAAGAGGAGGCCCTCGAGGCTGGAGCTCAGGGAGAGAGGATGAGAGACACAAGGGACAGGGGAGGTGATGCGGCTGGGCCTGTGTGTCCTACGCCCCTCACCGTCACACCACAGCTCCCTTCAGCAGTCTCCACACGAGAGTCCAGCTCCCAGACATATGTGTTGCTGTCAGAGGCAAGATGAGCCTGTGGCTGGATTCCAGCTCATTTCACCTTTTTTTTTTTTTAAACACTTAATTCATCCTTACTGGCCTCCCTGATTCCCAAAGGAAGACCCAGCTGCCAATTCCCTCTTTATTTTAATATCTCTCCGGGTTCCTCCATCTGCTTTGGATCAGGGTGGAAACTGTCATCGTCACGCCTGCCAAATGAAGCCCTACATCTCTGTTAACCTAACTGGCAGCCAGACACCAAACCTTCTGAGCAAGGGCAAGCCCGGCCTTTGGGACGACCAGAGGGTGCAGGAAAAGACAGCCCAGCCGAGTTTGAAGGAAAGCTCTAGGGCGATGCATATGTCAGGATGGTCCCCGGGGTTCATCCCCCCAGTGTAGGAAAACGAAAACAAGTTAGCTGTCCATCCCCAGAAGCTGGTTAACTAAAATTTGATCTCTTCATATCATGGAGTACCAGGCAACCATTACAGTAAGGACCTGGAGCCATGGTCATGACCTCACATGAGGGAGGTTTGAGGTGCACCACTGTGGATGAAGAGGGAAAAGCAGACTGGGAAACAGACCGTGGTCTGGCTGTGCATCGAAGAGGTTATATAGAGCTCCATGCTTGTGACAGTGAGTGCCAGGAGCAAGTTTTGGAGAGTTCACAGCAAAATATTAACTGTTGTCTGGATGGTGGGATTTGGGTGATTGTCTATTTTCACTCTTGCTTAAAACCCTGCAGGGGTGCCCATTGTCCTAAGGATGAAGTTTCCACACTTCTCACAGGACATGCTCACTCAGGAGGCCACGTGCTGTCTGACTTGTCCCCACCTCAGTGACCTGATCTGCTAGCTCTTTCTTAGAGCCCGTGGGCCGTCTCTCCTTTTCTCCAACAATTCTTGTCCCTTCTCTTGAGGCCTTGGCTCAGGCCTTTCCCTTGTTGGGAATCTTCTCTCCCAGCCACTTTGCCATTGCTGCCTCTCCTTCCTGTGTGGGTTCAGTCTTCACTTTCTTGGGGAACCCTCCCTCCTGTCTACTCCAGAGGGCTGCCAGGCTGCCCTGCCTCTGAACAGCTAACATGGGGCTCTCCCCTACCTGTACCCCACCTGAGAGAAGTGCCCAGCCATTCCCCTGCCAGAGTATGGATTCCAAGATGGTGGCTGTGGCACCCGCCTCATTCCCGGGCCGGAGGGTCCTATGCATGCCACAGCTGCTCACAGCTCTGTTGAGTGAATGACACAAATGCCTTCCTGTACCATCTGCCTTTTTCTAACTAATATTTAACCTTCCTTTGAGAAAAAAATACTAAAGAAAGATATTTTTCCTGACGATACACGATCATGGCAAGAATGTAAAATAGTTCTGAGAATGTTAAATTACCTCTGTGACGTCATTTTTGGGATCAGAACACTAGAGCTCTTCTCATGGGAGAAAAGGGGCCAAAGCAAAAGTAAGACTTTTCCAGATCTCTTCCTTCCCTGAAGGCTGTTGTAGGGTCGAGTGTGGGCTTTAGAGTCGGGCTGCCTAAAATCTACCCCTGCCTGGCACCAGTCTTGACAGCTGTGTGACCTTGGGCAAGTGACTATACTTCTCTGATTCTCCAACCATTTTTTTTTTAAAGATTTATTTATTTATTTACTTGTCAGAGAGAGAGAGAGAGAGAGAGAACAAGCTGGCAGAACGTCAGGCAGAGGAAGAAGCAGGCTCCCTGCTGAACAAGGAGCCTGATCGATCCCAGAATGGTGGGATCATGACCTGAGCCGAAGGCAGAGCCCCCCTGGTGCCCCTTCAAGTCACATTTCTTACACAGACAAAGTAATAACTTCTGTGTGTAGTGAGGGCTGAATAAGATAACACGTGTAAAGTGCTCAGCACAGGGTCACCAGTGCATTGTCTACCGTGGGTTTCCTTCCCCGCTGTCTCCGAATCCCGGCTCGGGGCTTCCCTTGGAGCAGGGGTTCAGTCCCTGGAGTAAATTTGTGGAAGTTCTTTTTTTTTTTTTTTTTTTTGATTTTCAATTTTTTTTTAATTAATTCTTTATTTTTTCAGCATAACAGTATTCATTATTTTTGCACCAAACCCAGTGCTCCATGCAATCCGTGCCCTCTACAATACCCACCACCTGGTGCCCCCAACCTCCCACCCCCCACCCCTTCAAAATTCTCAGATCGTTTTTCAGAGTCCATAGTCTCTCATGGTTCACCTCCCCTTCCAATTTCCCTCAACTCCCTTCTCCTCTCCATCTCCCCTTGTCCTCCATGCTATTTGTTATGCTATTTGTGGAAGTTCTTGTGCTGTCAGCGTTACTCATTTCTCCCAGGCTACCGAGCTCGGGGAAATCCCTCTGGGGTCTCCTCTCGGTTTGTTTTAGAAGCAGCAATCCCGAGGCCAAAACCTGTGCAGGGAGGAAGGCATACTTGCGCCTTCGGTTTTGGGGAGCTGCAGCCCTCGGTGGTGAGACTAGAAGGGCCCTGAGTGGGTGGGCTGAAGTGATGTGGTTCTGTCTGGTCCCTTGAGATGGAGCATCGTTTGATGGGAGCTTGTCTTCTTTGCCTCTTCTCTTGCTCACGGGCCGCACTTGCCACCATGTCATGGCCAGATTCTGGGAGTTCATTTGCTCCCATTGGCTGGGGACAAAAGTCAAAGCGGCTCCTTGTCTCATTCTCTTTGTTTTAATGAATTAGATTCAAATCTTTATTGAAAGGCTTTGCGCTCAATTTCTTGTCTTTGGCCTCAGTTTATGCATTGGGGAGACCATTCCAAAGAGAACAGTGAGGGGCTTCAACCGGAACGGAACTGAAATCGTAAACCTAGTTTAAAAATGAAAGAATTTTGGTTTTATACCTAAGATCTTTTTGTCAGTAAATTCACGAAGTCTGTTTTTCTGGTACTGAGTCAAAAAACAGAATTTGGGAACTCCTCGGAGCCCGGGGATATTTATGAGAATTAGTTCGGCATGTCCCAAGAATGTCCTCTGTTGTTGTTTTTTTTTTTTTTTTTTAAGATTTTATTTATTTATTTGGCAGAGATCACAAGTAGGCAGAGAGGCAGGCATGGGGGGGGGGGGCAGGCTCTCTGCTGAGCAGAGAGCCCAATGTGGGGCTTGATCCCAGGACCCTGGGATCATGACCTAAGCTTAAGGCAAAGGCTTAACCCACTGAGCCACCCAGGCGCCCCTGTCCTCTGTTTTACCTTGGAGAAATGTTTGGTCTCAGCTGGTCTGGGGAGCCCACGCCCCAGCCCGCCCTGGGCCTCCAGGCAGACAGATGGACATGGACGTGCCAGGGCAGCTGAGGCCAACCCCGGCCCCTCCTGGGCAGCCCTGCCCCACTCTGGTTTGTTTGGGAAGCATCCACATACCTTGAAGGAGAGGACACTCTGACCCCGATGAGGCGCGGAAACACTGAACATACGTGATGACGTCACACATGTAAACTCGCTTGCGCAAGCCCTTGGATTTCAGTGCATTCAGTGAATTTCAGTGCATCCGGCAAATACTTCATTTTCCCGTAAAGTGTTTGGATTGAGCTCAACTCAGTGTTGCTAAGGATAAGGCTTGTTTTAAATTCTGGGCATAGGCTGCTGGTCCTTGAACGGCACCACCTCAAAACTCAGATGGCTGTGTCCGCTCCCAGAGCTGCTGCTTCAGGGTTGCCCGGGGGGGCCTGAGAATGTGCATTTCTCGCGAGTGTCCAGGTGCTGCTGCCACCAGTGGTCTGTGGACCACATTTTGAGAGTCAGTGATGGAAGAGCTTCTCGGTCTGCATCCCCCGGTTCAAACTCCCAGCTGTGCCACTAAAAAAAAAAAAAAAAAAAAAAAAAATATATATATATATATATATATATATATATATATTCATGGGAAACACACATAGTAGAAAATGAACCATTTGAAAGTGAATAATTCAGTGGCATTTAGTTTATTCCCAGTGGTTTGCAAACACTGTCTCTATCAAGTTTCAGATCATTTCCATCATTTTGAAGAAAAAACCTCACACCCATAAGAAGTTTCACTCCATTTCCTCCCTTCTCTCCTATTGGAGTTCTGTTTCTGGGTTTATCTGTTCTGGGTATATCATATAAATGGAATCATAATACACATGACTTCTCATTTATTTATTTTTTTCTCCACTTACCATGATGTTTTTGAGGTTGACCCATGTTGTATCACTACTCCTTTTTATGGCTGAATATTCCATTGTATGTGGATATCTACAATCTGTTTATTCATTCATCCATTGAGGTCTGCCCCTTTTTGCTGTGTGTTGTTGCTCAAGTTACTTAACCTCTCTGAGCCCCTGCTTTTTATCAGACCATTATAAGAGTCATTTCTTTTTTGTGGAATTGTTGTGAAAATGAGTTAGAACCCATGTGTAATAAGCTTCCTGGTACAATTCTAGACACATATTTAATGTCTCAGTAAGTGGAAGCTGTTATAAATACTCTTCAACTTGACTTAGTATTTCTCAGAAGTAGATCCTGTGATAAGGACTTGAGCCCCCAGTAGCTTATTTGGGAGGTAATCCTGAGAATCATCTTGAGGGGAGTTAAGAAGGACACAGGGCATGGAAAGAGCCAGAGTAGATTGTGTTATCAAGCCAGCTATCAGAGCCTGCACCTAGAGTGGAGTCTTTCTATTTTTTTATTTTTTAAAAATCTCTTTCCCCCATTCCCCACCCCCCCCACCTCCCAAGTGGTTCACGCAGCTAAATCTTGCTGGAAACTCTGGGAAACCATGTAGAGCACATTCTCTAGAGTTGTCCTGCTAGGAGGTGGGGGTGTGTGTGGGGGGGCTCTGGGATGTTTATATCCCTGCTCCTGCCTGCCACCCAGGGAAGGTTCATCCGGGTATGAATTCTGCAGCCCTCAGGGCTAGAGAGGTAGAGAAAGGTGTGGTAGAGAAAGCCCCGGGCAAGGAGAGGCAGGTGCTGGCTGTCGGCAGTCCCACTGTGTGCCGTGACATGACAGGCCGAGGGGAGGTGGGCTGGTATGGCAGCATCCACTGTGCCCTTCCCGGCCAGTTCTGTCTTTGTGCCAGCGCTTAGCACGTCTATGCGCCATCTTTGCCATGAGATGAATGGGCTTGAATTATAGCTAGTTGGCTGTTTGGAGCCTCTAAATTCTGATCTGAATTCCTCCCTGGAGCCTAGCCTGGTGCTAGTTCTGTAGAACTTCTCACCATCGCCCCCTGGTCAGCTGATGACGTGTATCCTCAGTGGAGCCCTCTCCGCGAGGCTGTTGGCTTTCCTCACCGGTCCTGCCGCCCCAGACACTTCTCTGCCGCAGACTGAACTGACTGCACACCCTCCGTCCCCCCACCGACTGAGTTAGCCCCCAGACCTGTTCTGTTAGTTGTGTGGTAATTTAGAATAAATTCAATTAAATGGATTAAATAATAAATAAATTGAATATCGTGTGATCCAGTTAGATATAAGTGCAACATTTAACATTTCTCTGAAAACTACAATGAATGCTTTGGGAACCTAATTTGCTGAAAAAAATTGCTGTTGAATTAGGGGCAAGAAATAGTGAAAAATGGTTGTTAAAATTTGGAAGACTCCTTCATTCATAGGGCTTTGGAATGGGTCTAGGTTCTCTCTGCTTTTGAGACACTGTTGACTGGGTAACTCAGTGCCTGATTCGCTCCGCTTTCTTCCCAGTCTGCCTCTATTACAGAGGCTATAGGCCAAATCCCCTGAATTTCCAGCTTTCTTTGGATCCTGGTGTGTCGGTGACCTAATTCTTGCTAATGAATACATGAAAGTGTGCTGAGGGAGGACGTGGCTATGAGAAATCTGGAACAAGTATATGTTAAGCCCTATGCTTTCCTCTTGATTCTGCACTAAATGTAGATAGAGTATGTGGAGCTGCAGCAACCGTTTTGTGATCATGAGGCTCTAACCCCAAACTGAAAGTCAGTAGAGTGGTAAGTCATTTATGACACTCTAGAGCCACAGCACCAATGCAGGAATGTTTATCTTCAGACTTTGACATATTAGATAATTGAATGTTTGTATTACTTAGTTCATTGTTAGTTGTAGCCCAAAGCATTCCTAATTGATACAGCTTCTTCAAAGAACTTGAACCCAAAATTCGTGGATGTGCATTCGGGGTATGGTTTATGCCAGAAAGGCAGCATGCAATCTCGGGTGACCCATCCACACGGGGATTGGTCATTCATCCCGCTGTTGGCTAATGGTGGTGTACCCGTATGTTTTAGTTAAAATGTTACGTAGGTAACTGGAATCTAGTCATGAGAAGAACAGCAGTCTGACTCCCCACAGCAGACATTCTAGAGGACATTGATCAGTTGTCCTCAAGACTGTCATGACCATGAAACTAGACGGAGAAACTATCACAGCCCAAAGGAGCCTGGGGGGACATGCCCCTAAATGCAACATGGGGGCCTGCCCTCGATCCTGGAACAGTAAGAGGACGTTAGTGGAGAAACTGGTGAAACCCAAACCAGTCTGAAGTCTCATTAGTAGTAACGTGCCAAAGTGAGTTTAGTTTTGACAAACGTGTCCTGATAATAAAGGATGTTAATAATGGGAGAAACTAAGTGTCCTGTGTCCTGTTGGTGAAAACTTTCACTGCAAATCTAAAGTCGTTCCAAAATAAAAAGTTTACTGGGAAGCTTAGGGTGGCTCAGTGGGTTAAAGCCTCTGCCTTCAGCTCAGGTCATGATCTCAGGGTCCTGGGATTGAGCCCAGCAACGGGCTCTATGCTCGGTGGGGAGCCTGCTTCCTCCCACCTCTCTGCCTATTGTGATCCTTCTCTCTCTGTCAAATAAATAAAATCTTAAAAAAAAAAAAAGTTTACTGGGGCGCCTGGGTGGCTCAGTGGGTTAAGCCGCTGGCTTCGGCTCAGGTCATGATCCCAGGTCCTGGGTTCGAGCCCCACGTCGGGCTTTCTGCTCAGCAGGGAGCCTGCTTCCTCCTCTCTCTCTGCCTGCCTCTCTGCCTGCTTGTGATTTCTCTCTGTCAAATAAATAAATAAAATCTTAAAAAAGAAAGTTTACTAAAGGGGTGCCTAAGTGGTTTAGTTGGTTATGTTTCTGACTCTGATTTCCGCTCAGGTTATAATCTCACTTTTATGAGATTGAGCCCTGCATCAGGCTCCATCCTGGTGTGAAGCCTGCTTAAGATTCCCTCTCTCCCTCCCTATGGCCTCCTTCTAAAATAATAATAATGATGATGATGATGAAATAGAAAAAAACCCCATTCACTCCTTTAGAAAAAGTTTATTAAAAATGCTCTGTAGGCATTATCAATTGCTTTTCTTGTGGTATGCTCACTAGGACAGACATCTGATTGACTCACCAACCACCAGCTTCTAAGTAAGACATGGGTGTTTCTAGTGCACTTGGGGTGCTCATTTACGCTGCTTGCCTTGGTGATACAGAAAAAGAAATAGTTTACAAACAACTTTCTCTCCCTTTTTAGCTTACATCTCATAGCTACCCTACCATAGAGCTGCTTGGGGCTTTAAAATTTCAGTTTTAATATATTTATCTAAGGGCGCCTAGGCAGCCCTGTCGGTTAAGCCTCTGCCTTCGGCTCAGGTCCTGATCCCAGGGCCCTGGGATTGAGCCCTGGGTCAGGCTCCCTGCTCAGTGGGGAGTCTGCATCTCCCTCTACCTCTGTCCTCCCACCTCTGTCTCAAATCTTTAAAAAATACTTATTTAAAATTTAAATTTGTATTTACTTTTGAATATAATCTATTTTCACCATTTTACTTGCAATTAATTATTTCTACTAATCTGATTTAATTTTGTCTTCAATTTGATTTTTATATGTTATTATTATATCATGCTGGGCAAGTAGATAAACCAATATGGTGGTGAGAGGTGGTTTACGGATGGGCACTGGGCTCAAGCCTTTGCTGGAGTGTTCCCAGGAATGATGCCCTCTCCTTTGGCTGGGGGTGCTAGCTGATGGATGTTTGCCTGGTGACATCTGTGCCATCACCAGCCCGGAAGCCTGCTTGGCAGTGACCCTGGAGGCGAACAGAACCCACACTTAGTGACTAGCCTTCTTGACATTGTTTGAGCTCCTGGGATCCAGCTGTGTTCCTATCCCCAGACTTTTCCATTTAAGAGCCAGTAAATGACCTTGTTCTCTTTTTAAAGTCACATGGAGTTGGATTTCTTTCTCTGTCACTTAGGACCGTAGGATTTTTGTTGGAACAGTAGACTTCTCGCTCTTGTGATTTTCAGTTGAGTCCTTTCCCTCTGCCTCCCGTGGTCCTTAGCACAAAGCTGTACACACTGCCTACTCTTGCTGGCGAGTCCTGATGGCACTGGGTTGACTTCCTCACTCTGCCCGCTCTTAACTGTGCAAGTTCTAACCAGGGCAAATTCCCTGACTTCTTAAGAGCCTCAGTTTCCTTGTTTGTAAACTGGGAATGAAAGCCCTGCCTGTGGGTCTTATTTCGATAGTGAAATGAGGACATGCCTGTGCAGCAAGAACTGAGTTTCATTTTAAATAATGAAATGTCAGTGATTTGGTCCCGTTTTATAAGTGGCCAGGTTGTCATGGACAGCAGCCCTATCTTACTTATCTTCGTATCTTCCACAATGCCCGGAGTACAGCGGGAGGTTGAAAAATTTTAAAAAGGGTTAAGGATCTCTGTGCTGGTTTCTCAGAATAGAAAGCTGAGTAAGACACAGTCTCTCCCCTCAGGTCCTTCAAGCCTCGTGAGAGCCATCGCCAGGTTGAAGGCCAATCAAGAACAAAAAGAGAACGAACCTGAAATAACAACAGACTGGCTCATAGATGCGGCCAGATTTCCTGAGCACCTACTTCATGGCAGACCCTGTGTTGGGGGAGGGGCCGTGAATAAAGTCAGGTGTAAGCTCTTCTCATTAGTCGGTAATGAGATGGGTAAGCAACTTGTGCATACGATTTTAGGAACAGGGGAAGGGGTATTATACAAATGGACTCATCCCTGTGCTTGAAGGTCATTTCTCCAGCAGGGATCTAAGTTTTACAGATACTGGACGGATGGCACAAAGGGAAACGTTTCCCAAAGAACCGGAGGGACCATGGCCTCTGGCAGGCAGGTGGCTGCTACTTTTAAATTAAAACAAACAAACAAACAAACTTGGAATTAAAAAGACTTGATAAAAAAAAAAGTAGCAAGACTAAAAAAGAGAAAGAAAAGAGACCAACATGAGCACTAAATGTATTAGCACTAAAATAACTGTGGGTTCAGATCACCCTTACCCACACACAAACTGGACTTGAAATAGTTATTATTTAAAAATAATTATTTTCAGGGGCGCCTGGGTGGCTCAGTCCGTTAAGCGGCTGCCTTCAGCTCAGGTCATGATCCCAGGGTCCTGGGATGGAGCCCCGAGTTGGGTGCCCTGCTTAGTGGAGAGTCTGCTTCTCCCTCTGCCTGCTGCTCCTCCTCCTTGTGCCCTCTCTCTCTGGCTCTCTTGCTGTCAAATAAAATCTTTAAAAAAATAATTATTTTCATAGTATATGATTTTGTAAAAAAAAAAAAAAAACAAAACACCGAGATATGTCTCTCTTGTTCTTAGTTGTCGAACTTGCCTTAAAAACATGTAGATTTCGGGATGCCTGGGTGGCTCAGTTGGTTAAGCAGCTGCCTTCGGCTCAGGTCATGATCCCAGCGTCCTGGGATCGAGTCCCACATTGGGCTCCTTGTTCTGTGGGGAGCCTGCTTCTCACTCTGCCTGTGCTCCTTCTCTCTCTCTCTCTGACAAATAAATAAATAAAATCTTTAAAAAAAAAACATGTAGATTTCCTCTTATCTCTATTTTTTATAAAACAAAATTAAGCCAAATGTAAGGCATTTCAGAATTGCAGACATGCAGAATCTTTACGAGGACCATTTGACCTGATTTGTTTCACTAATTAACAAAGCACCCTCCCCTGAATGGCATGTCTCACCCCACAGCACATTTTTAATCAAGGCATAAATTGTAGCAAAACCAAGGTTTTCTTAGCAAACCACGAAGCACCACCTCGACGGAAAGAATGCATTTGTGTTGCAGCAATAACACAGCGGGAACCTGGATGAAGGGAGTGGGGAGTTAATTGCAGGGGGATGAAGGGTCCCGAGGAATGACAACTTCCTGCCCCAAGACAAGTGGCCACGAGCAGATGGCCGGGGGGTGTCTCCCGTGGCAGCTCAAGGGAAGGTCCTGGTGCCGTCACAGGGCTGATGGGATCCAGTGACCTAAAGAGCAATTAAAGGAGAAATCATTTGGAGGAAAAAATGTCAAGAAGGACATGTCCCTATGAACAACAATGTCTGCGCCAGGGAGCCTGCCTGACTCATTCGAGCCTGAGCAGTGAGGGGGTCAGAGACAGAGGGCTCCCTGTGGTCCTGGTTCCCGGGGAGCAGGAGGGCTCAGATCTGAGCTCTGAGGGGCCTGCCCTGGGGGCCACGCCCACAGGCCTCAGTGATGGAGAAGTGAAAGTCTCCTGCTGGGATACAGTCCCCCCAGTGTTTAGGGAGACAGGTGCTACATCCGGCTTTAGGGCTGTTTATATTTGGGGGCATTGCTATGTTTCATTTCCAACTTTAAAAAGTTAGCCTTTGGGGTGCCTGGGTGGCTCAGTGGTTAAAGCCTCTGCCTTCAGCTCAGGTCACGATCTCAGGGTCCTGGGATCGAGCCCTGCGTCGGGTTCTCTGCTCAGCAGGGAGCCTGCTTCCCTTCCTCTCTCTCTGCCTACTTGTGATCTCTGTCAAATAAATAAAATCTTAAAAAAAAAAAAAAAGTTAGCCTTTGCTAGCCCCAATGTAGGCAGGTAGTTGAGACTGTCCTCCTAGGGCTCAAAGTGCTTAGGATTCTGCATTTCAAGAGAGCTTCGTTTCTGTTTCAATCTCTGCTCCCTCTTTCTGCTGCTCTTTCTGAGAGGGGTTCTCTGTGGAATTCACAATTCTAAATGACAGCTAAAATTTTTTGAAGTAGATTAAAAGAACCTTAATACATCTGGTTCATAAAAATTCAGTCGTGCAACAATCTAACCTCTAGAACCGAGTCTCTCATGGTCCCATTTCCCAAGGGCGATGCCTTTGCATGGCGGGGTGTATGTTCATCCGACCGGACTTTTTAAATTTTAATTTTAAATTAAAAAATTGTTTTCAGAAAGGGGAGTGGGAAAGGGGTAGAGAAAGAGAAAGAGCCTTAAGTAGGCTCCATGCCCTGCATGGAACCCTACACGGGGCTCGATCCCACAACCCTGAGATCATGACCTAAGCTGAAATCAAGAGTCTGGTGCTTCACCGGTGGACTGAGCCATCCCGACACCCCTCTTCCAAATTTATTTTTAACGTACAAATGAATATATTATCATTTTAACAGAAATGGAGCTGTTCATACATCTTGACTTGGCTCGCTGTTGATGAGTATTTGTTTTTGTGGCTGCCTAGTATCTGTGGACACACCCTGCTCACCTTGTGACAGTTTTCTGGGTAGCTCTGCTTTGTTTGCCTAATGATCCGTCATGGAGATTTTTCCGTATTGGGACTCAGAGACCCACTGCTTCCCTGCTTCCTCTGTTCAAGGACTATGGCTATGCGGTATCCCATTATATGGATATATCACCATTTTTTTTTTCATCTATTTCTCACCGATGGACTGGAGCAGAACATACATTTGGAAACTCTACTTCTCTCTCCATGCATACACACACACACACACACACACACACACACACACACGTTTATGGCACTTCTCTGTAGGGTTAAGAAGAGAAAATAAGGAAGAGAAAAGTGCATACACACACACACACACACACACACACACACAAGATCTTTACAGCCGTGCATGTGTTCAGTGCCAGTGGAATTGCTTTTGTATGAATTACTTGGATATGATGATCTATATTGCATAGGTTATGAAGCAGCTGTGCTGGTGAGGATGGGGCAGACCTATTCTTTCTAGAAAGCCTTGATAAATAAGAAAGAGACTGTAGACTGTAGTCACACTTCGAGCTTTGCAGGTGTAGATGTGCAAAGAATAATGTAGTACCCCTGCTTGGATAAGAGAAACAGTAGCCACAAGATCCTGACACTAAAGTCCAGCGTATAGTGATGGGGAATGTTACTATAGGATGTTTGAGCCAAGACCGTGTCCCAGGAACTTGTGGTGGTAGGAAGAAGGATGCTAGGAAAGTATATTTAAAGGGAAGTTGGGGAGCGATAGAAAGTACAAAATAGGCTGGAAGTTAAGAGTATCAGGGTTGGGGCACCTGGCTGGCTTAGAGGAACATGTGACTCTTGATCATGGAGGCATGGGTTCTAGCCCTGTGTTGGGTGTAGAGATTACTTAATAAAACTTTAAAAAGTGCAGCAAAGTTGCAGTCTTGCCTAGGATTTTGGGGTCAAATTTACCAAGCATGTAGACTCTTAGGATAAATTTCCTGTCCTTTGCCCATGGTGGAGGTTGCAAACCGATACGCCATCATTTTCCCTTTGAACCTGAGGTAGCTTCTCGAATCTTCTCTCACCATTGTTCTCGGCCAGTCCAAATAAAGTCAGGCCTGACAGGAGGGATGAATTCTGTTTGCAATCCCAAGTCTACAGAGACCTGTTCTATAGGGGATGGATTTCGGGGTGGTAGAGCTTAGAATTGTCCCTGATGGATTCCCCTGTGCTTTCCAAACCTTTGGCATCCCAGAATAAAAAACAAACATGCACCCAGATTAAAAAAAAAACAACAAACCAAACCAAACCAAACCAAAAAACCCAGTATGGAATGGTGGGACAAGCAAGGATGTTTGAATTAGCCAGAGTGGAAGTAAAGCCACTGATTCATTTGGGAACCTTGGATAGGTTAATTTATTTGCGTTGGACTTAGTTTCCTCATTTGTAAATCAAGGAAAGGAATACGGCACACGAGCGTGCAGGAGGCATTGGAAAGTGAAGGGCACGCTATTGGAAATAATGCCAGTGCTCGATAAGCATTATTTCCGCATTCCTTTTTCATCTTCTTGCTTCCCTGTCTCGTTATGTGTCTCAGGTGAGGCTGACTGGCAGAACCCGGTTTATATGCGTACCCCGGGCTGCAAGGCAGTCTGGGAAGTGTGGTACCTCTAAGAGGAAGTGACCCAGTAAGTGGGCAGAGTGGGTGTCAAGCAACAACCTTGTCTCTCCAGCACAGTTCTAATATGCCCATTGGAGCAGCTCGCTGTGCTCACTTAGCTTCTCCTTCATAACCTAACCTTGTAAATGACCTTGGCTTGTCATTCCTTCATGCACAGCCTTCACAGTTCACTGCTGTAGTCTCCCTGTGTTTCCCAAATCAAACGGGCATACATGAGAGCCTGGCTTGCTCTGCTCACTTTCAGGTGCTAGGCCATGGCTCTGGTCACCAGACAACTCTTGGGCTGATCGGCTGTCCTTGTGTCCAGCTGCCCTTCTCCATCCAGTCTGCCTGGTCCAAGAAAGGTGGGGTTGAGGGGCCAGGTTGCTGGTGACACAGGGTGGCTGGCTGCCTGGGCTCCAGTGGCTGGGGTGGGAGATTATGCAGGAAGGTGGGAATGTGATAGACAGTCATGGATGATTCTAGCGTATTTCACATCCATGATTCAGCCCAAACCTAGCTTCTGTGACGTCACCCAGAACCCTGCCGCTAACATGGGTGGTTTCTTTCGCTGACTCCTGAGTGTCACATGGCAGGTTGCACAGCCCTGGGTTTATCCTTCTCCTAAGGGCCTTTAGCACTTCTGTTCTGTGTCCCAGAACTACTGTGTGGGCCAACTACAAGACATCGTGCCTCAGACTACTGGTCTCTTGGGCTGGAGAATGGGTGACCTTGGATGGAAGCAAACAGGCAGCCCAGGATTTGTGAGGAGCCCAGAAACCTCCTCTTTTCCCCCCATCTTCTCTTCCCTGTGGCTTTTCCACTTTAAAGGAATCACCAACCAAAAGCACAAGTAACCAAAGAAAAATGGAATAAATCAAATATCATGATAACTAAAAAGTTGCTGGGTCAAAGGACACCAGCAAGAGAGTGAAAAGGAAGTTCACAGAACGGGAAGAAATATTTGCAAATCATATATCTGCTCTAGGAGTAGTATCCAGAATGCATTAAAAAAACTTCCATAATTCAACAATAAAAAGACAATGTCATTAATAAATGAGCGAAAGATTTGACTAGACATTTCTCCAAAAGACAGATACATGGCTAAAAGGCACAAGAAAGATGCTTAACAAATCTAAACCACAGCCAGTTCTCACTTCACACCTGTAGGATGGCCACAAGGAAAACAATAATGAGTGTTGGTGAGAATGTAGAGAAATTTTGAGCTCTTAACCCACTGCTGGTAGGGATATAAAATGGTGCAGACACGTTGGCAAATAGCCTGTTGGTGCTTCAGAAAGTTAAAGATAGAGTTATCTTGTGACCCAGATTTTTCCTAGGTAAATACCAAGAGAACTGAAAACCTACATGCACACAAAGCTTGTGCATGCGTTTTTATAGCGGTGTGATTCAGAGTAACCACAACACGGAAACAAGCCCCGTGTCCCTCACCGGACGAACAGGTGAACAGAATGTGCTCTATCCGTATGGTGGAATGGTATTCCGCCATCAGAAAGGATAAATTACTGATATATGGTGCAACATAATGCATCTTAGAAACCCGATGCTGAGTGAAAGAAGCCAGACACGGAGGCCACATAGTGAACAATCCCATTTATGGGAAATGTCCAGAACCCCCAAGCCCCTGCAGACGGGATATAGAGGGGCGGTTGCCGGGGGCTGCGGGTGGAGGGCATGGGGACTGATGGTGTTGTCTCACCTGGTGAAGAGCTTAAACAAAAGGAAACCATATATATATATTTTTTTTAATTAATTTTTTATTTTTTCAGTGTAACAGTAATCATTGTTTTTGTACCACACCCAGTGCTCCATGCAATCTGTGCCCTCTCCAATACCCACCACCTGGATCCCCCAACCTCCCATCCCCCGCCCCTTCAAAACCCTCAGATTGTTTTTCAGAGTCCATAGTCTCTACTGGTTCACCTCCCCTTCCAGTTTCCCTCAACTCCCTTCTCCTAACTCCCCTTGTCCTCCATGCTATTTGTTATGCTCCACAAATAAGTGAAACCATATGATAATTGACTCTCTCTGCTTGACTTATTTCACTCAGCATAATCTCTTCCAGTCCCATCCATGTTGCTACAAAAGTTGGGTATTCATCCTTTCTGATGGAGGCATAATACTCCATAGTGTATATGGACCACATCTTCCTTATCCATTCGTCCGTTGAAGGGCATCTTGGTTCTTTCCACAGTTTGGCGACCATGGCCATTGCTGCTATAAACATTGGGGAACAGATGGCCCTTCTTTTTACTACATCTATATCTTTGGGGTAAATACATATATTTTATTATTATTTTTTTTATTTTGTGTTTTGGAAGGAAGCCATTTCTAACGAGGCTGACGGTGTCAACTGCAGCCCCCAAATTCCATTGATCCTCGGCTATGGTGACTCTACTTTCTTTTGATTAATGGCCTTTAAGAAGAATTTTATTCCTGCGGGATGTTGACAAATTGTGGGATAGACAGAAACCACAAAGCGTGTCATCTCCTGGGGCTTCCGTGAGGTTAGAACCCAGGTCTCTAGAGATGAAAAATTACTTCTTTGACCCACTACATGAGGAGACTTCCCTTAATCCAATTCCAGGGTGGCCTAACCCAAGCTAATCATATAGCCTCCACAGCGCTGAAGATTAATCACCGCGCCCGCAGATGTGGAGCCGTGGCTCTGAAGACTCAGTTGGCCCAGCTGTGGTGTGTCAATAAGCCATGTGATCAATGAAGGAATGGCCATAAAACACCCTTTTGAAGGCTTGAAAGGACTGGGACATTGACAATAGTGGAGAGGGATGTTGGGTATCAAAGGATCGGTTACTGCTGCCGTTCAAATAAAGAGTTAGGGATTTATGGCAGCTCTTTGCCTATTTTCCCCAATTGTTAAGGGATGGTATTTGCCATATGGCCTTTCCTGTTGTCAAAACTCCCAGGTCAAATGTTATAAATTCTGTCTTTTGCCAGGAGAAAGGATAAAAGCAAGGGACTTCCTTATTCGAGCAAGGAATTAATAACAGAATGTATTGAGAAGTTAGGTTTTAAATTAACACTTATTTAGAATAGGCACTGTTCGAAATGCTTGACAGATAAATTCATTAAGTCTGCACGACAACCCTATTAGATGGGTGCTATTATTATCCCCATTTTAAAGATGAGGGTACGGAGGCACAGAGAGGTTAAGTGACCTACCCAAGGTCACATAGGTAATGAGTGGTACAGCCAGGGTACAAACAAAGC
Organism: Lutra lutra; assembly: GCF_902655055.1. Classification (NCBI taxonomy): domain Eukaryota; kingdom Metazoa; phylum Chordata; class Mammalia; order Carnivora; family Mustelidae; genus Lutra; species Lutra lutra. The sequence continues at coordinate 182,964,759 of NC_062278.1, read as the reverse complement.
CTGTACTTTAATTTTGCGGTACTGACTCTCAGTGACCTGCTGGATTCATCCCATTTCAACAGCTTTCCGGACTCCAGGGCTTCCAGAACTTTTAATATGGCAATCAGCATTATAAATCTTTAATATCTAGATAGAGGATACAACATTTTTTATATTAATTGCCCCCACTCAGGACATCTGTAATTTTGCAGAAGAGCTGAATTCAGATCCACACAAATCTGGTTCCAGGATCCAAATATTAACCATTCTGTCACACTACCTCTCAATGTGGCCCACTCTTCCAAAGCTATTTTTCCCTCAAATGATCAGAATGGCAGTTGTGGATTTTAAGTCTATGTTAAAAGCTGATCAGAACCACGATGTTAGTAATACAACCCGTTGGTCTCGGCGCAGGACATCTGTCATTTCCCCCAGGCTGGCATAGTGTCTGTTCTCCCTTCTTTTTATTGCATTCCAGTTTTCCTTGGTGGGGAGGGGAGTCCCACACTCTCTCATCGCATGCAGTCAAGGCGTCCAAGTGAAGTCAAGCAGATACTTTCCTGGGAATTTGAATCTTTCGTATTTGAGCTAAAAAAACATGGTGGGAGCTGCTGAATTTTTCCAGGGGAACCATAAGGCTGCCGTGCTGCCTCCAGTTCCTTTGGTTCTAGCTTTTCTGACCCTTTGGCTGTTGCATTAGTTACCAATGGCTATGGTAATGCTGTGTGACAAACGGCCACAAAACTTTCAGTGACATTAAAAAATAAGCTTTGGTCGCATGTGTGGGGTCAGCTGGCATTTGGTTCTTCTGCCTTGCTGGGTTGCTCACAGGATTGGGGAATGGCTGGCAATTGGCACATTTTGGGACGGCTCAGCTGGGGCAGCCTCCTCTGCTCCACGTGTCTCCTACCTTCTGGCGGGCGAATTGTGGCATGTTTTCACAGCTGCAGCAGAGGCAAGAGAAAGTGCAAATACACAAGCCCGTTAAAAAAGGGAAATTCCAACTTTAAAGAATTTAAAAAACTTATCTTGACACGATTATAGAGTCACATGAAGTTTTAAGAAGGACAGCAAGATCCTGTGAACCCTTTTTGTGATTTCTTTGAACACTGAGATCTTGCAAAACTGTATAGTGCAGTAGCACACCGAGGATACTGATGTTGATACAACTCATTGATCTCGTTCAGATTTTCTCAGTTGACTTGTACTCACTTGGGTGTGGGTCTGTATTTGGTTCCGCCCAGTTTTATTGCAAGGTAGAATTGTATATCCGTTACAGTCAAGATATGGTACTGTTCCAACACGACAGAGATAACTTTGCATGGCCATGCCCATGTCCATCTTTCTCTCATCCCCTGCCCCTTTCCCCTAGAAATCACTAATCTTTTTTCTGTTTTCTTTTGTTTGTTTGTTTAGATTTATTTGCTAGAGAGTAATGGTGTATAAATCTTCTTGTCTTACATTGTTAAGATTCTGTTGGTAATATTTTGTTAAGGAATTTTATATCCACGAGAGACATTACTCTACAGTTTTCCTTTTTTTCTCTTTTTTTCTTTTTTAGTATAGTCTTCTGTTTTTGGTATCAGGGTAACACTGACCTCAAAAAATGAATTGACAAGCATTCCCTCCTCCTCTGTTTTCTGGAAGCAGAGGTTTTATGAAGCCGGTGTTAATTATTCTTTAAATTTTGGTTAAATTCTCTAGTGAAATCATCTGGTCTGGAGATTTTCTTTTGTAGGTGTCATTTAAATATTCAGTTTCTTTGCTGACTATTGTATTCACATTATCCATTCTATCTTAGTTTTGGTGGTTGGGGTCCGTAAGAATTTGTCTGTTTCCTCTAAGTTGCTGGATTTATTAGTCTACAGTTGTTTTTAGTACATATTCCATTACTATCCTCCTTTTTATGGATTCAGGATCTGTAGTGCTATCTCCTGTTCACTTCCTGACAATGGTGATTTGTGTCTTCTTTTTACTTTTATCAGTCTTAGAGGTTTATTAATTTTATTGGTCTCCCAACCCCCAAAACAGTTTTGGTTTTATTGATTTTCTCCATTTTCAATTTCATTGATTTCCATGCTTATTATAATTACTATTATTGCTTTTATTATTTCCTTTTCTCTGCTTTGTATTTTTATTTTCTTTTTGTAGGTTTTTTTTTTCATGTAGAAACTTAGGTTATTGATTTGAGATCTTTTCTCTCTCTCCTTTTTAAAAATTTATTTATTTGAAAATGCCAGGGCAGGGGGAGAGAGCACGTGCAGGGGGACGGGTGAAGGGAGAGGGACCAGCAGAATCTGTTGAGCAGGGAGCCTGACTTAGGGCTCAGTCCTAGGACCCTGAGATCATGACCTGAGCTTAACTGACTGAGTCACTTAGGTGCCCCAAATCTTTTCTCTTTTCTAATATAAGCAGTTAGTGTTACAGATTTCAGTCTCAGAATTGCTGAGCCACATATTTTTATTTTATGTATGTATTATCTTGTAAAGACGTTTCCTTGCCTTTTTTTTTATTTTTAAAGATTTATTTATTTATTTATTTATTTGAGAGAGAGAGAGAGAGAGAGAGAGAGATCACAAGCAGGAGGGGCAGAGGGAGAGGGAGAGAATCTCAAGCAGATTCTTCGCTCAGCATGGAGATGCTGGGCTCCATCCCAGGACCCCGAGATCATGACCTCAGCAGAAATCAAGAGCAGAAATCAACAAACTGAGTCACCCAGGCACCCTGTGTCACATGTTTTTAAACACCGTATTTTCATTTTCATTTTCATACTTTAAAAATTTCTTCTGAGGCTTTCCCCTTTGACCCATGAATGATTTAAAAGTGTATCATTTAATTTCCAAGTGTTTGAAGATTTTCCTTTTGCCTTTCTGTTACTGATTTCTTGTTTGATTCCTTTTGGGTCAGAAAACAAATTCCGAAGCTTTAATTTTTAAAAAAATTTGGGGGGTTTGTTTTAAGATCCTGGATATGGTTTATTTTGGTGAAAGTTCTATGGACACTTGAACACAATGTGTATTCTGTTGTTTCATGTTTCGTAAACGTTGTTGGTTTCTTCTGATTGATGGGTTTGTTCAACTGTTGTAGAGTTTGGCCCTTTTTCTAGTAGACCTGTCTCTTGCCAAGAGTCTCCAGGGATGACTGCAAACATGTCCATTTCTCCTTTCAGCTCTATCAGTTTCTGTTTCATGTATCTTGAAGCTCTGTGGTTTGATACACACACAGGCAGGACTGCTGTAACTTCTTGGTAAATTGTTTTACGGTTACGCAATGTCCTTTTTTTTTTTTTTTTTAAAGATTTTATTTATTTATTTGAGAGAGAGACAGTGAGAGAGAGCATGAGCGAGAAGGTCAGAGGGAGAAGCAGACTCCCCATGGAGCTGGGAGCCCGATGCGGGACTCGATCCCGGGACTCCGGGATCATGACCTGAGCCGAAGGCAGTCGTCCAACCAACTGAGCCACCCAGGCGTCCCCGCAATGTCCTTTTTATGTCCCTTGTAATTCTCATTGTTCTGAAGTCTACTTTATTTGAATATAGCCATTCATGCTTCTAAAAATTATTAACCTTAGCATGATCTGTCCTTACCTTTTGCTTTCCAATGTTGTCATTGTGCTTGAGGTGAGTTTCTTATGGACAGTGTATGATTGTGCCATGTACCTGTCCTTCTGTCCTTCAGTTGGTGTATTTAGACCACTTACATTTACAGAGACTACGGATAGGTTAGGGCTTAGGTCTACCATTTTATTATTTATTTTCTGTTTGTTTCCCCTGTTTCTCATTTCTCTGTTCCTCTTTTCTTGCTTTCCCGTGGTTTTCTGAATACTTTTAAGGGATTCATTTTTTGTTTGTACTACGTTTAGTGTATCTTTGTATTATTTATTGAATTGTATTTATATGTTTTTTTTTCTTTTAGTGTTAGCCCTAGGTTTTATAATACATGCACATAATTTATCACAGCATTCTTGTATTGATGCTTTAGTACATTTGATGGAATATTAAAATCTTCTATTTAGTTTCCTTTTCCTCTCTACTGTTGAAATGTGATTGTCTCAAGTGGTTCCCCATTATGCACTGAGTACCACAACAGAGGATGTTTTCATTTTTGCTGCAACCATAAAACATGATTTAAACGACTCAGGATGATAAAGAGAGTCTATTTCTTAAATTCTGTCATTACCTATCTCACTGTTGTTCTTCCCATCGTGAAGTTCTACTACTTCTGCTCCAATTCTCCTGTTCGTCTGAGAGCTTCCCTGGGCCATTCTTTATAAGGATAGGTCTCCTGGCAACAAATTCTCTTAGTTTTTGTTCATCTGGAAATGTCTTTATTTCTCCTTCATTCTTGAACAATCATTTCATCAGATCCAGAACTCATGTTTGAGAGTTATTTTTTTTTTCATCACTTGAAAAAATATTGTGTCTCTTTCTTCTGGCCTCCATGATTTCTGACCAGAAAGAACTCATCTGAGTTGGTGATCCCTGTTAAGTACTAGTAAGTAGCCAGTTTCTCTCTGGTTGCTTCTGAGATTTTTCTTGGTCTTTAGTTTTCGGGAGTTTAGTTATGATGCACCTTTGCATTGATTACTTAGGTTTATCTTACTGAGGGTTTGCACAGCTTCTTGTAGGTTTATGGGGTTTTTTGGGTCAAATTTAGGAGATTTTCAGCCACGATTTCTTTGAATATTTTTCCAGCTGTCCCTTTTCTTCAGAGACTCCAAAGATATGAATGTGTAATTGGCCCATAGGTCCCTGAGTGGCAATTCATTTTTTTTTTTTTCAGTTTGTTTTTCTCTTTTGTTTAGATTAAGTAAATTCTACTGGTCTGTCCCCTTCTGTCATTTCCACTCTACCCTGGAGCTTATCCACTGAATTTTTTTTAGTTACTCTATTTTCAGTTCTATAATTTCTAGTTTTTAGTATGTGCTATTTATTTGTTAAAGTTTTGTCTTTTCATTTGCCTAAGAGAATTAATAATTACTTTTTGAAACAATTTTATGACAACTGCTTTAAAATTTTTCTGAGATAGCTCAACATCTGATTTATTTGGGCATTGGTATCAGTTGATTGTCTTTTCTTGTTCAGGTTGAGATTTTCCTAATTCTTGATCCTATTTAATCTTTTTAATTTTAGCAGGAAGTCATTCTGTTTGGTTTAGTGTGTAGGTTCTGGCCCACCTTTGAGGACTGTAATTCCAATGGCAATTGAGTTTTTTGAGCCCTTGCAATATTATTCTGTTCTTTGTTCTTCTGGCTCCTTGGAGCCCCTGCCAGATCCCTCCTGGTACTGCCTAGTGTTTGGGGGAATAGGTTCTGGTCGTTCTCTGCCACTGGGTGGGGAATCAGGAGACGCTGGGCCTTATGTATCTCCTATGGCGGGTGGGGAGTTAGGGATGCCAGACCTTGGTTGCCTTTTGGGTGGAGTGTCCGGAGATGCAGGTTCTGCTGGTGCAACCAGGTGTGGAATGTGGGATGATTCCCCCTGCTCAGGTAGTCTTTTGTTGATGCTGTGGGAAGATTCGAGTGGGTTGTTCCCTGGAGTTCTGGTGCCAGTGCTGTAAGTAGATCAGGCTATTACTGATACTAGTTTTGGGTCTCCCTGCTATGTCCCTGATGGGGACTTTGGCCAGAGCTGGACTTTTTTTTTTTTTTTTTTTTAAATAACTCTTGGTGACTCTGGGTTGAAGGCTCTCTGATAACCAGTCTGGAAAATATGTGAGCTAAAGAGAAACCCCAGGGAACTTACCATGGTTTCTTTCTGTAAGTCCTGAGGTCCCTAGCCAGTCCACCTTCCCCTCTCCACCTTTTATGGTTGTTGGATACTTTCCAGGGTATTTCATTGTACTCAGAGGGCAGATATAGAGGAAAATCCATCTGTGCCCCCTTGGTACCCCCAAGTCCATTTGTAGCCTCTGCTAATGTTGCCTTGTTAGCATTCCATTGGCTAAAGCAAAGCACACAGTTGAGCCTAGTGTCAAAGGGAGGGGTGAGTCAGTCCAGCCATGCTGGGGGGCACTGCCTGCTTACGTGCAAAGGACATGGAGATCTGGAGGGGTGAGAAATTAGGGTGGTACTTGCAAATAACCACAGTTGTCCTTCTAATTACATTCTCTTTTCCCTTAGCTGGAGTTGGTTTCTCTTGTTTAGAAGCAGAGAAGCTAGATGATAAACCATGCTCAAGTAACAGCTTGATCTGTCTGTAAGTTTTGAGTCTCGTGGGGGTTGGGACTGTGTGTCCCCAGTTAGCTGCTATGTCCTCAGTGTCTGGGAAAGACAATTTGGCAAAAAGTGCTGAATTGAACAACACCAGCATGGGGCATCTACCATCTCTTTTAGGACGCATAGTCACCGTGATGTACATTTGGTCTTCTTCACTGTAGCTTTCTGGTTGGAGTCTCCAAGCCCTAGCTTGGAGCCAGATATCCCATGCAGACATATTTCCATGACCATGAAGTAACTGTGATCCGGATTTATGTTGTTATACTACATATTATGGTGGGGTGAGTTGCAAGCAGCCTTTGACCTTTCTATTAAGATGGCTACCACAGACCCCAAACCTCAGTGCTGAGAAATCTGGTCAGTCTGGGAAGCCGGACTGGTACACATGGAGCTCTCCACTTCTCTGAAGTCATTTGGACCCAGACCGGAGAAAGCTATGAGACTTGACTCTGTGTGACCTCCCTAGGACCTCAGAGTTGGATTTTACAGCTCGCTCTCAGCAGAGCATAGAAGGAAGAGGACCGTGACGTAGTCTCCCAACACACAGTGACCGTCCTAGTGGGCTGTGCCTGTGCAAACAGATGTACATGGAGGACATTATGCCATGTATTTGGGCCGGGCACATAGAAGCACAGCCTTATTAGTGTCTTTTGTTATTCCCTGCACATTCAATTTTCCTAGTAATGAAGATAATATTGATATGAGTAATACTAATGTCAACTTATATTTACTTACGCATTCATGCCACAAATATTTATATAACCTTATAACATCCTAATAACCACTTTAAGAAGGGGCGCTGTGACTATTCCCAGCTGACTGGAGGCCCAGAGAATTTAAGTAACTTGGATTACTACCTCGTTGCTAGTGAGGAGTGAGTCTGAAAATGCCCTCCTGGTTCCCTGCCGCCCTGCAGAACCAGGGTTTTGGGAAAAGAGAATATAACAGGCATTGGAATTCTCTGACTGGCACTGGGGACTCAGGCAGACCCTATGCTCAGCCTTTTGTCTTCTCTAGCGGTTCTTCAGTACCAGAGCATGGCCTCTGATTTCTCTGATAGATCTAAATGCCAATTTAGAGCTGCATATTAATTTCCTCGCATTTTTTGCTTTTCTCACATATTCTGAGAGCACAGACTATCCCCTATAAGTCACTGTCAGCCACCTGTCCCTTCAATCAGCTCTGCACTCGGTCCTAATAGGACGACGGAAGGAGCCACGGAGCAGCTGCCCAGCCACCGTCGGGAGTACCGAGGAAATTAATTGAGAATCAAATATTTGCCTACTCCAGAGTGATTTATCACAATTAAAAGGAATAATTATGTGCCCTTCGGGTCGTGTCAGAGATTTCGAGGGGTTGACTGCTGCAACATGTCCATAAATCAAGCCAGAGAAGAGTCTCCTTGGGTTTCAGTTTGGCCCAGCACAGTTTTCCAGTTGGGAAGCCAGTAGGTGTTCGGTGGAGTGGATTCCTACACCGAGGCAGCTTGTAAAGGCAATGCTTCAGGAGCACATCGAGGGTAGCCAAATATTCCTTGAGAATTTTGTGGAGAGGCCCCTTTCTGGAAACTAAGAGCCCATCTGTCGTTAAGTCCACCATAGACAACTCGCCCCCACCCGCGCTCACGGTGGAATTCTTCATGGTTTCTTAGTTGAGCACCAGATGTGGTTCAGAGTGAGTTTAGGCTAAGAGTGACCTCAGGGACAGCTGAGTCATATTTCGGATATCCGTTCTCTGTAGGACATGTGCTCAGCAAGTGTGTGGAAGGCAGAGTCATTTGCACTATTTCAATTATTTCCCTTCCCCCCACCACCCCATTTCCTTCCCCGCACTCCCCGGCCAGTACATGTGATTGAATTTGCAAAAATCAAACCTACCATATGATACAGCCCTACTCCAGGGAGATACCGAAAAGCCGTGACTTCTCAAAGTTAGAAAGCGCTTGGATGGCAGTTCTGGAAAATTCTCTCCTATAAACCATGATGACATCTGGGATTGATTACCTTTCACTAATGATTCCAGTCCATGTGATCAAAGCAGATGGAGGAGTTAAATCCGAACAGTGTGTTGGTTGTATAAACCTTTATTTGTCTTTTGTAAGGCTCTCAAGGTCAACTTTTAGGGACATTATCTTTCAGAAACATCGCACGGTGTTGAAGTTTTCCAGTGACAAGGAGGTTTTCCTTATGCTCGCTCTATTAGATGTAAAAAAGGTGCCCACAAGAAACTGTTCAGAGGGGAGGGCTTGCTGCTCCAGGACATCATAGGCTTTTGCAGAGTGGAGACAGTTTTTGTGATTAAAAGAAAGTGCGTGGGGTCCACGGCAGTCTGCTTATCTGACGTGGTGCAGGCTTGCCAGAGCGACAGCCGAGTCTCCTAATTAACTCGACACAAACAACCCTCACCTGCCTTCAGGCTCTCAAGGTCTTTGCCATCCCAGTTACCTGAAACTTTGCCACTTCTCCTCCCCAGGGACAACAAACCGGCTAGCCACTTGGCATTCACACAGAAGAAAGAGACTTGCCCTGGGATGCCCTAACCCACTCGGGGTCACCGTACTGTCATTTTCCTCTGTACTCGCTCCATTTTTTCTGCGTTAACGACCAAGACTACCTTTTGGCTCCATGTTTCCCAGGATCACCTGTAATTGAGACTCCAATAGTAAAATATACATAACCGGCCGTTTTACCGAGTCATCATTTATGAATACAGCTCGATTAATTTGTTTAGTCAGATGTAGAGGGGCAATAAAAAGTGATTGACGAAAAACAATTAAAACAGTAAAAGTAAATTGTTTGTGTCCATTAAAACCTGCTGAGGCCGTCAGTTGAAAATTGTAGGGCCTCAATGTGAAAATTAAAACTATTGATTTCCCCCTTATGTATGAGAATATCAGAGTTCTAATTTGTTTTGTTTTTACTGGCTGAAAGCCCCTGAGGTCGAAAAGAAGGTACGCCTTCAATAAGCTCTTTTGGTGGAGTTAATAAAGATTTGGGAAGACAAATATGGGTGAGAAACAGCGGAGATGTTTTAGGGAAGAATTATGCGTCTGATGAGCACCCAAGGTGCCCTGCTGCGCTAATACTTGGTAATTTATTGCATTTTGGGGGCGAAAATGGAAAATCAGCGGCAGAATATACGATATTCATAGGTTGAGTTTTTAGGGCTTTGTGTTAATTTATGTGAGTAAGTGAGATATTTTTTTATTATTGTCATTTTATTTTTTTACGCGCTGCACTAAATCTTGTATTCCACGAACTATTATTTTTTAGTGTTCAATTAAAATACCGACATAAAAGGAATTTCACATGGATAGATCTTGACTCCTAAGACGAGAACTTGGGGGAAAAACCCTGTGGATCAGATGGGGAGGTTTTCAATCAAGAGATATGATGGTGTTAAACCTTAGAATACTGTAAACACAGAGTAGCGTGTTTGGAATTCCAAGTATTAGGCTATCTGTCACTGTATCAGGTTGGGCATGAGTTGATATCAGGCTTACAGATTTAATAAATCACACAGTGAGAATGCAAAGTGTTATATTTGGTGATTAAGTGAATGATCAAATAAACAAGTCAGACTTTCTCTTCATCTCTAAGGCATGGTTTTCGAAGAAGTTTTAATACAGCTAGAAAGTCAGCCCTTTGCATACAGCGTTTAAAAAGCTGTTACATTTGTGGTGTTACCTGAGTTTGACTCTCACACACTGATTTTTCAGGGAATAAAAGAGTCAAACAAATAGCTAAATTTTCCTTCTTGGGGAGTTGTTATTTTATTTACTCCCACCCAATGCTGCAGAGTTCTTTAGAGAGGATATAAATTCTTTATCTGCAGGAAATGCTGTGGCTTTTTTCCCCTTCAATTTTATTTTTTTAATAGCGTTATGGAGGTGTACTTGAGAAGTAGAATTTGTATATATTTAAGGTGTGCAGTGTGATGGTTTGATAGCCATATGCATTGTGCAATGATTACCACAATCAAGCTGATTAACACAGCTTTCCCTTACCTAGTTACTGTTTTCATGTGTATGGTGGTAACTGTTAAGATTTACTCTCTTAGGGGTGCCTGGGTGGCTCAGTGGGTTAAGCGTCTGCCTTCTGCTCGGGTCATGGTCTCAGGGTCCTGGGATCGAGCCCCACATCGGGCTCTCTGCACAGTAGGGGAGCCTGCTTCCTCCTTTCTCTCTTTCTCTGCCTGCCTCTCTGCCTGCTTGTGATCTCTGTCAAATAAATAAAAATAAAATCTTAAAAAAAAAAAAGATTTACTCTCTTAGCCAGTTTCAAGTGTGGAATGCAGTATCTAGTGACTGTGCTATACATTGGATTTCTGGAACCTAATCATCCCGAAAAACCGAACCTTTGTACACTTTGATCCTCATTTGTCCATCCACCCCCCCCGCCCCCCTGCCTCCTGCCCACCCAGGTTTTGGTCCCTGGCAGGCACCGTTCTACGGTCTGCTTCTATGAGTTGGACTTTTCTCCTATTCCACATATAAACAAGTTCAAACCATATTTATCTTTCTGTGTCTGGCTTCTTTCCCTTAGCATCATGTCCTCAAGCTTCATCCTTGCTCTAAGTGGTCAAAACTCCTCCTTTTTTTTTTTTAATCAAATACTATTCCCATTGTATATATATATATATATATATATATATATATATCGCATTTTCTTTATCCCTTCAGCTGGAGACAAACGCTCAAGGCTGTTTTCCTCCCTAGTTCATTGCAGCGTTATTCACAATAGCCAAGATAAACACTTGAATATTTCTTGTATCATTGACTTTCAAACGTGAGTGAGCTGGAGACACGTTGTTCTGTTCGAGCAGTGCATTCCAGGCACCACCTGCAGATACTCTGATGTGAGAGGGTGGCAGACTTTGGAAGTATGCATTTTTACTTATTTATTTATTTATTTGGAAATAGGTATTTTTAAAAGTGTTCCTGGTGGGAGGCCTTAGGACTGCCCATTGAAATATAGACTGCAGAACAGTGATGCTTTAATTTTGGGGGGTCAGAAATGTCCTTTAGAATCTTCTCAGAACAACAACCATATGTGTATATGTGTGTGTGTGTGTGTGTATATATATATATATATATATATATATGTGTGTGTGTGTATGTATTTGGCTGTTTGGATTTTATGGTCTGATATTAAGAACTTCCACTAATATGTGTGTGTGTGTGTGTGTGTGTGTGTGTCTATGTGTATTTGTGTGGTGGTGGGTAAGCATTTTCACCCAGAAGAATTAAGCAGGGAAATGCCTAGGTATCATGTGGTTTCTGTGCAAGACCTTTTTTTTTTTTTTAAGATTTTATTTATTTATTTGACAGAGAGAGAGAAAGAGAGAGGGACAGTGGGAGAGGGAGAAGCAGACTCCCCACTGAACAAGGAGCTGGATGTGGGACTTGATCCCAGGACCCTGAGATCATGACTTGAGCTGAAGGCAGACGCTTAACCGACTGAGCCACCCAGGTGTTCCTGTGCAAGACTTTTTATGGTCCTCCAGGGTTCATGCAGCTTCTGAGCTGAGGGTTTTGTGATTATTTGGTGGCTTTGGCTTTGAGTAGGGCCAGGTGTGCAGACTGGGGTTCTGATCAGCCCTTTCCCTTACTGTGCAGGTGTTTTTATATGGCTATATTTATGAAGGTGTTTTATATGGCTATAGTGAGCAGTGAGTAGGGGCTGGCACATGTTGGGATGAAGGGGTTTCCACCATGCCCAGCGGGGAGACTGGATCACACGACCTGCCCCACCTCCTTGGTGGTGCCCGCAAGGGGGACCCACAGGAGGGTTGCGCTGACCTTGCAGAGTCACAGGGTTCTGCTGGACTGAGACCAACTTTTGCTGCAGACTGCGGACTTCGCAACACTTCATGTATCTTTTCTTAAAAACAAAACTAAAAGTGAATTGGGTATTTTAGGTGGGCAATACCATTGCAAGGCTTACAACTGGAAAAGCATAAAAGACTCCAGGAAAAGCCCTCTCCCATCAGGCCTCTAGTTACTTGACTAACTTGGGAGAAATTTTACATAAAGGAAAGCAGATACGTTTGTACATGTCATTATCCTTTTAATTTTAACACAGTTGGTGGTGTATGAAACACATTTTTTTTGTAAGTTTTAACATTTATGTTTGTATTCTTCTCTGGAGAAGAATTTAGAAAGGGAATGTGATACCGTGTGTGTAAATTTTATCGCTCTTTCTCTTATACTGAACATTGTGTGTAATCCTATACAGATGTTGTCAGGGCGCCTGGGTGGCTCAGTCATTAAGCATCTGCCTTTGGCTCAGGTCATGATCCCAGGATCCTGGGATCGAGTCCCACATTTGGTTCCCTGCTCGGCGGGAAGCCTGCTTCTCCCTCTCCCACTCCCCCGCTTGTGTTCCTTTTCTGGCTGTCTCTCTCTCTGTCAAATAAATAAATAAATAAAATCTTTTAAAAAAGTCCTAAACAGATGTCGAATGGGTACAAACATCAGTGCATTTCCCGAGGGCTGAGTCTTAAGATTTGGAGCCAGGCTCTGGGGTGAGGCCAGAGACATTGGTCGGCTGGCACAGTCACACCTCAGAGATGCTGTGGGTTCCGTTCCAGAGCACCATAATGAAGTGAATATTGCCCTAAAGTGAGTCAAATGATTTTTTTGGTTTCCCAGTGCATATAAAAGTTAAATTTACGCTGGAGATTAGTCTTATTAAGTGTGCAATAGTATTATGTCCAAAAGGACAATGTACGTACCTTGATTAAAAAATATCTTATCACTAAAAAACGAGAACCATCTTCTGAGCTTTCAGGGAGTCCTAATTTTTTGCAGCTGGAGGGTCTTGCCTTGGTGGTGGTGGCCCTGAATGATCAGGGTGTTAAGGCAGGAAGTTAGGGCGGCTGTGGCAATTTCAAAAAATGGGACAACAATGAAATTTGCCTTATTGATTGACTCTGCTTTTCACTTGAACACTTAGAGGGCATTGTAGGGTTAGTAACTGGCCTAATTCCAATTCTGTTGCATCTCGGGGAGTCGGGAGGCCTGAGGAGAAGGAGACAGAGATAGGAAAGCCTGATTGGTCGAGCAGTCAGAACACGTGCACACACTCAATCTCTCTTGATTAAATCACTGTCTTTTAAGGGCATGGTTTGTGGTGCCGCAAACAATTACAATAGTAACATCAAAGATCACAGATCACCATCACAAATGTAATAATAACGAAAAAGTTTAACATGAGGTGAGAATGACCAAAATGTGACACAGAGACACCGTGTAAGCAAATGCTGTTGGGAAAATGGCTTCATGCGGGGTTGGTGCAAACCTCCAGTTGGTCAAAATGTTATATCTGTGAAGCTGCATTTTAAGTATCCAGAAACTCAGTGGGAAGTTTTATTTATTTTTTATTTTTTTAAAAGATTTTATTTATTTGACAGAGATCACAAGTAGGCAGAGAGGCTGGCAGAGAGAGAGCGGGGGGAGCAGGCTCCCTGCTGAGCAGAGACCCCGATGTGGGGCTCGATTCCAGGACCCTGGGATCATGACCTGAGCTGAAGGCAGAGGCTTTAACACACTGAGCCACCCAGGCGCTCCTCAGTAGGAAGTTTTAAAGAATAAAACAAAGGAGTGGGCTTTGATTCATAATAGGCGCAAAGTCCCCTCAAGCTGGTGTTTCTGCTTTCCTGGTTCTCAGTAAGGTCCAGGGGCAAAGGGGGTTTCCTGGGTGGTTAGAGCATCTGCCAGCTGAGCTCTCCTCTGGGGATCCGGGCTGGGGACTGTGGGCATGCCGCTTTTTCTCATCTAGAAGATGAAACTTGGTGGTTCTCAAGCCCGATGATCACCAGAACTACATACGGCTTCTAGAGGACCATGCTTTCCAGTAGTCCCGCTGTGGGGGTGTCTAGGAAAGGGCACGGTTAACAAGCCCTCAGGTGAGTCTGATGCTGGCAGTCCGTGCGTGGACCAGAGGCTTTCTAAATTCTTGCCAACTGGAAATTGAAATGGTTTCATCGTCTCTAAGAACTATCCTACCTTGACCACTAAGAGTTAACATAGATTTGACTACCCACACTGAGGCTGAATCTACAACAGAGAAAATGTCATCTTAGACTACATAGAACTCCCCAAACCATAGACTACAGAGCCCCGAACTTTCCCACAAATTAGATACACCAGCTGTGATTCAGACACCCTTCCTGTTCTCAGCACCTTATTAACCCCCTCCCCAACCTGGGAATCCCACATTGCATGCAGCTTGCTGCGTGACTTAACTCATACCCTTGTGTGTGTGTGTGTGTGTGTGTGTGATATAAGTATAAGGAGCAGACAAGGTTTACTTCTTTTCCACTTTCATCTTGATAGTACCGACATTCCTTCTTCCAGCTGATATGGATAAGCATTTCTTTTTTTTTTTTTAAGGATTTATTTATTTATTTATTTATTATTTATTTGAGATAGAGATTGTGTGAGCAGGGGGAGGAGCAGAGGGAGAGGGAGGGGGAAAGAACCTTGAACAGGCTCTGCGTGGAGCCCGATACAAGGCAGTCTTGTGAGGCTGAGCTTAAGACCTGAGCTGAAACCAAGAACTGGTCGTCTAACTGACTGAGCCACCCACGTGTCCTGGGACCAGAATTTCTAATGTCAGTATCATTTCCTTGATTTCACGGCATGATGGCCAAACTGTGCGGTGTGTATTACGATGTATTTTGGGACCAACCATCTGCGTCAGAATGACCTGGTAAGCTTGTTAAAACATGCGGGTTTTCAAGGGTCTGGTCACAAGGCCGTGGAATCAGACTTGTAACACATTCCCCAAGGTGATAATCAGAATGCCAACACCACCATCACACCGATGACTTACACATATTTGATCCTGTTTAACTGTGCTAAGCCATTTAAATCAAGGGCTTCTTCCAAACCAGATCAATAGTCATTTCTAACTATGGAACTTATTGCTGCTGAAACTTTTTCTTTGTTTGTTTTCATTTTTAATTTAAATTCAATTAAGTAACATATAATGTATTATTGGTTTCTGAGTGGCGGTCAGTGATTCATCAGTCTTATTTAAACCCAGTGTTCATTATCTCATGTGCCCTCCTTAATGTCCAGCACCCAGCACCCAGCGACCCCATGCCCCGTCCCCCCACCTCCCCTCCAGCAGCCTTCAGTCTGTGAAACTTTCTCTTTGCGGCCCATCTTCTAGCACAATATTCCTCAAACTTCAGTGTGCTTGTGAATCCCTTGGGGATCTTGTTAAAATGCAGATTCTGATTCTGTGGGTCTGGGACGGGGCCTGAGACTCTCCCTGTGCTGCCCACCGAGGCTGACGCTGCTGGTCCAGGGACCACACTGTGAGAAGCTCTGTTCAGCAGGTTGATCTCTGTTTCTGCATGTCAGTAGAGCTAAGGTCTGTCACATGGATTTGCCTGCCCAAGGCTGACTGTCATAATACCAATTCAGGATTCCTCTGATTTTATTTAATTTTTGTAGGTGAAGGAAGCCTGAGACCCCTGGGAGGGAGGCCCAACTCCGTAGTGGAGGAAGGCAGCCAATTACATCACTAGCCAGAGGGCCTATCGATCTGGTCCAGCGGGGTTCATATTGAGTGGGAAACAGCCAACTTCCCACAATTCAGGGGAGCCTCGGGAGAGCGGAGACCATCTCTGCTTTATTTTATAATGAAGGGGAAAATTGTCCGCCCTAAAATGTTCCTTAAGGGTCTTGCCTTTTACATTTATGTCAGTGAGTTGCTTATGAATCAAACCACCCACTTTGAAGATGTCAGTTCAGATATTGGTTTTCCTGCTCAGTGGCTTTATGCATATGTTTAGCTTCTCCCAGGATGAAGCTTAATGGGGACTCCAGATCTAGTTGGCCTAAAGTGGGAATGTGCCCCCTTGGCTGTGCACTCATGTCTGGTTACTGAACCCTTCCTCTGTCATTTCCTTAGCCTGGGGGATGGAGGTGACATTGTTTTTTCAGAGACCTTTTGAGGGGAATGGACTTCAGAGTTCTTGGAAGTGTGAAGACCATCAGGGGAGGGAGAAATGTGCATACGTATGCACTTTGTTGCCCTGGAATCCAGTTTGAGGAGACTTTCCAGATGAACTTGCTTGGTGACGCCTGACCTAGTGAGGCCTCCTCATTATCCAGAGCTTGACCTGATTCCTCGCCTCGGGGGTACTGGGCCAGTTGTCTCTGCGCTTAGGGCTCCCATGCTTGTCTCTGTTCTTAAGGCCTCCATGCTGACCTCTGTAGCATGTTCAACCCTGCGTCATGTTGATGTGGAAGCTTGGGGAGGGGCAAGCCTGGGTGTCTTGTGGTTCCTAGTAGTGCCCAGTGCCCGGCTTGTGCCTGGTACTTTAGGAGCACTCAAAACATATTCGGACAGATGTGCGTGCTCCTAGCAGACACATGCTTTTTATATAATTTTAATGGGCATTGCTCCAAAGTAAAAGATGATGAAACTTTAAAAAATCTGTCTATTGTATTCACAAAGAATTTTCTACTTTTACTAGCAGAGTAAGCTATCAAGACCAAAATGACAATCATGCATATTTGTTTCAATTCAGTTGATACCAAGCTTTGTTAGCCCCATTGTCCTCACATCCACTGAGTTAATCATATGCCCATGACCAAAAATGCTAGATACTTCTCTGAAGCGTTTCTTCCCTTATCACTTAGCAGTAGAGTCTACAGTTTTTACATGGGCACATGGCGACCTTAAATAAATACATTTCCCAGTTTCCCTTGCACCTAGGCATGGTCATACGATGGTGGCAGATGGAGGCACTTGTGATTTCCAGGAACTATCATATTACTGTCTTCCTGCTGTGGGACTATAGATGTGATGACTGGAGTTCAGCAGCCATCTTAGGCTGTGAAGATGGTAGCACAGAAAGAAGAGGGACCCTGAGTATTTTTCTAAAACTGCCTTACCAGCCCTGCACTGCCCACTTCTGGACTTCATTTATGTGAATTAGCTACTATTACTTTGGATTTGCTCTCTAAGCTAAATGGAATCCCACCTAATACAAGAACAGAAGAATTACAAGTCTCAGAGAGGACCTTTTTAAGGCAAGTCTTGGAAAACATGCTGCAGGTCAAGTTACCGGTGAGGGTTTGCATGTGACAAGGTTTTGGGTAATGTAGTGTGAGTGTTAAAAGCATGGACTTGGATGAGTGTTGGATTTGAGTTGCCATGAGTTCTTGGACAGTCTCCTTAAACTTTTAAACTTTCGTCTCCCAGTCCGTAAACTGGGGTAAATAATATAGTGACGGATTCCCGCTGTTCCTCTTGTTACTTTGAGTTATGGAAACTCCACATAGCTAATTCTCTAAGGGCCAAAGCAATTTCAGTTCAGTAAAATATCTCTTGTACAGTTTTTCTTTTTTCTTTTCTTTTTAAATCAACAAAATGAAATAACAGTAGAAATATAACTAGTTAAAGCACAAAAAATTGTTGGTTCCTTTCTGTGATAGTAAGTCAATTGTACACAGTTTTTACCATCTCAATGGCAATTCATTTAGGTCTTCTTAATTTGATACTTAACCAAGTACCAGGCATTCTCTTAAGACCTGGGTACAAAAACCAAAATAACAACAACAAATGGTTAAGACATAATTGCACCATTACAGAATGTAAAGCAACTGGATGCATGCATTTTCTCTTTATAAAACAGATGTAGGATATGCAAATAAGTTAGTGTTCTTTGGGGGTAGAAATGTGGATGTTCTGACCGTGAGTCTTTTGTTTGGTCTCATTGATGCAAGGATAGGTAAACTGATTCCAAGTTAGTGGGGCCATTGTATGTGTGTGATACATTGTATGTGCAATCCAGATGTTGGCTGCATGATCCTTGGCCCTCTGCGTTCAACCTGGATTCTGAATTTCTCAGTCTTCTGAGAGTCCAGAGACAAAGATTCCCTCTTCCCTAGAGTTCTACAATGTCCTGGCTTTTTTACCGCTTCCTTCTGTCTTGCACTCCTGTTTTCAAAGAGGGCCTCTTTGATTTATATGTGAGTGTATTTCGTCTTTCTGCTGATTGTAAGGAATTTGAGATCGGGGACTATGGCTTCTTGTGGGATCTGCACACGGGTCTTCAGCCAGTGTTTTATGTGCATCCCTTCACAGTTGGGCCAATTCCTGGGGCCAGCTAGGATTCTCAGAGCACACAACGTCCATCCCTCATTATTGAGTGAGAGAATTGGAAATGGGCTGCCCAAAGATGTTCATCTGCATCAAGGGCCCTGAGTTCTACTTGGAAACCCCAGTGGGGTGGATTTCCTATGGCAGAGAACTTGCCCCTGTGTTTAAAGGTCAGTACCTTTATTTGCCCCCTCTCCTTTGCCTTCTCCGTTTTATTGTGCCTAATAAAACGCAGTGCTTATTTTGTTATTTAATAATTTCTAAGATCAAAGGAAGTGAAGTAGTCATTTCTGCTTTTATTAATTAGTCTTTTCTTTTTCAAATTAGTTTTCCATTGATGTTCTCAACAGATAAATGTAATATCATTTATTCCTCTCCGTGAAGGCCATTGAAAGTCTTAGTGGATTTAGCTTTTTAATTTATTCTTGAATTCTTAAGCAGGAAAAAAAAATGAGAGTGTAAGTTAGAACGGATATGTTGAACAAGACATATAAGCTGCTTTTCACCCGCTGGTTCTCATCTCTGTTGCTCAAGCATGCCATACGGGCCCCCAAGAATCCTACAAGACTATATTTCTATGTACCATTCATAGTAGGGGAATAATTAAATCTAATGATTTTCTAATCTCCATGGCAAATGTTCCAGTGGTGGTTTTATTCTACTAAATAGTACTTTCTCCCAGAATTTTTTTTTTTTTTTTGCACTCTTAAACTTTGGGATTTTAGGTGTATTCATTATGACAGGAGGCATTTCCTGATATTCAAAAAGATCTGTGTAGTTACATGTAAGTTTCATGTCATGCTCCCAAGTGGAGACTGGGGCATTCCGCAATTCCAGTTCTGGTGGGAATCATGGCATGGGCACCACTCCAGCAAAGAATCTGAATTGTGTTATGTATGAGCACAGTGACCTTCCTAAGTATGTTTACGGGCAATGCCAGAAATATTATCTCTGGTTTAGGAAAAAAATGGCTTGGCTTTGCTTTCCTCTGAACGAGGCTTGTGGGGAAGACCCAGTTATCAAAGGGAAGGTGATTCACATGGCTTTTTAATCTTACCGGATTGCTTGCTAATTAGAAATAAGAGACCTGGAACTCCCTTGAAAATGAATAAATAAACTTCTTAGGTCAGGAACTTAGGAAAAGTTGATACTCTGTATGTTACATGAAAGTCATCTTGGGCTGATCGGAGTTTGATGTTTCTGTAGTGAAAACAACCCTTGAAAAAATGGAGAACATTCAATGATAGCAACATGCAAATATTTGTAGGAAAACAGCAACAGACCATATTTCAAGGACTTGAAAGGATGCTTGGCTGGTGGTGTCTTCCCAGAAGCTAAAGGCGTAGAGCCAGCCAAGGCAGAGGCTCCTAGTTTGAGACACCAGCTCCTCTTGGAAAATGCTCACAGCAACAAATATATCCAGACCCTTATTTTCCCTTTGATTTTTTTTTTAACTGCAGTTTTGATTAATGACAAACATATTGATGTTTGGGTTGTGGGGTGTGGGAGCTTCTCTGCTCTTTTTCAGTAAAGCCTGGACCAGGGTAGCAAACAAAATCTAATTAGTTCTTTTGAAGTAGCCCCCTCACCCCCCACTGCGCTATTTGTTTCCAAGCTCCTCCCTTTGATGGTCTAACATTGTGTGGTCTGTGGACTCTTCTGGCATGTAAAATTTTTAATATATTTGTGTATTTATTTATGTATCCAAAAGCAGTCTACACGCTATGCATATGGAAATAGTTAAGGAAGAGTGTATTCGTATCTGCAACTAACTTTGAAATACATAAGATGGGTTGATGGATGGGCAGAACAGTGGATGGATATCTGATAAAGCAAGATAGTACAATAGTAATTGTAGAATCTTCACGGTGGGCATGAAGAAATTCCCTGTAAAATTCAACTTTATGCATGTATGGAAATTTTAAAAAAATATTTATTTATTTATTTATTTGACAGAGAGAGAGAGAGAGAGAGCAATCACAAGTAGGCAGAGAGGCAGGCAGAGAGAGTGGGAAGCAGGCTCCCCGTTGAGCAGAGAGCCCGATGCAGGACTCGATCCTAGGACCCTGAGATCATAACCTGAGCTGTAGGCAGAGGCTTAACCCACTGAGCCACCCAGGTGCCCCTGTATGAAAATTTTTATAATAAAATATTATTATATTATAGGAGGGGAAATATACACACAGGAGGGGCAAAGGAGAGGATACTATCATTTAGGATTCTCAGATGAAGCCAAGCTTCTAAGAATAAAATAATTTTTCACACAAAAGTTTTGATTTACAGGCAAACTCGGGGTGTTTATTGCCTCGACGCAATAAAGGTGAAGTGGGGCATCTTTCCATGGTGTTACTTGTGAATCTGCTTCTGTGTCTTCTTAAAGGCTGTATAGTACTCCATTGGGTGAATATGCTGTTAAGTTATGAAACCAACTTTTGCTTGGTGTTTTAGCTGGCCAGGCATTACCTGCTGGGGCTGTCACAACAAAATACCATGGATTGGGTAGTTAAACAACAGACGTTTATTTTCTCAGAGTTCTGGAGGCCCAAGATCAAGGGGCCAGCAGATTGAGTTTCTGGTGAGGATTCTCCTCCTGGCTTGTGAATGCAAGGCCTTCTTGGGGTTGTATCGTGGCTTTCCCTTGGTGCTTCTGTGGAGAGAAAGATCTCTGGTGTCAATCTTTGTCTCCCTTTAAGGACCCCCAGCCTATAGGACTGACATCCTCTGATCACTCTCGTGACCTCGCTTAACCTTTTTACCTTTTTCTGTATAAATGGGACAATTCCTTGGCCTCCAACTTATCCCTTCCCCTTTGGTTGCATGGCGCTTTCCTTTTTTTTTTTTTAAAGAGTTTATTTATTTGACAGAGAGAGATCACAAGTAGGCAGAGAGAGGGGAAGCAGGCTCCCCGTGGAGCAGAGAGGCCCCACTCGGGACTCGATCCCAGGACCCCGAGACCGTGACTTGAGCCGAAGGCGCAGGCTTTAACCCACTGAGCCAAGCAGGTGCCCCGGCGCTTTCCTTTTTAAGAGAACACCTGGAAGCAGTGCTTCCTCAGGGCTGGCTGGGGGCTCGGCTTATTCACCTCTTGGGGTGCCTGTCTTGCCTTCTCTCATGGGCTGCGTGTTTAATGGTGTATATTTGTCTTCCCAGATATGGGGCACATGCCCCAAGGGACATGGTCCTCAACACAGTCCCAACTTCTGGGGCTCCGAATAAGGAGCTGGGAGGAGGAGGCAGCACAGGAAATGGGAACCTAGCTCAAACAGGGGTTGAGGCTGGCACTGGATGAGGGAGCTTCTGGCTGCCCAGCCTTCTGCCACCATTCCTGAGATTGGAGCAGCTGTTCCCATGGCAACACGTCCCCTCCTCCACCCCTCCCTGGGCCCCCTGATGTGATGTCTATACAAAGGTACTTGTACTTTCCCCTTGTAAACTACATTTGACAGGAACTAAATCAATATCCACAAACAAACAAAAACAAAAACCCTTGAGAAAGGGGAAGAGAGGCTCTATCTCTCTGAGGGGTTGGCCTCCAGCATGTTAACTTATGGGAGGAGGACACCATTTAGTCCATAACAATAAATATTTAAGTTGTTTCAAATTTGGCATGACTATAAGCAATTCTGCAATGAATTTATATGTACACCGGGCATGGAATTGCTGGCTGATAGATTAAACACATTTAACAATGGGTAATGCTGATTTATCTGTTTGAACCAAGTTGCGTGATCATCTCTGCGTTTTCTGCGTGTCGTTCATAATCTGCCACACAGACCAGTCTTTTTAATACATGTCAGTCTGATGAGTAAAATACTTTGTATGAATTTGTTTATCTTTAATAATCAGTGATTATGCACTATTCTATTGGTCTTTCATATTCTTCTAAATTTGCCTATGCATATGTTCTAGCATTTTCTTGCAAAGTCATTTGGCCTTTTAATTAGTTTCAAAGGCTCTCACCACATGAAACAGAGCAGACTTTGTTGGTAACAGAGTGCTGCTTTGTGTTGCTTTCCAAGTTCGTTTTTGCCTTTTAATCCTGGTTTTTGTATTTATAGTGTCTTACCATGCTGAAGCTTACTGGTTTTCTATGGGCCACTTTAGTATATTTATCAGAGTACGACTTTTCTCTATTTTAAACCGGCACTGTCCATTTGTCGATCTGCCCCTCCCCTTGTCATGTTATGGACTGAATTGTGTGCACCCCCAATTCCTGTGTGGAGGTCCTAACCCCCAGTACCTCAGAATGTGGTTGTATTTGGAGAGAGGGCTTTTGAAGAGACAACTGAAGTAAAATGAGGGTCTTCATCCCTAATGAGTGGGACCCTTAAAAGAAGATGAGATTAGATGGCAGCACAGACCCAGCCGTGGGGATGGGAGGGCCCAGTGAGAAGGTGTCTATCTGGAAACCAATGAGAGAGACTTCCAAAGAAATCAATGCAGCTGGCACTTTCAGCTTGAATTCCAGCCTTTGGAACTATGGGGGGAGATTTTCTGTTGTTTAAGCCTCCCAGTCTGTGGGGTTTATTATGGTGGCCCTGACTGACTTCAGCCCACCCCACCCAGCAAACTATCTCCTACCTTTCGGCCAGGATTCCTATATTCTCCCTCTCCTCACCACCTGCTGCCTGTTTTCTATTTCTCTCTCATCCAAACTATCTAGAACAAGATTTGACACAAAGTAGACACCCAGATACCTGCTAAATGAATGAAGAGGATCTGAGCGCTTTTATTTTGGTTTTAATTTGAGAAGGTCCGCTGGGCTGTGCTTAAGTTACTGAATCAAAGAGGCCCAAACAGGATAAAGTTTGTCTTTCAAGGGGCAGTCTCTGGGTGTCTCAGGGCAAGTAGGGAGGCTCCATCACAGTTAGTATACTCTTCCGTCTTGTTTCAGAATGGCTGCTCTTGCTCCTGCCATCTCATCTGCATTCTAGCCAACGGGAAGAAGGAAATGACTATAAAAGCTTCATTCATATATTTAAAAAAACCTGATTTGCATTGGCATGCATAATTTCCCTACACATTCGACAAGAAGTCACGTGAGTACATAAAACTGCAGGAGATGCTGGGAAATAATAGTCTTGGGGCGGGTGGCCATTATTGTGAGCTAAAACAATTGAAGGAAAGAGGGGAGAATATATATTGGACAGGTAGCTACCCTACCACAGGGGACATAGGAAAATAAATATTGATTGCCTAAGTGCTGCCTTGTAAATATTTTACTTTAAAAAAATCAAAAGAGGGCGCCTGGGTGGCTCAGTGGGTTAAGCCACTGCCTTCGGCTCAGGTCATGATCTCAGGGTCCTGGGATCGAGGCCCGCATCGGGCTCTCTGCTCAGCAGGGAGCCTGCTTCCCTCTCTCTCTCTCTCTGCCTGCCTCTCCATCTACTTGTGATCTCTCTCTGTCAAATAAATAAATAAAATCTTTAAAAAAAATAAAAATCAAAAGAAAGGATAAGCAAAGTTACTTTCTTATATGCTTTAAATTGGTGGTGGTGAGAGAACTTTACTCATATTCCAGAAATCCTATTCTTTAAAAAACTTAAGGCCACCTTCTATTTGAATGCATGGATTTCCTTTTATGCCTCAAGATGGGGAAAAAAATAGCTATATAAAAGGAATGAAGAAAAATTAGCAAATTATGTGGTAGTAATCACTAGAAGAACTAGAAATAAAATGGTTTCAAGTGGTTGCCTTTGGGAGTAAAGGAGATGTGACATAAAAGTATTCCTTTTATTAGATGCCCTTCTGTACTATGACTTTTTTTTTAATCATGTGCCTGAACTGTTTTAATGCAAATTAGAGTGTTTAAAGAATAGGATTTTATAAAAATAAAGACCAAATGTATAAATTAAAATAAGGCAATGAGAAGAATACTTAAAATCAATAAGATGGCAAATTCAGAAGATACATTTTTCACTTTTTTTATCTTTGCCTTGATGATAAGAACTAAGAATATACAGGCAGTTCTCTGATCCAGAGGTTTGTTTGTTTTTTTTTTTTAAAGATTTTATTTATTTATTTGACAGAGAGAGATCACAAGCAGGCAGAGAGGCAAGTAGAGAGAGGGGAGGAAGCAGGCTCCCTGCTGAGCAGAGAGCCCGATGCGGGGCTCGATCCTAGGACCCTGAGATCATGACTTGAGCCGAAGGCAGCGGCTTAACCCACTGAGCCACCCAGGCGCCCCTGATCCAGAGGTTTTTAATAAAAGATGTGCTATAGGGACTAAGAATAAAATGTCAACTGCTTCCTCCCTATGGTGGTTAAGCAAAGATGGACTTGTCTGGGAGCGAGGATCTACTTCTGTTCATACCAGCTTTCAAGATACTTCTGTCCACACCATTCCTCTGTTTTAAGGATTATGCATGGAAAAAGAAATCATTGTGTGATATTCTCCTTTTGGACAAGGCGGTGAGATTTAAGAGAGGGACTCTAAACCGAAGCACGGGGTCTTGGTCATATGTGAACATTAAGTTACAAGTACTGGAAGTTGGAAGACTAAAGTTTACATAGTTCTTTCATTTCTGAGCTGCTGTCTGGTGCAGAGTGGCAGAGAAGCTGGTGGGAGGAATTCCCATAGACATGTTCCCCCGTAGATGTGTTCCCCCGCTGACCCAAGTTAGTTCCTTCTACCTCTAAAGTCATGGCTCTTGGGTTGTAGTGGGCCCTGCCCCAAGATGGCTATCAGCGTGCTGTTGAGTGTGATGGTGGCAGCCTGGGGTCAGCTAGTTGTCCTCAGAACCACAGGAAGCTTTTTTTTTTCAGGACAGTCACACCAGGGGAGAAAAACCGGTTGCTCACCCCATATTTACATTTTACTTTCTAAGCCAGCTGGGGTGACTTGTAACTCCTCTGGGTCTGGGTTCATAGCTATACTATGAGGACCGTCCTAGGGTGGCTGGAGGCCCCACTGAGAAATTGCCCGGTCTGGCTCAGTGCCTGGCAGGCGGCAGGTGGCCAGTGAGCGGTCGTGTTAAATGGTACGATTTCATCCCAGCCGCCTGTGACCTGGGGATCTTTGAAGAACGCCACCTGCCCAACTTCAGACTCGCCAAACAGAAAACTCTGGAGGTAGGGGAAGTTGAGGAACAACAGTATTAAAAACAAACAAGAAGGAAACATGCATATGCAGCTCTTCCCAGGCGATTCCCAGGAGCTGGGTTGAAGAAATACTGCCATAAAAGATAAAACGCAACTGTGTTTATGGGACCAGGGTGTAAGGAGGCGGGGCAAGGTGGCAGGGGGTGTGGATCAGAAGACACAAATGAACCAGAATTCCAAAGTAGTCAGCCATTCACCAGTGCTTCAAACTGAAAGGGCCTTGGGCAGGCTTCTGCTCGTTTCACATGATTGACAGTCCGCAACTGAGTTCCACTGAGAAAACCACTCTTAGGTTCTACCTTGTTTCCTGAAGGCCTCAGTAAAAAGATCCCAGGGCCTTTACAGCTGCTGCATGAATGTACCAGTCCTGTTGTTTTCGGGGGTCTGTTAGTTTCTGGGAAGAAAAGCCCAGACTTGTGACCTGACCTAACTCAGCCTGACTATGGTTCTGTTGACAAACATTGGAGCCCCCAGGGATCATAGGTAGATGGGTGTTACCTGTCTCTTCCTGCAAACCTCACCCAAGATGATATGTTACCGGGGAAATCAAACACATGAGCATAAAAAGGCACAGAAGTGGGGTCCCAAACCCACACCTATACACCGGGTGAAGTGTGTCACCTACACTTGGACACTCTCATGAACCCTCGACTTTACCGCTCACTCTGAGGTCCAGGTAGTGCAAATCCAAGGGCAAGGCCAGCCATGCTTATAGTTTGGTCAGACAACAGAGCACCCATTAAGCATGTATTGGGGGAGGCACAGCAAACTGTGGTTTTAGACCTCAAGAGTGACTCCAAGCTGTTAGGCTGCTGTACCTATATTCTTCTCATTCCCATCAAGGTTGAGACCCCATAAAAACATAATCTAGCCAGTCAGCTAATTGACCTCTAACTCATTTCTCCATTGGTAAATTAATTCCAATTAGTTCCTATTTTTCATTGGTGAAATGAGTGATGTTTGAGAAATACAGACAGGAATATTATGTAGGCACTCCTGCCTTACGTGAGAGGGGTTATTACAGGGGTAGCCACCTTTTCATGCCAAGGGTCAGATGAAAAATGTTTTAGGCTTTTAGGGCCCTACAGTTGATATTCCAACTCTTTAGCCAAGCTATGGTGGCAGAAGTCACCACAGGCCACATGGAAATGGCTTTGTTGTAGAAAATTTTTGTTACTTTAGGTGGCCCACCTATGGTGTATGAGAATCTAGCAAGTTCAGGATCTTGTTTCTTCTGGAACAGTGAAGTCCCCTGATTTGTCTATCCCTGTGCATTGCCTTAAGCAGGGGATTCTGTTCTGTGATCTCAGAGACCTGGAAGGAGAGGGGCTGGAACACGGTTGCATTTTCCTTGAGGGTGACTTCTGTGTGAGGATAGAGAGCTGGGACCTCACTGAGCAAAGAGCTCATTGTAGGATGGGGGTGGCGGCCGTTGGTCCTTGTAACGTACCATGCAACGGCTGGGAAACGGGGAGGACCCCCGTGGCCTTCCCCTCCTTTTAATCTGAGGCTGCCACCATTTGCTGAAAAGAAGGCGGTGATTGTCAGTGACCCAGTGGGCGTAAGTCGGTTTGTAGTTGTCACTGAGATGAAATTTCCAAAGCGAGCTGATCTGGCTTATTACGTGACTTTCAGTCCATCTTGATCCTGGAGGCTGACCTCTCTGCCTTCATCCTACGTGGATTATAACAATGAAAATACTTTTTTCTCTCTTGCTATACAAAATATATAAAATATATTGTGTGCGTATATGTACATAGCATAAAAGTAACCATTTTAACCAGTTTGTTTTTAATTGTGGTAAAATAGACACAATGCAGAATTTACCATAGTAACCATTTTAAGTATACAATGTGGTCGTTTTAAGGATATTCACGTTGTCAAGTACCCAGTCTTCAGAACCGTCTTGCAGAACTGAAATTCTATGCCCATGAATACTAACTCCCATCTCTCCCTAACCCCCAAATCCTGGAAGCCACCATTTCACTTATTGTCTCTGTGAATTTGATTATTCTAGCTACCTCATTGAAGTGGAATTATACAGGATTTGTCTTTTTGTTACTGGCTTATATCACTTGGTGGAATGTCTTTAGATTTATCCATATCATGGCCTGTTTCGGTATTTCCTTTTTATGGCTGAGTAATATTCCATTGTATGTGTTGACCACATTTTGTTTATGCATTCATGTGTCAGTGGTCATTTCTCTGTTTTGTTTCTTAAATTCCACATAAAGTGAAATTGTGTGGTATTTTTCTTTGACTTATTTCACTTAACATTATACCTTCTAGATCCATCTATGTTATTGGAAATGGCAAGATTTCATTCTTTTAGTGGCTGAGTAATATTCCGCTCTCTATATACACTGTTTCTTCTTTATTCATCTATCTATGGGTGGATACTTGGGTTGCTTCCATAATTTGGCTATTGTAAATAATGCTGTTATAAACATAGGGGTATAGGGTGCCTGGGTAGCTGAGTTAAAGCCTCTGCCTTTGGCTCAGGTCATGATCCCAGGGTCCTGGGATTGAGCACTGCATTGGGCTCTCTGCTCAGTGAGAAGACTGTTACCTGCCTCTCTCTGCCTGCCTCTCTGCCTACTTGTGATTTCTGTCAAATAAATAAATAAATAAAATAATAAATAAATAAAATAAAATAGATAAATAAAATAAATAAAATCTTTTAAAAATATATATTTAAAAAAATAAACATAAGGCCATATATATATATCCTTCCAAATTAGTGTTTTTGGTTTGTCTGTTTTTTTTTTTTTTTTTTTTTTTTTTTGATAAATACCCAGTAGTAGAATTACTGGATCATATGGTAATTCATTTTTTTGAATTTTCAATTTTTTATTTCATGAGGAACATCTGTACCCTTTCCCATAGCGGCTGCACCGGCTTGCATTCCCACCAGCAGTGTGTATGGGTTCCACATCCCTGGAAACACTTGTTGCTGCTTATGTTTTTGACGTTAGCCATCCTGGCAGGTGTGAGGTGGTATCTCACTGTGGTTTTGATTTGCATTTCCCTGATGGTGAGTGATGTTGAGCATCTTTTCATGTGTCTGTTGGCCATCTGGATGTCTTCTTCGGAAAAATGTCTGTTCATGTCCTCTTCTCATTTTCTAATTGGATTATTTGTTAGTGATGTCTCCTTTAAAAAACAAATGAGAGCAGATTCAAAGTTATCTCTGATCCTTTACTGCATTCTTTTTGAAAGGAGAGAAAACAGTACTTTCCTGAGGAGTGGTTAGAGGGGCATGACAGTAATTCCATGTAATCCACGGTCTAATGTCTCTCTACTGTAGGAACCAGCTGCTACTGTTGACAGTTTAAGTTTTGTGGCAATTGCTGTTTATTGCAGTGATTTATTTATTCTTGATATCTCTTGAATTCTGTCAAAATCTGATTAGACTTTGAGTGTTTTAGAAGAAAAACAGATGATCTGATTTACCAGTGGTTCTCAACAGGGGGCAGTGTTCCTCCCAGCCCCAAGGGCGTTTCCAATGGGAAGGAGAGTTGGGAACATCCTAACTCCTCTGAGTGCTACAGGCAATGCGTGGTCTGCTGCTCAGCATGGTAACTGTCCTGCACTCCATGGGACTATTCCACATAAAGAGAATTGTCTAATGCCAAATGTCGTCATGACACTCTTGGTCATCAAAGCACAACCTTCAGCAGTGTGTGTGCTAACTCATCTCACCTAGCCCCTGACTATGTTCTCAGTGTGACACCCCCTGCTTCTGCTCCCTGCTCCTCTCCAACATGTGATAACTTCTTGTGCAAACGAACCTTCATCTCTTGTTTCCTCCATCTGGTATGCCGTTCTAGCCTTGAGTAGTTAAAATCTTCCTTCGGAGCATTCATTCCTCTGCAGAGCCATCTCTGACCTTTCTGCTCGGAGGTGTGTTCTGTGCCCTGTGTCCCACAGCACCCAGCAGAGCTCTGCTAATCACCAGGGATGTTATAAATACACGATTACTTCTCTGGGAAGATGGTAGGATTCTAGTTCTCTGCCTTTCCTTCCTTAAAGCACAGTCAAATGACTTGCTTTGGCCAACGTATGAGCAGAATTGATTTGTGTAACTTCCAGGTGGAAGCCTGAAGGGTAGTCACGTTCTGCCAATTTCTCTCTCTTTCTGCTGTGGCAGCCAGGAGCAAGACGGACAGCAGCTGCTCTGATCCTAGGTCCTGGAAGAAGGAGGACAAGAAGCAGAGCTCCATACCAGTCACAGTTGATATGTAACATGAATAAAACATAAGCTGTGGGGTTCTAAGTGTCTGAAAGGTGTGGGTTGTTGGTTACCTCAGCATGACCATGTTCAGGCTGACTGAGTGACCTCTCTATTCTAACACGTATCCCATGGTATTGTTATTGTTGGTTTTACCCAACTGAATCTCCTCAGTAGGCTTTGGGCTTCTTCCTGGTAGACTGTGTTGTTTTTACTCCTTGTTGCCACAACTTTGCAAAGAAACAAATTACAGTACTTACCTATTGTTGCATAACAAACTACCTCAGAAGGTAGTGGCTTAGAACAATAATAAGCATTTTTAATCCTCATGGTTCTGCAGATCAAGAGTTTAGGAGCCATTTGGCTGGGTAGTTCTGGCTCAGAGTCATCTATGAGGTCACAGTCAAGATGTCCGTTGGCGCTCCAGTCATCTGAAGGCTTGCCTGAGCCTGAAGGATCCACGTCCAAGGTTGCTTACAGCCAGCAAGTTGGTGGGAGGCCTTTGTGAGAGGCCTCAGCTCTTCCCCATGTGGCTTCACAACATGGCGGTGATGCCAGTGATCCAAGAGCGAGTAAGATGAAAGTGACAATGTCTTTCATGATCTAGCCTCAAAAGTCACTTCTGCAGAATTCTTTGTGTTCCAAGTTCCTAACCGAGGTGGTTCACATTCACAAGAATTAGATTTTACCTCCTTTTGAAGAAAGGGGTGTTGCTATGTTTTGAACATTTAGGTAAACCCCAATTCCTATGTTGAAGTCCTAACCCCCAGAGATAATGGTAGTAGAAGTTGAGGCCTCTGGTTGGTGCTTAGGTCATGAAGTGGGGGAGCTCTCATGAACGGGGTTAGAGCTGTCCTAACAGAGACCTGCCCCTTCCCCCTGCTCTCTTGCCCCTTCTACCACGTCTACACAGCGAGAGATACCAGCTATGAACCAGGAAGTGGGCCCTCACCAGAATGTGTGCAACCGCGATGTCACTTTGATCTGGGACTTCCAGTTTTCAGAACTGGGAGATGTAAATTTGTAAAGTATGCAGCCTGTGGCATGTTATTACCACAGCTTGAATACGTAAGACAAGTGTCAAGAAAATCTGTGGCCATGCTCTAAAACTACCTCTATGAGGGTCACATAGTGGGCCCTCAGTAAACACACCCTGAAGGAAGGACTCCCTGTTTTCATTCAGTCTTTTGGGAAGGTCCTCAGCTGCCTTCCTCATTTACTTCAAACTCAAGTTTTCTCCCCTTCAATTAGCCTTTATTTCAAGAATTCAAGAAACTAAGCTCCATTCCTTAGTTTCTTCAGTTTATTTCTGCTCCAGAGAATGAATTATGTATAACCAGTCCCAGAAAAATTTTTTGAGTGTTCCTGAGGAGCTTAAAATAGCAAGAGAGCTAAGTCTCACCAACCTTGTAAATTAGATGCCTCAAAAACTGTCACAGGAAAGTAATTTGAAATTTTGTCCTTTCCACACATTGACAAAAATCACCTTTATCTTCTTATTAGAAGATTTTTTCCAACCGGTGGTGAGATTTGGGATTCCATCAGCACCCCTCATCACTGTGAAGAGGCTTGTTTTCCTCACCCGTGGTATTCTTGGACAAAGACCCTGCTGTCTCCTTAGCCAGGCCAGGCCGTCAGTCTCAGGCCTCTGTGAGAATCTGGGTAGCAATTCTGTTCGCTGCGTTGATGCGTTGACCAGAGCTAATGGAATATAACCTTGTATTTCTCTTAAGAGCAATGGTTCAGCATTCACTAACTCCGTGTTCAGTTTATAGAACCTAACTATCACAAGTAATCAGAAATGACTCTAAATCCTTCTTGAGGTCCCCTGTTTGATAATATTCCTTTGCAATTATTTAAGAACCTCAGGGCCAGGACTAGCTACAAAATTTGTGGGGCTCAGTGCAAAATGAAAATGCAGAACCTCTTGTTCAAAGTGTAAGAATTCTGGGGCGTCCTGGGTAGCTCCATCGGTTAAGCGTCCGCCTTCGGCTCAGGTCATGATCCCAGGGTCCTGGGATTGAACTCCATGCTGGTCTCCTTGCTCCGTGGGGGGCCTGCTTCTCCCTCTCCCTTTGCCTGTGGCTCCCTCTGCTTGTGCTCTTTGTTAAATAAATAAAATCTTAAAAACACAAAAGCAAAATTTAAGAATTCAAGATGAGCACACAGGGGGCCTTCTGGAATTGCATACATCACATGCCCAGGGAGCCGGATCTGCTCATGGGTGTATTCAAGCTGATAGACACCTCTAAACTGCAGGCTGGGATAGGAGGATCTGATGAGCTCCCCATAGTCGTTGCCTCAGGGGCCAATGATGTCATAGTTGAAGGTGAGGCTGCACGGTTCAAAGGACACTGCTTGTCCCCTCCTGTGTGATGGCCTTGCCGGTCGAGTCCCGGCTCAGGCTGCCATGTTCCTATTCCTAGAGTTCCTGTCAAGTGATTCGTTACCATCCCTAAAGCACAAACATGGTAGGAGGGTAGCCAGCTCTTGGGACACTGTGGCATGCCAGCCCAGGTTTCTCCTACATTTTGAAGCTCCCTTTGAGGACTTAGTTGGCAGAACTCACCTAGCCAGTCCCAGTTCACGCTGATGGGTTTCTACAACTTTTGCTTTGGGGCAGTAGGTGTCCCTAATATTTTTATTCCAGAAGTTCCTAGATCTGGATGCTAATTTGCCTTTTCTCATCCCAGAGGTCCCAGAGGTAAGTGGGTAAGACTGCTTTGCTAACCTAAAGGACCAATAAAGGACCAATAAAAATTCCTGCCTTCAAAGTGTGGAAGCATAGTGACCTTGGGTGCCCTTAAAGAGGCTGCATGGGTGCTCCTCCACAGAGCAGTGACAGGGGCTCCACGGGTCTTTCTGGGTCAGCCTTTGCAGTAGCTGTGGAGAATTCTAGCAGAAAGGCCACATATGTTTATGTCTTTATTTGGTTTGGCCTGCAAAGATTATCATTATTATGTTTTAGGTTTCAAACTAGTTGCCAAGATTTAAATCAGGAAATTTCCCAAACAAGTCCAAATTCAGGCTCTCTGGGGGAAAAAAAATCCTATATATATTGGAAGCAATAGGCTTACATTCCCACATCTGCCATCGGCAGAAAGGATGGCAGTTTTCTAGGGCCACTGACACGAAGCACTAGCTTTTGTCTCCCTTTGCCCCTGCGTGCCCACTCCTTCCCTCACCTACCCAGTCTGTATGGGCAGGACTGGAAGGAACAGTGCAGAACATACCGGTGCCCAGCTGGGACCAGTTGTTAAATATTTCGACTCTCACCCTTGCCTGGAGCCATTTGAGTTGCTAACCCTGCTCGGGAGAGAAGCAGCTGTCAGCTTCTTGCTAAAAAACAAATTTAAATTCTGACTCCAGGGTCATTCTGTTACACTGATTAATCTGTTAGATTGTCAGTATCCTCCACTATTTCATTTACTGGGAGCAGAGCTTCGAGATGAAATCTGAGAGGGATTCAGAACGTCTGGCCATGTCTATACTGATGGAATGGGGGCCCTGGGAAGCCAATTTGCATGAAGGCTGAGGCCCCTCCTGGAGGACAATTCATCCTGATGAAATGAGAAGCCAGGTACTAGACCCTGACCTTGTTAGAGGAACTCACTTGTCAGATAATGGCATGAAGTCTGACATCCTGATTTCTCTCTGCATCTAGCCTTCACCGGCTCTGTAGCCTTAGAGAGCAGAGCAACAAGTAAAAAAATCCAACAGTGTTTCTCTCCAGACTCTTGGGTATCCCCCTAACAGAGCGGAATAGAAAGGGGACAAAGAGATATTCTTGGATCTCTTCCCCCTGGACGCTTGCTACTCGATTCACACACCTGTAGTGTATTCGCAGTGCCCTGTGGACCCCTTAGTGCTCTGTGGGAGAAGACATGTGGGTCCATCTCCGTGGTTTGGGGTCCTCACTAATCACCCCCACCCCCTTCCAGGTCCTTAAACTGTTGTGGACAGACATAAGGAGCCAAACAGTTTCAAATCCAGAAGCTGAGGGCATGGCAGGGTGGTTCTAGTGCCTGTAATGTTCTCCAAATACTTGAGTGTGGATAGTGGTTTCTGCGCATGTGCCTGTTAAGTATAATACATACCCTAGGAGCTGTTGGCTAACATGTCAAGAATGCTTAGTCTGGTTACCTGTTGCTGCATAACTCCCCTCACAGCGTCCTGGGTTAGAAGGCAGCACGTTGCTACGGCTTGTGGTTCTGTAGGTGGATGGCTCAGTTGGCAGTTCCCGCTTGGACTCTTGGATAGGGTCACAGCCTGCTTGCAGCTGGGACCGCAGGCTTCTGAGGCCTCAGTGCGGGTGAATGTCCTGGGCTGTGTCTTTCCTCACGTGGCTGGCACCTGGGCCAGGATGCCTGTCACGGCTGGGGGTTCCCTGGGGGTCTCTGACTTGATGTGGTCTCTCCACCTGGCTAGCTGGGGCTTTCTCACAGCATGGAAATCTCAGGGCAGCCAGACTTCCAAGAGAGCATGGTGAGGCTCAAGTGTTCTTACCACTTAGCCTGGGAAGCCGTGCTCCATCACTTCTCCTGTCACCAAGGCTGATGGGGATAGTTAATTTTAAGTGTCAATGTGGCTGGGGCTTGGTAACCAGATATTTGCTCAACTGTTATTGTAGATGTTTCTATGAAGGTATTTTTTAGATGATGATAACATTTAAATCAGTAGACTTCGAGGAAAGCAGAGTGCCCTTCCCAATGTGGGTGGGTCTCATGCAATCAGGTGAAGGATTTACTAGAAAAAGACTGCCCCTGAAGAAGAGGAAATTCTAGCAAGTGGTCTTTGGACCCATCCACCATCAACTCTTCCCTGGGTATCCAGCCTGATGGTCTACCTTGCAGATAATGGATTGGACAGCCATGATAGAAAGGAAAAATGGAAATTGTGAGCCAGTTCCCTGAAATCTCTGTAGCTCTGTTTCCCAGTGGCAGGGGGCTTAGAATCACAATGGGAGAGGCATCCAAGAAAACGTTCAGTCATCTTTAATTCGTCATAGTTCTCATCTGAAATTTGCACTCTGTGGTTAGTTAGTTGTATACAATTTCTCAATGGTTGAATGAGTGGCGTTCAAGATATTTGGCTGGCTAGAAACACTCTATAAGCACCATAGTCCTTGAGCCAAGGAGATTTAAAAACCTGACAAGCCTAATATGATAGCACCTGCTCTTGGTCTAGAAAGTTATTTATCCTTGTGTCCCCCACTTATCAGAGCACCTGTTGCTTGATCTAAACAGAGGGATTACAAGTGAATGAAATTCTCTGTTAAGCTTTTTGTTGTAAAGCTCAAGGATAGGAAACCAAATGTCCCTGAGCTGACAGGATAGGTTATATATGATTACTTTGAGCCAGTCTGCTTTAAGAAACTGTTACACAAATGGAAAAATTTGGTCCACAGCTTGGTTCTATTATAAAATGCCATGCAGAAGTGAACCTTGGAGGAGCTGCATAGCTCCCACATACCTCTAACTGTTGGCTGTGACCAATACTAGCTCCCCCAGATCTGTCCATATTGAATGGCCAAATGGGCTCAGATCAGTTTGTCCCATGAACTTACTCTCTCCCTCTCTAAACAAGAACCCTGGGATTCATGTGACTTTGGTTTGCCTATTTATTTACAGGCTAAAGAACTAAGAAATTGCAAACTGGCCAGGCTGGCCAGCATCTGACCCTGCTTCATCGCCTTACTAGAAGGAGCCAGGGGCACAAGGAATCATGCTTTCAAAGGGTAGGTGGCTCTCGCAGTCCTTGTTCAGTGCAGTGGTCCTGCCCCAGGCACAGGTGGCCCACTGGGTGTCAGGTGGTACCATCTCACCAATCATATTCATGATTCCTCTTTCCAATGCTAGGAGCTAGAGAGGGCTACAGAGCTTGATCTATTGCTGTCCCTTTCAGGGAATAAGGGAGAAGTCTTCTTGTGGAAATAAATATGGAGAAAGGGATATCCTAACCTAGATATGAAAGACGACTCCTGCTAATCCCAGACACCACTACAGAAGGAGTGATGGGGTCCTGCATGAATGGTGTGGCCCTGAGCCACTGACATTGATGTTTTCTTGGGACACTGTCCTCAAGCTGGTGATGGTTGGCGAGAGCCTTCTTCTATCCATGTGCATTGGTTGTTTCCCTAAGTAGACATGAGGTCCATGTCACATTTCTTATGAACTGGCCTTTTTTCAGCCACTTAACACCAGGACAGTGCTCTGTACTGTATTTGTTGTCAACTGCGGTATTCGTTGTTATGGAGTTCAGTGGTAGGAGCCCAGGGGCACTGTGGGTAGGTCTGGCATGAACATTTAGAAGTTTCCAGTGCATCATTTTCAAAATTCAATAATGTACTGATAGACAAGGTCCTTACATGTTTATTTATAAGATAAAATTAAGTGTATTTAATATATATAACATGATTTGATGGAGACACACGCATGGTAAAATGATTACTATAGTCAAGCTAGTTAACGTACCTTCTCACATACCTTTTTGTGCATGCTGAGCACACCTGCCGTCTCTCGTAGCAAATGTCCAGTGTGGAAGAGAGTGTTAACTATACTCATGTTTTCCATGACATCTCTAGACTTATTTATTTCACGTAACTCCAACTTTGTACCCTTTGACCAACATCTCTCTATTTTCCCCCTGCGCCCCCTGCCCTCAGCCATAGGTCACTGCCATTCTACTCCCTGCTTCCATGGATTTGACTTTTATAGATTCCACCTCTAAGAGATCATGCAGGTTTTTTTCTTCCTGTGTTTGGCTTATTTCACTTAGCATAATGTCGTCCACGTTTCCAGTTTGCATGCAACAAGGAGAAAGCGGATTGTAAATCAAAGGCAACTTACGGACTTTTAGAGTTGATTTAACATTTTTATAATGTTTTTAAATTCTTGGCATTACAGCACTCGGTTTGCATACACTGTATTCCTTCTCTCCACTCTGCCTGTGTCCTGCAGGGACGACCTATCTGAGCCACAGCAGCGGTCTCCTTTACTTAGGGCCTCTGATTGGGGTCAGCCCATGGGGAGCTCTGGCAGGAATGTCAGGCTCCGTACTTCTGACTGCACCTTGTACCTGCCGTTCTCAACTTCTGACAGGGCACTCTCTCTGCAGGCTTTGCGTGCCCTGCCGTCTCTCTTCCTCTTCCTGTCCTTCCCTGCTGACCCCACAGTGTGCTTCTCTCCTGCTTTGCCCCATTAGGCCTCCAGTAATAGCCTTCCTCTACCCCTCCCCACGCCTTTATGAACGGCTTGCATGTTCAGCTCTCCTGACATTCATTACTCTGTCTCACCTCTTTCCTGTCTGGACCCTGACTCATACATTGGGCCAGTGGTTCTCA
Source organism: Lutra lutra (assembly GCF_902655055.1). NCBI lineage: Eukaryota > Metazoa > Chordata > Mammalia > Carnivora > Mustelidae > Lutra > Lutra lutra. Next base: position 182,927,764 of record NC_062278.1, on the reverse strand, counting down.
TCTGGGGACATTTGGGAATGTGTGAAGACCTTCCTGGTTGTCACAAATTGGGGGAGGGGTTGCTTTTGGCATCTGGCAGGTAGAGGCCAGGGGGGCCGCCAAATGGCCTGCAATGGCCAGGACAACAGACTCAGCAGGTCCCAGATGTCACCGGCAGTGAGGCTGGGAGACACGGCTCTCTGGGGGTAACGCTCATGTCTGCTCCACGACTATAAAGGCAACACAGATTTATAAACCACATATGAAAACTACAGAACCAGTGAAATTTTAATTAACGATGTTAATTGAAAGTTAAGGATGTGGTTGTTGAGCTGAAATGAAATATCACGAGGTCCCGACTGCTTAGGTCCCGGTTGGGCATGTGTCTGGGCGCCTAAGCCCATAACTCCCTCCCCCTCAGTATGTCTCTCTGCTCAGGCTACTAGGGGACATTTGCTCTTAGGGCACACATTGGGGTTTTGTTGGCTTTTATTTGGCATCAATGTAATTTTCATCTGAAGTTTACCATTATCATTTCTCTCATAAACCTGTGTCAACTGATGCTTTGTTAATTGTTGTCACTATGTTCATAAACATAAAACGTAATCACAAAGGAGAACCCTATAGCAATGCTCTATCAGTCCTTCAGATACACTTTCTTAAAGATTTATTTATTTATTTGAGAGAGAGGGTGTGAGCTAGCACGGGGGAAGGGGCACAGGCAGAGGGGGAGAGAGAGTCCCAAGCAGACTCCAAACCAAGTGTGGAGGTGGTCACGGTTGTGGACCTTAACCTCATGACCCAAGGTCATGACCTGAGACCATGACCTGAGCCGGAACCAAGAGTTGGACATTTAACTGACTGTGCCACCCAGAGGTCCTTGTCATTCCATTATTTTTAAGGATTTCATAGAGATTAAGACAGGAGGGTAAAATAAAATGTTTCACAGGGAACTCATGGGACCCTGACAATGTAACCTTGCACTCCTATGAGGGGATGCCGTTCTGGTATTGGATGGAAAATGCGAACAGACCTCAATTCCTTCCTTGATGATGGAAATGCAGGAAGCTTCCACCGTGGGCAGAAGGTTTTGCAAACAGACACACAGCTTTCTCCTTGGCTCCTTCTGTAATGCCTCAAAGATAAAGAAAGGCCTTTCTAATAAAACCTTATCCCCAAGCTGCCCAGTGGGAGGCTCTCACACTTTCCAATCAACATGTTTTGCTTTCTCAGCTCTGGCTTTCTAAATGAAATTCCCCTGTGACATGAGGATGGCAACTTGAGGTTTTTCTCTTCATGAAAGAGATTTGTTGGATTTCCTCCTTTTTCCCCTGGCTGGGGAAGTGTGTCGGCTTCTGAGGGCTATTGAATTGTGTATGGTACAGACTAGCTTTGCAGAGGGCCTGTTTTCTAAATTCCGTCTGGACAATGCAAACCTTATTTCTGCACCTAATAACCTCTCCGGCTGACCATATCCATCACAGAATCTTGTGTTGCTCTTTATTTTACTCACGTGTTAGCACCTTTTGCAAATCTAAAACAATTATGAAGCCATTTAAAAACAATAATGCTTAAATGCAAACACTTAAATTATTAAACTGTAGCATCTTGCTGAATTATTTCCTTGTGGTTAATTACTTTATTTCTTTATAGCTAGCCATGATGGATTGCTGCCTAGTGTGGTTTCCACTCTGTGAGAAAATACAGTCATGTGTTCTGAAACTGTTAAGAGTTCCCACCACTACTTTCAAAACTATTTTAAAGCATTTGTGGGGTGGCAGGGCGGGGGGCGGGGGGAAGAGAGGCTGGGGAAACTCTTTAATTTAGTTTTTATTTTTAAATAAATATTTAGCTACAGTGATTTTGATGAAAAGCCCTTTACTGGCTTAATGAAGGATTTTTATGGGTCTATATAACATCAGTGTCTTAATTACTACAAATGGATAATAAACCCTTTCTCATATGTGAGAATGGGAAACACACAGAGTGAGCGCCATTAGGAACAATTGGATTTTCACTTGATAATTCAGTAAAAAAAAAAAAAAATGTAAATACTGCAAATAACAGCCCAAGGGGTAGACTTTGCAAGCTCTACCAGAAACCATAGAGCACAACTAATTTTTACAGAGATTTTCTCTGTTTTTCGAGCTGTGACAAAAGCAAAATATATATTCATGCAGGGAATGGAAACGTTGTTCATTTGGTGAGCACTAATTAATTCTCTGTATGCTGGGGACATTTAATTCCTCATCATAAAAGGTCCTTGAATTTAGGACATGGCCCAGGGAGGAATGTATGATTCCATGCAAGTGGACAGCAGTCCACCAGGAGGAGTGGTCTGGAGGCTCATAATGTGTGTGTGGCTCCAAAAACCAAATTCCCTTGGTTTTAGAAACTCGCTGATTGCTAATACGGTTTGGCCTTTGCCATTTCAGCAAAAGGCCAATCAGGACAGTTTCAGAGAGGTAGTGGTTTCATCTCTTCAAGTCAGAAAATGGAAAGCCGTTGAGTAGGTCTTGAAAGAACTACTAAATTATCACACTCTTCATTTCCTAATTAGAGGGTTTCAAGCCAGAGTGTGTCTGAGAACCACCTGGAAAACTAGATAAAATGAAGATTTGAGGGCTTTACTTCAAGACTTGGGTAGAGTCCAGAGACTTTTTTTTAATAGAAAAGGACCACATGTATGGCCCATGTTTTGAAAACAGTGGTTTCTTTTGGTAGTTTAAACATTTCCCTTGAAATTGTTCCTTTTATTTTTATTTTCTTCCCAGATTACATTTAGAGTATTTAATGTTACTCAGTCCCTAATCAAATGGGCCCAAATTTCAGGTTAAAAATCTTAAAGCCTGCTCATACACAGGAGAGAGATAATCTCTGCTTATATACAGAGATCATTCTAGAAAATGGCAATTATTTTCAAAAAGTGGCACATGAGTACATAACTCTCTCTCTACCTTTCTGTGTAGCTCTGGTTTGAATAAAGATAGGGCGCTGGAGAATCCAGAGTCTAAATCTGCAGAAAGAGTGTATCTCTACTCCAGAAACATATTTTGTAGGCTTCTTATAATGAGATCTTGGTTGGATCTGTCTCTGTAATGATATTTGATTAAAGATTTATCACTCTGACTGAGATATAGCATTTATTTCCATTAGCATAAAGCATTTCCTTTGCCCTGTACTTTGTTCCCCTTTGGAACAATCTTCTCAAGATTCCACAGTGTCTAATTTTTAAGTGATCTGGTAATAAAACTGAAACATTTTCTTCTTCTACTTCAATTCAGGGATCTGCAAAACTGCTTCATTTTTCTTATCAAAAGAATGAGTCCACCATATCTAATCCAAGAGGGCCACTGGGGTCCTCTGCAATTATTTCTTTTTCAACTAAAATTACTTAATTTTATGAAAGTATAATTGGCATACAATATTCTATTAGTTTCAAGTATACATCATAGTGATTCAATATTTTTATGCATTACAAAATGATCTCCAAGGTAAGCCTAGTTACTATCACCACACAAAGTTATTACAATATTATTGACTATGTTCCCTATGCTGTACATTCCATCCCCATGACTTATTTATTTATTTTTCTCCTTGAAAGTTTGTACTCCTTACCCGTTTACCTATTTCTCCCATCCTCTGATTCCTTCCCTCCTCTGGTAACTGACTGTTTCCTGTATCTGACTCTGTTTCTGTTTTGTTTTGTTTGTTTCATTTTTTTGAATTCCACATATAAGTGAAATCATACAGTATTTGTCTTTCTCTGACTTGTTTCACTTAGCATAGTATCCTCAAATCCCATCCACGTTGTTGCAAATGGCAGGATAGCATTCTTTCTCAAGGCTGAATAATATTCTGTGTGTGTGTGTGTGTGTGTGTGTGTCCGTATTTACATCTGTTTAATCCATTGAACTGTTGATGGACATTTACATTGCTTCCTTATCTTGGCTATTACAAACAGTGATGCAATAAATATGGAGGTGCAAACATCTCTTTGAATTGGTGTTTTTGTTTTCTTTGGATAAAGACCCAGAAGTGAGATTGCGGGGTCATATGTTAGTTCTGTTTTTAATTTTAGGGGGGAGCGTCCACACTGTTTTTTTTTTTTTTCCTTTTCTTTTCTTTTTTTTTAAATTTTATTTTTTATAAACATATAATATATTTTTATCCCCAGGGGTACAGGTCTGTGAATCACCAGGTTTACATACTTCACAGCACTCACCATAGCACATACCCTCCCCAGTGTCCATAATCCCACCCCCTCCCAACCCCCCTCCCCCCATCAACCCTCAGTTTGTTTTGTGAGATTAAGAGTCACTTATGGTTTGTCTCCCTCCCAATTCCATCTTGTTTCATTTACTCTTCTCCTACCCCCTTAACCCCACATGTTGCCCTAAAGATACAAAAGTAGTGATCCGAAGGGGCACGTGCACCCGAATGTTTATAGCAGCAATGTCTACAATAGCCAAACTATGGAAAGAACCTAGATGTCCATCAACAGACGAATGGATAAAGAAGATGTGGTATATATACACAATGGAATACTATGCAGCCATCAAAAGAAATGAAATCTTGCCATTTGCGACGACGTGGATGGAACTAGAGGGTATCATGCTTAGCGAAATAAGTCAATCGGAGAAACACACTGTTTTTTATAGTAGCTGCACCAATTTACAGTCCTCCCAATAGTGTAGGAGGGTTCCCTTTTCTCAGTATTCTTGCCAACACTTGTTATTTTTTTCCTCTTGATAATAGCCGGCTGATAGGTGTGAGGCGGGATCCCGTTGTAGTTTTGATGTGCGCGTCCCTGACAATGAGCAGTGAGGAGCTTCTTTTCCTGTGCCTGTTGCTCATCTGTATGTCTTCCTTGGAAAAAGTCTTTTCAAGTCTCCCGGCCATTTAAAAAAATCAGATTTTCTATTTATTTTTCAATATAAAGTTAAGTTGTTTATATCTTTGGGATATTAACCCCTTACCAGATGTACTATTTGCAAATATCTTTCCCCATTTAGTAGGTTTTCTTTTCATTTTGTTGATGGTGTCCTTTGCTGTGCAAAAGCTTCTTACTTGGGTATGCCCAATTTGTTTATTTTAGCTTTTCTTGCCCTTGTCTGCAGAGCCTGGTTCAAAAAAGTATTCCGAAGATCCCAAGGCTGAGGTCAAAGAGCTCACTACTCATTTTTTCTTCCAGGAGATTTAGCGTTTCATGTCTTAAATTCACGTCTCTAATTAATTTTGAATTTGTTTTTGTATATGGTATAAGGTAGTGGTCCAGTTTTGTTCTTTTGCATGTAGCTATTCAGTTTTCCTAGCACCACTTATTGAAAAGACTATCTTTTTCCAATTGTGTCCTCTTGCCTCCTTTGTCATAGGCTGACTATGTATGTGTGGGTTTATTTCTATTCTGTTGATTTATATGTCTGTTTTCATGCCAGTACCACACAGTTTTGATCACTTTAGCTCTGTGTTATAGTTTGAAATCACGGAGTGTGATGCCTCCAGCTTTGTTCTTCTTTCTCAAGACTGTTTTCGATATTTGGGATCTTTTGTGGTTCCACACAAATTTTAGGATCCTTTGTTCTAGTTCTCTGAAAAATGCCATTGGTATTTTAATGGGGATTGCATTGAATCTGTAGATAGCTTTGGGTGGTATGGATGTTTTAACAGTATTCTTTTATTCCATGACAGAATATCTTTTTATTTGTGTTGTCTTTAATTTCTTTCATTATTGTCTTATAATTTGCAGGGTACAGGCTGTTTACATCCTTGGTTAAATTTATTTCTAGGTGGTTTATTCTTTTAAATGCAATTATAAATGGGATGTTTTCCTAATTTCTCTAATACTTGTTATTTGTTTATAGAAGCATGACCGATTTCTGTATGTTAATTTTGTATCCTGCAACTTCACTGAATTCATTTCTTCTAATAGTGTTTTGGTGGAGTCATTAGGGTTTTTCTATACAGTATCATGTCATCCGCAAATAGTGACAGTTTTATATCTTCCCTTCCAATTAAGATATAATTTACTTCTTTTTTTTTTTTTTTTTAAACCTGATTGCTAGGGCTAGGATTTCCAATACTCTGTTGGAATAAAAGTGATGAGAGTGGGCATTCTAATTTGTTCCTGATCTTAGAGGAAAGGCTTTTAGCTTTTTCACTATTGACTATGATGTTAGTTGTGGGTTTGTCACAGCCTTTTATTCTGGCCTTTATTTTGCTGAGAGTTTTTAAGCATAAATGTTAAATTTTGTCAGATGCCTTTTCTGCATTCATTCAGATGATCATATGATTTTGATACATTGTTTTGTTGATGTGGTGTATCACATTGACTGTTTTGTGGATGTTGAATTGTTCTCGCATCCCTGTGATAAATCCCACTTGATAGTGGTGTCTGATCCTTTTTAATGTATTGTTGAATTCAATTTGATAATATTTTGTTGAGTACGTTTCCATCTATGTTCATCAGGGATATTGGAGTGTCTTTTTTTTTTTTTTTTTTTTTTAGTGTCTTTGGTTTTGGTATCAGGGTAATGCTGGCCTTATGAAATGAATTTAGAGGCATTCATCCCTCTTCAGCTTTTTGGAACAATTTGAAAAGGATAGGTACTAAGTCTTTAAATATTTGGTAGACTATCGACTATGAAGTCATCTGTCCTGATTTTTTTTTTTTTTTTGAGGGGGGTAGTTTTTAAGTTGTTGGTTAAATTTCATAACTTGTAATTGCTGTAGAAAATATTCAGATTTTCTTTTCCTTTGTGATTTAGTCTTAGAAGGTTGTGTGTTTCTAGGAATTTATCCATTTCTTCTAGGTTTCCTGGTCTAGTGACTAACTATTCATAGTAATCTCTTAGGATCCTTTATCTTTCTGTGGTGTCAGTTGTAACTTCTCTTTCATTTATGATTTTATTTATTTGGACCCTCTCTCTTTTTCTTGATGAGTCTGACTAGAGGTTTATTGATTTTGTTTATCTTTTCAAAGAACCAAGTTAAGTTTCATTGATTTTTTTTTCCTATTGAATTTTTAGTCTCCTTTTCATTTATATTCATTCTGATCTTTATTATTTCCTTCCATGAAATTTGGGTTTTATTTGTTTTCCTTCTTATAGTTCCTTTAGTATAAAGTTAGATTGTTTATTTGGGATTTTTCTTATTTCTTGAGGTAGACCTGTATTGCTATGAACCTCGCTCTTGAAACCGCTTTTGCTGCATCCTATAGAATTTGGAAAGTTGTGTTTCCATTCTCATTTGCCTCAGGGCATTTTTTTTTTATATTCCTTTTTGATTTCTTTTTTAACCCCTGGGTTGTTTATTTTCCACGTATTTATGTTTTTTCTAGTTTTCTTCTTGTAATTGATTTCTAGTTTCATACAGTTGTAGTTGGAAAAGACACATGATATGATTTCAGTCTTCTTAATATTATTGAGACTTGTTTTGTGGCATAACATATGCCCTATCTCAGAGAATGTTCCAGGTACATTTGAGAAGAATGTGTATTCAGCTGTCTTTGGATGGGAAGTTCTGTATATGTCTTTTAAGTCCATCTGGTCTAATGTGTTGCTTAAGACCAATGTTTCCTTGATGATTTTCTGACAGTATGATCTATTCATTCATGTCAGGGGGGTGTTAAAGTCACTTGCAATTATTGTGTGGTTGTCAATCTCTTCTTTTATGTCTTTTAATATTTGCCTTTTATATTTAGGTGCTTCTGTGTTGGGTCATAAATATTTAATGAATGTTATATCCTCTTCTTGGATTCACCTCTATCATGATATAATGCCCTTCTTTGTCTTCCGTTACAGTCTTTGTTTCAAAGTGTATTTTGTCTGATAGGAGTATCGCTATCCAGCTTTCTTTTCAATTTGCATGGATTATCTTTTTCCGTCTTTTCACTTTCAGTCTGTGTGTGGATTTAGGTCTGAAGTGAGTCTTTTATAAGCAGCATATAGTTGGGTCTTGTTTTTTTCATCCATTCAGCCACCCTCTGTCTTTTGATGGGAGCAAGAATTCATTTACATTTAAAGTACTCATCGATGGGTATGTACTTAGTGCTATTTTATAGTTTTCTGGTTGTTTTTACAGTTCTTCCTTTTTTCTTTCTTCTTGGTCTCTTCCCTTGTGGTTTGGTGGTTTTCTTTATCTTTTTAAAAAATATTTTATTTATTTATTTGACAGAGAGAGAAACAGTGAGCATGACTGGGGGTGGAGGGAGAAGCAAACTCCCTGCTGAGCTGGGAGCCTGACATGGGGCTTAATCCCAGGACTCTGATATCATGACCTGAGTTGAAGGCAGACACTTAACTGAGACACCCAGGCACCATGGTTTTCTTTTCTTTTTAATAATGTTATGTATTTATTAATTTGAGAGAGAAGGAGAGAGAGAATGAGCAGGGAGAGTGGCAGAGGGAGCGGGAGAAGCAGACTGCCTGCTGAGTGGGGAGCCCAATGTGGGGCTCCATCCCAGGACCCCAAGATCATGACCTGAGCTGAAGGCAGGTGCTTAACTGACTGAGCCACCCAGGCACCACCCCTGCTTTGATGGTTCTCTTAGTGTTATGTTTGGGCTCCTTTTGTCAATATATTTGTGTATCTATTATTAGGTATTTGGTTTGTGATTACCATGAGGTTCATACAATCAACCTATATATATGGCATTCTGTTTTAAGCTGGTAATTGCTTTAGTTTGAATACATCCTGAATGTACTATGTTTGTACTCCCCCATCCCAAGTTTTATGTTTTTGACGTCATATTGCATCCTTCAGCTCTCGATTGTTCTTTTCTTATACTTTCTGACTTCTTGTCGAAGCTCTCATTGTGTTCCTCCATTCTTCTCCTGAGTTTGGTGAACATCTTTATGATCAAAGCTTTGGACTCTTTACCACATCGATTACTTACTTACTTTATCACATCAATTACTTACTTCTAACTCATTCAAGTCCCCCCCCCCCCGACCAACCCCGGGGGTTTATCTTGTTCTTTTATGAAACATATTCTTCTGTCTTTTAATTTTGTTTGACTTTCTGTGTCTGTGAGTTCAGCAGAACATCTACCTCTCCCTGAAGGAGTGGCTTTGTGTGGGAGCAGCTGGTGTGGACTGCATACTTCTGACAGATTTGGCAGGCCAGCTGGAGCTAGAAGAGCCAGGCGGGTCTCAAGGCCTGTCATGTCAGGGCCACCTTGGCTGGATGCTGGAGTTGCAGTGGGTGTGGACAGGGGGGAGCGGTGTCTCGGTGTAGTTCACCTGGGCCACCTTCATGAGGTTGTTGGAACTGAAGTGGGTCTAGGCCCCAGTCTGGCTGGCTGGCTAGAGTGCCTGGATCCTGCTTCATTTATGCCATCCAAGTGGAAGTGGAACAGGAAAAATGACACCTGCCAGTGCCTCTTACCCCAGAGAGAGTTCCAGAAGTACCCTGCCCATTTGGCAGATGATCTAGGGTTAGTAAAGGGATTTCCTTCACTTATAGTCTAGTTGCCCTTTAAACCACTATTTATTCACTTTGCCCCAACGTAGGTGAGCCTGCACATGGGTTAGTTATAGCTCTCCCTAACACAGATTTTCTTATGGGGGTTGGGATTCTCATATTTCTGTGTCTCCATTTGCCCCACCCTTCTCTGTGTGATCCCTGTATCCTTTGTTGTGCAGAAGCTATTTTGTTTTATTTTATTAATATGTAATATATTATTTGCTTCAGGGGTACAGGTCTGTGAATCATCTGTCTTATAATTCATAGCACTCACCATAGCATATACCCTCCCCAATGTCCATCACCCAGCCACCCCATTCCCCCACCTCTTCCCCTCCAGCAACCCTCAGTTTGTCTCCTGAGATGAAGAGTCTCTTATGGTTTGTCTCCCTCCCCGGTCCCATCTTGTTAGCCCTCAATTCTTCAGGGGAACTGCTCTGTATGCAGGTATAGATTTGGTGTGTTTGTGGGAGGAGGTGGTGTCAGGGTCTTCCTATGCTGCCATCTTGAACCACCTTCCCTGTTACCCTACATACTTCTTATAATTTGCTTATCAGTTTAAAAATTGAGGGTTAGGTTTTGATTCAAAAAGTAATACATTTTCAGGGACGCCTGGGTGGCTTAGTCGGTTAAGCGGCTGCCTTCGGTTCAGGTCATGATCCCAGCATCCTGGGATCGAGTCCCACATCGGGCTCCCTGCTCAGTGGGGAGCCTGCTTCTCCCTCTGCCTCTGCCTGCCACTCTGCCTGCCTGTATTCTCTCTGACAAATAAATAAATAAAATCTTTAAAAAAAAAAGTAATACATTTTCAATCCTTGAAAGATTAAAACAGTACAAAGGAGAAAATGAAAATTGTTCATTTCTGCTACTCTGACATAATTCCATTAATATTTTGGCACAGTTAAAGAATTAACTGTTGAAGAATTTAAGCCTTCCAAATCTAGATTTTGCTAAAAAAAGTTTAAGTTTTACAATACTTCCACTTAGGAAGTTATTAAGAACATCTGGTCGATCTGACCAAATTTTGTTTTTCTTTGGGACCACCTCCTAAGAGGACAAAGCACTGTGTGGTTCATGGGGGTGCTCAGAGTCTTTGAGCAATTCTGTTCTCACCCCCTTTCCAAACTGGTTACTCTCCTAATAATCACCAAGAAATTTTATGAGATTCAATTTGGGGATGGGTGAAAGAAATTTCTTCCTCTTCCTTCCTTCTTATCCTCTGTCTTCCTTCCCATTCTTCCTCTTCCTGCTCCTCTCTGCCCTTCTCATTTCTTTCCTCAGCTGGCCCTTGATGGGTAAAAACACAGACCTTCCCATGGGTATCTTACCAATCAATACCCACACGACACACTAGAGATGTAGATTTTTCTCTGTTGCGACTGCTGTAATTTGATATTTGCCATGCCAATAGCCACCACATGTTTCTTTTAGTTAAATGACATTTATTTGACATCCTTTGTCACATGAGTAATCTTTATTCTATGTAGTCCATTTATCTTCTTTCAGTCTTTCAGCGACAATCTTTGTTCAAATAATAACAGTACCATTTATCCATCAGTTACAGAGCATTACAGCATGCCAGGTGCCTGGTGCTAATGCTTTAAGTATATTTACTCACCTAATCCTTGCACACCTCTTAGAGGTCAATGGTGGCATCACAATTTGACAGGTGAGGCAGTGAGGCTCAGAGGGTTAAGGAATTTGCCTTAACATGGCAGGGCTGATAAATGGTGGAGCTGGGATTCCAATCCTAGTTTCTTGGATGCTAAAGTCAGTGAATTAATCAAATGTTCCCCCAACAATTGAAGGAACTTTATAGAATGGCATTAAGATGTCTGCCAGATGAGTGATCTCATAGAAGAGAATAGATTTATTTCCCCAGGAAGTTCAGTGAGATGAAAAGAATCCTGTGAACCCTCGTGAGGCCCAAACACCAAGTCTCTCAAGTCAGGGAATTCCAACCTTGATGTTTACTCTTGAGGCTCTGTCTGCATTCAGTGATGCCCAAGGCTCTAGACTGGCATTTTGAACAAAGGACTCAGACAGTGGTGGACTTTGTGTCACATCCATAGGAAGTCTTAGGAACCGTTGTCTGACTGAGTTAGTCATAAAGCAGACAGAACATGGTAGGTTATGAAAATGCTCTGTTTGCTTAGCAGGGGCGGGTTGTGGAATGAGCGCTGATGACATGAGATCTGGTCTCTTTCTCACATGGAAACATGGTAAATCTTGAGGTGCAGGAAGGGTGGAGATTTGGTGTGAGTCTGGGAAGTCCGTCCTAGAAGAAATGATGTAGATACCAATGGCACGTCAGAATAAGCTCCGTCAGGCAATCCTGAAGTGCTGAGAAACCTGAATTTGTTGTTAATCAAATTTAGGAGATAGTTTCTTGAGAAAAAGAAATCAAGAATCCAAGCTCTTCACTTTTTTTCTTTTTGAGACTGATGGTAGGGGGAAATAAAGTTTTCCTCTTCGATAAAGACTTAGCTATGGTAACTATGTCTATATGCAGATGTCCTTTCTCTATTCAACAAAGTGATTTTCAGTAACAATTATAAAATAAAACAAGTAATAGTAATAGAACAGGGATGCAGACAGTCCAAAAGTTCAAATGTTCTTTTTCTTTCTTCCATTTTTTTTTTTTTAAGAGAGAGAGGAGTACGGAGGGGGAGAGAGAGAGAGAGAGAGAATCTTAAGCAGGCTCCATGCCCAGCACAGAACCTGACATGGGGCTCCAGATGACGACCTTGAGAGGTTGATCCCAGCTTAAATCAAGAGTCAGACACTTAACCAACTGAGGCATCAAAAAGGAAAAAAAAAAGGATGAAAACTTTAAATCATATCGTGTTTTTTGACAAAAAAGAATCCTTATATTTGTTTGCAGCAATAAATACAGTTTTTCTTTTCAAGGCTTCTACAAATTTGACAATGATGTTAATGAAGTTGATCTTCATGGCTTTGGGGTCAGTAGATGGTAGAGCCTGTTTTGCCAATCTAGCATTACTCACAGCTGATCAGAGAATGTTTTCTGCTTTAATATGAAAAATTTTCTCTTACACGAAGCAACAGATTCTCAAATGGTTGGGAGAAATCTTAAACATAAGGGTAAATTTCACGGGGAGCCGTACAATTTTTATATCACCACAACTTCCCCAGAAAGTCACAACATCATCCACGTCTGTTTTCATTCAGGTTGGATTCTGGTGGCTTTCAATTATCTTGGCTGTTGAAAATTTTAAACACAGACACCCAAGTGGTCATACTGCATGACAGCTGGAGTAACTCAAATTCTTTTTCTTTGTCTTTGCATCTGTTATGTTGTCTTTATTTATTTTGAAGCTCCTGTTCAAACACAGGATTGTGTTGCACCACAGGTGGTTGGAAATAGAAACCATGCACAAAACAAGCTCACTTAGGAACCTGATCTTGAAACCAACACATGCAATCGAGTTCCTATTTGTTGGGAATGACTGTATAATTAATTATCAGAATTTGCTTTCATATAGAATATGGTTATGAAAGTATAAATAGCAGAATCATGCTTATTTGAAGCTTACATACATGTTACTAAAAGTGAACTGAGTAAGTGGTTACTCGGTTCAGTTTAGTAAACGAGTTAGTTTAGCAATTGTTTAGAACTTAGACCAATGAAAGTGATGTTTTTGTTTGTGTTTTTAAGGGAAGAGTATTTTTTTTCATTGAGAGTCTTTAGAAGTGCTAGTTTATGGAGATAATAAAATGAAGACTAGATAGTTTTATTTAATTAATTTATTTATTTTTAGGATTTATTTATTTTAGAGAGAGAGCACACATGCAGGGGGAGGGGCAAAGGGAGAGGGAGACAGAGATGAGCAGGCTTCCTACTGAGCTGTGAGCCAGGCGAGGTCACGGGGCTCCATCCTAGGACCCTGAGATCATGACCTGAGCTGAAATCAAGAGTCAGATGCTTAACTGACTTGAGCCTCTCAGGTGCCCTTTAAAAGAATAGTTTTTTAAAACTCTCTACAGTCAGTGTATTTTCTTATTGCCTGACCTTGGGCAATCCCTTCCCCATCCCTTCCTTTGGGCTTTGGAATATCCCTCCTTAAAGGATTGCTTTGGATTCAGGTGTTTTCAGCTATTTCTGATATATTTCATGATTTTTTTCCCCCATGACTTTTCTCAAATGATGAATGCTGGAGGGCAGCCTGGGCAAGGGTTGGGATTCTTTGGAAATGTCGCCTGTTGAAGGGCACCCCCATTCTGAGCCTATGAGCTCACTGCCCCACTGCCATTAGGAGCATGGTGTTGCTCACCAGAAGGAGTGAGGTGGCTCGGCTACTGGCAAGCTCACTCCCAGTCCCCAGGGAAATCACTGGCCAGGTGTCTCACTACACTAGGACTGCCTTGTGACCTTGGTAAATGGTCTGAATCAAGATTGGATCTCTTTCTAATTTAAGTTCTTTAGGGGGCCTCCAGTATACCAACCCTCCCTCTTTCTACCAGAGGCAGGAGTAGTGCCAACCTCTCTACGCTATGCCAGGAAGTTGTTCTTACTGTGTTTATTCCCTTCCCCTAGTTGCGTTTTTCTTCTAAAGTGCCTGCTTAACAGCGCACTATAATCTTGATCAGCTAATCCCATTAGGAGATGGTGCCTTTGCTGGACAATCTCATCAGAAATTCCCCTGGAGAAAAAAATTAGTATAAATTTGGCAGAGGGAATCCTAATTCCATACAATACATCCTCTGTAAAACATATCCCTCTCCCAACGAGACCAGAAAGATCTATGCATTCATTCTTATCTTGCTAGTGCTCACTTCTTAGAGATTTTATTTTTACTATAGAAATGATAAATACAGCATGTGTATTCCATTTGGTTTTTATTGTGAGGTAAAATGCTTATTGAAATGAGCAACATTGGGAGCCTCTGAGAATGATAAGTCCATAGAACATCTGGAGGGGAGGTAAAGAAAATGTTTTTGCAGGTATTTTGGGGGGGAACAAATGGGCCTTGGGTTGTTGGAGGTAGGGATCTGAAAGCATTTGGTCTCATATGAAAGGTCAAACATGTTTATGCCAGGAGGCCAAGGAGACATGAATCATGGAAACAAAAGCCTATTAGGCATAACATTATGTGTGGAGGTTTGTTTGCCAGTCCTGGGTCTGTTGTCTGGGATCCACCCTGGGGCAGGAGGGGTAGCCCCTAGGGTGGGATTTCTCAAGTTTCTGAATCACCTGGATGGATTGGACCAATGGGATTTGTGGATGGGAGGTCAAAGGGCAAGGGGAGGGACACACTGGGTAATTCTCCCTCCCATCCCTACTTTTCTGCCCTGAATCAAGTCTCCCTCAGTCCTTGTGGTTCCTCTGTGGCCTCAGGCACGCAGTGATTCTAGCTTTGGTGGTGGCCCCAGCCCCTGGCCTGGGACAAGCCCACTTTTTAATCTCTGTTTATTCAGGGTGGTAATAGTTTTCCTGCTGCTACAGCTCTCTGGGACTGCCTCACTGTCCTATATTGGCTTCTCAGCTCTTTCCTCCCTTAGGTAACCAATTGCCTGTTTTAAATCTCCATTTTTTTTTTCTGATGGGCTTATAAAGGATACATTCTGAATAGTTCTGTTTTTGGAAGTGGCCCAGTGAAAACCATATATGAGACAGACGTTTGGTTTATTATTCACTTACTAATGTTCTTGTCCTTCCCATCTTCCCTCTGGGATTCTGTTAAGGACCAGACCTAAATTGTTCTAGACTGTTATCTCTGCTGACATGAACATCATTGGAAAAAGAATACTGGTTTCATACATATAAGGTTAATTGAGTGATGGATTTGGGGGCTCAGTAAATTCACAGGATGCTGGAGCCTCAGTGTTGGGATTAGGTAGGAAGCCAGGCACCCTTATGGTCATAAGAATGTTGTTTTTGCCACCACCATGGCTGACTTCTAACCTGACCTTCCATCCTCATGAGGTCCAAGATTTCGAGTTGGCAGAGAAAATGCCACTGGCGAAGCTTAAGTCACGTGGCTCCCTCTGTCTGTACTAGAGGACATGGGAATGGGGAAGAAGGAGCTCTATACTTCAACTTGCGTGATGGACATGAGTCTAAGAGCTAAGACCCTGCTAAGACCACACACTGGATAGAAGAGGTGGTTCTCTGGAGGAAATTGGGTCACTGTTGGGAAGGGAATATGGAGGCTGGGCAGCCACAGAGGGACAAATATTCACCACATTCTCAGGGAATGATAATTATTCTTGGTTACCATTCCCAGTCCAGCCTCTCTGGTGAAGGTCTGAGAGTAACTGCTATTTTTTGATGCTCACTTAAGGGTATCTTCTCATTTAAGTCAGTTTACAGATGAGAAAACCATGGCTCAAGATGCTGAAGTGAAAGCCAAAGGTCACCTTCCAGGAAATGGAGCACAGCTGGGTTTAGATTCAGGTGTGTCTGCCCCCCAAGGCCTAGAATGGCAGCCTTGATGTCAGGAAGTTGCTTGCTCAAGAAAATCCATGGTGGGAAATAGTGTTAGGGGCTGTATTCCAGACTGCGGTTCCAAAGACTTTCCTTTATTTTCTTACTCCTTGAGATGTTTCCCTGAGAACTCTGGTCTTGTGAAGCAAAAGAGAGACAGACAAAAAAAGGCTGTGGTTGGACTGGAAAAAACTATGTAGGATTATCGCCTTTCAAGACAGTATACAGTATTCGTGGCGCTGAAAAGTCCTAAAATAATAAGCCCTGTAGAGCTTTTGGGCTTCGTTTAACTCAAAATTTATGCACTTATTTTGACCTCAGAATGTGGAGTACTCATTAACATTTGTTTTAGGCAGGGTTTTCCAGAAAAACAGACCCAGTAGGATCCATATTCTAAGCAGGAGACTTAGGAAAGCCAGTGATGTAATTCTAGTATGAATCCCAAAGCCTGAGAACCAGGGAGCTGGAGGTGTAAGTCCCCATCCAGGTGCAGGAGAAGATAACGGGAGATGTCTCAGGTCCAGTAGGCCAGAAGGAAAGGGAGTGAATACCTTCTTCCTTGCCTTTTGTTCTGTTCAGGCCCTGAACTGACGGGATAATACCCACTCACACTGGATTTTATTGAGTTGACTAATTCGAATGCTAACTCATCTGGAAACACCCTTGCAGACACACCCAAAAGTAACGCCTGGTCTGGACACTCTGTGGGCCGGTCAAGTTCACACATGAAAGGAACCATCACAACAGATCATTTGACGAACATCAATCAGGGAACTTTTACTGTCGTACTATCTTCCCATCTAGGTAGACTGATGAGGAGTTGGCCTCACGGCCCAGGCTGTAGCTGCTTTGAGGGATGGGGGGAAATATGCTGGTTGCTCAGGTACGCCGCACCACTCCGGTGGGGCGTTTGCCATGCAGTTTTGGTACCAGTCCAGAAATTCTGGGCCTTCCTCAGACCTGCCCACATCGCAAGACACAGCTTAGGTTTATGAGTGACTTTCCCTTTCTTTTCCCTCCCCAAATACACAGGTGTACCACTTTGCTATGTCACCTTCTAGAAACATGAAAATGGATCTAAATAGATTTGGGACCATTATGACACCAGTTATAGTAACTAGGGATATCCCAGGTCTTTAAAAACTACGTTTGGGGGCAATACTAGTTTCAGTGTTCAGTTAACTAACTCATGATTATTGTATCCTGGGTTTAGGGGCAAACTCCTGATGCCATTTAGTCTTTCCCTGACAAAGGCACAGGGAGAAGAGAATTCTACAATATAATGGAAGCATTCTCAATTAAAAAAAAGCAATCCCACCTCACATCTTTTATACCTGACCTTGTTTTAGAAATGAACAACACAGCAATCTTTCCAATTAGAATCTTCTGGGTTTTGCGCGTGCATGTGTGTTAATGGTGGTGGCAGTGATGGCTGTTTCATGGAATCCTCATTAGAGAACTAAATAATAAGGTCTCTGTAGAGTTACAGCGACTATATTTGAACTGTCAGCCATCTTCCCATGATGCACTGCAGCTTGCATCTTTTGGCTGCAAAGCTGCGATGTTATAAATCTGGAAAGAGACAGGCAAATTACAAATTAGGCATATTGTCCTATTAGCTGCAGATTTCATGATAAATTCTGCACATAAAAACTTCCCAGTAATGGTTCTATCTATGAGATTTTGTACATATTCTGTATATATCTTTTGAGATGAAGACCGATGAGTAATGGTTTGGTCGAGGAATAAATACATAATGAAGAATCACCTTTGATCTTTCTTGCTTTCTATGAGGTCAAAGTTGGGATGGGTTATAAATCATGATTTATGCTTTAAAGTCTGTGGTATTTTTTTTTTTTTAAACAGTCTGTTTCCCCATTGTTTTGATTTGAGTTGTTTAATTATTCATCAACCTGCAGTTCTTCCACTTCTTCAATGTTAGGTGTATTTGTTTAATTTTGGATACAGTTTGATTTTCAAGACTTGACTTTGTTTTTCCACCTCCGTGCATTGTCTTTGTGTTTACTGTGTTACATGACTATAACATGAAGATTTAGTTGTGGTAAATAAAATCCCAAAATACGTATGTGTATTTATGCTATGAACTGCGACTGTAATCAGGGATTTTTAAGTAGAATTTTCAGGTGTTTTCTTCACTTGCTACATCTTTTTTCCTTTCCTTTTCTTTCTTTCTTTCTTTTTTTTTTTTTTAAGATTTTTATTTATTTATTTTACAGACAGAGATTACAAGCAGGCAGAGAGGCAGGCAGAGAGAGAGGAGGAAGTCGGCTCCCGGCCGAGCAGAGAGCCCGATGCGGGGCTCCATCCCAGGACTCTGGGATCATGACCTGAGCTGAAGGCAGAGGCTTTAACCCACTGAGCCACCCAGGTGCCCCCCTTTTTTTTTCTTGAAAAATAAAAAAAAATTTTAAATGCTTATAGGCGCTGCAGGACCTCAAAAACATGACATGCTTCACACACAATTATAATGAATTATTTTTTTTTTAGATTTTATTTATTTATTTATTTATTTGACAGACAGAGATTACAAGCAGGCAGAGAGACAGTCAGAGAGAGGAGGAAGCAGGCTCCCTGCTGAGCAGAGAGCCCGATGTGGGGCTCGATCCCAGGACCCTGGGATCATAACCTGAGCTGAAGGCAGAGGCTTTAACCCACTGAGCCACCCAGGCGCCCCCAATTATAATGAATTTTTGAACACAGCTTGACTTGGTAGTGTGGGCATCTGATGAGAAGGCGTTTTTAAAAAACGATGTTTCAGGGTGCCTGGGTGGCTCAGTGGTTAAAGCCTCTGCCTTCAGCTCAGGTCATGATCCCAGAGTCCTGGGATCGAGCCCCGCATGGGTCTCTCTGCTTAGCGGGGAGCCTGCTTCCTCCTCTCTCTCTCTCTGCCTGCCTCTCTGCCTGCTTGTGATCTCTGTCTGCCAAATAAATAAAAAATACATAATAAAAAAAATCTTTAAAAAACGATGTTTCTTAATAAGATAGAAATAGAGAAAACTTGAACTGATTTTGCGGTCCCAGAGAGGTAACCTGCTCCCCTTAAACTAGAGAGATAGCAGGCAAATTCCTTTTATCGTAGTGGTTGGTTTTAAATTTTGGGGTTGATGGGTGGACAAGACTCTGTGACACATACAGCCCCTAAACTCCACGCTATTCAGTGCTACAAAACATCAATCACCCTTTTAGCATAATGGGATGTTATAATTGGATACTGGCAAAAGCTTATTTCACACATTACTTCTGTTAATTTGTTTTTATGCCCCTGTTAAATATCCCTGCCACTTTGTACCTCCTGGGGAAGAAACAGTTGGTAACACACTTGAGATGAACCCCGGAGGGCCTCACATACAGGGTAAAATGTCTCTTTTCTCCCCCATATTGTGTTCCTACCTTGAGAGTTCTCTTAACTCCGAGACTGTGGAACGAGCACGGAATATTTTAGCAAAGCCAGCGTCACCTCATTAAGCATCCTTCACAAGGGTTGAATGTGGCCATGCGGCCATTCTAGTGAATATAGTCCCGGCACTAAAAAACATTTATCGCCATCATTAAAAAAAGAACTTTTAAAATGAGTTTGAAAGAAAGTCATTACCTCCTTAACTACCAAATAAACTCAGTGGTCTATGTAGATTATGATGAAATATCCCTGGTGCTTCCATCTTCCTCTCTTTGTTCCGTAAGCTGTAATTCATGCTGACTCTGTGCTGACAGCTCTCCCTCCAGGTCCCTCCCCGCGCCTGTCCGCTGCCTCCCCTCACTTAATCGTTTTTTGCCTTGTTTGCTCTCTGCTCTTGTTTTCATCTTGGAATAAACTTTATTCTTTACTGTCTTTTAAAGTGTGTGTGTGTGTGTGTGTGTAATCTAAGGTATAGAAACTTTAAATAAAACCTGACTGCTTTTGGGAACCAACTATTTTTAGCAAATTTAGCTTTTGGATTTCTGTTAGTGTTTTTTGCAAGCACGGGAATTCACTGATGAGTAGAGGTTGTAATCTATTCAGGGAAGCTTAAATGAATTGACTTAGATCATCAGGGATAGAGAAGTGTCTAATTTCCCTACCTTCCACCTGTCCAAAGTCTAAATGCTTGGTGTCTGGAAAGCTCCACAGATCCTAAGAGGACACACTGGGCACTTTTTCATTAAGGGAGGGCAGATCACAGAAGTCTTCCCTTCTTCCCATTTTCTCCTGCCTGCTTTGTAGTGCACTCTAAACATGGCTGTGCCCTGTCTTTGATAGCAGTGGGGTTTGGCAAAGTCTTTTGAAGGAGCAGTACAATCACCAGGGGTTGGTACCTTCGTGCTAGTCAGCCATTTTCTTGGCCTCACATTTCCACAGCAATATTCAGAGGGCTTTGGGCAAGCATTAGCTAAGTCTCCCTTTTACAGCCAGGCCAGAATTTTAAAATTCACTGGTACCATTTCGTGACTGGAGGTTTCCTAAAATTAAATGCATGTATTTGAGTGAAAAGGGGCTTGGCAACAACCAACCAAGAACCACACCAACATGTGTGAACGCTGTGAATATTTGTGTTAATGTGAAGCTAACAATGTCTCTAGCAACATTGAGGCCCAGGTATCTATGTCCATTTAGGTCCCCTTCCATTAGCTCTGGGTCTGGCAAGCAGGACAAGGGATGAAGCCTTGACAGCTGCAGAATGAGATCCAGAGGCAGGCAAACAGTTGGGAGACCTGATTCTAGTTCCTCTTCCTCCGGCTTGGATTCTAGTTCCTCTCCCTCCTTACATACCCTCAGAGCTTTACTTTAATTAAGAGAAGGCACGGGTGTGAACCTGGACCAAATAATGGATGTGAAAGCCCTTGCTGATAACACGGATTCATTATAATTGCTGTTTGGCTTGATTTGTGACAGGACCAATGTCACAGAGTGTGATCTGTGTGACTACACGGGCCCTGAGCTCAGAAGGTCCCTGTGCTTGGTGTGGTGTTCTACTGTTGCCTTCTTGAAATTCTTAATAATTTCCGAATGAGGGGCCTCACATTTTCATCCTGAACTGGGTTCCCCCGTTGGGTAGCCCATCCTGACTGTGGTCCCACAGTTGGCTCAGATGGCTGGATTGGTTCACTCAGCGAGTGTGACTGGGCTCTGCTCCAGGAAAGTGGGATTTTATTTTTTGTCCTGGGTCTGTCTTGAGCCTCACATAGTTACAGTTGTGGGTCGAGGTTGTCACTGTTGCGGCTCTCCTCTGCAAGGCAGAGGCCTGTCAACTGGGAAACCACTGCCACTGAAGCCACAGGGAGCCTCCTTGGTAGGTCCACCTTTAAGACTTGAAGAAATGTTGAAATTATATTTATGCAAAATTTTATGACATTCTCTTTCACCTTTGGACCTACCTCTGCTATTAAGGAGTACTGTTTGGAAAGGGATGGCGGTGCTGAAGGTTGTCATAATAATAGGAGCAGGGCAGGTGGAGGGGCAACACTGGCCCTTGGTGGCAGGGGTAAGGAATGCTAGATTTCCTGCCACGCATGGACAGCTCCATGTCGTAGGTACTTTTCTTGCTTCCCATACAACATCCCACGTGCCATTCACATGACCTAATCAGTCATTCTTGTAGTGAAAAGTGGTTTCCATTACTGAAGACAGGAATGCCAGTTTCCACACAAGTACACTCTACTTTTTTTTTTTAAAGGTTGTATTTATTTATTTGCTAGAGAGAGAGAGATTGAGAACACAAGCATGAGGAGCGGCAGGCAATGGGAGAAGCAGACTCCCCGCTGAGTAGAGAGCCCAACATTGGGCTCGATCCCAGCACCCTGGGACCATGACCTGCACTGAAAGCAGATGCTTAACCCACTGAGCCACCCACGTGGCCCTTTACATGGTTTTTATATACCCTGAATCATGCAGCAATGCAACTGCCGTCTAAAGAGAGAAGGTTCTAGTTTGTTTCGTCCAGAGCTTGACTGTGAACTATTTATTCAGTATTTTTTAAAAAAATATTTTATTTATTTATTTGACAGAGATTACAAGGAGGCAGAGAGGCAGGCAGAGAGAGAGGGGGAAGCAGGCTCCCCGCAGAGCAGAGAGCCCGATGTGGGGCTGGATCCCAGGACCCTGGGACCATGACCTGTGCCGAAGGCAGAGGCTTTAACCCACTGAGCCACCCAGACACCCCTATTCAGCATTTTTTGAAGGTTGTCAATGAGGACAGAAATGTGGGTGGCACTTGACCCCCGCTGAAGCACACTGGCTGTAGTATGTCTACAGCGGCTCTGGCATTCAGGGTGGCTCAATGGGTGTGTAGACACATGACTACACTTACTAAGGTCTCGTTCTGACATGTGAAGCTGAACTTCATTATAAGTAGGTCCAAGCATCTGACATCTGCTTTAAGGTCTTCTTCAGTGCGGGATCAGCAAACGAGGGCCAAAGCTGTCCTGCCGTCTCTTTCTAGACTGATCACAAGCCTCACCAATATTCAAGTTGTGAAAAAGGAAAAAAAAAAAAAAAGAAAGAAACAGAGACCCTCTGCAGCCCACAAAGCCTGAAATACTGACCAGATGAGCTTATACAGAAAAAATGTGCTGACTGCTGTTCTAATGTAATAATGCTTAAGTGGTGATATATCAAAATACATGGTTCATTAGAAATTATTTTCGTTTTCACATCTCCTTTATATGCAGGTAAGGGTATCACATGGATTAAGGCCGTTTGACTATTGGTTGGATATTTGCGGCTTTCTCTCAGAAAAGTAAAAGGAAATGACCATTTGTTATGTCAAGGTGTGTGGAGAACTTCCGGTCACTCTTTGGGAAGGGTGCTCTGGGTTGAAGGTCCACAAACGCTGGCCTCCCGTCCACCGTCGGAGATGTGCCTTCTATCTGCACTCCCATCACCTTTAGCTCGTGATTTCCTCGGAGCACACTCACACTCACACCCCAATCCTCCTTTTCCTCTCGCTTCAAGCCCCAGCGACTGACTGTGGCTGCACCAGAGCTAGCGAGGGGTTGCCTATGGGCAGCAGATTCCTGTCTTTCCCTCTGTGGGTACTGGTCTCCTGGGCCCCACACAGCTGGCCCCCGAGCCTGCCTTCTGGCCCAGAGCTCCCTTCATGATCCCGGCTGTGCTGTCTGGCCTCTTCTCTTGTCATGTCCATTCTCCCCTTTTGTTGTCTGGTTCTCTTTCAGTTTCTCAAACATAATACGTCCAGGTTTCCCCTTGGTCTTGGTGGATATTCCACACACCCCCCGTTGCTTGGCCTTCCCCAACCCCGCCTTCCTGCCATGGTGCTGCCTCCCTGACTGGCCTCCGCCTCCATGAGAACAGGCCTCCCTCATGCGCCTTGCTGCCTCCATTGCTCGGCTCCAGGCCTGTGCTTGGTGAGGCTCAGTCACTATTCGTATGCCACAAGCTCACCCTTCAAACTCTGTAATTTTCTCCCATGTGAGGCGTATGTGGAAAAAGAAAGATTAGCCCTGATGTCTTAATACTATGTTGGCCTGTTTTTATAAGTAAGACCTTTAGAAGCGTATGTGTGAGTTTTCAGTATACACTGGCTGGTCAGAAAGATTTAGACTTCCAGCCATTCCATGTGGAAGAGTGAGAAACCATAATAAGGAGTCACTGGAAAGCTTGGACTTAGGCCTAGGGGATTCAAGGAACATGGAGACACCACTTTTTGGGAGGAATAGTCCTGTGGAGCCTACCCGGACACCTTTTCTCTAAAAACTGCCTTCCCACTTAGCAACTAGGTCTTTGCCACACAACCCTATCACCAGCTACACTTAGTGAGATCCGTGGAGATATTTGGCTTTTCCTCTTTGCCTTAGTCACTATCAGCATACTAGTGACTAGTCATTAGTCAATACTGTCATCAGTTCACTTTAGAGTTTTTACAGTAATTTTCTGACTTCAGGAGCAAATCTGTTACTCCGGTAGGGAGCAAAAATAATAGAGAAGCTCTCTTCTCTGTGATCCTCAACTGTCCCATGTAACAGCACCTCTGGTGCCCCTGGAGTTGCCATGTCTGCATTAGGACCCCTTCACAAAAGGGAACTTATTGGGTCACATAACTTCTGGCTTAACTGATTGTAGTTGTTCAAATGATCTTGTCAAGGATTTCTCTATCTCTTCTCTCAGGGGTGCTTCATTCTCAAGCTTGTTTTTCTTCATGGATCTCCCACCCCCCCAATCTCATTTTTCATGGAGAAAAGGAGCAACATCCACTGATATTTGAAAGAAGGAACTGGTCATAGGCGACTCAGCAGCCTTTTGTTTTTTGGAAAGAATTGTGTTCAGGATGCTCGTATTATTGGCCTTGTGTGTGGTAAGCTTACTAGGATAGCATCTCCCTGAGAGAGGCTGATGTCCAGTTTTCAGAGGTTAAGTTAGAGAGTATAATTGTGACTTGAAGTCAGGCTTCCCTCTCCAGCATAAAGCTGATATTGTTTCTCTCTGTCATTCTGACTCCTCTGTCCGTCTCTTAATTAGGCTTGTATACAGGAGTTGAGAAAGATTGGTATTTAAATGTCAACATCCGAACCCCATCTGTGACCACAATTTGTGATTTTCATCTGAAGAGTTTAGCAATAGCCCAAAGAAAAGTTTCCTTTCTTTGTACTGTGTAAGACAAGTTTCCGTGTAGCCCTCATTCGTTAGGCCTGATTCACATACCTAATTTTGAGCTGTTACTGATTGGCCACACCGAGGGTCACAAAGGACCCTCAGGTCCACAGGCCACACAAACTGAAAGGAGGAAGGGCGAATGTCTATCGACAGTTGTTCTCCAATGGTTATCAAGAGCCCTAGATAAATGTAGATTCAGATTCACTAGGCTCCAGGGTGGGGCCTGAGATTCTGCATTTCTTTTTTTTTTTTAAAGATTTTATTTATTTATTTGACAGAGAGATCACAAGTAGGCAGAGAGGCAGGCAGAGAGAGAGAGAGAGGGAAGCAGGCTCCCCGATGAGTAGAGAGCCCAATGCGGGGCTCTATCCCAGGACCCTGGGACCATGACCTGAGCCGAAGTCAGAGGCTTTAACCCACTGAGCCACCCAGGTGCCCCAAGAGATTCTGCATTTCTAATGAGCTCTCAGGTGATGCTGATGAAGCTGGTCTGGGCACCACATTTTGAGTAGCAAGGTCTGAAGGAACACTGGGATGTGGTTAATCATAAGGTGCATGATGCCAGGCAGGGGAAGGAAACCAGAGACAGCCGCCATGATACTATCCTGTCAACCCATTTTTTTTTTTTTATCACTTCTGCTTAGTGAACACAAGCTCTAAATTTCTCATGGGACTTACCTCAACAACCACAATGCACCCTGACCTGTCCTTCATTGAACTCCTTGCATGAAATTCATCAAATTGTTGATGATGGTGAGACATCTGGCATGAAAAATTCTCGAGGCTAGATTCATTCCTAAAACACTCAAAGAAAGGAAGAAATCTCTTTCTGACATGGGAGCACTGTTCTGTAGAGCTCCTGCTCTAAGGCCATCCACTCTGTACGGAGATACTGAGATTGAGTGGGGTTCTTTGGCCTGGCCCACCAAGATAACTTGCTTCATTGGAGGAAACTGGTTCTACATTCCAAACTGATAACTTATGAAACCAGGAAGCTGGAACAAAAACTGCTTGGTGGAACACATTTTTTCCTTGGCTTGAGAATAAGCGAGAAGGCCACTTATTATTTGAGAGTACTGTATGCCAGCGAGGTAACAGGGGTTTATCTGGAGGTGATGAGGTGGTTCTGCTTACCTAATGAAGTATTAGACGCCCCCTCCCCCGCCAATAACAGCCTTTTATTTGACTCATAAGTACATAATCTGGTCAGGGTTTAATGGGACAAAGCCTGTCTCAGTTCTGCTTGGTGTTAGTTGGGGTGGATAAAAGGCTGGAATCATCGGAAGGGTCACTCATAGATCTGGTTCCTAAAGAGACTCACACAGCTGGGGGCTGGCACAGCTGGACTTCTGGGTGTTTCTCTCTAACTCTCTCTATTTTCTCCATGTGATCCCTCCAGCCTGGACACTTCCTTCATGTGAATGCAGGGCTCCCAAAGCACATGTGGAAAGAGCAGGAGTGGGGAAAGGGGGAGGGGAAAAGAGAGAAAGGGAGATGCACGTGGCGGTGGTGGGGGGAGGAGGACCAAGATGAAACCCCATTTCCTTTTATGATTTGTCCTTGGAAGCCACACAGCATCACTTTCACTGAATTCTGATCTGTCAGTGCAGTTACAAAGACCCACAAAGTTTCAAGGGGAGGGAACTTGGACTTTTTGTGTAAAGTTTCAGTATTGCAGTATAAGAGGAACTTGAGGGATAGGGTGTGTGCGTGCGTGCGTGCGTGGCGTGCGTGCATGCATGCATGCGTGCGTGCGTGCGTGTGTGTGTGTGTGTAGCCATCTTTAGAAACTATGAACTGGCACAGAGACTACGGGTGACATGATAGCTTTGTAAGAATACATACCTGTCTGATGTTTTCAAAGAGAACATATAACTTTAATATCCAAAAAAAATTGCAACAAAATGACTTTGATAAAAAGTCGTATAGGGGCGCCTGGGTGGCTTAGTTGTTAACCATCTGCCTCTGGCTCAGGTCATGATCCCAGGGTCCTGGGATTGGGGCCCTGCCCTGGGCTCTCTGCTCAGTGGGAAGCCTGCTTCTCCCTCTCCCACTCCCCCTGCTTATGTTCCTTCTCTCCCTATTTCTCTCTGTCAAATAAATAAATAAAATCTTTAAAAAAAAAAAAAAAGACCTTCTATAAGATCTAAGCACCAAAACCTTGGCCAGTATGTAAAGTCCTTCTCTGCCCTATTCTCCTAGCCACTCCCATCACCGATTATGACAGAATCAAGCCCCTTCAACAGAGAATGAGGCATTGGTAATTGGGCCGGCCAAATCACAAACAAACCAATTTCTTCTCAATTCTTCCTGATATTACAGACCAGGAGCAAGTGAAAAGCTCAGGGTTTTCTAAGTCAAAGAGGTAGAGAAAACCTCCTTGAAACAACGGCCAGTCCTTTCTGTTCAGCCCAACTGTGTAATTGCGAAGCCTGGCGTTAGGCTCCAACAGCAATATCCTAGCTGCAGGGCATGGCGGCAGATGGGAGTATGGCGTCTAATAAGCTCCAACTCCCCATTGCCGCCTGGCCACATAAGGAGAGCAGTAATAACACTCCAAGAATGAAAACATCCATCAAAGCCTGACAAACCTCTGACATAGATTTTCTTTATGTTCCTAAAAGAGCTAGTTAAATGTGATGGAACTGCTAATAAAAATTCTTTGGTGGTCCTAATGAAACAGCTTGGTACACCCAATCTCCTTCCTTGTTAGGCAAAAAGGAAAGCCATATAGAATTTTTGGTGGCTAGCATTGTTTATGGTCTGGTGGAACAGAGGGTAACCAGATCAAAGCAACTCAACTCACTTGTCTTCTGGAATGGGAGACAACACAGTGATGAATTGTTTTAATGGTAGTCTTTGCCACAGAGAGATCAACTTTGTCATTGTAGTCCAAGAACAGAAGCTTGGAGGGATCAGGGGATGAGGGGACAGGATTTGCTTTTCCCTCGGTGGGTCCAAGATGTTTTTTCTTTCATCGAGCATGGTCCCTCAGGCCATTGAGGTATTTCTTCTGGACTCAGCAGAATGGAGTATGATGCATTCCATGCTGGCATCAGCACTGCCTGCAGAGGAATTTGTAAGGCACTTCATTGCAATGTAGTGTCTTGGTCATTTGTAGGTGGTGTCCCCCCTCACCTGAACTGCACTGACCATAATACGTCTGGAGTGATACGACATTGCATTAACCTACCCTGATTACTTCCTGTTTCCCAGTGTCCATTGTTAGAATTCTCGGTTCTGTTGGCTTCCTTGTTTCCCTGTCATTTAAGGGGGTGGTGGCTCCTTTTTTCTTTTTTAGAAACAGTGGGAGATTCAGGGGGAGGGGCAGAAGGAGAGGGAGCGAGAGAATCTTAAGCAGGCTCCACACCCATCATGGACCTGATGTGGGGCTCGATCTCACCACCCTGAGATCATGAACTGAGCAGAAATCAAGAGTCAGACACTTAACTGACAGAGGTACCCAGGTGCCTTGAGGGGGTGGTATCTTTGACCAAGCCAGGAGTCCTGAGGTCTGTGGTCTCTTGTCTTTCCATGCTCTACACAGCCATTCCTTCGGAAATCTGGCCAGTCTCCCAGGACGCTGTTATGAAACAGGGTCTATACTGAGACTATCCCCAGGACCCAAAACAACCCTGTCCCCTTTCTATAGAGTCTGGGGGAGTTTCTCTTACTTTATCGCCTTTCTTTCTGAAGCTCTTTCCTTCCCTGCCCCATCTAGCATTCTGGCTTTCCTGAATGTGGGCTTTTACACAACCCAGGGAAGGTGGTGACCTCAGAGAGGAAGAAACCTATGAATCAACTTCTCAAAGCATAAACTTATGTGTTGAGGATTCTGGGTGTCATGCTGATCTTATACAGAAAGAAACCAAGACCTAGGTAGATGAAGGGACTAGGATAAAATCACACTGTTAAGTTGAGTGAGGCTTATGTTCTGCGAGTCCAAGCCCTGCATCTGGATACCTCTCTGTTGGTCGGAACCATCAGAGAGGTTCATCCAATAGGACCTGTTCATATAGACAATGCACTTCTGAATATTTGATGTCAACACAGCCACTGACTTCTAACATTCTCTGGGCAGAGCCGTGGGCTTAGAGTCAGAGTGTCTGGGAATTCTGACCTTCCAGCGGCCACAGCTGTGTAATCTTAGACAAGGCATTTGACCTCCCGTGATCTCACAGTTTTGAAATCTAAAATCCTGGCTCAGTCAACCTCACAAATATGGATTGGAGGAAAATGTTGGCAGCCTTTAGTGAGTTAGAAGTGCCACATGGGTACGGCATAAACAATCGCGATCACCGTGGTCTGCCTTGACTTGCCCCAAACTCCAAGAGGTCAAGCTCTTCACCTCCTCCAGTCCCGAAAGTCTCCGCAGACAGTCATGGCAGTCATGACATCACAATAGGGGCATTGGAGGCATAAATATGCTTATTATTTATTTGTGTGACCCAGCTTTATCTCCTGCCTCCTTGGGATTTGACACTCCTACACAGAAGTTTGGGATGCTGTCATGTTGACAGAAGTCACTGAACAATTAACCTGTATCATTAATAGTTTGTTAGCAACCTCCTTGCTTGGCTGATGTGTGGCCCTGGGCATCTCAATTAACCATTGTTCCTCCCTAGTGTATTATGAAAGGGGTTGACTATGCTCTGTGACAGTTCTATCCCGGAGGAAGAAGTTCTCCTGATTAAAAAATAAAAGACTCCTTTCACATCTGCTTTGCAAACATGGCCCCATCCCTTGCTTAAGATCTGCAGATCTTAGGTGCCAAGTAGAGCAGAATGCTGCTTTTGTAGCGCTCTGTAACCATCTGCATAATGGGAAGCCTTGTTCAGGGAACTGATTGTTTCTTTTACCCGGGCTGAGTCGCCAGGGATCAGCCACCCCCTCCCCCCACCCCCAATTTCTGATGGTATCACCAGCACCATTTAGCAAGGTATTTTGTAAACAGTAAAGCTTGTTTGAATTGAATCTTACTACTGATTTGCCTTCTCTAGAAAGAATGGCTAGTGGATTTGTGAGAAGCTCGTAGAACAAACTTGTTTGGCAGATAAACTGGTTGTTTAACTGCAGAGGGTGAATACAAAGAAAACACTTTCTACCATGTACTATTATATCAAAGAGCACGCCACAGTAGGCAAAACCATGGCATGGACAGGTCAAGACCGCTTACTCCGACATCCTCCAAAATGCCTCTAAAGTTATTTTGGACGTTGCCTTGGAAATAAGCTTATTACCAGGCTCAGAACATGAGACGGTCATGAAGCCAGAATGGATGTATGTGAGGTATGAGGGGAGTATTTAAAAATACATGTTTTTAGGCCCTCCCCTCAGAGGTCAGTATTCACTGTGTTTGAGGGGAGGCCCAGGAATCTGGATGTTTAACAAACAACCCCAGTTGTTTGGACAAAGGTGCATCCTCAGAATGCAATTTGAGAAACACAGATATTGCATCCTAATTCATTAACAAAAAACTAAACAGTAGAGTTAGTGGCAGCATCCAGATTTCTGAAGTATTAAAAAGTTGCCTGACTCCAAATTTCATAGGAGGGTAAAAACCATAGTATTCAGCCTAGGAATTCGGGTAAGGTTTAAAGAGGGAAAGCAATTGTTCCTGTTACCTACTATGGTAGAAAATGACCCAGTTTGTAGCTGAAAATAACCATTTTATTTTGCTTTTTGTTTTTGGCATCAGGAGTTTGGGAAGGACTTGGTGGGGGTGGTAGTGATCTGAGCTGCAGGCCGCCAGCTACGCTATGGAGACTCCACTTCCAAGATGGCCTCTTTAATTATATGTCTGCTGCCAGCAATGCTCCTTGGCCAGTCTGTCTGTGCCCTTGTAGGCCTCTCCATATGGCTTGGCTACTCGCAGCCTGGTGGTATCCATGCAATTGTACTTTTTAATGGCAGCTAACTGTCAAGAGACAGGGACTGGAAGCCACGGACTCACTTAAAGATCCTTGGCCCAGCCCTAGCCTGTGCATCTGGGGTTGCCCTGATTCAAGGGGCCATGGAAATAGGTTCCACCACCCAATAGGGTATTTATTGCATGGTTTCACTGAAAAAAGAGTGTGGGGGATGAGGGATGTTGGGAAAACAAAATTTGCCACATCTAACGCACTCAGGTGGAAGCAGTAGGAGAAGATATGCCTAGATAGAGGGTCCTATTATGTGCAGAATTTAGAAACAAGTGCATTCATTGGGAATGAAGATGTTGGTGGTAGAATTTTATAGTCCGTGCTTAATAATTTCTATGTTTACAGAATGTTCGTTTCTTTGCATATTTTCATGGCATTGTTGAGAAAAGCAAACTCACTTTCCCAAGGGCTGTTCTCTTTGTCCTACACATCTTCTTCAAGAGCGTGTCTCCACATGAGATGTGCCTCCGACTTAGTGCATGGCCTTGGAATGTTCACATGTCCTCATGGGTCAGGTTTAAATGTAGATAGATGTCCTCTGACTTTCCTTGAGCTTTAAAAAATTCATACACTCATGTCTTTGCTCCTCGGTGGTATTTCCTCTTTTCCAATAATACTTTAAAATCTAATTTCATTGTTCCATTAGATGTGGTTCTTCCATTTTGATTTCTGCTTTTTCACTCTTCTGCAATTGGGGCTATCATATCAGTGACACTAACTAGTGGTTTTATTACACTAGAGCGTAAAAGAATTGCATTTCCTCTACGTTTATAAATGTCGTATCCACATTCAGGCTGTGCATAGATTTCACTGAAATGCCTTGAACTTTTTTTAGTTGATCCACAAATAGCTCCTCCATATATTTATGGTAATACTTTATGCTGAACAACAATTTCACACTTAGAACTGTCCCTACTGGTTTGTGTGTTTTAAATGTCATCTGCTCATATTTATAAATGTGGAATGAGCTCACTCAAATTGGATTTCTTGGGTCCAAGACACTTCTGATTTTCCTAATGACCAAATAACCAAAAAGCAGAACAGATTAAGAAGAAAAAAAAAAATCTCAGGCATACACAATTTTCAAGCAGTCAGAGTTTGTTTAAAGCTGCTTTGTTCGGCAGGAATGGTTAATAAAAGAAACATTTCCCCGAAGAATTGTTGTGGTCTTTAATTAAACTCCTTTCCCATAGGTTTGTAATGTAGCGTTGAACAATATTTGGTCACTTTCTCTGCCTGGTTTTTTTAGTCACAGGCTGGACTTTATTGGATCTCGGGTCCTAAGGGAACATTAGGAGCAGAGAGAGGCAGGCTGCGTCAAATGAAAAGTTAATTGTGTTTAAGCTGTCTTGGAAACCAGCCTCCAGTGTGCCTTAGCTGAGAGCTGCTGTCAACCATTGGATACCTACCGGGCTGTCAAGCTGGGTCCGTGGCCAAGAATTTACCTGCCCCAGAGAAAGCGCAGCCTCACAAAGACTAGTGACTGCAGGGAACGTCAATCCAGGGTCTCCCCTCTCGGAGGTCATGGGCTCAGGGACAGCTGGCCATGAAGTGATTCACTTGGCTGGTGGGGCTGGAAGTTGGGGGTCGCTCTGAGGAAGGAGGGCAGTGGGCAGAAGTTCCTCCCTATAGTTCATTAAGACTCAGAACTGTCTTGTGAAAAAGCTGTGATAAATTGCTCTAAATGATCTGGGAGCGGAGCACTGTGGGAGTTGTTGAGTTATTTTGTCTGGCTCTCTTCCTGTCCTTGAGTCGAGAATTGTTCTATCAGAGCAGACACCTGCAAAGTGCGCCTGGCGTAGCTAAAGTGGGTCACTTTGAGAAGGAACCGCCCCCTTCATGTCTGCAGCTTGGGGAGGGGGGCACCCCCATCTCCTTCAGCCCCACGGCATGTCCCTGGACACACAACGTTGGGAAGGGAAACTTGGAGGTCTTCCTGGTCTCTGTGAATATTCCGCTTCCTCATCTAGATGGCGATGCCATACCTGTTCATTTGATGATTATTTATTCAACAGCTCACATCTTTTACTTGCATTAGTGTATGAGGTAACGTGTGAAATGGCTAGTAGTAGGCCATCTTTCAACGTACAGAAATGGCAGTTTTATAAATTTCAGTACATTTTGCACAAGGAAATTATAAAATAAGGTAGTGTAAATACCACCAAATCAGTAGTCACAAGATGGATTTAAGCCAGAAAGCAGCAGCTCTGTAATAGAGGCATTGGTGATAAGACTAGCAGCTTTTCCACTGAAGTGTCCTTTACTTTCTTTTGCTTTGAGGGGCAGTGCAGTGTGGTGGTTAACACTCGGCTTCCATGGCCAAACATGCTTGGGTTTGAGTCTCTGCTTGACCATGTATCAACTGGCTGGCCTTGGGGAAAGGTCTGAAGATGAGGCTCTTAATAGTCCTTCCTGCCCGGGATAGCTGAGTAGATCCCAATGGATAGTATCTACCTCACCAGATGTGTCTCCCACCTCTTCCCTTTGCAACTTACAACTGGGTACGCTCTGGACCTCTGGTATAACTTCTGCCACTGTGTCTTTGAATGTGCTGTTTCCTCACTCTTCAGAATGTTCTTCTCCTGTGCTTTTTCCTATGGGGTTCCTCCTTGCTTGAGATTTCTGCTCATTTCTTGTTTTCTTAGCTTGCTCTGGGCATCTCAGACTAAGTCATAATTGTTGGCTTTTACCCTCTAGTGGAACCCTGTAATTTCCTATTGTCATAGCGATCACAGGTGTGATTTCAGAGTAAGGTATGTATTGTTTTGATCCATCGATCACCCTCTGTGAGCTCCATTTGGGCAGGAGACAAGACGTTTTTTGCTCATTGTTGCTCCCTGGAGGAGCTGACTCATAGTCGGTCGTCCGGAAGTATTGAATGAATGAAGCGGCTTGCATTCTAGAAGTTCTTCCACTTTAAGGGTTTGGGGAGAGTCCCTGTATTTCTATTAGAAAAAAAATGAAAAGAAAAAGCATGTATGTAAGCAGTGTGTACATGCGTTTGTGTGACAATCATGGATAAAGCCATTGGTTTAAAAAAAAATTCACTCTGGGCCTTCTGTGCAAGGTGGTGGATAGGCAGGAAAGTGGAAGGTTTAATACCTAAGGCGCTGTCCGAAGTCTAGGCTCTGGCTTAGTTCATCATTTGTTTGCTCTGTGGTCTTGGAAAAGTTGCTTGTTCTGAAACTCATTTTCTACGTCTCTACACTTGATATTAAAAATAGTACCTAAATGCTATGAGTTGAATTATGCACCTTCCAAATTCACATATTGAAGTCTTAACCCCCAGTACCTCAGAATGTGACCTTAGTTGGAGACAGCGTTTTTACAGAGGTAATCAAGTTCAAGTGAGGTCATCAGAGTGGGGTCTAATCCCATATGACTGTTGACCTTCTCAATAGGGGAAATCTGGACATAGAAACACACAGAGAGGGATGGTGGGAGAAGAGATAAAGAGAGAGGACATCTGTGTATCGGCCAAGTTGAGAGGCCTGGAACAGATCCTTTTCCCACAGACTTCAGAAGGAACCATCCCTGTTGACCCCTTGATTTTGGACTTAGAGACTCTAGAATAGTTGAGACAGCAAATTTCTGTCATTTAAGTCACCTAGTCTGTGGCACCTAGTTTGTGGTTTGCTTCAGCCCTTGACAACAAATATATGCAATTAGCCAATTTAATACACAGTGAGACCATATGTTAAACAATCCAAAAATATCAGCCACTTACAGTGGAAAACATTTATTTTTCTTGCCCATGGGCCTGTGTGTTGGTTGCAGTTCACCCAGACACGAGGCCATCTGGGTTCAGATCTACTCCTTGTGCCTATATCATTCTGGTTCCGGCAGCTACCTGGGGCATGTTCTTCTGGAAGAAGGCAGAAGAGGCCAAGGCAAACGGTGCACGTCTGTTGAAGGCCTCTCAGGGCATCATGCCTGGTAGCAAAGCGAGTCACCTGGCCAAGCCTGCTTCAAATAGGCAGAACATATATGTCTACTGTAGTGGGAAGTATGGAACCTCACATGGAAAAGGGAGAAAGGGACAAAAATCCACCATATCTTTTTTAAATTCCACCATATCTTTAAAAAAATTTTTTTAAAAAAGAT
This sequence comes from Lutra lutra, assembly GCF_902655055.1. Taxonomy (NCBI): domain Eukaryota; kingdom Metazoa; phylum Chordata; class Mammalia; order Carnivora; family Mustelidae; genus Lutra; species Lutra lutra. The sequence continues at coordinate 182,893,239 of NC_062278.1, read as the reverse complement.
TTTTATATATTTATCAGAAAGAGAGTGAGAAAATGAGCAGGGTGGAAGGGCTGAGGGAGAGGGAGAGGGAGAATGACCCAGGGCTCTACCCAGGAACCTGGGATCATGACCTGAGCCAAAGGCAGACGCTTAACTGACTCAGCCACCCAGGCACCCCTTGATCACAATATCTATACATAATGGGGTTTTCTTTACTAAATCAGATTTTGCACTTGAAGCTCTGAGCCCAGGTCCTGGTACCAAGTTGGGGCTCAATAAATGGGTGTTGCTATTTTTATTATTGTTTTTATTCTTGAACAAATTCTAGTGTTCATCTTCTATTGTGACTCTACATGGACTTTTTCCTTTCAAACAAGTAGAATTAACTGAATAAATTGCATTAATATTTGGTTAAGTGAAAGTCTCTGTAGGCTGCATTATCGCAGCTGTGATTAATTCTTTTAAATTCTTTTAAATTGCATGTCTGCTTCAGTGGATTGGAACAGAGATATGATTTCAAGCTTATGTTTCTCGTTAGGACTTTGAGGCCACAATTAAATGTGCTTTTTCTTCTTTGAAAAAAATCAAAGGCTCTTAAAATGGATTGTTGTGAAAGGACACATAAATAGGTTTTAATCAATAGCTGAATTCTCCAAAGCATCATCAAGACAAAGTGGTAAATGTTCGGATTAAATTTGTGATTGGTTAAGCTAGAAATCCATACAGTTGCATGTCACACAGTATTTAATAAATGGCATATAGAGTATCTTAATTGTACCCATTTATCACTTCCCTCTGTTTCTAGATGCATAAAGTTATCAAAATCTGGAAACTCTAACATTTTTATTTCCATTTCCTTGGTTGGGCTTTGTTCTCTGTCTTTCTTGGTGTATTGGGTCTGGTTTTGAGCTAAATATTTTTGACACAACCTTCACAACTCATTTGCATTTAAATAGTAACAGGAAATCTTTTTGCCAAGAAGGCTATTGGAATCAAATTTTACACCAGATCTTTTTTTAAAAAAGATGTTATTATTGATTTTTTCTGTACATCAAAGTACTTTTTTGCCTTTTTTTTTTTTTAAATCTAAGTACTATAGGCAGGGTACAGTTTTTCATTTTTCATCTTGGGTGTTTATTATTTCTTCTGGTGCTCATAATTTATACTAGTTGCTATAATGTTAAAAATTAGAAATGAACTTCTGAGGTGTTCATTGCCTTTGCTATTGAAATTCCATTAAAGGAAGTTTGAAGTATAAATGCATGCCCTTGAACTTGTTGTCACATGTTGAATAAGATCTCCTTACAGGACAGGGAGGATATAATTATAAAAAAGGTGATGAAATCAAATAGATTCCTAATCAGCAAATCGAGGCATGATTTATAACATCCCCATGATGAGAAGATTTAATGTGAGTTGAGCAGATTGAAGATGATCAAGGGTGATCCTTTCTGGCTGGGAAAACCAGCGTCTTCGATGGAGGATCACAGGACGAGAACTCCCAGGCATCCAAATGCATTTCACCTACCACACTACCTCATCGTCCTAGGAATTTTTTTAAGAAGGTATTAGAATCACAAGAAGGCTTCCCAGCTTGTAAAGCAAAGTCAGCTGCATCAGCGTACTTAGACATTGTTATTCTAGACATCCGTGGGAAGAAGAAATTCATTGTATGCTGAGATCTTGTTATAATTCTCCCTGAACTGGATTTAAGGAAAGGCTCAGTAAAACTTGTTTTATAATAACTTACATGTGATTGAGTGTTTATTCCGTTCTGGGCGTTGAGAGTCTTACATAGATTAGTTCATTTTATTCCTGCCAAAAGTCTTTTGAGGTTGGTCATCTTATTCCCATTTTCAGAAGATAAAACTGAGGCTTGAGGAGGCTGGGCAGTGGACCAAGTGTTGGAGCTGCCAGCAATGCCTTGGCAGCCAGCCTGCAGTGCCCATAGTCTTAATTCAAACATTGGTGGTGAAAATGTCTTGTCTGTCCATCTTTTGGCATCTCCTTCTTTCCTTCAGCTGTTTAGGTAGACACCCTGTACTCTGTACTCTGTTTATGCGCTGGGGATATGGTGTATTTCCAGCAGAAAAAGATACCTGTCTTCAAGGATTTGATAGTCCACTCAGGAAACGGACAAGAACTCATACAAATCTATCATATAATGGCCGGTCGAACAAAGTGCATTAAACGTAAGGCTGAATAAGGGCTAAAAGGCTGGGAGAAGAAGTGATGTCTTAGAGATGGTGATGTTTGAGAGTTTTTAACAAAGAATATCAAGGGGTTCTAAAATTCACAGAGCCGCTGGCTGGAAAAGCAAGTTAACGTGCTCTACTGGAGTAGGATAACATCACGATGAAATGTGGTGTGCACATGACGAGTGTATGCATTGGGGGTAAGTGGGGAATGACAGCAGAGATGGGCAGCCAGCTAGGACCGACTAGCCTCGAATAGGGTTCTTCCTGTTCAAGTCACACTGGCATTCCTTCTGTCCTCCTCCCTGCCACCAGGTCTTTGCAGAGCACTTGCCAGACTGTTCCCTCTGCCCCTTTTCTACCATCTTCACCTGGAATTTTTAATCTTTCAGATCTCTGCTCATTTATCACATTCTCAAAAAAGCCTTCCTTGACTCCTTGCACAATGCTGTATTCTTTGTTTTCGCTACTCCTAGAATGCTCTTCACTTCTTTTGAGCATGCATCTCTGGTGAATGAGATATTTTTTGGCAGATTGTGTGAGTGCTGTCTTCCTTGCCCTGTTGAACTATAAGCTCTTTGTGGATAGGGTCCGTGTCTCTTTGAGCTCATCAGTTGTCCCCAGAACTTACCAGAATATAGAACTTGTTAAATATTCTGCCATTTATTAAAAATGCATGAATATCGACAATTTGATATATATTTCTCTACGTAGGTATAAGTCAACTTTAAATTTTACTTTAGGAGTAGTTAACATTTGGATTAATCAGGGACCAATTTTCCAGGGCTGCCATCAGATATCACTGTCTGCTCATTAAACATAAGGGATGTTAGAAATAAATGTTATTGGTGAAATAAATGGTGTTCAAGATATCCATTGGTTAGAATCTGCCCTTGCACAAATAGAGTTGTTACAGAAAAAATGATTTATGACACTTGTGAAAGATGGTAAGGCAGACTTTATCTAGGACCATCCAGATAGGCGCAGAGAGCACTGTAATTGGATTTTGCACTGGGGGGGAGAGAGACTGGACCGAACTCCCAATACAGCACAGACAAGTGGGACTTTATAGCAAAGGAGCAGAATAAGGGTTAGTGGATGGAAAATTACTAAGAGGGAACATGGGGGGTAAGAGGGAGTTCTGGCTAAACCAATCTAATAGGATTCTTATTGAAGAAGGGCCAGGTGATCAGACATCACCTGTGGGACACTGGGGGATGAAGAACATGATGAGATATCGAGAATGATCAGTCATCAAAGGTAGAGGCGTTCTGATTCAACTGACTTCTCAGGGTTCTTGCTAAAACCAGATTTTATGACAACGTGCGCAGATGGGCCTAGGAGAAGGTTCAGGAGCCTAAGTTTGCTCAAGTGAAGAATCTCTGCCAGGGTTGAAGAATAAGGTTAACGTAGGCCTGGAACTCTGAAGGATCCTGGTCTCTGTGCTCCTGGGAAGACTCTGTTGCCTAAATTGACTAAATGAGAGGTGAACCTCGCTTTGGAACACGTTGTATTTACCTCAGGGTGAAACTTCTGTGCAGCACGCTTTATCAAATACTTGGAAACCCGAGAACGGAGGCCTGGCTTGGGCCAGGCCCAGATGGTTTGATTCTCTAGGTCCTGCTTGCTCAGAACTCTTTGTAGGTGTGGTGACCTTCAGCCTGAGACTTGCTTACTTGTGACATACTGCTCAGGTAGGAAGAGGGGGTTGAGGAGAAATATGGCTCGAAATTACCTCTAAACATTGGAGGTTCCCCAGATTCAGTAGGGAAGTTTGGCAACTGTGAATGGCCAAATTGGCTTTGGTCATCTTACAAGAGAGCAATAGACCATTGTTGAATGGAAGAGGCGGTGGTGGGTTAGAGAATACCAAGATAGCGTCAACACATCCTGATGACTGATTTATGTGGATGTGAGGGAAGAGGTGAGGATGACTGACGCGTTGGTCCTGGGAGCAGGTGTGGGTTGGTTGCAGGAGGCTTATGACTCCATCTTGTAAACTGGGCTGGTCCCTGACTCTATTAGGAAGCAGACAGTGTTGGTCTTTGGTAACCTCTCACCTCTTTCATTGTGCCCATTGTGAAATATTTCTCACCCAGTGCTCTGCCAAGTAACATCCCATCTGCTGATGTGCTGTGCCTGAAGGTCTCATGGTCTTTGTTTTCCAGAAAAAGCACTTTGGAATCATCTGTTTACTCAACCTGTATTGTGATGGTTATGGCTAGAAATCTGTGGGACTCCAGCCCATGTAAATAAATCTGTGCATTTTAGAAAAACTTTTATTTTGAATTCAGTTTAGATGTACTGAAAAGTTACAAAAATAAAATAGGTAATTCTCTTATATCTCTTTCTCTGCTTGCCCCAGTCATGACATGGCATACAACCTTGGTGTAATTATCAAGAATAAGAAATTGCTATTGACACAGTGTTCTTAACTACACTGTGGTCCTTATTTGAAATTCACCACTTTTTCCACTTTTTCTCTAATGCCTTTTCCTTCCCAGGATCCCGTTCAGACTCCCACATTGCATTTTGTTGTGATTTTTCCTTCTCCTCCTCCAGCCTGGGACAGTCCCTCCATCATTCCCCATCTTCGTGACCTCAACACTTTGGAAGAGTACTGGCCAGTTATTATTTTATAAACGGACCTTAATTTGGGTTTGTCCAATGTTTTCTCATGATTGGGCTGAGGTTATGCAATTTCAGCCTGAATTCCACAAAACTACTGTGTTTTCCTCAGTGACTGACAGGCAGGAGTTCATGATGTTGGTATGTCTTATCGTAGGTGATGTTTTCTTTGATCACAATTCTGTAAATTGTTGTTTGCCAGGTTCCTCCTGTATAAAGTAACTATCTTTCCCTTTGTAGTTGACAAACAAATCTGTGATTTTAAACCTGGAAGCTAGCCAAAGGAGGGCAATGACATTTTGGGCAAACCCCCGTTCTCCTCCTACCAGCCTCTGTTCGAAAAGTATTCATTTGAGAGGCATCTGGGTGGCTCAGCTGGTGAAGCCTCTGCCTTCAGCTCAGGTCATGGCCTCAGGGTCCTGGGATCGAGTCCTAAATTGGGTTCCCTGCTCAGCGGGGAGCCTGCTTCTCCCTCTGCTCCTCCCCGACTCATGCTCGTTCTCTTGCTCACTCTGTCTCAAATAAATAAAATCTTAAAAAAAAAAAAAAGGTATTCATTTGAACACTATATTTTGTCCTGGAAAACTTAAGCAGAAGGGTTGATGTGCTAAAATAAAGCCATCTTCTGGCTGCTTCGGTGGCAATTTGTGAAGATGAAAAAGAGTGATAATTCCTGTCTCTATACTGCTGTGGTCGTAAAACCTATCTTTGGTCATTTTAGTTTCCTGATTAAAAATGTTTGTTGGGGGGGGCACCTGGGTGGCTCAGTGGGTTAAAGCCTCTGCCTTCAGCTCAGGTCATGGCCTCAGGGTCCTGGGATTGAGCCCCACATTAGGCTCTCTGCTCAGCAGAGAGCCTGCTTCCCCCTCTCTCTCTCTGCCTACTTGTGATCTCTCTCTCTCTCTCTGTCAAATAAAAAAAATAAAATAAAAAAATGTTTGTTGGGTTCCAAATGACTATAGGAAAATGTCCTGACTTCCCAGTGTGCTCCCCAGGACCCCCCACAACAGGACAGCTGTGCACTTTTCTGCTTCTGTCCTCCCTTTGTCTTTTGTCTGTCTTCCGCTCTCATGAACCCCATGCACAAGCCGCGTTCACCCAACAACTGTTCCCTGAGTCTCTGTTTTTGCTTATGCTGTTCTCTCAGCCAGAACACTCCTTCCTATCTCACCTCTACCTTTTAAAACTCTTGTTCCCTGCAGATAAACATAATGATCTCATCAGTAATTAAGCTACTGTCTCTCAGCTCCCAAATCTCCCTCCTCTGTTCTGCTTTGTGATGCTGTGGCCAGGCTACTACAAGCCACATTTCTGCTTGGGCCAACTGCTTCCTGGAAGGCTCTGCCGATGAGGGCCTAGAGGATCCTGGGAGATGTTTTGTTGCTGCGAACATTACCACAGTAATGCTTCTCCATCCCAGCATGGCAATGGAATTCGTCTGCTGTTGGGCCAGCAGACCTGGCTACATTCTGCCTGCTCCTACACCAGGACTGGAGGCCAGTGGCCTCTCCTCAGAGGGCTGAGTCCTGCCCCCGGGGGAGTCCCTCCTCTAAGCTCTGAGCTAACGGCAGCTGCCTGGCAGCACCCCCTTCTCAGACATCCAAGTTTCAGCTCGGCAGAAAATGTTCTCTAGGATTCTGAGCTCCAATCATTCCAACCTCTGCCCTGGGTTCCTGCCTTCCTGGCAGTGGTAACTGTCTCCCTATGTGATAGCTTAGTGTCTTCTTTTCGCTTTCTGTAAAGTTAACAATCTTATCCCTAGCTAACCCTATTTTTTATTAAATTCTCTCTTTCGAACAAACTAAAAAACATTGGTATGGTTCCTATCTCCTGCCCGGATCCTGAATGATGTGGAAGTCGGCGCCAGAAGCATTGCTAGGAAGCTAGTACTCTAAGATGCGTTTGGGGATTTGCTCATGGGGTCCTCAGACTTGAGCACACTGTTGAGTCTTCCTAATGGAAAAGGCACTGCTGTTGATCATGGCACCCTGTGGCTTCATGAGTCATCAGCTTTGTGGTGAAACCCCTACTGAGGCAAGGACTGAGGGGGCCAAGTCACTTCTGCCTTTGACTGTGATGGCTGTCACGATGACTCTTAGGACTGCATTGTGAGGTGGATTTCTGCAAGGACACGGGGACTCTCACAGAAATGGAGTGACAAGCACAGACCTTTAAACTCTCAGCTCACATCCATGGACAGAGGACCAGAGAGCTTCCCCCACAACCTTAAAGACTTTCTTACCATAGCCACAGTTGGGAATGTTGATGGTGGTGCTGTCTTCATTACCACTGTCTCCCGGGTTAGAGAGAGAGAGGGAGAGAGAGAGAGAATATGAATCAACCAGTTTGGTTCAGCAGTCTTCCCAAGTCTGATTGGCTGTAGTCAGGAAAGAACCTCATAGGGGGAACATGGCTGCTCGCAGTGGGAGGCTTTCCCACAGACAAGCACAGAGCTGATACCCCGAGAGGTGTCTCTTGATAACTGTATGGGAGTACAGACCACAGCTTGGGGAGGAAGTCTAGTGCTTGGTCACCCTGGAGGTGGGAAGAAGATGGAAGAATTCTTTTCCACTTCAAACTCCACAACGAAGTCTGACCTTGAAACTGAGACTGCCTCTGGTAGTTCTCTGAATTGGTTTTCCTTTCTTTCTTTTTTTCCCTTTAAAAATTATATTTATTTGTTTGAGAGAGAAAGTGAGTAAGAGAAGCATGAGCAAGGCGGGGAGAGGCAGAGGGAGAAACAGGTTTCCTGCTGAGCAAGGAGGCTGATTCAGGATTTGATCCCAGGACCCTGGGATCATGACCTGAGCTGAAGGCAGGTGCTTAACCGACTGAGCCACCCAGGCAACCCTGACGTTGGTTTTCTGAGGGACTTTTAAGATTCAGAACACAAGGTTGGCTGCTCTGGGCCTTGGTAACAAAACAAGGCTCATGTTTTCCTTTTTGCTTAGAACCCACTGCGGCTTTGGAACAAAGACGGAGGGAGCTCAGTGCTGTGTGGTCCCTCAAGGGGCTTGGATCTTCCGGCATCCAAACGAAGTTGTCCCGCAGGCAGAGGAGCAGCCTTCTTGAGGAGGGTTGGGGCTGCTGTGGTGGGGGATGGAGGTGTGTTGTGCTGGTGGGGCTCCTCCATCCTGCAGACACCAGCCAGGACACCAAAATGGAAAGAGACATCAAAGGGATTCCCTCGAATAGTGAGAGCTTTGGAAGTAGGGGGAGCAGAGCCCATGTAATTCAGGTAGAGATGGAATTTCATTTGAACTCTTATGCTGCAGAGACTGGGGATTGCTCAGGTGACATTAAAACCTGCTTAACAACTGTTTTTCTCCCTTTTTAAAGAAGCATCCTTAGTCTGCACCATTAGCCTATGGCAGGCTCTTGTCTTTCTGAAGACGTAGGCATCTGAAACTCAGGCCAAGAGAATGACAAAGGGAGCCCTGGACATGAAGGCCTTGGTTTTCCCTTACATGGGTTTTGTTTTGTTTTGTTTTTCTCAGTGACACTTTTCAGGGTTTCTAGAAGAATGGAGCTAACTGGCACGGGGCTTCTGAGCGTATCAACTCCCCAGAGGCATTTTGGGGTTTGTCATTAACAGACTTGGCCAAGCACACATCGAAAGAACTCATTACTCATTCTACCTGTTGTTTTTAAAAAGGCAGCATTCAAACTCTTTGAATATTTTGCTGTGGGGGTTTTGGCAGAACATATTTCAGAAGGGGCGAGGGATAAAACGTGGGGAAGAGCACATGAATTTCCTGTGAAGGACGGCTAGCTGGGACACATGGGTATGTTGCTGGTAGATTTTAAATTAGAATATTTTGGAGACCCTGTGGTATTATTTCTGAAGCCCTATACTTATTATTCATGGTTTCATTATGGCCCCTTTTATTCACACACACACATCTGAGGGTGGGGTAGGGGAGGGGGCAGGTGCTGGGCTTGGCCTTAAAAAAACAAACAAACATAAAACTTGCCATATATTTTAGAATTATAGGTGCATGCATTTTTTTTTCCCTCCCATCAAATCTTACTTTTCCATTTTAGCCGCATAAATGGTTGTCATAGTGACATTTGCTTCAAGCCTTCATAGCTTTGGTACAAAGTGGAGAGCTCTGGCAGTGTCTGGTGACCGTAAATTCAGCTCTAACTGTCCCCTTAGCTCTCTGAAACTCATCAGAAACGAGGTCTGCCATGGAGCTGCTCCTGCTCTCACAGAGCATGTGAAAATTACATTGAAATTAGGTTACAACGGCCCCTTTGTCTGAGTTTTACAGAGGGGTGCTGTTCATTTTAAAGGAAAAGTTTGCTCATTCAGCATTTTAAAGGGCGTTTAGCCAGTAAAAGTCATGATTCTCTGCCATCCAGCAGTAAAGTAGGACATTGAATCCCTTCGAACAATCTCTGCATATCTTAGGTCCCGAGTTGTGTCTTAAAGTTGTGAGATGGTCCAAAGAATAACGTTTATGAGACTGACGTGCTACCTACTGCACTAACGAGGCACCTAAGAATAACGTTTAAAAATGTCTTCCAGTTGACCTCAATGTCTCCTTTTTGGTAATATTTGGCTAATGTTATTTGATAAAATAATATTTGATAAAATAATAATATATTAAGATCTAGCATCGTCTCTAAGGCTACTTCTTCCTGGATTTTTTTTTTTCAATTAGCAATAATCACGCCTCGGATAAACCTCATTGGCTACGATACTGCCACTGTGCAAAACTTGGATTTTTTTTTTTTAATCAGAGGGTAAAACTGTAATCCAAAGGCAGAAATTTGGGGAGAATCTCAGCATTTGGAGGTTCTAATTGAGTTATTGGCAAGACTGGAAGACCACAGAGGTGGAACAAATCAATGGGAGGACATAGAAAAGCAAATTCCCCATCCTACCTCAGGATGGGGGTCTGTGAAGGGATCAGGTGTTGCCACCAACCCTTCCTAGGGGTCCTGTGGGCCTTCACCTGTGGCCAGTCTAACATCCAACAGACCATGGTAGACAGCTGCCATCAGTGGCACAAAATATGGAAAAAACAAAGACAAAAAAAGGTAACACAGCGTAACACAGAATAACAATTCTTCTGGGATGCTTCTGGGATGCTTTTAGATGCAAGAAATAAAATGGCACCCGAGAGTGGTTTCCTTAGTTTGGACTTAATTTTCTTCTAATAAGACGTTGAGAGGTAGAGAATTCCAGAGTTGGTTCTCCGTTGGCCCAGAATGCCATGGCTCTGGGTGATTGTCTCTGCAAGTGTCTGGCCCTTCCCTTCCTGGTTTAAACATGACCACCACCACCCCTAAGTCCACATCCCAAGTCCATACATCCAGAGTTGGAAGAAGGGAGAAGAAGAATATGCCTTACTTGCTCATCCATTTCCCATGCTCTCTCTCTTTTTGAACTCTAGATCCTGGCTGGTCCCTGGAATGTCCACTTATGTTTCCTTGGTGGAACTATATCACACAGCTGTCCCTAGCTGCAAGGAGGGCTGAGGAAGTGAGTATCTGGCATTTTCAGTCTCTGCTGGGTTGGGGTAGAATCTGCCAATAGAATAGAAGAAAGAAGTGAATGGTTGCCATGCTGGCAACCAAAAAGTATCAGCCATAGACAAAGTTTTAGAAATGAAATGATTGAATGACATTGTTTTATCCATCTTATTTATGAGGAAACTGGCACCAGAGGAGGTTGGTGTTAGACCAGAGATCTGAGTCTAGATCTTCTAATTCCCGATGTAGAATTTGAGGTTGACGGCAACTAACATCTGAGTTGCACATTCCAGCTGGCACAGCGAGGGCTCTGTTTAGCATGTATTAGTTTGCTTAATTTTTGCCTTTAGCACTGGGGGGTGGGGATGCTGCCGGCTTCTCGGAGTGGAGGGCACATATGCTGTAGCTTCCCACTTCTGCTGAAAAGTGGCAAATCATTTCTTCCTAATTAAAGATCAAACATTATTTCAGATGGTCCCCTTCCTAAGATGTCATGGGAGATGTTCCTCATATCTGTCAGTGGTACTGATCATGTTGTCATTTTTGGCAACTAATTCCTGGAATGAATAATAAAATTATAATAATCTTGCACCAGAGGGAGGACGACCAATTTGTAAAGTCCATTAAGAACTGAGCAAAGGATTGTCCTCTAATGAGATGGAGAGCGTCAGGGAGACTGTACATCAAGCTCCTCTGTCACAGATGCACAAAGGGACCCGGAGGGAGGGGCTCCTGTAATGCTGGCAGACAGGGCGGGTTGTCTTGGATGCACATTTACATATTGTCATTGATCAGCTGGCGGAGAAGAGGATGACAAGCCGAACACCAGGGTTCTACATTGTGAGGCTCAGGGTGTGTTTCTGCCACCATTGATTCATTCCCCAAGGGGGAAGGAGCATTACTCACCATTTCCTCGTGTGCCAGAAAGAGAAATGGAATCAACGAGCATATCATCTCCTTGTTGGAAAACGACAGCTCCCTGATTATAAATCCCGAATAAATTGATGGAAGAGCTGTTCAAACTTCGTAGATATAAATGTTTTCTGGGATTAATAGGAAGTTATTCCTAGAAATGACTTACAGTTCAGGAACCAATCTCTGAGCAATTGGTTTTTGGTTTTGTTTTCCTTCAGATGTCACAGGCCCCCCCCAAGCAGCTGAGTGTGGATGGCCAAGGTGGTCCATCCAGCCCAGCCCTGTACACCACCACCTTCCTCATTTTTTGTTGCCACGCATTTACAGATTCAGAAAAGCCAAATTATCCCTGCCTTCTGGAGGAAGCTTCTTCCTGTTGAAAGTCCTTTAGAGGAGAACTTAAAATGTGAAGACCTACCTGTAACCTCTGGGGAGACATAACCACTCCCTTGAAGGACGGAAGCCAAAATACTGCTTGTTATTGGGTCTTTTAGAATAATAATAATAAAAAAAAACTTTATTCAGTAGCTATCTTAACATTTTTGTTTTCAGTGTCCTTGTAAACGAGGATATTGTGTCACTTAACTGTCACTTTGGGAAGGGATTGTGCCAACAATGGCTTATTTTCTGAAACATCAGGATTCTCCTCCATTGTGACGTCTAATGGTCATTGGGGGACGTCACTTGTTATTTGTATTAATGTTGATACTCTCATTGAGTGAGTGCTTTTATAAGTGGGACTGGGTCTTTTGTCCAGCACAAGGAGCATGTGGCCACTTCATAAGTACCAATCAATACCTTTTGCTGATAGTGGAATGCATACCCATCCACTTCCCAGATGGCTCCATAGGGAAAGATGCTTTTATAGCTTGTGCTTTATTCTAAAGAAGACATGAGGGGCTGCCTGCTATAGTCCCTTTGTTTGAGTCTGGGCTCAATGTGACATTTACCCAGGCAATGCCACTTCTGTATGCTGCTTGCTGGGGAGCCAGAAATACATTTCTCCTTTCACTTGATTTGCTATAATTCTAAATTACCCCAAGAGTGGGCTGGGTGAGGAGTGGGGGTGTTGTCTTTAAGTCTGCCAACCTTCTCAACTGCCTTGAGCCCATACCTTACTTAGCCTCTGGTTAGATTTTGAAGAAGCTAGAGACTGAGGCTTGAGTTCTTCTGCCATTCAGCCCTTCTCTTAACTTTTCCAAAGGAGGCAGAATTCTGAAACTCCTATCTTCTTGCTGTTTGTACGTGAATTGATTCATTCCACCTCCTCCTTCATCCTCCAAAGTCCTACCACCAGATGGATGTGAAACAATTTCCAGAATTGGATAGTGGACAGGAAGAAGGGCATAGGGAACATATTAAGACTTAGATAGCACTTTTTTTTTTTTTTTAAAAACCAGTGCCTTGGTTTCCATCACCATGAGGAAACCTCACTGGTCTTGCCCGCTCAGGTTCTGACTACTGTGAAGCCCTTCTGCCCTCCTGTTTGCTTATTAGGTCAACAAATAGGATTGAGCATGTTCTGTGCACCAGGTGTGAGCAGTAGATGCAAACAGACATGATGCGACAGGGCTTTTGGTCTAGGATGGAGGGGGAGAGAGAGACAGGAGGAGAGATGAAACACACGACACACACATATTCTAGCGCAACTGTGAGAAGGCCTGGGAAGGAGAACAGGGTTCTGTGAGCAAGATTAATATCTTCCCTGCTTCTTTTGTATTTTTGTAAGCCTCTCTCTTTTTCAGGTTGCCTATGAAATTCCCATTCCCTCTCTCCCTCTCCCACCTCCTCCCTCCCTTTCTTCCCGCTTTCTGTTGACTCTTTGTTCCAGATCTGTCTCGGGTTTGGGATCCTCATCTCTCACCAGGGTACTTTCTTAAAGAAAGTGCTATCTTCCCTCATAGGAAATATGCCGCCACTCTCCTAGACATCTAAGATTTGGGCTATTTTAAGTTGCAGTTACTTCCTTCCTAAAATACTGTGTCAGTGTTGTGTTTCTAAGTACGAGATGTACACAGTGAGGGGTGAAAGTTGTGTTTAGATGGTCTCTGGGAGAATGTTAGTTAACACACATCTCATGGAGATACAGAGATTTTCTCCTTCTTTGGAGCTATAATTGATATATATATATAATATCATAATAGTTACAAGTGTGTAACATAATGATTCAATACTTGTATTTATTGCAAAATGATTACCATAATAAATTTAGTTACCATCCATCACTACCCAGCTAAATTTTACATGGGCGTACACACACACATACACACGACGCCTATAATTTCATTTCTTCTTATTACCTCTCCCTTCCTTCTCTCTTCTTACTTTTCACACTCACTCAGTGGTGACTCCTGACACCAATCAGTTACACATGTATGTGACAACAAACACTTCTATAATACTTGTTATATTCCAGGCACTGTCCTAAGACCCTATTACAGATAGATACTATTTTTTTAATTGAAATATATTTGATGCACAATGTTACTTTAGTTGCAGGTGTAAACATTGCAGTTGGATAGCTCTGTGTATTACGCTGTGCTCACCTCAAGTGTAGCTACCATCTGTCACCATACAACTCTAGTATAACACCATTGACTCTATTCCCTGTGCTGTACCTTCCATCCTTATGACTTATTCATCCTATAACCAGAAGCCTGTATTTCTCACTCACCTTTGCCCATTCTGCCCACACAACCACCAGTTTGTTTTTGGTATTATGTGTCTCTTTCTACTTTTTTTTGGTTTGTTTGTTTCTTGATTTGGTTTTTTAGATTCCACATATCAGTGATATCAAAGAGTATTTGTCTTTCTCTGTCTGACTTATTTCAGTGAGCATAATCCCCTCTGGGTCCATCTGTGTCATTGCAAATGGCGAGATCTCATTCTTTTTCATGGCTGAGTAATATTCCTTGTGTGTATTTACCATCTTTTCCCTATCCATTCATCTACTGATGGACACTTGAGTTGCTTTTCATATGCTGGCTGTTGTAAACAAATTGATACTCTTAATTGGGTCCAGGAGAATATCTCAGCTTTATGCTGGTGTGACTTGGTTATTTTCCTCTCCAAACCTGTAGTGAGCAGCCCTTGGCTCAAAACTCCAACATCTAGTTAGAGTTCTAGAATTCTGTCCTGTTTCACTTTGCTATCTTCTTTTTAAGGTTATCTCCTTCCTATAGCAACTGATTCAGTTTATTTTGAAAATAACATTTTTAACGCATATTCTAACTATGTAAGTGTTGGTTGTGTCTGGGAGGAGGAAAATCATGCAGTTGGTTGCAGCCACTAAGATTTGGACGTCCTGTTACCATATGTGTGAGCAGACAACGCAGTAGGCAAGTTGCTGTTGCATGGCGCGGGTGGGGAGAGTACGCGGAGGCTGTCAGAAGACCTGGTATGAATCCAGGTTTTGCCACATCTCCTCCACATGGCCTTGGACAAATCTCTCTTCTCTTTCAGCCTTGATTTTATCTCCTTCCAAATAATGACGAATACCAGACTGCTGTAAAGATTAAATGAGAAAAAGCTTGAGAAAATGTTTGGCATGGCATCTGGCAAGTAGTTGGTGTAGAAAAATTTTTGTGTTTAAGTGGGAGTTGCGACATTTTATTGAATTAGCAAGTGACTATTAAAATAAAAAGACATCATTAGGAACAGCTGCTGTGTGTTCCTAGCACTGAGTTGTCAGTGATGACCAAGACAGCCCGGGCCCTCTGCTCACAGAGCCTCTATGTGCAGAGACAGACGAGACACATTTTACACAGATTCTTGGAGTGAGGGCTGTGATCAGAGGGAGGAAGACAGTGCTATGGGAGCATCTGACAAGCAGGTCTTGCATTCACTGGGGAATGAAAAATGTTTAGCAGAACAACCGTAACAAGAAATTGCTTATACTGAGCCCCCCGAACTGTGTAGGTGTCAGCTAGGCGAAGAGGAGAGGGAGAGAACAGCATTCTAGACGGTAGACACTTCCACCTGAGAACTTGACACCGACCTTTGTACACGGAGCCGATAAACTCATCCAACAAGCAAGCTCGGTTTATGGCCTCTATAAAAGGGTTTCATCCATTCCTAGTTCTCAAGGCAGTCCCTTTATAGTGGTGATCTTTCTTCCTGTTTTATATTACAACTGAAGCTGTTCCTTTTCCAAATTGCCTGGCAGCCGGAGGAGTTTTATGCATCCTTGGGTCTCTAGAAACAAGCCATTGTTCCAAGTCCTCAATTTCTCCCTCTCCACTGGCCTATTACGTGCCATTCCCTACTCTCCTACAGGCACTTCATTGTCCTTAAAATGAGAATCTCATTCCGTGATTGCTGTTTTTTTTTTTTTTTTTTCCCTGAGAGTCTTATTTGATGAGGACAAGAAGATCAGATTAAATGTGCTATTAGATACATCTCCCTCTCTATTTTTGGCTCACTTTGAAAGGAAGGTCTATGTCACCGTTTACCATGTTGTGCCATGTAGTCTACGGCCATACCACCCTGAACGCGCCCGATCTCGTCTGATCTCGGAAGCTAAGCAGGGTCGGGCCTGGTTAGTACTTGGATGGGAGACCAAGTTGCGCCATGTAAAGAGAACATTTCAGAAGCCAGATGTGAAGCAGGATGGGGGGGGGAGGTTTAAAATGTTGCTATTTATTGGCTTTTTAAAAAAATCACTATTTATGTAAAGGTAACTTGACCATTAAGGGACATTTTCGCTAACATTGTGCTTCTCATGTGTTTCCAAGTCAGGAACTCCTTCGTTCTGCAAGTTTCCATTTCTATTTTCATTGCTTTAGAAATAGCTCTGGTTTTGTGTGGTCTAATGTCATCTCTTGCTGGCATACTAAGCATGAGCTATATACCATGACTGTTTGTTTTAAGATTTATTTATTAATTTTAGAGAGAGAGAAAGAGAGTATGAATGGAAGGAGCAGAGGAAGAGGGAGAGGGAGAATCTCAAGCAGACTGCCTGCTAAGAGCAGAGTCTGACATGGGGCTCGATCTCATGACCTTGAGATCATGACCTGAGCTGAAATCAAGAGTCAGATGCCTAACCAACTGAGCCTCCTAGCTGCCCCCATGAGTTTCTTGAATAGGTCTTGTCCCCACTCACCCCTTAGAATGTCTAATGAAGCACCTGCCTTGTAAAATGATCTTCTGCCTGGAATATAGACCACCACCCCCTATCCACCTGGACAGCGCTTTATGGTCTTGGCTGACACATAACCTCTGGGAAGCTCTTTCTGAAAGTGCGAGATGAAGTTGGAGCCTCCCCTCCCCCTGCCATGTTCATATAAGACTTGATAATTCTACCTTCAGGGTACTTATTGGAACTGATGATATTTGCCTGATTACTTGTTAGGTTGCCCCCAAGTCTACTGAGGTTGGGGACGAGCTGCCATGTTCACAGCTGTATGCCCTGTGTCTAGCAAAATCCCCACACCTAGTGGGGATTCAATAAGTATTTAAATGAATGAGTGAATGAAGTAATGAGTAAATAATGTGAGTGATAATATGTGGGCTTGGTTTTGAATTCAAAATCATTGACAGTATTTTCCGAGTCTTTTGATACATTTCTTTATTTTCACCAAAGACACATCCCTCTTAAGGATAGGCTAAAGATAAAACACTAGCTTGGGTTTCAGATCATTTCCATTGCTCAGGGCAATCCTGCAATATCTTTGTTCCCAATTTATGCTGCATCTATAGAATAGTACTGCAGGAATGGTTTTCTAATAGAAGGACTCCGAGCAAATAATTCAGTGTCTGGGGCAGGAATGTTGAGGGGAGAATAAAATTATTCAGATCCTGACTTGCATCTGGCCAAGGGCCTTCATCCTTGAATTCTCATCTGTAAATTGGGGATATTCATACTCATTCAACTTCATGGAGTTGGTGTGATTAAATGCTGTATATATATATGTATTTTTTTTTAAATTTTTTATTTTTTCAGCATAACAGTATTCATTATTTTTGTACCACACCCAGTGCTCCATGCAATCCGTGCCCTCTACAATACCCACCACCTGGTGCCCCCAACCACCCACCCCCCACCCCTTCAAAATTCTCAGATCGTTTTTCAGAGTCCATAGTCTCTCATGGTTCACCTCCCCTTCCAATTTCCCTCAACTCCCTTCTCCTCTCCATCTCCCCTTGTCCTCCATGCTATTTGTTATACTCCACAAATAAGTGAAACCATATGATAATTGACTCTCTCTGCTTGACTTATTTCACTCAGCATAATCTCTTCCAGTCCCGTCCATGTTGCTACAAAACTTGGGTATTCATCCTTTTTAAAGATTTTATTTATTTGAGAAAGAGAGAGAGAAAGACAAAGCACAAGCAGGTGGAGGGGCAGAGGAAGAGGGAGAAGCAGGCTCCCTGCTGAGCAGGGAGCCCATTCGGGGCTTGATTCCCAGGGCCTTGAGATCATGACCTGAGGCAGGCACTTAACTGACTGAGCCACCCTGGTGCCCCTAAATGCTGTACATTTGGATGCAGCATCAGTAAAATAGACCGAGGTGACTGTAAAATGATCCTTAGAGCAGTGGCCTTTGTTGGCAGTATGAATTAAATTATAAATAAAAAGTTCAGATTAATTTTTGCAGCTATGATGCAATGCCAGGCACTGGCGGAGTACTCAGTAAATTCTAGCTGATCTGGTGGTGTTCATTCCTATTAATTTATGAATACACTTGTCTGCTTGCCTCATCCTGAGGCACCAGGGAAAATGAAATCATATTCTAAACTACTGGGAGTGACAGCAAATACGGCAGCGCTAGCCATACCTCTGCCATCTTGAGAACTCCTTGTCAAAGGAGATCTCAAACATCTCTCACATCAGCCTCCCCTTTGCCACCCTCTCTTCTGCTCTCGCTCGTGGCAACTCCAGTGACAAAACTTCACCCTGTAACAGGGAGGATGGTGACAGGTGGTAAATGACTGTGAAGAAAAACTCTTGGGTGGAGGTTGAAGATGAACACGTGCTTTACAGATTTCCCTGGAGGCTCTCTTCAGAGAGTTTCAGCCAACTGACATTATTCATGATCTAGCGTGAAAAATTGGTACCGAGGCCACTTTCAGCTTTGAAGTTAATTTGAGCTTTTTATTTTCTTCTGTGCATTTAAGATATTGGACCACGTTAGAGGTGCTGCTGTACTGTGGGGCGAACCTCTCTCACCCCTGAAGCGGTATTCCTTGCCAATCAGATTGTTGTGGGTAATTAAATACCATTGACATCTTTTTGGAAATCACCTTGAGACTTAATAATATGCTTTTAGGCTTAATTTTTGTGGAACTGGGTTCACGTTAGCGTTTGATTCTTCTGTTCGGTATGCTTTTCTGCCTGGAAATAGAAGACAGGCATCTCCTCTCTACCTCTGTAGATCAGAGTATGCCTAGAATTTCTGGGATGTTACCAGAATTGGATTAACAGTAACTCTGGAGTTTATATAGCTTAATTAGAACAATCACAGTGATAGGATGTGAAAGGCAGAAGAATGCTGTTATAGTGTGCATGTTTGTACCTGCACTTACATATGAACACGTGTGTGTTCTGACATATATGTGTCCAGCGCCTTAAAACAGTTGTCACTTGCCAAGATATATAAATGACATAGAGCAACACTTTCAACTTAGAAATTATGCTTGGGAATGATAGTGATGTGAATGTGATCAGCCATTTTTACCTGTTCCCTTCTGCTCCGGTTGATGGATCAGTCTATCATGACATCACCCATGAGACATTCATAGCCTTACAAATCATTCTATCACTACATGCTGTGTGTTATTTGCAGCAGCTTGATTTTAAAATTGAATTATTGGCAGGACTTCCAGGTATGGCTGAGTAAGGAGGTCAGTAAATCCTTTCCCCAAAATGCATCTATAAAGCTGAACAAAATGGACAAAAACAAGCATTTCAATATCCTGAAAAATTAGTCAATGGCAGGAAACAATCTGAGTAGCATTTGTGCTTAAAAAAAAAAAAATGCTGGAATTTGGGTACTTCTGGGAGTCTGAGGTGTTTTAGTCTGAAGCTGCTTTCCTTCCCAACTCAGGTTGGGTAAATTGCACACCCACAGTAGAAGGGGGCTTGCGTGAATTTGGTGTAGAGGTGTTATTAATGAAAGTGATGACCTTGGTGACCAGGAAGTAGAAAGGTCTACTAGCCTGAGTTTTCGGGCAAACATGTTCCCGGCTGAGGCTTTGCAGGTGCATAGCAGAGACCAGAGAAAACCTCAGCTATTCATACACTCCTGGCCAACCCTAGAACTTTCCACATCACCCAGAATACATGGAAAGGCCTAGCAGTGAACAAAAGCTGGGGCAGACTTAAGAATAGCCTGACCTTTTAATGTCCACTCCTACCCTCTACCATCAGCAAAGGATATTATGCTACCTTTTCCCAGTCATTAGCTGACTACTGAGCTATGGTGATACAAAAGCAGCCCGCATGAAGCCAGACTTAAAAAAATAAAATCAAGGGCCCCTTGGGTGGCTCAGATGGTAAGTGTCTGCCTTCGGCTCAGGTCATGATCCTAGTCTCCTGGGATTGAGCCTTGGGTAGGGCTCCCTTCTCAGTGGGGAGCCTCCTTCTCCCTCTCTCTCTATTGCCCCTCTGCTCTCTCTCTCGTGCAACCCCCCCCAAATAAAATCTAAAAAAAAAAAAAAAAATCAAGAATTAAACAACAACAACAAAAACCTGAGCTGAAACACAGCAGCCACACACTCTGTAGGAGACAGGCTTCAAAGTTTAGCCAGTGAAAATTTCTGAATAAATAGAACCAACTAAATGGCAACAGCAGCCATCAGAGGGGGAAAATCAGAATCCAGATTGCTACAACATATTATCTAAAATGTTAAGTGTTCAACCAAAAATATAAGACATACAGAGAAACAGGAAAGTCTATAATTGGATGAAACCACAGTGGATAGGACACTCTGAAGGTCCCCAGATGTTAGATTTAGCAAAGATTTTTAAACAACTATTATAAATATATTCAAAGAGGTATAGAAAACTATGCTTAAAGAATTAAAGGAAGGTGTATTAGGGTTTTTCAGAGAAAAAGAACCAATAGTATTTTTTTTCTATTTTATATTAATTAGTTTACATGATTATGGAGGCCAAGAAGTCCCATGATTTTCCTTTTGAAAGCTAGAGAGTCAGGAAAGCTGGTGGTATAATTCAGTCTAAGTCGGAAGGCCTGAGAAGTGGGGGCAGGAGATGCTGATGGTCTAAATCCTGATCCTAGTCTGAAGGCCCCAGAGCCAGGAGTACTGATGATTGAGGGCAGGAGAGGATGAACGTCCTTGCTCAGAACACATTTACCACTCCTTTGCCTTTTTATTCTGTCTGGACTATGAAGGGATTGAATGGTGATTCCCCACATTGAGGTGGGCCATCTGTTTACTTGGCTCACTGATCCAAATGCTAATCTTGTCCAGAAATACTCTTACAGACACCCCCGGAAATAATTATTACTAGTGACCTGGGCATCCCATAGCCTAGCTAAGTGGACATACAAAACTAAGCATCAGAGGAAGTATGACAATAATTAACAACTGAGTCTCAATAAGAGATAGAAATTATGAAAAAAAAACCACATGGAAATTCTCAAGTTGAATACAATAACTGACAGGAATAATTCACTAAAGGGATTCAAGATAGCTGAAGAAAGCCTCAGTGAACATGAAGACAGAGCAGCAGAAATGATCTATTCAGAGAGGGGAAAAAAAGAATAAAAATAACAGAGCCTCAGAAAACATGGGGCATCAAATATATCAACATAAATATAATGGGAGTTCTAAAAGAAAGAAGTGAAAGAAGGGAATGAAAAGCTCTTTGAAAAAGCAGTGGCTGAAAACCTGCCATGTTTGATGGAAAACGCACATCTACCAGGGTCAACATCCCCCAGGTAGGGTAAAGCCAATGAGATTATCATTCAGATGCATTACAGCCCAACTCTTGAAAGTGAAAGGCAAAGAAATTCTTGAGAACTTGAGAAAAATGGTTTCTTACAGGCAGGGGAAGTATCAGTATGATGAATGATCGACTGACTTCTCATCTGAAACAATAGAGGCCAGAAGGCAGTGGATGATGTAGTCAAAGTGTTAAAGGAAGGAAACCAGGGGTGCCTGGTGGCTAAGTTACATGTCTGCCTTCAGCTCAGGGTCCTGGGGTAAAGCCCTGAATCAGGATTCCTGCTCAATGGGGAGCCTGCTTCTCCCTCTCCCCCTGCTTGTGCTTGTGCTCTCTCTCTCTCTCAAATAAATAAAAATCTTTTTTTTTTTTTAAAGAAGAAATCCAAAACCATAAACTAAAAATACTATATCCAGGAAAACCAGCCTTACAAATGGAGGAAAATAAAGACATTCCAGGATAAGCAAAGGCTGATAAAATTGGTTGCTGGTAGACCTACCAAGAAATATTTAAGAAATCCTTCAGGCTTAAAGAACAGGACATTAGGTACATCTTGAATCCATAAAAGAAGACAAAAAAGCACCAGAAATGATAAATATAGATTAACATAAGAAACTCTGTAAATATATCTTTCTGATAACCTCTCTAATCTTTCTAAAAGATAAAGAGCTAATTATAGCACTGTTTTATATATATCTATATATATAAATATATATATATACACACACACATGTTCATAGACACAAAAGAGCAAGGAATGGAGCCATGCTGAAGCAGAGTTTCTATATTTTATCAGAATTATGTTAGTATTAATCTGAAGTAGGTTGCAATAAATTAAGACACATGTTTTAATTCCCAACACAGTCACTAAGAAAATAATAAAAAATTCAAATATTTCATAGAAGAATTAAAATATTACACTAAAAAATAGTTATTTAATGCAAGAGAAGGAGATCAAGAAGAAACAGGAACACAAAAAGGAAACAGAAAATAAAGTGGAAAATGTAAATCCACTGGGAATGATCTAAATACCTTAATCAAACGGCAGAGATTGTCAAACTAGATTTTTTCAAAAAGCAAGACAATCTCTTACCTACAACACAAAGAGCATGGTTCATAAGAGAGAAAAAAAATCTATATATTTGTTGTCCATCAACTGGTGAATGGACAAACAAAATGTGGTGTATCTGGGCAATGGAATCCCATTCAAAAATAAAAAGGAATCCATACATGCATACCATGGATGATTCTCAGAAACATTATAAGAAGCCAGAGGCAAAAGACTACCTCTTGTATCATTCCATTTATAGGAAGTGCCCAGAAAAGGCAAATGTAATAGAGCCAGAAAGCAGAACAGTGGTTGCCTTGGGTGGGGGAAACAAGTAAGGATTAAGTAAAAGTGGTCTTCATAGAATTTTGCGGGTTGATGGCTAAGTCTTGTAGTATATAAATTAAACCTCAATAAAACTGTTTTAGAAAACACTAATTTATAAAATATTGAATTATAATTAGAAAGTCTTATTAAACAATTCAGATATATTATCCCAGTATTTGGATTTCTGAACAAATGATGTTCTACTCTACAGTCAGATAGGAGAAGAGCTATTTGGAATGAGTATTTCTCACACACAATTTAACGTTATGTAGCTATGGTTCGCACATATGCAGAATTATACTGTGAAGTTACTACTTTCCCAATGAATGAATAAGGACCTTCCTTTGAAGATACTCTTGTTACCTGCCAACTAGCTCAGGTTTTTTTTATAATGCTACTTTATGGACATGTTTTCAAAATATCTTCCTACATAACATTCCTTCCTCATGCATTTTATGATATAAATATGTTTTTTTCTATAGTCAGCATACTACACCACACGCTGTCATCCGCTAGTGTTTGGCAGGCAATAGTGTGTAATTGCTGCTGAGGAGTGTCACTGTGTGTACCATACAGTATGATCTTTTGGCCAATGAGTGTTCTCCATGTTGAGTTGAGTGTGGAGTTTACTTCTCTGCAGTCTTTCCTTCCACCATTGTTGTGTAGAGTATAAGAAGAGTCATGGTTCCCAGTGATACCAAAGGCACTCGAGTGGTAGTCCAGGGAATGCTCCAGAGAAGCAGTGGGAGAACCTCCAGTTAGATGGAGATGTAAGACTTGTATGCGGAGAGTGTGGGAGAGGCACTTGTAGGGGAATACTTGAGGAAAAGCAGTCAACGTCATCAGGCAGGCAGGGGCTGGTAGAAGTCCTTTAGCTTTCTGTTGGACAAACCTTGCTAGCTGAGATGAGTGACCAACATTTCCCTGAGGGATTGCAAAAGAAAAAAAAATGCCCAAGGTAGTCACATCTCCAAAGATTGAAGAACATGGAAATGATCACATGATTCAGGAACTTCTCAGGGCAAGGGTTTTCTGGAACACATGCCTGCGACACAGATTCAGGTAGTATCCCCTTTTCAAACCAAGCCTTCCCATACCACTCCTGCTTTATGGCTGAGGGGTGGGGTAATACGCTTTTTACTGTAAAAACATAAGCAACCCAGTCTTTCCTTCCTCAGTGCTACTACTCTGGTTTTATTCTACCAAGTCTTGTTTCCTCTACAAGCGTGCACCGCACTGCAATTGGAGTGATGTTTCTGAGTGAACCTTCAGAGAGTGCCACTTCCCTGCTTTCAACTTTAGAGACCAGCCAGTGCCCTCAGGATTAATATGGACTGCAGTGTCTTGTCCTACTTGCCCATCCTGCCTCGTTCTTCACTGCTCTCTGTGTGCTCCCTTTTAGCTTTTATACACCTGGTTCCCCTATTTGGATGATTTTGTTACCTCACAGTCATCCCACTGCTCAAATACCCTCACCTCTGGCAGTAACTCTTCCTCATTTTCAAGCCTCTGTTTCCATGCAGGGAGACTCCCCTCTCCCTTAAGTGCTTCAAGGTCATTTCTGTGCTTCACCCAAGTGTTCCCTTAGTATTTCTTAAATCGATTTTCTTGCAGTTACCATCCTTATGGAAGATAGTACTAATTATCTCCCCAATAACCATTATATTTTTCTTCCTTATTAGCAGAACCCTGGTTTTTCTCAGACTAACCATGTGCCCAGTTAAAAATACTTACTTTCCCAGACTCCCTCATAGCTGTGTGCAGTCACGTGATCTAGTTATTGCTAATAAGGTGTAAGGAACTGTCTACTGGGTGCAATTTCCAGATAATCATTTCCACTTTTTAAAAAATTTTTATTTTTTTAAATTTCAGTGTTCCAGAATTCACCGTTTATGCACCACACCCAGTGCTCCATGCAATATGTGCCCTCCATAATACCCACTACCAGGCTCACACAATATCCCACCTCCCACCCCTCCAAAACCCTCAGATTGTCTTTCAGAGTCCACAGTCTCTCATGGTTTGTCTCCCTCTCCAATTTCCCCCAACTCCCTTCTCCTCTCCATCTTCCCCATGTCCTCCATGTTATTTCTTATGCTCCACAAATAAGCGAAACTATATGATAATTGACTCTCTCTGCTTATTTCACTCAGCATAATCTCTTCCAGTCCCGTCCATGTTGATACAAAAGTTGGGTATTCATCCTTTCTGATGGAGGCATAATACTCCATAGTATATATGGACTACAACTTCCTTATCCATTTGTCCATTGAAGGGCATCTTCGTTCTTTCCACAGTTTGGCAACTGTGGCTATTGAACATTGGGGTACAGATGGCCCTTCTTTTCACTATATCTGTATCTTTGGGGTAAATACCCAGTAGTGCAATTGCAGGGTCATAGGGAAGTTCTATTTTTAATTTCTTAAGGAACCTGAACACTGTTTTCCAAAGTGGCTGCACCAACTTACATTCCCACCAACAGTGTAAGAGGGTTCCCCTTTCTCCACATCCTCTACAACACACGTTGTTTACTGTCTTGTTAATTTTGGCCGTTCTAACTGGTGTAAGTTGGTATCTCAATGTGGTTTTGATTTGAATCTCCCTGATGGCTAGTGATGATGAACATTTTTTCATGTGTCTGATAGCCATTTGTATGTCTTCATTGGAGAAGTGTCTGTTCATGTCTTCTGCCCATTTTTTGACATGATTATCTGTTTTGTGTGTGTTGAGTTTGAGGAGTTCTTTATAGATCCTGGTTATCAGCCCTTTGTCTGAACTATCATTTGCTAATATCTTCTCCCATTCCATGGGTTGCCTCTTTGTTTTGTTGACTGGTTCCTTTGCTGTGCAGAAGCTTTTGATCTTGTTGAAGTCCCCAAAATTCATTTTCGCTTTTGTTTCCTTTGCCTTTGGAGACATATCTTGAAAGAACTTTTTGTGGCCGATGTTGAAGAGGTTACTGCCTATGTTCTCCTAGGATTCTAATGGGTTCCTGCCTCATGTTGAGGTCTTTTATCCATTTTGAGTTTATCTTTGTGTATGGGGTAAGAGAATGGTTGAGTTTCATTCTTCTACACATAGCTGTCCAATTTTCCCAGCACCATTTATTGAAGAGACTGTCTTTTTTCCACTGTATATTTTTTCCTGCTTTGTCGAAGATTATTTGACCATAGAGTTGAGCCCATATCTGGGCTCTCTACTCTGTTCCACTGGTCTATGTGTCTGTTTTTATCCCAGTACCATGCTGTCTTGGTGATCACAGCTCTGTAGTGAAGCTTGAAATCGGGCAACATGATGACCCCAGTTTTGTTTTTCTTTTTCAACATTTCCTTAGCAATTTGGGGTCTCTTCTGATTCCATACAAATTTTAGCATTGTTTGCTCCAGCTCTTTGAAAAATGCCAATGAAATTTTGATTGGAATGGCATTGAAAGTATAGATTGCTCTAGGCAGTATAGACATTTTAACAATATTTATTCTTCTGATCCATGAGCATGGAATGGTCTTCCATCTTTTTGTGTCTTCTTCAATTTCTTTCATGAGTATTCTGTAGTTCCTCAAGTACAGATCCTTTACCTCTTTGGTTAGGTTTATTCCCAGGTATCTTATGATTCTTGGTGCTATAGTAAATGGAATTGATTCTCTTATTTCCCTTTCTGTACTTTATTTGTTAGTGTATAAGAAAGCAACTGATTTCTGTACATCGATTTTGTATCCTGCCACATTACTGAATTGCTGTATGAGTTCTAGTAGTTTGGGGCTGGAGTCTTTTGGGTTTTCCATATAGAGTATCATGTCATCTGAGAAGAGAGAGAGTTTGACTTCTTCACTGCCAATTTTAATACCTTTTATTTCTCTTTGTTTTCTGATTGCTGTTGCTAGGACTTCTAATACTATGTTGAACAAGAGTGGTGAGAGTGGGCATCCTTGTCATGTTCCTGATCTCAAAGGGAAGGCTGTCAGCTTTTTCCCATTGAGGATGATATTCACTATGGGGTTTTCATAGATGGATTTTATGAAGTTGAGGAATGTTCCCTCTCTCCCTATACTTCGAAGTGTTTTAGTCAGGAATGGATGCTGGATTTTGTCAAATGCCTTTTCTGTATTAATTGAGAGGACCATGTGGTTCTTCCCTCTTCCCTTATTGATTTGTTCTATCACATTGATTTGTGAATGTTGAACCACCCTTGCAACCCAGAGATAAATCCCACCTGGTCATGGTGGATAATCTTTTTAGTGTGCTGTTGGATCCTATTAGCTAGGATCTTGTTGAGAATCTTAGCATCCATATTCATCAGGTATATTGGTCTGAAATTCTCCTTTTTGGTGGGATCTTTGCCTGGTTTGGGGACCAGGGTAATGCTAGCTTCATAAAAAGAGTCTGGAAGTTTTCCTTCTGCTTCAATTTTTTGAAACAGCTTCAGGAGAATAGGTATTATTTCTTCTTTGAAAGTTTGGTAGAATTCCCCAGGGAATCTGTCAGGTCTTGGGCTCTTGTTTTTTGGGAGGTTTTTGATCACTGCTTCAATCTCATTACTAGGTATTGGTCTATTCAGGTTGTCAATTTCTTCCTGATTCAGTTTTGGAAGTTTATAGTTTTCCAGGAATGCATCCATTTTATCTAGGTTGCTTAATTTTTTAGCATATAACTGTTGATAATAATTTCTGATGATTGTTTCTATTTCTTTGGTGTTAGTTGTGATCTCTCCCTTTTCCTTCATACTTTTATTAATTTGGGTCTTCTCTCTTTTCTTTTGGATTATTTTGGTCAATGGTTTATCAATCTTACTGATTCTTTCAAAAAACCAGCTTCTAGTTTCATTGATGCATTCTACTGTATCTCTAGTTTCTGTCTCATTGATCTCCGCTCTAATCTTGATTATTTCACTTCTTATGTGGAGTTGGCTTAATTTGTTGTCGATTCTCCAGTTCTTTAAGGTGTAAAGACAGCTGGTGAATTCTGGATTTTTCAATTTTTTTTTAAAGATTTTATTTATTTATTTGACAGAGAGAAATCACAAGTAAGCAGAGAGGCAGGCAGAGAGAGAGGAGGAAGCAGGCTCCCTGCTGAGCAGAAAGCCCGATGTGGGGCTCGAACCCAGGACCTGGGATCATGACCTGAGCCGAAGGCAGCGGATTAACCCACTGAGCCACCCAGGCGCCCCTGGATTTTTCAATTTTTTTGAGGGAGGCTTCGGTGGCTATGTATTTCCCCCTTAGGACCGCCTTTGCTGTATCCCATAGGTTTTAGACTGAAGTGTCTTCATTCTCATTGGTTTCCAGGAGTTGTTTAAGTTCTTCTTTGATTTCCTGGTTGATCCAAGCATTCTTTTTTTTAAATTTTATTTTATCTTTTTAAGATTTTATTTATTTATTTTACAGACAGAGATCACAAATAGGCAGAGAGTCAAGCAGAGAGAGAGGAGGAAGCAGGCTCCCTGCTGAGCAGAGAGCCCGATGCGGGGCTCAATCCCAGGACCCTGGGATCATGACCCGAGCCAAAGGCAGAGGCTTTAACCCACTGAGCCACCCAGGCGCCCCTGATCCAAGCATTCTTAACCCACTGAGCCACTCAGGCCCCCCTGATCCAAGCATTCTTAAGCAAGGTTGTCTTTAACTTCCAGGTGTTTGAATTCCTTCTGAACTTTTTCTTGTGGTTGAGCTCCAGTTTCAAAGCATTGTGATCTGAGAATACATAGGGAATGATCTCAGTCTTTTGGTATTGGTTGAGCCCTGATTTGTGACCCAGTATGTGATCTATTCTGGAGAAGGTTCCATGTGCACTTGAGAAGAATGAGTATTCTGTTATTTTAGGGTGGAATGTTCTGTATATACCTATGAGGTCCATCTGGTCCAATGTGTCATTCAATGCTCTTGTTTCTGCTTGGATGATCTGTCTATTACTGAGAGTGACGTATTAAGATTTCCCACTATTAATATATTCATATCAGTATGACTCTTTATCTTTTTTTTTTTTTAAAGATTTTATTTATTTATTTGACAGAGAGAAATCACAAGTAGGCAGAGAGGCAGGCAGAGAGAGAGGAGGAAGCAGGCTCCCTGCTGAGCAGAAAGCCCGATGTGGGGCTCGAACCCAGGACCTGGGATCATGACCTGAGCCGACGGCAGCGGCCCAACCCACTGAGCCACCCAGGCGCCCCAGACTCTTTATCTTGATTAACAGTTTTCTTGATAATCATTTCCATTTAAGAGAGTCTGACCTGACTGATCTGTACACTGCTTTGCCCTTGTCCTTTACTCTGTCTCCTCTGCTTGGCATTCAGATTTGAGCAGCAGCTAACAGAAGGGAGGCAAAACATGAAGGATGGCAGGGCAGGAGAGCAGCAGTTGTCCAAAGAGAGGCAGTTTTCTGTGGTCTTTGTCACACAGGCAGTCCTTTGTCTGGGACTGCCTACCCTTGTATTTGTTTCTACATGAAAACAGACCTGGTTAAGTCAAATCCCAGTTTGATTAAAGTATTAAGCATACAAGGGTGCCTGGGTGGCTCAGTGGGTTAAAGCCTCTGCCTTCCACTCAGGTCATGATCCCAGGGTCCTGGGATCGAGCCCTGCATCGGGCTCTCTGCTCAGCGGGGAGCCTGCTTCTCCCTCTCCCTCTGCCTGCCTCTCTGTCTACTTGTGATCTGTCAAATAAATAAATAAAAATCTTTAAAAAAAAGTATTAAGCATACAGCTGAACTCATTCCTAACTGATAGCACTGTTTCATTAAATTGGATATTTGCATAGCTGACTTTATTTCTAATGACTACCTTCTGCAGAAGGCAGGGACTCTGTCCTCTTCACTGATGGAATCCCTGTGACTGCAATGACACTGGGCACAACATTGATGTTTAGAAGTGTGTTGAATAAATAATTGATTCAGTGAATGAATTAAGGCAAAATGGTATGAATTTCCCTATGATTTTTGTTTAGTCTTCCTGGGTATATTCCCATATGGAGCTGGGTCTCAGTATTCCATATGGATTTTTGGCCTACTGTGTAGATCAACTTTTCTCAGCCATGGCATAAATGATGTTTGGGTCAGATGGTTTTCCATGTGGGGAAGTCTCCTGAGGATTGTAGGAGGTTTAGCAGCACTCTTGGCCTCTATACACTATATCCTACTAGCACCCAGACCTTTCAGCTATGGCAAACACCACTAAGTCCAGATGTTTGCTAGATGTCCTCTGCAGGATGAAACAGCCCCTGGTTGAGAACCACTGCTCGAGAGAAAGGATCTGATATTAAGTTCTATGAACTACTGGGTGGGATGTGCATGTGTGGACTGTTAAATAGCACGTAAAATTAGTTTCGTGTGTGTTCACTGCTTTGGGGAGAGGGCCTACAATGCTCAAACATCCTCAAGGGAGACAATGGTCCAGCAAAATTAAGAACCATTCATCTAGAATTTTCTAGCTGTTTTAAAACTTTTCACCATGATTTCCTTTAGCCTCCTGTACACCGTTGAATTTCATAGGTAGAGAGGCCAAGACCATGCTTAATGACTGGGAGTTCTAATTGAGTGTTCAAGCCCAATAACCTAGTAGTGCTTATGAGGCCCACAAAACAAGCCATCTGAAACCTTTTGGAGAGACGTTGAAATGTGGACATTGAAGACTGTACTCTTCTGCCTTCTAACCTGATGGTCAATCTACTTAACAAAGGAGAATCAGATTGCAGTTCTCAAGCTCCCAGTGCAGCAGTAATTGGTTGAAAAGTAAGATGAGAAACTCTCATAAACAGGTTACTTAAAAATAGTCTCAGGTGAATATATACCAGCAGGAAAATTTAAATTATAAAAAAGAAATAAGATGGATGTAAGCATGACTGAACTGAATTTAATGGTTGATGTTCTCACTTACTTAATCACATAATGCTACTACTTGGGACTCTATTACTGAAGCAAATCATTTGTTGCATCCAAAGGGAGCCATAATAATGCAAAATGTGCCATGAAATACCCAATTAAATTATTTTAACACATTGGAGATTGTGGGCTGGTACACGTGTCCTAGTCTGACAGTCTGGAGGGTATGATATGTATTTAATATCTGGTTTTATTTCTCCACTCTGGCCTGTATGTGTGTGTGTGTGTGTGTGTGTGTGTCCATGTGCCTTCACCACTCGGCTCTAACCATGATAATGTTTGAGCGTAACATGGCTAGGAATATAAAAATAAAAATAATCTTTAAATAAAACAGTCACCTCCTAGAGCATTCCTAAGGGAAGCTGGGAGTGTGACAGACCAGCAACTAGGAAATGAGGTTTCCTAAACTTTAAACTATGGCCGAAGCTTAATGCGGTGAATCTGCCAGGGGCATGTACCTTGCTAACTGATAAAATTGAGCTGTCTGCTGGAAACACACGCTTCACTTGCTGGCTTTGCTTTGGGAGAGGGGGAGGGGAGAGAATGTGGGGAACTATCCTTTTCACCTGTAAAGTGTTTCCATAAATGTAACTTTTAATCGTCCTTGTTATTTTCGACTGTAAGGTTGTAGATGAACCATGTAGGGTTTAGCTATATATAGTATATTGTGAGTATTAAAGTAGCATGCATTCATTATAGGAAAATATAAGAAAATAAGAAATGCCCATAATATTACCGCCAAAGACAACCACTCAGTGTATTTTCTTTTCCTCTCTTTCAAAATCTAAAGAAGTTTTTTTTTTAAATTTATTTCTTTTCAGTGTAACAGAATTCATTGTTTATGCACCACACCCAGTGCTCCATGCAATACGTGCCCTCCGTGATACCCACCACCTGGCTCCCCCAACCTCCCACCCCCCCCCCTCTAAAACCTTTTTTTTTAAGAGAACCATTCTCATTAATACAGAAAGCTGTGGACATAGCCTGTAATAATGCTTGGGCCCAAGGATAGGAATTATTCATTTTTGTATATAAATGTTTGAGTTTCTTCCCTCCTGAGCCTTGCATCCACATATATACAGAGATGGAATGTCATCCACCAAATTCTCTATTTGTTTCTATTTTGGTCGATAGGCAGATCCATGATGCACACAAGGCTTTATTGCTTTTATTTTTTATTTTTAAAATACTTTATTTATTTATTTGACAGACAGAGATCACAAGTAAACAGAGAGGCAGGCAGAGAGAGAGGGGGAAAGAGGTTCCCTGCTGAGCAGAGAGCCCGATGCGGGGCTCGATCCCAGGACCCTGGGATCATGACCTGAGCCGAAGGCAGAGGCTTTAACCCACTGAGCCACCCAGGAGCCCCGCTTTATTGCTTTTATACAAGAAGGTATATTCTGGGGGATGGGACGAGAAGGGTTCTGTAGAAAAGTTCAGAAGAGAGAATGATAGCATCCCAAGCCCACTATCCTGATAGAGCTTAACATGGATGGACACTTAGAAATATAAATGTCCATTTTTTAAAAAGATTTTATTTATTTGACAGAGATCACAAGTAGGCAGACAGGCAGGCAGAGAGAGAGAGAGGAAGGGAAGCAGGCTCCCTGCTGAGCAGAGAGCCTGACGTGGGGCTCAATCCCAGGACCCTGGGACCACGACCCGAGCCGAAGGCAGAGGCTTCGACCCACTGAGGCATGCAGGTGCCCCATAAATGTCCATTTTTTAATTTTTATTTTACATGAATGGGATCCTACTACCTCATCTCCACTGTGTTACAAAATGCACCCCACATTCCCCTTCCAGGTGGATACAGTTCTCATTCATCTCCTCAGGTCTGTGGAGGGCTCCAACGGAGGCAGCAAGCCTTGACATCTTCCCCTCAGCAGTATGTGGAAGACACACAACGATCATACGTAGATGTCCCATCACCACTGCATCAACGTCCCCCACAAGAGGAAACACTGAATGTAATGCTTACTGTACATCAGGCACTGTTTTGGGGGCATTTAATAAACACCGTTCTCTTTAGCCCTTCAACACCTCTGTAGTAGTACTCTTATTTTCTCCATTTCATTGATGAGAAGACAGAGGCCTAGAGACATGAAGTTGCTTGTTCCGTGCCTCCCAGCTCGTGAATGGCAGGGATGGGACTTGAATCCTGGCAGGTTGCTCCCAGAGTTCGTGCTCCTCCTCGTTCTGCCATTCTAAATAATCTCTTGTTGGCAATTTCTCCTTTCATTCCTATTAAAATCATGTTTTAGTGAACATTTTAATCTGCTTGTATCCTTAGGATAATTTTCTATTTAGTTTTTATTTAACACACTATTAAAGAACACTGAATGCCTGGCACTATTCTGAACGTCTTACAAAAATTAACTCATTAATCTTCCTACCAACCCAAAGAGTCAGGATATTGTAGATGAGGCCGAGAGAGATTAACTAGAAAAAAATGCCAGAGCTGAGCTTCCAACCCAGCCAATCTGTATCCAGAGCCTGTATCCTTAACCATCAAGTTATAGAGCTTCTTCCTCTCTTCAGGAAGCAAGAAAGTATCACAGACCATATATGGGTATAAAACTACCAGATTGGACTGAAGAAAAGAGTGTCCCCATGGATGATTCCCATGTTAGGGAATTTTCTTCTAGCAGTCCTTTTCTATGCATATCAAAATATAACTTAGATCATACTGTATATCCAAATTTCTCCAGTTATTTATTAAAATAATTTAGAAAACAAAAAATATAAAGAAAAAAATTACATTTGCCAGTGAGAAACGACCCATACATAATCACCTATGTGTGCTTTAGGCTTCATAGTATTTTTTTCATGGGATTGTAAATGTCCTTTTTGCAATAAAAATTATTTTTGCCATTCATCTTTATTTTTTTAAGATTTTACTTATTTGAGAGAGAGAGAGAAACAAGTGGGGGAAGGGGCAGAGGGAGAAGCAGACTCCCCATGGAGCAGGGAGCCCAACGTGGGACTAGATCTCAGAGTCCTGGGATTATGACCTAAGCCAAATGCAGACACTTAACTGTCACCTAGGAACCCTCCATTAATCTTTAAAACTAGTTTTACTGCTTGTACAACAGTGAATTTTAAAATTGTAGCGTGTATTTAACAAGTCTATAACTGAAAGAGGTTCCATCCAGTTTTTGGACTTTGATGGAAAAAATAACACAATGATGAACATTGTTATGCATTATTCTTGGTGTGATTTTCTGTTTCTTTAAGATAGATTCCAGGACAAAAAAAGTTACATCAAAGGCTATGAATATCTTTGGATTTTACAGATACACTTTTATTGAGTTTGTAACAGATATTTTTCTAAGTTACAAAAAACCGTTCATGAGGACCCTTTTACGCTCTAAATAATATGCAATTGCGTATGGCTAGACCATACCTTGGTCATTTCACTCTTGTTTTATGACTTCTGTTGAGAGTGGTGGTCCTTGATCTTTTAAAGTTAGTGTCCCTGTTTGACAAACATTAATACCTCACACCTCATTTAATGTAATTTTTTTGATAGTATTTGAATCACTAGAAATTTTAGGAATAAAACATTTTATTTTGATTTTGAAAAATTATCTCCCTTTAGCCTAAAAATCTTCCTTTAGCATTTCTTGAAGTTAAGGTCTGAAGGTGACAGATTCTCTTAGTTTTCTTTCTTTCCTTTTTTTTTAGAGAGGGAGGGAGAGAGGGTAAAAGGGAGGGCCAGAGTGGGGGAGAGAGAGAGAGAATCTTAAACAGGCTCCAGGCTCAATATGGAGCCAGACACAGGGCTTGATCTCACAACCATAAGATCATAACCTGAGCTGAAATCGAGTCAGATGCTTAACCTATTGAACAATCCAGTTGCCCCAGGTTTCTTTGATTTAAAAATGTTTTTATTTTGGAAAAATGGGGCCCTTGGGTGGTTCAGGGTCCGGGCACCAGCCCACATTGGATTCCTTGCTCAGCAGGGAGTCTGCTTCTCCCTCTCCCACTAACACTCCCCCCACTCCTGTGATCACTCACATGCATACTCTCAAAAAAATGGATAAAATATATTTTTAAAAATGTTTTGATTTTGACTTCATTCTGAAAGATATTTTAGCACATTACTTTTTATTTTTCTAAGTAATCTCTACACCCAACGTGGAGCTTAAACTCACGACCCTGGGATTAAGAGTGGCACGCTCTACCAACTGAGCCAGCCAGGCACCCCCAGAGGACATTTTGGTTAAATAAAGAATTCTCTTGACAAGGTTATCTTCAGGATTTTACAGATGTTATTCCACTATCTTCTTGTCTCCATAGTTTCTGATGAGAAATCTGTGATAATTTAAATGTTTGTTCCCCCGTGTGTAATGTGTTGTTTTTCTCTAGCTGCTTTTAACATTTTCTGTTCAATTTTTGGCTCTCAGTGCTTTGACTATGAAGGGCTAGGCATTGTTTTCTTCGTATTTATCCTATGGGGGTTTATGTAGCTTTGTGAACCTATGAACATATGATTTTAACCAAATTAAGGAAATTTGGGGTGTTTTATATTCAAGTATTTTTTTTTCTGTTTATCTTCCTTCCAGGATTGTGGTTGTCTAAAAACTAGTCCATATGGTATCAAACCAAAATCCCATGAGGCTCTGTATATTTTCCATAATTGTTTTTCTCTATATGCTTTAGATTGCATCATTTCTTTTGAGTTAGCTGTAATTTCGCTAATTCTTTCCTCTGCCATCTCCATTCTTCCAGTAAGCCCATCCATTAACTTAAATTTCACATATTTTAATTTTCAGTTTGAGAATTGCCATTGGAGTTTCTCTCTCTCTCTCTTTTTTCTTTTTTGTAGTTTCCGTTTCTCATTCATTATGATAAAATTTCTTCTTTATTGAACATAGAATAGTTGTTTCAAGTTCCAATGTCTGGGTCATCTCAGGATTGGCCTCCATTTATTGCCTCTACTCTGGCAATTGGCTCACAGCCCCAGTTCCTTGCATACTGAGTAATTTTGGATTAGATCCTGGATATTGTGATGTTACCTTGTAGAAACTCTGGATTCCATTATATTCTTCTGCAGGGTCTTGGTGTTCTTATTATACCAGACACCTAACTGAGTGGAACTCAGAGTAACTCTTACATCTGAACAGTAGGTCAAATTTCAGTTCTGTTCTTTTATCGTTAGCTGGGCTGCTTTGAAATCTGCTCTATGCATGTTGAGTTCCGGTCTGCCAGACATGTGGACCAAGACTGTATGTAGAAACTGGACTTCTCCCTCTTTGGCTTTCTCTACTCTAGGCTTCTCTCCTTGCTTTCCAGTGACTGTGCTAGCTCCAAACCCTGTCCTCCTGTGCTTTGGGTCCAAAAGAGTGGTATTTTTCTTTAAGATTTGATTTATTTATTTTTCAGGGAGAGAGAGAGAGAGAGAGAGAGAAAGAGAGAGTGTGCACACAAGTAGGGGGAGCGGCAGGCAGAGGGAGAGGGACAAACAGATGTCCCCACTGAGCAAGGAGCCTGTTGCAGGCCTTGATCCCAGGACCCTGGGATCATTACTTGAGCCAAAGCAGACATGTAACCGACTGAGCCACCCAGGCGCCCCCAAAGAGTGGCATTTTTCTTTCAGAGTCATAGCTGCCCCATGTGCTAACTCCAGCTCGTCTTCAGGCTGCAAGTTGTAGAGACAAGTAACTTGTACTTTTCTTCCAAGTTTTGACGACCCTCCAGAATGTCTGCTTTTCATGCTTCATACCTTCAGGTTCTTTTGTGTGCACATATGTGTGCATGTGTTGTCCAGAGTTTATAGTTGTTATGTGCTGGACCCCTCGGTTCCACAGGTACCTCTTTATACCAGAAGCTGGGCTTCTCTGTGTTCTAAAAATGTCAGATAATGTATGGTTCAACAGTTAAACCTCAGAAGCACTTACGCCCATTTCCAATTCAAATGGCACTTCTTTGGGTAGCATTTATTACATAGGTTATTAAACATTGATTGGGATACTTATTTAATGTTTGTTTGTTTTGTTTTTTTTTTTTCCCGTGAGAGCATGTGAGCCCCTGTGATCCCAGCCCATAAGCCTGGTACATAGTAGCAGCTCCTCAAATATTTGAATAAACAAATATAGCCAGGAGATGAAGAGGGTCTAAACCACAGCAAAGTACCAATACTAGAAAGTAGAGAGTTTATTAAAAAGAAATGTTACAGCTTTGAGGGAATTTGCTTATAGGCCAGATGCGTGGGGGTGTGTGGAAGAGGGAGGATGGTAGGACAGTCTCCAGGCTTTTAGCTGGAGTTACTTGGTGGGTGGTTAGAGAGGGCAGGGAAGAAGACTGGATTTCTAGGGGCAACTGGGTGGCTCAGTGGGTTAAGCCTCTGCCTTTGGCCCAGGTCATGATCTCAGGGTCCTGGGATCAAGCCCCACATCGGGCTCTCTGCTCAGCAGGGAGCCTGCTTCCCCCCCTCTCTCTGTCTGCCTCTCTGCCTACTTGTGATCTCTCTCTCTCTGTCAGATAAATAAATAAACAAAATCTTAAAAAAAAAAAAAAAAGACTGGATTTCTGAGTGTGGAGAAAAATGACTCTAGTCTTTCCAGGCTGGTGGTCCCTCCTAATTTTTTATTAGCATTCTCTTGCCCTCAGCCCATCCTTGATGGGAACTGAGATTAAAGGAGCAGTAACCATATTTCTAATTCCTCAGTCCTGATCAGGTGCTGCTGGTTCTTCTGAGAAAGAAACGAGGACGTCTGGAATCCAGGGCATCTACTGAGAAAGGGTGTTTCTCTACGATAAGACGCTAAGTGTTGAAATTTAATCCTCCCAACTCCTGACTCCCCAGGACTCCATTAAATTGTTCCTATTAGCGTGATTGCTCCAAGATACCACAGGAGCAGGGGAGATATTAGAAAACTTGAAAACGAGGGGAGAGATATTGGAAGTTGTGCTTCCGTCATGATTTAGGAGCCTCGCTAAATTCGCCAGCGCAAATGTCTGGCAGCCTCGGAACCTGCAATCTTTCATCTTCCTGGTGGAATATGAGTTCGCGTGTGCGGTAAAATGAAAACCGGCGGTGAGCGGCGCAGTAAAGCTCATGTTCCCTTAGTAGCAGGGTTGGGATGAGAGCGTAATTACATGTAGAAATGCTGCCTTGGGCCTCCTTTCCTGTAAGTGGCCACGATAAAGACGGCATCTCTTCCCGGATTCCGGAGCGACCCGCGCCATCCAAACTTTTCTTATTAGCACCTCTGATGTCCCCTGGAGTCCCAAGCTTTCAGTTAATCCTCCCGTGGAGCACAGTTGTTGTTACTTGCCTCAGTCAAGGCACTGAGCACCGGGAAAGCCTCTCCTGATGAGGTCCCCCCGCAATTAAGGAAAATTGGTTTCCAAGGGCGGGGGAGGGCAGGGGGTTGGGGTGGGGGTGCTTTTCAGCGGGGTATCTGTTGTTATTTCTGCTTGGAGGCGGGTCTCCCTGGGATGCCTTTTTCCCGGCCACCCCCATAGGCCCTGCACCAGGGGACTGATTGCTTGTCATCAGGGGTAGTTTTTTGCGCATTTTGTGCGGTTAGAAGTGGAGACTGGGGGATGCTGGGTGGAGAAGGAAGCCTAGCGATCGGACGGGGGCGCAGAAGAATGCAGCCTTGAGTGCGTTCGGAGGTTTTGCTCAACAGAACACCACTGCTAACCTAACGCCATTGATCCTCACCTGTCCGCTCCCTCCCACGGGAGCCCTAGCTGTGAATTCTGGGAGGCCCCAGGGCAGAGGGGGCCGTTATGATGAGTGCTCAAAGCACCTCTCTGTTGTTCTGGGCCAGCTTCCTCACTGTGTCCCACTCTCCTTCAGGGCTTGGTGACTACGGGGCGCCACGGCAGGGGATTGGTCCAGCCACACCAGGTGCTGCTGCTGCTCTGAGCTGCTTTTCTGTGCACCGAATTCTCTCTCCTGCTTCTCCGCACCTTCGTTCCCTATTGCTGCCTTCGTTCACATGGTCCCAAGGCTGGGGTGGGGTAGGGAACGAAGGGCTCCTAAAGTTCCTTGCAAGTGACTTTGTGAGTAACCTAGTGTGTGCCCAGAGCTTTGCAAGATTGTTCCAGAAAACAACCCCTGCATTTCTACCCTGACACCGCTCCCTCTGAAGTTAATGGTTCAAACCTGGGGCTGCGCAGAGAAGTCACACATGCGGCTTTTCATAGATAATGACATCTGGACCTCAGCCTGGAGCAGTGAAGTTAGGATGCCATGGGGGAGGGGGCGGCTGGCACTGTGGTTTGTAAGCTTCCCAGGTGACACTAATGTGCTCCTGGGCTGAGAACCCGGGGAGGCACCAGACAGGATTGCCATCCTGCCTCCCCGCTCCCCAGAACCGCCTGCAGATGCTGCCAGGCCTCTTTCCTTCTACACAAAGGGATGTCTGTCCTTAGGTGGTACTGGCAGTGGCCCATCAGATTGGCAGGAAGCTAGGATTTGGATGCCCATTCACTCTAAAGCGTTTTAAGTAGCCATTTCAAATACTTCGCTCAGGTGAGTCTCATTGCTGGATGGCATGGGGAAAAATGTAGGGTGGAAAGCTTAAAGTAGACAGAATTAATTTCAGGCTGTGTGACCTTCTGTAAGTTTCTCAAGCTATCTGATTCTTGGTTTCTCTACCTGCGAAATGGGAACAGAATTTACCTTGTGGAGTTGCTACAATGTACAAATGAGGTGACGTAGATGAAAGCGTTTTGTAAGAGTGTGGCATTATGGAAAAGCAGTCCCTTGCTCATTGGCCATTATCCAGCCGTCTGGCAGATCTAGGGCTTGAGTTTCTCCTGGGGAGTGCGGGTAGAGCACTGGGAATTCATTACCACTACCGGAAAAACCATTTCGGGCGTACATTCTGGGGGTGAAAACTCATTCTGTTTTTGTACATGGGGAGCAGTATTATCATTATTGTTTAATTCTGTAATCCTCTGCAATAGTATTACTTCTTATGGCAGAATTACTAATTTTCTTCAGTACTAGGAATTCTGGCTTTGGAATATTTTCACATTTTTAAAATGTTATCTTTTAGGCCCAAGGTTCTCCAACATCAGAGGCTTCAGGATCACCTGAAAGGCTTGTTAAAACAGATTGCCTGGCCCCTCCCCCCGTTTCTGATTCAGCAGGTCCTGGGTGGGGTGCAGGAAGGTGCATTTCTAATGCATTCCTAGGTAATAGTGATGCTTCCAGTTCAGAGAGTGTGCATGGAGAGCCACTGTGTAGACTTCTACAGTGTCATGGCATTTCCTGGAGGGCGGTGGTTCTTATCCCTCGCTACACCTTAGAATTACTTGTGGAGCCTTTTTTTTTTTTTTTTAAGATTTTATTGATTCATTTGTCAGAGAGAGAGAGAGTGAGTGAACACAAGCAGGGGGAGAAGCAGGCTCCCTGCAAGCAAGGAGCCTGGACAGGGACTTGATCCCAGGACCCTGAGGTCATGACCTGAGCTGAAGGCAGACGCTTAACCATCTGAGCCACCCAGGCATCCCATCCCAGCCCTGGGGAGCATTTAAAAATAGTGATCCCCCACAGCAGCCAACTTGGTCTCCCTGGGTGGGGCCAGGGTATCACTATTTTTAAAATGTTTCTTGAGGGATTCTAATGTGCAGCCAGAGGTGAGAACCACGGACTTGGCGTAAATCCCATTTCCTGGCTTCCAGTCTTCAGCCCTAGAATAGAGTCTCCACCCAGAAGCTGAGTCTGTTTGAAAAATACCAGTCAGATGATCTCACGGCATTTCTCTGCTTAACACCCCTCATTTACCTTCCGATGTTTAAGATAAAGTCTGAACTCTGTACCACACCCCTAAAGTCCAGGCAGGCCTGCTCCCCCCTCACTCATTCTATCCTACGACCTCACCTACACACAAGCTCTTGGGCTTCTCTTGTGTTCTTCCAGCAGGCCACACCTGTCCCTGTGCCTGGGCCTCATGCTTGTCCTCCCTGGCTGGGATGCTCATCCCCTACCCTGGCACTGCTGTCTCCTTCTGTCCCTCAAGCCGCAGCTCAAACATCCCTTCCTGGGCCATGCTGTGAAATACGGTGGCCACTGCTTAGATGTGTGCTGGTTAAGGACCACACAATTCTAGGGACCCCTTTATTTTTGGTCATCACAGATTTGTGTACACATGCTGTGACAGTTTTCTAGCAGTTGGTGTTAAATGTGCAGAGTAAGGGGGGGGCCCTTTCTAATTCTGAACAAAGCCACCATCTTTTTCATTGGCGGTGGAACTGTTCTAACAGGCCCTTTCCTACCTTGCATCCCCCATTAAGTTCTCATATTTGCCCATCTACCATCTTCATAGCCCTGATGAGATTTTAATATCTGGGTTATTTAGTTGATTACTTGCATGTCATCTGACTGTCAGGTAGAAATCAACTTCTCGAGGGCGGGGACCTTGCCTCGCTTGCTCACTGCTGCTCCAGGGGCTTGCGAGGTAGAAGTACATAAATAGATTTATTGAAAGAATGTATAAATAAATGAACCCTTCAAATTACGACCTACAGGTACCTACTCTGTCCTGTGACTATTACTGTAAGGGACTGGCAGCCCAGACATAGGCTTTCCTAGGCGTTAAGACTACATTTGGCGACCTTGGAGGCCACAGGCCAATCATATCCTCTCTTGAGCCTGGTTGACTTCTCACTCACCGCCCATCAGTCACAGTTAAGATCAGACAATGGTGGGAGGGGCCAGACCAAAGCAGCAGCTGCATTGCATTTCACAGAGAAGTATGACAAGGGTGATTAAGTGGCTCTGTGGTCCTTTACACCATTGCCTTCCTGAGGGGTGGGGCTGTGGAAGGGTCAGTAATTGATAATTGCCATTTTATATGGAAGGTTTATAGGCTAATCTCCAGAGTAATTTTTTCAGAAAGAGTAGTAAAATTAGGCAAGGGCGCCATTCGCGATGATGGCTTGTGAGGGGCGGTGCACAGACTGGCTGTTAGCATCACGGAGGTCAGACCTGCCTCGAAGTGAAGGGCATCGTATGTCCAGAATGAGGCATCCAAGCTTGAAGTGTGATCTTCCAGGGAGTTTATTTTTTTTTCAAAGATTTTATTTATTTATTTGACAGAGAGAGATCACAAGTAGACGGAGAGGCAGGCAGAGAGAGAGAGAGAGAGGGAAGCAGGCTCCCTGCTGAGCAGAGAGCCCGATGCGGGCCTCGATCCCAGGACCCTGAGATCATGACCTGAGCCGAAGGCAGCGGCTTAACCCACTGAGCCACCCAGGCGCCCTTTCCAGGGAGTTTAAATGGCACCTGGAAGGTTCAGCTTCTTGAGGAGGAAAAGGCAGGGTTGACCGAAGTCTGTGTTCTGGAGCAGGGAGGTAGCGCTGGGAAGGGTCAGATAATTCTCTTCCTTAAGCACGGAGAAGTTTTCCATAATCAATGCAACTCCCTAATCTCCTTGCATTTGTGGCATTTTATCCCATTCATACAAAGTGGTGCAGAGTGCACATTCCAAAATGAAAATGAAGGTGAAAAGCAGTTGTGTGTCTCAAATAATTATCCTTAAATTTCAGGATAATTGGCAGGATTGTCCCAAAAGTAACCACTCTTACTTGCAAGATCAGTGAGAAGGTATTGGGCATACATATAATTTAAAAGCTGTTAATGTGTAGAATCTCGGTAACTAGGACATCAGATCTGTGTATTTTCTTTCATGTAGTGGTATAAAGTCTCTCATGCAAACAGATTTAGGTTAGGAAGTTAAATTGATTTTAAAGAAAACTATGATGGAACTATCAGGAGAAAGTAGAGTCAAGAGAATTGAGAAAACCAGGACTGGGGCATCCAGACCTAAGCAAGTGATTAAGCAAGTGCTTTCTTTGTTTAATGGATGGGAATGTGGGTAAAATTGATTTTGCTCAACATCTTCAGCATAAAAATTTGAGGAGAGAAGCAAGATTAATCCGCACTTGGACCACCTGTTTATTCTTTGCTGAGTAGACCCACAGAGTGGAAGAGGAAAGGGAGGAGATGCTGCGTAACCAGCTGGATTAGCCAAATCCCACTGGCTTCCTGATGGAAGGAAGAGTGATGCTGCCATCCGATGATGCTCATGTCCTCAGAAGACCTTCCCTGGCTCTGGACACATGAAACTCATAAATCTTCTCCAGAAGCCCTTGACCCCAGCAGGAGGACACAGTGGGGCAAGGCTTGTTGCACTTGGATCTGTTCCTAACTCAATAACTAGAGAAGGGGGAACAATTTGTACTTGCTGGCCACACGACAACACCAACAGTTGCCTGTCTTGTGGCAATGCCCCAATGCAAAGTGACGCAGGAGTATTTTTAGATGGTTAAAATGTGTATCTTCGGTGTCAACAAGGGCTAATAGCTTTGAACACATTGGTTCTTGCTGACAGCTGCTCTTAGCCCATTTCTGTTGATGATGTTACTATCATGGAAAAGAGACTTGGGTGGGAATTTCTAAATAGACACTTCTTTATTGTAGATCTACACTGTCCAATATGGTAGCCCCTCACCACTGGGGCCATTTAAATAAAATGAAATAGAATGAGATAAAACTTAAAGTTCACTTTAAGTATAAAATCTAAAGTTCAGCTTAAAATTCTCCTTTGGACTAGCCACATTCTATACGCCAAATAGCATCCTGTAGCTATTAATACCGAATATTATATTTGATAGCATGGGGATTGGACATTCAGGGCAGGAAGTTCTTTGGACAGTGTTGTAGGAATGGGTCCCTCCTGAAACTTTGGACCCAATCAGACTATTTTCATGGAGCATCATCCTCTCCTAGGGAATTCAGGTATGTATGTTTGTGGCGGGGAGGGGGGGCACGCTTCAGCAATTAGTTAATTTTTTTCAGTGTTTCAATTCTGAGCGATTTCTTAGTATACGTCCATCACCCCAGGATATGCCTCTTGTCGGCCTCTCTCCTCCATCTGAGGCTGATTGGCTTCTCCACATGAGCATGTTGTCTCTTCTAGGTTTTCTAATTCAAAGGAATTCTTGCCATTTCTGGAGGGAGGTAACAGACAATGAATCAAAAAGGAAAAGTCACAAATAAACCTATTCTTAAGATTTTCACTCACCGATGGGATATGGTCCACCAACAACCCCTGCTCTCCCTGGTACAGAGCAGGTGTACAAGAATAAAGAAAGAGGTAATTTAGAGGGGGAAGAAAATTAATTTTTGAATTTTTCTGGATAGAGTCGGGGACACTGAGCAGGAAAAGCCGGAACTGGCTTCTGCACCCTCTGGGTGCATTTTATTGAATGGGTCTTGTGCCTCGCAGCCCAGATTGACCGCTGCCCTTTGACTGATGGCAGAAGGAACATCGATTGAGCCTCTGCTAAGAAAACAAGTATCTCCACTCGATTCAAGAAAATACAATGTGTCACACCCTTAGTGAAAATCAATAATGCAGGAAAATTTACTGGCTGCTATTCAAATCTCAGTTCCTCTAATTGTAGGAGCTGACGAAGTCCCTGGTTTTTGGTTTTGTTTTTTTGTTTGTTTGTTTGTTTGTTTGTTTTTGAAGTTCAGCAGCCAGGCAGTAGGTACTGATCAGTAGGTCTCCCGTAAACCTGAGAAGAGCCCCACTGTGTTGTTTTCTGTGCAAACGAGACGGGAAGCAAGTGGAGAAAGCCAACCGCAAAATAGATGGCAAGCTCTGGTGCTGAGAGCGACTCCTGGGTCTTTGTGGTGTGCTCTGCAGAAGAGTGGTGAGGAGGGGCCTGGAACAGGGTTTCTCAAAACAAGAGTCTCCATTTGGTTCGCTTCCCCCGTGGAAGCTGGCCATCTGGTACTGGCTAGGATTTGAGTTTATGACCCTGCTTTCAGGAAAGCTAGGCACTGCTTATATACAGACCGATTTGAAGAGAGAAGAAAAGGAGAGCCCAGAGGAGCCCTGGAATAGAGGCATTGCCTGTTGTGGTCAGAATTGGAGGCAAAAGTTGCTTGTTATGCTCTATCCCCTCCGGCCCACCTCCCCCTACCCCCACCCCAAGGACTTTAGAAGCAGAATGGGAAGATTGTCAAACGTAGGGAGGGCAGGAGAGAGCTGGGGGATGTGGGTAGAGCAGGACTGATGAGACACCGTAACTGAGTATTGAACTCTGGGCAGTAATACGGTGAATTACAGCCCAGCGCTTGAATGATGGCTGGAAGTCATCAAGTCTCTCGATTTTACTAAGTTGTCATTCACATGTTATATTAGCTGAAACTGTAACTACTGCTT
Source organism: Lutra lutra (assembly GCF_902655055.1). NCBI lineage: Eukaryota > Metazoa > Chordata > Mammalia > Carnivora > Mustelidae > Lutra > Lutra lutra. The sequence goes on along the minus strand of NC_062278.1, from coordinate 182,848,692 downwards.
CCCTCTCAGAAGGGAAAATGGCTCTCGGTGCTGGGTTACCGCCTGGGTGGTATCGATTTTGTGTGGGCGGGCAGTGATTCATGGGACACGCCTCCCCTTTTATTTCTGGCTCCAGAGTTTCAAGGGTCTTGTGTGAATTGCACAAGTTGAGCAACAACGTAGCAGGCTCCCTCATCGTGTCTGCGAATGATTACTCTGGTTTCGGGAGCGAGAGGAAGACGGGTGAGAAACCACCAAATATAAAGTGAACTAAAGAAGACAAGGAGGACGACGATGTTTGTGAATCTGTCAGGGATCGAAAGAAAGAGTTCTGAGGGTGGCGCTCCTACCCTTTAGCTCAGCGGTATTCCTGGGGACGAAGAGAGGGGCAAAGCAAAAATTGAGACTGTTACTCTCTTTAGGTCCTATTAAACAGTTTTCCAAGCCACTCTTGCTCGTTTTTGCTGAAAAATTTGCCCAAAGCTCTGGGGCAAAGAGTGGAACAATTAAATGTTTATGAAGACATTAGGTTGAATGGTTCTTAGTGAGAAAGAACTAATTTTGTCCATCATCAGATACCGACGTGCTTAGGGAGCTCTCTGACTCCGTTCTCAGTTGGGATTCAGGATCTGAACCAGACTTCGGCTGACTACCAGTGTTCTTTCAGATGCTGTCCTGGAGCTTTGATTCCCCTCCCCTTCACAGCCTCCTGCTAAACTCAGCTCATGTCCAAAGGTGATGTTTATAAGAACATCAACATCTGGAGGTGTTTTTCCATGAGCGATGCTTTGACCTGGGAATCCAGAACCTTATTCTTGGTATATTTTCACTGTAATTTTATTCTGTTTTATTCCATTCTAACTCCTTAATTTTAGGCAACATATTTAGCAGGTAGTTCTCATTTGAGATGTGATATAATATTAACAATATATGGGGGCACCTGGGTGGCTTAGTCGGTTAAGTATCTGCCTTTAGCTCAGGTCCTGATCCCAGGGTTCTAGGATGGAGCCCCCAACTAGGCTTCCTGCTCAGCAGGGAGTCTGCTTCTCCCTCTGCCTCTGCCCCTCCCTCTTGCTTGTGTTCTCTCTCTGTCTCTCTCTCAAATAAATACATAAAATCTTAGGGGAAAAAAGCAATATATAATAGTAACCATCATTGTGACTGCTATACTTTTGGTAATATGTTACATATTAATTCTATTAATATATACTAGTTATTATAATTGGATTTTGTGTCACTGTTGAGGTAATAATTCTTTGTCACTGCTAACAGTTCTTAAACCCTTACTATAAGCTGAATGCGGTGCTAAGCCCTTTTCATGTATTACCTCATTGAATCCTCACAAAACCCTGTAGGTGAGTTTTAATCATTTTACCCCTTTTACAGATGGGGAAACTGGGACTTACAGAGTTTAAAGGAACTGTCCTAGGACGCACAACAAGATGATGGGAGAACTAGGCCTTCTACCTCTGTGTCCTCATCTGTCTCGCCTGTAAACACTGCTCTGTGATTTCGTTGCTGTGACAGGTGCCTCCAGGCCCAGGTGTCTGGCCCTCCTTCAAGCCTTCTGTTTTCAGGATGATGGAGAAGCCAGTGTCAGCCTCCAGGAAGATGTCATTTTTCCAGTGAACTGATGACGGCCCCAAGCCTCATTAGTTGGCTGATGCTCTAGGTTTTTAGGGGGTCTGTTCAATGGTTCGTGGAGTCAGTTCACTCCTGGGTCATCCCTAGCGATGCACTGGTAGATCGGGTCTGGGGGCTCCATCCAGCAGTGGGTGCGTTCTGGAGGGTGCCGCCCCCCAGGGACAGTGCAGCAAATCAGATCTGTAGATCAGCAGAATCTGCCCCCACTACCAGCCGCCTCCTCAAAGTACTGTTTGAGGAAGTGTGCAGGGAACCATGTGATGATGAATCATGGCCGGCGTTGGCGCTGGGAAGTGGGCAAAATTGACCCAGTCTTGTCTTTGTTCTCATTGACAAGAGTAACAACAAATCCCGGTAGCTGAAGGCAGAACCTTCCACCAGCTGCCCATGAAATCCAAAGGGCCTGAGTTTATCTCACTCATTCTGCTCTGGGATATCCAAATCAGCCCCCAGTTCTAGTTCAGGCTATCACATGCTGGTATATACTTTGAGAGCACCAAGAAGCAAGCATCTATAATTTGTCGTGTGACACCTACCTGGGAATTTACAACAGTGTTGTCATTCTAGCCCATGCTGGAGGCCCACAGTGCGTGCAAAGGCCGGCCCAGTGACCTTCACAGTGGAGAACAAGATCATGGAGAAGCTACATTTCCTAGCGGCAGTGGGTTACGTGGGACAGAAGCAGGGTGGAAAAAGCCTCTTTTTCCTGGAATAATTATTAGCTTCCCTTTCACTCTCAAAGGTGTCCTTCTGAAATAGAAATTACAGGGGCACCTGGGTGGCTCAGTGGGTTAAAGCCTCTGCCTTTGGCTCAGGTCATGGTCCCGGGGTCCTGGGATCGAGGCCTGCATCGGGCTCTCTGCTCAGCAGGGAGCCTGCTTCCCTTCCTCTCTCTCTGCCTGCCTCTCTGCCTACTTGTGATCTCTGTCTGTCAAATGAATAAATAAAATATTAAAGGAAAAAAAAAATTACAGAGTTGTTTTCTGACCCAGCAAAGAACGAAGGTGTTGCAGTCCACAGCCTAAGTACGAATCGTGGGTTTTCCTATTTGCAGCCCTGGGATCTTGAATTGTTAGCTTTCTGAGCTCCGGCTTCCTCACTCTAAAATGAGAATAGTGGCAACTTTTTGAGGGTTGTTTTGTGGATTAAACAAGATGGTATTTGCAAAGGGCTTCGTGTGAAGGCTTGCAGGTAAAGTGCTCCGTGAAAACTGAGTTTTGATGCAGTGTGGGGGTGCAAGCTTGTATGTTCCGGAGTGCCAGAAAGGCAAACTGGCTTGTTTTGTAGACCTCAATCATATTCCTGGCTTGGACCCTCCCTCTTCTGAGGCCGGCAACATGGAAACAGTCTGCGAGGCTCTGCTCGAATTTTAGCCCTGCTGGTTAATGGCTGTGTTACCTATGTGCGTCATTTTACAGTTTCTCAGCTGAAAGTTGGACTCGTGATGGCCGCTTAAAGTTTGAGACACTGGATTCTGGATCCAAGTGTCTGCTTCCACATCCTGGCTCATCTGCCCTGTCCCTGTGTGACCTCTGGGACTTCCCTTGCCCCTTTATTACTGTTTCCCAGCTGGGGATAGAATTTACCTGATAGCGTGCCATGAGGATTAGAGGTGTGAACACACATAAGCCTCTGAATTGTACCCAACACATCGTGAGCATCGGTGAAGGTGCGATAGAGATGCAGTGTTAGTTTTCAGGGAAATAGGAAGAAATGTAAATAACTGTTCACGAGTCCATCAACCAGAGATAGCCTCTGTTAATGGTTCAGTGTATTTTCTTTCCTTTATATCTGTACGTGCAATTTTGAAAATACTGTAGGGCTATATAGGCACGTTGCTATCTTTTTCTTAACTTAGGTCAGTCATGTCCTTTATGTTACTGGTTTTTAGAAATTCCATTTTCACCAGTAGCATTGTAGTCTATTATGTGATGAAATCTATTTTTTATTCCCCTGATACTGCATATTTATATGATTTCTTTTTTCTACGAAAAGTAATTATTCAGTCAATATTGCTGGATGAAAACCATAAATTTGGGGATCAGTTCTTTGATTACCTCCTTCGTGCAGAAAGACTGGGCCAACTAATAAGACTGCTTTAAGGCTCTTTTTAGGATACATATTGTCAAGTTATACTCTAGGAACGTATCAAATTTACCTTCTTAGCAGCAGCGTAGAGCTCTGCTTGTTTCAATGTGATTTCACCAGCATGAAGTATCTTTATTTGGTCCTATTCATTGACTTGTATACACAACCTACCCTGTTATTTTTAGACCAGCGCTATCCTATTAAACTTTCTGCAATGATGAAAACGCTGTTTTAGCACTAATCGGGTAGCCACTAATTACGTGAGGTTATCGAGCTCTTGAAATGTGGCTAGAGCAACCAAGGAAATGAATTTTTAATTCAATTTAGAGCCATTTGAATTTAAGAATTTTTTTAAAAAGTATTTTTATTAGATAAATTATTTTTTATTTTTAAATTATTCCCATTAAAAATTTTATTTTAATTCCAGTGCAGTTAACACCCATGGTTACATGAATTTCAGGTGTATAGCACAGTGATTCACCAATTCTGTACACTACGCAGTGCTCATTAGGGTAAGTGCACTCCTTAATCCCCATCACCTAATTCACCCATCCCCTACCCCCATCCCCTCTGGTAGCCATCTGTTTGTTCTCTAGAGCTAAGAGCCTGTGTTTTGGTTTGTCTCTTTCTCCCCCTTTGTTCTCTGGTTTCTTAAATTCCACATACGAGTGAGATCCTATGGTATTTATCTTTTCCTAGCTGACTGATTTCAGTTAGTATTATACTTTCTAGGTCCATCCCTGTTGTTGCAAGATTACTTTGAAGTTAAAGAGCCACGTGTGGTCAGTGGCTACTATAGTAGACAGAGCAGCCTCGCACTCTGTTTCCCCTGAACACAGCAGGACAGGCCCGTGCGTTACCAGCTGGGAGCTCATCTAGTGTTCTTTTCCGGTCCCTGCTGTAGGCAGGACAAATGGTAGCATCACTGCCAGTGGTGATTTTGGGCAACAATTCCACTTTTTCTCCTGTGTCCACTCAGCGACATTCCCAGAAGGCCACCCGCCCAGAGAGCTGATGTCACTCCTTCCGTTAGAGGAGATTGAAGTGTGTGCCCCATCTTTGCCGTTTGCTCCACTCTGCCGCCTGAGGTTTCTGCCTCCCTTACCCAGTTACTGTTAGACCCTTTTCCAGGGTGAGACAGAAACTCCAGAAAAGCCATCTCTCTCTCTCTGCTGCTTTGCCCCCGTCTCATGTTGGTGAGGAAGGTGGAGAGTTGGTTCTCTGCCTCCCTCTGCCCTCCATTGTGGATGCTGCCCACGGATCAGCATCTGGGGGTTTCTCTGCTCGCTCCTCAAATGCTCAGTGTGTGGTGTTTTTTGTTGCTGTTTATCTCGGTCATGTGACAAGGCACACAGCGTGGTTCGCTGCAGGCCGGAGCTCACTACCTCGGTGATGGAGAGCCAGCCGGGCCCTCTGTGAAGTGTGCCTCCATCTGCTCGGCCCTGCCCAGTGGGGCCAGAGCCGGACAAGGCCAAACCGCCCAAGGAAACGCTGCCAAATGGCTCGTGGCGGCCGGGCAGATGCCCTGTGGCCTACTCCTGACCACACCAGAAGAGAAATTAATGTCACACCATATAACCTAGTTTCTTAATTCTTGGCAAGTTCGAGCTACAGATAATCTCATTTGTAAGTAAATGGAATCATTTCAGAACCCTAACAGAAACAGGCAGCAAGAAGTGGTAAAATGGTTTGAAGTCTGTTTTTGGGTAACACGTGGTTCTCGCTCGGTTCAGGTGAGAGTTAACTTACATGGTCCCCTGGGGTTGGATTTTGCCTTTGATTTCTTAATCAACTTTTAATCCTACAACTGAAAGGAATGCCCAGGAATTGACACACATCAGCTATCATGTATGAACTCTTTCTGGGGCAAATTCTTTTCAGAGTGGCTGTGATGGTGGTAAGAGACAGGCCCTCTTACATTGTACCTCCGTGTTTGCTGGCTGCTGGGCCCCATGCTGAATGCTTCTCATGGTTATTTTGTGTAATCCTTCCAGCATCCTCCTAGAGCCCATGACATTTTGCAGATGAAGAGATGCAAAGGTAAGGGAGGCAAATGGCTTGCCTCACTCATGTCACCCATTTAGTAGCTGGTAAAGCTGGGATTACACTGCAAGCAAACAGCCTCTAGCAGCTACGTTCCTACCCACTGCACGAATCAGATTCAGCACAAGGGTCGTATGTGTGTGCTAGATGCTGGAGGAGGCTCTTTACGTACATCCTTCTTGTTGTTTGTTTTACTTCTCAGAACAGCCGTACAGGCAGTGGGCACTACTCTTACTCCCAATTTGCAGACAGGCAAACCAAGGGTTAAGACTTAGGAATGTGACTGAGGTCATATGGTGAGGAATATGGCGGCACCAGGACGGGCCACAGTTGGACCCTTCCAAAGCTCAGGTTCTTAGCTACCAGATTGTAGTCCCTCCCTACCAGTGAGAAGGTTTGTCCTGGGCAGTGGCCAGAGTGTTATTACTGAGAGATTTCCAACCAATAACTAACATAGTTTATGCTTTTAAATTAAACTGTGAATTGGGGCACTGCCATGGGTCTGTGGTCATGCCACGAGAGAGGTTTGGGGTATATAGACCACTGCCCCTCAAACGAGAAGCGAGAGGGGAGGACCAGATTTTTGTTTTGTTTTGTTTTGTTTTCCCCTTCTTCAAATTTCTAACTCATTGTGGTCCCACTCTGTATGGATAATGATGTAGCTTGTGGCACATGCCTGACTGGGGAAATGGCAAGACCCCACATTCAGAGACAAGACCACAGATCTCTGCTTCAATATCAGCAATGTCAACCTGCTGTAAGACTTTCTAAACATCTTCACTCAATTTCTGTACATATCTCATCACAGAGCACGATGAGAACATGGACCAGGGCTGGCCATGCACCACACCATGGGAGAGTCATTACCAGAAATGACATCTCCAGCTCATAATTCAGGAGACACTCATTCTAGCTCCTGCTTTGAGCTTGCTGTGTGGCCCTAGGAAAGTTGCTTTCTCTCTCTGAGTTTAGCTCTTTCATTTAGTGGCTGGGTTTGGAGCAGATAAATACAGGATCCCTGCCAGTTCTAAGCCTCTGTCATTCCATGTTGATTTTTGATGGGGTTTGGGGCTGTCCTCGAGAGGTCAGTGGTCAGAAGCCAAAGAACACCATGCATTTAGCATATGCTGAAAATGGTCTGTTTCTTGACAAAGCTTGGCATGGGAGACTCACGAACTTAATAAGACTCTTGTGATTTCAGTCTGTGGCATCCCTGTGTCTGAGAGAAGAATTTCAAGGGCACCAGAGTAGGTTGAGGCCGCTGAAAATCAGAGCACACCCAGTGTGCCAAAGCAAGTGGTGTGTGGTAAGTCTTTTGAGCTTAGTTACAGTGATAGTTAAAATAACAGGAAATACAGTGAGGTTTGTAAAGTACGGTCCGCTTGTTGGATTTGAAGTGCGGGTTCTTTCAACATCCATCAGGAAGCTACAGAGCACGTCCTGGGTTTCTGCACCAAAGCACTGGAGAGAGTGATTCAAGGGCCTCCCCTTACATCGTAGCTCTGGAGAGATCCTTTATTCTGTAATTGTAAGTGCTCCTCACGTGAAGTGTGGTCCATGGTCCAGGGGCCTTGGCATCTCCTAGGAGCTCGTTAGAAATGCAGAGTCTCGGGCGCCTGGGTGGCTCAGTGGGTTAAAACCTCTGCCTTCGGCTCGGGTCATGATCCCGGAGTCCTGGGATCGAGTCCCGCATTGGGCTCTCTGCTTGGCGGGGAGCCTGCTTCCCCCTTTCACTCTGCCTGCCTCTCTGCCTACTTGTGATCTCTGCCTGTCAAATAAATAAATAAAATCTTAAAAAAAAAAAAAAGAAATGCTGAGTCTCAGGTCCTTCCCCAGCCTGGATGAATCAGAATGTGCATTTTAACAAGTTTCCCAAGTGAACCCTACTGATTAGGATGGGATGAGTACAGCTCGGGGCCACTGGGAATCACTCTTGAAAAGGGGAAAATGAAAGACTCAGTCATTCAATAAGTGACACTCCCGGTGGTTATCTGGCAGGCTCCGTAGTGGGCACCGGACTGGGGTTTGAAGGTGATAGATTTGGCCCCCTTCTGATAGAACTAGGACCACGCAGTCATGTACATCACACGGGACTCTGTGCTCTGACAGAGCAGGGGAGTAGCGCCAGAGACACACGGAGGAGGGGCAACTTCCCTGCCCCGTGGAGGTCTGGGACACCTTCCCAGGTGTATGGCTTCTAATCCAAGACATAAACGGCTGACCACAAAGAGTGGGAAAGTGCAGTGGTTTCTAGCAGAGGCTCATGGCATAGGGGCTTTCTTGGCTTTCTGTTCCGGAAAGAGTCAAAGGCAGATTTATAGGTAGCTCTTGATTCACTTAGAACAGTGGCTGGCAAGCTGTGGCCCATGACGCCTAATGGATCCTGCTATTTATTTTTGTAAATAAAGTTTTATTGGAACAGAGCCATGCTCCTTTGTTTACATATTGTCTCTGGCTACGTTCATGATCCAACAGCAGAAGCGAGGGGTCGCAACAGAGACTTGATGGTCTGCAAAGTGAAAAATATTTACTGTCTGGCTCTTTATATAAAAAGCTGGAAGGCTCCTTTTCCAGAGCAGTGGTTCCCAAAGTGTGGATTCCAGCTCAGCTGCACCGGCGTCATCTGGGAATGTTTTAGACATGACAATTCCCAGGCCCACTCCAGAGCCACCAAAGTAAACTTTCTGGGGCGAGGCCTAATGATGTGCATTGAACGAGCCCTCCAGATGCTCTGATGCACATAGCATTTGAGAAACACGGCCTTCGAGCCATCTCCTCTGTGCTTGGGGGAATTCACATAGTATCTTCTCCCTGGATTGGGAGATCCTTGCATGCCTGGCTGCTTCTGTCCTTCGGGCCCCAGCTCCGATAACCCTCCCTCAGAAAGCCACGCCTTGAGCAGCCCATGTAAAGGTGACTCCTTCGTCCATCTAGCTCATCTCTTCTTTGTTTAATGGCACATGTGCTATTTCTGCCACTTACTACCCCCTCTGCCCTTTTTGCTGTCTGCAGAGTAATTAATTCTCTCTTTGCTTTAGTTCCTTATCTGTAAAATGAGGGAGATAATAACACTGGTGCTCTCTGGTTATCATAGAGAATAAATAAGTCACCATGTTAAGTGTTTATCCCGGGTACATGTAGGGATGGCATGTTTATCCCTATCATGTAGGTGATAGTCTAAGAGGTGATACAGTGCTCTAGAAGTTTCCTAGGCTTGGTCGGCAGGAGTCACTTGCCAGAGGGACTGAACTGAACTGGCTTTGATTTGGGGCCCAGAGCTCCTGAGTTCTAAGCAGAAGTTATTTTCACTGGTCTCCTTAGCCCTTGTTCTAGGAACTGGACCAATTGAATACTGGAGCTACAGACTTGAAGATAATCTGCTCTAACCCTCTTGTTTGTAGGACAAAGGGGCCCCCATCTCCTCTGTTGCTGTGGAATGCTTCCTGAGTCTTTACGTGTCTTATCTCTTCCTTATCCCCAAGTTTAGGTGAAATACCCATGGCTCAGGGAGTTTCGCTGACTTGGCTACCGCCACACAGCTGGAAAATGGCGGAGTGGTGGCTCACCCCCCACAGGTCTGTGTTGTTGACAGATTACTGAAACTTGTCTTAAGGTGTCCCAAGTGAGCGTGATTTCAACCTGTGCTCGGTTCTTTTGAGGACATATTCTTCTGGAAGGGTCGGATCTCACCTCCCAACATCAGCATAAAGCTCATAGACATTCCTACAGCTCTCCACTAACGTGGCATTGATGGCCTTCTCTTCTCCATGGACACAAGAATCAGCAAAATCTGGCTGGTGCATATGCCTCACAGATAGGTTAGGCTCATAGCCCTCGTATGCTTAGTTTCTTTCATTGTTTGAAACTGACTGAACTTGGCATTGCTAGAATAGCCTTTATCAACCAATTAGCTTCAGATCTGGGTGGAGGGGCTGGGGCACCCCCCCCCCCAAAAGCACACTGTGTGAGAAAGTGAATCGTTAGGGTAACTAACAAAGGTAGGGCCAGTAAATAACGGCGGATCCCCTAAGGTGCCTACAGAAAAATATTAATATGTGATCAAGAATTGCTTGCAAAACCAAATAATTTCTTAGAGTGTATGCTTTAAGGGTGAAGCCTCTTTTGAAATAAGAAAAGTATGAGATTGATGGTTGCATAAAGCCAGGTCCTCCCGTTCAAAGACTTCAGCAATAATAAGGGATGCCGGCTCTCGCAGGCAGTTGAGCTCAGGACTTTGTAATTACTTTCGTCTTGATAACATCCCAGGCTGGGGTATGTTTATTGCTTGTGAAGAAGAACTGCCCTCAAGTTATCTACGAAAAACCAGTCAAAGGCACGTTTATAAAGGTATTGACCCTAAGATAATAATAAAGTGTGTGGTTGAGGGGGTGGGAAGGCATATTGGGTTTGTGGAGGATTCTGAGGGAAGGGGGTGGTCGCTGGGGGACAGAAGGGTAGAAGAAAAATGGGAAAACTGGAACCTGGTTAATGATTCAAATGCATTTGGACTATTTTATCGTTTGTCCTGACTTGGAGAGGCCTCAAGTGTTTACGGAACGTAGATGACCATTGTGCCCAGGGCTTGGAAGGCTTTCCTTGAGGATGCTTCAGTGTTTTTGGAAAGTGAAAGGGGAAAAAAAAGGAAAGGGATTTTAAACAAAAATACTAGTGTCTCTCTGAAGTCTTAGCTCACCACAGAAAATTTCCATACACAGAGATTTTCAGGGGGGCTTCAGTCCTCAGACCTGCAGTACAGCCATATGTTGGAGAATCACTCCGGGACAAGGAAAGCCACTTTCTGCCCTCTCTGAAGTAAATGCCATGAAAATCAAACCAGCTCTGGTCCTCAAGTGTGGACCTGAGCCTCCGTTGTGGGATCCAAGGGAGGAAAGTAGCTAAGAGCACTCAAAACATCTCTCAAATACTTGCTCCAACTCTCTGCTCAGTGGGGAGTCTGCTTCTCTCTCTGCCTCTCATCCCGCTCTTGTGCTCTCTCTCTTTCTCTCAAATAAATAAATAAAATCTTAAAAAAAAATACTTGCTCCAAGGTCACAATGCAAGATGGCAGGTTTGTTTGTTTTTTTTTTCCCTTTCAGTGTTACTGAGACGTAATTGACATAGAGCAGTGCATAAGTTTCAGGTAGACAACATAACGATGTGATGTAAGTAGGTATTGTGGAATGATCACCACCCCAAGTTCAGTTCAGATCCATTACTTCATAGTTACATGTTTTTTATTCTTGTGACAAGAACTTTTAAGATCTAGTGTCTCAGCAACCTTCAAACATACAATACAGCGTTGTTAACCATAGTCTCCATCTGTGCATTAAATCCTGGGAACGTACTGATCTTCCAACTAGATGTTCCTACTTTTGTCCCCCTTCACCCACTTTCCCACCCCTTAACCCCTGCCTCTGGTAACCACCAATTTGTTCTCTGTCCCTGTGAGTCTTTGCTGTTGTTTTATTTTGTTGTGTGTGTGTGTCTTTTTAGATGCCACTTGTGAGTGAGCTCATACGGTATTTGTCTGTCTCTGTCTGACTGATTTCACTAGGCGGGTTTCTTTCTTCAGATAACTCTGATGTATTGGTGGTAGATGTGTAAAGTGCTGTATTGAGTAGGGTTCAGACATCATTCTTGACCTCAGCAAGAAGGCGTGCCACAATTGGTTGGCTTTGTCTGCCCTGCAAATGAAAGGGGAGTGTGGTTTCATATGTACCCATCTGCCGACGTCACAACGTCCATGCTCGCTAGGTCGCTGTCCCTAAAAGCACTGTGTTCTGCAAACCTACTGCATAAGCGGGGCAAGAGTCATATTTTTTCTTAATTTTTTTTTTTTTGAGCAGTATTAGCTTTGCAACAAAATGGAGAAGAAAGTATGGAGGTTTTCCATTTATCCCTACCCTCACACATGTGTAGCCTCTCATTGCAACATCCCCCATGAGAGTGGTATGGTTGTTACAGTTACTGAATCTGTGTTGACCTCCATCATGATCCAAAGTCCAGGGTTGACATTAGGGTTCACTCTTGGTGTTTTGTGTTTGGTGGGCTTGGACAAAAGGACAATGGCACGTATCCATCCATATAGCCATTATAGTATATCGTACAGAGTATTTTTACTGCCCTAAAAACCCTCCATGCTCTGCCTGTGTGTCTCTTCCCCACAACTCTTGAAGATCACTGATCTTCCTACTGTCGCCATAGTTTGGAATGCCCTATGGTTGGAATCACAGAGTTTGTAGCTTTTTTCAGACTGAATGACCACATTCTTCATAAATGACTTGGAGAGTTTTCGTAGACAGATCTACTTATTGACTTTGGTTCTGCAGGTGGATATGTGTCTAGTTCGGAAGGCTAAGGGACACTATAAAGCAAGATTTGTCCAACTTTTTCTGTAAAGGGACAGACAGTGAATATTTTAGGCTTTGTGGGTCAAGAGACAAAAAACAAGTTATTTAGATAACGATTTAAAATAAAAGCGTTTAAAAATCTAAAAATTGTTCTTAGTTCATGGGCCATACCATAACAGGTGGCGTGCTGGATTTGGCCCACAGGCCAGAGTTTGCAGCCCTCTGACAGTGGATGTAGACACAGACTTCACCATGTAGACAGCATTTCGTCCTCAATTTCCCACAGACCATGTTCTTGTCATAAACCTCCTGCTTCCTTTATTTACCTCACCTGTCTGAGTTTAGGTAATTAAGGTACAACTCCTGGGCCAGAGGAATGAGCTCAAAAGCATGAAATCGTTCTTCTGATACTTTGTGTGTCATACCTTGCAGAGTTGGTGTCAGCGTTAGGTATGAGGGAGGCTAAGAGGGGCAGTTGAGGGTGGAGAAGCAGCATGGACTAAGAGAACGTTCCGGTAGAATGTTCTGGTGGGCTCCGGTAGATGGTGCTCTGGAGTTGGAGTAATGCATTAGAACACAGGCCAGCCCTGACTCTGCCATTTACAAGCCATGTGACCATGGACCAGTCAGCTTTCCAGGTCTCCGTGTTCTCATCCATACAATGGGGATGCCGGTACCCGCCTACCAGCTGACTAGGCTTGCTATAGGACATTTTAGGACTATTATTTTTATTATGTGAATCTATTGGGAAGCCTAGTGTTTAGCAATTTTGGATCATGGAAGATTGAATGTAGGTGAGTGTGGAGTGTGGTTTGATGGGCTGGGGAAGGAACAGTGGGCTGAAAGCCCCAAATTGATGAACACCTATGGACTCCTGAATGAGTTCACTGTAGAAATGAGAGAGGGAAATGTCACTATCTGGCAGATGATTCTTGAGGAATTGTGTAAAACCTGATGTGTGGCAAATATCTACTGAGAGGCTTAATTAGCACAAGTAAAGCTTTCTTTGGTTCATGGTCTGGCCTTCAGTCACGTGGTTTCAGATGGGGGACTGTCCATACTGTTGTAACCGTATCCATCTTTCAGGGAAGGATTCAGTCTGCCCAAGTTTTCATGGCTGATGCCCCAGAACCAGACTATTAATGTATTTATTTTGGTGGAATACTCACGCCTGGATGGTTACCAACCTCTCTCCCTCTTGGAAGAGCTATGTGGGAAGACAGAGCTCACCCAGAAGGTTGGCTGGGGAGTGGGGAATCGGTGCCAGGCGGGGGAATGAAGTGAGTCCACGGGCCCAAGGCGGGGTAGCCTGTTTCTATTATATCCCTAGTGTTCATGGATAGCTTTGCCCAAGAGACTGGAAAATTCCACATTTTCCTTCAAGTGTCCTAAATTGTGTGTGTGCGCCTATCTATTATAGTACAGCATCTGGGAAATGCAGAAAAGCATCAAAATAGTGTTAATCATCTAATTTCATTCCTCAGTTACAACCTCAGTTAATATTTAATGGACAGTTTTTTCTGTGTATACATACATTTCTAAAAAAAAAAGTCCTATTGTACTGTACTAGTCAGGGTTTTCAAGAGGAACAGAATCAATAGTGTATATGTGCATTTGTACCCACGTATAGAGAGATCTTGGTATATATATGGATAAGGATACATATCTATTTGTCTAGAGCGCGAGAGAGGAGACTTCTAAGGAATTGGCTCACACCATTACAGAAGATGAGAAGTCCCCAAGGGGGACTTCCAGCTGGAGACCCAGCAGAGTGAATGGTACAGTTCAAGTCTCAAGGCCAGCAGGCTCGCTACCCAAGAAGAGCCCATGATTCAGTTTCCAACCGAAGACAGGAAAAGATTGATATCCCAGCTCGGGTCAGTCAGGCAGAAGCTCCTTCTCGCTCTCAAAGATCGGCCTTTCTGTTCTAGTCGGGCCTTCAGCGCCTTGGATGGAGTCATCCATTTTGGGGAGGATCATTTGCTTTACTCTGTCTAATTCAAGTGTAATGTCATCCGGAAGACACCTTCCCAACACACTCAGAATAATGTTTAACCAACTCTCTGGACACCCCATGGCCCAGTCAGGTTCACGCATACAGTCAGCCATCACAAAGACTGCTTTAGAAATGACCTTTCCAATATAGTATATTAGGAACGATTCCCCATTTCATTATATAATCTTTCAAAACAACTTTCAAATTATGCCATCTTTTACTTTATTTCTTAAAGATTTTATTTATTTGAGAGAGAGAGAAAGAGAGCATGCACAGGGGAGGGGCAGAGGGAGAAGCAGACTCCCCGCTGAGCAGGGAGCCCCATGTGGGGCTTGAACCCAGGACCCTGGGATCATGTCCTGAGCTGAAAGCAGCCACTTAACTGACTGAGCCACCCAGATGCCCCTAAATTATACCATAATTTAATTATCTCACCACTGTTGGATATTGAAATGGTCATCCTTGGGTCTTGATGTAGTTCCTGAAAATCCTTTCTGTCCTCCCAAGACGACTCTAGTTTTGTTGCCTGGAACCCCTCTATGTGGATGGATGATTGACAGCCCTTCCTCTCTGGCCAGCACTTCCTACTCCTTCCCTAAAGCTTCCTGCATTTTTCTGGCATATAGTAGGTATCTGCCTCTGTGTTTCTTGCCTAAAATCATCCTCCCATCATGACACATTGTTTGTTTCATCTATTGTTTCTTTCATAGCATTTACCTCTACCTAAAATATTCCCATTTATTTTACTTATTTACACGTCTTCCCAACTAGAATGGAAGCTCTATAAGCCCAGGGATCATCATAGCTCATACATACACTTAGAACATAGACAGGCACATAGCAAGTGCTCACTGAATATCTTAGGAAGGGAGAACGGCTATGTGAGCAACTAGTCTTTTTTAAAAAATATGGATTTCCAGAAGATAAGTTGCTGGTCTTGGAGGGAAAGGAATATGATTCTCTTGTATAATGAAAAATGACAACAACTATAAGCCATATTTTGATTCACTTTCGTCACAATTAGACCGTGAAAGCTTGATCGTTTTTTCAGTGGACCGTTTTTATGTCCTGACATGGATTTCTAATGGCACACTCTCAAATAAGATTTTGGAAGCATATCCTCTAGCACATGTGGCCCTTTCCTGCCCTTCTGTAGCTTGGCATTTCTGTCCTCGAAGCCTTCCCAACCCCCGTAAAGGGCTGTCAGGGAAAACATGGCAGATAATCTTTGGAACACCTGTGAGTGCATTCCACATAAAGCATGGGTTTTGCTCAACCCACATTCTCGGGCTTGTATAGGAGGAGATTGCTGGGGGGCAGTGACGGATGAGGGAAGGAGATGTGAGTCTGGTTCACAATGAACTCATTGGCCTTCTTACCTTTGAGGTCTTGATGCCAGTAAGCAGGAGCCTTCTTGCTTGTCAGGGGCCACAGTGCAGCCCATAGGAGAGCAGGGCTGGTCAGATAAGGCTGGGTCATCGCGGCACAGAAGTCTGCTCCCTGGACATGGCATCCGCCAACTGGATAAGTTCTTTCAGACAATGAACATGATCAGTTGGCCATTTTGGTCTCCCCCGATACCGAGTTGAGCTCTATTCTTCTCATGGGCCAGGACATTAAACCGTGTGAGGTTGGTGAACATTTATTTACTGGTAAATGGTCAGAGAGAAGACAGGTTTGGCTTTGCAGTCGCTTGACTTTTCTATTGCACCGCGAAAGCAGCCCTCCAGAGGACATGTGTGAACCGCCTGGCTGTGCGCCAAGGAGACAGGTATGTGTAGAAACAGGTGGCAGGCTGGGCTTTGGCCTGTGGGGTGTGGTTCGCGCCCCTCTGTGCCATGGCATTGTGATTACAGATGTGGATTCTGCAATCAGACACAACTGGCTTCACCTGTTTCTGGCCAGGAGACCTTGGGGAGCACAGCTAATGACCTTGACCCCTGTCTTCTTATTAAAGTTAAACGAATCAAGGGTGTGGGGCATCTTCAAAATGCTGCTGTGCATGGAGACTTCCCATTAGCATTATTTTTCTCAAAAAAATGACATCAGGAACAGTTTACTTTTTACTCAGGATCTCTTCAGTGAGAAAGGAAAAAAAGTAGCATTCTGAGGCAGAAAACGAGACCTTCCTTGAACTTTGGCAACGTCTGGTTCTGCGGCCACCTGAGGCACTGAGCAATAAAAGGCATCAGAAAGGAAACTGATCCAGAAAGAACCTTTGCTTTCAAAGTCCTGGAATAAACCAGACCATAACTACATCCTTTAAAAATGTGAACTCTTTTTTTTTTTTCCCTCTAGAAAGTAAAAATTGGTTTCTAAAATCAAATCTCCTTGTGCGTCCCGTACACATGTACTTGGAATAGACAAAATAGTCCCAACTTGCCTACAGAACCCCTCCATGGGGTCCAGCCGGAGCTGCTTACCATCACGCCTCTCACGGCAGCGGCTGCTCAGCAAAATCTGGCGGGGGGGTTGCTTAATGAGGGGTGAAGACAATATGGACTCAGGGATGCGGCCAGTTGCTTTTTCACAGTTGGTAGGCAGTGTTGCAGGTGCATTCTCTTAATGAGGGTTAATTTGTCTCATATTTTAATCTGACAGAATCTGGCCATGTTGTTCTGTATTCCTTGGAGGTGACTTGGTGTTCTTGGTTGGCAGAAAGAGAGAAAATGGGAGTATAATTTGGGGTTTGTTCAAATGATAAAGAAGCAAGCGGGAGTTGGTAAGGAAATCCTACATTTCTGGTGCCCAAAGTGACGATTACATGGAGGAAGAACATTTTAGCACAAACAGTAAAGATGAAGGAGGGCTAAATTAAGTTTCTGGAAGATTCCATTTGGCAGTGGCTCGCTATACAATGCACTGAATGAGTGTAGGTACCAGCGGTGTTATTTCACACGGCACTCGTGAGTTTGCCACTTGCAGATTCTGCTACCTGCAGGGTACTTCAAGGCTCCTACTCCGAGAGCGAACACAGATTCCATCTTAATTGGAGGCAGAAATTTTTTTGAAAAACACAAACCAAAAAAAATCCAAACCCATATTCTCACTGAAAAAAAAGAAAAAACAACAAAACCCATCAATAGTATCAGTACTTAAGTTAAAATGATTAAATTGGCCCTTCCCACCCCACGTTAATCACAATCATAGATGATCACATATAAGTACTGTTAAATCGCTTGGCTGTGTTTTGGATTTGGAGATGGAGACATCCAGAA
Source organism: Lutra lutra (assembly GCF_902655055.1). Classification (NCBI taxonomy): domain Eukaryota; kingdom Metazoa; phylum Chordata; class Mammalia; order Carnivora; family Mustelidae; genus Lutra; species Lutra lutra. The sequence goes on along the minus strand of NC_062278.1, from coordinate 182,831,374 downwards.
GCCCACAGGTATATATCCACGGTATTTGGGAGAGCTCTTTAATTTGCACATGACTGAAAGCAAACCCACACAAGCTTCAGCCACGAGTGGAATAGCCATGTTCCTGGGAAGTTAGCGAGCGGACATGGATGGATTCCTGATTGGATCCTGGGGTCCGCTGGGAACCTTCTCTCCTCCTCCTCTTCTCCCTTTCTCCTTCTCCATCATCTAGTCCTTCTCTCTCCTTGCCAGTCCTCTGCAGACTGCTCTCCTTCCCTTGGTGGGAACGATGCTCACCCACATCCCCCCAGTCCTACCTCACCAGGGCAGCCGCTCTGGTGGAGAGAAAAACTTCTTTATCTGGGGACCTGGACATCAGTCCCAGAGAAGGATGGTGACTGGCTCTGATCAGGCCAATCTCCGTGGACAGGGGGACAGTAACGGGACAGACCGGGATCACCTCCTTATCTGTACCAGGTGGAGGAATTGTTGTTGGGGAATGTGAAGCCCAGGACCACCTCAACTCAAAGAAGAGGGAGTTTGTGATTCCAGAAAAAGGGGAGAAAGAATGCCAGTTAACAACCACATAGTGTGCCAGTGATGCATACACATGTACATCTTAATTTAAACAACAAAAAGGAATACAGAGTCTTTGCTATTCCATAGCTTTGCTTTTCGCTTGGTACATACCTTTGTGTGTGTCTCCATACATCCTTATAGCTTTCTTTTTCAAAGCTGTAGAACATTCACTTTGGCATGGATTCTGTTTTACCAGAGCCAAAGGAGCCGCCATTTAAGGAAAGACAATCATGTAGTATCCATCTAAGAGCACATGACAACTTATATTTTGGTATTTCCTTGTGTGTCTTTGACAGCTTTCCTCAAAATCCTAATTTCATTAAACTGTCTTAAAAATCAGGGATGTCATAATTAGCCTTTGTCGGATTTCTGAGCCTTTAGAAAAGCTTCTGACTTGTTTCTTGTTGCCTGGAATTCCATTTCCATGGATCCTTTCCTTTTTGCTTGAAAAATGAAAATCTGAGCCCTGGAGGGGTAATGATTTGAGCAAGGAGTTGCTTTTATTCCTGGAGGTCAATGAGTTTGTCAGAGCTTTTCCTGCACGGAGGTTTTGGTAGGAGGTGGGAGGGGATCCTGGGTGCTGGGGGCAGAGTACTCCTTTGGGGTAGGGGCTCCCCTGAGGAAGGGGGACAGAAGTAAAGGTGGGTGGGGATAAAACTGGATACAGGAGAGGTTCTGGAACGTGTTGGAGCTCAGTGCTTCATTAGAGGAAAAAGCTGGAAAACTCCCCTGCCTCTTAGGGATCTGGCTCCACGTGTGCCAATTTCTGGAATAGCCCTGTGTGCCCCCCCTACCACCAATTTCTGCCTGTGTCCTTCTGCCTCTATGCCTCCCCATCTGTGCATGCCGCTTTGACGCCACACTTGTTACCATCAGAACAAAGCCCAGCCCCTTCCTTGGTTTCCACAAAACAGTTGGTGAGCATCCCTTTTTATTGAAAATTTTAGGAGTTCATGGGAAGGAATAATGTGGGGGTTCACGTGCCTCTTCCAACCACTTCCTGGCACCAACACGATTATTTCTTCATTCCTGATTGCCTTTATTTCTGGGAAAGAAAGATATTCTCCTGCCCGGCTCCTGTAGGATAGTTCTGTATGACGTTCTTGAGTTGTCCCCTTACAACCCCACGCACTTCTCAAGAGGCCCGACAGTTACTGATCCACTGACACAGTATATGGGAAAGAACAGATGTGTTGGAATCAGGCAGACTTGGTTTCAAATTGTTGTCCTTCTGCTTACTGCCTGTGTAACTTTGGGCCAGTTACAAAACCTCTCCCGACTCCGTTTCCTCAGCTCTAAGACAGCTGTAGTGACACCGCCCAGCCTCCTCCCCGCCGCCTCAAAGCACTGCTGGGAGCCTGAAATGGAGAATCCCTGACAGAAGGCACAGCACCTGAAGGCTTGTGGGGCTCGGGGTTAGAGGATGGGTACACCTCATTGAGAGGTGGGGCCGAACAAGTAGGCTACATTCTGAACACGGAATGTCCTAAATGTACACCCAGTTTTTGGCTTTCTGTTTAATCCATTTGGGGCCATTAAAGGTGTATGAATAGAGCTGGGTCTTATTAGGTTAATTCTGGGAGCATGGAGGAAGATGGGTGGTCCAGGCAGGTCCGGGCAGATGCTGGTGAGCACTATGTCATGAAGTCGTGTCAACAGAATTTGATAAATTACTAGATTCTATCCTCAAGTTGGCTTCCATTCAGGCCTTTCCCTCTGCATTTGTTTTTGTGATCTCTGGTACTCATTCATGATGCATATAGTATATTATTCTAACCGTGTGTTATGACTATTTTTCCATTGGCAACCAAGAGAAGGTCTCAGTAGGGTGTACAGGCTTTGTAGGTTCTGATTCTGAAGCATGAGGGCTACTTACTTACCGTGCTGACCTAGAAAAATATCACCCAGCATAGTGGGACCTTTAGTTAATCAAACAAGCCATTCTTTCTGTACATTTCACTGAGATGCATGAATTGAGATGTGTGAACTGTAGCGGGCTTTGATGGACTCCTTGGATGGAGAAGAATCTCTCTCCCGAGCAAAATAGCAAAAATTTCTCTTCAAATGATAGGTATCCCTGATTAGGAGTATCAACCAGAGGATGTATCACAGAAGAATTCTGTTGATGCAGTGTTGGACCTGATGCCCAGCCACCTGCCTTTGAGATGATGCTTTGGTCTCTCCTGATGCCCACTGTGCGGGCTGGGACTGTCGGGGACACACAGCCGAGCCGTTGGTAGGAAAGGGGATCAGACAGTCCCATGAGAAACTGTGTATTCAGACAGAGCACAAAGCTGCCAGTAATGAGTTTTCTGCTTTTGGCAAAGGTACAAGAGCTTCAGAATTTCCCCAAATCTCAGGTGTGAAAGCTAAAGTTACCTCTAGGCTGTTTCAGGTATGTTATGTGATTGGTACTTCTTTGATAAACCCAAGTGTCTGAGGGCTTGGCACCCTGAAAGGCTGATTTTTCCTAGGGTTCAACTGTCTTCAAATAACTTCCCTGGCATTGAAGGCACTAAGCTGGCTTTCCCCCACCTCCAGCCGTATTGGTAATGCCTCCTGCCTTGTTCCACCCTTGAGTTATTTACAATGGGGTAGAGATGGCATGAAATGCCCAATTTCTGTTTATGTCTGACTGCCCCATGTCTATCAGGCTCATCGCTCCTTAATTATGAAACATTGAGACGGACCTTTGAAATGGAAGCCAAGTCTTATTACAGACTTAATCATGGGTCTTTAAGTCGTATAATTGCTTGTGATCTCTCTTTCTCGGTCCCATTTAAGCAAAGTATGTTTGGTGTCTACGTTTCTGTAAGGTCATTGAGCTAGAAGAGGGTGGATCCAGCCTCCGTGTATGCAAATCGCACAGAAACGTGTGTGCTCTATGTGGTGGTGGTGGTGGTGGTGGTGGGTAGGGGAGAATGGACTCTTGTTATGTCTGCTGCCTGTTTAATTAATCTTTCTAGATGCATGTCCTTGTTAATGAGTCTAAAATCACGTTGTGTCCCTGAGTAAGCCCTGGGGAAGTGAGGCTTTCGAGCCATGCTTGGGCTGCAGAAGGACAACCTCCCTTCACAGCCTGAGTCCCTTACACGCCATCTGTGAGGTTGGTGTGGAAGTCTCTGTCTCCAATCCTCTTTCAGTAGGATCCAGGAGCCTTCACGTCTCACTCCCAGAGGAACAGGAGACCCATCTCTTGATGAAACCGGGAATATTTTTTCTGAGTTAGATCATGTTCGAGTTAGATAATGTTCAGGTCTGCCTAAGGGCTTCCACATGAGGAAATGAGAAAATGTAGCAGAACTGTGCTTATTGAACAAAGCTGCCTGTCTTGAGTTCATCCAACCAAGGCTGAAATACACTGGGTTAAAAAAAAAATGAAAGGAGGGCTTTTGCTGAATTTGATTTCATATTTTGCTTGCTCTACCCAGAACGTTCTGTTGTCCATTCGCAGGGTAATATGCAAGTTACCCCCTGTTATCCCTGTCTATACTTTACAGATCTTGAAAAATCAAACTGCCCTTTATTCTGACTGTTTTTCATCAAATAAAAATGCTTACAAATACACCAAGGCATAAGGTCAGAAATCAATTCCATCCTCTTAAAATTACTTACATGCGGGAGCTGGCTGCTCCAGGAAGCCTCGCTCAATATCTCATATTTTACTTGTAGAGATTGCTTGTTTGGCTTCCTAATATCTGAGACAGGCTATGGGATATTTTCTCTTATTTTCCTGGAGAGCAAAGAATTCAAAAGAGCCTGATGAAAGAGCCCAGATAGCATGGGGCCAGAGGAGGGATCCCTCTGTTTATACTGTGTTTGCTTACAGCCCTTGGCAGTGCCCTACGATCACCTGGCCCCTGGGTGCTGCTCAGTCGCTCCTCTGGACCCCCGAGCAGCTGAGGGTTCTGTTTCATCCCGACCGTCTGAATCCTCACCCTCCGAGTGCTACTGGGGCAGTGCATAGTGGTATCATTGGCCTTCAAAGTAGGCAGATGTTTTCTTCTCACACATCAACTGAAACGTTAGTCAGAGATCGTTTTCCCGTTAATGGTTGTCTCTACCCTTTGTGAGCTGTGCTCCAAGTGAATGGATCCTTATAATGTATCCAAGCCATGCAGTTATAAATTATTTTTAAAAGGAAATTAATGATTTCAGGGTTATCTCTGTAATAACATCTCTCTCACCTGAATCCTGCTAATGGTTTTGAGTGGGATAAAAGGAGTAGAGGTAAATTCATTAAAACTTAAATGTTTCCTTCCATCTTTCCAGCTGTCTGTCCATCCATCCATTTACCCATCATCTGTCTCTCTACTCATCAGCCATCCATCTATCTGTTCATCCACTTGTCATCTCTCCGTCCGTCCATCCATCCATTCATGCATCCATCCATCCCCCGCTTACCAAGCACGTGCTCTGTTTTAGGCATGGAAGTGGGAGTTGAGACAAGTGGTGAGCAAGGCAGGGTTCCTAACCCCATGAAGCATATAATGTATTAGGAGAAATAGAAAATAAAATGGCGAGGGGATTATTAACAAACAAGAAATAATTTTACAAAGATGGCAGAAAAGCCATTTCAGGTCTTCTAGGAAGTCAGCATTTAAACTGAAACCTAAATATTAGAAAGACTGTGCCACGTAAAGATCTGGAGAAGAGTTTCACCAGAAGAGTGAATGGCAAGTGCAAAAGGCCTGATGTGGGAATGAACTAGATAGATGTGATGAACAGAAAGGAGGCGAGTAGGTGATGGAAAGAGAGGCAGCCCAGAGCAGTGTTTAAAGAGTATGGACTTGGAGGTGCCTGAATTGGAATCCTAGTTGCCTTACTTGTCAGCTGTGGGACTTTGGATAAGTTCCTTAATCTCTCTGTGCTTTTCCTCATCTGTGAAGTGGGGGATAATGATAGCCCTACCTCATGGTGTTTGTTGATAATTAAATGAGCTGGTATTTGTGAAGCACTTGGAATAAATATTTGCTAACTAAAAAAAAAAGTGTTGTTTTTTTTTTTTAAGATTTATTTATTTATTTGAGAGATGGAGAGTGAAAGAGAGCGCATGCGAGCATCTGCAGGGGAGTCCGGGGAGAGGCAGAGGAGAATCCCCAAGCAGACTCTCCACTGAGCCCCAAAGTGGGACTCCATCTCAGGACCCTGAGATCATAACCTGAGCTGAAACCAAGAGTCAGCTGCTTAACTAACTGAGACACCCAGGCACCCCTAACTAAAAAATGTTTTTAAGTTAAGTTGAGAAATTGTACGAGATCTGTTTTAACCATGCCTAGTAATTATAGTAATTCACAGACACAAATCTTACAATATCATGGCTTGTCACTATAGGGGGAAAAGGTGAATTGCTGACCTAGTTCAATATCCTCATTTTAGAGAAGAGACTGAGGCTTACTTGCAGATTTTATTTAAATTATTTATGAACTACAATATACAGGACCATGTTCTTGTCATAAGACATTCATAGAATGCTATACCAAAGCTGAATTTTACGCTATTCTTCCCCTCAATTCTAGGCCCCTCCCTGGAGGTCAGTGTCTGACTCTGATGATGTTTGTCTATACTTCCCTATGCTCAAGTGAGAAGGAGGAAAATGCACAGTTTTGTTTTTATAGACATATTGAGAACATCTTTTAAGTTGCAGTAAAAGTACACATACAGTTTACCGTCTTAACTGCTTTGAAGTACATGGCTCAGGGCCAAGAGCACATTCCCACTGTTTTGTTAGAATCTCTTGTTCTTAAACTTGTTTGTTGTTTTCACTTTTAATTTTCTTTTTACTTAACAGGATGTCCTAGAGATTTTTCTTTAGCATTGGTGTAGCTTTTCCTTGTTCCTCTTAACCTCATCTTGGCCTTTCACGGTGTTGTAAATAGTTCTCTGAATCACTTCCATATTACTGGACGTTAAATTGCTTCCAAGTCTCTGCTGTTGTACAGAAAGTGACTCTTTAAAACATTTTCTTTCTTCCCAGCTAAATAATGAAACAGGATCCAGAGCTATATTGGGTAAAAGCACGACTTTTCAATGTGCTCTTGTTGCTTGTGAAGCCCTGGATTCTTCCATTCTGGCAGAAAGGCATCTTTAAATCAGAAGGCAAGTGATGGGCAATTGCTCTGTAATAATTGTCTCAGGTTCCAAACGGGTCCAAATGAAGCTTTAGCTTAATGAATGACGTGAGCGCTGCCCTGCCGGAGAGAGCAGCAATCTGCTTTGTCTCCTGTTTGTTTTCCTCCCATCATCATTTGAGGGGTGCTCAGATGTGGCCTGGTATATAACGGCCATGTGACTTCTAATCAGACACCTGTCCATCCCATCACAACTGTCAGGATTCACGGGGGTCCTGCCACATATGGGGCCGTGCTGGCAGCTCTCGCTGGGCTGAGCAGCCCTTTAGTGGCTGAGAGCGTGTTCTGGGACCCCAGGAGGTGCTGGCTGCTGCATCCCGGGGCGCTGGAGGCCCTCAGACCGCATGGAACCATAGAGGTTCTCTGGAACTGCCCTCCCCGCAGGACTGTGGAGCGTGGCATGGGCGGGAGTCAGGGAGGGACTGGGAGGCTGCTTGCCTGGAGAGGACTGTTGCAAAGGACGCACATAGGACAGGTGAACTGAAGAAGTAAGGTCTGTTTTGCTTCTTCACCATGCTGAACATCCCCAAGACTTTTATCTTATAAATGGCAATTTGGACCCTTGTCCCCGCTTCGCCCATGTCATTCCCCAGCCTCTGGCAAATACCAGTCGACTCTCTATATTTACGAAGGGTTTTGTATTTTAGATTTCACATGCAATTGAGATCATACAATATTTGTCTTTCTTCTGACTTTCTTCACTTAGCAGAATGCCGTCAAAGTCCATCCATGTTGCACATGACAGGATTTCCTTTTTTTTTTTTTTCTTAAGTTATGGCTCAGTAGTATTCTGTTGTGAATATATAACACATTTTCTTTATCCACTGAACTATTGGTAGACCCTTAGACTGTTTCTATGTCTTGGCTATTGTAAGTAATGGTGCAATGAACATGAGGGTACAAATGGCTCTTTGGGATAGTGCTTTTGTTTGTTTCTTTTGGGTAAATATCCAAAAGTAGAAATGCTGGGTCATATGGTCATTCTAGTTTTAATTTTTTGAAGAAACTGCACAGTATTTTCCACAGTAGCTATAGCAAAACAGGAAGATAAGAAAGAAAGGAAGGAAGGAAGAAAAGAAAGAAAGAGAAATAAAGGGAGGAAGGGAGGGAGGGAGAAAAGAAAGAAGGAAGAGGAAAAAGCTAGAGTTTGTCCACATTCTGTGCCAGATCTGGAGATGTCACTTGTCCATATCTAGCATCACTTCTGTTCCCTATTGCTGTGATCACTTCCTGGAGTGGCTTTGTGGAGAAGAGAGATTATTGGATGGGCCCCCAGCCTCTCTCAGAATCTACAGTGGCTCTCTTAACTGTCCTCTGCTGATGTGTTTGCAAGTAATCGCTCTCTGCCATCTTTTTCCAATGAGGCAAATTCATGGTCCCTATTTCCACAAACAAGGCTTTCCCTTCTACCTCCTCGGACTGGCTAACCATTGTAATCTCAGCTCAGTTTGACATAGTAGAGTTGAATGTAGAAAGGTTTCCTTTTTTTGGAAAGGTCTAGAATTTTTCTGTCTGACACTGAAGTTTGGTCAGGATAGTAAAGGATGAGACTGCCTGAGCTCCTGAAGTTGTCGGGGAAGTTGTCAGGTTTGTATGCAGTCACGTTCACTGGTCTCCTCAATCCTATGAATGAAACAAAGAAACAATGACCATAAGAACAACACACCAGCCTAAAATGATCTTATCCAAAGAACCAGCCAGAGTAGACGTTCTCAAAAAGACAGAAAGGGGATCTGGCTGATGAGGCTGTTTGATGTTTTGAGTGGAATGTGCACAGTTCAGTGTTTTGGGAATTCCAAGTCACCCCAAGGAAAGGAGGAACAGAAGGGTCGGGTGCTCTAGTGGTTTCTTCATTACCTGCAGACTGTGAATGTCCCCAGTGATTGTCTGTACTATCTGTTGGGGACATGGGCCAGGTATTTTGTAACTGATCACTTCTATACTTTCTGAAGTAGGGGGTTACAGTTCATGGACACCCCCCTCCAGATTGCTTTCATTCAGGGGGGATCAAGTGTCAATGCCAAGGCTGGTGGTCAGTGTCCGCAACATAGGACATACTGAATTCCTGGCAGGGTCTCTGTCTAGGTCTTGTGAAGAGGCAGGTGCATTGGTTTTGCTCCCAAGAAGGTAGTCCTACAGCTCGGTTAGATATGATTAATGGGTCTGTTCATAATGAGAGCTGACACTTACTGAGCACTTAATATGTACCTGGCCTCATGATACATTCTTCTGAAGCATTAGGTCATTTCATCTTTCCAGCAACTCTCAGCTATAGGTGGTATGATCATCAAACTTGAGAGGCTTAGAAGGGTTCTCTTACTCAATGTCACGTAACAGGGATCACTCCGGAGTAGTCACTCTTAATCAATGATCGGCAAACTATGGCCCAGAGGCCAAATTCAGTGCCTGTCTGTTCTGGGGTAGGACTCAGGATTGAAGAGTTGTTTTCATATTTTAGAAGTGGGTTTTAGAACATCCAAAGAAGAGTGACATTTTGTAATAGGTGACAGTTATATGGACTTTGCATGTTGGTGTCCGTAAGCTAAGTTTTACTGTCACAAAGCCTCCAGCACTCCTTACGAGTGTCTGAGACTCGTGGCTCTCCCACAGCAGAGGGGAGTGGTCGCAGCAGAAACCGTGTGACTTGCACAGCCCAAGTACATGCAGTCTGGTCACTGACTAAGGCAAGCCGGCCCGCCTCCGCTGTTCATCACTGCACAATTACCTGCCTGTTTATCCTCGCCCGTCCTCATAGGGAATCCTTCCGTGACCTGTGCCATGTGCTAGGCACTGTTCTGGGCGCTGACACTGAGTCAGTAACAACCCTTTGCAACAGATGTCATCATGACTTCTTTTATAAACGAGGACACTGAGTCATCAAGAGACACGGTTGTAGGCACTTGACCTCTATGAACACAACCTTGCAGACTGCCATTGCCCGCATTTGACAGGTGATGGAAATAGAGGACAGAGAGAGTCTGTGACTTTCTCTCCATTACGCAGAAAGCTGGAGGCAGACATGCCCCTCAGTACCGCTCTTAACACCATCTCAGGGCTATGGCACTTTTACGGGAAGGTTCATCACCATGTGTCCAACAGTTCGGGTTGTGGCTCTCGATGACTCTACCCGCCTGCTTCAGGTTGGCCCCAGAGAGCCTTTGAGAGCCGCTGCCGCCCCCACCCTCGGGCGCCCCCGACTCCCATCCATCCCTGCTAAGCGAGCCTCAGTAATGATCTCATTTACATCAGGGCGGGAGGAGAAGATTTAGTTCAAAACCAAGCGGGCCAAGACGTATTCCGTTTACGTGCCTTTCAAGCCGCATGCTGAAGCAGGTCTTGGTAATACTTTCTCTTGCTGGAACCAGAGGATTCCAATCCCGCCGGGCCAGCAGCAGGCCCTGCTCCTTTCATGTCAGATAAGGGGAGGCTCACGAGGCTTCCGTGGGAATAGTTTTGATGGTCTCGCAAGGTGAGCGCCTTTCCTTTTCCTTTGAAGGCATTGCTTCTTAGGAGTTATTTCTGAGTCCCTGTTTGAATAAATTTAGACGGCATTTCTTGAAAGCTCTGGTGCTCGTACTATGGATGTATAAGTAGGACATCTGTTTTGAGGCGTGAGAGAGAAAGGGCCTTTATATCCTTAGAACGGCTTCCCGTCAAGATTTCTTTCCATCTCATGTGAAACTCCTCTGCCTGCCAGCCGCCCCCCCACCCCCATGCACACACACCTTGCATCCGTCCCCAGAAAATGCTCACTAAGCACCTCATGCCAAAACCAGCTTCAGTTTTTGTGATTTGTATTTATTCCTATAAATATTCATCTCCATTTAAAAAAGGGACAGACGGAATTCTGCAGACATCTGAATCTGCTGTAAGAAAACTGTTCGGTGTGTACAGATAGGGCTCGGGGCTCCAAAGAGGAGAGAGTATGCGTCTGAAACAGAAGACAAAATATTTAGAAACCCGTTCTAAGGCAAGGCAGAGCAGGCAGTCCTGTACTTTCTGCTGAGCCCCACTGCCTTGTGAGGGTCAGGGGAAAGGCCAAGTCATGGTGGGTGGCTGGGGGTAGTTTGGGAATGTTCCCTGATGGAGGGAGAAATCAGCTTTGAAATGAGACTAAGATTTACAGAAGAGTATTACCATTGGGGGGAAGGGGGTAGATTTGCAACCAGAAATGGGCAATGTCATTGAAGAAGTAAAAAGAAAACCATGCTTGAATTCCTTAACGTCATCAAATAAAGCCTAGGTTAAAGATTGGTTTCCATGTAGTTTTATAGCACATGGGCTGAATCTGGCCCTCCGCCTATTTTCGTCAATAAAGTTTTATTGGGGCACAGCTGCCCTCCTATTATTCGCATATTATGTGGCTTTTGCCATACGGTGGCAGAACTGAGTGGTTCTGACAGGGACCAGTTGGCCTTGCAAAGTCTAAAATAATGACTTTCTAATCCCTGTAAAGCAAAAGTTTGCCACCTTCTGCATGGGTCAAGAGGTACCAGCTAAAGAGAAGGAAGGTCACGTGAGGAGAGGGGAGAAAGAGGAATGTTTAGAAGACGAGCAAGAGGGGCACCTGGGTGGCTCAGTGGGTTAAAGCCTCTGCCTTTGGCTCAGGTAATGATCCCAGGGTCCTGGGATCGAGCCTTGTGTTGGGCTCTCTGCTCAGTGGGGAGCCTGCTTCCCTTCCTCTCTCTCTGCCTGCTTGTGATCTCTGTCAAATAAATAAATAAAATCTTTTAAAAAAATGAGCAAGAACAAAAAGAAAGGGAAGTGGAGAGTGGCAGAGGCAAGAACATTCTCCGTTGCATTCGTGCAGATATATATCCTCTTTGCAGTTCAATGTTTCTCCGTTTCAACCACATATGGCATCACTGTTAGTCACGGTCCTTGACAGCTCCGGTCCCTGTGGGACTGTGGAAACATAGTGTCACTGCTGTTGGCCAAAGGAGCCCTGAAGAGTTTGTGTCATAGAAAATTTGGAAGTATAAATTCAAAACTCCAGAGAGCTGTAGGACACATGGCTAATGGCCACATGAGGCCTGAAGGCCAGTGCACCAACATCCTGCTTGAGGAGTTCCATCCTGAATATGACAACCAGACAGCTCACCAGTGTGAACTTGGCACTTCCCCAATTTTTAGAGGATTTTCTGTGGTGTGACATGTTTGGTCAGGTAAATTGGGGAAGCTCGGGGTTGCGTACAATTAAACATATTTGCTGGCTGCAGGACTTCTCAGAGCCTTTAATAAGTCTTACGAAGCTCTGGGAGTAGAAGGTAAGGTGTAGGGTTTGTCAAATGTATTTCACATGACCTTTACCCTCTCCCTGCCTTTTTTAAATTGATAAATGGAACCCATTTGGGATGTGGTGGAGTAGGCATTATTTCAAGATCAGTGTATTTATATACATTTTAAAGGTAGAGAGAGTCTTAGAAGTCATGTAGCTGTGTGCCCTCATAGTAATGTTATGAATCATCTTCCCAGGAATTTTATAAAATCAAATTTAAGCCTGAATGTCTGTGCTCCTGACTTTAATGTTGCCCTTGGAAATCTGTTTTTGGTGTTTGGGTTTAGGGATTTTATAATTGCAATTTCCAATCCAATTCCAGCCTCAGATTCTGCACTCCTATTGGCTTCTGATTTCTCTCCTTCCCAAGGGGGTAATGGCAAAAAGGGGGTGGAAATAATAAAACTTTGTAATTGGACACTTAAAGGTCAGTCACTGGAAAAAATGAACTAGCACATTGCATCAATGGTTGTGGATGATGAGTTTTTGGTTTAAAAAAAAAAAACCAAAAAAAAAAAAAAAAACCCCTCCTGTATTTCAAACACAGCCTAGAGTCAGCCCTAATTGCCTGAACTGTGGGCTTCCAAATGAGCGTTTGGAAATTGGCAATCAGCACAAGTTCACATCTGCTGTGACAAACTCCTGGCTCCACCGCGTCCTCGATCACGTGGAGAAGCCTTCCTTATTTCCCTAGTAATACTGTCACTTCAGTGTGGATTTTGCTTCCTCTGTGACATGCTTTGCAAACAAGGGAGGGCTACCCTAGGGGTTTGGGGCAGCGTGCCAGGGTTTACTCAGAGCTCTAGGATAAACCCGTTGTATTTTCCTGGAGTCCTTTTAAATAAGTTTTTTATTGAAGTATAACATACACCCCCCCCTCCACACATAGACACACATGAGAGAGAAGAGTACACACATATCCTGACTAAGCAACTCAGATTTTGAACCTATGAACATACCCACATAACCGGCATCTCTGATATTGATCAGTTTCAACCACACATGTTAAATTAAAGCTAGTACAGATACATTACCAAGTAATACACCTTATGCTTAAAAATAAAATACAAGACCTCAAAGAAATTCCAGAACTCTTCATGAATTACTACAATTTTTGGTTCTTGGAAAAGCTATATAAGCACACAAATGTATTATTCTTTAAGCAAACAATGTATTCTTCTTTAAGCAAACAATGTATTCTTCTTTGCCATTAGTTGCTATTTGATAAAATAAAGTTGGAGGAGAAATTGACTAGGCAGAAAAAATTAGTAACCAGCACGGCTCTGAGTCCTTGTGCTGTGTTAGGCATCAGGCATGCATTGCCTAAGTGTTCGTAACAAGCCTGAGGGCGAGTGCACCGTAGGCTTGAAGCAGCTGAGGCTTCTAGGCGTTGCCTGGGAGCCAGAGAGCTAACATCCCAGATCCATCTGACCTGAACATCTATTCTCTTAATTGCTCTGTTCAATTGCCTCTGTGACATTTCTCTGTTTCCTTTTGTTTGGGGCAAGTGATCTCACAAAAGAATATTATTGTTATTTTTTTTTAATGAATTGAATATCCTGACTTCTTTGTCTACGGCTCTAAAAGTATAAAATTTATTTTTAGGTTGGAGACACACATCAGTGGGCTTGTTGTATAGCCTGCTGTCAGTTTGAGAGGAAAAGCAATCCAAGTTGAATTTGGAATGAATTACCTTCAAATGGCCATGCTTTGCAATGTACTACTGTAATCTGGGATATTGTACGGCAGCTTAATGTGCTGGGTGATGACACGTATGACCATTATGTGGCTCTCCCTCATTGAATGCGTTGGGCACAACCCAAATCATAAATCTGCCAGCAGACAAAACATAAAATTTACATGCAAGATCAAATCTTCCCTGTTCCGATTTTTACACAAGGGTCACCAGTGGGTAGTAAATTAAGATTCAGAGTAAAAGTTACCTGCGGGTGCTAAATCACTAGACCATGTCAGGATCATAGAATTTTCTTTTGTTAATGATGCCACTGTTTGTTATCCGAGCCTGTGCGCACGTGAACCCTGGGTCACTGTTTGTATAAGGAAAGGTGCCCTTTGTCCCTTGGAGGTTTTGGATTTCTTTTATCAGACGTAGTCGTGTTGTTTTCTCAAACAGCGGGATGTCTGGTACCAAGATCTGGGTTTGAAAGCTAAACGTAGGCGAGCAGACATGCTTGGATGATCTGTCATACTAATAAATCTCGTGTTGCCAAGAAATTACACATATATTTTAATTTCATTAGCTTTCAAGAAATATTTATTGAGCACCTGCTGCCAGATACTGTTTTAGGCACTGAGTGTGCAAATAGGAATAAGACAATTCCATCGAGAAATGATCAATCAGGATCAGCGCAAGAAAAAGAAATCACCCTGGGTATTTTAAGCATGGGGAGATTTAATGCCGGAAATCTGATGCTTAGAAAATCCCAGGAAGTGTCAAAGGAGTGATTCTCTGAGCACCTCTGAGGGACGGCCCAGTCCGCTGACAGGAGGTACCAGGAACCCATTGTCACCACACTGCCATCTCAATACCCTCTTGACACTTGAAGAGTGGAGAATGCATGGCAAATGTTGTTGTACAAAAGCCTCATTTGTCTCAGTCCTTGATAACAAAGACGGGGAGATGACCTCTGCCTCACTCGTGCCTTCCAGAGTTTCCCTGCGTGCGGTGAACACACAGAGTTGAATTTCTATCCAGCTGCAGAGGAGGCTGGCAGAAGTCATCCCAAACTCTCCTAGGGGAAGAAGGACGGAGTGGGGATCAGGAGAATGGATCTGTAATATCCCCCAGTAGGGCACACGTGCAAAAATGCCTAATTTCAAAGTAATATGTTCAGTGCCATCTCTGTCCTCTGCGTTGAGCGTTGTGGGAATAGAGTGAACCTACCTTTCTCCTAGCCTGGGGCTTCTCTAAGGATTGGTGGCAGGAGATGTGTCCACATGGAATCTCAAAAGGCGAGGAGGAGTAATGCAGGTGGAGAAGTGAAGGAACAGTCACAGGGACAGCTTGAGAAATGTGGAGGGGCGTATGTGTATGTGTGTGTGCATGTGTGTGTGTGTGTGCACGTGTGCACGTGTGCATGCGCCCTTACAAACCACAGACAGTTGAAATTAATAAACAGCCAGTGAATGAATATTATCAGGATATGGATGGACTGAAGACAGATACAAATAAAAGCAAATTTAAAAAGGTCTGTTTCCCATACCAAAACTCACGGACGCTCCATAAAATGATGGAGCATATCATGAGCATTTATTGTTTGTGCCTGTTTTCATTCATCCTCTTTACTTTTAAGGGTATCCCTTCATTCCTCTGGGGAGCTTATTCTCCCAAATTCAATCAGTGTTGTTTAAGAGAGATGGACCTCCCCCCACCCCGGCTATGGTTAGAAGGCACGTGATGCAGGCGTGGCTGTGGGGGTGTAATGTGGTCCGGGCCATGCGAACAGGAGTCTTGAGTCCAGCTCATCAAAGACAGTAAGCATCAGACCTTAGACTGTCATTGCGTTTATAAGCAACCATGACCATTTTGGGTTTGTTTTACTTTGCTGGGGTTGCTAAGTGGAAGGCATAAGTTGGAGATGCTGAGGTTCCCCCAGAGGCTGCTTGGGAATGTCATTGACTAGGAGGATAACAAAGCCCAAGGGTGAGGAAGATTAAGTGCTCTCATTTCCCTTGGATCCATGAGCCACTGGCCATGCTCAGAGCGAGCCTGACAAGACCGTCTCCTCCGTCACAGGAGCCAGAAAACTCCCCTCTCTCGTTCAAGTCACTGTGAATTGGATTTCTGCCATTTGCAGGGGAACAAATCTTGATGACGGTGTGGGGCCATCGAAAGGTCTTACGACAAGTATCATTGTGATCAGATAGAATGAGTGGGTGTAAGACTGAAAGCAGGGAGCCGAGCGCGGAGGCTTGCTGCCCCATCCCATGGAGATACGGCATGAGCTGAGGTCCGAGGTGGTGCAGGGCACCGATTTGGGAAATGGTTGGGAGGTGAATCAGTAGTGCTCATGACTGCTACTTTTATCTGGGCTAATGGCCCCATGTCTTAGGCTTGCTTGCAGCTGGAACCGTCGTGCTACAAAGTAGTAACCCACGGGAGGTGCACAGAGGTGGTGTGTGCAAACCCCGGGTCATTCTTTATTTTTAATATTTTTTAAGGTTTATTTATTTTTTTAATGTTCAGTTAGCCATTGTATAGTACATCTTAGTTTTTGATGTAGTGTCCAGTGATGCATTAGTTACATAAAACACCCAGGCTCCTTACAACTCATGCCTTCCTTAATACCCATCACCTTGTTACACCCTCCCCCGACCGCCCTCTCCTCTGAAACCCTCACTTTGTTCCCCGGGGTCCGTAGTCTCTCAAGGCTCCTCTCCGTCTCTGATTTCTCCCTCTTCAGATTTCCTTCTCTTTCCCTATGGTCATGTCTTTAAAACAAAGGCGCTATCCTCTTCTTCCACTTCTTCTCTGCTTCCCACTGATGGGCTGAGATAGGGACATGGATATTGTAGGCAGGCTCAGAAGTGCTGAGGAGACCAAAGCTTGAGGGAGGTCAGGGCTTCAAGTGCCTGGACTCTGACAGCTTCATACAGCAAAACCACTCATGTTCTTGCACCACTGGCCACTTTCTCCTTTTACTGAGAGAGAAATGAAGCTTTTTTTCTTGTTTTAAGCCACCGTGTTTTAGTCTGTCAAGAAAGCTGGCCCCATGTCCTGACTAACATGGCAGCCTTTTATATATAGGGAGTGAAGTTGAGAAAGGAGTCCAGGGGGTAATGATTGCTGGGCAGATTTTTACTTCAGAACAGTCGCTCTGATGGTGAATAGATTTGGAGGGAGGCACTATCTGACATCCTGGAGGCCAGTGCACAGGGCTGAGGGGGAGAGGACAGCATTTGGGACTAGGGTAGTGGTAGATGGGGCAGAAGGAGATACATAGATGGACTGAAGACACATTTAGGAGCTAGAACCCACAGGGCATGATGACTGATTGTTGATGGGGTCGGGGAAAGAAAGAAGCAATGGAGTCTTAGGCCATTGGGTGGAAGATGGAATCATTTACTGAGTTTGGGACCACGGGACTAGGACAGGTTTGCAGGGAGAGAGAATGAAGGCAGGTTGGGGCATACTGAGTTTGAGGTGTGATGTCTAAGAGGGGGTATCCAGCAGGCTTTAGGATGCAAGAGATGCAAGCTAAACAGGGAAAGTAGGACCTACAAATTGGCAGTAGATAAAGGGTAACTGAATTGATGAGTATTGATGGAATTGCCCCAGAAGGAGACAAGATCTAGAACAGGATCTTGAGGATATAGCATTTATGAAAAGAAATGTGCAAAATAGAGGATTGTCAGAGAGGTGGGGGAGGGAGGTCAGAATAAGAAAGATGGGTTGGAGAGGAGGATATGGGTTATGAATAGCTTGCTGCTAGGAGGCCGAAAGAGAACGGTTCTGGAAAGTGTCCCCCGGATTTGGTAACAGATGGGTTTGGTGACCTTGACAAGAGTAATTACATCTTGGTGGGAGCAGAAACCATCTGGGAGTGGTTTGAGATGTGAGTGGGAGTAAGATAGGGAAGAGAGAATGCAGGCACCCCCTTCAAGAACTTATAAAGGGGAGGCAATGGATGAGATGTTGACTAGAAGATGACATTACATTCAAGGGAAAAGTGTGTCTGTGTTTTCCTTCCCTATTTCTAAGTACCATAAACCTGTGAATCAGTGGGTATGCATAAAGGATGTAACATTGTCCTGAAAAGTCCTAGGAATCGCTTGTTTTAATGTTCTAGCCAGATAAAACACTGGAAAGAGCTTTCAACTAGCCAGCTGGCCCAAATGTGCATCACCGACTCCCTCTGCTTTCATTCATCGATTTGGCATGTATTGGGCCACTGTTGCATACTCGGACCCATGCTGCATCCTCCAGGGGAGAGAGAAGACAAGGAAGATGCGATTTCTGTCCTGTAGGAGCTTGCAGTGATAAGACCCTGTAAAGGCACAGAATTGTAAAATGGCAAAATGCCCTTGCAT
The DNA here is from genome assembly GCF_902655055.1 of Lutra lutra. Taxonomy (NCBI): domain Eukaryota; kingdom Metazoa; phylum Chordata; class Mammalia; order Carnivora; family Mustelidae; genus Lutra; species Lutra lutra. The sequence goes on along the minus strand of NC_062278.1, from coordinate 182,813,356 downwards.
ACATGTCGTTGGTATGACCTGACAGCCACGCGCCTGTAGGAGTGCAGCGCTGGGTATCCACAGGAAGAGTGCTGTGGGGACTAGCATTGCGGTCTCCCTCACAGAACATGGGCCCCAAGTGGACAGTCATTGATCCCCTCCCCCCACCACCATGTTGCCGGGAGTTCCCTAAGGACATACCCTGTGTGCAGAGGATAGTGGGTATGGTGGCAGAGATGCACATCACATAGGGACCGATAGATCATTCGGGGCCGGAAGGGGGCAGAGGTGCCTTTGTGTGGCCAAGAACCCAGGAATCTGCATTTCATCTTCTTGGGCTCATCTGCATCCCTGAGTGGGGCTTTTATAGCTGGAGTGCTCCCTCAGCTTGCCAAGAATGCAGTCCTCCTCTTCCAGGTGACGTCACCAGCAGAGGAGGGGTAGGGAGGCTTGGGGTACGTTCCTGTGAAGAAGACAGTGTGAGGAAGGTAGAACATTCCTCTAGGTCCCGTGATGCCAGGGCCTTCAAGGAGAATGCAGCAAGGAGCTCTAGTAATGACAATGGTAGAGATAAATAATTAACAAAAAACACTAATAGTTGCTGAGAGCTTATTACATGCCAGGTACTGTGCTAAGAGTTGTTCATCTATTACCTCTTCCCCTCCCCCTCCCCCTGCCCCCTTTCTTCTTCTTCTTCGTCGTCGTCTTCTTCTTCTTCTTCTTCTTCTTCTTCTTCTTCTTCTTCTTCTTCTTCTTCTTCTTCTTCTTCTTCTTCTTCTTCTTCGTCTTCTTCTTCTTCTTCTTCTTCTTCTTCTTCTTCTTCTTCTTCTTCTTCTTCTTCTTCTTCTTCTCTTCCTCCTCCTCCTCCTCCTTCTTCTTCTTTTTCTTCGATTTGTTTGTTAGAGAGCCGGGAGGAGCGGAGGGAGAGGGAAGGATCCCAAGCAGACTCCATGCTGAGTAAGGAGCCTGACTCAGGGCTCAGTTTCATGCCCCTGAGATCATGGCCTGAGCTGAAACCAAGAGTCCCATACTTAACCAACCGAGACACCCAGGAGCCCCTTTTTTGTTGTTTGTTTTAAAATTAGTTTTTGAATAAATAATAGAATCACAATTGAGAAAAAGCATCAGTGGAAACTGTGTGCTGGAGAACAGTATTATTAATGGTTTCTGTGTGTCCTTCCAGATACCCTTCACCCTTATCTTTCTGTGTTTGTTTTTGTTTTTAAAACACAAGTGGAGGGGCGCCTGGGTGGCTCAGTGGGTTAAAGCCTCTGCCTTCGGCTCAGGTCATGATCCCAGGGTCCTGGGATCGAGCCCCGCATTGGGCTCTCTGCTCAGCAGGGAGCCTGCTTCCCTTCCTCTCTCTCTGCCTGCCTCTCTGCCTACTTGTGATCTCTGTCTGTCAAATAAATAAATAAAATCTTTAAAAAAAACAAAACACAAGTGGGAGCATTCTGTACCCCTTAATATTTTCACTTAACAAGATACTTAGAGTTCTTTCCAGGCCAGAACATAAAAGAACCCATTTTTGGTTTGCTTATCTTGGGGAAGACAGCATTATATCCCATCCATTGTTTAGATTACAAAATTTGTTCAGTCGTCTAGAAAAAGCCATTAAAATTTGTTTCCGTTTGTTTGCAAATACAAGTAATGCCCTGATGAGAAACCTTGCGTAGAAGTCATTTTCCGTCACAGCTATATCTGTAGGATAAACTGCGAGAAGTATAATTTGCCACATCAACAGGTATGTGCCTCTGTGGTTTTGGTAGATGATGCCACGGAGCCCTGTGTGATGGTGACATCTGTTTCCACGGCCTGTAGCTGTATATCTGCTCCACAATGCACCGTGGGTTACCCAACTTTTGCATTGTTGCCAATATACTAGGTAAACACTGACATCTTTGTATATGACAATGGACATGTCTCTTAGCATGAATGAGTATCTTTGTCTCTGTTCGGTCATTTGCCTTTTGTGTTTATATTTTTTTCTGTTTCAGATTGTGTCTTTGACTTCAGTTTCTGGAAGTTCTTATTTATGAGAGAAGTTAGCATTTTGCCCGTGATTCTCCTCAGCTCATCAGTCTTTCGCTTTGCATAAGTGGTTTTTTCATGCTAATTAAAAAATATTGTACATGACTGAATTTGTCAACCTTTTGTGTCTTGTGCTGTTATCAGAAAGGTGTCTCCCATTGTGACATTATAAAAACTCCCTTCCAATTCCCCCCCTTTTTTCCCTGAAAGATTTCATTTATTTATTTATTTGAGAGAGAGAGAGTACAAGAAGGGAGAGAGGCAGAGGCAGAGGGAGAGGGAGAAGCAAACTCCCTGCTGAGCAGGAGCCTGATGTTGGGCTGGACCCGAGGACTCTGGGATCATGACCTGAGGTGAAGGTAGACACAACCAACTGAGCCACCCAGGCGCCCCTCCCCAGGACTTCTTTGGCTTTATTTTCATATTTCCATCTTTGATCCATTGTGGTTTATTTGGTGTATGATCTAGGTATGTGTATATATATATTTTTAAAGATTTTATTTATTTGACAGACAGAGATCACAAGTAGGCAGAGAGGCAGGGGAAGCAGAGAGGGGAAGCAGGCTCCCTGCCAAGCAGAGAGCCATCAGGACCTCTGGGATCACGACCTGAGCCGAAGGCAGAGGCTTTAACCCACTGAGCCACCCAGGTGTCCCAGGTATGTATATTTCTTTGTACTTTCTCTTTCTTCTTTTAAAGATGCATTAATTTATATTAGGAAGAGAGTGTGATCTGGGGAGGGGCAGAAGGATGGAGGGGGAGAGAAAGAGAGAGAGAGAGAGATTCCTCAAGCAGACTCCCTGCTAAGCACAGAGTCCGACACAGAGTTCAATCCCAGGATCCCGAGATCATGACCTGAGCTGAAATCAAGAGTCAGATGCTTAAATGAGTGAGCCACCCACTCCTTCTTTGTATATTTCTGATGGCTACCCTGTTATTCCAAGACCATTTATTGAAAACCCTTTTCTCCCTGGTGTGAAATGCTTTACTCATTATATACCGTTATTTCATCTAATTCCCATGACACCCTTTGACGTCAACATTTGTCTCCTATTATACAGATAAGGAAATGGAGTCTCAGAGAGGTGAAACATCTGGAAATGGTATTACCCAGATTTGAGCCTAAGCCTGCTCTCATGGCTGTATTGTTTCTCTCAACAGAGATCCTAGAAGATGCTCTGTCGGGAGCTTGTGTCTTCTCCTCGACACCAGAGCCCTCATGTTACTGGGGTTCTGCTCTTATCTGTCTCTGTTGCCTGTCTCCCAGTTACTGTCTCCTGACCTCCCTGATCTGTAGCTCTTGGGCTCAGATGCTTGAAAAGTGCGAATGGTCAGGTTGGCCTGCAGGCAAACCCCTGGAGTGCTATTATAGGGTGATCCTGACTCACTGCCCATTTCACGGGTGGCCACGTTCAGAAATGCCAACCTGTGTGGTAACACAGGGGAGTGCTCTTCATTTGGAGGCTTCTCAGATGGTGGGGCACCTTGCTCCACGTCTAGGGTACCATTCCTCATTCTTGGTATGAATGAAGTTTTGTGTCCTCTGTAGAGATCAGGGCTTTGTAAATGACAGAAACCCAACCTGAGCTAACTTGAACAAAAGGAAAGTTCATTTTCTCTTCTAAGAACATGGTGGGAAAAGCTGTGGTCTACTGGCCTCTGGATGCCAGGATTCAGGAATATCAAAACCATTAAGTGTTTGTCTGTTCCTCCTTTTCCTTCTGTGATGCTGGAATTTCAGAAGAGGCAGCTGAGGGCTTACAGTGCTCAGGAAAAGATTCTCTTGCCCGGTCTTGGGTCATGGATCTTTCCTGAAATGATCAGTGTGGCCAGGAAAGGGAGGTGTGGGACCTTGGACTGGCCCAGCCTGTCCAGGGGACCACCACCAGGGTAAGGACAAGTGAGTAGTGTTTTTGGAAACTCTACCAAAATCATGCGGTTGAAGGGAGAAGAACAGGGTGGGGTGACTTTTACCAAAGGCCATTAGGCAGAGCAGAAGAACAGATTGGCGCCATTTTCTTCTGACCCTTGGTTCAGAGCCAAAGCAGAGTACTTTGCCTGGTGTTACCTAGTTGTGGCACAAAGTGCTGCCTCCTTCTCCCCTTCCTCTTTCTAGGAAATGACTTGTTCTGCCTGGATGTCTTCGTGAATTTTAAATCAACCATCCTCTTCTTGAATTTGTGGCTACTGATCGGTTTGTCTTACATACATCCATTTGCATATTTATTCCCTAATTCAACAAACTTTAATTGAATTCTCTGTGTTAGTGGGTCTGCTCCATTACCATTATTGTGGGATTAGAGATTCGAGATTTATAAATATTTGTTGCTGAAACAGAAATCTCCTGGAAATAGCTCAAGCAGAACGATAGGATTCAGTTCGGGTACAAGGGGAACCAAAACCTCAGGAAGGGGCCAGAAACAGGCTTAGAAAGCACTTGTGGGTTCCCCTGTACCTCTTGTGTCTGCTTCTGCCAGGGGACTGACTCTCCCACTGGCCACATGTGTCATGGGCCCATCTTCTGAGCTCATGTATTATAGTTTCAGACACCTGAAAGAGACTAGTTAGTTGGCTATGACCACAAACTTGATAGCTTGAACAATAGAAAGGTACTGTCTCACAGTTCTGGAGGCTAGAAGTCCCAAATCAAGGCGTCTGCAGGATTGGCTCCTCAAAGGACTCTGAAGGACACTCCTATCCCTCTCTCTTGCATTCTGGTGGCTTGCTGGTGACTTTTGTGTGCCATGGCACGTAGAAATGTCCTTTGACCTCTGCTTCCACTGTAACTTGGTGTTCTTACTGTGCGTGATGTCTTTCTGTCCACATTTCCATTTTTCATAAGGATACAAGTTGCATTAAGGCCCACCCATTAAACCTCATCTTAATTAATTCTGTCTGCAGTAATCCCATTTCCAGATAAGGTCACCTTCTGAGGTACTGGGAGTTAGAACACTGGCACATGAATTTTGGAGGGGATGTGATGAAGCCTGTAACACAAACTGATTTTCCTTTTTTGTCCAAATTCCAAGCTCCCAGGAGAGGGAAGCTGACTGGTCCATCTTGGGTCAGATGGCAGGTGTCTACTCCCAGTTGAATCAACATGATGATTTGATGGTGCAGGAAGGTGGCAGGCACCCCTGTGGATCGGGGAGCTTTCCAGAAACCACAGAAAGGGTCTGTTAACTCTGCACATTGCCTTCTCCCATCCACTTCTAAACTGCTAATGCCCGTCAGCAGTCATTTATTATTAGCAGAAGTCTTGGGAATGAAAGAGGAGAGCTGTTCAGATGTGTCTCCGTCAATCCGGGAAACAACAGTCAGGCTTACCCTGACCAAACTGGGGCCCAGTCATATTCCCTGAGCTTTGCTCTACCAGGCAAAATGTGCTGCATTTACTCAAATACTTGTTCTCCTTTCTTACGTTCCCTAAGAAAGGAACAAACTTTGCTGGGGATTATAAATGTTCATTAAAAAAAAAAACCCAAAAACCTAGATAACACCAACTAGAAGAAGAAAGTATGAAGCACCCCCAATCCCACCTGCTTGAAATAAACACTATTAACAGTTTGATGCACTGTCTTCCAGACTGTTGTCATTTATCAATAATTGTATACACATGCAAATGCACGCATGCATATGCTAATAGGCTCATATCACCTGGAGAATTGTGGCTTTTTTACTTTCTTATTGATACCATTCCATATTAATCTGTATGGATGCACATCAACTTTGTAGAATAGCTCTGTAGCATTTTTATGTATGTACCCATTCTATTGATGGGTATTTCAGGTTCCTTTTCGTTCTTTTTTTAGCAGCAGTATGTTAGCCATTATCCTTGTCTGTGTATCTTTATGAATTCCTCGAAGTAGCGTCTCCAGGTCAGAGTGTGAGCTCTGCTGCGAGATGAAGAAATGGTAGAAGAGGATTAGCAGCAGACAGGTCATCCCAGCCCTCTCCCCCACCTTTCTCAACACACAAACACACACACACACACACACACACACATACATGCACGCACACTTAGAGAAAATCTGCTTCTGAGTTGCGTTTAGGAGATAAGAGAATGCCAGTTTCCCTGGTAGGGGCTCTCTCGGCGGGAGTTCGCATCAGGCTGTTCCTGTTCAGGGCTCAGGTGGGAGGGGCTCTCCTTTGCTCTCATACATCAATTTACATCTTTCAGCCTTGTATCCCTGCAGCTGCAGGCACAGACCCACGATAGGACTCCTACCCATTGCAGTCAATGGGGATGCGTTTTCCTATTCTGTTTACCAGCTCGTTGTAGGTTTCTTTTCTTCCTGTTCCTCTGTCTAGGTTGAAATTTTGTTTGTAAGATGGCCTGATGCCTGCTGAGCCCAAACTGGGTGCCAACCAGAGCAGGTGGTGGGCCGGCTCTGGCCCCAGAGGCTGAGGGCAGGTGGGGTTTATGCTGACTGGCGTGGGCAGGGGATTTTTGCCTTTAAAGCCACCCATGAACCAACAAAAATAGCAACAAGAGCTAAATTCAGTGGCCCTTGGCTCTCGAGGAAAATGTCTCAGCATCCCTGATTTTAAAGGTCTCTGCATTGAACAGAGGACTTGATGTATGGTGCTTGATTTAAGCCAGTCGTATTCACAATGTCCACCAAGTCTGCTTTCAAATCATCTACCCATGACAGATGATAAAAAATCAGGCAGTTGTGATGTCTGGGTTGAAAGACAGTCCCCCATAGGTCTTTGTTTTCTGGGATATTTGTAGTTCCCTAAATCTTGGCTTATTTGTCTTTGGGTTTGGGGAGCCTGTGGAGGAACTCTGCGGGCAGGGGCAAGGAAGGCTGTGTGTGTGTGTGTGTGTGTGTGTGTGTGCATGTGTGTTGCACACCCACAGGCACAGCTCACAGCTGTCAGACATCCTCTTAGGGCATTGTCAAGAGAGGTTAACCCCGGTGCAGTCATACAGCTTCTTAAAATCTTCATACAAAAATCTGTTCTTGAAAGGGTCCCCACACTCATCCCACACCCTGTCATTCATCCTGAGGGTATCGCAGTTAGGGACAGGCTTCATTTCGTGACAGCTGTTCATCTCCCCGTGGGCCACAGGGACCATGCAGCAACCAAAGGATAGCAGAGTCCATGAGGCCCTGGGTCCCCCAGTATGAGAGGGAAGAGGGGCGGCCAGCACAGTTTTGAGAAAGCTTGTGTAACAGGATGTGAAGTTGGAGAATTAGATGAAGGGAACCCGGAGAGATTTTTTTTAAAAAGTGCATGTCCCAAGTGTTTTCGGAGAGAGATTGGACTATGCTAATTTTATACTTTATAAGGAAAATTCTGTGTACCCAGAGCTCACCAGGTATCAGGCACCAGGGCTAAATGCTTTATGTGCATCGTTTCATTAAATGCTTATAAAACTTCTTGTACCCTCATTATTATTCCCATTCCCCAAACAAGAAAGCTGAGTCTGGGAGAAGCTCCATCATTTGCCCGGGATCACACAGCGGATGCAGAGCAGGGCTGTGATTTTAGTCCTGTCATCCTCAGCGCCCACCTGGGCTCTTCACCACCACCCTCCAAGGCTCCAGGAGTTCGTATACCATCTTTGGTTTCAGTGAGATGCTTTCCTGGGCAATAAGTGAAGAAGGCAAGGGGAACGTGATCTCACCAGCAATATACTTTGTTTCAATAATGGGCGAGAAGCTAGCAATAATTACTCATAATAATAGTTAGAGTTAATTGAGTGTGGCCCAGGGGCCAGCTTTTCCACTAAGGCCTTGACGTGTATTATCTCATTCAATCCCACCCAATAACCCTATGGAATAGATACTGTGATGATCCCTGCAATTTCCAGCACTTCTACCTGCTTTCCTTCTGCTTTGTTGTGAACCCGCTACCCCGCCCCACCCCTCCATTAGTATTAGCCATTAGAAGCTTCATGAAGGTAGGGACCATATCTGCTGCCTCACCGCCATGTTGCTGCCATCTCCCCCAGGGCTTAGCTGATGCCGAGGATCCAGGAAGCCACTGCTGAATCCAAGAATGAAGCAGTCTCCTAGAGGAGCAGTCAGGGAAGCCCCGAGATGGGAGGTCACTAGCCCAAGACCTCAGGTCTCAGCTCGTACACAAGGGGCTTAGGAGCACTTGGATACTCCGTCTCCAGAGTTATGAAATTCACTTGTTGACTTCGGGAGGGCTAATGTGAGTGGTTATAATTAGGGGAAATGAGAACATTAGGAAGGTTTTCAGAGGGTAAACATTTGACCCATTCTGCCTTGGATAGGCAGTGTGTATCCACCATGGAGTTCCATGAGCTGGCTCATGTCCCAGAGAACAGGGCTTCTTACGTGTGGTCAAGTTTGCCTCCTTCAAGTCCGTGGACTGTCATAGTTGGAGCATCCTTATTCCTACTTAGGAGTGCGAACAAGCTATTCTTTAAAATTCTTTTGTATTGAAACTGGGAAATATCAAGGTTTCTATGCAAAGACTGTGCAGACTCTTTGCAGGAAGGGCCCCAGTTTCCTCAGTACTTCTTGCTCTGAAGTTGGTCTTTCAAAGAACCCATTTAAAATCCTGCCCTGTGCCTCTCCAGGCTAGACCACTGTGCCCCAGGCACATCTTTCTCTAAAACCAGCAGGGAAAAGTACAAGGATTTTTCAACAAAAAGCCAAGGGGTTAGTGCACCAGGGACCCTAGAGGCTATTGTGTTCCCAATGCTGAACTGAGACGGGGGTTGATGAGACGAGGCCAGGATGGACCAAGACGATACTCATCTGAGCTTCAGAAAAGAAGTAGCCAAACTTACCAACAGGTGCCATGTTCTTTTTGCCTTGTACAGTTCAGTCACTTGACTATATTAAGTACTTACGAAGTCCTTGCTCTGATCAGGTGGTGTGCGATGGAAGGGTTTACAGATGAGGACACTGATGACGTCTGTGGCTGGAAAATTCTGTGCTGTGAAGGGCTGTCATGAGCATTTTAGAATCTGGAGCAGTATCCTTGGCCTCCGTTCACTAGATGCCAATAGCAACTCTTTCCCATTTGTGATACCTGAAAATGTCGCAAGACATTGCTACCTGTCCCTGGGGAGGCAAAAATCCCCCTCATTGAGAACCACTGTGCTAAGAGATTTACATACATCTTGGCATTTAATCCTCCACACCCGACCTCTTATTATTCCCCATTTTGCAGGGGTGAGGCCTGCGGCATAGGGAAGCTCAGCGTTGTACCTGATGTTTCAGTGGTAGCGCATGTGTAGCTGGAAGTGACATCTTTAACCGCCAAATTCTGTCACACTGAGAAGTACGGGGCATCTTACTACAAAACCATGCTGTCTGCCTCCTCTGAGCAATTTCTGTTCTATTTCTGTTCCTTTATTTGTTTAACACATATTTTTGGAGCATCTGCGATGTGCCAGGCGGTGTTCTGGTTGCTGGATGGGATAATGCAATGAATGAAATCACATAAATCCCTGCCCTGTGGGATGTGGAAAGTGCACATGTGTGACACCTTGTTGCCTGTGCCCTCAGGACAAGTGAGGCAGGCACTGTGGCCACATCACCCCACAGGTGACCGCTTAAGTTGACATTTGGCTTTTCTTCCTGAGTACTGTTATTTTTTCCTAATAGTGACCCCCATTTAAGAGTTTTCCTCCAGCCAAGCTTTGAATTCCTGAAATTTAGCTTTTAAAACTAAGGCTCCGTGTGGCTCTGGTGGAAATGCAAGTAAGACTCAGGAAGGGAAGGCATATTTATTTTTAATGCAATATTGCAAACTAGCTGCTCAGCATTTTTTCAAGTCTAATCAGGTAAATTTTTTTCTCGTTTCTCTTCCTTCCTGGGTAAGCGATGAGGTTTTGATGTTCTTGCAAGTCATTTAATAACAGAGGCACGGATCTAGCCTGTTTTAACTCCGTCTTAATGGGCTGGAGTTGATGTTGTGATTTTTTTTTTTTTAAAGGAGAATTTTGTTTCATTTTAGGTCCAATGTGAATTTTTGCCATCAGAGCACACACATAAGTTTCTAACACTTATGGAAGTCTTTTGATAAATGGCACCATAAACGCAGGCAATTTTCTACATCTTGTTCGTTGGCTTTTGAAATTTACAAGGTTTCTCTTTAATACAATTGTTTATGCCAGCTAACAGGAGGTTTTATGGTCTCTGCGTATTTATCATTAGGATAAAAAAAATCCTCACCTTAGATTCTTTATTCTCACAGGAACATAAATAATTCCAAATAACTAGCAATATGTTGGCCACAATTTGATTTGGTAGCTCTGGGGAAATAGCTCCTATTTTGCTAACTGTTAAGCCCCTTTCTGCAACATACATTTGAGTTTTAAAAGGCCTGGGCAGATTCTGAAATGTGTGCTATCAGTCTCATGCATGTATACAGAAGTGTCCAAATGCAGTTTTGAAACAGTCATGATGTGACTGGAGTTGCTCTGAACCCTTTGCACACCTTTATCTTAGGCTACGATGGGGGAGGGCAAGAGAAATGTGTTCATGGGGGCAGGCTTTCAGGTTCTGTCATAGGTCACAAATGCATAGAATTATTGAAAGTTGATTTATGTTTCTATTATATTGGGACAATCTGTCAAACAGTTTGTCATCCTTTTAAGACAAGCAGATCAAATCAGTTTTCCCCCAAATGTCTGCATTTACCTGTGAGGATAATTTTTAACAGTTTTTTAAAAAATAGACTTTGGCCCCTACTCTATATACACCTCACTAATTGCTACCAACATATCAGAAAATATAGCAAAATAAATATATGTGTAGCTGGCAATATATTTTATATATATTTTATAGAAATATGTGTTATATAGGGATATGTTGTATCTTAGGTGTGTAAAATACTATATTTTTCTCACTTATTTCTTGCATATTGCTCACAAGCCACTTTATCAAACTTTCTCAACTGTATACAGTCGCAATGGGTGATAGGATAATGAAGGAGAGTGAAAGGAGATTAAGTTAACTTTTTTTTTTTTTCATGTGAAAAAGAAGTCCGAGATGGAAGGTTTAGGGCTGATATGGTAGTACCACAAAGTCGTCAGGGATCCTGGCTGTTCCTAGCTATTTGTTCTCCTTCCTTAGAGTGTGGCCATTGACTCATGGACCAAAATGGTTGCTGGGATACCAGACATCACAGCCAAGCTCCTAGCAACAAAATAGAGGAAGGAGAGAAGTCTCTGCTCATACCCTTTGAAGAGATTTTATGGGAGTGCCACAGAGTATTTCTATTTCCATCTTACTGGCTGAGACACGGTCACCTGTGACTGCAGGGGTGGTGGTGGTATAATCTTGTGGTTGGTTGGCAGCATACACAGCTGAAAATAAGGATTCTGCTGCTGAGAAAGTTGGAAGACAAGCCACGCCCTCGTCCTAGTAAGGGAGAGAAACTTAAACTTGCCAAGTAAAGGTAACTCAGACCCTTCCTGTTTAAGACAGCTGTTTTCAGGTGGACTGTCTCTTTTGCATAAATGCTGATTCCCTCTTCTTCATTCTCCTCTCCCTGGGTGGTGTCTGATTAAGAAGGTTAGTAACCTCAGAGGAGGACAGGAAGAAGGAGGTGACTCTTGTTTGTGCTGACCGTTGGAGATGAATGTGTCCTACTGTGGTATGCGGACACGGCCCAGGAATCAAGTTGGCAGTCACTGTCCCATGCCTGTGCTGGTTCGGTCTTGGCTTGCACTGATTCCCTGCTGCTGCTGACTACAGACTTGCTCATGCCTTCTGGTCATGAGATACCTTCCTCTCTCCTGATCTGCCACAGAGGAGGACCCTAGACCCATATCTTTTACCCTATTTGCCTTCATCCCACCCTAAACACTTGTCTCAGAAAGGTGGGTCTCCCCACATTTCTATGGCATGCAGGGTGCTGGGCCCAACATTTCTGCCACCTCCTTCTTTCAGTCCAGCCCTTTTGGGGGAGGAAGGAGAAAATCAGGGTCTTGGAGGTCTTCAGTCTTTGTCCTGCTTTTCTTCCTTCTTATGTCTGGGTGTCCCCCTGCTCCGTGGACTTCAATGCTGTGGGATAGACTGCCTTTCCTTCCCCAGTAGACTTGATGCCCAAGCCTTAGTGGCCAAAGAACCACAGAAGGAATAAAAAGAAAAACACTTATCATAAGGGAAAATACTTTGTAAGTTGTCCTTTCAGTATGTGCCCAAATGGCTTATTTTCTAAATAACTCAGAAACAGCCCTGCAACATCTTGTGTGTGTGTGTGTGTGTGTGTGTGTGTGTGTGTGTGTGTGTGTTATTGTGAATGTCATAAAAAGCAGCATGAATTCTGCCCTGATCCAATTATCAAGAATATAAAATTAACACAAATCCTAGTCAGGTGTTGTTTATAATGCTATTAATATGTAGTAAGATTAGAACATGCCCTGCTTTAATGAATACTGAGTTATTTGGATTTTTTTTTTTTTTAAAAAAGGGGATACTATTTCTTACTTTGATCAGGGTTTTTAGTTCCTGGCATGTGTTTGTTGAAACACATGGACGAACTAGAGATAAATCTGAAATCAAGTCTGTGTAAGGGGAAAAAAAAAGAACAAAAAAGAATTCACAATCCTCTGGATCAGGCTTTTATTTTAACCTTAGATATTCTTTTCCCTTTGGCATTTTGATTGTCTTAATTCAAACTCAGATGCCCCTCGGCACATTTTTTATCCTGCTCGGAGGCAATCTGAAATTTACGCGGTCTGTCATTGGCAGTAATTGCTTTAGGGAGCACCGTCAACACCCTCCTCCACCACACATCAGCTTATCCCTGTCGAAATGCATGGCACCCACATTAAGAACATGTTTTATTCTGCCTCCCTTATTCAGTGACACTGAGAAAGAAGCATCGTTACAGAGCTGAGAGGGAGCGCCCTGTTTCTAAAGCAATAAACCTTTTCCCTATCTTCTTCTTCTTTCATGTTGCTGGCTATTAATTGTAAACTTTCGCGATATCAAGAACAGTAAAAAGGGCAATAAAATTGTTCCTGTGAATTGTGGGGCTTTGAGCCTGTGGCATTTATTTGTTTAGATATTTATTTATTACTTAAGATATTTTTTTTTCTTTAGAGATCTAATTTGAGAGACCCAGGGTAGCCACTTTTTTATAAGGTGACCAAATATTAATCTAAAGATTAATAAAGTTCTGCCTGTTTCCTGGGGCTATACAAGGTACTATGACTTTTGGTCATACTTTTTTCTTTTCTTTTCTTTTCTTGGAGAGTGGAAAATGCCTTTTGATTTCAGGAGGGCTTTATTGAACTGTAACTGGAAGTTTGAGGCTTTGTAATCTATCTGTTGAAGAGAAACCGCCATCTCAGTATTACTGGTGTAATATTTGCTGGGTGTGTTATTTGTGACCCACATTTGCTTTGGAAGGAAAAGGCCGGTTTTTTACTCCCCTTAGTGAGCTATTGGAATGATTCCTCTGGGTCAGCTTGGATCCTTTGAGGAACTTATACCTGTGTAATCCCCTAAGTCCTAAACCACATTCTAAAGCAAAACATAAAAGTATATGAATATGGGTTTCATAGTACCCCTAAGTATATAGGAGGCTATCTTCTTCACTCACACTTGGAAGAAACCCCCAATCCCTGATCCCCATCACTGGTCCACTGCAAACTAAGCTAAGTATTTAGATATTTGTTTATTTTTACTAATGGCTAAAATAGTTCAGAAATAATACAAAATATATATGTACACACAAATATAAATATTTACATAAAATATATATAAATAATACAGAAATATGAAAAAGTATACAGTGCAAGTATCTGGGTAAACCACTATTAGAAATAACTATTACTTGATGCATACAAAATTACATGGATTTTAGAAGACATGGAATATATAGACTGTTTGGGAACCATAGGGCTTAGGACATGGGGCAGAGCAGATGAGATGGGGTCACTACAGAGATCAGCGATCTCCCACTTATAACCACTGCCTATTGGAGAGGGTGCGATGTCCCCGATTTCTGGTGAGACAAGAAAGTAAGAATAATGTAGGCTCTGTCCTTCCTACTTTTGGGTGTTAAAATATCATTACCACAATGATAAGAGATGTTTTTAATATTTTCTTAAGTCCTCTCTTGGAGGTGTAGGCTGGGTGGTTATTCAGAGTGTTTGTTACTCCTCTGAGGAGGAGAACTATATGTCACCTCCCTTTGGCCCCTAAGACATCCAGCTCCCCCATGCAGTCTGCTTCGTTGGCCAAGTGTATCATTTCCTACCAGAATTTTTAAGAGACAGTATGTCTTCTTCCATTATTTCTCTCCCTTCTTCCACAAGGGATGACCTGTTCCATCTGCCTGGTCTCAGGGTGAAGACTGTGTGGAGTAGAGTGGCAGGAAATTTGTATTGGGTGTGTTGCATGGCGAGGAAATAAAAGTCGGTTGTTGCAAAAGCCACCGAGATCCAAGGCTGCTTGGATGTCTAAGCACGACAGCATGACTGTCTAAGCACACTGATGGGCTTGGCAATATTAAATATGGTCAACCCTCTAAGGTTTGACCAGGTATTTAAAATTTGTAAGTCTATAAAAAGTCTATAAAATTCAAGCTCAGTGCTCCATGTGTAAATAAAATGGTAGGTAGCAATTTTGAGTGTGAGTCTCTGTTGTTGAGTATGGTAGCCACCAGCCATGCATGGCTCTTGAGCACTTGAAGTGTGGCTAGTCAGGATTAAGTTGTGGTATAAATGTAAAACACACCAGAGTTCAAAGATTTAATACAGAAAAAATGTGAAATATCTCGATAATTTTTATATTAATTACATCTTGAGATGATAATGTTTCAAATACCATCAAATACAGTAATAGCATGAACTTCGCCAGTTCTTACTTTTTTAATGTGGCTACTAAAATGTTTTAAATTGCCTACATGGCTCACATTAGATTTTTACTGGACAGTCCTGCTCTAGGCCCTGGTAGCTCTGGAGGTGTTCACCAGTGACACCTTGTAAGGGAGCTTCCTGTTTCACACTCACTTCTCATCCGTAATGCAGGGAGAACAGTATCTGCCTGCTAAGGATATTATAATGGCTAAGTAAGATCACGACCATAAATTGTGCAGCCCATAGGAAATGCCCTTCTTCTCCCTTCTGCCCTTCACAATGATGAATTTTTTTAGAAGCTTCCCTTTGCATTACAATTTGCTCATATTTTCTGCTGGGGAGGGTGTGGGCAGTTAATTTCATGACTTCCAAATGCCTCCAAAATTTAGAAGCCAGGAGTCATGGGTAAGACCAACAGATTGGGCCAAAGTTTCGGTCTGAATAGCGTGAGTGAGGTCTTCTCATTCTGCTTCTGTACCTTGGCTTCTCTGGAGGGTAGAGAATTGTCTTGGACTACTGTTCACCCTGATTGCATTATTTACCTCTTCAGAAAATGCAAATGCCCAATGCACTCTAATGTATTATGTTGGGATGTTCATCTAGAAATCATTCATCTTTATTGATTCTTTTGACACAACACATTTGGGGGTGCATAAAACGAATTCCCTGTGGACTACAAATTAATTTCCTTCATGAATCTACTCAAAGATGCCAGGTTAGTTTATTTTTCCTGATGGCTGATCAGGAGTCATTTGAAAAATGTCTGTCTTCTCAGTCTAAAACATTTTTATATAAGGACTTCCTTCGACGTTCGTTAGGTATTCAAATCAGTTTATAAATACTCATGTTTACACATATTCGGAATCCTTCTGAGACCTGTTTGCGTATATGTGTGTGTGTGTGTGTGTGTGTGTGTGTGTGTGTGTGTTAGCAAAGTTTTAAAGCATCGCTCATAACATAAACCTATTGATCCAACAGCCGTATGTTGTGGTGAGTCGCTCGATGTTGTGAACAGCCAATTATGAAGCTACAAGCTCTAGGACCCAAGCGTCAGACAGCACCCTTCCTTGTGGCCTTCATAGTGTTTTCTAAAAAGGGTTTCTTCTTACTTCCATCAGCAAGGCCTAAGTGAAAGGAGTGGAGGTTGGATCTAGCCTTCATGGGACACAGAAGATCCAGGGTTGAGGGATGGTGATTATTGCTCCTAAAACCTCCACCACCATCAGCCGTCTCTGTGGTCAGGCTCTGACACACACATGGGACTCTCTGAACCTGGTATATAGGAGCACTTCCTGAGTTTCTAATGTTCCACAAACCTTGTGAGCCCGTCTCATTCCTTGGGCCACCCTTTTCTCCAGAATGGCCCCTGGGCTTCTGGGATTTCTCAAGCACCTTTAATATTTAACTTCAAGGTTCAGCTACAAATGAAGGATGACCCAATGCAACAGTGATTTAAATAAGATTGAAATTGATTTCTCTCCTCTGTATATAAAGACCTGGGGTGTAGGCATCTAGGACTGCTCCTGTAGTCAGAATCCGTGGGGACTCAGCTTCCTTTCAGCCTGCTATTCTGCACTTGTCTGCCTCATCGTCCAAAATTGCTGCTGGAATATCAGCCCAGCCTGGTCCCAGGGTGGTCAGCAGAGAAGAAAAAAGCAAAAAAGGGTCTGCCCATAGCCTCTTCCTTTCCAGTCAGCTTTCAAGAAGTGACTCATGACACTTCTGCTTACGGAAGACCGGCCAACACTTGGTTTCATACACTTGGTTGTATCAAGCTGCCAGGGAGATCGAGAGATACTGTCTTGATTCAAAGCAGCCCTGCCCCTGCCAAAATTGAGAGGTTCTATTAGTAAAAAAGAAGGGGAGAGAAGATATTGAGGTGAAGAACTAGTAGCCTTTTTTTCTATCATCCTCATTTAATCCTTAAATAGAGACTTTTGTGGACCTTATTTTGTCATGCTTGATTAGTCTTTGCTCACAACTCAATGAGAGAGGCAGGAGTATTTCATGATTTCATGACCCACAGCTGGAGAAGCCCTGCCTAAGCCTCCCCCATTTCCCGTGCTGCCCCCTCAATCTGGTCCTCTTCCTCTCTTGTCCGCGTGGTTAGGAGAACTTGCCACCCTGGCGTGATTCAAGATTCTTGACTCTCCTCCTTGAGGAGACCCCACCAGCTCAGGACCCTTTCCCCTCACTGCTTGTGTTCTCCCAGATATCTGTATTCCCCCATGATGCCTGAGCAAAGAGCACTGATGGACATTTCAAAGAATGTCCGAGAGTGAGGTGATCCAGGCTTTTCATAACCAAAGCCTGGGAAAGATGGTTGCTTCAAAGATGGCAAATTGGCTTACTTTGCTGGTCATGCCTAAGCATGAGGTGCTGTGCAAAGCACCATGACATCTCATGAAGGGCTGGTGGAGGGCACTGGTATCCATGAGGGATGTGTGCTGTGCAGAAAGGAGGGGAGAGAGATGGCATGAGGCCTGGGCATGTGCAATCTCTGCTGTTGGTGGCTGTCTGTCAGCCTGTCCTTCCAGTTTGCAAAACCACAGTCAGCATTCCTTGGAGGGCAAAACCTAAAGGAAAGGGCAGACACTTGAAGAAGCACTAGATCTGAATTTTAAGAAGAGAAAGGCCTCCTGGGTCTGTATGGAAAATAAGATATAGGAGATCAGGCAATTTGTGGGAGACTGGGAAAAAATGATTTTTGTGATTTGGGACCATGGAACTGGGAAGGATACAAATCACTTTCTGAGGCTAAAAGAATTCTTAGCTCATTAAAGCCCATTTCTGCTTTTACAACCACTGTCAGCATCGTAAATCTGTGTTTACTTTTTTGAGAGGGCTTTGTATCTTCCTTGGTCGTGTGTCTGCTTCCTCAGACCAGAGACTGGAAGCCCAGATGCCTACAAGGAAGACATTTGGAGGCAACATCCTATCCTTGTTCAGAGCCCTGCTCTCGAGTCGGGCTGCCTGGCTTTAAACCCCAGCTCTGCCACTTATAATGAGCTTGATTCCCAGCAAATTGCTTTACCTTTTGGGGCCTCAGTTTATCTTTATGCCGTTGACAGCTGGGGGTGCTGGGAAATGGGGTGGTGATTGCAGACTGCTGACCTGTGGATAATGCCTCCTGCTTTGTAGGGTCCTTTGGAATAATAAATCATAGAATGAGTGACGAACACGAGACACATATTCAGAGAGTGATAAATGACAGTTACTGTGCTTAGTCAGAATCAATGGTTCCTATTTGTACCATTGCTTTGCCATGTTTTAATTATTTGTTTACATGTTTCTTTCCCCCAGAGAGGGCAGATCAAAGGCCGACTTCTTCCATAGGCTGAATTTCAATGACATTCTATGTATCCATCCTTGTTCTCCATAGTCTTCTCTCCCCGTGGTAGCCAGAGGGATCTTACACCACCTACGACAGGTCATGCTGCCCCTGGTCAAACTCTTTGATGGTTCCAGTGGCCTACGGGGCCTTCGTGATCTGTTCTCCCTACCTGTACCCTTCTGACCTTGTCACCTATCTCACCTCATTCCACGCCAGCACACTGGCTCCTTGTGATTCCTTGAATGTACCAGATGTGTGTCAACCTTAGCCATTGCAATAGCTCTTCCCGTCTTCTAGAACATTCTTCCCATAGAGATCTTCATGGCTGTATTTTCCACTTTATTCAGAGCTTTGCTCAAATATTGCCTTCTCAGAGAGCCCTCTCACAATCACCTTTCCTAAAGTAGAAATCCCTCACCCCACAATCACTCTTTGTCTTGTGGCTCTGTGCCATTTTTTTTTCTTAAGCATTTTGTCATATCCAGACACGTTGTATTTTTACTTGATGGTTAGTTTTTTTTTGGTCTATCTTTGACCACTCAAAATGAAAGCTCCATTATAGAAAGGACTTGGTTGGTTTTAGTCATAGCTGTATCTAGTTTGCCTGAAGCTCTGCCCAGCACACAGTAGGCCCTCAGTAGTAATTATTGATTGAATGGCTAAATAAAATCTGAACAGATTTTTTTAAAAAATATTTTATTTATTTATTTGACAGAGAGAGATCACAAGTAGGCAGAGAGGCAGAC
This sequence comes from Lutra lutra, assembly GCF_902655055.1. NCBI lineage: Eukaryota > Metazoa > Chordata > Mammalia > Carnivora > Mustelidae > Lutra > Lutra lutra. Next base: position 182,794,458 of record NC_062278.1, on the reverse strand, counting down.
AGAGAGAGAGAGAGAGGAGAAAGCAGGCTCTCTGCCAAGCAGAGAGCCCGATGCGGGACTCGATCCCAGGACCCTGAGATCATGACCTGAGCCGAAGGCAGAGGCTTATTAACCCACTGAGCCACCCAGGCGCCCCAAATCTGAACAGATTTTAACTGAAGACCTACTATGTGCCAGGCACTGCATCAGGCTCCAGTATATACAAATTGAATAAGATTGGATATGGTCCCTACCATCTTAAATTTTGTCATTGATTAAGAGAGACACATGGACAAGTACGTAAGTTTCCAAACATGTGAAGAACATTATAATAAAGGATCTAGAGACAGCTCTGAGGGATACTTAATCAAGGGCCTTCCAGAGGAAGGTGTATTTAATCAACACCTAAGAGTATCAGTAGGACTTGAGCTAATGAAGGGGTGTTTTGGGGGTAGGGAAGAATGTTTCTGGCTGAAGTGGAAACTTACCCAATCACTGAAGGGTTTGCCCACATCACAGGGGCTGCAGCATCTCTATGCCATAGGGATTTAGGGACAATAATGTGGTTGAAAAGAGGATTGCTCTGAAGGAGTATTGGCACAAGAAGTTTGTATTTAGATCTTACTTTATTTTTAGTGGGGGCTTTGGGGGGGTCTGAGAGGGGATGAATTAAGGGCAAAGTCACTCCTGGGTCCCTGTTAGTGCCACAACCATGGATGCTCTCACAGAGGCTGTTTGGCTGACATGACAGTGCGTAATATCTTCCACTAGGCCAACTAAAGCATTGTGGCCTCTAACTTGTCTTCTCTCTGGGCTTGCTTGATGTAAGGGAATCCGGCCACATTGCCTTGAAATTGTCCTTAGTAGTTCTCCTTATCTTCAAATGAGAAAACATGAGGGTCAGCGAGGCTGAGTCAGCTAAGATCACCCGGCTCTTCAGGGGCACGCTGCTTTCTCGCTAACCGCACTTTTTCTCTCTCTTTTTAAATTTTTTCAGTGTTCTAAGATTCATTGTTCATGCACCACACCCAGTGCTCCATGCAATATGTGCCCTTCATAATACCCACCACCAGGCCTACCCAGGTCCCCAGCCTCTCCCCTCCAAAACCCTCAGTTTGTTTCTCATAGTCCACAGTCTCTCATGGTTTGTCTCCCCCTCTGATTTCCCCCAACTCAATTCTCCTCTCCTTTTCCTAATGTCCTCCATGTTATTCCTTATGTTCCACGAGTAAGTGAAACCATATCATACTTGACTCCCTCTGTTTGACCTATTTCACTCAGCATAATCTCCTTCAGTCCTGTCCATGTTGATACAAAAGTTGGGTATTCATCCTTTCTGATGGCTGCATAATATTCCATGGTGTATATGGACCACATCTTTTTTTTTTTTTTTTTAAGATTTTATTTATTTATTTGACACAGAGATCACAAGTAGGCAGAGAGGCAGGCGGGGGGCGGGTGGGAGCAGGCTCCCCACTGAGCAGAGAGCCTGATGCAGGGCTTGATCCCAGGACCCCAAGACCATGACCTGAGTTGAAGGCAGAGTATAATCCTCTGAGCCACCCAGGTACCCCTGGACACATCTTTATCCATTCATCTGTTGAAGGGGATCTTGGCTCTTTCCACAGTTTGGCAATTGTGGACACTGTTGCTATGAACATTGGGGTACATATGGCCCTCCTTTTCACTACATCTGTACCTTTGGAGTAAATACCCAGTAGTGCAATTGCAGGGTCATAGAGTAGCTCGAATTTTATTTTTTGAGGAATCTCCACACTGTTTTCCAAAGTGGCTGCACCAACTTGCATTCCTACCAACAGTATAAGAAGTTTCCCCTTTCTCCACATCCTCTCCAACATTTGTTTCCTGTCTTATTAATTTTGGCCATTTTAACTGGTGTAAGATGTTATCTCATGTGATTTTGATTTGAATCTCCCTGATGGCTAATGACGATGAACATTTTTTCATGTGTCTGTTAGCCATTTGTATGTCTCCTTTGGAGAAGTGTCTGTTCATATCTTCTGCCCATTTTTTGACATGATTATCTGTTTTTTGAGTGTTGAGTTTGAGTTCTTTATAGATCTTGGATATCAGCCCTTTGTCTGTAGTGTCATTTGCGAATATCTTCTCCCATTCCGTGGGTTGCCTCTTTGTTTTATTGACTTTTTCCTTTGCTGTGCAGAAGATTTTTATCTTGATGAAGTCCCAGAAGTTCATTTTCGCTTTTCTTTCTTTTGCCTTTGGAGACGTGTGTTGAAAGAAGTTGCTGTGGCCATGTTGAAGAGGTTACTGTTTTTGTTCTCCTCTAGGATTTTGATGGATTCCTATCTCATGTTGAGGTCTTTCATCCATTTTGAGTTTATCTTTGTACGTGTTGTAAGAGAATGGTTGAGTTTCATTCTTCTATACATAGCTGTCCAATTTTCCCAGCCCCACTTATTGAAGAGACTGTCTTTTTTCCACTGTTTATTTTTTCCTACTTTGTCGAAGATTATTTAACCGTAGAGTTGAGGGCCCATATCTGGGCTGTCTACTCTGTTCCATTGGTTTATGTGTCTGTTTTTGTGCCAGTCCCATGCTGTCTTGGTGATCACAGCTTTGTAATAAAGCTTGAAATGAGGCAACATGATGCCCACAGCTTTGTTTTTCTTTTTTGACATTTCCTTAGTGATTTGGGTTTTTTCTGGTTCCATACAAATTTTAGGATTGTTTGTTCTAGCACTTTGAAAATTGCCGGTGGAATTTTGATCAGGATGGCATTGAAAGTATGGATTGCTCTGGGCAGTATAGACATTTTAACAAGGACTAACCACACTTTTAACTGTGCTCCGAGGAGCCCAGCTGGAGTTAGGGGACAGAGCAGGGAGGAAGGAGGAGAGCCATGATAATGGCATAACACAGGGTTTCTCTAACTTGAATGTGCATGCAAATAAATTGTAAGCTAACCCCCGGAATCTGCATTTCCAACCAGCCTCCTGGCTATGCCACAGGAGCTAACCCCAAACCACACTGCATTAAGCAAGGGTGTAGAAGACTTGAAATGTGAAATAAAATGACTAAGGGGACCCCGAGTGCCCCCAGCAACCTCAGATCTTATCACAAGGCTTCGGAGATTAGGTTTCTTGGAACAGTAAGTGTCGACAGAACTTTAAAAGAAAGGGCGCTCTCGGGAGCTTTGCGTCATTTTGGAAGCAGTTAGCCAGTTAATTTGGTTTAATCATCACAGGAAAATGCAAACAGAAAGGAGAGGGCATGCAGCCCTCATCCGCCACATCGCATTTCAGGCCCTCAGACCTCTGGACTCCAGGCTTTCGCTGATACTACACAGAGGATTTATATGTGGAATAAATATTCTTAAATCTTTATAAGGTGCCTAAAATATTTATGGTTGTTTTAGTTTGGTTTGCATGCCATATTGGGTGCTTACATTAAGCAGTTTTTACACCATCAAGCTTTTCCATTAATCATTTCGGCCTGTTCCCAGCAATCTTAACTGAGGGGAGATCTATTACATTCAGCGACCAGAGCCAAATGATCTAATTTCTCCTTTGGCTGTTTCATCGAATGGTTCATAAACCTATGGCTATTATTGTATTAGGAAGACACATTGTGGTCCCTGAGTGTCATGTTGACATGTGTATGTTTCTTTTTCTTAAGAGAAATCATTATTAAAATGGAATATTCTTTCACAGGAGGACATTTTATAACAATTTCGGCCTGATGAAATTAAAATAGGGGAACATCCAGTCTCCTGCAAATGCTGAATTGGTTGAATCAACATTGTCGAAAGATCAAGATAATCTTGCTCCTGTCTTCTTAGGACAAGGAACTATTTCAGTGGAGCTTTAAAGACAAGAGAGATTTGCTGAGTGAGAATATTGTCCTAGGGAGACAAAAAAATGGTGGTGATATTTTTTAGGAGGAGAGTTGGGGTTTGGAATGGGGGCTCCTGGTGGTGTTGCGACTTTCCTTTTGATGGACCGTGTCCACATTCTTGAGAAATAATTTTTGGGGTCTCTCAGAGTCCAATTTGACCCTGGAGAAGATGACGGATACCATTTTAAATACAGTTGGCCCTCGAACGACATGGGTTTGAACTGCGTGAGTCCATTCTTATGCAGGAATTTTTCAATAAATACCGTTCGGTCCTATACATGTCTTTTCTCCTGCTTATGACCTACTTATTGGCATTTTCTCTTCTCTCGCTTACTTGAATCTAAGAATATAATCTGTTGGGGCACATGGGTGGCTCAGTCGGTTAAGTGACTGCCTTTGGCTCAGGTCATGATTCCGGAGTTTGAGTCTTTGTGTTGGGCTCCCTGCTCACTAGGGAGTCTGTTTCTCTCTCTCACTTACTCTCACTCTCTCAAATGAATAAATAAAATCTTAAAAAAAAAAAAAGACTATAGTCCTAATATACATAAAGAACAAAATACATGTTAATTGACTATTGATGTTATTAGTAAGGCTTCCAGTGATAGCAAAAGCTATCAGTAGTTAAGCTTTGGGGAAGTCAGAAGTTACACATGGATTTTCAACTGTATGGGGAGTCAGCACCCCGGCCTCTGAGTTGTTCAAGGGGCAATTGTAATGTTAAAGACTAGAAAAAGAGCACAATTGCCTCAAATAACTTTGGTGTTTTTTTGGTTTTTTGGTTTTTTTTTTTTTGGATTGTGTGTATGTGTTTCAACTGGAGGAAAAATGATCACACCCACCCTCACACTCAAGCCATATTTAGAATCTTCTGTGTACTAACTAATGTTAAGTAGCAACCACCACAAAAACAAACCACCAGCCTCACTTCTTCAATCATGGGATGGTTTGGCTGTTAGGAGAAAGCAAAGCCCTCAGTCTATTTAAGTTACAAGATCGCCTTAACTTTTGAAAGTTACCTTTGACAATCTACACATCCAAAGTTCACGTGCTCCGGAAGGAAATATGTTATTCTTTGCTTCTCCAGCAATAGAATTTGTAGATAAAATCTAATTAAGTTCAGAAGTCATTTTTGCAATCGCTTCCATTCCCTGAGTCATCGCCAACCGAATGTTGACTAATACACACCCGTGCCATATTATTTTGGAAGCCAGACAGCCTTCAGCAATTTTCACAAGAATCCCTCTTTGCTTTTGGCTGTCATTTTGCAGATATGAACTACCTGTGCCACTGTCTGCTGCATAAACCTGGTTAATTCGCCATGGTATCCAAAACTATACATAGCAAGTGGGGAGGGCACTTTACATGTAATCAAAGCCAGCCCAAATCAAGTCCAATGGACTGAAACACAAACCCTGGAGACTCTCCCACATCCGTCCATTGTCACAGCTGCTTTTGTGAATGCACGATGTAGGATACAATGTTTCTCTTGTTTTGCTCACAACTATAATTCTTAAAATAATTCTTGCTGGAGTACTCAGCTGGTGAGGAGCCCTGACGAAGGGCCAAAATTCAGTATTCTTGACCAGGATTCAAAACCTAACCCAAGTTTTGTTTGCAGGTTGACAGACTGGAATGGTCCATTAAAAATACATGAATGCAGATGGCTGTGTGCAAGAAAGTCACAGCTGTCCAACCTGGTCAGATTTACACGCACATGTGCTCAGCCGAGGTATCTAAAGCTTTAAACAAAAAAGACACAATAAGGGGTGTCCTTGTTTGGATATAATTACCGCTTACCTCTGCCCTTTCTTGTTCCCCTCCTTGCTCCAGCATTATGAGGCATGAAGCATGAGCCAGGCTCCCTAAGTCCCACAGGGCCATGATTATTTCATGATAACAATGCTCCCTGGAGTGGTCTTATTGGTATTATAAAAAGTGTTTATTGTGGAGAAAGGCTATATTTTTGGTGCTGGCAGTAAAGCCTGTTGAGAGGCAAGCACAGCTGTGGTTATGGTTTGAATCAACTAATCTTGTGCTTCAGACATCTCATTAGCCAATCAAAGTAATCCTAAATTAAGAAGGAAATTTGTAGAGAGGAGCAGAGCACATTCAGAATGAGGCTGTTACTTGCTTCCTGCTACAAACAGCAGGGAAGCTTCTCCCGGGTTCTGTCTGCTCCCATGGCAGGAGAAAATGATTTTTGCAAACCCTTCCCTCTCACAGTCAAATTTAGGGATCTGATTGGTCCTCTCAGTATTTTCCAAGCCATGAAGTAGCTCAGTTTTATCTTCAGAGACAAGATGAGGAGCTGAACGTGGGAGGCAGCCAAAAATTAAGGGAAGATCGCCATAATTAAGGGAAGATCGCCATGGGGACATTTGCAACATGATGGCTGGGAGTGAGGGCTAGTGGCAGTTCGCATGCTTTCTGGAGGGAACAGAGCATGTCACATGTGTCCAGCCATTACCCCCAGGATCACTACCAGGGTGTAGTCCTCACTGTAGTTTGCAGTGAGGAACACAACTGCACATCTTTAACACAGACATCAAAACACATCGTTTTTTTTTTTTTTTTTTAGATTGTATTTATTAGAGAGGGAGTGAATGCCTGTGTGTTGGGGAGGGGCAGAGGGGATGGGAGAGCGACAAGCAGACTCCACATTGAGCATGGAGCCCAATGCGAGACTTGACCCCACGACCCCGGGATCGCTACCCCGGCAAAATCAAGAGTCTGACACTCAACCAACTGAGCCATCCAGGTGCCCCATAATGAGTCTTGTTAATGGAGGGAGAGCAGATACTGCCAGACACACCAAAGTGGGCACAGTGTGAGTGTGGGCACAGATGAGCAATTTGGGATGAGCTTGGGACCCTGAAGGGTGGAGAGAGGTCATAGAAGTGGTTCATTCTTTCAGGCACAGACATAACTGAAAAAACCCAGTTAGATCCCTCTGTCTCTAAAGTGTAACCTTTCTCCTGTGGCTCAGTAGTGAAAACCTCATTCTATGCCATTGGTGGAGAGATGGTGAGCCTTTTATCAGGAACTCTTTATTGAGCATCTGTTATGTGCATTGTGCTGAGTGCAGGAGGGTGGGGTTCAAAAGTGCATGGGGTCTGGGCTTTGCTCTGGAGCCAAGGCCCTTACAGTCTAAAGCATCGATAGATGGTTCTTACCCTATTGAACACTGTGGACCCCATTAGCCATCTGGTGAAGCTTTAGGCTCCCTTCTCAAAATATATTTTAGAATTACTAAATAGATACCATAGGTTCACAAAAGAAACCAGTAGTGCTGATGGTTATCAAAAGCTAAAAAAACCAAACCTGTGATACAGTAATAAATGTAGTTCTTTATTATTATATTAAATAACCATGATTAGTAGTGGGTCTAGCAAATTAGGAATTTATATAAATAATATTTGATATATCTGTAATAAGTATGACATGATATGAAAATATTTGCCATTTCTATGAATGGCAAAGTGCCAGGTGATTATTACCTTTATTTATAATTGAAGGATACGTCCAATTTTAATTAGATGTCCATGAAAGTGGGGATGTAGGTTTTTTTTTCATATCTAAGTTCAGGTTGGCATTGGCTATTTGAAATTGTCTTAAGTCTGTGGGACCACGTCTGTGTTTAGAATGCCTTAGAATTCTCACCTTGACTTCTCTCCCTGGATACAGGTTAAAACCAAGGTCAAGGGGGAAAGATAGAAAATTATCCACTGTCGTTTCTAGTCACTGGGACCTAGGTGATGGAGGCTGGGATGAAGGAAGTTTCCTTTCAGACTCAGGAAACTAGGTGAGGATGTGACATTTGGGCTGAAGGACAAAACTCCCCAAGAATTGGGCAGGGGATTGATAAAGAGGTTTGGTAGATCTGGGCTCCTCCTTAATGGTCAGTCTTTGGCTTCCCCCACTGCGAGCTGGGACATGACACGGCTGTCATGGGGCTGCAGGTACCAAGCCCAGGGGTGCCCCTCCCTGATCCCAAGCCCACGGCAGAAGATGAGTCCCACCAAACTTCTTAAGAAGAGTTACAGAGAGCCGATGCCTATCCACGGGTATTCAGAAATCAAACGTATTTGCCATTTCTGCCCTAAGTGCAAAAGCGCCCCCACAGTGTTGTGTGGGATAATTTTTTTTTAAAGAGTTTATTTATTTGACAGAGAGAGAGATCACAAGTAGGCAGAGAAGCAGGCAGAGAGGGGGCGGGGGAAAGGCTCCCCGCTAAGCAGAGAACCCCATGCGTGGCTCGATCCCAGGACCCTGAGATCATGACCTGAGCCAAAGGCAGATGCTTAACGCACTGAACCACCCAGGCGCCCCTGTGTGGGATAATTTATAAGTTAAACTGAATACCCAGCTCCAGCTCTGCTGAGTTCATGGGCAGTGAAGATAGCTTGGTCTTATCGTGACTTCCTCCATCCACGATCCTGCTCTACAACCAAATGAATTCAGCTTGCACTGGGCAGAGGCACTGGGTGTGATGGTGCGGGTTGTGAACTGACTGAATGTGTTAGGTCTGAGGACAGGTGGGGCTGAACTTCCCATCTGGTGCTGACCTGAGTTTACCTGCTGAGGTTGTTTTATGCCTTTCCATTTTCTCCAAAGTACCTTGTATGTCAGTAGGAATTTTAGGTCTTGATCTAAATTCTTCCTTAATTCTTTGAAAAGCGTGCATGTTTCTAGTTTTATCCTCCACCTCTGCCTGGGCCCAACTAAAAACCCCCTCCTTGGTCCCTGAGGAACTTAGAAGCCTTCAGGCTGGAGGAGGAGGCCACTTAAACCCTCCTTAAAAAATCCTGCTTTTGCCCTCTTTACAGAAGATCCCACACACGCTCCTCCAAACCTGAGTCATTCCTATTTCATTTTTTTCTTCATATTCCCTTGCTAGCTATGCTATTATTTATTTAGTATTTTAAAAATAAAAAGCCCCTTTAAAACCTAAATTAGCATACATAGTAAGAAAACTCCAATTTGGAACTATTAATGGAAAATAGGAATTAATTGCCATAAAGAAGCAGTAACTGTGAGAGTATGTGCCATGCTATGAAAATCAAATATTGGGGTGCCTGGGTGGCTCAGTTGTTAAGCATCTGCCTTGGGCTCAGGTCATGATCCCAGGGTCCTGCAATCGAGCCCCCCATCGGGCTCTCTACTCATCGAGAGGCCTGCTTCCCCCTCTCCCATTCCCCTTGCCTGTGTTCCATTTCTCGCTCTCTCTTTCTCTCTTCAAATAAATTAATAAAATCTTTAAAAAATCAAATATTGGGGCACCTGGGTGGCTCAGTGGGTTAAAGCCTTTGTCTTCGGCTCAGGTCATGATCCCAGGGTCCTGGGATCGAGCCCTGCATTGGTCTCTCTGCTCAGTGGGGAGCCTGCTTCCTCCTCTCTCTCTCTCTGCCTGCCTCTCTGCCTACTTCTGTCAAATAGATAAATAAAATCTTTTAAAAAAATCAAATATTGACTTTCAATTGTACTTAACTACTTTTATCTGAAGACTGAGTTCAAGGCCTGCCATCTATTAGAGCAAAGAATTATAAGCATTATAGAAAGGTTAAGGACCCATTCGTGCCAATCTGAGTGTTTTTCTTCAGAAGAACAGAAAGAAAATTGAAGAAATAGCATTCTCTGTGTGTGTATCTATGTTTTATTCGAATAGAGTTGACACACAATGCTACGTTGATGTCAGATATAAAGCACAGAGATTCAACATCTCTAAGTTATACTAAGCTCACTGCAGGTCTAGCTACCCTCTGTCACCTTACAATGCTATTATCATATCATTGACTCTATTCTCTGTGCTTTTACTATTACATATATATTCGTGTGTGTCTGTGTGTGTGTGTGTCTGTGTGTGTGTGACTTACTCATTCAATAACTGGAAGCCTGTGTCTCCTACTCCCCTTCACATGTTTTGTCCATCCCCTCCCCACTCTCCTCTCTGGCAACCATCACTTTGTTCTCTGGATTTATCAGTCTGATTCTGTTTCTTGTTTGTTTATTCATTCATTTTGTTTTTTAGATTCCACATGTGAGTGAACTCCTATGGTATTTGTTGTTCTCAGTCTGACTTACTTCACTTAGCAGAATACCCTCTAGGTTGATCCATGTTGTCATGAACAGCAACACCTCATCTTCTTCTAATGAACGTGCAGCATCCCATTGTACACGTACCACATCATCTTGATCCACGCAACTGGGGCTGGACACTTGGGTCACTTCCATATCTTGGTTATTGTAAATACTGCTGCAATACACAGGGGTACATGTATCTTTTTGAATTAGCGTTTTTGTTTCTTTGGGTTAAGTGCCCACTAGTAGAATTATTGCATCATATAGAATTTCTATTTTTAATTTTTTTGAGGAAAGTATGTACTGTTTCTGCCTTGGCCCTACCAGTTTACATTAACACTAACAGTGCACAGGGGTTCCTTTTTCTCTACATCCTCATCAACACTTCCTTCTTTTTTTATTTTAGCTATTCTGACAAGTGAGGAGTGGTATTTCATTGTGATTTCAATTTGCATTTCCCTGTGTGCCTTCTTTGGAAAAATATCTCCTCCATTCCTCCGCCCATTCTTTTAGGATTTATTTTTTTAATTCTTTAAAAAATATTTATTTATTTATTCCAGAGGTGGGGGGAGAGAGGGCAGGGTAGAGGGAAAGAGAGAATTGGGCAGATTCCAAGCAGAGCATGGAGCAGGATGTGGGGTTCAGTCTCACGGTCCTGAGATCACTACATGAGCCCAAACCAAGAGTTGGACACTTAACTATGTCACCAAAGCACCCCAAGATTTATTTATTTTAGAGAGGGCAGGGTAGGGGCAGAGGGAGAGGCAGAGAATCTCAAGCAGAATTTGCCAGAGCCAGATGAAGGTCTCAATTTCATGACCCTGAGATCATGACCTGAGCCAAAATCAAGGGTCAGACTGAGCTTAACCGACTAAGCAACCCAGGTGGTTCTCTGCTTACAGTTTGTTTCTTCCTTTCTTCCTTCTTCTCTCTCTCTTTCTCATGGTGTCTGTGTCTGGTTTTGGTATCAAGGTAGTGCTGGCTTCATTTAATGTATTTGGAAGGTTTCCTTTTTCTTTCATGTTTTGGAATGGTTTTAGGAGAATAGGTATTAACTCTTCTTTAAATGTCCAGTAGAACTTACCTGTGAATCTCTCTGGGCCTAGACTTTTATTTTGTGGTGATATTTTGATTACCGATTCAGTTTTGTTACTAGTAATGGGTCTGCTCAGATTTTCTATTTCTTCCTGACTAGTTTTGGAAGATTGTATGATTCCAGGAATTTATGCATTGGTTCTACAGTTGGTTGTCATATAATTTTACATCATATACTGTTATAATCCTTTGTCATTCTGTGGTGTCAGTTATTACTTCCATTTTTCTTCTGATTTTATTTATTTGGGTCCTCTCTCTCTCTCTCTCTGTCTGATGAGTCTGGCTAGGAGTTTATCAATTATCATTTCCTTTTTCAAAGAACCAGCTCTTGGTTTCATTGTTTATATATATATGTTTATAAACTGAATCTCTATGCCATTTCTTTCTGTTCTTTTTATTATTTCCTGACTTCTACTCACTTTGATCTTTATTTGTTCTTTCTCTAGTCCCTTTAGGTGTAAGTTTAAATTGTTTGAGTTATTTTTTGTTTCTTGAGGAAGGCCTGTTTTACTACATATTTCCCTCAGAATTGTCTTTGCTTCATCCCAAAGATTTGGGACCATTGTGCTTTTATTTTCATTTGTCTCCATGTATCCTTTGATTTTTTTCATTGACCCATTGGTTATTTTGTAGCGTGTGGTTTCACCTCCACATATTTGTGTTTTTTCTTTTTTCTTTTTTTCCTTATGATTAATTCCTAGTTTCTTACTGTTACAGTTGAAAAGTTGCATAGTAGGATTTCAGTCTTCTTAAACTTATTGAGACTTGTTTTGTGTCTTAACATGTGATCTCTTCTGGACAACGCTCTGTGTGTGAAAAGAATGTGTATTCTGTTGTTTTGGGATGAAATGTTCTGTATTTATCTGTTACGTCTATCTGGCCTAATGTGATGTTTAAAGGCGCTGTTTGCTTGCTCATTTTCTGCCTGGATGATATATCCATTGATGTAATTGGAGTGTTAAAGTCCCCTACTATTACTGGGTTACCATACATTTTTCCCTTTATGTCTGTTAGTATTTGCTTTATGTATTTAGGTGTTCTGATGCTGGGAGCATAGATATTTATAATTATTATATCCTCTTATTAGATTGATCTCTATCATTATGTAATGACTTTTTTTTGTCATTAGTCTTTGATTTTTTTTTTTTAAGATTTTATGTTTTTATTTGAGAGAGAGAGATTGAGAGAATGACTGGAAGGAAGGACAAAGGGAGAAGCCAACTCCCTGCTGAGCAGGGAACTGGATGGGGGACTCAGTCCCAGGACCCTGGGATCATGACCTGAGCCGAAGGCAGCTACTAACGGACTGAGCCACACAGGTGCCCTTGTTAATCTTTGTTCTAAAATACATTTTGTCTGATGTAAGTATTGCTAACCTGGCTTTTTTTCCCACTGCTGTTTGCATGGTAAATGTTTTTCCAACCTTTTTCTTTTGGTTGTATATGTCTTTAGGTCTTAGGTGAGTCTCTTGTAAACAGCATACAGATGGGTTTTTTATCTGCCACTCTATGTCTTTGGCTGCAGCAGTTAGACCATTTGCATTTAAAATATTTATTAATAGGTATGTGCTTATTGCCATTTTGTTAATTGTTTTCTGTTGTTGTTGTTGTTTTAAATAGTTCTCTGTTCTCCTTGCTTTCTTTCTTTGTGAGCCTTGTTTCCTTGGTGTTATTTGGGTTTCTTTTTATTTTTTGTATCTCTGTTATAGGTTTTGGGTTTGTGATTTTCATGAGGTTCATATATTACTTCCTAAATATACAGCAGTCTATATTCTATATTAAGTTGTTGGTCCCTTAAGTTCAAACACATACTAAAATAACTTTTTTTTACTCCTTTCCCCATACTTTATGTATATATTGTCATACTTTATATTGTTTTGTGTATAATTTTCTTATAGCTAATTATGACCATTTTGTTTCCACTTAAAGAGGTTCCTTTAACATTTCTTGTAAGGCTGGTTCATTGGTCATAAATTCCTTTATCTTTTCTTTGTCTGGGAGATTCTTTCTCTCTCCTTCCAATCTGAATGATGACCTTGCTGGGGAGAGTAGTCTTCCTTTCAGCACTTTGAATATAGCATGCTAGCCCCTTCTGGCCTGCAGAATCTGCTGAGAAATCAGCTGATACCTTTATAGAGTTTCGCTTGTACATAACGTTTTACTTGTCTCTTGTTGCTTTTGGAATTCTCTCTTTATCTTTAATCTCTGACATTTTAATTATCATGTGTTTTGACGTGGACTTCCCTGGGTTCATTTTGTTTGGACCGTTTTATGCTTCTTGAAGCTGGATGTCTTTTTATATCTCTTGATTAGGTAAGTTTTCAGCTATTATTTCCTCAATTAATTTTTCTGCTGCCTTAGCAAGCCATCTGAAGCTGAAGTAGTATGACCCTGGAATGTTTGGGGGTGCTTGGCACCTGTGTCACCTTGGCATGAAGGCTTGTGGCTGTCATGAGTGCTAACTGTGGGCGTCCTGTGGCTGCCTTGGTGGCATGGCTGGGGCTGGTATGGGCTAGTGACCTAGGGCTCACTGAGACAATTGGCCAGTTATGGTGACTGAACCCTGTGCTGGTCTGTGCAGTGGAGAAGGGAGCATGGACCATGTCAGCCAGGCCCTTCCTCCCAGATAGACTTCCAGCAGCATCTGGCAGAGTTCTAGCGGTGGCCTTTTTATATGCTAGTTTCTCTTTAAATTGCAACATTTTTCTGTGCCTGGTTGCAGCCAAAGCAATAAGCTGGCCGTGGGGTCTGGACACTGTTTTGGTCCGCGCTTGCAAGGTACAAGTGGGGCTGGGGGAGCATCCGCCATATTGCTGGCCAGTCCCTCTGACTTTGGGGGGGGTTCCAGCAACTCCTCTGCCATTTGGCTGAGTTCTAGTGTTGTCTCTTTGATATGTTAGTTGCTCTTCTAAACCACAGCTTTTTTTTTTTTTTTTTAATGTGCCCAAGGACAGAAGAATTTGCCCCTCATCCGTCAGTATTATTCTTTTCTACTGCAGTTTGCAACATTGGGTGTGAGGGTTCCTTTTGTCTCTCCATCTCTCTTACTGTTTTTTTTTTTTTGTCATTCTGTCCTTTGTTATGCAGAAGCTGTTCTTTTTTAAAGATTTTATTTAGTTAGTTGACAGAGAGAAAGAGAACAAGAACAAGCAGAGGGAGCTGCAGAGGGAGAAGCAGGCTCCCCATTGAGCAGGAAATCCAATAGGGGCTCCCAGCAGGGAACCATGGCATCCTGACCTGAGCCACAGGCAGGGTGTAACTGACTGAGCCACCCAGGCACCCTGCAGAAGCTGTTCAATTAGCCCTCAGTTCTTCCTTCAGGAAGACTTGCTCTTTAAATAGGTTTAAATTGGTGTGATCTGTGGAGAGGGTAAATTCAGGGTCTTCCTAGGTTGCCATCTTGGACCAGAACCTCTTTGTTGTGTTTCTAAATTTAATACTATTTTATCCCCTAACCAGAGGGACCATGTTCCGCACAGCAGGAAATGGTACATTAATGCAACCTACCTTGTCCTATAAAGGAGATCAGAGGGTAGAGGTATCTACTTTCATGGAATTAAAGAATGATCTCATTTTACAAGATATGAAAAAATGGTTTATGCCTGCCAGCTCATTTCCAACTAAATATGGATTAGCACTTTCTAGATTTTGTCACCTCAATCGGCTTCCAAGTCCCCCAGGAAAAGTCTTTTGCTGAGGAAACATCATGATATATAATTCTGGTAGATTATGGGACATGTTTCCATGTTTTTTTCACCACAATCTCCCTGGGAATAAATTTAAACAAGAAGGTAAAAGATCTATATACTGAAAACAAAGATATCGATGAAAGAAATTGAAGGAGACACAGATAAATGGAAAGATAGACTATGTTCATGGACCTGAAGAATTATTATTATTAAAATGGTCATACTACATTTATAAATTTATAGATTTGTAGAGTTATAGATTGAATGCAGTTTCTACCAGAATTTCAATGGCATTTCTCACAAATATAGAAAAAGCAATTTCAAAATTCACATAGAATACAAAGACCCTGAATAGCTAAAGCAGTCTCAAGAAAAAAAGAACAAAGCTGGAATTTGCACACTTTCTGATTTGAAAGTGTACTACAATGTTGTAGTAATCAAAACAATATGGCACTGGCATAAAAATGGACATATTGACTGATAGAAGAGAATCAAGAGCCTAGAAATAAACCAAATTAAACTCTTAGGATTATATTTTTGAAAAGGGGGTTTTTAAAAAGTTTTGGAATGAAGTGTGAGGTGGATTGGTGTTCCAAGAAATGGCTCTTCTAATAGACCAAGGATAAGAGGGTGGATTCAAGTTATGATATGGTCATCAGTTATTTTGGATCAGGCAATGTGATGTAGTTTTACATTCTTTCTTGCATTTGATAACCCTGACAACTTTACTGGGCAGGTGTTGTTCTCACCATCTTCTAGACAAGAATACTGAGGGTTGATAGGTTAACTTGCACAGAGTCCTACAGATCAATTCTCCATCACCAAGGATCTGTGACTTTTAGAAGGCCATGCCACTTTCTATTCCTCATTTTCCTCATTTCTAGAATCCTCATTTCTAGAATCTCATTTCCTCATTTCTAGGACCTTGACCAGTAGTTCTGAGCTTGAAATTCTACCACAAACTGGGTGGTTTAAAACAGAAGAAATATATTCTTTTACAGTTCTGGAGGCTGGAAGTCTAAAATCAAGGTGTCCTCAGGGCCACACCCTCTCCAAAGTGTTTCAGGGAGAAACTTGCCTTGCTTCTTCCTCCTTCTGGTGGCTCCAGACAGTCTTTGTCTTAGGACAGTGTCCCTCCACTGTGTGCCTCCATCTTCTCACAGCCTTTTTGTCTTCTGTGTCTTCTCTCTGTCTCTTATAAGGATGCTTACTAGATTCAGGTCCCACCCAGATAATCTCTGATGATCTCATCCTGAGACCCTTAATTCTAGCTTCAAAGGCTCTCTTCAAATGCAGTCACATTCACACGTTTGGGAGCAAGGACGTGGACATAACATTTGGGGACTACCATTCAACCCACTACAGTAGGTCTCTGTTTTCCCATTAGAAAAGGGAAGAAACTCATTAACACGGACACTTCTAGCCATTCCTAAAAATATTACAACTCTCTACCCCGCATTAGTAGGACAGTGGCATTGAAAAATGTGAGAGAGTCATAAATAAAACAATGAAATGAAATAAATGAACCATGATAGAGGAAAGGAGCTGTCTCAGTCATGGCTTTCAGAGTCCCTAGTTTCACTGACTGCATTGTAGTGCCAGTCCCCAGGCTGAGTCCCGGGACTGCCCACCTGCTCTACTGTGCCCACGGCATACAAGTTTCTTAGAAAAGCTACCCAAGAACTTCTTTGATACATAGCTCACCCCAGGTATTCAGAATTCTCCCCAGGTCTTCAGCTGTGTTTCCCAATGTGCTGTCACCTCTAAAATAAACCAAGTTATCATCCAGAAAGGGCCTGCTGATATCCTCAAATTTACATATCCAGATGAGCCTGCAAAGCCATTTATCTCTCAAGAGCAGCCTGCTGTGGTCCCTTTTATTTTTTTTATGGGATTGTCCTTAAATGGGTGATTAGTTTGGGGTGATTTATAAATACTTCAAGCTTGGCAATTTCCACCTTAATGAGTGGACAGATTTGTGCTTGGCTTTAAGCAGCCTTGGTTTTTGTTGTTTTAGCATGTTCTTCCCCCTCCCCTTCCCCATGCACCCTCTACTCTGAGTTGGCTTCAGTCTCCATCAGCTAGATCTTTCCCCACGTTTCCCAACATTTTAAAATTTGCCTGTCTTTGGCCATTTGTTTATTTACTTATTTTGGAAAGACAGAAAAGGAGATACACATGGCTTCTCCTCATTCCTCTCTCATTCAGACACAAGAGGGAATCGCATCGGGCCTTGGATCCCTTATTTATCCTTTCTGGGTCTTGGTTTACTCATTGGAAAGTAGGAAAATGAGAGAACCTTGTTCTGTCTTAGGGTTCTTTGAGAATGGAATTAGCTAATGTTAGAAAACTGCTTAACACCATCGTCTTTTTCTGGGTAGCCCTTGATGGATGTGACCTGCTGTTTTTCCTGTTTTGATGATATGGCAAGAGGCAAGCATGATAAGTGAGGACACTGAGTTTTATTCGCTTAAACCCCATTTTATCTACTTAGATTTCTTCATTCTTGGCCTCTTCTCAGGAAAGCTTATCTGTGGTGGGTCCAGCTCTCTACCTCACAGTGATGATATGCCTTCCCTTGCTAGGCCTCCTTCATATTTTGGTTTGTTCTTTTTTTAATTTAATTTTTAATATTACTGAAGTAGTAAGTGTACAGCAGAAGTCACTTTCCTGTTCCTGGGTTTCCCTTTCTGGAGGCAAAGTACTTTGGTCCTTTCTAGCTGTTTTTCATGATGGCTACTTCTCATTTTTAAGAAACAGAATTACATTGTTTTTTTTCTTGGCTTATGTATTTTAGACTATTTGCAGGCTTCCTAAAATGGGAGATGATAGGCTTATTTTCTTAAATATTCTCCCACACAGACACAAACCCACACATAAGCTTCCCGTTTCCTCATCCTTCGATCTTTCTTACATCATAATTTTTGGTCCAATTACTGTTCTGTACTCTTACTATTCTTATTATGCAGATATCATTGACTGCTGAGTCAGGGAATGAATGATACAGTCAACGCTTGCTTTCCTGTACAACCTGGAGATAGTAATTACTTTGGTTATTTATTGTTAATTGTTCAGCTTTCTGGGTACTTGTTGATAAGTTTCTCTCAAACACGCTGATAAAACCCCAAGGCCATTTTCAGTATAGATCAGCCCATGAGATAAACCATCAGTTTTATTTCCTGAGAGCCCCCGCTCTGTACCAAGCTGAGCTGGTTGGCCTGGCAGACCCCTGCCCAATGCTCTTCCACGGATTTCTTTTTCTCTTGTGATCGGTATTCTCCTTCCTGGATCCGTTGGAAGTTATTCTTGGTTTACTCGCTCATCTCAGTGTCGTCCATCCCTTAGTATCCTGCCATATGGAACACAAACAATATGAATACTTCACATTGCCAAAAATATAGATGTTTTATTGTTACATTAGATTAACACTGGGTTTGAGTGTGTCATTCTGGGTTGGATGTTATTATTTCTCAGAGAATTTGAGGTCTTGTTCTATTGCCTTTTAACTTTCAGGTTTGCTGTTGAGAAGTCTAATGCTGATTTTTGATCTTTTGCTGGTGGTATGCATATGTTTGTATGCATATATGCATACATTTGTGCGTGAGAAAGTCCTTAGCTGCGTGCATGTGTGCACGCGCGCTTGTGTGTTGTGTGTGTGTGTGTGTGTGTATGTGTGCAGATGAATCTCAGGAAGTCTTTGCCCTCTTCATTTGTAGCACTCAGCTGTTTCTTCCATTTCCTGAACTGATTTTTTGTATCCTATTTTAAGTTCCTAGATATTCTTTACTATTCTCAAAATGTTTCCTTCTATAGAATTCTGTTTTTTTTTTTCATGAATATAATATCCTTTCTCTCTATCTAACTCTCTAAGTACTGTGATTATGGCATTTGGAAATTTAATTCTGCTTTCTGCACTTTGTTTCTTCTGAGTTCTTCCTCCCACCCCCGGCTCTCAGCCCCATACCCGCTCTGTTTGTTTTGGTACTTGTTTTATTTTTAAAGACTTATTCAAGAAGCTGGTTGTCTTTGATTGCTCATTCATATTTTAAGAAATGGAAATAGCTGCTCTTAAGCTGAGCGGGTGTGTTTGGGGCGTTTGTATGGATGTGCTTGAGATACGTGTGTGTGTTGAGGTAAGTGTTTTGTATTTCTCTCTGTGTTCACATGATACATGTGTATGTTTGGTGTATGTGTGTTGAGGATGTGTGTGTGTATATATGTCCTTGTGATATGTGTGTGGGGGGTGGGGATGTATTTGTGTATTTGGGGAGTGTGTATATCTGGAGTGTGCGACTTATGGGGGTGTGCATGTGTGTTTAGAGTGTGTGTTTGGTGGGAAGAGATCGGTGGCTTCACTGCGAGGAAACCAGATCACAACAATTTTGTCTCAACAATCCTAAGATGGTGGTGTCTGGAAGTTTTCTTTCTCTTGGGTCAATCAGTTTCTCAACTCAGGAACCCTGTGGTCTCCTATCTTGGGAAGTGTAAACTCAGTTCCCAGGCTGATTCTAGGAGCCACAGCAGACAGAAAGGACAGGGATCTCATTATCGGTGTGCAGACTTTTGCTGCATTCCTATTTTCTGTTCAGTGCCATACTGGAGTCTTTGTTGTGCCTTGAGATTTCATGATTGGAAAACATGTCTGTTTGATATCTCAGATATAAAAATCCCATTAACTCTTGGGGGTCAGAACGGGTCCTAGCCTAGCAGTGAGGTGTTGAGGATGGTTCTCTGGAAGTCTCACTGTCCTTTTCACGATCTTTGAGCCTCCTCCATGGCTCCTTCCTTTGGAGATAACTGGTGCCTCAGTTCCTAAATCTTTCTGGGGCTCAGCGTTACAAACCGGCATCCTTGTTGCTTCTCCCATAAGCCATACACTTTTAGGTCCAAGCTTTCTGTGTCGAGAATAATTGTGTTGTTTTCTTTCAACTATTGACATCTTATATTCTGTTGTTTTTGTCCTTGTGAGTTCATAGCTTTTTGTACCTTTCTAGGGAGATTTTGGAAGGAACAGAAATAACTGCATGAGTTTCATTGGTGCTTTCCAGAAGTCTCATTGACTCTTTGCTAATTTATCATAAGGTCCCTAGATCTCTAAGGAATGTAACAGAAAAGTGGGAGTGACATGTATTTCTAGAGATAGAGAGATTGATTGACTAGGTAAATATTTTCATTAGGCTCTGTGCATTTTGATGAGGCATTGTGCAAATTCATTTCTTTTTCTCTATATACGTTATATATATATTTTATATTTATATTTTTATACTTATATATATTTATATATTATATATATTTATGTATATTTTATATTTATATATATTTCTCTATATATTTAAGATTATATTTATTTGAGAGAAGAAGCGGGGAGGGGAGAAAGAATCCAAAGCAGACTCCGCGCTGAGCTCTGAGCCCAGTGTGGGGCTTGATCCCAAGACTGCGAGGTCATGACCTGAGCCCGAAACCAATAGAGTCGGATGCTTAACCAACTGTTGAAGGTGCCCTTCAACATGTATTTATTAAACATGTGCCATATGGCCAGGCATTGTTTTAAAAAGGGGTAGGGAGATGCAGAGGCTAACAGATATCTCTGCTTTGGGGGAAATCACTAGACAGTGGAGGGAGACAGAATAGAAACCTTGTCAGGTGGTCTTAAGTGCTCTGTGGAAAATAAAATAGATGAGTGCTGGAAAGTTATGAGGGGACAGTTTAGGTTGGGCGGTCGGGGTAAGCCTCTGTGAAAAGAGGACATTTCGCCCAATCTCTGATTGACCACGGGGACCGGCAGTGCCAAAGGACAGGGCAACACAAAGAGCAGAGGCAGTTAGAGCACAGGCCTGGAGGTGGAAACTGATGGTGTCAAGAAACTTCAGAAGGATGGGTGGTTGGGCTCAGGAAGCTGTCATCCGTGAGTGGAGAGTAGGGGATATGGCGTGATTCAGTTATAGCTTTTGTCTGCTCACTCTGGCTGCTCCATCTGGAGCAGGATGGAAGATAGGGGCTAGGATGGACTCCACAAGGCCTGTGAGAAACTGTAACTCGAGGAGGGGTGCTGACGGCCTGAGCGGGTGGCGAGGCCGGGCTAAGTTGTTTTGACCACAGAGAGTGCAGGACTTACCGTTGGACTGGATGTGGACAGACAATAATCAAGAATAATGTTGGGATTTGGGGTTTCTTTGGAAGAATATAAGGAACACGTTTACAGAAAAAAGCAATTGAGAGAATGGTTCTGGAATGTGAATTAAGAAAAATACACTTTTTATTATAGTATAAACTATAGACAGAAAAGCACAACCAACATCAGTGATGAATTTTTGTCAAGTGAATACACTCACGCAAGCGCCGGGCAGGTCAAGACCTAGGGCCTTAACCAGTCCCCGGGGTGCACTGATTTTGAGATTCGGGTGTCTTCCATAGTCACATGGGGACATTAAGTGTTGAGAGGTAAAAGTTGGGAGCCAGCAGCCTGTTGGTGATGTTTAAAATTGTAGGAAGTAGTTGAAATTGACTAGACAGAGATCATGAGGGAACCCCGATTTTCTGCTGCCGTCCTGTGGGTGGTGTGGATAGATTGGAAGTCCAGGGGACAGAACCACATTAGGACCCTGAGTGGCAGCTCTCAGGTCAGAGAGACCAGAGACCACGGTGGGCTGGAAGTCAAGAGAGGGTTTTGAGGAGAGCACGACCAGGTACCCTGAAAGGTGCCAAGAGACTGGGAATAATGAGGTCAGGGATGGGTTCTCTGGCCTGGTTAGCATGAGGGTCCCCAGTCATGCTGAGGTGTGGCTTCACTTTAGGGGACAACTGTCCAGTCAAGTCTGTGAAAAAGGGAACCGGTTTTGAGGAAGTGGAAACAGTGTGACAGAGAATGAGACCACTGGTGAGAAAAGGAGCTGGGGAATGCTCTGGTGTCTGTTGTGGGTCCTGGGGTTAAGCAGGAGGTTTTTGTTTTTTGCTTTTTTTTAAGGGTGAGAACTGCTCTCCAAGTGTGTCTGCTTTCGGGAATGATCCAGTAGCAGGGTGCCATTGACATGGGAAGGGACGGGCCTGAGCTCCAAGGAAGGGGAAGCATCCTGAGGACACGTTTATTTTCAGGAATAACAACATTTCCCTGACTAGAACAGAAATCATGAGTAGAGATGGGGGTCTGCACGCAGATCAGCTGATGGGCGTGGCGGTGAAGTTCTCGACTTCCTGTTTCCAGCTTCTTCCTGAAGTACCAGCAAGGACCTTGGCTCTGGGCACAGGGCGAAAAGGAGGGAGGTGTGAGGTTTGGGGGAGGGGTGGGGTTGGAGAAGGAGGAGAAGGTGTGAGAGAGCCAGGGAAATACTGGGGAACGAAACATACCAGAGAGATGCCGTCGGCTTGGGAGTTCGTTAAAGGTGGTCATCCTTAGTTTGTCTCCCATCGCAAAGCGTCCGTTTGCCAAGCACGTCCTAGCATGATTTGTGGGTTATTCAACATGCTGTGTCATCTCCCCGTGCTATCTTCTTGATTGATGGGAACGGTGATGAATTCAGTCCATCAGGGTAGCAGGGAACTCTGGTCCCCAAATCACATCCCCTCAACCTGCTTCCGGTTGCAGACAAAGCCATGAGGGCTGTTCTGTGGAAGTTCAGGTTCACCTTGAGCCACACACTCCACCCCGAGTGTACCCATCTCTTCATTGTGCCCCAGGGCCTTCCCATGGGGGCTCATTCGGCTGGCATACCCAGCAGCCAGCTGCGTCTATAAGTATGCATGCACATGGTGTGTATGTGTTTTCGTGCCCCTGGAGGTTCG
Source organism: Lutra lutra (assembly GCF_902655055.1). Taxonomy (NCBI): domain Eukaryota; kingdom Metazoa; phylum Chordata; class Mammalia; order Carnivora; family Mustelidae; genus Lutra; species Lutra lutra. The sequence goes on along the minus strand of NC_062278.1, from coordinate 182,771,963 downwards.
TGCATCCTTTAAACCAAAGGGAGGTGGGAGTGGAATGTCCTAGCCCTCCCACTTTTCCAGATGCTTCTGGGAGGCATGCCATCTGCTCAGGAGGTCTCAGGAGCTCGGAGCCCCCAGTGCTCATAGGAGTACCAGTGGCAGATTCTCCCTTACCCTGGCCTTCTCTTCCCCTGTGCCTCACTCTCCCTGCCCAGTCTCTCCTGTTTTCTGAGATCACTTCCCAAATAAATCCCCTGTCCCCAATGCCTTTTCTCAGGTTCTTCTTTCCAGGAAACACAAGATAATCATTCACCTGGGCCATGATTCTTTTACGGTGACTCCCACAAAACTGAGAACATTTCAGGATGGTATTGGTGACTGTGACAAGGGACAGGCTGAGCAGAAATAAAAATGCAAGCTTCCATGGAGCCGGGGTGAAGAGCTCGAGCTTTGGGGTCAGACAGAGCTGGGACCCAGGGGACTCCACCCCATCTAGATTTGACATTAGACAGATGACACAACATCTCCAAGCCTCCCTCTTTGAATGGGGGTGATGAGAACGGGTTTCCCAGTGGAGATGCACACATGCAGCCTGGGGTTCTTGTTATAGGCCCAGGTTCCCTGGCCTTGCCGTCACGGGAGTCCAAGCGGCTCAGTCCATCGCCTTCTCTTGGGTCACCTGCGATCTGTTGGGGGTGTCTGCTGACCGCACTTGGAGCAATGCTGTCGTGGGAGCCTGTTCGGTCATGTAGTATATGTGAGCCCTGGGCATGGGGAGAAGGGGGACAGCCTGTTTCCCGCCTGCCAGGGCCCTGATAAATGTTAGCAGTGAGGACGAGAACCATAGTTCATCCTAATGGGCTTACGGCGCCACCTGTAATTACCACGCGGAGCTGATCACTGGCATCCTTCCTTCTCCAGAAGAGAAGCAGGAGTTGGAAGAGTAGAGGGTGTCTGTGGCAACTGCTCAAGGAGAGAGCAGAGGATGGGGCCACCGGCAAGAGGGTGAGGGGGCACGTCCAGACCTCAGGGCCTGCTGGGCGAGCAAGAATATCTGTGTTTGCACAAGGGAAAGGAGCCTCTGCTGGGGCGGGGTTGGGGGGGGTACATTCCTAGCCAGCCCAAGTGGGGCAACAGCTCCCTCCCCGAGATGGGCTGGGAGTTGCTCTTAGCACAATATTTATCTCATCACGTAAAGCAATCTAGCTGGTTAGGAAAACAAGTTTTATTGCAGTGCACTTAGCTGGCTGGTCTCCTATAAAGCCATCTGTGTCTGATGGTAGAAATAACTTATCAGTATAAAGCCTGGGTAAATTGGATTAAGAAATCACCGTGTGCTGAGAAAGTGGACAGACTACATTTACAAATGGAAAAGAGGAGACCGCCCCTCCAAAAAAGAGAATCAGGGAGGGAGAAGGGAGTGGTGGCTGAGCTCTGCGGCAAATCACAGCTTCTCTACTTGACAAGCTGTGTGACTGAGGGCAGGTTACTTGACTTCTCTGGGCCTCCACTTAAACATGCAATGGGGAATTCAATGAGAGAATACATGTATTAACAGAGTCCTTAGAAGAGTGTCTGTAAACAGTAAGAGTAATAACAAGTTCTGGGAAAACTGTAGACAAATTGGGAGGTGAGCTTTGCAGGGCTGGGACCAGGATAAAATAGTACGAGGTACTCACTTGGGGTGAATTTAAGGGGGTGCCAAGAGCTCAGTAATCAAGATAAATAGTACTTCGATATTTTTAAAACATCAAAATCCATGATGAACAAAATACTGAATTTTCCAATAAAGCCAGGATGTGACCCTGTAATTATACCACTCCGCCTCACTTGCTTTACCCTAATCCTGGCCCTGAACTTCCAATAAAACTTTATTTACAAAAGCAGGTGACCAACACCAGGACTGTAGTTTGGTGCTTCTGTTTTTTTTTTTTTTTTTTAAAGATTTTATTTATTTATTTGACAGAGAGAGACACCACGAAAGAGGGAACATAGATAGGCAGGGGGAGTGGGAGAGGGAGAAGCGGGCTTCCTGCCGAGCAGGGCTCGGCATCAGGCTCCTGGGCTGGATCTCAGGACCCTGGGGTCATGACCTGAGCCGAAGGCAGATGCTTAATGACTGAGCCACCAGGCACCCCTGATGCTTCTAATGTTTAAAAAGGAGTGCATTAAAATGTTATTTATCCTTATTACTGGTTTTTCACTACCCCCTTCTATTTTGCACCCCAGGTGTGTGTTTCATCTGTCTCATCTTCATCCCAGTGCTGGATATTTTCTCTGAGAATCTCAGGGAAATTCTAAATTATATGCTCACTTCGGAGCTCTCAGGGCCCAACAGGGGTTTCCCCTTTAGCTAAAAGAGCAGAATATTATTGGAGGACATGTGGGTGGCACTTGGGGGGGTGGGCAGTGTCTGGACTCAGGACTGGCTCCAAGGTCACCTCAGAGCAAAACTCCCAGCCTGGAAAGAGAAAGATCTGCTCTCGCACATCCTCCTTCCACACCTGCGGCATATTTTTGAAGTTAAACTGAATGTAGGGGGAGGAACCGGCAGGGGCAGGGAGAAAGCTGGGTGAGAAGCTCAGGACCAAGAGCTGTTGCCTTTTTCTTTGTTGTTTTAACCTTCTTGGTGCTCTTCCAAAGGAGGCATTTGTCAGTGCTGCTATCAACTTTAGTGCCTTGTGTTTATAGCTCTGGATTTAATAGGAAGGACATAAACATATACTTTTCATCCATTTTCACTGTTACTTGCTCAGCTCAGACAACAGTTAGGATTATCATAACCCTTCGGAGGGAGCTATTATGGGGCCTGTGGTTTATCCTTGCCCTAGCAGGGCCATAAAGAGTGCGCCTCGGTGTGCAGAGACACACCATCAATGCGTTCCCGTCATTATCCAAAGCCCCCGCCTCACCCCATTTGTTAGGATTAATCCCCTCTCTTCGAGGCTTAAAGTCAACCAGTTTTTACCTCTCCCCTGACAGTTGCTCAGACATCACAAGAGCTGTGTACGAGACGCAGGCTGTGGGCTGACCTTTCTTGAGGGCACATGAGTCAGGGCTTGGAATTGCCACTCATGTGGCCCTTCGGTTAGAGCCAGGGCGCTTCTGTGTCATTTGGGCCCAGAATGCTGCCAACACAGGCACTCACTGCAGAGAGCCGGGGAGCAAACGAGCTTTCTCGCTGACTTCCTCACCAGCAGCCAGTGTGATGGGAGCCAGGCCACTCAGCCCAGCCTGCGCCTCCCGTGGGTCCTGAGGTGGGAAATACAGGCCAAGGTCGCCTCCAGCCTGGCAAGACTAGGAGAAAGGTCACTTCATTGGGAGGCAGCGGGGTGACCCCCAATCCCAAATTGAAAGCATGCGGTGGGGTGACTGCAGATTCTCTAGCCTCCCAGGGTATCCAGCAAAGGGTATAGTCCTTCTGCTCATTAGACTGACGTGAGGCAAGTGAGTAAGAAAGGACGCAAATGAAAAGGAAAACACACACACACACACACACACACACACACACTCCAAAAAACAAGAGTTTCCTATTATTTCTGTGCTGATCTTTGGGCTTAGGGAGTTTGTTTCTTTGCAATAATGTGAGTTTTATGACATCCTGGAGGGCCTAGAAACTATTCAGTAGTTTTGTTTTTTTTTTAAATGCTCAATTTATTAAAATTACGCTTTAACTTTTCCTCACACTTTTTAATTCCAAATTCTAAATCTCATTATCCTATTTATAAATCTCACATTTTAGCAAGCTCATTAAAGGAGATTTTGTTTACTATTTGAGCTCCTTTATTAAACTTAGTTAAGTAAACCTTTTTAAACATTTTAAACTTAATTTATTAGCTGACTGTATTCAATTTCCTTTTTAAGAATTTCATTTTATTCAGTTGTATGAGTTTTCTTTTTTTTTTTTTTTTGGCTCTTTTCGAGTGTTTGGTTCTTTTTATTTTATTTTATTTAAATTCAATTAATTAACATACAATATCTTATTAGTTTCAGAGGTAGAGTTTACTGATTCATCAGTTGTATATAACACCCAGTGCTCATTGCATCACATACCTTTTTAATGCCCATCACCTAATTACCCCATCCCAGCACTCCCCTTGCCTCCAGCAACCCTAAGTCTGTTTCCTATGGTTAAAAGTCTCTTACGTTTTGTTTCCCTTTCTGATTTTGTCTTGTCTTATTTTTCCCTCCCTTCCTCTATGATCCTCTGTTTTGTTTCTTAAATTCCGTGTATGAGTGAAATCACAAGATAATTGTCTTTCTCTAATTGACTTTTATTTTACTTAGCACAATACCCTCTAGTTCCATCCACGTTGTTGCAAGTGGCAAGATTTCATTTTTTTGATGGCTAATATTCCATCGTCTGTATATACCACATCTTTTTTACCCATTCATCTGTTGATGGACATCTGGGTTCTTTCCATATATTGGCTATTGTGGACATTGAATGAGTTTTCAAAACTTTCTAAGTACTCAGGCAATTCTTATAACTCTCATAAACTAAGCTTATGTCAATATGGTGAGTCTTAAAATCTCTGAACTCTTACAATCCTGTTTTAAAGGAGATCACAATTGCAAGCTTGCGTTAATCAAGTGTGTATCTTAGACAGGAGTTTCTAAGGGTGTTTGATTAACTCCAACTTATTTCTCTCACAAAATTCTATAAGAAAATAAGCACAGATTTTCTAATGTAAAAAAAAAATCATATGAGTTTGTTACTCACAGACATTCCTTTACTTAATTCTAAGTCTTTATTTAAAAGGTGCTTACCCAGGTAACAGATGCTATTTCAAAAACTGGGGGTCTGTCTTTCTCCAACCAAATGTGAACTCATTTCTCAGGTTCCTGAACTTCCCCAGTAACCAGAATTACCAGCTGGAATGGGAGTTAGATTCATATCCATGTACCTGATTAGCACAATCTGTATGTTTGTTAGTCTATACCAAGGTCTCCATAACCCAGGCTACTGATCCTACACATCCACTCAGACTCTGTTGGAGTTTGCAGTTCTCTGACCTTTAAAATTCTTGAACTTGATTGACCCCTGCACTTAAAATCATACATATTCTTATTGATATTAAAATTCTATCTGGTTGGCTTCTCTACATCACAAGGCCATATTTGACTCATGAATACTGTTATGAGCTGAATTATGTCCCCCAGGAAACCAATACCTCAAAATAAGACCTTATTTAGAGAGCTGGTCTTTACAGAGGTAATTCAATTAAAGTGGGATTCCCAGGGTGGGCCCTAATCCCATAGGACAGGTGTCCTTATAAACAGGAAGCTTGGACACAGAGACAGACATGTACATAGGGAAGACAAGGGGAAGTCGGTCCTGTGCTGTTGGACTCAGGACTGGTTGATGCGTCTATGAGCCAAGGAGCTCATGAGCCTCAGCATCTGAGAGAGACACATGAAGCAGACCCATCCTTAGCACCTGCCGAGGGGGCATGGCCCTGCCAACACCCTGATTTAAAACTTTTGGCTTCCAAAACTATAAGACAAAAATTTACTGTGGGTTTAAGCCACTCTATTTCTTGTGTAAGAAACTGTAAAATTTGCTCTCATTCAGGCATGAGAAAAAGAAAGGAACTGTTTGGGGGATGGTGTATGTGGTCTCTTGCTGAGACCCAGGGCTGAGGCAAAGTGACCTCATGAGGTTACTCTCACACTGTTGGTTTTAGGACTATCCTTAAATGGGAAAGGCGGTCCTAAAAGGCATTTACTGGTTTATTTCAAGTGGTGCCTTCAAGGTCATGAGTACTCAGCAGGGCATGTAGATAGATAGTGGCAAAGAGCGTTGGTTCTGCAGTGAGCCCTGAGGGTGCACCCCAGCTCTGAGTGGGACTTGAATGTATCATTGAGCCTTGGTGAAGGTTGATATCCTTGCCAGTGCAAAGGCACATATCTCAGAGGGTAGTCTAAGAGCCAGCTGAGATTCAAATTTTAGCTCAATAACTGGTACATCTTAGGTGTTCAGTAAATGTTGAAAAATTGTTATTGCTATTCTCTTAGTATGTACCTGCTACCAGACATCTGACAGGTTCTCCTTGAATTTAATTGACTTTTACACCCTTGGGGACCACAATCAAGAAAAGATGGTGGAGAGGTAAAAGCACTGGGGTGTAAGTAAAAGGCCCTGCTCTTTCGAAATCTTGGTTGCCCAAGAACCCTCTGTGTGACCTTCAGTACCACCGAGCTCCACTAGGCTGCATTTCTTTAACTTTAGAGACAGAAGGTTAGGCTGAACCCACTTCCTTCTCTGTAATTCTAAGACTGCATGACCTAAGGCCCTGATAAAACCCCTGTCACTGTCTTGTTGAGACTTCCAGGTAGAGACCCTTATCTCTGTGCCCCAGGCTGGAAGGGATCTTTAGTGAACTAATAAGAAAGAGTTCTGTTTCCATTTGCTTTCTGACCCTATTGCACCAACTGACACACCTACTTAATGCTGTTATCAACAATTTATGGTCACCTCAATGCCATGCTCTTATCAGAAGCTAATCACATTTTAAGCTTTTTTGAGTTTTTCTCCTTCAAGTAATTGCTTGGCTTTACTGTCTAACAATTCTTTAAATGATAGTTTGATTCTTGGGTGCAGGAGAGCTGGAAGATGGTTCTGGTAAATTCCAGCGACTTCTACCCCAGAGAGAGACTGACTTATTAAAAGAAAATGACAGTGACACCTTTTTTCTTTCTTTGCAAGGTGCTATGAGCCTTGGCTCTGGCCAACTCAATATTGGCCGGCTGACGACTTTCTCTTCTGTGGGTATCTCTAAAATTATCCATAATTCAAAGTTTATTACCAGCAGTTCCCAATTATGTTTCTTAGTGAGTTATTCTCAGAAATGTGATTGATTGGGTATTGTGAAAGGAAATATAAGAAGAGAAAGAAAAGATTGCAGTGAAATAAAACTGGTGTCTTTGTAGATTGTATTTCTTTCTTTTTTTGGAGACTCATAAAGTCCCCTATCGTATCAAAGTCACTAAAACATCCTGTAGTCAACAAACTGTTTCCACAGAGTTTAAACCACCACTTTTGTGAATAACTTTTTTTTTTTTTTTTGCAAATGACTGTGTTATAACACTTCTTAGCATCTGTCCCTGGAAAATACTCTAGATTGTGCTGTTGACCCTTTGAGCAGAATTGAATCCTAATTGTAGCTTCTATTTGTAAGAAAAGCATTTGACATTTACCACCAATTACCTAGCCAAGGGGTGACTGCATGAGTTCTCTTTGTGGAGGTTCACTGATTCTCCCTCCTTCCCTACCACATTGCATGCACCCTTTGGGGTTCTGTGACACATCTTCTCAGCCTAGCTTCTTAGGCCTTTTTGTAGTGGACTTAGGCTTCCAGGACCAGCGGTGAGGGGAGCATAACCTCCTCTAGCTTCAGCCCCCTACCTTTCTAGGAGCTCCAGGGGCAGGCTGGAAGTCAAGTGGCTCTTCTGGCTCCTGAAATCTATGATCTCCTGTGCCTTGTTGTTCTTCTTTCATTGGGAATCTGTCTTTACCTCCTCTTCCTCCCACTTGCTGACCCGGGGTAGTGATGTACTTGCCTCTTTTGAGACTGGGTCTGATTTTATTTTTGTAACAGCTACTCAGAAAAAAGCAGGCAGTGAACCTATTTGGAAGAAACCAAGAGTGTTAGGAAACACTCTGATAAAGTGAAACCCAGGTAGGCATTTTGCCCCTGTTGTATGCTTGAGTGTGCTAGTTCACTAGGGCTGGTATGACAAAGTGCTACAGCCCGAGTGGTTTAAAGAATGGATATTTATTCTCTCACTGTTTAGGCTAACTCTTCAAAGATCAAGATGTAGGTAGATTTGGCTGCTTCTGAGAGCTGTGGGAGAAAGTCTATCCCATGGCCATTTCCTCGCTTCTGGTGGCTGGCTGGCCATCTTTGGCATTCTTTGACTTGTAGATGTGTTGGATTTCTCTCTGCCTTCCTCTTCACAAGGTGTTCTCCTGTGTTTGTGTTTAACTCCAGATTTCTCCTTTTCATGAGGACATCAGTCAGACTGCATTAGAGCCCACCTCACTGTAACTTGATTACCTCTATAAAGACCCTGTCTTTAAATAAAGTCACATTCTGAAGTGCCAGGGGTTAAGACTTCAACCTATGAATTTGGGGGAGGGGACCCAGTTCAACCCATAACATTGAGTGTTAGGGAGCACCAGAGTAGTGATGATACCATGGCATCCACCACTCCTGATGGAAAGTGGAAGTAAGGGGGCTGTAGACGTTACCTCACCACCACCTGTGGGAGGCTATAGTTTATACAGCAGCAGGAACAGCAAACATTTGTATCTTTCCTTTGTTTAATGCTTATAGAGCATCAGGCAAGTTTATATAAATTGTCTCATTAATTGCTTATAGAAACATTCCACTTCCCTTGGACTCCTGCTTGGACTCCCAGCACCTGCCTTCATCTCTCTGACAGAATCTCCAGTCCCTTCCCTCTCGCTTTCCTGCTCCAGCCCTACATGTGTTCTTGCTGTTCCTTAAACTTTCCATTGCATTTGGTGTCTCCTCTGCCTGGAGTGCCCACCACTCATCCCATACCCACATAGTCCTCCCTCCCCATTCTTAGCTCCATTCAGATGACACACATCAATGAGGCCTTTGTTGACCACCCTGTTCAAAATGACAGTATCTCCCTACCTTACTCCTTTCTTGCTTTATTTTCCTCTGAAGCACATGTCATCAAAGGCATTCTATGATTTCCTTTGTTGTTTCTTGTCAGTTTCTCCACATTGGAAGGTAAGCTCCAAGAGGGCAAGGATTTGTTTTCTGTTTTGTTCACATGGTAGCCTTAGCCCATCAAATAACATTTAACCTACCATAAGCGTTCAGCATATATCTCTCTAACGAATGGATGAGTGATTGGTGTAAGTATTAACATCCTAAATCACAGATAAGGATAAATTCAGAGTGCTGAAGACCAAGAAATCACAGAGATGGGAGATGGGGCCACAGTCCATACTGGTAAAGACACATAAATCAAAACCACACTGAGGTGTCACCTCACCCCATTGAGATGGCCACCATCAACCAGACAGACAACAAGCTTTTGGGGAGGTTGTGGATGAATTGGAGCCCTCCAGCACTGTGGTGGGATTTTAAGATTGTACAACTGCTGTGGAAAACAGTGTGGTGGTTTTCCTCAAATAATTAACACTATAACTATGATAGGACTGAGCAAGTCCACTTCTGGATATACATCTGAGAGAATTGAAAGCAAGACCTCAGAGAGAGATTAGCATACCCATGTTCACAGCAGCGCTGTTCCCAAGGACCAAGAGGCAGAAGCAACTCCACTGTCTGTTGACAGATAAATGGATTAAGACCATGTGATGTATATGTACAATGGAATATTGTTCAGCCTTTAAAAAGAAGGAAATTCTGACCTATCCTATAATCTAGATGAATCTTGAAGACATTATATTAAGTGAAATAACATAGTCTCAAAAAGATAAATGCTGTAGGATTCATTTTAATGAAGTACCTCAACTAGAGACAGAAAGTGGAAGAGGGAGTTAACAGGCCCTGCGTTGGAGAAGGGGGGTGGCAAGGCACGTTCTTGCTTAATGGTTATCGAGTTCCAGTGTTACAGATGAAAAAAGTTCTGGAGATCCGTGAACATACCTGACACTGATCTGCACACCTAAAAATGGTTAAGAGGGTAAAAAAAAAATAATGATAGTTATTATTTATATAACATTGAATTAAAAAAATTATTAGCTCAATGGAATAAAATGAGGGAGGGTTGCATTGCAGGAAATGGCAACTAATAAACGTAGAAGGAATGTAAAAAGACCAAGCCCAAACCACCCACACTCTACAGCCCCCTGAGGGGTTCCCTCTTGCGTGTACCTTCTGGGTGCTGGCCAAGGTCTGTATCAAATGGTCATGACCTCAGCAAGAGCTGCCTCTGGTCAGAACCAGGAGAGACTGGCTCTGGGCCTCAGCCTGAAACCAAATAGTGCCATCCAAGGCTCAGAGAATGCCTTTCCCTTCCCAAAGAGGACTCCTTCCCCCAAGGGGAATCCAACACCAGGGAGGTAGGCAGAGGCCATGTATAAAAATCAAGGGCAAATGCATTTGCTTCATCCCAGCCAGGCCATCCCGTAGAACATGCTGGTGGCTTGTTGAGGGAGTCTCTTACAACACTTACGGCAGGAAGTCTAGAAGAGCTTGCACTGGGTAAAAGTAAAAAAAGAAAAGGGCCTAAAGAAATGTCTGTAAACACTACCTACAGAGGAAGTTGTTTTTCTACGAGGAATTAAAAGATGGGGCGCTCAGGGAGGGGAGAAATGGTCCCTCAGAGAATGTCAAGGCAGGGGCATGCCTGAGAATGGCTGGGCTGCAGGCACTGCGGGCATCTCTAGGGACACCTCAGGTCCACCTCAGAACACCTCAGAACCAGAGCTGCCTCATCCTCCTCACCCCTCCTCCTCATCCGGGGGCTGTGCCCGTGCTGGTATATGGAAGGCTGCTCCCACCCTCACAGTCTGAGGGAAGCAGTTTGCCAGGACGCTTGTGGCTTGTTGGCAGCTGGGACTGCAGGGAAGGAGAAAGAGGCATGGCTCTGCAAGAGGAGTCTGCAAGTGTGCATGGTGATGATTAATTTTACGTGTCCTCTTGACTGGGTAGGCCATGAGGTCCTCAGAAATTTGGTCAAACGTTATTCTGGGCACTTCTGTGAGAGCACTTTTGGGTGATATTAGCATTAGAGTTGGCAGATTGAATAAAGCAGATTGCTCTTACCAATGGAGGTGGGGCCTTGTCCAATTTGTTGAACTCCTAGGTAGAACAAAAAGGCTCACTGTCCTCCAGTAAGAGAGTTCTTCTTGCCTAATGGCCTTTGTATCAAATCATTAGCTTGTCTCCTGCTTTCAGACTTGAACTGAAACAGTAGAAATTCCTGGGTCTCAACTTGTCAGCCTTTGGACATGAACCAAACCACCTGCCCTCGTGGGTCTCCACTTGCCCACTCACCCTGCAGATCTCGGGATTTGCTTGCCTCCAACAACCATGTGAGCCCATTCCTTCTAATCAGTACCCACCCCCATTCATACATATGTGTGCACACAAATGGGCACAAACATACATACTTATATTCCATTGGATCAGTTTCTCTGGAGAACCCTGACCAGTGCCTGGCCTAAGCTAGGAGTTAGGAACCTATGGCCCATGAGCCAAATCCAGCCTGCACCTCTTGTTGTATGGCCCATGAATTAAGAATGGTTTTTACCGTAAACATTTGGAATCAATGTGATGACAGGAGCACTAACTTTGAACCCTAAGTAAGCAAAATGTCCCACCATCCTTGCATTCTTCTCATTAGTAGGCCTATACTACTAACAGTAACACTTACATACTTGGAAATTCATCAATAAAAAATAATGGAAATTTGTTTTCTCTCTTCTTCTTCTTCCTTTTCCTCATCTCCTCCTCCTCCTCCTCCGTCTTCTTCTTCTTCTTTTTTTTCCCAAATATAAGCTCATGCCCAGAGTGGGGCTTGAACTTATGACTCCGAGATCAAGAGTCACATGCTCTACCAAATGAGCCAGTCAGGTGCCACATTTTTTCTCCTATATAAGTATCCAGTTAACATTCTTGATTTTGTCTCTTGACCCATAGATACTAAAATATTTACTATCTGATCTGTAAAAAGTTTGCTGACCCCTCACCTGAAGTCTGAAATCTAAGCTTCTGCTCTAAGTGACAAAATTGTGGGTACCTTAAAGACATCCAAAACAATTTTTTTTTACTTCTTAAATTTTAAAAAGTATCTTTTAATATTCCATTAATTTTTAACATTAAAAAATAACATCAAAATAATTTTCCCGGTGGGCATAATTAGAGCCAAACTTACATCTTTTTTTGCTGATGAAGGTAAGCGCTGCAGGGAAGGAGGGGAGCTCCCTCTTCCGTGTCTCCCTGGCTGCCGGCTTTGTGTGCTGCCACAGTTGGAACTCGGCTGGGTATTGATGATGAAGTATCCACGTTGACTTGTCCCAACGCCTTCCCCTGGCTCCTGGCAGCTTGAGTCACTGCAGTCATATTTGTCACTGCTTTCTCTCACTTGCTGCCCTGCTTATGATGCCATCTGAAATGTGTGTTGGCATGTGCTTTCTTGGTGGTGGAAATGATGAGGACAGGACGAGCTTCAGAATGTACTGTTGAAAGTCGTAGCTGCTGCACACTACCCAGTTCTCCAGCCTGGCTTTCTGGGGGACACCTGGGAGCCTTTTTGTCCAGGGTCACTGAGAGGTCATTCTGATAGGACAACAGGGCAGGCTCTGTCAACAAAGGCCTTGTCTGCAGTTTGGTGCTGTGTGGTGGGCTTTGCGTGCACACCCAACTAGAAAGGTGGTCATGCCTGCAGAGGGGTCAGGTTTTTCATCTGCGGGTGAAGCTCAGAAGAGACCTAGTCTTACGTTCCTTGGAGAGGTAAGAGTCTGGATCCCAGAGTCAGAGATGGGACTCTTGACCTGCACAGCATGGCTTGTCAGACGGTCTGGTTTTGAAGGAAGTTTTTTTCCTACCCCAGGACTTTGGCACTTGGTTCTCACAGTTCGCTTAGAACCTTCTTGCCCACACTCTTTACATGGCTGAGTCTGGATCGAACTTTAGGTCTCAGGTCAAATACTTAGATCTTCTCTGACAACCCAGCTTAAAGTATTAAGAACTTACTTAAAGTAAAGAAACCCAGGGGCACCTGGGTGGCTCAGTGGGTTAAGCCTCTGCCTTCGGCTCAGGTTCATGATCCCAGGGTTCTGGGATCGAGCCCCGCATCGGGGTCTCTGCTCAGCAGGGAGCCTGCTTCCTCCTCTCTCTCTGCCTGCCTCTCTGCCTACTTGTGATCTCTATCTGTCAAATAAATAAATAAAATCTTAAAAAAAAAAAAAGTAAAGAAACCCAGTGGTTCATGTGTTTGCCATATTTTACAGACTGCCCTGTATGTCCAGGGACTGCTCTGAGGATTAGAGGTAAATAACCAAAACACCCAAATGGTCAAAACCCATGCTTGTTTGCAGTGTTCACCAAACTTCAGCATGTGCCTGATGGAGTCATTTGGAGGGCTTGTAACACAGATACCTTGGCTCTTGAGCGTGTGAATCAGCCAGTCTTGGTGGGACCCCAGAATTTACATTTCTAGCAATACTCCAGGTGATGCTGGGGCTGCTGATGCAGGGACCCCACTGTGAGAACCACTGGTCTTGTGGGTAATTCTCCTCTCAGACCTGTGCCTGTTTGCTTATCAAGATTTGATAGTCTTTATTTGTTTCCTTGAGTTTCTTTGAGGGGGGATCATCTCTGCCTTGTCTCCAGCGTAGCTGTGGGCCCTAGCAGAGTGACCAGCACATAGTAGGTGCTCTGTAGATAGCTGAAGGAGGAAAGGCCAGTAGGCAGCAAGAAAAAAGCTCTCTTTGCTCTTCCTTCCTGTGTATACCCCCTTAATCCAGCCACTTCCACTATGCATGAGAAATCTTGGCAGGAGGGACAAGGAGAACCTGAGTTAGCGTCTCTGTTCCCCAGTGAGAACTTCATGTGTTCAGTCCGATTATTTCAGCGAAAACAATGATTTATGATGTGTGGTGAGATTACAGAGTAGGTGAGTGTGTAAGAGATAAGAGTGAGAGACAGACAGGTGGAGATTATGTAATGGTGGGTGTCCCCAAATATGGAATGAGTGCTAGGAAGAACGATTTTGCAATCGGAGACCCCGTGGCACTTAAGCTTCTCAGCAATCTTTTAAAAAGAGCTCCTAGAATCTGGGCAGTGAGGTCATTCTTGCTGGGAGCCGTCTCAGTGCCTAGGTTTTCTAGACTAGAGAGAATTCTGTGCTGTGTAATCTCATGAGAGCAACAAGAGGCAAGCCAACCAACTTTATTTCATGCCTGGAGATAGACCCTCATCCCCTGCCAGTAACGGTGGAGCCCAAAGTGTCTTTGTAACTTACAGCTAGGCACCTTAAGAAGTATTCGAAAGAATGTTTTGGTATTTCGGACCATTTTCAATTGTTCATTTCAAAACATCTTAGCCTATTCTGACTGCTGTTAAAAAAAATACCAAAGCCTGGGTGGCTTAAAAAGAGGAGAGATTTATTTCTCACATGGTGGAGGCTGGAAGTCCTAGATCAGGGGACCAGCGTGGCTGAGTTCTAGTGAAGGCCCTCTTCTGTGTTGTACTTGGCTGTCTTCTTACGGTATCCTCGCTTGGCAGAAGTGGGGAGGGAGCTCTCTGGGGTCTCTTTTGTAAGAGCACGAATCCCATCCAGGAGGGCTCTGTTTTCATGAGCTAATCAGCTCGCGGAGGGCCCACATCCTATTAACTCCACCTTGGGGGGCTAGATTTCAACACATGAAATTTAAGAGGTACAAGTATTTGATCTGTAACACCGAGGTAGGCATGAGTCCCTGCCCAGGCGTGAGCAGTCCACAAGCCCAGGAGATATTGGTAAAACTTATTCCCTCAGCACCTCAATTAATAAAAGTATCCTTAGCTCACATGAAGGGGCACTGGCCTCATTTTGCCTTGGATCCATGCTACCTCAGATCAGAACTCACCTGGTGTCTAATAGTGCTTTTGCAAAAAGTGTGAACTCGAATAAATAAAAATCGGTATATGTATTTGTTTTCTGATTGAGGAAATACACATAGATCTCAACAATGCTTACAACAGTCAATGCTCTCAAGAAGCCAAAGGTAATTTGGCTTGACGGAAGACGTGAATTATTTTTTAGTTGTGATTATAATTGTGATTACACAGATACACACGTCATAAAATTTACCATTTCAGTGATTTTAACTACATAATTCAGTGCATTAATTACATTCCTAATGTTGTACATCCATCACCATTATCTGTTTCCAAAACTTTTCCATCACTCTAAACAGAATACTCTGTACACATTAAGCAATAATTTTGCACCTCTCTCCTCTGGTCCTTTGTAACCACATTTTGATTTTCTGTCTCTGTGAATTTATCTATTTTATATATTTCATATAACTGGAGTGACATTATATTTGTCTCTTTATGTTTGGCTTATTTCACTTAGCATAATGTTTTCAACATTCATCCATATTGTGACATTTATCAGATCGCCATTCTTTTTTCATGGCTAAATAATATTCTGCTGCATGATTATACCCCATTTTGTTTTAATGGACACTTGTGTTGTTTCCATCTTTTGGCTGTTATGAATAATATTACTTCTATGAATGTTAACTTTTTCAAGTCCTGGCTTTCAGTCTTTTTGGTTTTCTATCCAGAAATGAAATTCCTGGATCATGTGGTAATTCTGTATATAGAGTTTTTTGAGGAACCACCAACTGTTTTTCCAGAATGGCTGCACCATTTTACATTTCCACCAGTAATGTATGTATTCTGATTTCTTCTGTTTGGTTTTGGTTTTGATAGTAGTCATTTTAGCAGATAGGAGGTTGTATCTCCTTGTGGTTTTGATTTGCATTTCCCTAATGATTAGTGAGGTTGAGCATCTTTGCATGTGCTTATTGGCCATCTGTACCTGTTCTGTGGAGAACTATCTACTAAAGTCCTTGTCCATTTTTTTTTTAAAGATTTTATTTATTTATTTGACAGAGAGAAATCACAAGCAAGCAGAGAGGCAGGCAGAGAGAGAGGAGGAAGCAGGCTCCCTGCTGAGCAGAAAGCCGATGTGGGGCTCGAACCCAGGACCTGGGATCATGACCTGAGCCGAAGGCAGCGGCTTAACCCACTGAGCCACCCAGGCGCCCCTCCTTGCCCATTTTTAAATCGGGTTCTTTTTTTGTCATTGAGTTGGTTTAAGGTGGACCCCCAACCCCATATGGTTGGAGATCTTTCTATACCCTGGATAATAAACCCTATTCAGACATATGATTTGCAAGTATTTTCTCCAATTCTTTATCCTTTCACTCTCTTAATAATGTCCTTTAATGCACAAAGTTTTTAATTTTACGAAGCCCAATGTATCCATTTTGTGCTTCGTTGTTCATGCATTTGGTATCCCATCTAAGAATACATTGTCAAATCCAAGTTCACGAGGAGGACATGAGGTTGTCTGGATGAGGAGAGCAAGTCAGTATTTGTCATGACTTTGTTTAAGACAGTACATCATTTTGTGAATCCCCTGAATTATATGCAAAATTTTGTACTTTGGAGTTTTAACGGGATCTCTGTGTTCAAGATAGATAACAGGGAAGCATCTGTCATGATATAAGTTAGTGGCTACTTGTTTTAGGGGTTTGTCTGCCGACATCTCCCAAAGCGTTGCTCTGAGAGGCAGGTGTCCTGGCTCACCCTGGGGCGAGATCTTGAACATGTCCATTGTGTTTGGTAGTGGATCCATCGTATGTGCAGGTCTTTCCTTTTTATATGAGCTGAGTATTCATGAGCTTTTGTGCATTTTAAGAAACACATTTATATATGGCCTTGGCTCTCATCGTACAACTCTATGCTTCTTTTGGAATTATGCTTGATGTTAATTGAAGGAACGAATTCCAAGCCTGGTGTATAAACTGTTCTTAAGGAAATCAGGTCATGACACCTTGGGTGGATATTAAGGAAGTGACTTTGGTGCAGAGGCGGGAAAAGCAGGAGGGTTAAGGGAGTAGAAAATAGAAGCAGTTAGCATTCCTGAAAAGGCTTCATCAAAAAGAGTCAGAAGATTGAAAAGTTGAATACAAAACACTGTTCAAATATAAGCCTCCTCACCAAAGTACTCCTCAGAATGTTGACTTGGAATGTAGACAGAGGGCATAAGAGCATACCATGTTCTTAAGGTAACCAAGTCCCTCAGTGCTTGTAACGAGGCTCAGGTCATGGTGAAGGTAACTCTTAGAAACTCATTATTTTTTCATTAGATCCAATACCCTTCTCCCCAAGACGCTGCTCTACAACCACATGGGCGGGTTTTGTTTATTCTGGGTAAATGCGAGGCATTTGCAAACCCCATGTTCCTTGTCTTAAATGCCTACTTCTCAGAAAGGGGAAAGGCTTACATTATATTTAATTAGGATGTATTTAGCTCCCGTGCTTCTAGCTCATCAGCGCTGAGAAACTGCGTGATGGAGGTGGATGTTCAGTGTCTTTGGAAACTTGCAGCTTCAGCTCAGGACACCTTTGGGATCACTTACAGAAGGAAGAGCGGAATGACTGGCAGCAGGGGTTGGGAAACTGCCCTCTGACACGGAGTCATCCTGTTGGTTCACACAGCGGGTCACAATTCAGGAGAGGTGTTTCTAAAGGCTGGCTAATCAGAGCAGCTGTGTGGCCCTAAAACTACTTAAATTGCCTTCTTCATTATACACTCAGTGGGACCATTTCATCAGGCCAGGTTCTTTATCTCCAGACGGTGGTAAGACCTGGGAGGCCGGGTTTTTAGCCGGGAAGGAAGGAAGGAGGAAACTCGCTTTTTCTTAGCCCTTGATCTGTATGTTCATGATGGGTGATGGAAAAGGCAGACTTGGAAAGGGAGTTGTGTTCTTACCACTGGTCAACTCTGCAGAAGTGAATGGACTAAGCTTGTTAAGTTTATCATCTGCAGGAGTATAGAAATGAGAAGCAACAGGGTTACGGACAGATTTATACCTGCACTGGAGAAGGGCACACAGCGATCAACAGAGGTCACATTGATACTTACCAACTAAGTGTCGTGTGCCTCTCCCCACCCCTGAGTTCATGCCTGTTGAAGCCCTAACCCCCAGTGTATGGGTATATGGAGATGAGGCCTTTGGGAGTTAATTAAGGTTAGATGAAATCGTGAGGGTTTATTATAAGTTTTTATAAGTTTATTTTATATATATATATATATAAAATATATATTTTATATATATAAATATTTTATATAATAATAAATATATTTTATTTATTATTATATATATAATAAATAATATATTTATATAATAAATATATATATAATATTTATATATAAAATATATATATATAAAATAAACTTATAAAAAGCCTATATATATATATATATATATGTATATATATATATATGTTATTGTAAGTTTATTATAAGTTTAGTGTCTATATAAGAAGAGAAAGAGACCAGAGCTTGCTGCTCTCCCCACGATGGGGAGACAGCTATCTACAAGCCAGGAAGAGAGTTGTCACCAGAACCTGATTACACTGATCTCACACTTTCGCCCTCCAGACCTGTAGGAAATACACTGCTGTTGTGTAAGCTCCAGCTAAGATGCGAACAAGCATCTGGCACTTGCTGAAATATGAGCATGTCTTGCAGGGAAAATCTATGAGCTCTCTGTCATGGAAATGCTATTTCCAAGCACAGCGATCCACAGGTTTTGCTTCATTGTCATTGACCACTTTATCTGGTTGTCAGTTCAGGGTATTTGGTGATAAAACTACAGTCCCTTAAGAAAAAAGAAAGGGTGGTTGGAAAGAACTGGTTTTACCTTTCCCCTTCACCCTGTACCAGCTCTTTTACTTTGAGCAGGGGAGAGGACAACACTCCCACCCATCTCATAGGCTGTTTATGCTTAAACAAGTTAGCACACATAACCATTCAGTATAAATTCCAGCACATGTTCGGTGCTCAGTAAGTATTGGCCACTGGGAATGGGTCTTTATGGTCGAGTGGAGAACTGGGTTCTTTGCTACCTCTCCAGTCTTAATTACATACCCTCTTCTCCACTGCATTCTGAGCACAAGCTACATGGCTTTCTTTGTTGTTGTTGTTGTTGTTAATTTGTTTAAATTAAATAAGCCACGTCTCTCCCACCTTAGGACCTTTGCATATGTTGTTTCCACTGCCTGGGATATAACCACTTCCTTTTCCTAGTTAACTCACAGTAATCCATTGGCTTTGAGCTCAACCGTTACTTTTTTGGGAGACCCACCTTGAACTCTGTGGCATTAGCTCTCCCATCTACCAATCCTCCCCCAACTCTAATCATGCTGACGTTTTGTTTTTAAATATTTGTGTGATGACTGGATTATTATTTTCTTTTCCACTAGACTGTGAGCTTTAGGAGAACTCACTGTGGCCTTAACCCTGGGGACCCAGAAAAGTGCTGGCTGAACACATCCATGCTGGGTCATGATGTAGCTCCTGGGGCACGGGGCTGGTAACAGCTCCTCGGAGGTAGAAGTGTTAAGTCCAACCCATCACATCTGGGGTGGTGGATGAGGAGGAGGACTAAACACATGGTTCAACCTAATCCTAATAGATTTTCATTTAGGGAGGTTTCATTTGGTTTCTGAGGGTTTTGGCAAGACTCACTAAACCGGTGAGCCAGCCTAATTCTGCGTAGCCCCACCAAAGTAAGAGCCCTTAATAGCCCATTTTTCATTTTAAAAAGCAGCTGAGTGCACGGAGGTCAGCTTTCTACCACTGCGAGGCAAAACCACGTTACTGGCAAATCACATGACCCCGCCGACCGCGCTCTTTCAGGATTAGCTGAAACTGGAAGCTGGGCAAAATGGATCATTTAAGCAGGAAAACCCATCTGAATGAAACCCAAAGAACCATACTCTGTTTCGTAACTGCTTTAGGGAATTCACATTTAATCAAAATTGAAGACTACAGCATTTGCCATGAGAATTCTTGCATCTTATCTCGGGTTTTAGTGATTTCTTTTTAATTAGTTGCTGCTCTGCAGAAATCTGAACGCGCTTAAAACAATTGGGAAACGAATAAAACTGGGAGCTGCATTTGCTTATGGTGCAACTGTGTTTGCTTCCTTGGTTTTAGGCAATTTCGCTAACAAGTAACCTGTAACCTGCTTCTAAGGCTACGAGGAGATAATTATTTGGTAAATTTTCATACTTCAGTTTATAATACTAATTAGTTCTCCAACTGGTATTCCCCAGGCAATGTGTGCCGTCCTCTCATCACATTTGTGCTTCTTTTGACTTGGGAATCTCCCGTTTATCATTTAAAAGATGAAAAGCTTAATTTGTGCCCCAAATTCCTAAATTTTTATGTGTCGTCTGTCCTATGTTCTTGCCAGGAGAATTAGAATACCCTGTAATTTAAAACTCAAAGAGAACGGAGCAAAACGCCCATCATTTTGAAGCAGTTTCTTTTATTGCAATCATGACTATGTTACAAGTAATGGCAGAACTTGAACAGACTGTAAGTGACTTCTTGAGAAGCGGATGGAGGCACAGTGGTGACAGGTGAAGGGTTTGGCATCCCCTGGGTGCAAATTCAAAGCCCCTCTCTACACTCATCTAGGCGGATTGCATCACCGGAGTTTAAAGCATGGCTGAGGCCACCGCCATGCTGAAGCACCCCACTGATGGGGTGAGATGGCGGGGTGGCTTTGCACACGTGTGGTTGAGAGTCTCTATCAGTGCTACAGGATAGAAATAGAATATGTGGCACATGCGTAACCAAATGTTTCTAGGAGCCACATTAAAGTGAAAAGAGATAAAATTAAAAGTATTTTCTTTAACCCAACATATGTGAAATATTATCATTTCAACATGCATGAAAATTGAAATATTTTACGTCCTTTTTTGGGGGGTATCTTTTAAATTCATTTTCTCAGAACATTTCAGTTGAGGCTAGCCATATTTTAACAACCCGCTAGGGCTAGTGGCTCCTGTATTGGATGGTATGGGAGCACGGAATCATCCATGAACTCTCATTTCTTTCCCTGTGAATTTTGAAAGTATTGTTTAAACTTGAGTTATCCAGCCAGTGGAGTGGCTGCTAGGGAGAAGTGGGGATCTGTCCTTGTAGCCCTGAGATGTATTCAGCTAGGAGAGGAATAACCATCAGCACGATGACTGGGGGAGTATGGGTGCTAGTGGTTGGTTGGATTTTAATTGCCATCAGCAACATGGTTATAAGGGAGCAGATGTTTATTCCTCGATATTAAAAACGGGTGCCCCGATCAAACAGTGCCGTCAGAGGTGACTAAAAGCAGCTTGCAAAATAAATCCATATGATTGTCCAGTTCACTTGGTCTCAGGTTGAGGTTTTTGTAACTACAGGGGAGGAACACGAATGGACTTTGTGGGCACAGAAGGCCTCCAAATGATACACAACTTACTAGGTTTTTCGGTGAGGAGAATCCTTGGCTTCCATCAGATTCTTCTCTGGGCCAAGGAAATCAGAGTATTAGCAGCTGAGGCAGGAGGGCGGCCTGTCGGCTACAGCGGAAGTTCTGTTTACACAGGAGCCAGGGTTTTACGCCAGTGAGAGCAAAAGTTGTAAATTGTCTCTTGTCACCATGACCCAGGAAAATCCCTCCATGTACCCACCGGCTCGGAAATGCCTACACCGAGAGGCACTTGGGAGCTCAGACTCACTGAAGAAATGGCAGATTCATGTCTCCTGGCTTATGGTCACTCCAGGGAATCCACTGGTGAAATGTGTTTATTTTTTGGTTGAGGGCACATGGTCACGTGCATCTGAACGAACTGTGGATATGACAGCTACCTCTCCCCTGCGGCCGTGGCATTAAGAGCTGTGGGAACGGGAGGTGGGCTCTGAATTCAGATCCCCCTTTGTTTATTGAATGAGCTACGTTTGTCTCCGTGAGCCTCTTGCTGGTGGATAAAGTGACGATTTCTGGGGTGTCTTCCAGAATTTCTTTTCGGAGTTGATTTGCCAAATTAGATTTGGAAACTTCTTCTCACATTGCAAATTATGACCAAATGTATTTATATGATAAAGTGATTTAAAATATAAGTTGTAATTGTACGATCTAGAATTGGATTTAAATGTATGCTGCTTTCCATTTCCCTGCACTTTTTCATTAAGTGGCACTGGCTGACCCCTCATTTGGAGGCGGGAGGGGAGCTCTGGTGAGAAGCTCCTCAGCTTCACTCTCATGGCACATGACTGTTGAGGCTAGAGCTCTTTGTTCCTGTGGCTACATACGTACCTCTGACTTCCGTGAGAACACACCAGGGGAGGAAAGCTATTTCCCCACAGAAACCCACATATTTCCATGTGTCTCGCAGCCATGTTTGTTCTTTGTGAAACAGTGAAAAATGGTGTGAGGCAAGAGCGCTATAGATGAGCTGCTTCTGGGAACCGAGGACCACTTCTGCTGGCGGGTGAACTTGGGAGAATATTGGAAAACCATGGCCCTGTTAGTCCACCTTTTGAGAAAACTTGTCTTTGGAGGGCTGATGAGAGTAATGCAGCAGATTTAATTGTCTTTGTAGTGCCTGGTCTGGAAGAGGGAATGAACAGACATCTTATACACTTCAATGTCTTTCCTTCACTAAATTATTGTAAGTGCGACTAAGAGTTAGCTTCAAGATTTTAGCCCCCAAGGAGGAATTTTGGTTGGAGGAGCATAGAGGGGAGTTATCTGTGAGATGTCTAACCAGCTGGTCACTTCAATCACATTTTTAGTCAGATCAGTGTGTAAACTAGATGTCTGGCAACATGGCAAATGAAATGGACTCCCTTCCTAATCCTATTTTTATTTTGTGTTTTCAGTAAGTCTTACAGTTGCAATTGGTGTCAACTATAACCAGGGAACCATTTGTAGCAAATTCATTATTTAAGATCCATCATCTTTTTGTGGCTCAGTGGTTGGGATTCTGGAAGATACCAGTTTTAAAAACCTGCTCCCTTTGGTGACCTAGGTTATTCTGTGAAAATATGAGATAGTTTGCAGAAATGGGAAGTTGGGTCTAGCCACCCAGAGTTGTTTTATCGGCAGGCAGTAATGGCTGCAATAAACCAGAGAGATTTCATTGTAAATGTGACCCTGATTGATAAACTTGCTCCTTCTCATTCTTGCTTACAGGGTAACCGGGCCAGGCTTGAGGCTTTCTGCAAGACAGCAGTCAGAATGCAGGATTCAGTGATGAGTTTTATTCCCTCTTCTTAACTGACAGACATTTGTTTTAGGTCTTTGGGTTTTGGGCAGAATGAAGGTACTGGATGATTTGAAAGAGTCAAATATTCCCAAGATAGTAGATAATATAATGGGAAAAAGAAAGAAACACTGTGAAAGGCTTTTATTTTATAAGCAACACTGCAAAAATGAGGAATCACTTCCAAACATATCAAATAGAAAATAATAATTTATTTTAACTTCATTTTACTTAGTGTTTGTAACTAATCATGATTTCATGAGCTTGCTTGTAAAACTCTGTCCCTTCAAATCTACAAAGCAAAGGTTTACTACAATGAGCACTTAAAATTCCACAAACCACCTCCATCCACAACTTTCCTTTACATGCAAATTCTTCCATCGGGCTGCAATATTTGCAAACATGCTTTAAACTTCCATAAAGCTGCATGATATTTTGCTTTCTGGTAAAACCTTTACGCTCTTGGGAACTTTCACCAGGAAAAAAAAAAAATGTTTGTTTAAATGTGTATCCCAACTCTAAACACTGCTGGTTTGGTTATGTGTATTAAATCCTAAACCACACAGTTTGGGAGTTTTGAGTTGAAGCCTTGACCTAAATTATATATTAATGGTCACTCATATGAAACACATTTAACAAAGTAACATTATAAAATAGGGTTCTGTTAAAAATACACACTGGCGGTTGTATTTGTGTTTTCGGCAGGAAAAAAAAAGCGTGTTTAACTTTTTTATATGAATATAGTTTAAACAAATTATTCTGTGAAAGTATGCTTAATAAAAGATCTTTTTGAAATTTAAACACTTTATGTAAAAGGTAGCAAGTAAAAAAGTACAATTGCTATTTGAAAAAAAGCTCTGCTTGTAACCATTGCCTTCCAAGACAGTTAAGGGTGGTTTTCTCCGCTTAAAATAGAGCTATCGACACCCAGAGTGAGTTGCAGCGTTGGCCAGTCGTGACTATAAACAGGATGACCGTATTTATCTTATATACAAAAACTTGCCGCATTGAACGAGGCAGGAATTTCTACCCCACCGGTAGCGTTCTGTCGTATGTACACCACGCGGGAGGGACAATTATACAGTCGTCACGGACAAGAAGGAATTGTATACTCTTGTACCATCTGGGGACTTTGTGCCGTGGGTTAGGAGTTCTTGGATTGTCATCCAATTGTCAAAGATCTTTTTGTTCCTCTTCTTCATCATCTTTTTGTGGCTCAGTTCGAGGATGTTCATCTCCTTCCTGTCGTCGGCCCCCTGCTGCTCCTTTAGGCAGTCGAGCCGGCTCTGCATCATGAACTCCCTCCGGCGCCGCTGCTCCTTGGCCTTCACCACGTGCTGCTTGCGCTCCTCTTTGCTCCAGTAGCGGCCCAGCTTCAGCTCGCTCACCGCGTCGTCGTCGGTGGTCATGCCGCTGCGCTCCTCGCGGATCTTGAGCGCGCGCTCCCGCAGCAGGCGGTCGCGCACCGGCCGCTTGGTGATGTAGCGCGTGCCGTCGCTGCGGACCTTGACCTTCCACTCCATGCGGGCCTCGGCCGCGCCGGCCGAGTGTAGGTCCTTGCACATGCTCACCAGGCTCATCTGGCTCTGCGCGTACTCCACGGCCGACTTCTGCTGGATCAGCTGCATGTAGCTCTGGTAGTGCTGTGCGTGCGCCGGGATGTGCGCGTGTTTGTAGGGCGAGTGCGGGAAGGGCGGCAGGTAGGAGCCGCCCAGCTTGGGGCTCGGGCCAGGGCTGCCGCCGTCGTCGCTGGGCCTCCGCTCCCTGCTCTCCGGGGCCGGGCTGGACTCCAGCTCTCGGGGCGGCGGCGGGCTGTAGCTGGCGCCGCCCGCCTCCGGATCTTCGGTGATGGAGAGCAGGTTCCGGGAGCACGGCCCGTAGGCCTCCGCGCTCCCCGCCGCCCCCTCGCCGCCCGCGCAGCCGCCGCCCTCCGCCACTCTCCTCAGGGAGTTGTCTGGGGATATTTCCAAGGTGAGCGGGGTGCTGCGGCAGCTCTCGCCCGTGTTGTAGGCGCTCGAGCTGTCCTTGTCGGATTTCTCGGGGAGCTCGGTGATGTCCGACAGCTCGTGGCGGCGGACGTCCACGCTGGTGTTGTAGTTGCGGAAGCCGCTGTGGTGCAGCATCCAAGACTCGCGGTACTGCTCGCGGAGCTGCTGCATCTTGTGCGCCCGCACGATGCTCAGGCACTCCAGCTCGATGCTGCGCAGCTCCTCGTTCAGCAGCTCCAGCTCCTTGTCCACGCTCTCGGGGTCGCTCTTGCTGGCGTCCAGGGGGCTGCTGGCGTAGTACAGGCTGTAGGGGCTGCTGCTCTTGGCCTGGCACTTGAGCTCCAGGAGCTCGCGGAAACGCTCGCATTCGTCCACTGGGATGCCCAGGTAGTCGGCGTCGACGCAGTCGGCCGACAGGAAGGACTCGTTGCTGAAGGGCAGGTCGCCGCTGCCCAGGGTGTCCTGGCTGCACGTGAGCTTCCTCTGCCCAGCCAGCGGGGTGGACAAGGCGGTGGCGTCGTCGCCATTGTTCTCCTGCTCCGAGCTCTCGTCGTTGCGCGTGCTCTCATCGGTGCGTCCCACGCCGCTGTCCTTCTCGTGCTGGTTGGACAGGATGGTGGCTGTATCGGTGGTCCCCCCGTCTTCTTCGTGCTTCTTCTGGAACAAGAACAAACGGCCACGGTGAGGGAGGTGCGGACCGCAGCGGCCACGAGCCCTGCAGGACAAGGGCTGCTGGTCGGGGCAGGCTCTGCGTCTCTAAGGCTGAGGGGCCGCGGATGCTCTCCGTACCTCGCCATCAGGCAGACCCACCCGGGCTAAACACCTCCTCAGTTCTCCCACCTGTAAGACGAGGGTATTAGTGAATGGGGAGCAGGAGGCACAGAGGGCCTTACCACTCAGCAGTGCGTTTTCAGGACCCTGACCACAGAGGTGGCACAGAATAGGGCTACAGAGCTCTAAGAAGCTCAGGCTACACCGACGGAATTGTTCTACTTTTGAAAACATGACTTCATGCTTCCTAATGTGTGTTAAAGCTGGCTCAGGTGTTTTCCAAGCAGATAGCTCGTCAGCTGGACCTCAGCATGACTACTGTGCTTTCAGAGCCCAGCCCCACTCCCTGGGTGGGGGAGGATATCGGCTTGGGCTGTGCTGGTGTGCAGAGGGGAAGGCACGGCGGTGGGGGGGTGTCACCTGCTGCAGCACACCAGCGGTGAACTGCATGGCCTGATGGTGCTGCTCCTCCAGCATGTCCATGTGCAGCTGGTCCAGGAAGTCATTGCGGTCATCGTCCATCCAGCCCTCGTCCAGCTGCAGAGAGAGAGCAGCCCACACCGGCCTCAGACAGGATTCCTTTTGCTTTCATTTACTTTTTAAAAGAAAGGACATTAACTTGGGGTCAAAGACTTCTTAGGCTCTCTCTGGGAGGCCTGAAAACGCAGTGTGCCTGTTGTTTGGCCTCCTTCATGGTCAAGAGCCCTTCCACCCTAGGAAAGTCTCTGCTGGCCACCGCTGTCTTTTCTCCAGGGGATGCTCCTGCATCCACAGGGGCTACTTTCAGGGAAGCAGGCCACCTAGGAGGGGTCCTGGACAGCTAGCCCTGCCCCTGCTGGCTGGCCCACACATGGGTTTAGCAGGCCCTGAAGACAAACTATTTGCGGTGCTGGAAGCGTTCCTTTCAACACAGAACGTGGTTCTGCTAACTACCTGTCTGGGGCAAAACCCCTCGCTTTGATCACGCCCAAGTCTTCCTAGCGCAGACTACTCAGGGGTCAGATGTGGCCTGCCGCCCGTGGACTGTCTGCAGCCACTTCTGTGCTACTGTAGTAGAGTCTAGTGATGGCACCAGAGGCTATATGGCCCCCAAAGCCAGACACTGAGAAAAGGTTTTCTGAGCAATGGTGCTTTCATTTTTTAAAATAAAAGTTGTATTTTATGTTTAAGAGATACATGGTGATGACTGAATATACATCAACATAGGTAATTCCTAGAGTCAAGCTCATTAACATAGCATTTCCTCACAGAGGAAAATCTGTGTGTGTGTGTGTATGTGTGTGATGAGATCACCTGAGATTTACTCTCTCATCAAAGATTTAGCAGCAATGCACTATTATTAGCCACAGCTACTGTGCTATACCTTCCCTCCACTCTGCAGCTGGAGATGAGGTCCGCACTGACCCTGGCTGGAACACCTGTCAGGCTTTGCAAATGCCAACATCTAGATGGTTATGACCTTGGCTCTCCCTTGTTTTCTTCTTCATGACCATTCCTACGCTAATGAGCCTGCTGGGCCTACAGTGTGATGTCAGGCTGGATGTCAGTGCCCTCCTTAAACGGTTAAAACATAAAACAGATTTTAGGTCATATCAAGTGAGACGACTTTTTCAGGGTGTACAAAGTGCCTTCAAATTCAGACCCAATACTTGGGCAGTGGTCTACAGTGCCGTGGACTTGGGTTTTTGGTTGCAGCAACACAGACCCAGCTTCTCATGCAGGAAGCGGACCCACCTGGAGTTCAGGTCTTGCAATCAGCAAGGAAAAGTTCTTGTTTTCTTCACTGGTTAGGAGAGCCACAGCCTCTTCACGGTTCTGTACCTCTATCCCATTAATCTTAAAAAAAAAAAAAAAAAAAAAAAGGGTGAGGAGGCAATGGAGGGGTGGACAATAGTATAATGAGATCATAACAAAATCATTCTATACTGTTCCAGGCCTCCGTGTGTCAAGCCGTCACAGCTGGAGCAGAGAACTTCCATGGAGCTTGCAAAGAATGCTCATTTTCCGAAGGAAAGGCCTTGCTCAGACTGGTCTATCAGTCAGCCGTGACAGGTGTACAAGGCAACTAATGTGGAAACTATGTGAACATAAGTGGCTGAGACTCCAGAAGGCAGACTGAGAAAAATCACCATGTTGTGAAGAGGGAACATCTGAGCAATTTAATCAGACATAATACTCAGGCAGGAACATAAAGGGAATATACTAATGCATTATTATAGGCATTTTCAGATAATAGGGGAGAAAAAGCAGCAGCAGGTCTCATGTGACCATTATGGAAGTTGAGGGCAAACAAGGAAATGGCATTATACGTGGTGGTCTGTGTGCCCAGTTTGTCACTTGAACTTCGTTAGGTTGGACAAAAAGTTTAGCAGGAGGGACCCTCACAAATTGCTCCAGGGCACAGAGGAATGGTCTCAAGAGCAGGGAGGGGACCCTTCCATCCAACACAGGCCAGTGAACCAAGAGGCAACAGAGGGGGTGACCCTACTGGTTGGGGTGAATGAACCCAGTGACCCGTGGAGGTAGGCAGGGCCATGTCTGGAACCCAGGACTTCCGTGCCCCGTAGTAAAAGCTAAAGGAAAAGGACAGCATCCCCAAGTGGTGGGACTGCTGATGAGTCAGAGCATTTAGGAATGAAGGTATGGGTTACTTCACCAGCGAATGGTCGTTAAGCAGCTGAGGTTGGGGTTGAAATCTGGGGAAATGCAGACGAAGCAGTGGAAAAAGGGAAGATAAATGACTCACAGTGCAGTAAGTCATGGCAGATACAAACACAGTGGAACACAAATGGTAAGATAGGAATGAGGGGAGGTAGAAGCTAAGCCTTGTGGACACAGTGGACCAAACGATCTCCATTTCTGGGAGATTAAAGAAGACTGTAGCTGGAACAAGCAGTCTCATTTGGACTCCAAAGAGCAACAGGGCTTCAGGTAAAGAAACTATCCTCAGAAGCCCTTCTAAATGTCAAGTCATGAAATTTAAAAGGCTTCTCCAACAATTTTACTAAATTTTCCAAAGATGTTCCTATTTTAAGGACAAGACCAAACTTGACATTCGTGGTCCAGAATAACTCCTTAGAGAAATAAAAAATGAGAATTATTCTGGTTCACAAGTTGCAGACTATTGGCTTGACTTGGGCCCTGGCAGTGCTGTGCTGGGCCCTGCAGAAAGAATGGAAGGCAATAAGGTGCGTCTTCTGTAAGGTGCTGGGGCAGCGCTGTCCAATTGTCCTAGGCCTTACCACTCCCTGGTGCGTGTCACTTTGCAGGGTCTTTGCTTCACTCATTAATTTAACTTCTGGCCTCCCTGTACATCTGACTTGGTGATCCTTGTTCTTTAATGTCTTCTGCACTTTCAACCCTAAAGCCACTATCATCATCCATAAAATGTGCTCGTCAGGGACAGGCAGGGACGAGGCCTCTGATGGAAGGCTGACCTACCTGGACGATGCGGTCTCCTTCTCGGATGCGCCCATCCTTGGCCGCAATGCTGTTAGGGTCGATCTGAAACACACACGGACAGGTCAGCATGGAGTGGATACTGAAGACACATATGAGAATAAACAGCAGCACTTCTCAAAGGCTGTCTGACACGCAGTCCTGCTTATCCCTGTTTTTGTTTTGCACAGAAATAAACAAGACTTGGTGTCATGCAAGGAGAGGCAAACGTGGATTAATCTGTTTCCAAGCCTTTCCTGGGCGGGCACTTGGATCCCTGCATGGCCTCCTTGTGACAGGGTGGTGTGCACAGACCCTGCCGACCTGAGGGATGGAGAGGCACAGCTCACGTTCATCGCAGGCACCGAAATGAAAACCAAAGTGTGATGCAGAACAAGGTAAACCAGACCCTACGCCTATGCTGATGAGCGACCCTACCTTGATTATTTTCCTAAATCGTTCCATTTTGGAAAGTAACTTTAAAAAATGAAATATAATTGAGACAAGTGGGATGAAGTATGGGAAAAATCCCCCCAAATTCAGGAATGGTGGACCATCTTAAGCTTGGTGAATAAAGTACACCCAAAGGGATAACTATTAAGCCTAGTAAACACATCCCTTGGCTCATCCCACAGAGAGAGGTTTCATGTCCTGACAAAACTGAGTGTCTGTGCTCGTGTGGATGGGACCCTCGGGTTAAGTATCTATGTTGTATCACACCGCATTGTCTTCTCTAAAAAGATCACAATAGGGGCGCCTGGGTGGCTCAGTGGGTTAAAGCCTCTGCCTTCAGCTCAGGTCATGATCCCAGGGTCCTGGGATTGAGCCCCACATTGGGCTCTCTGCTCAGCGGGGAGCCTGCTTCCCCCTCTCTCTCCGCTTGCCTTTCCACCTACTTGTGATCTCTGTCAAATACATAAATAAAATCTTTAAAAAAAAAAAAAAGATCACAATAGCTTCCATCTCTGTCCATTGCAGTCATATTTAACTTACATGAGTGCAGCGATATACACAGTCAACAAAAAGGAAAAAATAAAGAAATACTTTAAAAAGTGTAAATGATTCCATCCACCATCCCATTTAATGGACATGAGAAAGGAAATGTGAATTGCTGTCCCCTCGGGGTTGAACACACAAAACCGTGTAAACGGCTCCATTTTTTGGCCGATTTGCAGGCTTCTCAAGTGTAATTTCGCCTTATATGCTGACTGACATTTGAACTTAACCCCCATGTAAAGATGTAACTTCACGGTCTATGTGATGAAGGGGAGAAAGACATTTGGGTCTTTCCAAAGACTTGTCAATGAGCCAGAGTGAAGGCTGGTTAACATGTAACAGGAAAAAGCCCAATAAAGCAAAACCCAAACACCTCCTCTGGTCTTGGGATGATACTTATAAATGCTCAGCCTTCGTACCTCACTTATGTAAATCCCAAGGTCATCTTCATCATCTGTCCGGTAGCACACGGTGAGGCCCAGCTTGTCCTGGCTGTTCATTCTGTAGAGATCCACTTCCTAGACAAAGAAAAGGCCACTGCAGTGAGCTTCCAGCAGGCAGGGAGAGCTGGGAGGGGTCAAATGCTTTAGAAATACTTTGTTTCAATGATGAACTGGGTTTCTTTGTATTTGACTGTATAGAGTGGTTAACTTACTAAACAAAAAGTGATTATGGACACAGGATCAATGCCCACGGCATATCTGACCTTTCAGTCAATATAAAGTCATTTTGAAAATAGTTATTTTATTGATCCCCCAAAAGAAAAATAACCTATATTTCACTCAGTGTCAAGACTTCTGGGGTTGGGCTTTTAAAAAGCCTTCTTTCAACGTCTGCCACAAACGAGACTATTTCCATACCCCAAACCATCCAGCCATTTCAGTACAAATGTTTCCAATGTGTTCGGTTAGATTATTTCACATTGCGTTCCCTTAATATTCACAGTAATAGAACTTGCAAACAGATTACACATAAATTGATCCAAGAAAGGAGGGTAACGTGATAGTGTGCAATTAATGCTTTCCACAACAGCTGTGATATTTACAGTCGAGAAATTAGTTTCAGCCGCTATTACTGCAAATTAAATAAGATAAAAGCAAAGTGAGCCCAAATGCGAGACACATGAGCACAGGGAACACCACTGTATTTGCCAGTTAGTCTATGCGGCAGAATGAAGTCAGAACTCCGAAAATTGCTGGAGTCTTGGGAGGAAGTTCTGGGTTTTCTGAAAGTATCAACCAGCCAAGTTGTCCCCTCTGCCACACTGCCAACTGCCCCTGTGAGATTCTGCAGCGCTAAGCTGAGGCCTGTCTGAAGGGCTGCCTGAGAAGGTCTCCAGCAGGTCTCCCGGTCTGGTTTTTACGTCGCCTGCTCACCAGCTGGGAGGGGGGAGGTGCTGAGAGACTGGGTCTCGGAAACCATGGTCTCTGGGGACCACTTCCTCTCTCCACAGTATTCTTGGTGGGTGGTAAGAATGCAGTCGTCCTTGTGGGGAAGTTCAAAGCAGATACTTCCTGAAACCTCCCCTGTGAAAGGCAAGGTCCCAACACCGTGGACACTTTCAAGGTGGAGGAACAGCAGGTGCAAATGTCCTGGGCCAAATGCCAAAGCCCTATGTGCAAAGTGGAGAGAGGTGGGCTGAGCATGGCCAGGCATGAGGCCAGACCAGGTCAGGAGGACCCCCTCCACAGGCCAGCATGAGAAGCCCAGATCTTACTTTGCCATTGTGGGAACCCATGAAAAAGATTTAAGTGAGGACTGCCCTGATGGGACAGATTCCTTTCGGCAGTCTTTCTGGCAGATGTATGGAGAGTAATGTGATGGTGAAGGGTTGGGGCTGTGAAGACAGGAAGACCTGGGTTCAGATCCCAAAGCTACATTTTCTGGTACCTCCATCATGGGCCTGTGGCTGTATCTAAGCCTGTCTCCTCACTAGGCAATGCCATTCTGCTGCCTCGGGTGGGGGAAGACTCAGTGAGGTAAGACACGTGGACAGCTTCAGCACAGTACTTGGCCCAGAGTTAATAGGAAACGGTAGTAAAATAATTACTGCAGGTATGTTTACCTGCCTCAAGTCCCAGCACTTGCGTGTAGCAGAGGGGTTATATCTCACACATGCCCCTTCCCCAATAAAGTAACTTTGTTTTCTGAATATTGATATGTTAATTAATTCACTGACTTCCTAATTATAGCTTTAGCAATATGGCAAATTTTCATTAAACGAAATCCCATTAATTTCTGATACTTCAGTTGGATGGAAATGTCTTTCCTCCTGTTTTGAGAACTGGACTGAGCAGCACAGTAAGGGAGGAAGCAGGAGTTTGAAGGTCACATGTAACTACAAGGGCCGATTCTTTCCAAATAGTTTGGAGTAACCCATTTGCATACCTCACATAATATTACCAGTCACACATCCTCCTCTTACGTTTCAAACACAAGCCCACATCTCTGTCTCAGGTTACACTTCCTTTGGGTCTGGTTAGAAGGAAAGACTTTTTCCGTTTTGGCCCTTATCACAGTTAATGTGTGTCAGTGGAATTTCATGATGGTTTGTTTGGGTCCAACTGCACAACTATAGGCAAATGCTGCCACCGAGCGCTGTGCTATCATGGCAGACGCCAGATGGTTCGGGAACGGGTCCATGGGCAACCAAAGCAGAGAGAGGGAGAGAACAGGAAAGGCTGGAGGAAGGAAAATGAGAAAGACAATAAATGCTGTGATAGTCCTTTTAACAGAAGCACAAATGGTGATATGAGTTACAGCTTTTTTCTGAGCAACTGGCCACCAAGGTGAGTTTCTAAGCATAATGGATTTCAAAGTTCCACTGGGCTTTATTCTAGAACCCAGAGTGAGCTTCCAAGTGTGATTTTAAGGAATAAGTGCAGAAACTGAGGGAAGGATTTAGAAACTACTAGAGCATTTGGATATTGTCATAATACCCAAGAACAAGATGAGCAAGCTTGGCTTCCTGACCGAAGTGTGTGTTGGTTCAGGTGCTGGCTCAAGTGGCAAAGTTTATACAGGATGAGCTATATAGCGTGCCACATGGTAGAACCACGTATCAGTGACACACTGAAGCTGGTTGGTCCTCCTGGTTTTTCAGTATAGAGCGTCTGAGAAGCACAGCTCTCCAACACACATCTAGAAGTGAGGGCTCCATCTGAAAACCTAGGAAAGTGAAAAGTCTGGAAATCGTTGTCTTGGAAAAGAACAGCATAATGTACTAGGATTATTCAAGACAGAAAAAGGAAGGCTCTTAAGGAATGGGATAGCTGAAGGTCTGCTACATAAAAAAGGATTACATTCATTTGGCTTGGTTTCCAAAATGTAGACAATCTGCTGTCTCAAGTGTTGGGTAAATGATTTAAAAAAAAAAACAAAAAACCTAGCTTGAACAGCATTTCTACTCTATTTTTTGGTCAGGATTTTGACTGACAGATAGTTGGAGAACTATGAAGCTATAAATGTGGACATCAGTTCATGCTGTTATTGGTGGGAGGCTTTTTTCCCCTGTACTTTACTCTTCTGAATCTGCCAGTTCCTTTCAACAAATCTTTTAAAACCAGGGAGGAAACTTTCTTAGAACAAGATGTCAGGCTGGAAAGGAATACATCCTAAAGTGTTGCTTTAAAATAGTTTCACCTGAATTTCTGATACCTGAATCATGGATAATCCCTTATGCTGTCCTTGAACACATTTTTATATGCTGCTATTAACCTCATAAGTGATTAGCAAATCAATAATAGATTTCCAACACACTGCTGGAAATGACACATAATACATGATGGTCAACATTTCCACATTTGTGCATGGGAGACGAGAGGTTTTCATTACCAGATCTATTCCCAGTTAGCAATACTCTGAGAGTGCAGGGCTCCTACCTACAGCACAGAGATTTAGCCAACATTGCATTTAGCCTTTAAATCCCATTGCAAATCCTCCCAGGACAGACTGTCGTGGCTACAATCACATTTTCACTTTGGTCAGATTTGACTTAAATACTACAAAAGCTGAATTCCATCCTTGACATGGATGAGAAGCTGGCTCTGGCATCAAACACACGTGTGTGTGTGTGTGTGCGCGCGCGCGCGCACACACACACACACACACACACACACACACCCCATGAGAGGGCAGAGCACAGGAGGAACCAACTCTTACTATGCTTGCCCTGAGTATGTTAAAGCTTTCTTTTCCACTCACAATTCCAGTTGGCTGTGAAGCAAACTTTAGGACTTGACTTTTAGAACAGATTCAAGAAGGGGAGTGTAATTCTAGTTTAGGGAGTAGTCCTCTGGAAATAACTTTCTATCTTAGAAGTGGTCTAGTTTTAAAAATGATGAGTGGTACAGGATAGACTTATGCTGGTATTACATTTCTCAGTGGTGGGAAAGGAAAGGAAAGGTTTACTCCAGGTATGTTCTTGACATTGATATTAGGAAGGGTGGCTTGGCCTAGAACGTCTCCTTGTGTTACCTGGATCTTCTGAGGAACACTACACAAACACCAGAAAAGCTTCACTTAGAAGGCAGATGGTACAACTTAGCTCTGGTCACTCAATTTCCAAGGGACAGTTCAACATTGGAGAATGAGCCTAGATGCTCATAGTTAGGCAAAGAGTGAGCCATAAAAGGTTTTCAGAAGCTCTTGGAAAACAATACTGTAAAAACTGCTACTGTCCTAGCTGTGTGTAAATCTGAGTTTTACCTTGGTTGCTCATCAAGATTATATTAAGGCAATAGTTGAATCATGAGTTTTGAAGTAAAGAAAAGCCTAATGTAGTGTGCACAGTAGGTGCCTCAGAATTGAATGAAGGAGCTTGCAATTCCAAGGCAGAAAAAAAAAAGTCCACATGAACAACCATCTTGGCTGGGCCATGAGCAAGCCAGGCGACCTTGGGAAAGTCACTTCACTTCTCTGAAACATCTCAGCTATTCTACAATTTCCCAACCAGATATGGTATATTTGGGGGCCTGAGCAGACAATTCTCCAAACTCACTGGCTGGCTTGTCAATTCTCAACATTGCATTCTGCCTCAAAGCTAAAGGCAGAGTCTTACCCAACTGAGCACATCACTGAAAGCTTAGAGGTTATCAATATATATCTGTCTGTGATGATGGAGATAAGATTTCAAAGAAGACCATTAATCAAACCGGTATGAATAATGTATTAGCATTATCTGGATTATAGCTCCCCTACCACTGGTGTCCTGTTGCTTACTGGTCTAGATGGACTCTTGGATAAAAATGAACTGCTAAGCCTGACATTTCAGATGAAATTGAAACGATAGCCCAATTAAGAGAATTAATGGGGCCATTCCACCTGGGTGATTCAAGCTTTCTGTTTCAACGTCAGCCACTTTAATCAGAGGGGATCCCAAAGACTAATTTCAGTGGCTTATCCCACACCAGGAAGACGGGTCACTGCAGCATACCTCTACCTTATCGGTTCAGAACTGCTGTGCCAACATCTTTAAATCATTTCCATTGTCTATGGGTCTATGCATGGGGCGGGCTACATGCAACGCAGAGCTGTCTCTAGAGAGGCTGCACTTCCCTTTGAGAACCTTCACTGGAGATAAGGTAAGGCATTTATTCCTCCACTCCACAAATGTTTACGGGGTGTCTGCCATGTGCCGAGTATCCTAGGCACGAGGAGTGGAGCCACGAATGAGCTGGATGAGAGCCCAGCTCTCATGGAACTTCTGTTCTAGGCGGGGAGGCCAGAGAGCAGAGCAGGCAGAAGGTCCTGGTGTGCAGACGGTAGCGCAAAGAACAGGCAAGTGCCAAATGTACTGGGACTAGGTGAGGAGGCCAACTCCATGAGGGCAGGGCTGACCAGGGAAGGCTTCCTGGAGGAGTTCTTGAGCTGCGCCTGAAAGGCTGAAGACAAGTGGATCGATTGGCTGGGATGTCCTGCATCGCCTCCAGCATAATCCCAATTCCCTAGTGATCTACTTCGGTTACTTGATGAAACCCAGTTTGGAGGTCATTTTAGTCTCCCTGTTGAAACTGTAGCTTTTCTTCTCTTTTCTCACCCCAAAATGACATCATTAGAACACAACATAGGTGAGGGTAGTTTCACAGCTTGGAAGTGAGGGGGGCTACTGATAAACCGACTGGGAAATTAACATGCTAGATTAAGGAAAAAGCCTTCTTCAAACATCTATTTTCCTTCTTAATTGCCTCCAGGAAGATCTAGAGCAGGTGTTCAGTACCTGAAAATTTATGGGTAATTATGTGGCTGCTCAACCCTTGGGCATACTTGGGTATAATCCTTTTAGCTTTACACAGTTTCACAATAACAGGGATTTGACACTTACCTAAATACGATCATTTTGTGTGCTTTAAAAGACAGAACATCTGTTTTTCTCTGTGCATTTGCTTCTATAATATCCCAACACACTCATATATTTTCCTCCTATATAGTATCCACGGAACAAGTTATTTTTCAAAAGGTATGGATGTTGATCTCATCCAACTTGGACGACGGGTGGTGTGTTGAGACTGACCCCCTAACTCAAAACACGCTGCTCTTTTTGTAATCTAACCCCAGAGTCGGGGGCAGGGGATAGAAGAGGATGGAACGTAGCAGAGACAGAGTGTGGACTGCTCTATGAAACCTGGTGAGAAGCATGGATGACAGGTACGTGCCAACCTCCCTAAAAACTGGGTCTGCTTTAGAAACTCCGTTCTTGGCACTGAGGTTCGTTTGAGCATCTGGGAGCTGACCAGACTACCATCCAAGGACGTGCCTCTGCAATGGGGCAAAGCATTGGAGGTACACTGTTCTCTACGGGAGAGTGCCTCCCGGGAAGGGGCCACACTGAGCTTCCGGAAGACTCCACGCCCTTACCACAGGACTCAGGATGGGCCTCTTATCCCAAACCACCAGGTTCACTTTGTGAGATGTGCTTACTTAACAAAAATAACCTGGTGACATCTCAGCTAAGGACAAAAGTCCAGAGGGGAAAGCAACCTTCCCACTTGGCGTGCACCCATGACCATATTTTGGCTTTCTTAGGAGATGGCGAGCCTCCTGTCTAATAATCCTAAGGGCTTAGGAACTGCGAGGGACGTGAGCTCCTTAAAGGCAAGCAGGGTGGTGACTTCCTGATTTTGCATTTCCAGCTCCAGTGTATTCTGTGCAACAGATGATTAGTGCAAATGGGCAAGTCGAAATGAAAATAATCATGGACGTAAAGTCTCATGGCATCAAAGGTCTAATGTAAAACACTCAGCAAAAAAAGAAAAGAAAAGAAAACAGGTTTCAGGGAAAATTGCAGAGAGACCTTTTTGGAACAGGCACTTTTTACTATCAAATTTCACTTTGTTTGCATTGCAAAAAAAATAAAACACTCAACTGATTTTCCAAATATTTGGGTCGCTTGTCTCTGCTTTTTGCTCATGAAAAGAAAGAAGTCTATACAGAATGGAATGCACAACCAAAGCCTTGCTGCTTTGCCCCCTGAGCAAATGGAAACTTGGATTTTTTTACTTCTAGGTGGGGCCCCTCCAACTTGAGTGTGCACCGAGACACCTGGGGATCTTGTTAAAAATGCAGATTCTGACTCAGCAGGTCTGAGGGCCAAGACTGCATTTCCTGCCATCTCCCAGGGGATGCTGTGCCAGTCCTGGCACCACATTTGGAGAAGCAAGATTCTAGGGAACTGTTTTAGAGTGCCTTCTACCAAAAGCAAGGCAGTTCATGCTGAGAAGGTTACCACCTTTAGGAAGATGGACTCTGCCGTCTGGGCTAGTCTAAACACTTCTTTAACACTAGCTGATCTCCTGAGTAAGAGAGGTGGGCTGGGGTGAACCGGCCCCAGGCCCCCCAGGCCTCACTGGGCCCCATCAATGATGCACACCAGGATTTGGTAACATTGCCTGGGGGCCACTGTATGTACTGTGTAGAACCTTTTCTTTATGGCAGTTGATGCTAATTTTCTGTCTGAGGCAGTCATAGTGCATTGCCTTTAAAATAAATTCACCTTAGTTACAATGAGTTGAGTTGGGTTAAAGCAGAACAGAAAGCAAACAGTGATCTTGTGGTATTCAGATACAAGAAAAAAAAATGTAGGGCAGAATGGGTCAAATGGGGCAGATACTGTGGGAGCTCTGTGACCTTCCAGAAAGCATCTGCAAGCTCTTTTAGACATAAGCATTTTTCCAGGAAGAAACCCTAGGTTCCGTCAGGTTCTCTGAGGCATTAGACACTAAAATAGATCACTAGTATGGAGTCGAGCTTAACAAAGTGTCCATGACTTACCAAGTCTACACCATACAGCCAACCCTTGAACAACATGGGTTTTAACCACATGGGTCCACTTACATGTGGATTGTTTTATAAATATAATACTGAAAATGTATTTTTTCTTATTTTCTTTTCTCTGGCTTACCCGACTGTAAGGATAAAGTGTGTGTTAACTGTCTATGTCATCGGTAAGGCTTCTGGTCAACGGTAGGCTAATAGTTAAATTTTTGGACAGTCTGAAGTTAGACATGGATTTCTGACTGCACAGGGGGTCAGCCCTCCTAACCCCTGTGTTATTCAGAGGTCACTCAGACTCTAAAAATCTAGCTCCTGAGATATTTTATAGCTTTTTAAAGACTTTGACTTTATCACAGTTACATTGATCATCAAAATGTAGTCTTGTCTTATAACTATTATTAAATAACCTTCTTCTTATAAAGCCCTATTCCAGAGAACTCTAGACCCAGGAAATGCTAAGATGTAGTTGGCCAAAGAGAAGTTGTTCGATCAAAAAAAAAAAAAAAATGTTGAGGTAATTTTGTCTATTGTATCTGTTCCCCTTCATAGGACATTTACCATGCCCTTGAACATATCCAGGACTG
Organism: Lutra lutra; assembly: GCF_902655055.1. Classification (NCBI taxonomy): domain Eukaryota; kingdom Metazoa; phylum Chordata; class Mammalia; order Carnivora; family Mustelidae; genus Lutra; species Lutra lutra. Next base: position 182,733,101 of record NC_062278.1, on the reverse strand, counting down.
AGAAGTCCTCTGGAACCCAAATCTGTTCACTGTGGTTCACTCAGACACTTCTCAAACACAGTTGATGTGGAACCCCATTTGCACATACTGTGTGTTAGTTAACATGTTAAGAACTAGAGACCTGGGGGAGGCACTGGCTGCTCCATGAACTAGCCCTGAAGTTGGGGAGCTGAGAAATTGTAAATAATAGGCAGAATTGCTGGTTTTCGGAAGGGCACAAGGCTACATTTCACACAACATCAATCAGTGGGAGGCCAATACTGCAGTCTATGGCAGACAGTGTGCAGGGACGGCCGCAGTTTTGAGTCACAATGACCACCGTTCCACAGTGACCATAGGCATTTAGCGGGAAATTCAGATTTTCCAAACAATGCCTCTGAGTCCATCATGGCTCTATTGCCAAGTACACCGATCGGTCTGTGTCAGGCTGTAGGGAGCAGCCAACTGATCCCTGTCCTCTCTTCTGGCACAAAACCCCTTGGAAACTGTAAAGGAGAGTTCCAGGATCACGACCACCTTCCACTCATCTCCCGCCTCCGTCACTGCCCCCCAACCTACTCCACTCACAGCAACCCGTCAGCCTCACGCATGTCGGTGGGATGGGCCGGACAGCACAGCGGGCAGCCACGGTTGAGTAAGATGTTACTGGACTTTTCCCGGCTGGCCTTCTGATGGAGCCACAGGGCCTACCCTTGACATCAGGAATCTTTCCAAAGGTCCCCAATTATCCTAGTCTATAAAGTCAGTTCTGAAAAAACTCTTATATTTTTCAAAAACACAGTGGAATACAGGAACCAGTGTTGGCCCAGAAGTATAAATAAGCACATCTTGAAAGGTGACTTTGCTCTATTTTCCATCTCTCTTATTAAAAGACAAATGAGAGCTGGAACTCTGTAAACGGAGGTCTACTAAAGGAGGTGGGCCAGGGGCTGTGTGAAACAGGTGACGGGGACAAGGAGTGCACTTCTCAGAGGGGCCCTGAGTAACCTACAGGACTGCTGAGTCACACTGTTGGACACCTGAAACTAATGCAACACCGTATCTTAGTTATACTTGAATAAGAATAAATTTAAAAGCCCTTAGAGGCTAGTGTGACCTCAGACATCACCTAGAATCATATCTGAGTCAGATATGGCCTCAACTTAAGCAGAGTTTTGGATTACCGAATTTTTTTCAAGCTCAATGTTAGAAACCATCGGGTAAGCCCTTTTGTGTTGGTGTGGGCAAGCACCCACTCTAATTATCCACCTATTCTCGCCTTTGAGTCAAAGTGGCCATGACTTTAAGAGGAGAAAAGGTCGGGGAGCCCCCTGCAGTTACAAGAACGGATGGAGTTTAGAGCCTGATGAGAGGAGAGAACCTCAGTTCACAGATCCACAAAAGGACTCGCTACCCTATCTTTCAAGTGATTTTAATTTAAAGAAAACCCCTACGTTTCTGCTTTGGGGTCAGACTGTTACGTTCTGTTTTGAAAGGGGAACAGAAGGGAAAAAAGAGGCAGGGAAGAAAAGCCAAATTATGCCTTTAAATGGCATGACTCAAAGTGGTTCTTCTGAAAGAAATCCACCCATAGTGGCTCTTTCATTAACATCCATGAACTACGTGTATGCTCATAGAGACCTTGTTAGTCTTAGCAACGACTCCTAAATGGAGACAAGGACGTCCTTACCTCCAACTCCAGCTCCTCCCTGTCCATTTCCTGATGGATGCCGCCAATGTAGTCACTGGGGTCACAGTACTCATGGGCCGAGGGATGCCTGAGAACAGAAGAGACACCTTTATGGCCTGCTTATGGCTGAAGGTTGCTGCTTTCTTTCTCCCCCAACCTCGCCGGGCCTGCTGTCATGCCGCCTCTATTCTCAGGGCCAGGGCACTGTCTTGCCCAAGTCCCCCTGTTCTGACCATGCTTCTCAGCAGCACAGGACCTCCCCTACTGAACGCTTCCATCCTCCTCAGAGAAGATGCAGGGGACAGTGGCATTGCCTCTACTGCTCCCAGTGACCATCCTCCCACCGACCAGTCCCATGAGCCAACAGGCCTCCTGTCTCACTCAGTGTCTAGGCAGCAGACACGCGCCTCTCTCCTGTTTATTGCTTCACTGTTCCATTTTGTCTTTGGGGAGAAAAGGCTGGACTTCAGGCAATACTCCAAGATATGTGCTGGCCACTGAGTCCAGTCCAAAGGGCTGGGACCAAAACTATGAGGCTGTCATCTAGGACAGTGTCTTTCCAAACTTCTGTGGTTGTCCCATGACAAGGCAGGTTTGACATGAAACCTGAGTACGCACATACGTGTACATAATGAATGAACGAATGTACCTATGTGCACATGTGAAATGCACCCGTATTGGAGCTGACATGCATACACACCACTGCTCAGAGGATGGAAGCTTGAGTCTCTCTGGGACAACATATGTGAAAACCTGTTTCCAGAAGCCACGGCCTCTTTGGGACCTCCAGGAGCCGTGGCAGTGGGGATGGTAACAGGCTTGGTGAGCAGCTCTGAGAGGGGCCAGACATGGCGGGAAGGCTTCAGCCTGACAGTTGCCTGGGGACTCAAAGCATCTTGTCCTCAAAGGTCAGCACAGAAATCAATGGGCTTTGGTCTTCCCTCCCGGGCACTTAGTTTTGAAATACCAGATCAGACACGAATGGCCAAACAAGGACTGGCTTTCAATTCTCTGGACCTATCCGTAAATATCCTGCCAGCACTTAAGGGGCTTGTAGTACTGAGGATGCCGCTGGAAGGCCTGGGCTTTCAAGCATCCTATTAACACCTCCCTTTCCGTCCTGATGTACGCTCTTGCCCTGCTCTGACCTTCGGGCCAGAACCTGGAGAGGCCTGACCTCTGGACTCTACTGACATTTCTCAAGTTGCCCCAGGGGGGTAAGTCATGTCATGTTAACTAGACTGAAGAGGAAATTAAGGGTTTGGCTTCTAAAAGGCCCATCACGGTGACAGTTCAACATCTGAGAGGCAGGAGTGGCTACAAAGCCCTCATCAATACTGAGAGGCAGTTTTGCTCTATAAAGCCAAAGGGTTGGCTTGAATGATTGTGTTCAGTGAATCAGGCGATGCTTTCCCAGGAGCAACTGGGAGGCCACAGAAGAGTCGTGTGGCTAAGCGCTGGGAGCTGAGGTTAGACAGACCTGACTTTCAGTCGCTGCCAACTTCAGCTAAGGAGAAGGGGTGCCTATGCACTTCCCCACCGCACGGAAGGGGCCGTCATCTGTGCACACTCCCGTGCACGCTGAGCACGGATGCCAGAGAGGGGAACCCCTCGTCCCCCATCCCCACTGTCAGCTGCAGCTGAAATTACTCTGTCAGGCCTGGGGAATTAGCCCTGGGTTCCTGTGACAGTCAGTGGGTAACACCATGGGATGAAAGGCAAGTCTCTGTCCGGAATCTGGAGGAACCACAGGGAATGTGGGCTCACTCCAGCTATTGAGCTACTATCTGAAACCCAACATGTAGCACCCAGACGTTCGCCCTAGGAGGGATAAGATGCCCTTGGAAATAAAGCATCACGTCAATGATCGGAAGCGGAGCAAGACAGGAAGACCCAGGAGTGACTCTCCCATCACCTAGAGAGACTCAGGTGGGGAAGTAGACATCCCGTCCTCACACAGGCAAAATCACACACTATGAGCTCTACGATAAAGCAGACATCTTCTCAGAAGTGGTCTCTCTCAGAAAATTTCTCGCTCTTCATTTTTTCTCTAGATGTTTCATCTCACTAACTCAATGAACGATTCTACTCCCTCCTGAGTGCTTACCATATGTCATGCTGAGAACTTCCCACACATTACTTCCTCTAGCCCAACTCCTACACACTGGGTGCTATCACCACTTTTCTTATATTAAAATGGGGATAAAGTAAATTGTCCCAGCTGCCCAGCTAGTTATCAGTTCAAACATCAGTTTCATCTGACTTGAAGGCTCCGAGCTCCTCTCTCTCTCTCTCTGGCAGGAAGTAAGGTAAGAGGAGAGTCATGTGTAAAGTAATTCATTCGGGATGCCGGATCGCAGCTGTTAGTTAATCGGTAAATGTGGTATTTATATGAGGCACGTGTGGGCTTATTAACATGGATCCAGGTTTGAAACGAGACCCAAGAAAGCAGAAGGCACACCCTTCAGGGCTCTCTTTATACTCCCGACTCACTTTGTTGTCTGTTTAAGAGAACCATCAGCATTCCCTCTAGTTAGAACACAAAACCTTCACATTGCCATTTGCGGTGATTAAATTTTAGTCTGAAATAACTTTTACGACATTTGTAAGTAATTTCGTTTTTAGAATATAATTTGAATAACTCCGCTCCAGGGCTATAATAAAGTAATTAATATGTCAGGGCGGTTTTGAGCAGGACTCAATTGATTGCCTCTATAAACAATAAAGTTAAACATGAGCAACTTGGAGGAAAATTGTAAGACCCGCTCATGTTTTCCACCACATGGAAGGGAAGAAAACAACTTCACTGCACTTCTTTACCGTTCTTAACGGGTTAGTGCCACAGGACCATGTGACTTACTCCTCTGGCAGGAGATAGGGATCCAGCACAGGTGGGGTAGGAGAGGACATCTTGGTGAGCGCCATGATGTGCTCGAAGGTGATGTCAGTCTGGGTTCCTGTGTCTACCAGCTGCGACTCTGACGGAGGCGTGAACATTTTGGTCCGAGGCGTCCTCCTCAACACCTGTACCACAATGGGCTCTTTGGCGGTCTTGAAAGCTTCCACAGCCTGGTCATGAGTCGCCCTGGATAAGTCTTTACCGTTGACCTGTGGAAAAACATATTTAGGGTGAGAGAGGATTATAGTCAAGCAGAAGCTGGAAAGACTGCACCCCGTGTAAGCAAGCTAAAATGAAGAACTTGACGGTGTCAGAGAATTCCAATTCTCCCTGTTTTAGGTTTCTTTCCTAAGGAATGCCTGGTGGGATGGGAATGAGTTTGGAGGGATACAGATCTGGCATCAAATGATAAATCTCACAGTGGGGAAGTCTTGGCTTCCTACTGGAATGTCTTTCACACGGTATCATCACCTGCTAATCTTGCCCGTGAGAGAAAAGAGCAGCCTCTGGGCTCAGAGCCTTTATCAGCCAATAATAGCTAACTAGAAATTAATTACATTGTTATGCTTTAATGGGGTCTATTATATCAGGTGACATTAGCTTTGCTTTTACGGAAGTGATGTGAAGTTTCCTTTTTAAATAAATTGCTTTTTTTTTCTTTTTTTCAAAGTCAATCTAATATATTAAGTAAATGATAATCCGGGCAATAGATGGACATGGCAGGTGTCAACGTGGTGCACGGACGGCTGGCATTCTGGCCGACATGTGGGGAACCATCGCTAGCTTCATACGGTCTTGTTTCCCACTGTGTACAGCTTGAGGCACCGCCGCATCCCCCGTGCCTTTACTTACAGCGTGTCCACAGTCCACCGCAGGACTGACCCAAAGCTACCACTTAACACTTCCCTCAACACAGTCCGGGAAGCTGGCAGAGCCAATGTTATGCTCATCTCCCTCCTCTAACAACTGCAGATTCCCCACATGAGCCCACACAGCTCGTTAGCGGTGGGTCACAACTTTATACCATTGGCAAGAATCCGGGATGCGGCATCCACTCCGCTAACTCAACGTGGCTATCTTTAGCACAGCTTACACAAGAGAAAACAGAAGCCAGAACCTTACTTCTAGAAAATGAAGTCATTCCAAGAAACCTCTTAGTCCAACTCATGAATTTACCTCGTCCTCCTCCCGTCCCCCACAGAGAAGGACTAGGATGTTATGTTCCGGGAGTTTGGTAAAGTCTAGCGACTACACTGCAGAAATGGTCCCCGGCTCACAGTTTAGTATTATTTCCCAGGGGGTCGGCTTGCTTTGTAAAGTCAGATACAAAGTGATCGTACAGGAACCATACTCTGTGGGCTGTACCTCTGCAAAACTTCCTGAACTTCTCAAATCTCCGGACAGCAACACTCACAAGCTCGTGTCACTTCACATAGGGGTTCCTGACCATAAATCTCTTAGACTGATACTCCACTGTTACAATAGGCATGTTTTTAGTATTTATTTACAAATGTCAAAATGAACACTGAACCTTTTCCTGTCCGGCATACGCTTCCTCCCCCTAACCCCCCAGTATCTTGTACTTCAAAGCACAATGACAATTAGGTCCCACCTCTGAGGCAGAGAGCACGTCGGTTTCTCTTTGTCCAAGCAAAACACGAGTATTGATCAGGCAGCTGTTTTCTATTTTTGCTAAGCCCCTCCACTCCGGCCCTGCAGGGACAAGAACTCTCAGGACCGCGGATCTTGTAAACAACTGCTGGGTTGAAGAATAGATGTGAGACTCTTTCCTTGTAATGAAGCCCAAGTGCATCGCGCCGGCGGAGATTATTAATGATCTGGAGTCAATCTACTTAAGTAATTTACTTGCAACACTAGGGACTTGGGTAGAACAAGAACTCTGGGCTAGGAAATGACTCGAGTGCGCCAGGAAGTAGGGGAATGGCTGAAAACACGGAACTCTTCCATCCTCTGCCCAGGAGGACTGGGGACGCCAGGGTTGAACCTCACAACTGTCTTCCCCCCTCTCCTTTGAGAAGAGGACAAACAGACACAAAGGAATTCTTTCCAGTTTCCAAACCAGCGGACCACCTTGGCCTCCTCCTTGCTCAGAGCCCAGAGTACTCGGGGCCTGGGTTGGGAGGGAAGGGGAGGGGGGCTTGGTTGAACAGCGACTTGGAGATCTGTGAGATTCATGCTCTGGCAGAACTCTCTGAGCCCTATTTTCCATTACTGCCTGACGCCAAGGGTCAAATACTACAGGAATGTGCAGTGTGAGAGTCAGACTGTCCCTGGGTTAGATTAACGCCACAGACAGCACGCTAGGAGATGTGGGCGTGGCCACTGCCAGCTAGCCCAGCTGTCTCCTGCCCTCGGTGGTCACCAGGGATGGCTTGTACCGGAGGCAGTATTACTCCCAACTAACTATCACGTGAAGACTTTTTTCCCCTAAGTTTTTATGTATTTGAGAAAGAGAGTGAGCATGGGCAGAGGAAGGGGCTGAGGGAGAAACAGATGCCCTGCTGAGCAGGGAGCCCCACTTGACTCAGGGCTCCACCCCAGCACCTGGAGATCATGACCTGAGCAGAAGACAGATGATTGACTGGGTCACCCGGGCACCCTCAGACATGAAGACTTTTGAATGCATCCTGTAAGATCTTATAACCTGTGGTTTCTCTATTCATACATAAATACCAGGGCTTTTGCCAAAAGGGAGTGAACATGAGATTTTCTTTCAGGATCCTTCTAGTTGCATCTAAAGAAGAACCCATCCTAGGAGTCAACTTTTTACATGTACAATCAGGTCTTCTAGATGCAACACCAGACAGTGTTAGCTACCTGGTTGACAGACAGCCTTCCTTGCCTCACCTTCCTCTCAGCTCAGGAAGATGGGATTTTGTTTTACTTCCATCAGATCAGAGAGCTTTCCCTCCCGGGGAGCCTGCCAGTGTGGGTCTGATTAACTTTGGCTTATTACGGTGCTCTTGTTCCCTTAGTGATGGATTTAGGCATGGGCATGCAACACACTTCTGGCTGGTAGGAGACCATGAAGAATCTGCTAGGGAGCTTTTGAAGTTTTGTTTGTTTTTAAAACAGGTAGGGATGGCCCCCTGCTGCCTCTGGGCAAATCATCTGCATGTGCTGCCTGGACGCCTGGGAGTATGTTGGGATCATGTTGAGAGCCAATCTCTGGGGCCAAATTAACAACATACTGAGGGATTCGGAGCAGAAAAACTGGGCAGCTAGGGTCTCTGATGGTTGCACTGAGCAAACGAACTAACCAAGCTTAGAACACCTCTGAACACCAAATTTCTTCTCATATTCAGTACTGAATTCCTTATACATCAACCATTTTAACTTCAATCTTCACTGCTTGCAGCCCAAAACATCCCAGTAGGTGTAACTATTATAGAGATGTACTGTAAAATTAGGCAGGAATGTTACTACCTATTACTTAGGTAGATTTTATAAATCAATGCTATGAGACGGAGCAGATGTTTAAATGGTACCCAGAAAAAGACACGCAACGGACCTACCTGAATCAGTCTAGGCTAAGAGGATTCACGGGGGCAAAGAGCAGCCCTGTGTCTCTATGCACAGAATTCCAAAACACAAGAAGGCTTTTCTGAATCCGTCCCGTTGTTGGTATTATTCGAAGGTGTTGATGCAACGACACCCATCGCATCGCTACTGCCTAGAGTGAAGAAAGAGGGCAGCAAACCCAAGGAAGGCCTGGAATGTTGGGGTGACCACGAAATGACCTCTTTTCCCACTCCAGGATGTCACTGCCATGCAGGGTTCCCCAGAAAGGCATTTCTGACACCTGTGCCCATGAGAACAACTTCAGAAGCTCAGTATCATATGTGTATGTGAATCAAACACAGTTCCCTTGAAGCCTGGGCACCATCTAGGTGAGCTCCTCCTTCCTTAAGTTACAGCTCAGGGATGGAAAGCACAGGTCTGCACGGGTGAAAAGAAGGGCAGGGCTGGAATCCTGACTGTGGGCTTTGAACAGCTCGACTATTCCGAGTCTCACTTACCCCATCCACAAAATAATGTAATTACAGTGTTGTGCCTATTAAGGTTATTATGAAGTTTAACAAGATAATCTACTTAGAGTGACTAACATGCAAATAATAAGAAATTTACTAAGATACCAGGGCTAATGGGGATCCTATACCAGAACAGTCACATTTTCCCAGGAGAAAATAATCTATAAATCAAAGAAGCAAAATGCAGCCTAATTAGGTAGTCTTAAGAAACATTTGTGTATCCAGGAGCTCCCTGCCCATCTCCTGTTCCTGGACTACCAACATGCACGTTAATATCCTAGAGTCCTCAAGCTGGGATTCTCCAGTGAGGGTTTGGGGGGGGCGGGTAAGAGATAAATTTTGTAAGACTTGACCCACACAAGCTTTTTGACAGGGTATTTTAGGGATCATTACATTCTCTTAAAGGACAAGGAGACAATGTGGGAGTTTACCATCCTAGACGATCCATTTTTGCAGCCAAATTTGTTTTGAATTACCTTGTGCACATAACACTTATTACACTGTCATCTTGGAATCACATCCCTGAGAGCCTTTGCGAGGGGATGACGCCGGTGCGCTGTCAGCCACCCGAGAATGACAGCCTTTATTCCCGGGATTAGCATTACAGCTACATTACACGGTGCGGCCGTGATGATGGCTGCAATTACAGAGGGAATGTGCCGCAGTGCTCATCCGGTGACGTTTGGCCCGGTCACATTAAATATCATTAACTCGCCCAATTGAGCAGATTGCTTTTAAAACAGTTTATGCAGCTCTAAAACCAAGTAAATGGAATGTTTTGGAACCAGAAATGCTGATTGCAAACTTTATCTTTATTATAAATTAAAGGCTTAAGTTATTCACCTAAGGCTCCGGCTGGCCCCTCGGGACTTAGGTGCAATTATGGTGAAAATCCAATCAGTCTGTCTCATGGCAAACATCGCGGCCACAAACATGACATGACACTAAGGAACCCTCGAGAGGTCCTTCAGCGTAAGTTCTCCTGAGACAAGACAATTACTCTGTGGGCATGGAATGATCCCTGCCTGGTTCCGATGAGGCTGGGCTAACGTGCTTGCTGCTCTCTGTATGAGGCACCTGTGACGGTCTTTTCCACGGCCCTGAGAGGTGATGCAAGACGGGGGTGGGGGGGGATTTTCTACTTGGGGGCAGATCTCACGGACAACCCCTCAGTCCACCTTGTAGTCATTTGATACCCTAGAAAGTATTTGCTGGGGTTATTTAGACAGGACGCTACTCGGGAGAATTAAAAACGAGGCCCCAGCATGTGTGAGCCACTCAAGAAACGACCACAAGGAATGTGTCGTGGACGGCATTTTCCCAGGACACCTGGTGAAGGATGTGACCTGCTGAGGTGGCCGGTTTGCTCCCAGAGACTACACATGCTGGCACACAAAATGAGCCCATAGCCCAGAGAGAAGCCAGACTACTGCTGTGTACCTAGAAATGCCATCAGTGCAAGTCCTGTCCTGTATCTTTAGTGTCGCCTTCCAAAAGATGCTCCCATAAAGCTTGAAGGGTGCCCTCCAACTCAATGGTGAGCGGTTCAGGATACCTGAATATGTAATATTTGGAAAAGACATACAATGCTGTCTCTAAGTTAGAAAATATGTATCTATTTTTGGGAAGAATGTGGTTTCTGAGGTTTGAGGTACCGCAGTCACCTCCCTCTCCACCGCGTGTACCAGTGACCCCAATGGAAAGCGCTAATGCAATTTTAAATCCAGCCTACTCTCAATTATGCCCCTGGCTAAAACACAACTTTTATAGGGTTCATTTAATTAAATACAGGGGCAGGGATTTCATTCTGTAAAATATCACACCTATGTTGTCGAACTAATTAAAACTTAGATCCCACTGGAACCAACAGACAATAATAAACTACAATACCAAAAAGTAAAAGGTTTCAAGCTCTGATTTGGGTTGAAGCAAAAAACATTTTTTTTTTTCATTGAGAAAACTTCTTGTGTGTTTTCATTTAGTTCAAATATATAGTCTGCTCTAGGCTGGATAAAGGGATAATGTCTAACATGTAGACATTATGTTTAATAAGAAGGAAGAGGAGTCTTCATAAACAAATGGTATTTAAATTAATGTATTTCTGTGGAAAGCACTCACTTCCTCTGTGAGGTCATGTATAAATAGATTACCCTTCTGGAGATTTGTAGATCTCAGTTCCTATGATGTAAAAACTTAAATCTGAAGGAGCACATTTGATTTCTAGCATGGACCACACTAGAGTTTGTCCACAGTAATTTCTAAATGCATCCTGATGTTAATTCCCTGGGTTTGGTATTTCTGTAACTGGAAGATTCCTCCCCATCCCCCACCCCTGACTTACTACATTCTGAGTCACTTGAACAACTGAACTTACAGTCTAGGTAGTTTTCCTGTTAGAGGACCCTTCCTTATGTCTAACTTAAGTATCTCGCATTTTAAAATCCCTTACTTTTTTTTTCCTAAATGGAGAATATTCCTGGTGATAGCCTCTGAATAATAAAATGGATAACAAGTCCTAAAGAAAGAGAGGTGAAAAGTCACCTATGTTCTTAGTTTTTCTAAAGGTAGTATTAGTCCTAAAGGTTAAAAAAAAAAATCTACCTTAATTGACAATGTTTTGTTTCTCTCTTTTCGGGAGCCTTGATGTCATCACGCCGAAGTCCCATTTTAAGTGAACACATCCAAATGTCCATTAAACTATGGCATATCTGAACCACTCAGCAACTTATTAACATGGACATTTTTACATCATCTTAAAGGTGATAATTTAAAGAGGCAACTCAACCTGTTATAGGAAAGCGCAGTGTCGAGTACTTGGAAAGAAGGTGTTTCTATCGCTAAATCTCCCTCCTTTCTAGGACTCCTTAGTTCTTTGGAACGTGTCTTCTCTAGTCCTATCTTTCATGCCCCTGCAGCATGGGATGGTTTCAGGTTTAAAGCCAGTTAAAAATGGCAAATTATATTCCACAGCCCATCACTATTAACTCCTGGGAGACATTCTTCCAAATACCTCCAACCATCCTTGCCCTTCTCTTATTCTTTATGCTCATCTGGAAGAACCCCCACCAGCCCTTATGGTCCAACCATCTGCCTGTTGTCCACTTCCACACATGAGTTTAGTGATGTTAATTCAAACAATGAGATGTCACCAAGTAGAATTCACAGCATTTTCTTGATATGCAATCACATAGTTACTTTTCTTGCCTCTATTTTCTCACCAGGCTCTGAACTCCACGAGAGCATGAATGGTGCCTTTCGCTCCCTGCACACCCGGACCTCAGCACAGCAGCTGGAAGGCAGCAGACTTGCCAGCAGGCCACCGGAGTGACCTCTTCACTCGTTTGTAGACAGTTGCATCCCCCCACTGGGCACATCTGCTACCATTTCATGCTCCTTTCTATTCTTAAACCAAAATTCAACATCTTCTGCTCTGTGGTCGTCTATGCTTAGCTAAGCTACATACAAATCTGGTTGAGTTTCCTTTAGAATTTCCGCATGTCAAAGGAAAATACAATATGCCTTTTGTGTTTTTCATATACATATGCACATATTTAGTGAGAAGCATTTTCAGTATAAAATGTACGTGGCATCATTCTCGGAAGGACCGACGTGATGTCAAGGGTAAAGTATCCTCTGTTTTTTTTTGGAGAATGTAAAACGTGAGGCTCAGAAAGGTCATGGATCCTCAAAGACCAGGGTGGCTGTACCCAAGCTTTCCTGTCCTCTGTGGGTTCTGTATTATAGGAGACAAGGTGGGACCACTTCAAGTGAAAACACGGAACCTCCCATATAGGGGAAGGAGACAAGAAAGACCAAAGTTACAGACCTCACAGAAAATCAGAACATGTGAAAATGCAAAAATTTTTCCCCTTCCCTATCCCCCTGCCCTCCTCCCTCATACCCTGTCTCTCTCCTGGGTCCCTGCTTAGGGTTGTGCAGACTAAGCTGTGAGCAAGGTGCCCAGACAAGGAGGGGAGCGGGTGGGTGGGCTCAGAGAAAAGGGAGCTTTTTTCTAATCCCCACTGAAGTGCCTGAAGGACTGGCCATGGTCCCACTTGGGGCTGTCACCGGGTCAGGAGGAGGTGTCATGGATGCACGTGACGACCGTGCCTCTGGACACGCAGAGGGGACTACGTGGTGGCTCAGCTACCCCAGCCCTACCCCAAAAGGGTTGGAAAAAGGTTTCTTCCCCTAGTACCACCATGCTGCAGCATCCGGGAGAGCAGGCATTATCTTTCCGGGCTCCGTTGCTCACCTCGCCATCTGATGAGAGCCCAGAAGAGCGGAAGTAACGTGGAGTTTGGGGCACTCTGGCCATCATCATGTCAACAGTGGTCCTGTGCTCCCTCCACGCCGGCCACTATTCTAAGCACGGCACGTCTATGTACTCAGCTGATCTCCCGTGAGGGAGATGGTGTAAAATGACCTTTATCTGGCTGACGAAATCGGGAGGCCAGCAAGCATTTGTGTATCTGCAGACCTTGGATTCAAGTGGCCAGTGGCTTCTAACTTGGATTGGCAGATGCAGTTCAGAGCTAGCCGTGTTTCTTTTTACAGGTCCATTTTATTGCATTTAATGATCCATATTGGCCTTACCCTCTACTATCAGAGCAATACGGCCACCACTCAAAGGAGAAAGGCGTGGTTCCGTTTTTGCAAGCATCACACCCAAGGCCTTATGAAAACCACTTTACTATGTCATTTCCATCTCCCTGGTGTAACCTTCGTATCGGTCTCATAAACAGACCTTGTAAATTTGTTAGCTGTTTTCCTCAAAGATGAGGGCAGTGATTAGGATAAAACTCTACCCTCCAGCCTCTCATCATCAGAGAAAAGGACATGTAGGAAGACTCCTCCATGAAAACAATCATTGTCATGCTGAAATTAAAATATGATGTAAAAAGAAGTGTTTAATGATGTTTCACGTAACCATGGATGCCAAAGTTTCAAACAGGATCCTAACGGAGACAGCATGGAGGTGCATAAGAACAGGAAGGAGTTCTACACAGGGTCTAGCCTCCTCAGTTTAAATGTGAGCTGTGTCACTTCCGTGTTATATCGTCTTGAGCAAGTCAACCTCCTGGTGTCTCAGGTTTCTTATCTGGAAAATGGGTCAACAGGAGGACCTAACTCATTGGTTTGTTATTCAAATTCATTAGGCCACACATAGAAAGTCATTAGTGTTTGGGTCCCCACAGAGTGCATGCTCAATAAATATCAGGTATCTTTTATCTTCATTCATTTGAAAATTTATTGGGGGAACCCACTAAGTGCCAGGCTCTATGTCCCACTGAGAAAGTGGTGACCGCAAAGCTCAGTAACAGTGGGTAAGAGTGACCACTGTCTGGGCTCTGGGGTGAGACACACATGGGTCTGAATCTCTGTTCTATCATTCACCACATGTGAGACCGGGTAAATTACTCTACCTCTGTGTGCCTCAGTGTCCCCCACTGAAAATGGAGGATATTAAAGCAGTTACCTCCTAGGGTTTCTGTAACCACTTAACAGTGCAAAGTAAAGCTCTCAGCATAGTGCTGAATGCCAGCCATTGTCATAACCCTGCAAACTCAGACACGTTCTCCCTGTGCCTCATCTGTGAATGGAGTTGTGAAGATTCAATGTGAAGAAAGTCTGGCTCAGGGTCAGCACTTTTCACAGGAGATACCAGTCCCCATGTGGTTCTGTAACATTCCAGTTATCAAATTTCAGTAAAAAACTTTAGTGCAAATAAATTATATAAGAACATCAATAAAGGGGCGCCTGGGTGGCTCAGTTGTTAAGCATCTGCCTTCGGCTCAGGTCATGATCCCAGCATCCTGGGATCGAGCCCTGCATTGGGCTCCCTGCTTGGCAGGAAGCCTGCTTCTCCCTCTCCCATTCCCTCTGCTTGTGTTCTCTCTCTCACTGTGTCTCTCCCTGTCAAATAATAAAATCTTAAATAAAAAAGAACATCAATAAAAAAGATTTTATGTCACACTCATGTCTATGGGAAAGACACAGACGGATTTGTAGAGGGATCCTAGTGTCCATCTCAAGGATCTGGTATTCTGAACTACTTGCAGTGCATGCTGCTTTGGGCCAGGCCCTGTGCTAAATGCTTTCTATGCGTGAGCCCATCCCATCCTCTCAATAAGGTCACTGGTGAGGTCAGAGGTGTTTTCCATGTTTACAGATGAGAAAATAAAAGCCCAAGTTGCTAAAAGCAGCATCTGAAATAATGCAGCTCATAAGCAGTAAATATGGGACTTAAACCACGTCTGCCCAAGTTCAAGCATATGTTCTATCCCTCTTACCACAGAGTTGCGTAGCTGGAGCACTGTTGTCTGACCCCAGCCCAGAGGTAAGATGAGGTGGAAACAGGATGGGAGAGCGGAATGAACAAGAGTCATCATCACACGGGGGGCGAGTGAGCCTCAGAGGGGAAACTCAAAGCTCTCATGAGGAAGTCAAGTTCTTCAAAGTTCCTCACCCAAGAAAGACATTTGCTGTTGGTGCCTTGGGCGAATAGGTGAGCTGGGCCACACGGACCCAATGTGGCTAAGCCAGCTGACCTTTCCCAGAAACTCACCTTGGTCATGGGACATGTTTACCAAGCAGAGTGAGAAAACACAAGTTTCCACTCACCCACCCCTTCCTACTTATCTGCAGAGAAGATGAAGGCAGAGGAATCTATTTTCTTTTCTCATTTCTTTTCTTTTTCTTTTCTTACGAAGCTGTCCCTTCAAATTTTAGCATGTTTGTCCTACACATGTCCTGAGGCATTTTGTGAAACCCAGTGATGGGACACCATTTAAAATGGTCCAACTAGGCGGAATGTAATGTGAGTCTTGTGTTAAAACAGAAAACTCTTGAGCGGTAATAAGAAAACCAGTAGCACCAGGCATATTGAAGCCCATGAATCTTATAGAAGCCAGGCCAAGAGAACAAATTTTGCAAGAAGCTCACTGACCTTAATGACCTCTGTCTTACTTATTCCTCTTGATAAGACAATGAAATTTCCTTACTATCTTTATATAACACCAATGTCAGTAAACAATCCGATGCATGCCAGGACAAATGAAAGCTAAAGTCATGCACTTGACAGAATTTCCTGGCTCTTGTGGATCTGTGTCTCAAGTTTTTATGTCACTTCAACTGTGCTTTGGAACCTTTTTTGTTTTCTGTTTTCTTCCAAGAAATAAAATTACGACATATAGGACTTAGATAAAAACTAATTTTTTGCTTCTGCCCTGCAAGCTAGTAGTAAAATTTCCATGAAAATGACTGGGATAGAATCCTTAAAGAAAATGTTGTAAATGACTGCCTTGTGGTCTTAGCAGTTAAAGCAAAGTCCATTGAGAAGGGCCTAGTCCAAGCATGAAAATGAAACTGGCACCAGATGTTGAGAGAATGGGCTAATTTTTCTTTTGTTTTCACATAAAATAATCATTAGTTGGCTTGTCCACAATTATCTTCCTCAATAAATTATTATATATCATCTCAAACACTTCTAATTTACTAAATAGAATTTTTAAAAGATCCACACCAGAGAAAAACCAGAAAGTATGGCTGGGATTTGAAATACAACTGAAAGACTAAAAAGCCCTTTGATGTTAGGGATCCTACTTTTTACTTCCTAGAAATATCAGACGTCATCATTAATTCAGAATATTTTCTATGTACCATGCACTATGCTTAATCATTTTATATTCAATCACTCATTCATGTGCTTATTGATCTAATAAATACTGGAGATGACCATGTGCCTGGTATCCTGCTTGGGGTTGCCAGTGCACTGGCGAGAAAACCAGAAATGAGAGCCACCCATTAAGTTCATAGTCTGGTGAAGAAGACAGAGCTAATGATCCTATAACTGAGAGAAGGAAAGAGAACCTGCCTGGGTTTGGAAAGGAGGCCAGTACTGGGATGAGGGGGGAATCCTCTGAGGAAGAGATGTCAAGCATAAATCAGCAGAATGGACAGGATTTACATGGGTGGAAAGGGAGAAGGGCATAGTCCAGACAGAAGGAGGAGCATGTGCAAAGGTCCTGTGGCTGGAAGAAACCTGGCACAACTGCATGAGAACAGGTGGAATATAGACTGTTATGTGATAGGACTGGAAGGGTGGGCAGGTACAGATCACATTGACCACTGGAGGCCACAGAAAGGACTCTGACTCTGAGGCAACTAAAAAGGGGGAGGTGGAGACCTAACCAAAGAGGGTACATGTTCAGGTTTGCCTCTTAGAAACATGACCCTAGCACCTGGCTGCTGTGTGAAGACTGCAGTGGCAGAGACTAGGTAACAGGTATCTGCAGTGGCCCAAGGACAACAAAGAAAGATTTAGGACCACCCTTTGAGTTATTTCCATTTTCATAGGAAGTTGAGACTCAAGAGGGTAAGTGACATGTCTAAAGGTCACAGAACGATTAAATGTAGTTTGGGGAGCCTGAACTTGGTTTCTTAACTCCAAAAGAGCCTGCTTTGCTAAGATAAATCACTCGAGGTGTGAATATCATGGCAAAACACATCCAAGTAGCAAATTTCAAAAACATGAAATGAATAAGGATCCAAGCAGGTCCTAGGCTTCTCAAGAATTTTCCTTGTCCTACTACAGACTTCCTGTAATGTCCTGGGTTCTAAATCATGGCCCTTCTTGGGGCTCCCTCCCAAGTGCATGGTGAGGGCATTGTGTCACCACCTGTTGTTCCCATCTAGTGGAAGCTACCATTTTGTTGGAGCCTCTGCTTCCTATGGCTCTGGAATCCTACATGTCTATTCTTTGGCTAGAATACCATAATGAGCTTAGATTATAGGCCCAAGAATGGTTTATTGTGCCAACGGGTTAAAAAAGCCACTCAATCTTATATTTCAACAACTCTTTCTGCAAAATGGGACGCAGAGTCCTCTGCTTCAGCAGGGGAAGACCCTTGCTCTGCACATGAGCTTCCCATATGGTTGGTGTTCTAAAGCTGTTGTAAACCATATCTAATTATACGATTCCCAGATTTTTAAACTTTATTGGATGTCAACATTTCAAAGTCATATTATGATGGGCAATTTTCAGCATGAAATTTTCAGCAATGAAAATTTTTCCTGATCTTCTTTTCCCTCTTAATTATCCCCAGGAGGAAAATTGCAGAATTGAAGTCTGCAGTTAGCAGGATGGCCCTTGCTATGCAAGCATCCTCAGACTGGGTGGACAAGCTCTGGATTTTATTTTCCTAACTTGTAGCAACAGACTCATTTTGGAGAGGGACAGTGTGTGTGTGTGTGTGTGTGTGTGTGTGTGAGATATAAATTCACTGCAACAAAACAAGAACAATTCATTGCTTATCTAATCGATGTGCTTAAAGCACAAAAACTAACCTCTTGTTTTGTCCCGAACTGTGACAAAATTCTCTATTTTTAATTGCAAACTGTTGCTCGATTTGTTCAGGAAAATTTTGGTTAGAGGAAAAAATATGTCTCTCTCCTGCTGGGTTGAGATAGATTTCTAAATTTAAATACAATTTCTAAAAGACAAAGCACTTCATCCTACCAGCTCCTACTTCATCTGTCCTATGTATAAGAATATTCCGTTTGGGAGTGTTTAAATGCAGTAAGGAACCTAGATAGATCTCTAGTGAATTGCCAAAAGAATCACAGTTTGCAGATACCTTCCCTTGCAACCAGAGACAACTTTGTATCAAGAGATTATATACATTCTCGTCAAGTTCTCTCCGCAGGAGTATGGAGTTACCAAATGATCAATGTGAGACATTAATGCAGAACTCTGGAAATACTGGCTTTGAAAGCAGAACCAATGTAAGTGAACAGGAATGATGGCCTCTGGAGGTGTGGAAGGAACAGAAATCGGTAAGATTTAGAACCTTTATGAATCAAAAATAAACTTAAGGTGGTACTTCTTCCTCAAAGATTTATAAATGTGATTTATAAATGGCACCAAAAGAATAATGATGACATCCTGGGATATTTATCACCTCTAAAATAGGGAATAAAATGACTCTTCCTCTCAACTTCACAGACACTGAGGGCTTTAAAATATGCCCACATTATCATAATTGATCTTCGCTTTTTTTGGTGATTAAATTCTGGGCAATGAGAATGGCAGAGTAATTACAAGAATGAGCTGCACAGGACTCCCAGGATACAGAAGGCCCATGATAAGTTTGTTGATCCTAATGGAAATAAAAAATAAGAGATGCTTATGGAAAGTATGAACTTAGCCTTTCTACACACAATTCCACAATCCCCCTGCTCCCAATATTCTGCCAAATGGTGAGAGGAAGAACTATGCCCCCACATCTTTCACCTCATAAAAACGCTCAACTGTTAAAACTTCTTGACTTCCTTTTCTTGGTCTCAGTTTTGGGTACAGAGAAGCATCACGTCCGGGGAGTGGGTCATCTGCCTGACTCTCGGCTCCAGCAGGGGACACAGAGGAGAAGGATCCCTTGCCTGTGGCCACTTGGAGAACTTTGTTTAGATGACAAAATAACCTTGAGTGTGTCTCAGTGAGGTGAGCTGTGGAATACTCCAGTGAGAGGTTTGGCCAAAGCACAACTATGGAGTCTCTCTTCTGCTGTCAAGTTGTTAGTGAGTTTTAAGGAAGAAGCTAACAGGGTTGTTTTGCTGAGAGGAAGGAGGATAAAACCGTTTGCAGGGCACAGGAATTAGCATGTGGACTCTCATCCCTATGACAGAGAAGAACCTGCAGCATTTTCTAAGATGATTTATTAGACATGGGTAGAATTTGCTAGAAACCTACCAGGAGCAAATCATCTGGGAAGGAATTAATGATCCAAACACAACACTTGATAATGCAATTAGAATATGAGGAAATGTAGGGGTTTTCCAGAGAGAGAGAAAAGTAGGGAGGGAAGGAAGGGGACACACACACACACACACACACACACACACACACACACACAAAGAGGGAGGGAGGTGGGGATTTTGGGGAGGAGAGAGAGAGAGAGAGAGACAGGGAAGGAGGGAGGGATGGGAGCAGAGAGACAGAAGGAGAGGGAGAGAGAGAGAGAAATACGTATACATGATTTTGATTATGTCAAAAGTAAAGCCAGAAAAAGAATCTAACAACAAATTTCTGAAAGAGTGAAGTTGTCAGAGGGAAGAAGGAGAGGACTGGGGTGCGCTCTCTAGTTCTTTCCCTCCAGTATAGTTAGCAAGTGTGCCCAGCTGAGTGGAAATGCACTTGCGGCTACGTTTCAGCAAAGTGTTGCGTGGGTCTGAGAAAAAAAAAAATCAGACCACCGGCAGCAAAAACAGGGACCCCCATCATGGAATGGCAGAGCACAGCAATGGGACACAGTGTTTTTCTTTAGATGCTGGAGGCAACAGTAAGATTTCTTCCCCCTACTTTTGTTTGGGTCAGGGCTTTTTTTCCTTTAAACCTTTTCTTAGTTGAGTTAGAAACTGAGAGTCTGAAGCTCTGGGAGCTTTTATTCTGACCTCATTTCATCTTGCCTCATAGATGCGCTCACCAAAATATGCGTTTTCCATTGGCAACATCCTCTGTATGTGTCTCCAGAGGAAATTTCTGGCTGTCTACTCCTTCTAGCTGCCATCCTAGGCTTTGTGCACACACTCTATCTGGGTAGCACAGGCTCCCTTTATTTTTATGAATGTCTAACCCTATATGTTTTAAAAATCTGTTATTGAACAACATATCTTCCCTGTCTCTTTCATTAGTTTGTTTAGTTTGGAGAGGCTATGATTAACATTAGTGATGCCTTTCCAAAGCATTTCTTTATTTAAATATTTGGCGTAGTCCTACCCCCATCTACACAGAACTTGCTTCATACTTTCAAAGCATTTCATCTGCTTTCACTCAGCAAGTAAGGGTCTAGCTTGGGACAGCAGCCCAGAAGGTGAACCCTCTTGGGATGCGCGAGAGTACAGGAAACATATGCCCGGGGAGGTATCGTCCATGAAATGCTCTTCCTAGAGCTCCAGGCCTCTTTCTGTCCTCGAGCTTCTGCCTGGCTCATGCTGACTGCTGTGGGCTCAGATGGTTAGGAAGCCCAGCCCGGCTACCAGGATTGGATCCTCACCCCTGAACAAGCGGCCCCTGGGGCTTGGCACTGGCCGCCTGCAGGGCTTCTTACTGGTGTGTGTTCACCTGTGTGATAACTTGGCAGTGTCCAACCCCTTCCACCTCCAGGGAGTAAGAACGGGAGGCTCGTAACTTTGTCGGTGTTGTAACCCCTGCATCACCGCCAGTGGCTCCCCTCCTTGGCATAGTAGAGGTGTTCAAGAAATAACACATGGAACAAATGATAGAATCTGAGCATTTCTTCCCAACATACTGTGTATTCACCTTTGCGTTATAATTCTTGGGGAGTCTTGGCCTTTCATACTTCTTTCAAAAGCCCTGTTTGCCACTGCTCCTTTCTAAGAAATGACTTAGCAACAGTGGTGGCCAATGAGGTCCACACAAGTTGCCCTTTCTGGAGCCACTGCCGTCCCTTGACCTACCTCTCAAAGACCTTCCAGCATGATGATGACCCCTTTTACACCCAACTCTGGAGGCCTGGTTGCCGCCGCCTCCTCTAGGAATGCTGGCTTTCTCCCTTGGTCCCCAGAGCCGTAACTGGCTTGTCGGACAACATGTAATAGTTAACAGCACGGCGTCGGGGGCCAGGATGTGAGTGCTGTGAGCACAGGCTGCCTTTAGTCTTTCCCTTGACACATGGCCCAGTGAACCAAGCCAGCACTCAGTAAACACTGGCCTTTGGACCACAAGAGGGTGACTCACCACTGGGATAACTCGCGGATGGGACTCCTCTCCTGCTTTAGTAAGACAGTAAGATGAACCTCCCTGGAGGGACGTGTCACACCAATACACCATGTAACCCCCATAGCTGTGGAACTCTTTTTTTTTTTTTTTTAAACTTCCCTTTGATATAGGAGAAAACAGAGCACAGTTTCCTGGTCCACACTTTTGACAATACTTCTGTGGCAGATCCAAATTCCTTCAAGCTTACCTTATAACACAGTCATATGCTCATTAACGTAAGATTTAATTTCTGACCTCCTGCCATCCCAGAACGTGAGCCCCCCGGACAGGGACACTGGACTATCATGGTGCCAGATATTTAGTACAATGCTGGGGACGCTGTTCAGACATGTCCTGGAGACCAACAGTCCTGTTCTAGGACCCTGGCTCTGCCCCATGGGAGCTGTGTGATCCCAGGCACATCAATCTGCTTCTCTAACTGACCCCCAGTTGTCCCGTCTATAAGATGGACGTAACAATAAGAGCTGTGCTCCAAGGGGCTGTGTTAGAATCACATGAGCTCTGTGTCTAACACGCATCTACGGACCATGAGCACTGCAGCTCATGGTGACTTATCATCACTATTAGCACAGAAATCCAAATCACTGGAATGTGTCTGTCTAGCCTTCCCTGGACAGAGAACACAATGCTGGAATGGCTTCTTCCTTTCTCTGGACGTTTCTTAACTGTGGCTGGGTATGGAGGACAGCTGCTTCTAAACCTTGACGGCCAACTGAGAAAAAGATGTGCTAGCTCTTCACCGTGCCTTCTCCCTGAGGCTTGCCCCCTCCCTGCACTGTAAGGGGGAACAGGTACTTGCTCTCAATTCCACTCCGGGGAAGAACCACACCAGAACCTTCCATTGGTTGGGGGAGCGATTAGACAGACATGCCTAACAACTCAAACATCAATGCCTGGGAAGTTTCTAGATACCTGAGCTTATACTCCAAATTTTAGGCTTAGAAAGTTGCTAGAGTGACAATGGAAAAGGAGAAAACCCTGGGCCCCTGGAAACAGGCGCTACAGGCTACGGTTCCATAATGCATGGGGAACACAGGGATTCATGCTGGTCAGTGCAACAAGTGGTAGCTGGTATCCAACAGGGAGAGGGTAGGAGATAAAAGTCATTCACGCCCACCCGGGCATTTCCTAACTAGATAAAAAGAGAATCCCAGGTGTGAAATACCATTGTGATTCGGTGGGGGGGGGGGGGGGGGGAACGACACACACAGATCTTCCTCTCCTAATGCCTGTGGAAATACTGTGCTGAAAGAGGGCAGTTTCTCCCTAGGTTTTCCAGATCCCCCAAACAGTAAACAGGGGCTTGATAAAGGAACGTCGGTTCCTGTTAATTACTTAGAGTTTCCTCTTATTAGAATACATGTCACTTCTAATGCTATGTGCCCCACCAGGGACACTTTTGGGCACAGGAGGGGAATAAAGAATGGTCATGTATGGTAAAGCAGGAACTCATCTGAGCTGTGGGACACTGCTTAACACACTGGGAGGAAACTTATTTTCCCAGACGTCTGACAAATTAACTCTGTTCTCATTGGTTTAATGCTGTGAAGAATGTCTGTCTCCATTATATGGCTTATGCATTTTTTTGTTCACAAAAACAGAAAACATTTTTGCTTAAGACTTCTTTATATACAGACATGCAAACATGCCAACTCTTGAGCAATGTTTTTGTAAAGATCCAAGTTATAATGGTGGTCCTACAGCTGTCTTCTGCTACAACAAATGGTAGAGGGTGAGAGAATTCTTGCGCACATGAAGAATGTTTTTTCTTAAGGAAAAAATAAGGCAGTATTTTAATACTTTTTAAAGACCTTGAGAGCCAACCAACATTTTCCTCCCCATCATTACTATTACTGATGTACTTTCCTTCAGAATTTGGGGGAGGGGAGAAGCTTTTTATAATATATGATATTTCTTCTTGGGGCTCTTCTTAATATTTTTATTTTATTAAAATAAATAAATAAATAAGTAAATAAATTTTAATAAAATAAATTTTATTAAAATAAAATAATGTACTGTATACATTAAAAGGCATATAATTATAAAGAATGCTATGCTGCATACTTGTAAGCCCATCCCCCCTTTTGAGAAAAGAGCACTACCAATATGTCACTTTGACAAACTGAACATCCATGTCTGTGGACAGACAGAATGCCAAGAAGACCACAAGAAGACGGCACCAGAGAAGGACCTTCTCCCAGGGGGACTAGTGTTTCTAGATAACTATAGTACAAAAAAACAGACACCCTTAGTGTGATTTTGGTGCAGGGAGACTCTTGATGGACCAGAAAAGAAAGGCCAGAAACAGCCCCAAACACAAAGGGAAACTGGCACTGCCCTTTGATTCAGAAGAGATGGGCTTTTCTCCATTGGTACAAGGAGATCCATCCTAAAACAAAGTCAGCTCCCGCCTTATAGCCTTCCGTGGAAGGCGAAAGTTATATAAAGCTTTTGGAAGAAAATATAGGATAGCAGTGTTAGAGCTTCAGAGTAGAAAATATACTTCCTCACAGAGACTGAAAGCACAAACCATAAAAAAAGACTGATATATTTGACTATGTTCAATGAAGGGATTTGGTTCACTGGAACACATCATAAAGAGAAGGCAAAGACAAGCCACAGACTGGGAGAAAAGGTCTGGAAGTCGTACCTGATACAGGACTGGTATCCAGATAATGCTTTAAAAAATCCTATGAACCAAAGGAAAAAAGATGAAAAATCCAATAGAGAACCGGGGGTGAACACCTGTACAGGCACTGTACACACACACACACACACACACACACACACACACACACACGTGCGCGCACACACACTCGAATATGGTCAATATATACATCAAAAATAAAACACTCTATTTCATTAATAATCAAGAGCACAGCAAATTTAAACCATAGTGAGAAACCTCTTTGTATTCACAGCATTGTAAAAATTAAGGAGCCAAATGATACCAAGTACTGACAGGGAAGTGAAGCAGCAAGAACCCTTCTACCATGACAGTCTGGCATTAGTAAAATCAAGAAGCATTCACCTTAAAGCCCGCCTTCCTTCCCTCCCTCCTGTCCTTTTGTCCATCTTTTTGTCTGTCAGTTTGTCCATCCATCCAACCATCCATCCAACCAACCATCCACACGTCCGTCTGTCCGTCAATCCACCCATCCATCCAACCATCCGTCCATCATCCACCCATCCACCCACCTGTCTGTCCATCCATCCATCCACCCACCTGTCTACCCGTCCATCCGTCCATCCATCCATATGTAACCACATATCTCTCATAGCAGTGGTTCTCAGACCAGCAGCATCTAAACCGGGGCTGGGGCAGGGGACTCAGTGCTTTCATACTGCCTCCAGGAGATGCTGCTTCATGTTCCAGTTTGCGAACCAGTGCCCTAGAGGAACTTCGTGCCTTGAAACTGGTGTAGGAATGCAAGTTACAGTTGAGAGTGCAGTCCTCTCCCACCCCCTTTTCCTACCAAATAGAAAAAAAGTGAGAATGCCTTTAATGCCCAGTGAGTATGGGAAAGGGAGAAAAGGTGAGACAGACACTTAGTTGCCGGTGGTGTTACACAAAGAGGCTTATCTGGGGGATAATCAGGCAATACTTATTAAGACTGCTAGAAGTGTTTCTCCTCTGGCATAACACATCAGAATGTACACTAAGACAGTTCCTAAGGATCGGTCAGTGGTACTGTTTCCCCAACAGAGACAGCTGGACTGCGTCCTGCAACCTGAACATGTTCCAGAAGCAGGGTCTGTAAATCGTGAGCCAGCAGCATAGTGATGGCCACCCAGCTCACCATCAGAAGGAGCTCCCTGCTCCACTTACTCACCCACGATTCTGCAAACGAGGATTCGTTTGGCTAACAAGGTCTTTCTAAACACACATTCTCTTCGGGCAGGAGGATTCTGTGTACCTCATTTGTGTTCTTGGGAATTACTTTTTTTTTTTAAATTTTTAAAGGTTTTTATTTATTTATTTGACAGATCACAAGTAGGCAGAGAGGCAGGCAGAGAGAGAGGAGGAAGCAGGCTCCCCGCTGAGCAGAGCGCCCGATGCAGGGCTCGATCCCAGGACCCTGGGATCATGACCCAAGCCAAAGGCAGAGGCTTTAACCCACTGAGCCACCCAGGCGCCCCTTGGGAATTACTTTAAATGAATTTCCCACTGACTACAGAAAAGGGAGCATTTATACGAGAAGGAGGGTGTATGACTTAAGAAGATGCTGGAAAATTCTGGAATCTGGGGTGATTCTGAAAGCGACACCGGTTGAAGAAAATTGAAGGTTAATTGGCAGAAGATACACACACACGTACACACGTGTACATGTGTATGTGTCCGCATGTGCCTATATGTCTTTACTAGGCAAAGCTTCACTAACCTTCATTTCCCCACTTGTAAACTAGATATTATAGAACAACTTACTTGAAAAAAGCCCTGCTTCGCCAGAATAAAACGACTGCTATTTTGTATTCACCAACAGATGGTTACATTTTGATCTAAATGGAAGTGTCTGAGATAGGAGTGTGTCCTGCCGCTTCTTCCTTCCAAGGAAGAATGGAGAAAATCTGCCCCAAAGCTTAGGTAATTGGAGAGTCCTCCCTCTTCTGATATTTTAGGCTGAACCTGGAACAGAGGTGCTGAAACTTGAGTAAGCATCAGACTCCCCTGGACACCTTGTTCAACACAGACTGCTGGCGCCCGGCACAGGGGCTGGAGCTCAGTAGGTCTGGACTGTGGCTAGAGTGTCTGTATTTCTAACGAGTTCCTACGTGATAGTGATGCTGCTGCTCCAAGACCATACTCTGAGAATGAATGACTTAGAAGAAACTTTTGGAGACTGTCGGGAAAGCACCCCTTGATCCTCACCGCCTCTCAGATTGAGATCCTTATACTCCCACAACTGAACATTGATGCCAAGAACTTCCTTCCACTTCTGCATAATTCCAGCATATTCTGTACTGTAGACTGATGGGTATAATAAAATGGTTTTGAAAAAAAAAAAAAGTTATCCTGCCAAGCAGGTGGCCAGTAGACTGGAAAAGGGGCCCTCTCCCCAAAGTTAACCAACAAACACACACCACTCAATATGCCCTTGATGAAGAAATAGGAAAGCAGGGCATCGGAAGTAGACAAATTCATGCCTGACTTTCGCCAGCGCAGCACTCGCCGTTAGGCAGCAGAATCCGATGACATTTCACCAATGTTATGACACCTGCCACGCTACAGAGGGTAATGTTGCTAGCAGCCCGGCTTCATGAGCTTTAGAGAGTGAAGGCTGTGCTCCTTGTTGCATCCCACACTGGGCAGACAAGGCAGGGGGGTTCTTTTGGCTCTGGCATGCCTCTGGACCTGCGGATGGCATTCTTTTGTGCCTGCTCTCCTCCGCCCCCAGTGCAGCCATGACCTCTCCCTGCATTATTAATGAGTGCAAGAGAAGTCATTTATTAAAGCTACATTTTTTCACTATTCCATATGTTTCTTTCTACCAGCCACGGCAGGCATGTCACAGGAGCAGAGAGAGAGGGGCAGTCGTCTCCCCTGTGGCTGCGTACCACCTGCCTCATGGCGATATGCAGCTGAATCTATGGAAGCCATTAGAATCCCAGGATGCAGACTCATTCGTCATTGCTAAAAGCCTGCCTGGACCAAAGTGGGACCTACTTAATACATTCCTCATTCAGAAGTTAATTTGGTAAACATGTCCTGAATAGTTTACTAGTTATATGTCAGGACCTGGGGTGTCACAGAGAATAAGACAAAGTCCCCACCTTCATGGGGCTGACATTTTCCTGGGGACTACGAGCTGGAAACAATGGACAAGTTAGTAAGTACATGAATTATGATAAGTGCTACTTAAAAGAAAGAAACTGTGCGCAGAGAGGTCAACATGGGTGGGGGGAGGGGAACTTCTCAGATCAGGGAAGATCGCTGGGGAAGAGAGATATCTGAGCCGAGTCCTCAAGGATGAGCTGGTAAGCTATGTTTCAGGTGGAGAGGAATGGCTAGTCTAAGGTGTGAAGACAGAAGCAGTCACGTGGGGTCTGAGTGCTGCAAGAAACCGGTAAGGACCAGAGTGGATGTATGATGGGCTCGCGGCAGGTGGCTTGCTGGAGGGGAGAAAGAGGCCAGAGCACACAGGCCCCTGCAAGCCGCAGTGAAGGAAGTTTTATCTCCGGGGCACTGGGGAGCCAGTGAGTAGGGAGTGGGAAATTCGGTACTCAGCATGGGGTTGGTTGGGTAAACACATTGGCCAAATGAATGGAAACGCAATGTCTCGTATCCCCTGTGTTCTCCGTTGGCCCCTCTTTGGATGAAGCACAGGCATCTCTTCCAACAGCTTGTTCTGGGTTCCTAACTAGCACCCTTGTTTCTTTTCTTGCTCCTCGTGCCCTACCGACACGTACAAAATTCAGTGTGTTCAAGTGATCACATGCGGAGGGTACAGATGGTGACTAGGCCGCCCAGGATTTCACAGTGTAACCGAGGAGGCCGAATTAACAGATTAGTACCGAAACAAGGAAAAGAATGATGAGCAGAGCCTCGAGGGAGGGCTCAGGGAAGGGGTATGGTGGTGCACAGGACCTCATGGGGGCTCAGTGCAGGGATACGGCGGTGTGCAGGGACTCATGGGCACACTCACAAAGTCACCTGAGCTGGGGTGGTGGCCAACTAACTTCAGTCCTAAGAGGAGAGCAAGAAACCACCAATACGGTCACCAAATATGTTGTACCTAAAGAAGAGATCGGTAGAAAGGGGAGTCAGCCCTGCTCAGACCCTAAGCCTTTCCTTTTCACTGCTTCATCGACATCAAAGTGTTTGATGGTCCACTGTTGACTGAAGGAAAAAACAAGCCTAAGTGATGGATAAATGCCTCCCGTGAAAAAAAAAGGGATCCTTTCGGCCACAGACGGTGCCATGCCATTAAGGCAGGAAGAGATGGGCTTTCTTTTTCCACACCTCAACTAATTCAGATTACAAAGCTGCTTCTAATAATAACGTTTTGGGAACTGATAGGTTGTTTAAGCAGACACACTCTCACAGGAAAACTAAACCACGTGCAACACTTCCATATGGAGGTCAAGTTTAGTTCATCCAATTAATCACCATTAGCTCTGTCCATGCTTTATCATACCACGAGCTGGCTGGTTCCCCAAATCAACAACTTTAGGGAGCATAAAAGGCAGAGATTCCTCCTATTTGTTGTTACCGTGAGATGCAAAAGAACATGAACCACTCTCAAATGAACCACTCTTAGAACGGCCTGGGAAGTGGGTGGGAATGCTGCATTCCTCCTGAACACTTTTCTCTCCGTCCACCATTCTCCCCTGGCATGAGGGACCCGAGACCCTGTCTCAAGTCCTCTCATTTGTAGGAGAACAGACCCAAGTGCTCCCAGGCTGACGGGGAGGCCAAGCAGCACATGGCCCTGTTGGAGAATACAGGGCCTCCCTGTTCACTCCACAAACTTCAGAATGATTTTTTAAAAATTTATCTAGGTGTCCCATATAATACAGGCATCTCCTTACTGGTTTTGATAAAAAATGATTTGTGTAAGAGAAGAATTCAGACTTTGGAATCCCAGCACAGGCATTGCTGCCACCCCCATTCCTAATTCCTTTGTGTCTCGATTTATCTCCAAAATTGGTTAACAGTATGACCCACCTCTTGGTGCTGCTGTGAGGATCTGACAGAGAAATGTGCAGTCAGCACGGGTGCAAAGTAAGTGCCCAATAATGCTGTGGTGCCCACAATGGCCATCACTGCAATTCCTATGTTCTCCTCTCCATCTTGAAACCGTGTGTACAGTGCAAGTGAACGTACTCATTATTAAAATTTCAGTTTGAAGCCCAAGTTCCAAACAGTATTACTTTCTTATGACCCAATCAAGTGAACCAAGGTCACTATTCTACAAAGAGCATCTGGTCGACCTTAGGAGAGGCGGAGGGAATGAGTGATACTGTCTGGTGTATTATTCCTTTTCCCTTCCCCCAGCCTCTATCTGAAAACTCTCTTCTAAGCATCCACACGCTGGCCTTTCCCTTGTCCTGAAAGGACGCAGCTGGGGGGATGGCTGATGCCTGGCTGGTGATGGGGTCCTGGGCACCAAGCCAGCGGAGCCACAGACTTCTCCAGCCCTGCCAACACTGCTCCCAAACCCCTTCCCTATAGCCAGGGGACCAGCCTCAGCTAGGTTCTGGCCATAGCTCCAAAGCTGTCAGGCTCCCCACCCCATCACCCCCTGCTCGTGAGATCTTCTGGGCAGTGAATTTGTCCAAGCAGAAGACTGTGCCCCTTGATAACCTTAGAGCATCTTCTTTTCTTGCTTCTGTCTTTATGCTTCAGCAGTGCTTCTGAGTGGTCTCCCGAGATGGGCTGGTTTTCCAAAGCAGGAAGCACTCGCTAACTTAAATGTTAGATGTCCCACAGGCACAGGTCCTGTCTTGATGCTCCCCAGGACGCTACAGTTACAAGGAAAGCACGAAGACTGCTATACCTGGGCTGATCTGACACCTCCAGGGTGGGCAGGAGGCTCGCCCCATACCCCCCAGGAAATATTCCGGAGATCCCCAGACACCTGGGGATACTGTGTGGTGGGAATCGCTGCTATGTGTGCACTTCTAGCAGCGCTGTCTGACAGCCAGGCAACTTCCTGTGTTGCTGGTGTTTTTCTAATGTGATTAAAGGTACAATAAGGTATGTGTGCAACAGGAGGCAAAGCCATTGTTCTGCATCATTAAGCTCACAGCAGCCCCAAAAAGAAATTGTAGGCAGCTTGCCAAAGGCCCTAATGAAGAGCATCTCTTTGAATTATCTCTGGATGAGGGAAGGATAAAGTCTGAGCCCCAGAATATTTGATCCTCTTTGTGCTGCTGTTACGAGGGCTTACCAAAGCCAGACATACTGGACCTTCTGGAATGGTAATTTATGGAAACCTTAATTTCTCTGCTTTTAATAAGGCTTTGCATAATAAGAAGGGGAATGCAGTTATTAATTCCTGCAAGTGTTTTGTGAATTCCTTTATGCTACGGTTCAGGACTCCCAAAGAATAGGAGAAAGGGGATTTTACTTAGTTGGCACAAGGGTAATGGGTCCGAAAAGTAGTTTGAGTTTCCTGAAAATAAATCTGCATGGCTTCCTAAATTGCTGACAAAGTGTATTCCAGATGGAAGTCATTTATCAGCAATTTACTGCATGATGCTTTGGCCAGAAATATTTCCACATAAATTCACCTAGTAAAAACAAACAAACAGAATCCAGGCTCTTTCTTTTGGGGGTGGGGGTGGGGGCTACTGGGAAAGAGCCTACCTAATCCAGATGAATAAAGCCCGAGTTAACACAGATCTGCAGGAGACCAGGTAGGGTGACCACATTTTGGAGGGTACCAGTGTAATTAAACACATCTATGACAATGAATACTAAGTGATATTTCTGTGCACTGATAGTTAAAAGAAAAAAAGCCCAGCAAGTTATTAAGACTCTATTTTTATGCACTGTATTATATACACAGTAGTGCATGTCTGCCACACAACCACCTTGGTGATGGTTCTGTTGTTCTGTTCTGGTTCTGAATGCCTCACTCACGGAGGAGGGGGGGGCTCAGTGCTCATCGCACATGATAACCTGGCACAATGTAGATGACAATATCACCACATGACCACACAAAGGATGGAGGCCAGCCCTCCACTGCCAGTGGCACTAAATTTAGCCCAGGCTTCCAATGTGCAACCCAAGACTGCTTTCAAAGGACAGAAGTCCGGCAAACTGCGAAGCGTGAAGTCATAGGTCAAAAGTGTATGTCAAACACCGATTTAAGATGCTTGTTTTTGTAAGAGATGTGCGCTCTGTACAGGGGCGGCTGCCAGGGGCTAGGGAGGTGGGGAATGACCAAGCCCCAAAAGGTTTGTTCTGACATTCTCTGTGCTTCAGTGGAGAAAAGACACATATGCGTGCGCACACATCTTTTCTTTACCCAGGGTCCCTCTATCCTGAGGCTGTCCACAGAGGCAGCCAACGCACAGAAGCAGCCTTGCTACACTGTGTCTTTTTAATGCTATGCGCCCTCTGGTGGCTTGTGCAAAAATGGTACCCAAGTGAGGGCTAATCAAATTCTTTTTTTAAGCTGTCTGGCTCTTTAGAGAATATATTAATATACCCCCATTCACTGTGATAAATTAAGGAACAAATACCTTTGTTTCCTTACCATAACGACCTTTTTCTGTCATTCTAACTGAAAAAAAAACCCCATTTTTAATAGGATTCTAATTTTTTTGATTAACGAAGAAAAACTGGAAGGAGTTAGAATGATTTAAGGAGAAAACACTTAACTGTCAAGTTAGATTACCAACGACAGTCGAAAAACCTCACAGTTCAGGATAAAACTTGAATACTTAAAAATAAAACACTCAACACAAATGTTAGGCAAGTTCTCTGGGTTATGCCTTAACTGTCCCATCTCATCTCGACTGAATTTTCACGTCACTCATGATGTAGAAGTTTCGAGAAGTCATCTGCCGTGGATGACAGCACCCAAGATCAAGCCACTTGCTCTTGAAGCTCTTAAAATTTTCACAGGGCGA
This sequence comes from Lutra lutra, assembly GCF_902655055.1. NCBI lineage: Eukaryota > Metazoa > Chordata > Mammalia > Carnivora > Mustelidae > Lutra > Lutra lutra. The sequence continues at coordinate 182,701,101 of NC_062278.1, read as the reverse complement.
GGTACAGAAATGGCAAGTGTGAAGCATAAATCAGAACCACACGTCCCAGGACAAGGCGCTGCTGAAAGTATTGAGTCTGCGGTAGACGCCTGTGCTCTACTGAAAGGCGCGCCTCGGAACTATTTGTAAACAGAGACAAAACCACACACGCATCAATCATCATCCCCGTCTTCTCCAACTTGTTCAAAGGGTGACCACGCTCTGACCCTTCCTAAGACAGTCGCTGACACTCCAGAGAGCGGTCAGTTGTAAAGGAGCTTTGTGGCATGACTGATGGAAACGTACTTTGTGACTGTCAGCATCTATTTAAGTATTCAAATGCTGGCCCCTAAGTGCCACTGGGAGGGAAAGCACGGAGGAGACCGAACAGAGGATGTATGGGCGAGTCAGAGAAGCCGTCTCGTTCAGAACACAGACACACGCCCCCAGCCCCAATTCCTTTCCGAGAAGTTACACTCTGCCAGGTGAGTGCCGGTCCATGCCCACAGAATAAAAGGCAACGCGTTACCTGACAAACTTCATAGAGCAATTTGTACTGCTCCTCTTGCTTCTGCAGGCTGCACAAACTGCATCCCATGTTTAGAGGAACGTCCGAGGAAGGCTTCAGGACTTGCCAGCACCCGGGAACAGCAGCGTCCTGCGTGCAGGCATGAAGGGATCCTCAGAGAGCCTCAGGTGCATCGGACGGCTGCTACACTTCACATTGGCGTTGCTCTCTAAGGCTGAAAACAACTCTCTCCCCATCCACGCTTCCCCTCCTTGCCTCGCAGCATGCACACACGCGCACACCCAGACACTCGCACGCACACACACACAGACACACACGCACACACACACACCACTCCCTCCTCTGAGGGACTCTGGCAGCTGGATTGTGGTCCGATGCACACGGTATATATACTGCTGCTCATGCATATTAATCAGCTCTCATTGACTATTCATAACAGACAATGATACAGAAGCTATAATTGCCAACTATGACAGTTGAAATTTCTCTAATTAACAAGCAAGTGCTCCAGTGGTAGGGAATAATAAAAGACACTAACAATTTTGTAAGCCATTTTCTGGCAGTTACAAATAAATAGGACTGCATTTTTAGCAAGGTCTCTTAGGATGATCCCTAATGCATTTAAGCTAAGTAGAAATTCATTTTTAAATATATCATAAAATTTTTGATGATATAAAATGTATTTAATGCTGCGGATAATGATGGCATATAAACAAGTTTTATGGAAGGCACATGTTTTGAATGATATTCATATAATATTTAGCTCTTTACCAAGTTGCAGGAAAAATGTGCCCCATATGAATAAAATATAAAAATTTAAATTGCAAGAACTATGTGTGTGTAGGCAAAGTCACCGGGGGGTTGTAAGGAGACAGTTTCCCCTAAAGGTGAGGAAGCAGATAATCACCGCTAAAGTGCATTCGCAGTTCCCAAAACAGAAAGTTATTTCTTAAAGGGCTGCCCAGCTAACTGGAAGGAAGAGAAGCAACCAGCCTAATACCATTTCTGGAGCTAGGAGATGCTCCAGATACCTCAGAGCCCATGCCGTTCAGCTAACTGTCACCGGCTACTATGGGTCTGGATCTGATAATCCCATGGCCACCTAGACCGTCATAGCTCTGATCTGTGCTGTGTGTCACGAAAGCGGGGAGCTGCGATGACCCAGAGCATTTAAGAATTTTTTTTCTTGCTGCCTTGCCTCTTGTCTCCCTTTATTCAGCCTCTGACCCACTAAGTCTGACGGATGGCTTTCAAAACAAAAACCTGCTGTTTTCAAATCATCGCCCCACCGCCTAAACGAAATGCACAGGTACTATTGTTTCAACGCAAATCACTGAGGTATAAAATTCTCACAACTGCTTCCAAACCTTCACACCCCCCTCGATTTTATGAAGGTTGAACTGTCTCTCAGGAGGACTCCCACGTCTTGCCAAGAGGCATAACAGGGCCTGAAGAATAATGCTCCCTTTCTCTAGGAGCCCAGACACACCTGTGATGTGAGTAAACCTGTAAATAAAATCCCACTTGGGCTGGTGGCCAGCAGATACATCTGGTCCCATTTCTCAGACCCAGAAGATGAGGCATGACAACTTGTCACAGATCAACTCATAGCTCTGGCTTGCTGGAGGGGGAGGAGGGAATCTTCATCTCAGACCCACACCTGGTGTCCCTATCCCGGCTAGAGCATGCCACCAGGGAAAAGAAGCCACAGATGGGGCTGGGCAGTGGCAGTGACCTCTGACTTGCCCTGATGCTGGGAAGGGCCCTATGGATCCATGAGCAGGTTACTGGGAGCTCGGTTTCCTAATCCTTAAATAGCTCTACAACTACCTACCTACCTTGCAGACTTTTGTTGCAGCCTCGTGAGAAAACACAGGCTGTCAAGCCAAAGCTGGAAGTCATGCTTGTTCGCTGCCCCAGTCCCCAGAGCCTTCCCCCCTCTGTAAGTCTGCTCTCTTTGATTCCAAGTGAGATTTCAGTTCTGTCCACTTCTGTTTATCATCCCTGGCGTGCCATCCACTCCAGATGGATGACACTAAGAGCCTCCGATGCACTTGGTGCTTCCTCTCCTGCCCACCCATGGGCTCCCACTCTACAAGGTTGCCAGGTCCATCTTCATAAAGCAGAGACAGGATCACTTCTTCCACTTGCCTGAAAACCCCACAATGACCTCTCATCACAGTTGGATTAAAATCACTTTCTTCACTAGACCTCCAATGACCTAGGAAATCTGGTCCTTGCCCATCAGTTTCTCTATACCATCATCTCCTAGGGCTCTGGGGCTCACCTTTATTCCCACCAAGCTGTGTCTCTCCTCAGGATTCCCTCCTCCAGACTGCACCCCCTTCTCCTTCCTAGCCACCCAGCAGCCCCGTCTCAGCTCAAACCAAGTCCCGTTCAAAAAGCCTTTGCTGGCCACCTTGTGTGAATCTATTTCTCTATCCTCCAAATGACTGTGTGGTATCATTCCATTCATTTCCTCAGTCTTCCTGTTCATTTATGCTTATCTGTTACTCAAGTCTCCTTAAACAGGGATGCCGGCTTCCCGAGGGCAGGAAAGGTGTCTGCATTGCCCTGCGGGCCAGCCCTGTGAAGGGGCTGGGGAAACACACGTCCTCTGGTTGAATGACGTCTCCCAAACTCCTACCCGAGGGGGTGGACTGGATTTTTTTGAGAAGGTTTTGCATTTCACACTAGCTTATATGCACGTTTTTCCTGCATATCCACAGATAAATGTAGAAATGGGCTCCTGCTAAAGGGATAGGGAACTTAGGCAAATCCCTTTAGTCTTTGTTGGAAAACTTCAAATCTCATTCCCAAGCCAGGAGAGTTTTACCACATACCGCCCTGCACTGCGAAAAAGTTTCTCCAACTTTTGGCTCTTAGGCGTCCTTCACATTCTTAAAAAACTACTGAGAAAGTTGAAGAGCTGGTCTTTATTTGGGCTATACCTATCGACGTTGATCATGTTAGAAACAGAAATACGAAAATATTTATTCCTTCGTTCATTTAAAATAGCAACAACAAACCCACTATGTATTAACATAAATAACATTTTTATGAAACATTACCATATTTTCCAAAATAAAAAGAATTTTTTGGGAAGAATGGCATTGTTTTACATTTTCACAAAGCCCTCTATGTCTAGCTTAATTGAAGACAGCTGGCCTTTTGCTTCTGCATTCAATCATTTCTGTTATGTGATAGGGGGGCTTCTAGAAAACTCTACTGCACTGTACGTTCCTAAAAGAACAAGAATAATAGAAAAAAATAAGATCTTGATGTTTTTAGGAACACAGTTCGACCTCATGGACTCTGTAAAACAGTACGGAGGACCCGCCCCAGGTGCCTGCGTGATCCGTGAGAATCACCACTCTCAGAAGACACGGATGGCGGTGAGCTGGTGTCTAAGAACCCCATGCTTCGGGGTGGGGAGAAAAGTGGAGAGAATACTAATTCAAATTCAACTTATGGCTGGTCTTCCATTCTTACGATTAATTACCATTATTTGGACTCAAGAATGAGAAAACACTTGTACCCATTATGCCTAAAACAAGACTTACCAAACTGATGATCTGCCTTAAAAATACACTTTCCTGGGACACCTGGGTGGCTCAGTTGGTTGGACGACTGCCTTCGGCTCAGGTCATGATCCTGGAGTCCCGGGATCGAGTCCCGCATTGGGCTCCCGGCTCCGCGGGGAGTCTGCTTCTCTCTCTGACCTTCTCCTCGCTCATGCTCTCTCTCACTGTCTCTCTCTCAAATAAATAAATAAAATCTTAAAAAAAAAATACACTTTCCTTTGCAAAATCATCTAGTACACCGAGAATAGTTTCATTTTCAAAACGTTGCTCCCACAGAGTAAGAAACACAACTGTGTCAAAGGAGGCTCATCTGTCCTGGGCTCCACACCAAGGCCGATCAGAGGGGCACGGACCATAGTGACAGGAAGTTATTTACTACAGAACTGTTTTTGAGAAAACAGCTGTCCCAGGAAAAATGAAAAACTCCAGGCAGCACAAAGACACACATTGTTTGAGGAAGATGCTGGATGTCCTTTTCGAGTTCGTAATCACATCATCAGAAAGTGCCTAATGAGCTCGTGAGAGCCCAGAGCACGCCTCTCGGGGGTTCTGGGCCATCAGACGCCTGCCTCTTCCTGCCTTTGTGGTAATGAAAAATCCAGTGCCAAGAAGGGTCACCGAGGAACACACAGAGAGAGACACACAGAAGAGGCACATATAGTAAGGGCCGGAGGTGCCCGGGGAAGAGCCTCTATCATCATTCTTTGAACTTCCTTAAGACATCAAGGATGCTGCAAGAGTAGCACATGGAGACAAGAACTTATGTTTGCTTAATTGTGGAAGCATCTCTCTGATTCAGGCATACTATTCTGGCACCCAGACTGGGGTGCCCGTTTTGTCTGATACCTGTCATCTGACCTTCCTGTTGTTCCCCATGTATGAGGGGCACAGGGGTCATCAAACTACAGAAGAACATCCTGGGAAGAGCGATGACAAAAAAGAGGTGGGGTGATGGAGCCAAGTTCATGTTGAGAACTGGAGTCTCGGCGGGGACCAGCACGAGAGAGTTATGGAGTCAGTCCCACCTCCCTTCAATCTCTGAGAGCCCCGCCCACCGACTTGGTGTTTCCTTAAGCATTTTCAGCTTTTTTCAGGATCCTGCGGGCTCATTAACTTGTTTCTTCCTGGTTTGACTCTTGCTCTCATTTCAAGTCCTTCCTACTCTACCATGCAGCTAGAATCATCCCCCCACCCCACACACATGGCGGATAAACCACCAACCTCCAGACAGAGTCCAAGTGCCCAAGCTTGTGGACCTGACCCCTCCAGCTCTGCCCGGCCTCTTCTGTCCTCTATCATCCAGCAGTGCTTCCTGCGTCAGGGTCCTTCACGCCTCATGTCCATCCACACGGCAGGCTGTCGGCTTGCACTGCCCAAACTCTGCAGCCTTAGGTGTGGCCCTCAAGTCTCCCCACCTCTTCTGCTGCCTTCTTTCTGGCAAGCTTCACACTGCGTGGTCCTTCTGTGTTTCCAACACTCCCTTCCTCCCTGGAGGGGGCCCTGGAGAAGACCAGGACAAATGCAGCTTTGGAGGCCCACCCCTGCCCCCCAACCCCAGGTACTCAATCAGTCTCTCATAAATAAATTCGGTATCTGATATTCACTGAGTGTTCACTCACTATGAGGCAGTTTCCTGAGTTCTGAGAACACAACGGTGACCAAAATGGACATAGAGTGCAACACTCACAAGGAGATTAAGGCCGTAAACCTGCGAAAAGCATTTTTTTGTGCTGGCTCTGGTCTGGATGTTTGTGTCCCCTCCCCAATTAATACACCGACATCCTAATGTCCAGTGTGATGGGTATTAGGAGGTCAGGCCCTTGGGAAGTGCTGAGGTGATGAGAGTGGAGCCCTCAGTGTTCTTAAAAAAGAGACCCCACAGAGCTTCTAGTCCTTTCTGCAGTGTGATAATACAGCCCAATCTGTGACTTGGAAGCCAGCCCTCCCCCAAGCACGCTGGTACCCTAACCTGGGACGATGCCACTTTGTTGAACAACCCAAAGGGACCAAGATGCTACTTGTGCGGGACAAAAGCTACTCCTACAGGCCTCCCATCCACGTCATGCCAGAGATTCAACTCATAATCTGTTGAGCAAGCGGGTTAGTAACTTCTAGTGAACTGTCTCCTTTGTCAGGGTGACACTCCCAAGGCCTGTCTGAATCACACGTAGTGAGTTCTCGAACTAATCCCTGAACAAGGAGGAAGAACTCCTGGAAAGCCAGGTGTGGATGAGGAGCACATCATTGTTGCAAAGAAGAAAAGCAACTGCCAGGATGTCAGAACACACGAGCAACACAGCGGAGGGGGGTGGGGGTGGGGGTTGGAGAAACGTTTCCCAGCAGCCTTGAGTGGTTTGGTTCTGAAAAGCTACATAAGTTCAGAATATCTGCTGAGGACTTCCACTCTTATTTCTACACATGAAAGGATGTTTCTCCTTTTGACTGAGGTGCTGCCGTCCTTCGGGCATGTCCTCTGGGCTCCAGGTGCCCAGTGAACACCCTGGCTGCCTGAGCCCCACAGCCCGCTGCTTCCACTGCAAGCAATCAGGAGCGGAGGCACCACTGAGCCCTGAGGTGGGCGGAGGCAGCGGGACAGCTGCCCTTCAAATGCCACACAGTCAGATGAGCACCAGGCCCCAAGAGCTACCTCACGAACCACAAAACCACTGGACAAGGATGCAGCCAGAGCCACGGGGATCTGTCACGGGGCGGCTGGAATATGAACATTTTGGGTGAAGGCAGCCAGTGGGGAAGAGCTCCAAGGGCCCTCAGCTTCCAACAGAAAATTCAAGTTTTCTGATGGGCTTGCAGTCCTGGGATGCCCCTGTAGATGCATTTCTTCCTCAAAGGCCCCAAAGCACATTGTGTTTGGGGTGGTGCCAGTGCGTCTTATTGTTGGGAGTAAGTGCATGCCTCAGTTTCCCCAACTATAGTTGAGGTTCCTGGAGGGCGGACTCTTGACTAAGTCATCTCTAGGACCCCTGGAATGCCTAGAACAACATCCAAATCTTCTCTACATGCATGTGAGTTCCTCCCAGAGAAGACGGAACACACCTACTGGCCCCACATGGGGGAAGGGAGACTAATGGTCAACTCAGTCCAATCCAGAAGAACTCACAGGCTGTAGGAAGGAAACTCACAGTCTCCCGGGATCGTGGTTTCCCCACGTGTGGCACCCAGCCCCCCAAACCGGGACTCTGGAGAGAGGACTCACTAAAGAGAAGGCCTATGAAGGTTCTTAGAACACAGCCCACGGGTGTGCAACCAGACGAAAGGCAAGTGACACACCAGGGGCCCCAAAGCCCTTCCAGCAGTGGGTGCAGGGGGTGCAGAGGGTGGCAAACTTTTACCACAAAGGGCCAGACAGTAAATAGTTTACATTTTGTCGGCCAAGAGGCCAAACTGAGAATAGTATATAGAAACTTATAGAACCATTTTATTATTTCATTAATTTTTTCAAGATTTATTTATTTTAGTGAGGGGGCATAGAGGGGGAGACTTTTTCAAGCAGACTCCCTGCCGAGAGTGGAGCCCAATGCGGGGCTCAATCTCATGACCTGTGCGATCACGACCTAAGCCGAAACCAAGAGTCAAATGCTTAACTAACTGCACCACCCGGGCACCTCTAGAACCACTTTAAAATGTAGAAAACATTCTTCCAGTGCAGGTTGTATATAAACGGGCTGTGGGCTGGATTTGGCCTGGGAACCAAAATTTGCCAACCAGACGCTGACCGAGTGAACAAAGAGTTCTTTGATACAGACAGCACGAGGAGGCAGTGCTTGCTCTTCTCCCCAAGTCACGTAGGAGGAAACGGGCGGGTGGGCAGGCAGAGCCACTGACCCAAGAGCCCATGGCCAGTAAGAGTGGAGATGAGATTTGGATTCAGACTGCATAACCCCAAGCCCACGAGCTGCTGTGTGTCCAGTTCCCTTCCACCACCTTACAGGTTCATCAGGAATACTGTATGCAGAGAGGCTCTGAATGCCAGGTCCTTGTTGGGAAGTGGCAGGCACTGCTACAGAAAAAAAATCTATAAGCCACACAATGTACCCGTGATGATCCTGTTCAACACACAAAATCTGTAACTCACTGGCCTGCCCAAGAGGACAAGGCATGCTTGCTGCAACTGTGATGTATTCCTATCTCATGCTGGATAGCTTTTTTCTTTTTGATATTTCAACCACCCAGCAGCCCGATCCCAGGTGTCCCTCCTGAGTCCAGGGGATGTGAAATGTGTCCAGTCCTCCCCAAGGCACTGTGCCCGCTTACATATGACAGACCCCTCAAAGGCTATATTCTGAATGGCATGAGGGGAGGACGGATTCTGTAGCTCTGTGACCCTGGCCAGGCTTCTAGAAGTGCTGGGGGTTATCTCAGGCTGGCTGAGAACCATGTGGGTCTGTTCCAACCACAGGATATGGGATTCCTGACAGCAGGAAAGAAGATTCCAGGCCTGGAGTCTAGGCAGGGAGAGACGGAAGAGGAAGAGATGTGACAAAGACAGATGAGTGAGCACAGAAGCTGAGGAGAAGGGAAGATAGTTGGAGAGGGCGTCAGGCTAGGATTTGGGGGAATTATGATGGGGGCAAGCACATCTTTCAAAGTCCTGGTGGCTTAAGCCAGGCTTAACTGTGTGAAGCCTGAATTCGGATGACAGAGAAAGAAAGCAAGTGACAGGACCAAACGGCCAAGATGAAGGACATTCGGCAAGAGGAAAGGGGGAGAGATCTGGAACTCAGGCTACAGGACACATGAAAAGGGCACCAACTGTGTTACTGTAGATTCAGAGAAATCACTAAAATAGCAGGCAAAAAAAAAAAAAAAACACATAAAGGGACAACTGAATGTGACAAAACCTTGGGCAAAGGAAGAGACAGGACTTCATTTCATTACCTCAGAGGTCACAGACTGCGTGCTGGACCCATGCAGACTCTTCAGAATTTTGGATCGGGGCTAAGTAAAAACACAATCAGGAACTCTCACCTAAAATGTGTATTTTGTGGACATCTTTTGATCAATCCCCCAAATCTGACACATGTGTGGCAAACAGAAGCAGAGTAAAGACTGTCCTCTTGAGATGGGGCTGGGGGTTTGTGGTCCCCAGCTCCCTCCCAGGCATCCTCATGGACCGGTTTACACCGGAGGACACCAGGGTGCCCAGGGCCCTATTGCGCTGGTAATATACAAAGAAAGCGTGAGAGACTGGTTGGGAGACCCCCACTGGAGCCCACAGGCTGGCCGCTCCGTAGCCTGCCTCCCTCCTCCACCAACACAGGTCCCGTGAGCTCACTCAGGAGGGGGCGTGGGAACCAGGCTGCTCCCAGCTCCCCAGCTCCAGCCAGCCACGGTGGGAGGAAAGCAGCAGCCCGAGTCCGTGCCACGGGTGGAAAGAAAAGCCTCGCTTCAGACCTACCACATGCTGATTCACACCTTCTCATTAATTGCCCGCAATGAGCCAGACACTGTTGTGTAGTGATAAACAAGGAACATAAAATTCTAGCCCTCACGGAAGAGCTGCCCTGTGTCTGACTTCCGGCTCTCCTGGGACTATGGCAGCTCTTGCCAAATTCACCGATGGCTTCCCACCGGGTCAGGCTCCAACAATCCTGTGGTCCTGTGCCTAGGCAGCTTCTCTGCAGCAACTTTCCACGGGGGGAAGGGGAGTCTTTCCATTTTGACATATGGCCCCAACACTATTTACTTTGTATTTTCCTCTAAAGCTACTCACTTGGTTTTATTTGAGAAAAAAAAAAAACAAAAAACAAAAAACTTTTATGCCTCCTGTAAATGGGAAACCATGATCACCTACAATGTATAAAAATTATTATTAAAAATAATCATGAATGGAAAATGAGAAAAGAGGTCCATTCCCATCCCACACAAACGACTATATGCCACCATGTTTAACCTGTTTTTGGAATGAACGTCTACTTGGCACTGAATTTCAGCCCCAACATGACCTTTCCCATGCCTGTTTTGTCAGCCTTCCCTGCACTTTCATTGAGCCTGTTGGCTCTAAGTAGGATGCCCTCTGCACACTCGGCTTCTCCCAATTTGAACTCCAAGCTTTTAAATCCCATTTATATTAAAGCCAAGTCCAACTTCACCCCTCCAAATTCATCTCTAGATCCTAGGTGCTCCTACCGCACCTGCTGCCATCAGGTGTGTGCTGGTTTCTTGGGGCCATGCCTTTCGGTCTTCCAAACCATTTAAACTGGCAAATGTTCAGTGTTGGGGACAGAATGGTGACTGTGACCAGCTTCTTCCTCCTCTGGGAAAAGCTACAATTTCCTAAGGCAGAAATGCCACAGTGTTCTATGACCAATAAATGGCTTTGTTACTGTGATTCATCAATAAGCAAGTATTTACCGAGCATCTGAACTGTACATCCTACCCACGGAGCAGACCCAGAAAAATTGTACAACCTTGTCTTTATACCCAGAGAGCAGATCACTCCCTGTGGAAGATGGGATTGAACTATAAAGGGGGCAACAGGAAGTCTGAGTTGCAGAGAACAGAGGCTGAAGACAACGGGGGCCACTGGTCCTGATGACCCCCCCCACGAAAGAGTGATCACAAAGCCCCCTGGGGCCATGCTTCTGGGTCTGCTGTAATTCAGACAGCCTCTGTGGAGGAGGCAGGGTCTGATCTGGCTGTTGCAAGACAGAGGGAATTTGGACATCGGAATAACAACCCAGAGAGAACAATGCGTGCGAAATAGCGTGAGGGAGAACTTGCTGGTTGCAGTTGGAGCTGGGTCCTTGGACCATGGAAGGATGTCCAGGAGGATGGTGGTCTCGAAGGCAAAGAAATGGTAGGACAGAAGCCATGTCTGAGGTGGTGATCTGGGACTGTTGTCTTTGTGGGCATGAAGGTGGGAGAGTAGAAAATGGCGAGAGGGTGACACAGGGTACAGGCAGGAAGTAGTAAGAAAGAGCCCAGATCTGAATTCAGAACTGGGTGTGCTGATGGGCAAATCTCGTGGTCCTTTGTTTTGGCAGATGCCAGGCTGAACTACTGCCAAAAGTGGGTCAGTGAAACGCAGCTTCTGTGTTTCGGTCTCGGCCAGGCTCAAGGATCTGGGTCACACCCCTGCCATAGATTGTTTTTTTCCCAACGATCCGTAATCGAGCCACAGGATCCTGGACTGTTCCTGTGTGAAGGAATCTGTGATACAGGAAAAGCACGAGCTGGATGGATGACTTGGGCACTAACAGGAAGCTAATTCGCTATTTTAAAATCACTCAGAAGATGAAAAAGTAGTGACGAAGAGACGTATTTGAGGAAGAACAACAACATGGCAAAGTAGGGCTTCGTAATTCACTTACGCTGCTCAGGTTGTATGCTACATTACTTATCAAGCTTCTATCCTGGATTTACTTTCGATATAAAACAGCACTTCGGAGAATAACTAAGCAAACAGTATTATGACCAATGACTTGTTTTAAGAGAAAAATGCTCTCACAAAGGGCTATACTAATTTTTCTTAACACTTCTCTGGGAAAATATAACAACGATATACTTGAGAACTGGGTAAAAACTATCTGACATTGTACTTCGTCTCTGAAACTGATCTATAGGCATCCAAAAGCTAATGAAGTTGCCTGTAATACAAATGGGGGGGGGGGGAGTAAAACACTAGATCACAGGCCACACTCATCCACTTCAGATTCTGGTCTTATGGGCAGAGCCCAAGGGCAGAGAAAATTGAAGTGATTTAAAATAGTCTCTGATAGGATATATCTGATATTAGTGGGCTTACTGAAGCGAGACAGTAATATCCAGAGATACCAAGGTGTAGAACCTGTTAATGGGCGTCCAAATGTTTAGAGGCCTGGGACCTCCACATCTTTTATCTACCGTGGGGTAGGCAGAGCTACGCTGGATAGATCAACAAGAAGACCAGGAAATGGGTATTCTGAAACCATGATTTATTTTATGGGATGAACCCGGGAACGCTAATGGCATCTTCTTTCAGTTTCCACCTTCTGCCCCGAAGCCCCCCCTCTCCCCGTTAGCCCCCTGAGTTCTGCCTGTCTTCTTCCTGAGTCCCTCTACCAAGACCTACCTTGGAGAGAGGCATTTCGTTACAGGAAGAGCAGCAAATACATGGTCATGTAGACAGAGTGTGTCCCCTCACAGCTCTGCTTGAGCACACCACGCCACTGTCCCCTTCACCCGCCACGCACGCTGACTTATTAACTGTACCGTGGACGCCAAGGACTGCTAGTTCTCTGCCACTTGGCGGCTCACAGACCAGTCAAGTTATCAAGGGGAAAAGTGCCTGACGAACCACATGGTCAAATATATGCACTGTCTTGTAAGAACCTTTAATCTGTTAGTATCTTTTTTTTTTTTGGTAAATATTTTATTTACTTATTTGACAGAGATCACAAGTAGGCAGAGAGGCAGGCAGAGAGAGAGGCGGAAGCAGGCTCCCTGCTGAGCAGAGAGCCCGATGCAGGGCTTAATCCCAGGACCCTGAGATCATGATCTGAGCCGAAGGCAGAGGCTTAATCCACTGAGCCACCCAGGCACCTCAATCTGTTAGTATCTTAACTGGGAAAAAATCCCCTTAGAATGACGGGACACAATCTAAGAACTGAAAAACAGAGTGACTTGATATTGACCAAGTACTCGCTGCACGATCCCTTCGGGCTCTCTGCAGCCGCACCCCTAAAGGCACGGCAGGCATGGGCACTAACATACGTGCCATCCGGCCTGCTCCTGGTGACAGGGAAGTTCCCTGCCTGGAGGAAGAAGCGCTGACCAGGGTGCACGGAACAATGGACAATGAGGCACCATTTCACCCCCAGTTCCTGCCTCTCCTCTTTCCTTTATTCCCACCTTCACTCCCAGCTTTCTCGTGCCCTTCTGAACCCAGGACAGGAGGACTCCTCATTGGTTCAGACTGACATTGGCTAAGCCATCACTGCTTCTAGGAACCTCATGAAAACATGTGTGTCTATGCAATCCATGCATCTGTCTCCCTATTCATTCCCTGGCCCCAAGTTCTCCATGTCGGTGGAGAAACAAACTCTGTGCACTTCCTGGCTCTATCCCACTGCCGTTGTTTGGCTCCTCCATTGTCTACAGGGAATGGGGGCCTCTCTCCCTCTGAACTCAGGTTTTCTAGACTCACAGAGACGGTCTTGCTACAATCCCTCCCACTGTGCTCTCTGACCCAGCCCCAGCTGTCTGCCCTTCCTCTGGAAACCACCAGGCCTACAGAGGTTTCCTCATCCTGAAGACTCTCAAATCTGTGGGGCCCCAACCTCCTCCTCCGCCCACTGCTCACTGCCACACTTCTTGACAGAGGCGTCTACAAGAGGATACCCCCTCTTCTTTCTCACCTCGACCCCATGCGATTTGGTTTGTCCTTATGATCTGTCCCTCGTACAGATAAACACCTCTCACCATGAGGATCACAAGGACCTCTCGAATGTCACAACCAAGAGCCTTCTGTAAGTCCTCGATTCAACCTATCTAAGCAGGAGGACACCGAGGCCCATGGTCCAAGCTTTACCTCTACCAACTTGGGAGAAAAAGGAATTGCAGCCCAGAAACACGGGGGCGGCCTTGTGGCCATGGCCACCCAGCTGCTTACGGGCAGAGCTGGGATGTGAGCCCAGCTTTTGGCCACTATGCTGATGCTTCCCGCCGCCCCTGCCCCCCGCCCCAAGCAAATTGCCACCACTGGCCCTGCTTTCCCTCTCCGGTCTGACCCTGGTAACCATCTAGTCCTTCTGAACTCCTCCTGGTAGCATACATTCCCGCTGTCCGTGGATCCCTCCAGGGTCTCATGCATGTGTTTCTTCTTCCTCCTGGCTTCTAAATGAATGTGGACACATCCCAAAGTCCCAGCCTTTCCAGGAGTCAGTAAAGTATGAGCAGATCTAAATTCTCTGCTCCCCACCTCTCTTCCGTGTGTACTCCTGTCAATGGAGGTGCGGCATCTGAGAAATGTCCTCTGACATTTAAAAATATCCTTTCTTTTCATCACCTGTAAATAAGCACCCACTGCGCGAGGTTTTGCAGAGAGGGGAGAAGAGTCAGGGACTGGGGCTCAGACTGCCGACTCTGGAATGCTGCTCAGCCCCCAGGACTTGGCTTGTTTCTGCCTGAGTGTCCGTGTCCTCACTGAAGCACACAGGACTGTTGAGAAAACCACTGAGAGAGCTTTTCTGAATTACTCGGTACCAGGGCTGGCTCATAGCACTCCCAGGAAACAGAAGATTTCAGTTCGTTCTTATTTAAAGTCTCATCATTAATGTCTGTCAGGGAGGACACTAAGGCTCTCTTGCTTCTCCTGAGTGGCTCAGTGTCCTTAAGGCTCAAAGACACACAGACTGAACGGCACCACTGACTTCAGATGTGCTCTGATAGCTGCAGGAGGAGTGGTGTGGGAAGAACAGGGGAAAGAGTTAACTCCACTTGGGACATCAGAAAAAGCTTCACCGTGAAGAACTGGACATGGGTCTGGACTTCGTTCCCCCTCCTGGGAATGAGGCTCCTCTAGGAACCACATGCCAACTTTGCCTTCTGAAAAGTATCATGTCAAGAAAAACGCCAAAACATTTAGAACAGAATCACTCAGACTTTAGGGTGCACCAGAAATCCCCCATTACTGGGTAGGCAAGGTTGTGGGTTGGTTAAATGCAGATTCCTAAGCCCTGCCCAAAGGGGCGATGGTTCAGCAGACCTGGGCACCCACCCATTTTCCACGCAGGAGGTCCCCAAGTGCTAGCAGGAGCACGCTGACTGTGATGTGACATCAAAGTCCCAACGGGCATCTTCCTATTTCAAGCTAATCACCTCCACCACCACTACCAGCTTCCAGTACCTATTAAGCAGGTTCAGTTTCTCTTGACGATGCCATGTACGGCATGGCTGGGGTCACAAGGCTGATGATGTTCCTGGGCTTTTGAACCTCTGCTTGTGTGTTTGAGTTTTACTGAAGCCTGGTCTTTGAGAGAGAGAGAGAGCAGGAAGAAATCACGGATAATTAAAGCTTAAAATATTCTTATTTCACGGTGGGGATAACAAGTGAAACTACAAGTAATGATGTAATCCAACTTGTCAAAAAGGAAAATGAAAAGAGGAGACAGAAGGCAGGACAGAGCCTTGGGACCTGGCGTGCCATGTCATCTTCTAATTAACTAACTGATCCTTTAAACTGTCAAACTCAGAGAGGGGCTCCGTGGCCTGGCGTCTGATTAATATTCATATTTGGGCACTGGATGCTCTGATTTAGGTCCCAGTGGTTGTAGTTAAACATCAGTCTTTAAAAAAGAGAGAGAGAGAAATAAAAACTGGCCTGGCCAGCCAAAATCTCCAGGTTTTACATTCATAGGGAAATGAGGGGAGGCCACCCTGAAGTCCATAATCCACGGCGAGAACAAACCCTCCACGGATGCATATTGATTTCTGAATCATGATGAGGACTTGTATATTGAAAAAATAATTATTTTGCCTCTTCCCACTGGCAGCCACATTGTTAATCACACTCTGTGCCTCATTGTTAAATAAGTGAATGGCGTGTATAAAATTACATAGCATTCGGTAATATAATCAAGCTTTTAATTTCAAACAAAAATAATTGAATATGTAATTTAATCAAAGCAAACTAGAATCGATCATTTAAACTATAGTAAGTGGCAACCTGGACTTTTGTTCTTATGGCACAGTCTGTGAAAGAATCCATTATTCCCTTCCGCATATTGGCTTTCCCTGGCTAAAAAAATAACCTCAGTCTGGGGTATAAGAAGCACCCGTTCTAACAAATGCTTTCCGTGGAGAAGGCAGTTGGCTCAGAAACCAAAACTGGCTCCCTCGTGGTGACTCCGGTTCACACTTCCAACCAGCAGCAGCCGGGCAGGACAACCCGCGGGCTGCTCTTCCAGAAGGTGGTAACATGAGGAAGTTTGGCACTGAACCCACGAGGCCTTTTCCTTCACTCTCCGTTCACATTTTAAAAATTTAAAAATCTTCCAAGGAAGGAAACAATGCAACGCAGTTCTGCTGTGAGCTCCAATGGCCATGGCTTTCAGAAACGATTTCCCAAATTCTAACCTGAGCCTGGCCTCTCACGCTGTGGATCCATCCCACAGTCCTCCAAGCTGGATTGAGATGCCCCGTATCCCATAAATGTTCTCCCCTGCAATTCCCCTTTACCCTAGAGAACCCAGAGGACATCCTCAAGCTCTTGTTTAACTTACTACTCAGCTATTTCAAGTTAGCTTTAAAAATGGGGGACACTGTAGGCTCAGACTAGGATCATATTTCACACGCTTTCTGAAAACAAGTGGTGTGGAACAGCTAGACTCAGGCTGATGAATTCAACCACCAGATACTGAGGCCCTACCATGTAATCAGACACATTAATAAGTCGCAGTTCATTTCCGTTTGGTGGGGAGAGAGGCCATACCACTCGTATGATCAATACATTTTTAATAAAGGAACAGCCCACTTCTAATAAATAAATAGATACTTTACGAATGGCTTGTAGTGCTTTCTAGATTGAGAAGAAATTCATGGCCATTTTCTTTCAGGGCACAGGTTTACATTTCAGAAGGCATTCATGTACTTCTACTAAGGAGACTAGGAGAAGGAGGAAAACCACCCAGCAGCATTAAGAGTATGTGACCTGGGTCACAACCATCTGTGAAACATCACAACTAAAATCTCCTGGGGAAAGATGGGCTGATGCCACCCATCAGGAACCTTGGTTCATCGACCCCCCAAGTTGATGGTCAACAATGTCCTTCCCCCTGATAATTATTTCTAGGATGACTTGAAACCTTTCTCATGCTCTTAAAACAAAACAAAACACACAGAAAAACCAAGAAGCTGACATAATGCCAAATCCACAAACGCCCACCTCCACTTGGAGTCTTGGCCGTCGGGGACATCTACCGTCACTGCCAGGCCTGACTGAGAGGTCCACACAGGGAGGAATCCAATACCGAGGCAGGGAACGTCTTGATGTCTCACTTCAGAAGTCAACACACAACTTCCGTGCGCTGCCTGCCACACGATGTCCTGTGCCGTGTTCCCTGGAGCTGCAAATCCTTCTTCGGGTGGGGAGTAGACTCCGGGGACACCGAAACTGGCTCCAGTCCACAGGCAATAAGGTAATTAATGGTGTCTTTCAGGGCAAGCGCAGTAAAAAAATAATTGCTCTCAAATTTTTACTGCTAATGAATGATTGGTACAGTCAATATTTGTGTTGTTGGGAGTGGATGTGTGTGAGTGCATGTGTGTGTGTGTGTGTGTGTGTGTGAGAGAGAGAGAGAGAGAGAGAGAGAGAGAGAGAGGAGGAGCAAGAGTCTTTTGGATGCAAATGCCCAAACCAGTCTATCAGCTTGGCTAACAACTTTGAACCTCCAGACCACAAATGTTGAGTATGTTGACTTTAAATGTCTGTGGGGAACACATGCCATGGATCAAAGAACACAGTGATTAATCCAACAGAGACTAAAATCTGTCACTTTGGTCATGGTGCAAAGACGTGCCAAACAAGATCACGAAGGAGAGTAAACAAATGGGAGAGAAATACCAAAGTTAAATTGGTTTCAAAGAGGGGCTGAGCTGCCAACTACCTATCTAAAGGCGACTGGGTTAGGTGAACACGTTTCCTTCCCCAGCACATCTGCCCACTTGCGTTAAAACAGCACTTCCCCTTGCTTAAGACAACTACCAGCTTGCTTACGCCAGGTAACTCTCACTCTCGCTGTCGTCATTTACTACCACATTAGGTCATTGGCTTTCCCTCTGCTCAATCCCACAGACACTCTGGCTTCTCATCACACACGCACAGCCCTGCGGACAGATTTAAAGAGAACTCTGCTCGTGTGGCTGAGTGGGAAGTTGGTTCTCGTAAGTAACAGAAAGCCACTGCTCGTATGAACAGTGAACACAGGGAGAAAACGGTGAGAGCCAAACACGATCAGGTCTTGGCTATAGCGAATGGAAGACACACGCTGCCATGTTTATTGGATTTTTTTTTTTTTTAATGGGCCAGTTTGCCCAATGGTTCGAACATAGCTGAGGCCGCAGCAGCAAGCCTGATTCCCACGTGAGGAGGACAAATGGCCTCATGGCTGCAGAATGAATCCTTCATCACCACATCACCCCACAAATATGCTCGCCTGGGGTCGGGGCGGGACCCATGACTAACACAAAGGCTGAGTCAATATGGTGGGTCAACGGTGGGGTCTCAGGCAGAGGTGCGGTGGGGTGGAAGGAGGGGAGGTGCGGGGAGTTAGACTGGGCCACAGACACATTTCTTTTCTCTGCCTCTGATGGGGTGACGGTCATTTGTTTATCTTCTGCCAAGAAGCCACAAACTACTGGCCACACAGAGTCCTGCAGACTGACGGGGGAAGATACACTTGGATGTTCCTGTTAAATCTGCTTCTGCCTTACTGCCCAGAAGAGCTGGCTCTGAGCCAGGAACCCCGTGCTCCTCCAGGGAACCGAACGGGAGGCCTAATGGCTGTGGCTGGGCCGGGCTTCCCGCACAGTCCCACTGCCACCCCCGCACTGCTGTGACTCATGCATTACTCCTGGGAGTGCCAAGGCGCACACGTGTCCTCTCAGCTCTCTTTCTGGCTACCAAAGTTCACTTGGTTTCAAGTTCTGAGTGACTTCAGGGCTGCTCCCCCAACGCCCCCCCCCCCCCGGGCAAACCAAGCGAACGCTTCAACTAAGAGGGTACGGTTGAATAATTTTATAAGTTATTCATGAAGTAACAACTGCTGTCAACAACACAAGCTTTCCAAAGGAAATTCTTTTCAACCAGCCACATAGCTGGTGGGTTGTTTTCCCCCCCCAGTCCTCTGCAGTTGTCCTTAACTTGTTCTTCTGTATAATTTATTGGGCAGCTGTCAAACACGCATGTTCTCTTGTCTCCTATCTGACTTATACACGGTGAGAAGTGACACCGGAAATGGGCGACGAACACACGGACACTCTCGAGACTGAATAAATGAAAGCCAAGGAGTACAGTGATGAGAGAAAACAGTTGGGACAAAGTATGCTACGTCCTCTGCCAGCAGGCAGGCCTATGAATGGACTCACTGTGAATTCTTGAGCGGCCGGCAGAAATGGGACTGACTTCACAGAAACACTCATTTTAATATACATAAAGTTGTTTCCTTCTTGCCTCAACTAGATACACACACACATACATACTTACACACATATATGCATGTATATATATATATATATATAAATTTATGTGTAATTTTATATGATCCACAATGATTTTACAAAGTCAACAACATTGATACTGTAATCAAATACACAGTTTGAGAAACTCCTGAATTTCCCCAAAGAGAACACCTAATCCCTGCAACGGGCCAAATAACGCAACTCTGCAAACCTCACATGCACAGACAATTGATCTCCACGCTAACCCACGGAGCACTGTTGCTAAGCGAACACGCTCCTTCCTTTTGATCTCTTTCCATCTCCTGCATTGTGCTCAGTGCCTCTTATCCTTGTCCAACATCAACAGGTCATTTGCAGAGTGGTCAGTGTTGGCCAACAAAAATAACCATTATAAAACCTCTAGCATGTTTAAAATCAACAACCCAAGTGGCCTACACTGTTTAAAGACTAAATTCCAAATATTTTGATGGCAGAGGGCAGCCAGGGACTGTGAAAAGTACAGGTACAAATTATAGTTAAATAATCAGATCACAGCAAGCTCTTCTAGCACAACGCTCTCTATTTTTAAACCAGCTTGAAAACAAATAGGGATACAGCGTTCCTTGGGCAGGATGGTAAGCCCGGCTTTGTGTCACAGGCAGGTATGTTTCAGAAGAGGTTCACACACATGGCTGAAATTACATGTATGGACACAGATGCAAGGGTTCTCAGCCAAATCTCCAAGAACCGGAGAATTCGAGAGCCCAGACAACCTCCGAGCAGGCAGAGGCAGTGACTCTCTCAGTCTCCAGCTGCCTCCCTCTCTCACCCCCAAAGCCCATTGACAATAACCCCCTCCCTACGCTCACCTGAGCAGGGCACTCCATTGCGACATCAACGAGCCTCCAAACAAACTCTCCCTTGAAAGAACAGAAATGGGCTGATGTGGGTAGTCTGAGAGCTGCTGATGTCTCCCTTTGAGGATGACATGGATCCTCACTCCAGATTTGCCTCTTCTGCTTGCGTTGCTCAGGTGGTTACTGGAATTAATCTGCATTATCTGAGAACACAGTCATTAAGCTGGGTGGAGTAGTATCTATAAATGCTAAGGACCTAGTGGGCCAAGAATAATACTGACCATGACCATAAGGAAGATCTACCTTTACTGCCATGGGGAGACGGCTAGAACACGGTGCTAATTGAGAAACAGGAGGTTCTGGAACAAGCACGCAAAGTGCTGCATTATTTTACACAGAACTACATAGGTGGATGAAACAATGAGTGAATAAATGAACACATTACGTCCAGAGAATGTTTATTCAAATCTCTTCTCTGTGTACTGGGTTAGCAGCTGATCTGAAGTCTCTGCATTATTATTATCATAAAACATTACTTAAATTTTGATGTTTCGGTCTGATTGGCTTATCATCCCTAGGAAATTTGTCTTGAATTTCTACACTCTACACTCGGGGCACCAGCTGATTCCTCCTAGAGGTCCATCCAATGTTGCAACTCCTAGGTCAAGCTGTTTGTCTAGAAGTGCCCACACCTTTCTAGCAAACTGGACCCTCACCATTTCGGAGTTCCCTTCCCCAAATTTATTTTCATAATAAACTGAAGTTCTTATGATTGGGAAAAGCAGCTGTTTTCATGTCGAGGAAACAATCACCACGAGGGATGACCAAAGACTATTCTCAGATCACCACCACTGGTATTTTAAGCATCATTCCGCACCAGACATTACTTAGTTTAATCCGTATGATAACTCCATGAGGTAAAACACTTGCCTAGGATTGTCTTTCCAGTTTGTAGACAAGAAAGGTGAGGATGAAAAGGTTAGGGAACCTACTCAGAATCACACAGGAACTGCTGGAACCAGAGTGAAACCTCAGTTGATCCAAATCTAGAGCCTGAGTTCTTAATGCCTCCAGGTGCCGTGTTAACATTATGGAACAGCGACACTACTATCTCCACACGTGTAAAGAAAAACATTGCAGACCCAGGAAACCAAGACACTTGCCTCTCTGTGCCATAGAAATCTACTTTCTTACCCCCAGATCGGCTTCCACTAGGCAAGGCATATATCATTTCTGGGCTTCTATTTTTCTCACCTGTAAAACATATCATAATAAATCTTGTTCCAATGATGAAGATGCCTTATTTATTTCCAGAGCCCGCTGAGAAGGTGGGATGTAATATCCCACTTTTACCAATGATGGGTCACTTTTCTCCAGCACTGAGCAACCAAAGCATAAAACTGCATTTACGTTTTTCAGACACAAATTCATACAAATCAAAATGTACGTTTTCTTTACTTTCTTCATGAGGCTAACTGTCTTCCTCTGGCCCCCTGCTAATTTTCCTGATGATGTTTGAACAGAACATGCTGATTTGGGTAATTCCATGTCCAGGCACAAAAATAACTGATGACATCAGCATAGTTATGGGAATTAGACTTATTAGTTAATTACAGAACCAGCAGAGGGAGCACAAACCCTGCATAAATAATAACTGTTTCTTCTGAGCTTCTTAAAAACCAGTTGCAGTAGTCGTAGGGAGAAATACATTTAAAACTAAATTACCAGTAGTCAGAAGATGGTCTCTGGTTCCTTAGAATGGTGTTAAGGTAGAAATCCAATATATTGTCCATGCAATTTAGATTCAGATATACGTTGCCTTCTTGGGTATCTAAGAGGGAGAAAGTGTGTGTGTGTGTGTGTGTGTGCGTGTGTGTGTGTGTACATGTACGCTTGTGTGCCTCTTGGTATCATGGTGATACCCTCTCCACTGGTGAATTAAGGTGAGATGATAAGACTTGCCTAGAATTGGCAAATATTTACTTGTTCAACCCTGATATCAGAGCAGCTTTCATTTTAGCTCTTCTCATCCTGATAAAGTACTGAATGAGTAAACCAATTTTATCCTTTTAAGATGCAATTAAGGCTTACATTTAAAGTAGAAGAAAGGTTTGACACAAAATAGCACAATGTCTACTGGTAAAAAAATCATATATTTAAGGAACTATCAGCTGTAAGTACTGCTAAGATTTTTAAATAAATGGCCATATTTTTGAGTTTGAAACAGATGTTGTTGACCTTTTTTTCTGCAACAATAAATTACTGATAGACAGGAAAGAGACTAGGTCCCCAACCAAATAACACTTCCACATAGACATGGAAGAAAAAGGGCACCCTTTTATCGGTCCTTTGATAAGTTGGGTCAATTCCTTTAAAGATAGCTCTGACCGACCACCCACCCACCCACCACCACTGAGGAAGATGTAAAATCCAGCCAAAGAGATAATATAATGAAAGACCTGATTTCTCTGTCATGGATTTCTTCTGTTGATTTTGAGAGGATGGTCTCCCCATCGTTGACATGGGCAAATTAAAAAGGGAAATCATGGAACACATATATTAACATTGAAATTATATGTGTCCTGATATACTACAACAAAATGTTTATTTCAGAAAAGTCTTCTGCGGAAGTGGGGAGGGGAATACACTTCAGCTTTAGCTCACAGTCCGAGAGCTGCCAAGACTCAGGAACAGGGAAAGGGTGTTGATGAAGAGACACTATGTGTTTGGTGAAGAAAGGCCCCAGTGCATGACTGTGTGACTCAGGTGAGAACCCAGTGGGGGTATGATGTGGGCCTGGGCTTCCACTAACCTCTCCATAAGGCCCCGTCCTGCGGGCAGTGGTTCCCGTTATCCTGTTAGCCCATGCCGACCACCCCGGGAAAGTGGACCAGGACAGGCGGCAGCAGACCTGCCATGGAAGCTGGAAAGGCACTCCGGTACAGAGACCTAGAGGCTGGTTATCAATGGGGAAAGACATGCTCTGCCCTGGCCAGCCCCCTACCCCCCGCCTCCCGCTGCCCTACTTTTTATCTTTCTTCTCCCATGAAGGACTCTAAACATAGTGCAGCCTCCAAATGTGGCCCTCATCTATTGGCTGCAGTTTATTTCGGGCGGGTTTGCTTTCCTTATGGACAGGATCAGAGGAACGGGAGGGACCTGGGTGGTCCCAGTGGGCGCGCTCTACTACGGTGCCTGCAGTGATGGTCCTTACTGACCACTCCCAGGTCTGATGTCAACACCTGTCTTTCAGGGACTGATGGCCTCTTAGTGGTGCTTTCTCCCACACTCAAATGTTGCTCTTACAGGGTCAGGTAACTCCCTATGCCTGAATGCTGTGTCTCAGCACAGATATTCGTGAATCCTTTTTTCCATTTAATTGTCTCCCAACATTCTGCATATTTGAGGTTTTAATGGCAAAGCAGAATTTACAGAACTCCTATCATACACCAAACACGGTGTTAGAAGCCTTGGCTGCATGATCTCGATTCTCAGAAGAGCTTTAAGACTTACGCACTCTCACTCTCCTTTTTTTAAAGATTATATATTTATTTATTTAATTGACAGAGATCACAAGTGGGCAGAGAGGCAGGCAGAGAGAGAGAGGGGGAAGCAGACTCCCTGCTGAGCAGAGAGCCCGATGTGGGGCTCGATCCCAGGACCCTGGGATCAAGACCTGAGCTGAAGGCAGAGGTTTTAACCAACTGAGCCACCCAGGTGCCCCATGCACTCTCTTTTATTCCTAGTTCATAGGTGGGGAACCTGGAACTCGAGCAATTAAGCAAGCTGCCCAAGGTCAGCCTGATTATATGTGGTAGTCAGGAATCACATCCGTGTGTCTGTCTCTGTGAGTCCAGGCATGGCCTTCCCATGAGAGCGCAGTGTGTTACCCGTTTCAAGTGAAGAAGGTAGATGATAATGTGCAGGGAAGATGGTAGGATCCATCCGTTATTAGAACTCTCAAACAGACATTGTGGGGATTTTTTTGTTGGTGTTTTAGGCAACCAAAAGTTTGCTGGTTTGGGAAACTAACAGCAAACGAAAATGAGCAAAATAATCCCACTGAAAAAAACTACCAATCAGTGAGAGAATAATGATTGGGAAAATAATGATCTACCATAATGCTAACATTCTCTCCAGTGATCCTTAGTGCCTGTGTCGTGAGTTGTATCCTCCAAGGGAAGGAGCTTTCTTTTCCATCGTGATGGCTAAAGGTCATTACAGACCCAATCAACAAGCTAACTAGCTCCTTATCTGTCGGGGTCATTAAGAACAAAATAAATGGGACCAACTGTCTGAGGCCTCAAATCGTGATTCATCTTAACAATGCACTGAAAACCACAGGTTTTCTATGAATTAAGAAATTTAAAAATTCTCTTCAGGGAGCATATTATGTACCTGGCAAATGTATCCCAATCATTTTCTTTATGATATCATGTTTTCTTTTTTTTTTTTTTTAAAGATTTTATTTATTTATTTGTCATAGAGAGAGAAGCGAGAGTGAGCACAGGCAGACAGAGTGGCAGGCAGAGGCAGAGGGAGAAGCAGGCTCCCTGCCAAGCAAGGAGCCCGATGTGGGACTCGATCCCAGGAAGCCAGGATCATGACCTGAGCCGAAGGCAGCTGCTTAACCAACTGAGCCACTCAGGCGTCCCGATATCATGTTTTCTAAATGAAAAGTTTAACATTGAATGTGATATAAACACACTCTTCCCGAGTTTTCTTAGCTGATCAAGAACAAAGAAAGAAATCAACAATGTTTATTTTCACTCAACAAATGAATTTAACACAGTTTATCTATGGACTACCCATGACTATAGGGATTCATGTTACACATCCTAGCGCTCATTATAACATGTATCAAAGTGGCCTCAGAATGAAGCCGCTGAGAGAGACCAGTACAGCGTCTTGTCTAATCATGCTAGGAAATGACTGAAAATCCTGACCCAATGATTTATTTCAGTAAAAACAGCCAAGCTTGAATAGAGCTACCCATTGGTCAGGCCTCGGCTCTGTGCACACTTGTATCTGTAGCATGTCGCAGCCATTCCTGGCCAATTCTACAGGTAACTCAGGAAGCTATATGAACTCATGATAGGTACTGTAAATGTGGAGAACCCAGAAATCTTTAGAGGAATCCTCTGGACACTTGCCCCACTTTGTTTTATAAACACCAGCGAGATCATGTTAGTGAAACTCATCTCATCAATGTACAAAGCACTGATGCCCACAAATGTGTTTACGTCAAAAAAGTAGGTAGTCTGTTTTACGCATCGGTTTAGAGACACTGTCTCTGCCTCTGTACCCCCAAACACAAGTTAAAGTTCTTGTGGTCATCAGGAAAAGAAATGCAAAATTTCCCCCCATGGATTACTGGCTTGCTTTCTCAGAAAGACCTGAAGATAATATTAACTCATTTGGATGGTTCTATGGACAGCAGATGTCAGAGCACAGACATGTGCACACATGTGAGAAAGTACATGTCACGGCAATGGCCACGTCATCTATGGCTTGAGCTTCCCTGAGGACAGGGGTTCAGCCATGGGGCGGCCACGGAGAGGGCCATAATTCACTCTAGCAGGGCCAGAGCCTGGACAGACTCGTCTTTAATTGCCTGGTTGTCATCTCTGAGATACTCCTGGGTGACATTGTGGCTAGAGTAATGAAGAAAATAAATACACAGAATCCCATAGATTCCAGGATCCTGAAATGCTCTATTTATTTGCTCAATATTCATTAACAAGGAAAAAAATCAAGGTTTCATCTTTCATGTTACGCATCAATGCTGTATATCATCTTTGCTTGAGTGTAAATGGTGATGTGCATTCGTTTAATGATATGAAAAGCAAGATGTCAAAGGCATTATGAATCTGCAGTGATGCTGTTCTACGTGCTCACATTTTTTTTGACCATGGAAGTCTGTAGTTCCAACATAGGGGTAATCAGCTCGAACAGTTTGGATGGTAATTTTGCTCTAGAAGTGTCAAATCATAATTTTGTCACAGAAGTGTCACATAGCTTGTGAACCCTTAAAAAGGAACTTGATTCCATTTAAGGGCTAGAAGTTTTTATCCTATTGTATAATGTCACAAAAAGTCTCAAGCATTTTAGGTTGGGTATAATGGCATGTCGAGAGAAAACCAAGCCTTCACTTGGCCTTCTGATCCCTCTGCCTGTGGTGTTGGAAGTCCTGTCCCATTCTCTCAATTAACAAAAGCAGTGGCCACCACCAGATACCAGGTACACTTGGCCTCCATTATCACATTTAACTTTTTCAATATGCTTTTGCCATAAGCTTTTACTGGTCATGCTTCTGCAAATGAAAATGAGAGGCTTCGAGGGAGGGACTAAGTATTACACATCCTGCATGCACTGGTCTGTCCTGGTTTGGATCACCAAGGACGGAAAGGAAATGGCAGAGAGAAAGGAAAGGATCAAGTCCTAGCCTGGCAAGACAGATGTGCACACATGCGAAGGGAAAAGGCAAGCCTCAGGAAGAACTCGTTATCTTATTGGGGTAGCAGTGGCAGAATTCCTGTTCTCCTGGGGCTCACTGCATTGTGACCTCAAGCAGGCTCTACCTTACTCTGTCAGACTTGGGAAGGAAAGATCTAACAACACTTAGAAGCAGACCTCTGAGACTACCATATGGAACAGTATTTGGGAGCTTACTGGTTACTCAGCGTCAAGAGGTTTTGTCCCGAGGACAACCCAGCTAGTAGCTCAGGGAGCCAATGTACCATTCATGTGCAACTACTTACTGTACATATCGTATCTATATGGCATATAAAGACTTTTATCGTAAGTGGATGTAAAACCTAAAAAATAGAAAAGGGGGTCTCTCTTTCTTTTTAATCTGAAACCCACATTCTGCTTTGCTAGGTTTTGAGAGACCCCTGATCACAAGGTTCTAAGTGGTCCTCGGGTCATGGAACTGTCACATGATGAATCTTAATTACATTGTAATAGAGTATCCACAGAGAACTGGTGTAGCACTGACTGCTTTCCCCACAGAGGCTAGCCTGGCAGCTGGTACTTAGGAGATACTCAGTAACTATTTCATGAAAAATGAAAGATACTTTCTTTCATGTATTTTTAGTTTCTGCATCTTGAAACCGCTCTTCCTACCCATGTCTCTTCCCTCCCCTCAGATCCAGCATCCCCTATGGCAAAAAAAAATCCACTTCCTCAGGCGGGGGGCCGGGGGTAGAGGGTATGAAGTATGAGGGGGCAGAGGGTAGAGGGTATGAACATCCACTAGGACAGGTGGTTCCGGGCTACCGAATCTGAGGGGATTTGGAAAACAAAACCCTAATTAAACAAAGTATCCCTTTCTAATTTGCTAAAAAATACCTCTGAAAGGACCAGAGTTGAAGAACAAAACCATGCCACTGGACTTCCCCAGGATGACGCCAGCTGGGTGTGAGGGTCAGAGAGCGGCTACTGGGAAGTCACAATTATTGTTGGATATTATTTGTGTTTAGTGCCAGAGAAACGATTTTCTTTTTGCAATACCTCCGTCCCGATAAAATTAAGAACTTAGTGTAGGATCCAAATTCCCCCCAAAGGAGTCAGCTTAAAAAAATTTACTAGCTCTCCTGCCACCGGGATTTATGGTTTCTTCTCTAATAGTTACAGTCCGATACACTAGAAGTTTCTTCGGTCACTACACAGATTCATTTATCTTTCTTTTGAAATACACACTGAACATTTTAAACAAATTCTGGCGGTCCAATTTGGCTGAATTTTACATCAAGGAATGAATTGTAAAGTGGCTTTGGCTTTGGGTCTCCAAAACAAGACGACCTTAAAATAAAAACAGATACTGAAGACTGTATTTTCCTGATTGTCAGTCAAGCTAATTACGCTTTACTCTAAAGCTTTGTCTATCAGGCAAGAAAGCAAAAGGCAACTGGGGGCTCTCTCCTTGCACAGCCTGATGTCTGGGAATATAACACCAGTTTTTTCACAGCAGGAGGCTGCTGTAATTGGCAGTTCCATTTTCCCCTACTAGAGGGTAATTCTCAAGCGAAGAAAACACAATGTTAACAAGATTTTACAAATCTGACATATGGTATTCTATCTAAAATGACCAACAAAAGTTCCTTCTCTCCCCAAGCAAACAGTTTTCACTGGATAAGACTATAAGAGAATGTGATAAAAGGGAGTAAAAGCACCTGGAGTTCTTTTAGGGCAACAGTATATCTGCGATCATAAGAAAAAAAGCAACAAGAAATAATAGCAATGAAAGGTAAGCCACTCAGGGTAGTTGTGTCCCAGAGAGGTGTTGATACAATGACAACAAAAACCTCACCTAGAACACCAGGCTTCATTAATGATATGTGGTCATGCCTAGGGCCCTCCAGGCGAGGATTCAGACCCAGGAGAGAATCCTTAGTGAG
The DNA here is from genome assembly GCF_902655055.1 of Lutra lutra. Lineage (NCBI taxonomy): Eukaryota > Metazoa > Chordata > Mammalia > Carnivora > Mustelidae > Lutra > Lutra lutra. The sequence continues at coordinate 182,672,594 of NC_062278.1, read as the reverse complement.
TCCATTAAAGTGGGGGGTAGGGCTGGTTCACAGTGTGAGTGCACAGGACCTAGAGACGGGTCTTAGCTTATCTTCATCCCTTCCCTAAACACACAGAAACTTTAGAATGAATTTTTAGGGAAGGCCCAATTGCCTTAATGGGAATCCAAAAACTTGTGATCTTAACAGAATTCTTGTTTAAAACCATATACCCCGGGCGCCCAGGTGACTCAGGTAGTTAAATGTCTGCCTTTGGCTCAGGTGATGATCCCAGGGTCCTGGGAGCTAGCCCTGAGCTGGGAACCCCTGTGAAGCAGGGAGTCTGCTTCTCCCTCTGCCCCTCCCCCGTTCATGGGTGCCAGTGCATGCACATGCTCTCTCTCCCTAATAAATAAATCTTTAAAAAAAATTTTAAAAACTCTATATACCCCCCAATGAAGTCTCTGGATTCTTTTTAAATTTTTTTAAACATTTTATTTATTTATTTGATAGACAGAGATTACAAGTAGTCAGAGAGGCAGGCAGACAGAGAGGAGGAAGCAGGCTCCCTGCTGAGCAGAGAGCCTCATGCGGGGCTCGATCCCAGAACCCTGGGATCATGACCTGAGCTGAAGGCAGAGGCTTCAACTCACTGAGCCACCCAGGTGCCCCTCTGGATTCTTTTTTAACTAGATTTTAACAAAGGAATGCAAGAAAGAATACTCTAGTACATAAAAAGCAGAACAGAAACGTACAACAGCTTTTCAGGAAAAGAACAAGGATTTTTCTCCCCCTGTCTCCTGAGCATCATTTCATTCCTTCTTGGTAAGGCATTGGGTAGATTCCAAAGATGGGCAAAAATGGATCCCTAGGAATTCACCCTGGATTTGCCGCTAAGTTAGACACTGTTCATTGTCTGTAGCTCTCATCCAGACACTGTTGTCAGACCTCGTCTGAGGGTACATCTGCGCCCAGCTGCAGAGATGGTGCATGCATGGACTGGAGATTCATTTTTAGGTTGGCGATCTCAAGGGGATTCCAGGAAGGGGTTTATGAGCATTCACAGGCACCAGGTACTAGCAGGAAAGGCACAGAGTCAGGGCAAGTCCTAATTTTCATGGGGAATTAAACTGCTTTTTGTTACCACCTGGTGACACATAATTGACAATCAATGAGAACCTGCCCCGGTGAAGGAAAGAAGGACGGCAAAGCCACTCTTCTGTTTCAGTGCACTCAACAGCACAGACGCTCCACGTTCTCCAGCAACAACATTTGCTTCTCTGGGGAAACTATTTGTGCGTTCCTGTCCATTTCTTCTTTCTTTCTGGGATGTGCTACACTGGTGATTCCCAGTAGCACCTGAGCTATTTTCAATTAGTATAAACACAGGCTTTGAATTAACACTGAATCACGTAACAAAAGAGAGTTTTACTCTCTCCATTGTCTTGCTAGTCTGAGTCTCCAATATGAAAAAGAGGGAATCTCAGTTTGGTGCTGATACAGCTTTTGTACCTGGCTAGTATGTGCTAATCTAAAAGCAAGGCAGGAAGTCAGAGTGCCCAAAGGACACTAGAACCCAGCTAACATCTAATAATGGAATTTCACTGTAATTCATTTTTACAATTATTTCTTCTTCTATGACAAACATCACTGATTCTCCATTCCCAGAAATTAGAGAAAATTTTCACTTAAAACAGTTAGTAATGCTAGATGAAATCAGCAAGTCACAGAAAGACAAATATTCTATGATTCCACTTGTTTGAAGTATCTCAAGTAGTCAAATTCATACACAAAAGAAGTAGTACTGGTTGCCAGGGGTGAGGGCAGAAGGGAACAGAGTTTACTGGGCACAGAGTTTCAGTTTTGCAAGATGAAAACTTCTGTCGATTGGTTGTACTACAATGTAAATATTTTTAGCACTACTGAACGTTGCATGCTTAAAAAATGGTAAAAATGGCAAAATTTATGTGTATTTTACTGCAACCAAAAAAAAAAAAAAAAAAAAAAAGAAGAAGAGAGAAGCAGAGAATGATGTGACTATGGAGAAATGTAACGTTGTGGGCCTGGAAGACAGAGGAGAAGCCACGAACCCAGGAATGCAGACAGCCTGCAAATGCTGGAAAAGGCCAGGAAATGGATCTTTCTCTTGAGCCTCCAGAAAGGAAGATATCTCTGCTAACACCTTGATTCTAACCCAGCAGGACACAGTGCAGACTTCTGTGAGATAATAAATTTGTGTTGTTTTAAGCACCTCTTATCTCCCTACTCCCTGAAAAACACAATCACTCAAATGTATCTTCCTCTGAGTCACTTCAAGCATATTTGGGAATGACAGAGATGAGGTCCACGCCTATAGGAAAACTCTTGAGTGCCTATGAGAACACCTGATGGTTGGTGAACACAAATCCTATCTGTGGGGCTACAGAAGGCAAACAAAGTTTTCCAGGATTATACCCAAGAGGCATCGTGACCATGGGGAGAGATCAAATTAGATGCCAAATACTTTACGTTCAACTCGAACACAGGCAATGGTCTTCAATTATTCAAGGCACCTCCCTCCCAAACTTTCTCACCATGCTGACCGATGGAAATATGAACCAGGAGTTAAGCTGGGGGACAGGAGGCAGCCGTGTTAGATTTATCCCTGGCTTTGCCACGAGCAGCTGCGTTCACCTGGGCTCATCCCCTGCTCTCAGAGTCTTGACTCTGAAATGGGTGAATCAGTATTTCCCTCGAAAGCGCTGCTGTGAGACTCAATCAAAATGCACAGCAACTTTAGGCACATGCCTGGTTCCTATGATTAATATGATTATTACCAGGCATTCGGATTCTACAACACAGCTATCTTCTTTCAGGGAAAACAAAACAAAACAAAACACACCCACCAGATTCAGCACTTCAACATACATTAAGTCTGAGCAACTCCAGCCACCAGTTCTTTGGTATTTTGGGGGGCACGTTATTTGGAGTGATCTAGGATGCCACCATGTCGGGGCAGCCTTGTTCTTGGGGACAGCTCTACCCTCTGGTCAGCTCTGAGTGAAAGTGCCCAGTGCTGTGTGCCGGTTCACTGGGCCACGGCTGTGACGGTGAGGGCACCTAAGAGCTTGAGCCATTGAATGCTGGAGCCTGGCCTGAGTGCTGGGTCTTTCCACAGCTGTCACTTATCAGCAACACAATACGATAGGGATGTGTATTCATCAAATGCTTATTGACTTAAGCTGTTGGTTTTTTTTTTTTTTTAACTTTTTCCTTTTTGTAACATTAGAAAATATTGCTTCTGATTTAAATAGTTTTCTTTGCAGGTTGGAATAAAAAAAACAAAAACAAAAACAACAAAGATCCATTTTCTGAGTGTATTCGATGAATGAAGGTGAGCACTTGGGACCTTAAGGCAGGGTTCCCCAACCCTGGCACTACTGACGTCTTAGGCCAGATGATTCTAGGTTTGTAGACACTGTCCTGTGCTTTGTATGATGTTTAGCAACCCATGGCCTCTACCTGCCAGACGCCACCAGGACCCCTGACCCCAGCTGTGACAACCAGAAATGCTTCCATACATGGCCAAAATAGTCCCCACTGGCAAAATTGCCTTCAGCTGAGACCGACTCCATTGGAGGACGATATCAACTCTGAGATTACTAACAGTAGCTGTTTCCTTAAAAAAAAAATAATTAAAAAATATTTAACACAGAAAGAGCCACAGTTATGGCCACCAGTTGTGAATAATTAAAAAGAAGCATTTATTATTTTTATAGAGTCGCTCAATCCAATAGACAGAAATTAAATGTAATAATAAATAAAACTGCTTTGTAAACTACGAAGTGCGGTGTTCATGATTATTACAATGATACCAGCATGCTCTGGGACTCCACAAAGCAGGGGCCACTTTGAAGAACTGACTTTTTATTAAGCCCGTGCTATGGGTTAGGTACTTTGCTCACACCATCTCATTTGAACTTAAAACTCTGATTTGTATGAACGAGGGAACAAAGGCTCAGGAAATAGAGTAATATGATCAAGGTCATTCAGCCAGTAAAAGATAGTGGCAGGATCTTGAATCTAGGACTGTAACTCTCCAAAGCCCCATTCTCCTCTCCCATGGATGCCAGTCTGGAATGGGAGGGAGATACTCGTATGTTCTCTGACAAGCCCTTCTGGCAACAATGGCACATCTATCTAGAGAAGCCAGCCAGGGCTGGAAGAAATCTACAACCAGGAGCTGAAGCCATCTGAGCTGGTTAATGCAGGCCTAAATTCAGAACCCAAGACCCTATGAGTCAGTTACCCAACCAACCAGTCAAAACCTGACATTTTTAGGGTCCACTCTTAGTACATGCTATTCTTTTTCTTTTGTATTACTTTTGTATTCTTACTCTTTTTCTCCCTCTAAGTATTCAGAAAATTAAGCTTTCATGCCAACAGGAGAAACACACTGCAAATTGACCTAAGTCACAAGAAGGAATTTAGATGCTGGTTTTCAATTTTTGAACTTAGTATTTGTAATGGGTTGAAATGTCTCCCCCAGAACACGTTATATGTCGAATTCCTAAGCCCAAGTCCCTCAGAAGGGACTGTTTCTTTATTTGGAAACAGGGTCTTTACAGAGATCCTCAAGTTATAATGAAGTCATCAGGGTGGGGCCCTGATCCAATATGGCTGGTGTCCTTAAAAAAGGAAGAATTTAGACACAGATGGGAAGAAATATCGGAAGAAGACCAGGTGAAGACAGAACATCAAAGACTGATGACCCCTCAGAAGCTAGAAAGAGGCAAGAGGGAATTTCCCTCTCACCTTCAGAGGGAGCATGGCATTGCCAACACCCTGTTTTTAGACTTCCAGCCTGTAAAACATTGAGATGATAACTTTCTCTTTAAGTCACTGAGTTTGTGACTTCATGGGTGAGGAAAACGAATGTTATGGCAGCCCTAGGAAACTAACACAGTTCCTATTTTATAACCTAATCCATAAGCAGACTTGGGAAAAGGCATATGGCATGTTTTCAGGGGGTTCTAGAATACTGTATTTGCAGGAGTGGAAAGCAGGCTGAGTTGTCTGAGGTGGCTTGTCCACTGAGTTGTGCCCGCCATATGCATTTTTTGGCTTACTGCCATGTAATGACAGGGCCCTCACCCATGCCAACTGGCAGCTGGGCCCCCGTCGGCCTGTCTTCCATCCACCTCCTCAAGGCATGTCTTTTCTAGGTCCCAGGCAAAATGGCCTCCCGGCTTTACCGCGAAGGTTTAGAATGTTTATTCACATGAATTCTAATGGATTTGTAAAACTAACATCTTCAAGTTTCTACTATATAGTTCCATTAACATTTGTATGATGTAAATACGTTTAGAGAAAAAAGGAGGGATATTTATTACACACAGAAACGCCAGTGGCATTAATATTCATGTCCATCTGAAATGTGGGCAAAGACAGGGATAAATGAGTGGGCCGTGGGAAACTAAAACAGCAACAAAAACTTTTCTCAATCTTTTTTGAACTGAAGTATAGCACCGATCTGCTGTCTTGAAGATGACCAGGACAGAGGAAAACCTATTTGCGGAGAGTTAAAAAGTTCACATCTGGCATTAGTAAATCAAGGCAGAAAACACCACCGCTCATCTCCTCGGTGAGCCAGGCCTGGGCCGTCATCTAATTACGGCACTTCTGGCTTTGTTCGGGCTGTCCGCGCCGCATTTGTTTATAGGTGTTCTCTTCTGCAAATCCGCTCGTGGAGGCTCCCCCGTGTCATTTGTCAGGGGCTAAAGAGCCCCAGGCCAAGAGCAGACATTTACTTACAGAATCTTCAGATTCTTTTAAATAGGCCTTTGGGATTTTGCCACTGACTGTTCTGTGGCAAGAGGCTCTGGACATCTTGCACTGGGTGTTTCTTTTAATTGACTAAGCTCGATGTTACTGCTCAGAACCACCGTAACCCACACATGCCCTCGGTCTGAAGCTTCTAATGACCTTTCTCTGGCCCTCCACACATGGCTGAGACAATGCAAACATCATTTGGAAGATGAGTAAATTCAATAACACAATTACAGCTACACCAAAGCGCCATTTATCAAACTTGGACCACAGCACTTTGTCTCTCTTAGAACCTCTGTTTTTCCACGGCCAGGCATTTGGGGAAAGTCACTAATCAATTTAGGAATGATTAAATTGGAATTTGTAACACTTCCCATTATTAAACCTTCAATCTTCATTACGGCAACTTAATGATTACATCATGGCTGAGAAAAACAAATTATGGGTAGCTGGCATCATTCAGAGAGCTACAGTGGCGAGGAAATCGTCAAAACCACCGGAAGGCTAGTATGTGTGGGTGTATGAACAATTGTTGGATGTGTACTAAGGAACACCAAATTGCCATTCACATTAGGTTAAAATATGCATTAAAACTTGACATAGTGTGTTGGCCTTTAGGTATTCTTGTTCTTTTCCTATAGGTTCAGTTGATTAACCTGGGGTGAATGGATGGGAGCCGGGAAGCCCTCTAAAAATCGAAGCAAACCTGGATGTGGGCACATGAGCTTTATTACAAGAGAAAGTTCCTAAGATCATATCTGATTTCTAATGGGGTGCATAAATAGAGGTGGTCTCTATTTAGTAAGGGAAGCCATGTTCTACAGCTTTCCACTCTTACGTTCTTCATAGGCCCGTTTGTCCTCTTTCTACCAAACTCCAGTATTAGCGCTCTGGTCAAAAACTCTTTTATAGGAAATGTTTATTTTCTCAACTCTTTTTAATGAGCTTTCAACGGCTACTACTGCATGCAGATTCTTCGCCATTTCTACCACTCACCATATCCTCTGTGTGCTGGCAGCAGAGAAAACTCAGTAGGGTTACCCATGTGACTTTAGGTACTGACATTCTGATGGATTCTCATTGGGCAGTCAAGAAAGAGGGTGAAATTCAAGGAAGTGGGGGGATCATTAATGACAAGGAGAAAAAGAAAACAGGAATTGGTGTTATACAGGCCCATTTAAACACTATAGAAAGGTAGAGGGTAGATACTGACAACTATGATCATGATGATAAAATAATACTGAGAGTTTATTAGGATTCAGATAAGGTATGTTGATTCAAATTCAATCTTCACTATGAAGCCACTGAAGTATTATTTCCTTATTTTACAGATGAAGAAATGGAGGCTCAGAGAAGTGAGGCGGCTTGCCTGGTTGTGGTAGCTGGCCTCCAAGATGGCTCCCAATGGGCCCAGTCTGGTGTTCACAGTCTTGTCCTCTCCTACAATATATCGAGGCTGGTCTGGGTGACTAATGGAATACAGCAGAAGTGACTGAATGCCACTTCTAAGATTAGCTATGAAAAGATACAAAGGCTTCCTTCACCTTGGGCATTTGCTCATTTGCTCTTGCTCTCAAGGAAGCCAGATATAGTGTCATGAGCAGACCTTCACCATGGTAGAGTCTCTGAGGCCAATAGCCATGGGAGTAAACTTGGAGGTGGGACCCCAGCCCTGACCTGCCTCACAGGACTGCTGCCCCAGTCCACAACCCGAGTATACCCATAGGAGAAACCCTGAATCAGAACTACTCAGCCCTTAACCACTTCAGATTCCTGACATTCAGAAACCATACAGCAGAATTAACATTTGTTGTTTTAAACTACTAGGTTTGGAGGTAATTTGTTAAATAACAATAACTAACATACTAATCACACACCTAGTAAGCAGGAGAGCCTTGATTCAAACCCAAACCTGCCTGGCTCTAGAGTTTATGTCCTTAACCCTCCCTCAATGTCTCTCAATAGTTCCTTTATGCACCTAGCACCTCTTTTATGGGAAAACATAAATTTATTTCTGCTCCCACAGTCACCTTAGTAGGCACTTGTCAAAGTAGCTGTAGTCTTCCCCAGCCTGCCAATCACCAAAGGAAAAGGTCAAAGGTAACACAGTTCATCATCCAGACAGATGGGAGAAATCCCAGTGCTTAGTAGGTGGGCCCTCTCCCTGGCTCTATCAGCTTTGGAAGTTAATTTTATACACACAGGGTTTCTAAAGCAGACTGCTGTGAATGACATTCAGTGGGGAAAATATACCCACATCTCATAATTACCTTATTTATTTAAAAAGGTATAGCAGATTAAACTCGACAAATACCGTCTTCTTCCACCACAGGGTTTACATATTAGAGTAAATCTGATGAACACTTAGGTCACTGTCTTGTGCTCCATCTTCATTTAAAAATGGATGTGGCAAGAAAAACACCTACATTAAAAACACTGTAGATCCGTAACTTCCTTGCAATCTAAGCTTCATTTATGGTGAGAGTGCAGAGCGAGTGCTACTATTACAGTGACAGTATACACTTCTAAGCTCAGAGAATAGAGAGGCATTAAACAAAAGAGGACCAGTGGGATTCCCATCCATTTCAGGCCCTGGGAACAGTCCCTCTTGCCAAGTGAAGGGGGAAAAATGAGCCGTAAGGCATTAAGAAAGGAGCAAGCTGTGAAATGAACCAAGGGGTAGATGGTGCAGTTCATGACCCTGTAGCCTCATAACACAGTCCTTCAGCCACGGGGTCGCTAATGAAGGGCGATGCCTGGAAATTAATGGAGTGGTATGGGGGCGTTCGGGTGAAAATGGGAGCATGGTGAATTTTCTAGCCCTTTCTGCTCAAAGAGTTGGGGCAGAATGGTTATTAAAGCTTCCAACACTTTGATAAGTTAATATTTCACCATTATATGATTAAAATGAGTGAGCCCAGGCATCAAGTACCCAAGCATTTTCTTTTTGAAAAACAGAAGGGATCACTAGTCCTAGGAAGAAGAAAGAGAATAAAGACATGCTCATCCGATTCCGAGCTCTGATGAGGCAAGAGCCTTCATTTTCTTTTGTTTTAATTCAAAAGGCCCCTTTGGCCGAGTGGACCCTGCGAAAATCCTCTAGTGAGAGCTCCCATCCTAATCACGTCCTTCCAAAAGCCTCACAAATAGATATTTACAGCAAATACAAAACGCCAAGCGTGCTGACTTATGAAAGGCGATTTGTTCCGTCTGTGAATTGAGACCTGAAACCTTTCTACTTTCATGTGAGCTGTCATTTTTCTCCCACAAATGAAATGAATAATTCCTCCTCATGGCAGTCAATTTCAAATTCACAGGGTTCCCCCACCCCTGAACCCATTATATTTTGTTGCATAAAACCCATCTCATAAAATAAACCTCTCAAAGTTGTAAATTAAAAAATAAACATTCTTGAGAAAATGTCAAATGCAGGCCTGAGAGAAAGGCCAAAAAATCCATTTAAGGGAATATTGCAGTGAATCCGTCCCCAGAAAATTGGGGGAAAACACTCAGACTGGTGATTGAATATAAATTCACTGCCTTCAGCCAGTTTGTAATGAAATGAACCTTTAGCTAGGGGTTGCTATATACTTTGAGAACGGACTATAAGATGAGCCATGCCTGCGGTGGAGGGAAATCAAAAAATATGTACCAGAATATTAAAATAAAAGCAAGGGTGAACGAATGGCAGAGGGCAAACACAGTATTTGGCACCATCTCTGGGTGTGCAAATAAGAAGTCAAGAAAATACTCCCCCCCCCCACACACACACATGGTAGTTGCATTGACCCTACCAAGTAGACTCATACCAAGTGCTCAGGCTAGTGGGTTTTCAGTGGTACATCCTTAATTCTGGAGAAGTCTTCCTAGGGTCTCTGGTCAGCATCCCCCCTTCACGGCTTGGTACATGCTTCACCTTACTCAGAAACAGAGCACGAACACCACCGTGGCACAAATATCAGCCTCCACGATGGCACCCTCATGCTGCCTTCCGGTATTCACACCCTGTGTTCTCCCCTCCCACACTGTGCCAGGGTTGGTTTGTGTGACCAGCCAGGTAGGGCAGAAGCAACGGTATGTCATTTCCGACATCAGGTTATAAAAGACCCTGCCCTTTCTGTCTTTTGCTCAGTCTCTTTCTTTCTCTTGCTGATCATTTGCCCTGGCAGGGGAAGCCCGTGGACACAGCCTGAGCAGCCCTTCGGAAAAGCCCACATGCTGAGCAACTCGAGGCCTCACACCAATGGCCAGTGGAGACCCGAAGCAGCCTTGGCAACGGCCAGTCGTGGTGAGTAAACCGCGTCAACACAGATCCTCAGTCGAGCCTTCAGAGCGCCACCGTCCAGGTGGACAGCATTTCCAAGCTCACGAGAGACAATGAACCCGGACAACTCAGGTAAGTTTTCCCCAGATTCCTGACCTTCAGAAACGGTAGGACAGCAAATTGTAGTTTTTGTAGAAGCAGTACATTGGGGGATTATTTGTCACACAGCCACTGACAGCTACCACAACCACTGCTGACCCCACATATCGGAGTTCTTGTAACGTACCAGACAGCACGTGCGATGTTTCTCATGAACTATCTCACTTAATCCATCACACACCATACTGAGCAGGTCCTAGGATTCCCAGTGCTCCTTCGCAGGGTTGTAGGAGGATGAGATGACATATAAAGCACTTAGAAGGCACACAGTCAGGACTTTCTAAATGTTAGCTCTCAAGACTATTCATGCTCCCAGTAGAGGAGAAAATCAAGGTTTTGCAAGAGCAAGTGCTCTGCTCTAGATCACACAACAGGGAAGCAGCAAAGAGTTTGACTCCAAGTGTTTCTGGTTCCAAGGCTTGTGTTCTAAAATCAGGAAGCTTCTTGGATAGCGCAGAATTCAGTGAACAAAATGAAACACACATGATAAAAAGTAAATAATTCCTGGATTATCTATGGTCTTGGATTAAAATCCTCTTTGCATGGGATACTAACAGAGCCAACACTATTCCCAAATGCTAAAAAACAAAAACAAAAACAAAAACCCAAAAGAGCCTATAAGAAAATCAGGATTTTTATTTGGTATAAGAATTGTTGAATACCGAGGATATCTGAGCCTGAAACCGGCTAAATGCTGCCATGAGTCAGTAAATGTGTGCCCATCTTTAAGATGAAATCAAGTAAGAGAAAGGTGTGTGTGCATTACTCGGGCTGAATCCTGAACCTGCAGGGACACTAATGGAAGTTTCTGTTGGTAGCTTCCGTCCTAGCTGTAGAATTAAAAACAGTCAAAGAGAGGTCCAGCCCTCTGACGCATGTTGCTTTTTGCCTGGAGTACATCCCAGGTGGGGTTATCATCTCTTTAAGATACTCTATGAAATTAATGAGAAATAACAGAAACTACATGCTGATACTATTTAAAAACACATCTTGACCAAGTCTCATACAGTTGATTAATCAACATACAGCTTTCCTCTTTGGAGTAGAACCTTGGGTTCTACACAATTCAGGGCTGAATGAACATCTGTTCACTCCTGAGATGGACGTATCACGAGCACTTATGGGGTGGGAAACTAACAAATGTGGCTTGAATCCTATTCTACCTTGAAGAATTCTCTCCTCCTCTGAGGTTAGGAAGCCTGATAAAAGGCACTGGCTTTTTGCGAACTCATTTCTTTATGACATCGTCATCATTTATCAAAGTAACCCAGCAACTTCAAAGAAAACTGCCACTGAGAGCATCCATTCTCTTTCAGCCCATGAGGAGGAAAGTTCAATTCCTCCTGTTCATTGGTGTTTTCAAATTGTGAAGGCAGCATTAGTAGAACCAAACCCCAAGGAGACGCTTTTTGCCTGTATACACTTGCCCACAGTCGACCGCCCAAGTTCCTTTTCCACTGTCATTTGGCTGGCCATGTCCCTGTAACTCCCCGAGAACACCTACCAGAGTTAGCCACCAGCCAGCGGGAGCCCCGGGCAGGCCCCCGTCGGAATTGCTCCAACCCAACATCCACAGGGGAGCTCCGCCCGAGAAGCTGATGCCTAGCAGCGTGGCCACCGGGAAGGGCTTCAGAGCGGTCTTTGCAATAAGAGCATCTCTGAAAGGCCCCAGACTTTTCCTGTTCCCCCTTCTCAGACCGTCTGATCAGATGGATGAAGCAGGCCCAGCAACCAGCCCCATGCCCATGCTCCAGACTCATTCTGTCTCCACAAATGTTGTAGACTCTCTTGTATCCGTTTTAAAACAACCAACCAACAAACCGCCAGCCACAGTCATATAGGGCTCCATGTCGTGTGATCTGGCAAAGCGAGAGAGACAGACTGAGTAGGAGGGGCAGACGATGGGAGGAAGAGAAGGAAATCAGGTTATTTGCAAGGGTCCCGGCAGTGCACTGGAATACAGTTTCCAATACAGATGCTGGCACCAGGTGTTCCAATAAACCCTTGGGTTTGTAATGTGATTTTACTGGGGGCAATCCAATTACAGAGAAGTTCAAACCACCATCCTTAGGGTAAGACCTGCAGCCAGGGTCTAACTATTAATAACTCTATTAATACTCCTGCTCACGAGACAAACTGTGTCTGCCCTTGGCTGCTGTGACTGCCTGTCGGAGAGCACCCTGATCCTGACACCAGTGGGGCATGAAGGCCAGCCAGCCCGAGATCAGCCACCGCTGAAGTCACTGTGGTCAAAACTGTGGCCCACAGGTTATAAAGTCCAGCAGAGTTCACGGCTCTCAGAGTGCAGCACGCAGGGGAGCCCTTGGTGATGCGGTGTCCCGCTGCTGAGAAACCCACAGGACCCTTTACAGTCTGCCCCCACCGAAATGGTGTCAGGTAAAGATGCAGGTGAGCAGGTTATCGAACCTCTTGTCCTCTGCACACGTGGGTTTCTCTGCTGGGAAAGGCTTCCTGAAGCTGGTCTGTCTAGCTCTCTGGTAAACCACGCTGAAAGCAGGCTCTGCTTTGTTCTTTCTTGGACATGGTCTCTAGTCAGCTCTTCAAGTCTGACTTAGAAAGAACTCCTGGGACCTCCTCCTTAATCTGCTCCCCACACAGTCCACGCTTGCTTCTGCAACAGCCCTTGGCTCCCTGACAAGAGGCACAGGTATTTCTACCACTTACCACACCACACCGAGGAGGGAGTACCTTCCCTTCCTTGATCCGCACCCTCAGTGGCAACCAGATGATGTTTCAGGCTCAGAAAGTGCTGTTGGACCCACACCTCTGCTCCCAATTCAGTATATTTATAGCGGCTCCTGCTGCTGTGTATGTACGGCTTTCCAAACTACATGTCCTGCAACAGCTTCTGCCCCAGGACAGTAACAGGACAAGCAGCCTCCACACTTTGCTTTCATACAGTTACAGACTATTTATATGCATGAGTTCATGTAACTCTAACAATGTTGTACATTAGTACTTGCATTATTCTGAATTTACAGCCAGGAATTAGCATTTGGGTAAATGACTTGTCCAAGGCCATGAAAGTCTAATAAATGACAGAGGTGGGACCTGGCCCATTCTGTCCTGACCCCGGAATTTGTGCTCTTCACCTATATGGGCATACCTAATTTATCCTTCCAGGCTTCCGAGCCCTTTGCCACGAGGACTGTGTATGGTGATGAGATGTGTCAGAGGGTAAACGGGTCACAGTGCCCATCTAGGAGTGTAGCACTTTGGAGAATAATCTCTCCTCTTAACCTTAAAATAATGAAAAATGGAGATAATACAATTTATTATACTTAATAAAAAGGTCTGATGATAGGCATCTATCTCCTAGAAGACCATGAGCTGGACATATGGAAACCCACTGAGTTCATGGGACGCAAACCACTCCTTCTTACTTCTACCCCTGAAAAAGAAATAAAACAAAATATTCAAATTTATGAACGGGTTGTTCATGGAATTTATAGTGCAATTTTACAAATATAAGGGACATCAGAGATTCTCTAATCCACCTCCCTCACTTTATAGAAGAGGGACAGAAAGGTCCAAGAAAAGTGAAAAAGATGAGCAAAACCACAGAGCTGTGAGTAGAAGCATCTAGATTGAACACAGGTGTCCTCCATCCCAGGATGGGTAATGGGACATCCTTCCCATTATCCAAGCATGGCAAATTGTTTCAACACAAAGGGTGCCTCTGACTGATGGGCAGTGGCTGCCTGGAGTGACACTGTGAAGTCTCTGGAGCCGCAGGGGTGGATGTGGCGGGAGGACGGGATAGGGGAGGGGGGGCTCCAAGGGTAAGAAGGCAGTGAGTGATTAATCACATCTGATGCAGGGATGGGCCAAAAGATGAAAGAGTCAGCTGTTCCCTTCTGAAGTTCTCTATTCACAGAATTGTGTCTGTTTAATTGTAGTGAACTCATAATTTATCTCAAGAGCAATTACATTAATACCATCACAGGATTCTAGTTCATTAGACTGTTACAAATCTATTTCAAAGGGAAAACACCGTTTTGATTTGCAACATGGGATCTCAGAGCCCTGGACTCCTCTTCAGAGGAAAGCCCAAGGAAAGGCAAATGGAGATGAGCTCACTGGAGAGCAACCCAATGGAGAGTCACAAATGCTCATCGTCTTCAACAGTGGCCTTGAGACAGACAAACCCTCTTCTATTTGGCTGCCATTCCACTAGGTTGTGTCAGAATGGCTAAAGCAGACATTTATTACCTGGTTCCTAAAAGTGACACTGACAGTCTTCAACTTTTCTGAAACATCATACACCCTAACATACCCTTGGAATGTACTAAGAGAAAGCTCTGGTCTATTTTGGGATTGCCTTGAGCAAGTTCAACCGAGTACCTAAAGACAATGCAGGGAATGAGGCGCCCACAGGGCTGTCTGGGACGCCCCTCAACTATGAAAGGACCCAGAGTTGTCAGACACCCCTAGACAGTAATACAGCCTTTGATGGATCTTGAACTTACATGGTTTCTGAGGACAGAACACTTCCAGTCTTTCTGCTGGGTAGATCCAGAAACCATCATACTCACCCTGGGGCACTCCTAAGTATCCAACCTCACTCCGACTTTCCTCACTACGGCCAGCATGACTGATCCCTGGACACCAGAGGGCTTAGGGAACTGCTGCTGATGGTTTCCTATTTTGTTATAAGTAAAGTCAACTGTTCTTGTGCATTAGAGAACAAACATGCATACCTTGCCTTTGCTTTATAATCCAGAGTAGAAGATGAAATTTTCCCTCTACTTCAGAGAAGGTGATTAGAGAAGAAATGATTATTATGGTTGTTATAGATACACCAGACACCTGAGCGGCTGACCCAAGCACACAGAAGGGAGAAAGTCACCAAGAAATACCTAAGTGAAGAGCTTTATTCTGAAGCGGTCCGTATGAAGCCATAAAGACGTGCCTTTTTTGAACTCACTCTCCCTGCCTGCAAAGTCAACAGAACGAGGATGCGAGAAACAGCAGTTAACATAAAGCATTTCGGCTGGGCACACTTTTGCGCCCAGGGTGCTCTGTCAATGATGTCTTCACAGTGCTGTCAGTTGTCCCGGGGAAGAAATGTGTCCTGAGCTCACCAACACTGATGAGCTTCCAGAAGAGGAGAAATTTATTTTTTTTAGCTCACCAGTTGTTATGATGACGGCTATGATAAGGCTCTTTCTGGCTTCCTGTCACTATCTCTTGTCTGGGTACCGTGGCTGCACTGTGCTTAGGCAAATATATGCCTATTCTTTTAAAGGGCGAATGTGGAGGGGATGTAAGTTTACTGCATGTGCTATAAAGTGAGGTCGCTTAGCTGGTTGATTGTGTTGTTCACAACACAGAGCCTTATAGAAAAACAATGTGGAAGGATTTAGCAAGAAGCTAGGAATATAACTGTCTACTAAGCATTTGGTCCTGCTTTCTTAGAACCACAGCCTAATCAAGAATTTAGTGTGGGAAAAAAGTCCACTGATGGTATCAGTAAACTCTGCTTCAGAATTAGCAGTGAAACACTCTCTGCTTTTGCTTTTTCCCTGATTTGTTTTCAGAGGATGGACAGAACGTCAATTTTCTTTGTCCGTTTTGTAGGAATGACAAGTACAACCCCATTAAAAGATGAGTTGGGTTTCGCTGACAATGCCAGGAAGGGTGTCCCAGATGGAGGGGACAGTAGACACAGAGGCACAGGACCATGGCACTCCTGGATGGATCTGCACACAGGATGGCTGGTGTGGCAAGCTTTGGTTGGAGGCGACTAGAGAGGTGAGTGGGCTGGGAGAGGCTGGGAAGGGCCTTGGGGATGAGGCTAAGTAATGGGAACAATATAGCGGCCAGAAGAACTTGCCTCCATAAGGAAAAAATGTACCGCAGCACAGTTTTAGAAGAATTTTGACTCCTGGAGAGAGTGTAGCAAAAAGATTACAGGAAGGAGAAAATGGACTAAGGTAGGGACTAAGGAAAGAGGTATAACAATCCTGGCAAAAGTGATGGGAAATCTGTGGTGGAAATGCAGAGGAGGGGATGGATAGGAGAGATAATAACCGGAAGTTAGAACTGGCAGGCACTGACAGGTGAGTGAAGAGGGAGAGTCCAGAACATTTCCAAAGTTTCTAGCTTGAGTGACTGTGGGTGGATAAGGAGGACATCAAGTAAGACTTGGGAGGTAAGAGGGAAAGCAGGACTGTGGCTTATAAACCTTAGGCTTGAGGTACACTGACATTTGAGCAGAGATGTCCCGAAAGACAGGGTACAGATCTGGGTTCTGGAGAACAATGGTTGACTTGGAGTCGCCTAAGTCAGGACTGCCCAGAGTGTGCAGGAGAGAGTTGAGGTCAGAGGAGCTTGGGGGGTGGTTGGTCCAATGCCTCAAGACCCAGGGAAAGAACCGTCAGTGCTTGGTGGGTGTGATGGCAGAAAAGTCCTACGGTGTCATCTGCTGCGAGAGCTTCAGGACAGAGCTAGGGAAAGAAGCCAGGTTGTGACACAGAAAGTCAAAAAAGAAAGCAGGGACAGAATGGTCTTTCAAGATGACTTTCAGATGTTCTTTCCAAGATGACAGTCAAAGAGAGAGAGAGAGAGAGAGAGAGATGAGGCAGTGCCATCATGGGGAGGAAAAGGTGGCCTGGGAAAGGAGTGAAACCCGGAGCCTTGCTATGCCCAGTGGGGTCTCCAGGCCAGGCGCATTAGCATCACGCATGGACTTGTTAAAAATGCAGAATCTCAGGCCTCTCTCTCCAGAGTAAACGAATCAGAATCTGCGCTTTAGCGAGTTTCTCCGCGATGGGTTTGCATATTCAAGTCTGAGAAGCTGGTTGTAAAGGAGGCTTGGACTTCTGTGGCATAGAATGGGGGGCACCTAGGAAGAGGGAGAGCAAACATTCTCCTGCAAAAAGTGCAATTAGATTACAACAGGAGGAGTGATTTTAACCTTAAAATGAAGCCAGAAAGGGCATAGAGTGAATTTAACCTTAAAATGAAGCCAGAAAGGGCATACATCCTAATCTTTCTTCCTTTCCTCCATTTTCCAACAAATATACCTGAGTGATGCAAATAAGCATGACTTTCTCTGGTCTCAGTTCTCTGAACTCGTAAAGTAAGGATAACGAAGAATTATTGAATTAATCGTTAAAAATTAAATTAAATTAATTTTTAACCTCATCAACATGATGGGATAGGAAATACATTCCTCAAATCCTCTTTATATCTTTGTAGAATGAGGCCATTACAGATTCTGAACCAATGACAGAAGGACATTTCAGGAGTTCGGATCGAGTTCCTACCTCAGACCATTCACAGTAGAAGGAGTTTTCCTACCACTGTTTGGTTACTATATGTCTGGGAGCTTCGAAGTCAAATACAGTTTGCCTTACAAAGAATTAAGACCTAGCTTCAGGATAGATGGTGGTATCTCATTCTTCCAACAACTTCCTGAATGAGATCTCTGTCAAGTCCAAACTTACTGGTAGCAGGAAATGCTCATTTTAAAAGGTAAGATCATGAAAAATGGTTAGTTTGGTGTTTTGGGGGTTTTTTTTGTTTGTTTTGTTTTGTTTTGAACACAGGCACTGTAAGAAATGTGGTTAGCATGCAAAAGATGACAATTAAATAAGTCAACTTTGGGAAAATTAGTAGGTAATCTGATGTGTGTTGATCTACCCATCTCTGCTCCTAATGTTTAAAAAGAAATTTGGAAAAACTTACAGGTGACGCAAACTTGATAAAAACCTATAATTACAACCACAAGGCAGCCCATGCAGCATCTTTATCAAGTAATTAACAATGTGTCTGGCAATGATGGCACATGACTCCTTGTTTCTAATTTCTTTAAGTGAATTTTAAAGCTATTACCAGGGCCCTTGCCAACACACAGCAAGGGATGTGGCTGAGCAGCTTTTGTGCAAAAAAAAACTTCATCTTCATCAGAGGAAATAAGTGGATCAAGCTGACAGGGAGCTGGGAAACAGCACAGGGCAAGGATGGACGGGTGTGGCCAGGGAACTGGAAAAATCAACTCACTACCAGACACTGGGGTCGGGGAGATGCCAGTGGCTGCAAATGGCTCACTTTTAGGTCAACAGCTTGAATCCGGCTTCAATGGGCAATAACTCCAAATTCTATGGCCTGTGTAAGAGCCCATGGATGGGAGGGGTGGGATTCCAATCCAGTCACAAGTACACAGCTGGGAATTTCCATGGCTTTAGAGCTGGCAGGGCTGGAGAGGAGACTGGGAGAAAAATGATCGTTCAGCCAACCAATATGATTTTTCAAACCCTGAAAACAACCCCATTAAACCAACAGACAAAAAAAGCCACACACTGGCTTAGCGGTTACAGTTTCTGTTTGGGACAGTGAAAACGTTTCGGGTACCGTCAGTGGGGATGGTTGTACAACCTTGTCAATGTCATTAATGCCGCCAAATCGTACATTTTAAAATAGATGAAATGGTAAATGTGAAGCTATTCAGATTCTGCCACAACAAAAAGAAACAAAGAAGAGAAACAAAGAAGCCAAATATTTAATTTATCCAGTCCACGAAAATTTCCTCAGTTGGCCAAGCTGGGAGGCAGAGCTGATAGATATTTGTGTTGTGATTATTTGTGAAGCTGCCGGCAGCTGACTGGTAGAAATGACACTTAAACCTTATTATCAGACATGCCAGAGGTCAAACGTTTAATTTCATATCAGAAAAACTGAATATTTTTAAAGTATTGGAAAGATATTAATAAATTAGCTTTAGAAAAATCCTTAAACCTATAGTCTATTCTAAGGTAAATCTACCCCATGGAATGAAAATCTCTTTTCCTCCAAAGTTTATGTTCATTGTATTTTATACTACTCCCTACCACCAATAAACTGGTTAAACATATAAATACTCAAAATGTCCTATTTACATGGAAATCAAATGGATTTTTAAAGTGATTGCAGGGTCATAGGGAAGCTCTATTTTTAATTTCTTAAGGAATCTCCACACTGTTCTCCAAAGTGGCTGCACCAACTTGCATTCCCACCAACAGTGTAAGAGGGTTCCCCTTTCTCCACATCCTCTCCAACACATGTTGTTTCCTGTCTTGCTAATTTTGGCCATTCTAACTGGTGTAAGGTGGTATCTCAATGTGGTTTTAATTTGAATCTCCCTGATGGCTAGTGATGATGAACATTTTTTCATGTGTCTGATAGCCATTTGTATGTCTTCATTGGAGAAGTGTCTGTTCATATCTTCTGCCCATTTTTTGATATGATTATCTGTTATGTGTGTGTTGAGTTTGAGGAGTTCTTTAGTGAATATGATAAAAATTGACTGATATCGATTTCTAAATGGAAGTGATCTGAATGTCGACTTGCTGTACCATTTTTTATTAGCTTCTGTATCTGCAAACTTAGATGTTTCCTAAGAAACAGTTTTAGGTTTTGAAATTCAAGGCACTTGATGGCACTTAGTACTTAATTCTGTATCTTATCATCAGATGGCCAAGTTCTTCTTTAAAAATAAGATACAGGGGAGAAGAGTCAAGATGGCGGAGAAGTAGCAGGGTGAGACTACTTCAGGTAGCGGGAGATCAGCTAAATAGCTTATCTAAAGATTGCAAACACCTACAAATCCAATGGGAGAGTGAAGAGAAGAAGAACAGCAATTCTAGAAACAGAAAATCAACCACTTTCTGCAAGATAGGACTGGCGGAGAAGTGAATCCAAAGCGACGGGAAGATAGACCGCGGGGGGAGGGGCCGGCTCCCGGCGAGCAGCGGAGCAACAGAGCACAAAATCAGGACTTTTAAAAGTCTGTTCCGCTGAGGGACATGGCTCCAGAGGCTTAACCGGGGTGAAGACCGCACGGGGTCAGCGTGGCCTCAGGTCCCACAGGGTCACAGAAGGATCGGGGGTGTCTGAGTGTCGCAGAGCTCACAGGTATTAGAACGGGGAAGCCGGCTACAGAGACAGAGCCGAGGAGTAAGCGCTAAGCTCGGGGTTACCTTGAACCGGTCACAGGCTTGGTCAGCTCGGAGCGCGGCCAGAGGCCAGGGTGACGGGAGTCATTGGGCGCTGTTCTCTGAGGGCGCACTGAGGAGTGAGGCCCCGGGCTCTCGGCTCCTCTAGGCCGGACACCGGGAGGCCGCCATCTTCATTCCCGTCCTCTGGAACTCTACGGAAAGCGCTCAGGGAACAAAAGCTCCCCAAAGCGAACCCGAGCGGATTACTCAGCGCGGCCCCGGGTAAGGGCGGTGCAACTCCGCCTGGGGCAAAGACGCTTGAGAATCACTACAACAGGCCCCTCCCCCAGAAGATCAACGAGAAACCCAGCCAGGACCAAGTTCACCTACCAAGGAGTGCAGTTTCAATACCAAGGAGAGCGGCGGAATTCCAGAGGAGGAGAAAGCAAAGCCGGAGCTCATGGCTTTCTCCCCATGATTCTTTAGCCTTGCAGTTAATTTTTTTTTCCTTTTTCAATTTTTTTCCTTTTCCAATTTTTTTCCTCTTCTTCTGCTAAACTTTTTTAAACTTTTACCCTTCTCTTTTTTTTTTTTTAAAGATTTTATTTATTTATCTGACAGAGAGAAATCACAAGTAGGCAGAGAGGCAGGCAGAGAGAGAAGAGGAAACAGGCTCCCCGCTGAGCAGAGAGCCCGACGCGGGGCTCGATCCCAGGACCCTGAGATCATGACCCGAGCCGAAGGCAGCGGCTTAACCCACTGAGCCACCCAGGCGCCCCTACCCTTCTCTTTTTTAACGTTTTTTAACTAGTTTATCTAATATATTTTTTCCTTTTTATATTTTTTCTTTATTCACTTTCTTCTTTTAATTGTTTCATTTTTATTTATTTATTTATTTTTTTGTCTTTCTGAACCTCTTTTTAATCCCCTTTCTCCCCCCTCATGATTTGGGATCTCTTCTGATTTGGTTAAAGCATATTTTCCTGGGGTTGTTGCCATCCTTCTAGTATTTTACTCGCTCCTTCATATACTCTTATCTGGACAAAATGACAAGGCGGAAAAATTCACAACAAAAAAAAGAACAAGAGGCAGTACCAAAGGCTAGGGACCTAATCAATACAGACACTGGTAATAGGTCAGATCAAGAGTTTAGAATGATGATTCTCAAGGTTCTAGCCGGGCTCGAAAAAGGCATGGAAGATATTAGAGAAACCCTCTCGGAAGATATAAAAGCCCTTTCTGGAGAAATAAAAGAACTAAAATCTAACCAAGTGGAAATCAAAAAAGCTATTAATGAGGGACAATAAAAAATGGAGGCTCTCACTGCTAGGATAAATGAGGCAGAAGAAAGAATTAGTGATATAGAAGGCCAAATGACAGAGAATAAAGAAGCTGAGCAAAAGAGGGAAAAACAGCTACTGGACCATGAGGGGAGAATTCGACAGATAAGTGACACCATAAGACGAAACAACATTAGAATAATTGGGATTCCAGAAGAAGAGGAAACAGAGAGGGGAGCAGAAGGTATACTGGAGAGAATTATTGGAGAGAATTTCCCCAATATGGCAAAGGGAACAAGCATCAAAATCCAGGAAGTTCAGAGAACCCCCCTCAAAATCAATAAGAATAGGTCTACACCCCGTCACCTAATAGTAAAATTTACAAGTCTTAGTGACAAAGAGAAAATCCTGAAAGCAGCCCGGGAAAAGAAGTCTGTAACGTACAATGGTAAAAATATTAGATTGGCAGCAGACTTATCCACAGAGACCTGGCAGGCCAGAAAGAGCTGGCATGATATATTCAGAGCACTTAACGAGAAAAACATGCAGCCAAGAATACTATATCCAGCTAGGCTATCATTGAAAATAGAAGGAGAGATTAAAAGCTTCCAGGACAAACAAAAACTGAAAGAATTTGCAAACACCAAATCAGCTCTACAGGAAATATTGAAAGGGGTCCTCTAAGCAAAGAGAGACCCTAAAAGTAGTAGATCAGAAAGGAACAGAGACAATATACAATAACAGTCACCTTACAGGCAATACAATGGCACTAAATTCATCTCTCTCAATAGTTACCCTGAATGTTAATGGGCTAAATGCCCCAATCAAAAGACACAGGGTATCAGAATGGATAAAAAAAGCAAAACCCATCTATATGTTGCCTACAAGAAACTCATTTTAAAACCGAAGACACCTCCAGGTTTAAAGTGAGGGGGTGGAAAAGAATTTACCATGCTAATGGACATCAGAAGAAAGCAGGAGTGGCAATCCTTATATCAGATCAATTAGATTGTAAGCCAAAGACTATAACAAGAGATGAGGAAGGACACTATATCATACTCAAAGGAACTGTCCAACAAGAAGATCTAACAATTTTAAATATCTACGCCCCTAACGTGGGAGCAGCCAACTCTATAAACCAATTAATAACAAAATCAAAGAAACACATCAACAGTAATACAATAATAGTAGGGGACTTTAAAACTCCCCTCACTGAAATGGACAGATCATCCAAGCAAAAGATCAACAAGGAAATCAAGGCCTTAAATGACACACTGGACCAGATGGACATCACAGATATATTCAGAACATTTCATCCCAAAGCAACAGAATACACATTCTTCTCTAGTGCACATGGAACATTCTCCAGAATAGATCATATCCTCGGTCCTAAATCAGGTCTCAACCGGTATCAAAAGATTGGGATCATTCCCTGCATATTTTCAGACCACAACGCTCTGAAGCTAGAACTCAATCACAAGAGGAAATTTGGAAAGAACCCAAATATATGGAGACCAAACAGCATCCTTCTAAAGAATGAATGGGTCAACCAGGAAATTAAAGAAGAATTGAAAAAATTCATGGAAACAAATGATAATGAAAACACAACGGTTCAAAATCTATGGGACACAACAAAGGCAGTCCTGAGAGGAAAATATATAGCGGTACAAGCCTTTCTCAAGAAACAAGAAAGGTTTCAGGTACACAACCTAACCCTACACCTGAAGGAGCTGGAGAAAGAACAAGAAAGAAAGCCTAAACCCAGCAGGAGAAGAAAAATCATAAAAATCAGAGCAGAAATCAATGAAATAGAAACCAAAAAAACAATAGAACAAATCAACAAAACTAGGAGCTGGTTCTTTGAAAGAATTAATAAGATTGATAAACCCCTGGCCAGACTTATCAAAAAGAAAAGAGAAAGGACCCAAATAAATAAAATCATGAATGAAAGAGGAGAGATCACAACTAACACCAAAGAAGTACAGACAATTATAAGAACATACTATGAGCAACTCTACGCCAACAAATTTGACAATCTGGAAGAAATGGATGAATTCCTAGAGACATATAAACTACCACAACTGAACCAGGAAGAAATAGAAAGCCTCAACAGACCCATAACCAGTAAGGAGATTGAAACAGTCATCAAAAATCTCCAAACAAACAAAAGCCCACGGCCAGACAGCTTCCCGGGGGAATTCTACCAAACATTTAAAGAAGAACTAATTCCTATTCTCCTGAAACTGTTCCAAAAAATAGAAATGGAAGGAAAACTTCCAAACTCATCTTATGAGGCCAGCATCACCTTGATCCCAAAACCAGACAAGGATCCCATCAAAAAAGAGAACTACAGACCAATATCCTTGATGAACACAGATGCAAAAATTCTCACCAAAATACTAGCCAATAGGATTCAACAGTACATTAAAAGGATTATTCACCACGACCAAGTGGGATTTATTCCAGGGCTGCAAGGTTGGTTCAACATCCGCAAATCAATCAATGTGATACAACACATTAATAAAAGAAAGAACAAGAACCATATGATACTCTCCATAGATGCTGAAAAAGCATTTGACAAAGTAGAGCATCCCTTCCTGATCAAAACTCTTCAAAGTGTAGGGATAGAGGGCACATACCTCAATATTATCAAAGCCATCTATGAAAAACCCACCGCAAATATTCTCAATGGAGAAAAACTGAAAGCTTTTCCGCTAAGGTCAGGAACATGGCAGGGATGTCCGTTATCACCACTGCTATTCAACATAGTACTAGAAGTCCTAGCCTCAGCAATCAGACAACAAAAGGAAATTAAAGGCATCCATATTGGCAAAGAAGAAGTCAAACTATCACTCTTCGCAGATGATATGATACTCTATGTGGAAAACCCAAAAGACTCCACTCCAAAACTGCTAGAACTTGTACAGGAATTCAGTAAAGTGTCAGGATATAAAATCAATGCACAGAAATCAGTTGCATTTCTATACACCAACAAGACAGAAGAAAGAGAAATTAAGGAGTCCATCCCATTTACAAATGCACCCAAAACTATAAGATACCTAGGAATAAACCTAACCAAAGAGACTAAGAATCTATACACAGAAAACTATAAAGTACTCATGAAAGAAATTGAGGAAGACACAAAGAAATGGAAAAATGTTCCATGCTCCTGGATTGGAAGAATAAATATAGTGAGAATGTCTATGCTACCTAAAGCAATCTACACATTTAATGCAATTCCTATCAAAGTACCAACCATTTTTTTTCAAAGAAATGGAACAAATAATCCTAAAATTTATATGGAACCAGAAAAGACCTCGAATAGTCAAAGGAATATTGAAAAAGAAAGCCAAAGTTGGTGGCATCACAATTCCGGACTTCAAGCTCTATTACAAAGCTGTCATCATCAAGACAGCATGGTACTGGCACAAAAACAGACACATAGATCAGTGGAACAGAATAGAGAGCCCAGAAATAGACCCTCAATTCTATGGTCAACTCATCTTCGACAAAGCAGGAAAGAATGTCCAATGGAACAAAGACAGCCTCTTCAATAAATGGTGTTGGGAAAATTGGACAGCCACTTGCAGAAAAATGAAATTGGATCATTTCCTTACACCACACACGAAAATAGACTCCAAGTGGATGAAGGACCTCAATGTGAGAAAGGAATCCATCAACATCCTTGAGGAGAACACAGGCAGCAACCTCTTCGACCTCAGCTGCAGCAACATCTTCCAAGGAACATCGCCAAAGGCAAGGGAAGCAAGGGCAAAAATGAACTATTGGGATTTTATCAAGATCAAAAGCTTTTGCACAGCAAAGGAAACAGTGAACAAAACCAAAAGACAACTGACAGAATGGGAGAAGATCTTTGCAAATGACATATCAGATAGAGGGCTAGTGTCCAAAATGTATAAAGAACTTAGCAAACTCAACACCCAAAGAACAAAGAATCCAATCAAGAAATGGGCAGAGGACATGAACAGACATTTCTGCAAAGAAGACATCCAGATGGCCAACAGACACATGAAAAAGTGCTCCATATCACTCGGCATCAGGGAAATACAAATCAAAACCACCATGAGATATCACCTCACACCAGTCAGAATGGCGAAAATTAACAAGTCAGGAAATGACAGATGCTGGCGAGGATGCGGAGAGAGGGGAACCCTCCTACACTGTTGGTGGGAATGCAAGTTGGTGCAACCACTCTGGAAAACAGCATGGAGGTTCCTCAAAATGTTGAAAATAGAACTACCCTATGACCCAGCAATTGCACTGCTGGGTATTTATCCTAAAGATACAAACGTAGTGATCCGAAGGGGCACGTGCACCCGAATGTTTATAGCAGCAATGTCTACAATAGCCAAACTATGGAAAGAACCTAGATGTCCATCAACAGATGAATGGATAAAGAAGATGTGGTATATATACACAATGGAATACTATGCAGCCATCAAAAGAAGTGAAATCTTGCCAATTGCAATAACGTGGATGGAACTAGAGGGTATCATGCTTAGTGAAATAAGTCAATCGGAGAAAGACAACTATCATATGATCTCCCTGATATGAGGGAGAGAAGATGCAACATGGGGGGCTAAGGGGTAGGAGAAGAGTAAATGAAACAAGATGGGATTGGGAGGGAGACAAACCATAAGTGACTCTTAATCTCACAAAACAAACTGAGGGTTGATGGGGGGAGGAGGGTTGGGAGAGGGGGGTGGGGTTATGGACATTGGGGAGGGTATGTGCTATGGTGAGTGCTGTGACATGTGTAAACCTGGCGATTCACAGACCTGTACCCCTGGGGATAAAAATATATTATATGTTTAAAAAAGTAATAATAATAAAATTTAAATTTAAAAAAATAAATAAATAAATAAAATAAAAATAAGATACAGAGCACCTGGGTGGCTCAGTCGGTTAAGCAGCCAACTCTTGATTTCAGCTCAGGTCGTGATCTCAGGGTCCGGGGATGGAGCCCCACATTGGGGTCTGCTCTTGGCAGGGAATCAGCTTGAGAATTCCCTCTCTCCCTCACCCTGTTCTCACTTTCTCTCAAAAATAAATAAACCTTTAAAAAAATGAAAAAAATACAAAGGAGACAAAAAAAAAGATTTTTTTTACCCCTAGAAAAATAACATCAATACAGTAAATCCTTACATAATAAAATGGAGGAGAGGGACCAAAACTGTCTGCACAACTCCCAAGAGAAGGGTGTCCTCCCTTTCTGTGTTTTCTGGGAGGTAAACTAATCAGTTCATTATACTACACAAGATGGAAGACGTCACAATTACCTGATCCCACCTAATTACCACTGAAACTGAGACATATCAGAGCTCTCTCCTCTCCTGACCTTCAAGCCTCCTTTGGCTGAAAAGAAACTTTTTTTTTTCTTTTAATTCAGAACAAATGGGCCACCACCATTAAGTAGTTAAAACATTTACAATCTTGAATTTCTGTGAAGGTCTAAAAATGGTTCTTGCGTAAGCCAATAATTTTTGTGTTGCTATCTGACCTAAGTGCAGAGAACTTTTGGAACCCATGTGACCTTCTCAGTGATTTCTCCCTCACTGCCCCTTGTGAGGCTTTAACTGCTCATTATTTAAAGTACTCAACTTTGAGGCTATTTCTCAACAGGACAAAGCCTCCCAGAAACATCGCCTCTTGAGAAGCCCAGAAACCATTTTCTTATCTCACAGCAGCATGCAGGAAAAAACACATCATACACCTACTACAGGCTGATTTCCTCCAATTTTAGATAAGCGCTTTTCAATAAGGTTGTGATCGAGGCATTAGGCTTTTATATTTCATGAGGGCAAATGCAAGGCACCAAGTGTTGTCTGATTTTTAGATTAATTGCCAAGTCATGTGCCAGCACAGGTCCACTAGCTTCTACATCAAATCCCCCTTTGAGGGAAATGAATAGAAGTCTAAATTTTCTCCTACAAGTTTCCTTGGGGTGAAAAAGCTGAGCCTCTTGGGCTGAAATTAACCAAAGAGGATGAGGTGTACAAAGACACATGTATGATTTAAGGAAAAGGTGGCTATGAGGAACTAAACTTAGCCTGTCCCCAAATACCTCTATCGATTCTCTATCAATCTTTTCCACTTTCTCCCATGCTGCTCTCCTTGTCATTCCTCAGGCCACAGCCAGTTACTTTCAGTTCCTCCAATAAGCCAAGGACCTTTATGGCCTCAGGGCCTTTGCATGTGCTATCTGTCCTGGCTAGAACAACCTTCTTCCCAACTCTTGCCTTAATTGCCACCTTATCATAGCTTGGTCTTTGTTTAAATAACCCATTATCTAAAAAGCCACCTGCTTACCATCTCTAGTAGTCTGTCACCTTTTTGGTTTTTCTTTGCCTTGGTCTTATTCTTCCTTACTTTAATAGGAATTATATTCACTGGACATGGGAGGGTGGATGGATATCATCCTATCTCTTTTTAACCTGTAGGACTAGCTTCATTTACTCATGAGGGTGCTTCCCCATATTTGGGGCTTAATGCTCTATCTTGAAAGCCTTAATAATTTTTATCTTTGAATTTGTGTTTCAAAAATGAAACTGGGTAAGACAACACAGTATGTGCTGAAGGCTTGGCTCACAATGAGTTGCTCTGAGACCTGCTGGCCCCCTCCTCCCTGCCTCTGCTGCTGACCTCCAGCCTTGATGTGGGCTGGGCCTGGGGAGGGTTTGAGTCAGGTGTATGTGACTGTGACACCTAGGGGTGGGACACGGTAGTGGCCTGCCTCCCTGGGCTTGCCATTCCCCATTATGTCTGGTAGGCCTACCACATCTTGGCACACTGGTTCCAATTCCCTTGTGGATCACCTGTCAGTGGGGGCTTAGGGCTGCAGGCCCACGAGATGGGGAGATACCTTCCCTTGCCCAGTGGGGGGACAGGGCGTTGGGGAGGTGAGTGGCAGGAGGAGGACCCAGTGGTGGTTGTGTGTGCGCCAGCATGCAGGGAGGGCCCCCCAGGAGCCTGTGAGGGTCTGCATTTGCATGTGTCCTGTGTGTAGCTCCATGCCTGAAGGAACACATCAAACAGCAAATAAAACACCAAGGCAGGTAGACAGACCATGGGAGAAAAGCAAAAGGCATGCAAAAAAAGAAAAAAAATATATATATGTATATGGCCATCATATATATATGATGGCAATGCAACATACATACATATATATATATATATATTTTTTTTTTTTTAAAGATTTTATTTATTTATTTGACAGACAGTGATCCCAAGTAGGCAGAGAGGCAGGCAGAGAGAGAGAGAAGAGGAAGCAGGCTCCCCGCGGAGCAGACAGCCCAATGTGGGGCTCAATTCCTAGACCCTGGGATCATGACCTGAGCCGAAGGCAGAGGCTTTAACCCACTGAGCCACCCAGGTGCCCCAATATACATATATATTTTTAATGATTTATTTGAGAGAGAGAGAGTGCAAGCACATGCAAGCAGGGAAGGTATTCATCTTAGAGAGAGCATACACACACACACTCATGCGCATGTGAGCTGGGGTAGGGGCAGAGGGAGAGAGGATCTCAGGCCAACTCCACACTGAGTGCGAAGCCCAACTCAGGACTGGATCCCAGGACCCTGAGGGTCATGACCTGAGCTGAAATCAAGAATGGCTGCTTAACCCACTGAGCCACCCCATGGCCCCCAAATGGCATATATTTTTGTGCCTTTAAATGACCCTCTCTTCAGTTTTCTCAAACCGTGGGGCCCTGTGTTTTCGCTCTACACCGGCCCCTCCAAACCAGGAGGCTGAACCTGCTCACCACTGTAGCCCAGCCCCAGCAGAGGAGATACTCAACCTCTGCTCAATCAAACCCTCTACCCTCTTCTGTCAGAAGTAGTTTCCAGGGGTGGGAGGAGGGCTCTCTGGGGGTGGCACGGCTGAGGACTAACTGTGCCACCCGAGGTTGTCCTGGCTGGGCTGGCTGGCAGCTCCCGGTGTTCCCGCAGGCACCCAGGGCGGCGATGGCGCAGAATGTTCCTGGGGTATCTAAACCCCCAGATGTGATTATAAAGCGTGGATGGGATCTCATGAATAGGTTGTGGAATCAAGCCACGTTACTCCTCATCCCATCTCTTCATCTGTGAACCTATGGATTGACGAAAAACCCGCTGATGAACTCATTTTAATTGCCACAACCTGCCCTGCAGAACCTTGAAGACATTGTTTTTGTCTCAACGGCTAAGTCCATCTTCAGGTCCCCGCACCCCTGCAGCCCTGCTCGAGGGCATGCCTCTCCCTGCTCAGCGGTAAGGCCTGCTTTCCCCACTCCATGGAAAGGGAGAGCCCAGCACAGCCTGGAGGGCTCAGCATGGTTGAAATAGCACCCACCATCCCATGTCAGAGACCGCCTCTCACTCCTGCACACGAAATCCCAAGTCCCCTTAAGGCCACCAAGGGGAGAGGAAATGCTGGGCCTCGTCAGGATTCTTGTTCTTCAGGTATAACCAGTACATCCTAAAGGTTTTCAGATCACATGTGGCCCAGCTGAGAAACACTCCGAGCCTCTCCTATCGTTCGTTGCCAAGAGTGATGCTTGCTTCCAGGGCACGGGCACTCATAACCCCCAGAGCGGCTAATGCAGGCAAAACCCTCACAGCCACGTATGTACCTGTGGCCCAACCAAGGTTTGAGTCTTCATCAGTTCTCCAACTATAAATTCAGATGCATGCAGGATAAAACTGGGGGGCATGGGGTTACTCTTCCCTCCTGCTGAATCAGCAGGAAATTCTAGCTAAGGAGAAAAGGCTGACATGAGGATACATTCAGATGAAAATGACCTTTTCTGGGGAAGGCCTGCTTCTTGGGCAGGCCTGCTGCCACGGAACCCTTGCCTTAAAGAAAAAGCACAGGCAGGGGCTGTGAACTCCAAGGGAACTGAAGCGACGGCGCCCAACATGTTGCCAAAGAAAGCAGACTCTGAGGGCTCCCTGGCCAGACATGAGCACGGGCACAGCTGTCCCCAGATGCACAGGGGCCGCTCTCTCTTTCCTGTCTCAGACTGAAACTAGGAGCCAGTAAAACCCTGCCAGGCAAACCCTCCAAGGTCAGGGTCAGTTCAGCAAGCTGCAGGAAGGCTCAGGTAGGCGGCTACGATTCCCAGCAGTCCTGTTTCCTAGATGTTCCCATGCCACGACCTCCTGGCCTGCCGGCAGTGTCTCTACTCCACGCAGGGGGCTCCCGCTCGCGGTACAGGGATGCGTGTTTTAAATCACTGAAATTCTCTCCGGGGTGCTTAGGATGAATTCCTGTGGCCCATGTCACTCCTCCTCCAGGGACTGCATGAAGATTAGCCTATAAATGACTCAATGGGGCACCAGCAGCTCCTTTCCCAACCTCTCCTACAGAGAAAAAGGCAACGAGGGGAAGCCTGATGTCTGATGCTGTTCACCCCCCGATCCTGGGCTCGGAGCTGGCCCCACCTGCCACAGACTGGCCTCCTGCAGCCACGTGTGAGGACGAGGACTGATGCTGCCGCCTGGCTCCACGCCAGTTGCTCAGACAGATTTAGAACTGTGAGTGTGAGGTAGTAAGAGAAGGGAGTTGTTAATTCAGGCGAGGACACTGCCAGTGTCCTCCAGTTCCTACCAGTGTCTTGACAGTTCCTCCAGTCACCGGGAGGAACAGAAGATGCTCGTGTGGAAAGGTCTCAATTAGACCGGAGGGCCAGCATCCCATCTCTCCGGGTGCTCTGTGGCTCATGGATGGATCTGGGAACCTCTGCTTCCACCACATGCTTCTCCAGACCTCCTCTCCCCATGAGAAAGACCCACACACTGCTGTGATGAGCCGTCCTTAAGAGTCGGAGAGCCAGCAGTGAAGAAATCTTTGCATTCTCTAATCCTGGAATCCCCTTCCTGGGTGCTAGCAGGCCTGGACACCAATGAAAGGGGTCTCTGAAACTTGTAAATTGGTTTCCAACCCAAAAATAAAATGATTCACAGAAAATCTTGGCTTGCTGTCTTCTCTTGCAGAAACGTAGAGGCTCCAGCAGGAGCGGGCTTGTGTGTCTTCATGGCCATCGCTGGCTGGCTCTGGGTTGTGGCTTCTGTCTGTCCGAAGCCAGGCTGTGTGCCCGCGAGCCCCTCACGGTGTCCCACCTCACACACTTGCCCTGTGCCTCCCTGGCCCTTGGAGGTGCTTGTGTTTATGACCCTGGTCGCAAACGTGCTCTGGAAACCGCGAGATTGACCACCTGTCCAAAGCCCAAGTGGAGGCCATTCGCCGAGTGCCTACGTGCACGGTGCTGTTCTCAGCAACAGGGGACCGAGGAGGTGCATCTGGAAGGGATCCTACAGCAAGGTGGAAAGGCGAGGCATACTTAAGAATGGAGGCGTGCTGGAGGGAGTGGGCTGGTACTCAGGCTCTAAGCCATCTGGTCTTTCTGGGAATCCACAAAAATAAGCACTGCCCTTTCTTTTTTTACTTAAAACTTGGCAAAGATTTCTCGTCTATGATTTTACGCAAACTGAAATCTGTAGGCAGGGAAAGAAAGAGGGTAAGTCGGGGGCTCCTATCTCTTTGGCTTTCCCTTTTTATTCTGTAGCTTCTTCTAGCACCCCAGAGGGACCTCTCCTGGAGCTGAAGGCTCCCAAAGGCCCAGGTGGAGCCTCAGTGACCCGTGTGATGCCCAAGGTCTCTTCTGTGGTCTCATGTTCTAGTGTCTTTCTGAGTGGCCCCATGGAAACGGGAGGGCAGGTGTGATGGCAGAGCGTCCTGCTACGTTACAGAAGAAAACAGCTGGTAGGAGAGACAATGACAATATGCATGACCTCATCCATGGGGCGCCTATGACTGACTCTGAAACTGTAAGGCGGGAGATCGTGTACCATCTCAGAAGCATCTCTAAACCTGAAAGAGCAGGACTCATGACTCAACATCCACCACTCGAAACAGCACCCTAGTAGATGAATAGATGAGAAGGATGTCTACGCAGGTGCATGTGCCTGTGTTTGCACGCGCGCGCACACATAACTGGAGCCCTTGTCAAAAACCACACAGACTGCAGGCTCAAATACCTGGTCATTCTGCAACATATCACTCTTTCTGCCTATCCCTGATCCCTACTTGGCAAAGAGCTCCTTATTTCCCCTTAGGCAACCATCCCTCCCTCCTTCTTTCAACATGGTTCGGCTGAACTTGACCCCATCACTAGTTCCAGAGATGAGCACGTGCCTCTGGCCTGGCCAATAAGATGGCTACAAACTGCTGGCATAAGTCATTGGTTAAAGGATGGTACACACTTGAACTGGCACAGTGAGAGACTGTTGTTAGATTTTTGCTGAAATGGTCAAGAAGAGACCTTGCTTTTACCCTGGGAGTGCTGCGCTGGTGGGATCAATCTTACAGATGCTAGGAGCCATGTTTACCACCTTGTGGGAAGAGTGCAGCCCAAAACGAAACCAGCCAGAGTTAGGCACAGCTAAGAATGCGAAGAGAGCTATGCTGGATGAGAAGAGTTAAAGAGTTGGAGCTAGTTGAGCCTGTGTTTTTCCATTTCAGGAGCCAATGAACTGCCATGTGTCCTTTGTTTTGTTTACTGCTGAGGCTAACCTGAGGTTTTGACACATGCGTTCTCAAGAATCCTGACCACGATCATCTTTCTTCACTGGGCACCACTTGACTTTTAGCTAAATACCTTAAATGCATACTAAGGTTTTCTTACTGTAAACCAAAAGATCAAATTAGAGAATTAAAGGGTAAAAGGCTATTTTCTTTATCTGTGTATTCCTAGCTTCTGACATGACTCATTAGACAACTGATTTTGACCACATGTCCAAATCTAACCATTCCCTAAAATAACTCACTTTCCCTTCATTAACTGTGAAGCTCAGAGCAGGACAGTCCTGACACATTTGCAGACAGCTACTCCCGGAAGAGGTGTGAACAAAATCTGTGTCTACCTTATGTTAAGTCACTTGCTCTCATCCAAAACAGCAATAAACTAATTCAAATACCTCATATAACACTTATAAAGGGAACTATTTTTAACCTATGAAATAGTATTTGCAAAAGTTTCATGGCAACTGCTTATGAATTGAATTCATTGAAATCAAATATTTAAGAGCTGTTGGTTTTGGACATAATCCTTTAGTTACTTTAAGAACCTTAATTTATAAAGTAATTTTTGCCCACCTATGACCTTTCTCTTCTGCATTATTTTAAAGACACTTATGTAACCCCATGTATTTATTTAGTTCCTTCAAAGCCAAAAGACAATATCTAAAGACTTTAACTTCTTTTTTCTTAATGAAGAATATGGTTTTTGGTTCTTCAGCAAGCCACAATATAAGCCAAAGCTTACTTCTCACAAACCAAAAAGAAAAGAAATCCAACATTACAAAACTAATTAAATTGAAAAAAAAAAAAGTCACTTTACAAACAGAGAGCTCCTTTCGATAGGAAGATGTACGTAGCAGGTATCTTACCTTTCACTTAATTTTTAATTGCCCAAATAATACAAGGAAACATTTTGCTTGTGAAAAATTTAAACATGGCTGACTTAGTCAAAATTCCTCCATTCATCTCCATTTCCAAGAAGAAACCAGTGTCCCCTGACAGGGATGTGCCTCCCAGATCTTTTTCCTTCTATGTCTATACTGCTTGGTATGTACGTGTCTTTCCACAAATGCTGCCAAACAACTCTTTGTCTCATTATTTTAAATTCCATACTTTATTCTGCTGTTGTTTGATTGGAATGTTTCTGAGTCTTTTTTTTTCTTCCTAGAAACAACATTGTAATGAACATCCAGGTACAAACCCTCTTTTATAAAAATAGTCAAGGATTTCTCTTGGGCTGATTCACACTCATTTTTTCAGGCGGGTAGTTATTACACACACACACACACACACACACACAAGGTGGACAACAAACAAAACTATGGCTCCAAAGAAAAACTGTCATAAACCAAAGTTGTTTTTTTCCATTTTTAAAGAGTTTGATTATTATTATTTTTTTTTTTTTTGCTTTCCAAAAACTGTTGTATACTTAGGAAGGCTGCCCAGTTAAGACAGAAACCATAGCTAGTACTCAACAGTTATGTTTTACACAACTAGAGACCCTGTTCTCCCCCAACCCAAGAATTCCAGCATCGTGTATTATGCCTGTTCTTTGATGATGTATAAATTATAAGGACTGCTGATGTCAGCATATAGTCCAAAACACACTAAGTCACAGTCGAGCTCTGTATTTGAAACAATGTAACTGTTCCACAAAGAGGAACTTCATTTTTATTTTTATTTTTATTTATTTATTTTTTAAAGATTTTATTTATTTATTTGTCAGAGAGAGAGGGAGAGAGAGCGAGCACAGGCAGACAGAATGGCAGGCAGAGGCAGAGGGAGAAGCAGGCTCCCTGCCGAGCAAGGAGCCCGATGTGGGACTCGATCCCAGGACGGTGGGATCATGACCTGAGCTGAAGGCAGCTGCTTAACCAACTGAACCACCCAGGCGTCCCGAGGAACTTTATTTTTAAAATGGAATGTATGATATATACAAAGTAATACACCTATATGCAGCGAATGTGCTACAAAGAATAGTGAATGAAATACCCACAGACCCACCACTCTTACCAACAATCTCCAGACTAGGGATGCCTCTTGAGCAATTATCCCATTTCATTTCTCCAGGGGTATATATTCCAATTTTTCTATATATCCTTTGATATGTTATTAGCAGTTTATTGTGGAAATCTTGACACATACATAAACGCAGAGAGAATAACCTAATGAAGTCCAGGTACCCAACACACAACTGGAACTATTAGCAACTTCTTTGTCGCTGTGAATTCATTGACCCACTCTCATTTTTCCTATTTCCTGGCATCTTTTTAAGAAAGTCATAGGGAGATGGGGTGCGTGGTAGCTCAGTGGGTTAAAGCCTCTGCCTTTGGCTCAGGTCATGATCCCAGGGTCCTGGGATCGAGCCCCACGTCGGGCTCTCTGCAGAGAGCCTGCTTCCTCCTCTCTCTCCCTGCCTGCCTCTCTGCCTACTTGTGATCTCTGTCTGTCAAATAAATAAATAAAATCTTTAAAAAATAATTAAAAAGAAAAAAAAAGTCATAGGGGTGCCTGGATGGCTGAGTTGGTTAACCATCTGACTCTTGATTTTGGCTCAGGTCATGATCTCTGGGCTGTGAGAGCAAACCCTGTGTTAGGCTCTGTGGCCTGCGTCAAGCTGTGCACTTAGCACAGAGTCTGCTGGAGATGCTCTCTCTCCTCTCTGCCCCTCTACCTGCTCATACACACAGGTGCTTTCCCTCTTTCAAAATAAAATCTTAAAAAAAAAAAATCACATAGACCATGTCATGTTCTACTTAATGACTTCATAATTGTACCTCAAAGAGGGGTTAAAAAAAAAAAAAACAACCTACCATGCCATTACCACACACAACACAATAATGATTCCTTAATTTAATCTAACAGCCATCCACATTCAGATTTTCTCAACAAAGATGTCTATTCAGCTATTTTAAAAGTTAATTGAAAAGTTAAATTAGGATACAGACTCAAAAACCCTATATGATTTTAAAAACATTTTACTTCAAACTTTAATAAACAGCCTATCTTTCCCCAAAATTAACATGTAACAGGGAGGCTTTATTATATAATCAACAACTTGGTGAGCATTACCAAATATACTTCCCCTCCCCCCATATTTGCCACAGTGCACAACAGAATCATTAAGCAATTTTAAGGTTTTTAGATTCACAAGTGTATGAACTAAATTATATGGTGACTACAGTGTTACGATGTGACTAATATACACTCTGGGCCTTATTTTCCAAGCTTCAAAATAATTGGGTAGATACCACTGAGTATTTGGGTGTAGAGCTTTTATTCTGCTTTCTTTAAGGAAGCATATGATTAATTTAAATGTGGCCATTAAGGAATATTTACTTCCCTATTCTGGTTTGCTTTTTATACTTAGGAGGGGGAAAAGTATGTTTGGAAAGCAATAGCACACGTGTCTGACAGGGAAACTGTTAGGTAAATGTCGACACTGCTTCGGTGGGATTTCAGGCCTACTTTTCTTAGGGTTATTTATCAAGAGTGAGGAAATATATGAAAATCATTCTGAAGATGAATGATCAAATTTTTGGTACATTCAGCTGCTTTTCTAAAGCAAATGCCTCATCATCACTGCTGATATTATAGGCGTATCCAGCTTTAAGAAAACCGCAAATCTAAAAGGCTCAAGCGTTAAAGGATGATCACTCATGATTTTTTTTTTTAATATTTTCAACTTATTTGTTAGAGAGAGAAAGGGAGAGAGGGCACGAGCATGGGGAATGGCAGAGAGAGATGGAGGCTCCCTGCTGAGCAAGGAGTCCGATGTGGGGCTCGATCCCAGGACTCTGGGATCATGATCGGAGCTGAAGGCAGACACTTAATGGACTGAGACACCCAGGCATCCCTCACTAATGCTTTTTATTATGGAAAAACTCAACTATCTATACAAGTAGAGAGATAATATAATGAAATGCTACGTATCCATCACCCAGCTTAAATAGTTACCAACTCAGTTTAAATCTTGTTTCAACTACCCCCTAGGTAGATTTACAAGGGTGGTGTTGCATGGGAATGGACTTGATCTTAGGAACAGAAGGACAGAGAGAACACTCACATGCAGCTGGGCCATAGAACCTTGTAAGCCAGCACAGTGCTGGGCCTCCAGCAGGGGCTCAAACACTCTCAGGAGGCATCAAGAGCCCCAGGAATCTCCCATCCTTCCCTGAGAGTGTGACAGGTTGATTCCGGAAGACAGACTGGAAAGGGCAGTAGGAGCAGGGAAGACTCGGAGTGAGAGCATGGGCAGGAGTCTGCAGGGAGTCTGCATGGTTCCAACTCCTTCCTCCCCTCTAGGGTGGGAGCTGCTCTTTCTGAACTTCCCGGGGAGACGCTAAGGTCAGGCACCCAGTTTATACTTGCCTCTGCCCTACATGGACACAAAAACTCACCCTTTCCCCCTCATTTTCCAGATGTGGTAAATATCATCACGGCCTGTCATTCCACTTGAAAATACCTCCTAGACCCTCCCCTTTCCTCCAGCCTCCTGGCACCACTATTCCCTTGTTTAGGCTCCATGCATGGGTGACCCCACACTGCATCCTGACTAACTCGAAAAGGTCCTGGCCCCGGCAGCTGGGGTAGGTGTAGGGGTCAGGGGTTAGTCTCGTAAGGGCACCTGGACACTGCACTAAAGCTACCACTGGGATCTGGGCCTCCAAAAAGGACACAAGAGTTTCAAAACCACTTTGATTCAAAAGGTTTTACAAAAACCTAGATACCTATGTGGAAAGTGGGAGAATGAGTGCTTGAGTAATTTTCCCACTTTGTTGTTGTTGTTGTTGTTTTTAAAGGTTTTATTTATTTATTTGACAGAGAGAGATCACAAGTAGGCAGAGAGGCAGGCAGAGAGAGAGGGGGAAGCAGCTCCCTGCTGAACAGAGAGCCCAATGTGGGGCTCGATCCCAGGACCCTGGGACCATGACCTGAGCCGAAGGCAGAGGCTTTAACCCACTGAGACACCCAGGTGCCCCGCACTTTTTTGTTTTAATGTTCCCCCTGACACAATGAATAATTGCTCTTCGTCATAACCTATCTTTTTACAGCAGCGGTACCGAGAGAGGAGGGTAACAGTTCCAGATCTCCAGTACTCCTAGGCAAGCTGCCCTTACAGCGCAGACAGGGTGAGGCCAGCCGGTGGCTGGGAGTCTCCCTGGTCAGACTTGCTGCTGTTTTTGGAGGGAAAAGCAGAGGTGGCACCATCCTGGCATCCTGGGAGGCCAGCTCAGCTCCCGTGTGGGGAAGATGCGCTGAAGCTAGGCGAATCCCAGCCGCACCACAGGAAAGGAACAAATGACAAAGTGGTGTGTTCTCATGCTCAGTAACAATCTGACTTTCCTAGACCTTTTTCAGTCA
Source organism: Lutra lutra (assembly GCF_902655055.1). NCBI lineage: Eukaryota > Metazoa > Chordata > Mammalia > Carnivora > Mustelidae > Lutra > Lutra lutra. The sequence goes on along the minus strand of NC_062278.1, from coordinate 182,634,237 downwards.
CCCACCAAAAGCATGCTTCCTGACTTAATCCTTTCAACACAGACCAGGTTCCCGTCATGCTTCCAGGCCCTGCTATGGAAAAGACGTGCACTGTGGGAAGGATGGGAGTCGCCAGTCTCACAAAGTTTGCCTTCAGATCACAAAGCCTAGGCCGGGGCCGTGCACGAGCCACCCTCCCAGGCCCTCAGACCTGACCTGCCATAGTCTCCCTGGTGAGTCCTCACACCAGCTCAGCACCTGAATCATGACGCTGTCCAGCCCATCTACTACGGTTAGTACAAGGCTCTCGGGTCCATGCTCTGGATATGGATGACTACAAGCCCTTGGATTTTCTGGAACTACCCTAATTGAAGGACCCATAGGTGGTTAAGAAACCACAGAAATATCAACATTGTGGCATCCTCCAAAATGCCAAAGGTCTGGGCTTGGAGGAGGAGTGGGAGAAGCAAGGGCACAGCGGTCTTCTGTTGAATTACCAGAGGGAGTCGGGAATCTGAGGGTGCTAGGGGGCTCACACCAAGGTTTGCTACTGACTGCAGCTGCATCTTCTTGGGTATATTACAGAATCTCCCCACACTGCAAATTCCTTGCCTGTAAAATGAGGGTAATGACAGCACCTACCTCTATGTTGCTGTGATGATTACACGGCTTAATGCATGTTCAGTCCTAGACAGAGTCCACCATGGAGAAAACCTAATGGATACTGCCAAGTATCATTGTTCTCAATATTAACTGTCAGATTTCTTTTGTTTGGAAAAAACCCTGCCTCCATAGGAATGGGGGTTTCAAAGAGTAGCAGAGGAAGCCTTCGTTGCTTTTTTAGAAAAAAAAAAAAAAAAAAAATCTGTTCTTAAGATTGAACTTGAACTTGGCCTTTTACACTTCTTTTTTATCTCCGTCCTCCACCCTGTTTTCCAAGTGAGGTATGTCGCATTTCACTTTGGGCCCTGAGTATCTCGGAGCTGAATTACCAGGCCTGCTGAATGCTAAGAGCCATGGCCCCAGTCTATTCCAGGGTCATTGCCCAAGGAATCCTCCTAAAACACGGTCTCAACAAGCTTTGCCCCCACCCAACAATGGTTCTTGTTGTAGACTGGATTAAGGGCAAGTTCTTCATCCTTTTATTTTGGCAACTCAGTAACCCAGCTTCAAGCCCACCTGTCAGCTCCCACTTCCACCCAAGACTGTCTGCTTTAAACCCCCTCCAGGTATATACCACGCCATATGTGCCTTTGTCCACCAGAGCCACGCCTTCTTAAGAAAGCTCCACTCTTTCTCTCTTAATCTGTCCGTCTTAAAGCTCTGATTTCTCCGTGATGCCTAACCTATACACTGCAGCCAGTGTGAGTCCCTCCATCAAGCCTTCTGCTCATTTGAGCCCTGTTTGTTTCTTCTTCTTTAGTACGGCTGCATTTTGCCTCCTTTGTGCAAGTCTGGTCTCCCAAGACAGATTCCAATTTTCTCCAGAGCAGGCCCAGTGCCATACATTCCTTATGAAATCCACATACCCTTCTCCCTCCCTACCAAGTCCAGATAGGTGATTCAGAGATCGTGTAACCTTCGGAACTATTTGGACAGGTTATTATAAACTCTTGCTGAAATTCTGGTATGACTTCATGAACTTGATTCCAGTTGCAAAATCCAAACACAAAACCACAGCCGCCATGGTTTGGTCTGGGGTTCTTAACAAGCAAACCAATTTCTCCACTTGATTCTCATCTCTGATTAAATTCATGCCAACTGCCCTCCTGAGCTAAGGGCATCTTTCCAAGTCCTTTCTACTCTCAATTGGGAAGTGGATGTCAGAGATGATGCCCTTTACTAAGGGCCCCAGTCACTGTTAATAAATACGCTCTTGTTTATTCCTAGGTTCTGTGGAATCTGCCTCCCACGCAGGGCTTATCCATCCCATCTCCAACTTCTCTCCACTTTTCTGTATGGGTCACCATCATTCACCCCAATGACTGCAGAAGACTCTTAACCATTCCTTCAACATTCAGTCTCTCCCACTTCTAACCTAGCAATGATTCACTTAAAACAAATCCATTGTGTGCCTATTACGGAAAAAGCACAAACAGTGTTGGGCAGAGAGGAGGCTATAGGGTGTCAAAGGGAAACCATGTTAAATTTGACCCTCTGCCTCCATATTTGGTGGAAACAAAGTGGCTGACACGGTCATCTAAACTCTAAAACAAGCTGTCAGAAAAATGAAGCTCCTTGAATTATCTCCAGCTTTTAGAGCAAATGAGACCCTTTTCTAAGAGTCATGTTATTAAGGAAAGAGGAAAAACACGGTAGTAGGCAACAGGAGAGAAAATCACGTGCTACCACACATGCATCTTGGCTGAGTCATGACGCACAGAATCAAGCGTAAAACCTTTTGTCTGAAGGAAATATGTTTTCAGTCAAAATTATAACCTGGTTGCTGCCCAAATGATAGGTTTTTATAGAGAAGATTCCACTTCCATAATGGCGTTCTTCAGTGTCTAAATAAACGACTTCCCATAAGACGGGGGATTGTCAGCTACATCTGAGAAGGGAAAGGAAGAGACTTTGTATTCTTTAAGTTTAGGCCGTCAATAAGTATAATTATTTTTTTTCAACATTCATTCAAGGTTATATTTAATATCCACCTTTCTGAATGATCTTTTATGAGAATGGTTCTCCCTCCCCCACCACACACACTTAAGTAACGCTGCTTGGTAGGAGTTCCTATTTTGTGGTATGTTATGTTCGGGAACTGGCATCATGAAGCCAGTCAACTGTAAGAAGTGACAACTTTCAACATACAGCTCGGTCAAGGATGTTAAATGGCCAGATGTAAGGCAAGTCCCTCGAGGGTCCAGGTATTTCTAAAGATGAGCTGTGTGATGTCTTACAGAAGCGGGGCTTGAGCCTCTCTTCAGCCAGAAAGAATGACCAAGAGGTATGGTATCAGAGCGCCACCTTCTGGCATAGCTATGCCAACGTTCTACACACAAGGGATCTTTGCAGAGGACCGTCTCTCAGAGGCTTTTAACATAAATAAGAAAAAGTGAAATTCTTCCTATGGACAAAAGAGATGCAAACACACTTGTGATGTTGCATTATTGGGGTTGGCTATATGGGTACTACTGGTCAGAAAACATTAAACTAACAGCTAGTTTTGCTTTAGATAAAGGCATTTTTATTTCAAAGTGTTCTTGATCTCAGTTTTATTATAAACAAAAACTGTCATCTCTAAGAATTTTGGTATTTCAGTCTTTTAGAAAGAAACTAAGCAAGTTTTGGATAGCTGTGTTTTCTTTATAGGCTAATTCTAGATTTTAATGGTTCCTTCAGAATTGTTTCTATTAGGTGCTACTTTTAAAAGCAAATGTCTAAGTCGTACATTATTTACCTAGAAGATTCTACTGAGGTCATAAATCTGATGGGAGTTCCATTTACAAGTGACAGGTGGGTTAAACATCTGGGAATGCATAACCAAGTTCTAACATTACACATGGGTAACTATTTTTAAACCTCAAGGAAGTATGATTTCATAGTTTAAATATTGGGCTTCAAAAAAAAGCAATTTATTCATTTTAAATCAAACTTTTATCCATAATGCTTCATTCCAAAGAGCATTCCCATTGTGGTCTCTTCAGCTTCGCCTAACAAATAATGAAAAGACCATCTATTACTTAGTTTGGTACTTTTTGATTATAGAGGACATCATCTAATGCTTTTCCCTAGGCACTCTACAAAGTCTTAAATGACAGAATACAAGTACATTTCCAAATATATAACACAGCATTTACAGTGTCTGAACTCAACTGTCTTGGTGCAACCATGAGTCTGTCTCAAGAAACTTGGTAAAAGCTTTGAACTTCTTTGGGGCAGAAAGGCATCACAGATGGAAATTAAAAAAAACCTACAATTAAAGCTTTTATGTAAACTTTATACATAGATCAAGTTCTGCTCTCTGACACGCAGGCAGGAAAGCAAGGGGGGAAGGGAGAGAACTTGGACAGATGTGTTTCTGTGTTACGTATATGACCGCACGTCTGAAACGTAATTCAGTGAAACAGGAATCCCAGCGTATTACTCGTTTTTTGAACAGAAATGCAAATACGGCATCCCCCAAATCACACTGTATGTGCCAGACGCTCATTTATTCATACTTCTGCCCTTCTTTATTAAGCAGACATTCATAGTACACTACTGGCTGTGTATGTGTATCTGTCTTTTGTAGGTACATTCTTGTTTTCCCTGGATGACCAACCAGTGCACCTCATTCGCACCACTAATGAGAACACGTATATGGTTAAACACACAGGAATATGGGGTTAGTTAACCAGTGTTGTGTAACAAATGAATTCACATAAAATTTACATGTGATTTAATTAGCTGATAATGGGTCATTAATTGAGGGGCTGAAGAAAGGAAACATATTCTTTTGGACACATAAAGGCGCCATTCAGGAAGAAGAGATTTGTTTTTCCTCAGCCTTTCTGGGCTAGGAAAACCACCTGTGCAAATACGGGGCTCCAGTCAGATGACAAGCGGGGTTTTATGGTACCAGGAAGATTTTCATCTCCATGACAACTTTCCTGATTCCAAATAGAGAGTGTTATTTTTCTGGAATCAACATCTCAGCCACACTAGTGGGCTCCGTCAGAGCCTGGCGTGCATCTGAACGCTCCTTCCTGGGCAGCCATTATTAATGGAGGCTGCATCTGCCAAATCATTATTAGTTGGTGATTACAGATCCGACGTATTTTATAATGACTCTGTCTTCTGAGCCCTTCATTTTCAAGGAATGAAGTAATGCTCTGACTCAACAACTCACTAGAACTACAAACCACTGCCCCCATCCCCACAGTATGCTGTTTATTATTAAGTGGATCCATACCCATGTAAGTTATCAGATTTCATATATAAAGATAACCATTTGGGGGCCATGTATGTGTATGCACATGGTAATTTAAGAGTAATGACAATTTAGTTTTTCAGATATGGATCCACAACATGACTGATCGGTATATGGAGAAATATACAGAGAGACCTCTGGGAACGTCACTCAAAATAAGCACGGAAAAAAACAAAACAACGTTTCTATGCAATGCTTGTGACACGGAGGGAATGGGTTTTGTAGCAACTCCAACAAGTGCTTTTGGCTCTTTAGAAATGGCATTTCATCAAGTTTCTGATTACAGCCCAAACCCATTCCTATTCCATGATCTCTCCACACCCTACAGAGGCAAATTTGGAATAGACAACTATGAGAACACAGAACTGAAAGCAAAGATTTTGTTCTTTTGATTTAAGAACTAAGCCATACCTCTGGGGTGCCTTGGTGGCACAGTGGGTTGAGTGTCCGACTCTTGGTTTCACCTCAGGTCCTGATCTCAGGGTCGTGAGATCAAGCCCTGAATCGGGCTATGTGTGGAGTCTGCTGGAGATTCTCTCTCTCTCCCTTTCCCTCTACCCCTTCCTCCTAAGCGTGCTTGCTCTCTCTCAAATAAATAAATAAATCCTTTAAAAAAAGGTCAAAGAATGTCATTCATGCAACTTTCTTCACTATGTCAGGTTTGTGACTGTTGGTTTTAAGAGAACTGAGCCACAATGAACTAGGTAGATACAATATTGCACAAAAAACTCCCAAACAAAAATTGCAGACCACTGATTAACTGTATCAGCCAAAACATATTCTATCAGACAAACAACAGACATAAGACTTTTCAAACAGTCCATTTTGTGGAAGATATTCTATATAATTGTTCACATCTTTGAAGCTTGAAACTCACTGCATTTAGTATATTTATTAAACAAGCAATGTTTATTAAAGATGGTTTATTTGTACTGTTTGAATCTCAAGAAAAGGCAAAACACATGGGAGTCAATGTTTACAAGAAAAGATGAAAATGTTGGTATCGCTAATATAAATGAAGCTCTTCTGTGTAAGACAGAAGATGAACCTATCAACCAAAACATGGGAAGGTTACAAGACTTGCACCAAAGAGGAAATACAACCGGCTAATGAGTAAGAGAAACAAGGTCCAACTCTATATGTAAACAAGTACTAATTTAAATAACAAGGTGCCTTTTTTTCCCACTTATCAACAGAGTAAAGGTTAAAAATACCCCAGAACTAGTAAGGGGCAGGGAGAAGATCCACAGGCCTGATATTACCTATGGGAAAGCAGTGGCCCCCACCTTCTGAGGGTCACAATAAGGTGACAAATGTTCCAATTCTAGAAACTTAGGAAAAATGCATAAACGGACTGAAGATTTACAGATAAGGACCTTCAACATAGCATCGTTTATAATGCAAAAATGGCAACAACAATAGCCAGATAAATTACAACACAGCCCCAAGTCTACTACAGAGCCATCAAAAAGCCCTGAGGCCTGAACTATCCAATGACAAAGGGTATCGTTATGGTACCCTAAGTAGGAACAGGCTACAAGACATCAGGAAAAATATGATCTCTTTTAAAACTGTGTGTGTGTAGGGGCGCCTGGGTGGCTCAGTTGGTTGAATGTCTGACTCTTAATTTCAGCTCAGGTCATGATCTTAGGGTCATGAGATTGAGCCCTGCATGGGGCTTCATGCTGGGCATGAAGCCTGATTGATATTCTCTCTCCCTTTCCCTCTGCCCCTAGCTGCCCCCACCCCCAGTGCTCTCTCAAGAAAATTTAAACGGTGTCTGTGTTTTCATTTTCTCTAATGCACTTAGGTGTACACACACCTACACAGATACCCACCAGAAGGTACAAATAAGGTATAAAGGAGTAATGGGTTTCTTCCTCCACACTGCTGGATGACAGGGGCAGAGGGAAAGGGAGAGAGAATATCAATCAGACTTCTCTGTCTCAATGCTTTGAGAAACGAGACCGTATCAGTTCAGTAACTTGGGGAAGTTATGGAGTTCAGTGATGTCAGCTCTAATGAGAATCAGCCAAATGAGAAATGACTGTTGGCAGGTGACCACTTGGCCAAGAAAAGATGGACTGGAACGAGGCAATCACCAATCTCTAGGACTGTACACAGGAAGGGGTGCTCAGGTATTAGTGCTCCTAAGTCGGACTTAAATTCTGTAATTAAGACACAGCTCCTACCACCCTGTTCTCCATTCCTCACAACACCCATGGCTATCGACTAGAAACTTCCTTGAAGACACCTCTCTGCCTCATGGGCGTACAGCCCAGCTGACCTGCATGTAACCCCCTGCACACAACCCTTCTCACTGTGCAGCCTTGAATAAGGAAGGCCTGGGGCAGATCCGTTGCCCAGGAAGGCTGCCCTTTCTTTGGCTATCAAGGCCTTGTGCATAAAATCAGTCTGGAGTCACGTCTAGAACACTGGGGACAGCAGCAGAGAAGCAGAAGAAAACCATGTGAGCCAGAGAAGAAAGACCAACCGAAGTTTCTCCATACAGAGTTCAGCCATCATGGTTCACATCTGAGCCACAGGTCAGGCGGACGGGTGGATGGTGGTGCCTGCCTCAGCAGGACCAGATCCGCAGCTCCTCTTCCTGGACCGTCGGTGACCCCTGGGACCACCAGGGGGCGACAGAGGAGCGAACAGTTTTCCATCCTGAAGCCAAGAAGCCTCTAATGTGCGCCCTTTAAGTCACCGTAGAGAGCTAGCTCCCAGGTAAGACTTGTTTTAAATTTTAATGGCTAACGTAAGCAGGATCTTTCTAAGGTCTTTGGAAATGTATGGATAAAAGGCTTTCTGCTACACGTGTGAGAAAGGGAAGGGAATGGCAGACAAAGCTGAGAAGTTGGAGAAGTATTTTTCTCTCTGCTGTCCACTTCCCTAGCCATAACCAAGGCTTCCTCCTCCAAAAGAAAATAAATAAACGAACCTCTGACAACAGAGCCTGTTGCGTCCCTCTGAGGGTCTATTTATATATCACGACCGCGGTTCAGACGGACGGACACAAGAACGTTCTGCAGAGGCCAAGACGACTGCACCCAACTCCCGCACTCACCGTCTGTTACCCGTACCCCTTGCGTGGCTGGCGATCGCTCCCTCACTGCCTCACGAGGGCTCGGCTATGGGGCCTTAATGCTCATAAGATGCCTTAAATCCTTTGTGGAAGGAAGCAAGATATAAATAATAATTTTAAAAACACACAGGCTTCCTCTGCTATTTACATTTTTCACGTGTTTGACTTTTCCTTTCTTACTTTCCAAGACCCCCATGAGGAAGTGCCTTTGCCTTCACGTTCAGGCTGGAAAGCCGCCACCCTGGGATGGGAGGATCCCGGGCTGACACGGTCACCGAACACCTACCAAGAGACCGTGCTAGGTAGGCTCGGAGGGTGGCTCCAGTGGGACACCGAGCCACGCAGGGGTCCCTGCCCTTGGAAGGACGAAAAGGCTGGCTGTCTACCTTCTGCTTTGTCCCCTCTTTTCTCTACCATCTGCAGACTTGGCTGTTCATTTACGTCCTCCCGCCTCAGCTTCCTCGTCTCTAAAAGCCAAGGAGTTGAAGGAGATGGTGACCAGTCATCCTTCTGGATCTCACACTGCTATGGCTCAACGGGGCGTCCTGTCAATATTTATTAACTTACTGACAGAGAAGTCTTTGAGCCCTGGAAGGCAGAAGCGTCTCCTGGGAAGAGACACACCAAAATGTCATTTTAAATTAGGGTCTCGGGCTTTCAGGCCTTGGGAGGAAAAACATCCTCTTTCCTAACCTCCTCAGTAATCGCAGGCGGCAACTTCAGCTCCAACTGAGTCATCAATTCTTCCCAGAAGACGCCTGAGTAAATACCAGACAGACAACTTCCTGCCCTTGGTCCTGGCACCGGGAGCACTTCCCTAGCATGTCTCTGAAAAGGGCTACAAATGTTTCCACCTGGGGACCCCAGGGGCCTCCTGCCACCTTTCCTTGAAAGCAATAGTTGCAAATGTTTTGAAAACAACAGATGATCTTTAAAGAAGCAGCAACGGACAAAAAGCCATTTGTCTCTTCTGCCCTGATTCATTTGTTGTACACCCGGGGTTGGGGGCGGAGAGGAGAGGCCCCCAAACAAATGTTTCCTATCTGAGGCAAGGATGGTGACAATCAGGAAAGCACCGACTCAGTGTGCCGCCTGCTCAGAAACCGTCTTTGTAGCGTGAGGATTCAACAGGATTCCTACTGCATTCTTTCTGCCTCCTGTCTCTTCCGTCTATTTCCCTGTGGATTAATCGGTTTGGCCAGAAATCAAGCACAACCATAGGAAATACAGTTGGGGGCGATGGACGTGAAGTTAGTGCTCTTGCATACAACGTTGTGCCCAAGAACCAGCACTACCAGAACTGGGTAGCGCCAAAGCACAAGGGGGAATGTGCAAGGAAACTCAACAGCAGCATCGCTTGGAAAAGCAAAATGTGTGCAAACAACCTAGAAATCCAATAATGGGGAGAGGAAGAAAGTGGGTGTTCTATGAAGGAGCCTGAACCAGAAGGATAATTAAAAGGACCATAAGCAGAAAATACAGACAGACAGAACACATATCGAGTTCACAGTAAGGGCTGGGCGGAGAGGGGTCTAGCACGGGAGTGGAAAGGGTTATGATCCAAGGAGGGCTTTACTTCTATAAGTAACATTTTACAGTTCTAAAGTTAAACTGTGAAGAGAAGGATAGTCAGCTGTTACCTTTTAATACATAAACAGAGAAAGAAAAAAGGCCACGGAAAGCAAATGTGGCAACATGGTCACAGTGGCTACTTTTGAGAGGGCAGGAATATGGACGACTTCATTTCTCCTTTTCTCTATTTTTTCTCCCATCCCTTACTTCTAGAAAGAACATGAATAAGCAAGTCCTTGTCTTTGCATGGTCTCCTGCAGGCTCACCATTAGGGAGAATGAAGCCTATGGAGAAGGCTCCAGCCACCGAGAAAAGAAGGGCCAAAGCAGGAAGCAGGTACCAACTATTCCCTCAGGACTTCCTGTCTAAGCTAGAGAAATGGCCCTCCTTTCCAAGCCACTGCCTCCCCAACCCTAGGTATCCCCGGATCCGCTTCCAACCCTGGTTGCAGTCCACACTTGGGCTTGCTTGCGTGTCTGGACATCCTTCGTGGGGCAAGATTTTCCCTTCTCCGTTTCCCTCTGCTCCTTAAGGAAAGGACATGGCTGTAGGTCTCATGCTGAAATCAGGTCTTCAGGGTGTCTAGCCTGGGGTGGGATCAGGAGATGGAAGGAGAAAAGGGCAGCCTTTCTCACCGCCCCAGCTACCACCCACAGCACCAGCGGACAAAGCACGGCATGCTGTCCAGAGCCGTTCTGCTGGCAAAGGGAAAACAAATCCATGCTTTTGGGCTGAGGCTCAGCAGCCGCATCTCAAACAGACATCTCATTGTGCTCAGTTTTAAAAGAAGCCCTTCCAAAGCAGAGGCCTTTCGGGCTGACAGTTAAATCACAACGGCCGGTATTTATACGAACGGCTTCCAACTGTCTGGGCGAATACATAATATTTCTATTTCACAGAAACCAGGGACTGTAGCAACACAGAAGCTGGCGAAGCCAGAAAGCAAACCTCTGATTAGTACGCCTGTGTTTAAGAAGCAGAAGCTGAGAAGTTTGTAGGAGTTAACACACTCCTTCTGTAAACAAGTTTGTTTTTTCTTTAATTAAGTGACAAATGTAATAGATCAGAATACACCCATACATACGTATCTCAAGACGGCTTTGTGCTCATTAAATCACGTATGTTGCTGGGAGCACTTTCCGCCATTCAGGCATTAGTGGGGAAGCTGCGTGATTCTTAGTTTCTTATTAAAGCTGGGGCAGACCAGAGCAGCCGCTGAACATTCCAAATGCAGACAGGAAACACCTGGAACTCTGGGCTCCACTCGGACCACACTTTACATTTCAAAACAGGGGATTCTGAATTGTTCGTAAATATTTGTCTTGTTTCAGTAAAACACTCTTCAACCAGTTTCATCAACCCTTGGTTCAGAAGGCTAAAACATACACGCTACCAGTCATCCACATTCTTTGAACGCTGCATATATTTATGTGGACAATATCCTAGAAACATAAAACCCAAGGAAGGCCTTTAATAGCGTCACAAGGGAATTTCAGTGTTGTGGGTTGGTTTTTTTTTTTTTTTTTTGAGGGGGGACAGCTCTCTGCCCCATAAATAAAGCCCAAATCATGCTTGTTTTCTAAAAAGATTTTTTAAAATGCTGAATTGAAGTATAAATTAAACCTAAGTTTCCCTAACTTGCCTATTAGAATAAATAAGACCCAGACAAATCCTTCTGGAGGCTTAGAAAAGCTTTAATAAATTGATTATTCAACCTTCAGCTATAGGGGAAATGCAAACTTCAGGCCTCATAGCCAGACTTTCACCCTTACACATAACTTGAACATGTTGAGCCCTTTAAAACGTTTTAAAAAGCTGTTTTTAGACACTGAAATGAAAACTGGCTCAGCTTGCATGTTGAAAATCAGATTTTTAAAAGCTTTTTATTCCTAGTTTCTAACTCTTCCAGATTTTCCACTATGTGGAGGACAAGTATTGCTTTCATTTATTTAGTATGTACTTTGATAATGAGAAAAATGAAAATGTCACACACACACACACACACACACACACACACACACACACACACACACCCTTACAAGGAGGAAAAGAAGGGCCTTCTTCAGAGCAGTTTATAGAGACAGTTTGTCAACCCAGGAGAGAGTGCAGTGCTGGAAAACATCTAGGGAAATGACTAAGGTCAGGTTCCAGGTTCCAGGGCAGACTGCAGGGAGTGGTAGCCTGGCTGGGAGCAGAGCTAACACGAGGGGCACTGAAATGGAACTCTTAAGAGGCAGTGGAGGAAGCCTCAAGCCCAGGCTGCCTGCCAGGGTGCCCTGACTCTACTCCACCAACCCTGAGTCCTCCAAAGTCAAAAAGAAAATGCAGAGACCCAGGGTTACCAAGAGTTAAGTGGGAAAGTAGGTCACAAGTATATAAACTTGTGAGCATGGTCCAGAGACGGCAATGAGTGAGCTGCTGGTCCTTCCTATTTTTCTGGAAGCAGCTGTGATTAAAAATTCCTCAGTTGACCATAAACCGCTTACCCTGGTCCCGCTAAGAATCATCAGCGTGCCGGCCCCTGGTTAATGAAGGTTAGGCTGGGCGGTGATAAGAGATTTCATAGAAGCTCTTCGGAACCATAAAAGGCAGTAGTTAAAGGTAATGATAAACTAATTCTGAATACACCAGGCAGCAGACGCTCAGCCTCAGGTTAATGAATAATGTGCTGGATCCTGGCCAGTTAAGAAGTTGTTTAACCAGCGCCCCTGAAAAGCAAACCTGTTCACATTCACAGGTCCGCAGAGAAACAGCCACTGTTTCCTTCCTCCGCCTCCACAGAGCTGAAACTCAATGAAAGGTGTCACCTTGCCCAGCCTCAAACCAAGACATTTCACATCCAGGAACTAAGACACAAGAGTGAAGCTCCTGCAATTTTCTCAGATCCCTGAACCCTTACTGCAAAAATCCATCAAATCAATATTGCTTTCCCACTAAACGAAAATATTTTGACCCACAGTTGAAAGGTAATTGGTAATAGTGGAGTTTCTTATTCCCGAATGAACTAATTTTTATCACTCTTGAAAACAGACGCCGCACAAAATTTAGGCTCACTGAGGAGATGATGTCTAAAGTAAAGGACTGACTAGAAGAATCTCATTTGTTTCTGTATACAAAACTTTCTGGGACCTTCTGGTTAGCACTTGCACAGACCGGCCTCCCATATTTAAAGGGTCAGGCTGCCTTTGGCAAACACAAGGGAATCATTTAGGGGTACTTGATCTAATTTTAGGAACAATACATTGAAGAGGGTGATTAGGGATGCAAATGAATAATCACCTTCAGTTGGGATAAGCAAGACAATCAAAGGGCACTCGTGGGATGGGGGAGGGGATGCTGCTTTGATCATGCTGAAAGGCAGATTATAAAAAAGACTGAAAAGCTGAGTCTCCACGATATGAGGTCTGGGGTCTGTTTATCCTATTTAGTTCAAGTTGGAATTAATGCATTGAAAAGTCTGAGATGACCCCAAACTACTCTTTCATTGGGGCAGGCCTGAGGGCAAAAGGCAGATATAGGCAAAAGGATTACACAGAGTATTGTGCATGTGTGTAACGATGAAGTATCCTTCTATCAAGATTTTCTTTGGAAAAAAACATAGCAGAAGGGTAATATGGAAGACTGGTATGGTTGAGGAAACGAGGTGGTTGTCCTGAGTTTTACTTATGACTTTTCTATCTGAGCAAATTCTCTGGTCTTGATTTGAGCCATGAGGATCACGAATACATAACTATAATCACATTCTAACAATTTCTGTCAATATCTGACCTAAGAAACTTCAACCAACACATACGGATCCTTTGTATTTTGCACCCCAAGGCAGGTAACTAGCCAAAAGTCCTGAGTTCTGGTCCTTTTGCATGCTTTCCTGTTCATCAGCAAAGAGGGGTCTGGTAACCCACCTAACTGTCAGAACCCCAACAATCAACCACTTGAGCTGCCTGGTTTTCATCCAGGGAGAACTGCACATGCTCTTGGAATAAATGTGTGCATTTATAGTCCAACAGAAATGACAGGTACCAGCAAAGGCTTGACGGATGCTAGGTGGGAAGATAAGCATTTCACCGGCATTCTCTCATTTAACCTTTAACACCTCTATAAGCAAGAGGTTATTCATAAACCCATTTTACAGACAGCAAACAAACTATGGTAGACTGCAAGTAAGAAAGGGATAAAAGACATATGTAAGGGGTGCCTGGGTGGCTCAAGGGGCTAAAGCCTCTGCCTTTGGCTCAGGTCATGGTCCCAGGGTCCTGGGATCAAGCCCTGCGTCGGGGGGGGGGGTCTCTGCTTAGCGGGGGGGCCTGCTTCCTCCTCTCTCTCTGCCTGCCTCTCTACTTGTGATCTCTGTCTGTCAAATAAATACATAAAATCTTAAAAAAAAAAGATTTATATTTAATTGATCTGATTGTGAAGCAACGCCTCCCCCCCCACCGCCAATACTGTATCCCTGCATGAAAAATACCCAGCCACCCAGAAAAGAGTTTACCCTTTAAATACTCATTAGCTGAGTGACACAGAAGGGCTCTAAAGATGACAGACGCCTAGGTGTTCTTTACTGACCCGGTGGAGGTACTTTATTCAACAGGGCAGCCCACGGAAGATGTATTGTCACTTAATCAGCAGCTGTGTTTCTAATTCAGGAGGAAGGGACATCTTGTGGTGGTGCTCGTTTTCCGTTGCATAATGTTCTAAGCAGCGTCCTCGCCTGCCCACGCATGCGTGCATGTATGCACGTGCATGTATCTGGCCATCCTCTTGTGATTTTGTCCTAGCCTAATAATAGAAATTTATGAGCCAGAAAGCACATTCTAATTTTAATAGATATTACCAAAAGCCGCACAAATTTAAACTCCTACCAACAGTTTATGAGGATGTCTATGTCAACGCACTGATCAATGCTGCCTATGATCAGATTGGTCTAGCTTTGCCAACATCATCGCAATTATGAACGAAGTCAACCACCTTTTCATGCATTTACTGATGGTATTCTTGGCTAACTTTTCTATTGGCTAACTTTCTATTCTTGGCTAACTTTCTATTTGTCTTTTCCCTGTTGACAGGTAGGAGCATATTAGGAAAGCAGGAAAGCAGCCCCTTGTCTGCTTCTGCTGGTTTAATTTTTATTATAGTTTTGCCTCTATATGTGACTTCTGAATTTTGTACAGTCCAATTATCAATATTTTTCCTTATGACTTCTGGGTATATAGGGCAAAGAAAAAAAAATTCAGATTCAGACCTATCCATAGGTGTCAATGAAAAATGGAAAGTCATCCCTGGGCAAACTTATCCTTGAAGTCTGATGTTTAAAACAAACACTCCAGAAAGAGGTCTATACTTGCTGCTGTACAAAAACTTCTGGACCCCTGCCCAAACCTTCTGGAGCAGAACTCTGCAAATCCATTTATGGTCCTGCTGTGCTGCTTGCTGGGATCATCTGCCTACAGACTACAGCACTGAGGGTTCTTCCAAGTCCAGGAAACACTTCAAACAATGGCATACTGAGTTCAAGTTGCTGAGCTGAGCAGTAATCACAGCCATACTGGCGTTCAAGCAGAACTTCCATCCATCCTGGTTCCTCAAATTCCACTACCATGGAGAAAACCAAAATACTTATTTTATTTAATATCTGAGGGGGAGTGTTCATTGGCCACCATAAAGTGGGGGTTGAAGCAGTCCAAGTGTCTAGGGGGAGGGTGTGTGTGTGTCTATGTGTAAGTGTCCGTGTGTGTGTCTGTATACGTGTCTATGTGTGTGTGTTTATCCTATTGCACACAGCTATGGGTGGAAGAACAGAAAGTGTAATGAGGTGGAAAGACCCAGGCTTACATTATGTGTCCTCCATTTACCCCCGCCGTGACTGTGAGTAACTGCGTTAACCTCTCTGAATATCAATTTTCTTATCTGGTAAATGAAAGTGATGATGATTCTATTATCTTTCAGTGTTATTAAAGTAATAAGATCAGGCATTGAAATCCAAGAGCTAAGTGCTTGGGCTACAGTGAGTACTTATTAATGTTACCTGTTATTATGTAAAATAATTCACATGTGACTAACTTTGGGGAAAGTTATAATACAACTCCAAGAAAATTATAGCTCTTTAAAATTTTATAACCCTGGTCTACCAAGGATTTTCCACACAGGTCTTCTTTCTAGATGAAAAGAATTCTCATCTTGACCACTGCAGAACATGCTTTTACTTTTGTCACCTAACACTTAGTGACAGAAGAATAAGGTGTTAGATAAGCCACCAAACGCCCCCACACTTAATAGCACAGTTAGGGTTAGGCCCAAAAGGATGCTGCAAGCTCTTTAAAAGCCTGGACAGACTGGGCAACTGAGGTACATTCAAGAGAATACTCCCAAAATGACACAGAAGAACCTTAAGAGAGTATTCGTAGAATGTGTAGCCATGGCAATCAAAATATTCGGTATGCCATATAATTGAATCCATATCTGTAATTTACACATCTGCTTTGAAAACTGGCTTCATATTTCACAGGCAGGATGATGCAGAGTTTCTGCAATGCATTTTGTTAATATATTTTGTGGACCAAAACATTTACCAGCTTGAAATTACAAATGGGTATAAACAAAAGCAGGTGACCTCATAGACATGACTAAAATAAGTTTCTTAGATGTGGGATACCAGGCAGATATAGCAACTCCAAGAGTTTTAGTCTTTTGGGTCAAAGTAAACAATATAAATAATAAGAGATGAAAACAACATGGCGTATTCTCGAAAAATTAAAAATAGAAATGCTGTATGATCTATTAATTCCACTCCTGGCTATACACCCAAAAGTATAAAAAGCAGGGTCTTGGAGAAATATTTGGAGACCCATTGTCACAGCAGCAGCATTATTCACAACAGTCGAAAGTTGAAAGAATTTCAGCATTCATGGGCAGGTGAATAAACAAAAGTGGGTAGAGATGTAAAAGGAGTATTACTCAGTCTTAAAAAAGAAGGAGGGGCGCCTGGGTGGCTCAGTGGGTTAAAGCCTCTGCCTTCAGCTCGGGTCATGATCCCAGGGTCCTGGGATCAAGCCCCACATCAGGCTCTCTGCTCAGCAGGGAGCCTGCTTCCCCCACTCTCTCTCTGCCTGCCTCTCTGCCTACTTGTGATCTCTCTGTCAAATAAATAAATAAATCTTAAAAAAAAAAAAAAAGAAGGACATTCCAACATACAACGCAACATAGATAACCTTGAGGACATTATGCTCACTGAAATAATCCAGTCAGAAAAGGACAAACGTTGTACGATTCCACTTCTAGAAGTGCCAGAGCAGTTACACTCAGAGAGACACAAAGGAGAACAGCGGCTGCCAGGGGCTGCAGGGAAGGAAGAAAAGGGAACTGTTTAGTGAGCAGAGTTTCAGTTTGGAACAATGAGAAAGTTCTGGAGATGGATAGTGGTGGTGGGGGCATAACAATGTGAATGTACTTAATACCACTGCATTGCACCTTAAAAATCATTAACACCAGGGGAGAGGGCTCGGGTTGATGGCATAGGAAGGTCCTAAGGCTCACCTCCTCCCAAGGACACAACAACGTTACAGCTCCATATAGAACAATCTTATCCAAGACTACAGAACAGCTCTTCCACAACACACACACACACACACACACACAGGCAAAAAAAAAAAAAAAAAGAAAAAAGAAAAAAGCCACATCCAGACCCATAAGAGGAGCAGAAAAGCAGTCTGGCCAGGACCCCACTCCTATCCCTGGTACCGTGTCCCACAAGAGGGAGGTATATCACAAATGCACAGCTCCTTTGAGGAGGGGTGTGTGCCCTGCCTACATCAGGCACTCCAGCCCATGGACACCTGCACCAGAAGAGTGTGCCTCCACAGCTACTGGCTTTGAAAACCGGATGGGCTAATATACAGGAAAGCCAGAGGGCTGCACGAAACTGAGACTCCATTCCTCTGGCTGTGTGTGAGGAAGATAGGTAGTTTAGTCCTAGGAAGTGCACTAAAGGGGCAGGGGTCAGAGGAAGCTTTGTCCCAGGACAGAGGTGCTAGTGATCACCATTTTTTTTTTTTTTAACTCCTCTTCTTCCTTGTTACCACAGTGTGGGCAGATGTTATTTTGATGTTTTCCATCTACCTGCCTAGGGCCACCTGCTTCACCCCCACAATGCCCTATAATCGACCAGACCTGGCTCAGCCACCTGTCTCCCACTCTGCCACAACGAGCACCTTTGCTCAACCTGCTGCCTCTGTCCCCCCAGGCTACCGTGGCCTCCACCCTCTTAGACCCCATGAGCAGGAATGCCCCAGCCCCTGAGACCCAGGAGGTTCCTGCAGCTCACAGAGGACAACCTTGAGTATCTGGCCTTGCTGGCCACAGGGGCTTGCATTTCTGGACCTATAGGACTGAAACCATTGCAAAGACAATGCTGGAAGGCTATTACTCCCCCTAAGGCACTACAAAGACAAAAGAATGAAACACACCTTCAAGCCTGGGAGAACCAGCTTCTTCACTTAATACAAAGAAACAAACAAATCAAGTCAGGAAAAATGAAGAGACAAAGGAAGACCAAAAAAATTAATGAATTGAAGATAAGCAACTTATCTGATCAACAGTTCAAGGGAACAGTCATAAAGATGCTCACCAAACTTGGCAGAACAATGGAAAAACACAGTGAAGTCTTTAACAGAGACAGAAAAAAGAAAAAAGCAACAGAAGTTACAAAGCTGAAGAATACAGTAACTGGATGGAAAAATATGCTAGCGGGGCTCAAGAGCAGCCTGGATGAAGCGGGAGAATATATCAGCAAACTGGGAAATGGAGTGGTGGACGTTACCCAAACAGAGTACCAAGCGAAAAAACATTCTGAAAGGAGAAGTTTCCTTAAGGGAACACTAGGGCAATACCAAATAAAACAATATTCACATTATAGATGTCCCAGATGGAGAAGAGAAAGAAAAAGAGCCAGAAAACTTATTTAAAATATAAAAGCAGAAAACTTCCCTAACTTAAAAGGTAACAGACACCTGGTGCAGGAAGCATAGAGTCTCAAATAAAATGAACCCAAGATATCTATACCAATACACATCAGAATTAAAATGGCAAAAGTTCAAGATAAGAGACAATCTTAAAAGCAGGAAAAAAACCAAAAAACAAAACAGAAAAAAAAAAGCCCACAAAAAACCCAAACCTGATTAAGTCTTATGTAGAAGGGAAACTCCAAAAGGCCATCAGCATATTGCTTAGCAGAAACCTTGCAAACCAGAAGGGGGTGGCAGAACGTACTCAGAGAGCTGAGGGACAAAATTTCTAACCCAGAATTCTCTACCTGGCAAGGTTATCATTTAGAATTGAAAAGGGAGATCAAGAGTTTTCCAGATAAGCAAAAGCTTGAGGAGTTCATCTTCACTAAACCAGGCTTAAATAAATGTTAAAGAGACTTCTATGAGCTTCTATGAGCTGAAAAGAAATAACATTAACCACAACAATGAAACCATAAAAAATGAAACAATGAAACCATAAAAAAGTAAAAATATCACTGAAAAAGGTAAATATATAGTAAAGGTAGAATGAGTCAATCATTTATAAAGAAAGTATGAAGGTTAAAAAAGACAGAAATAATAAAATTAACTAAAACTACAATAATTAAAGTAGGCATAAAATAAAAATATGTAATATGTGCTATTAAAAATACAAAATGTGGGGGGGGAGTAAAAATATAAGATTCTGGAATGTGCTCAAATTTATGTTGCTGTTAGCTTAAAACAGACTGGCAGCTATATACATGGGAGGCTGTATGTGGATGTAATAGTAACCGCAAAGCAAAAACTCATAGCAAGTACCCAAAAGATAATGAAAAAGGAATCTAAACATAACACTAAAAAAAGCCAATGAAGTACAAGGGAAGAGAGAAAAAGAAGAAAGGAACAGAGAGAAACTCAGAAACAGCCAGAAAACAATTAACGAAATGGAAATAAATACATACCTATCAATAATCACTTTAAATATAAATCAACTAAACACTACATTCAAAAGACACAATGTGGCTGAGTGGGTAAAAAACAAGATCTATCTACACGCTGCCTACGAGAAACTTACTTCAGGAGTAAGTAAATAGACTGACAGTGAAGGGATGGACGAAAATATTCCATGCAAATGGAAATTCAAAGAAAGCTGGTGTGACTATATTCATAGCAGTCAAAACAGACTTTAAACAAAGACTGCAAGGAAACACAAAGACAATACATAATGACAAAGGAATCAATCCAGCAAGGATATATAACATTTATAAATATATACGACCCAACACAGGAGCACCAGGATATAAAAGAAGTATTAATGGACATAAAGGGAGAAAGTGACAGCAACATAGTAATAGCAAGGGACTTTAACACCCCATTTTCACCAGTAGACAGATCATCCAGACAGAATATCAGTAAAAGAACACGGACTTCAAACAACATATTAGACCATATGGATTTAATAGATGCACGCAAAACATTCCATCAAAAAGCAGCAGAATATGCATTTTTCTCAAGTACACATGGAACATTCTCCAGGACAGATCAAAGGTTGGCCACAGAATAATTCTCATTAAATTCAAGACTGAACTCATAACAAGCATCTTCTCAGAGCACAATGGTATGAAATTAGAAATCAATTACAAAAATAAAACTGGAAAAACCATCAAAATGAGGAGATTAAACAACATGTTACTGAACAACCAATGCGTCACTAAAGAAATCTAGGAAAAAATTTTAAAAATACATTGAGACAAATGGAAACAGAAATACAACATGCCAAACTTAATGGGTTGCAACAAAAGTGGTTCAAAAAAGGAAAGTTCGTAGCTATACAGGAATACCTCAAGAAACAAGAAAGATCTCAAACAGTTTAACTTTGCCCTTAAGGAATTAGAGAAAGAAGAATACAGCCCAAAGTTAGAAGGAAGGAAATGATAAAGATGAGAGTGTAAATAAATGACACAGAAACTAAAAAAAAAAAAAAAAAACCAAAAAACCCTCCCAAAAGCCCTACAAAAAACAAAAAAAATCAATGAAATTGACTTTTTGAAAAGATAATAAAACTGACAAACCTTAGAAGGACTAACCAAGAAGTAAGAGAGCTCAAATAAAATAAATGAAAAAAGAAAGATTACAATTGATACTACAGTAATAAAAAGGATCATCGAGACTATTATAAACAATTACATGCCAATAAATTAGACAACTAGAAGAAATGGATGAACTCCTAAAAATATATAATCTTCAGGACTAAATCATGAAGAAACAGGAAATCTCAACAGACACTTATTAGTAAGGACACTGAATCAGTAATTGACAATTTCCCAACAAACAAAAGTCTAGGACTAGATGGCTTCACTAGTGAATTCTACCAAACATTCAATATCCATCCTTCTCAAAAATGCCGAAAAACTGAAGAAGAGGGAATGCTTCCAAACTCATTTTACGAGGCCAGCATTATCCTGATACAAACCAGGCAAGGATACTACAAAACAAGAAAATTACAGGCTAATATACTTAATGAATACAGATGCAAAAATACCCAACAAAATAATAGCAAACTTTATTCAACAATATATTAAAAGCATTATATAATGTGATGCCCAGGTGGCTCAGTCAGTTAAGTGTCTGACTTTGGCTCAGGTCATGATCTCAGGGTCCTGGGGTGGAGCTCTGACTCTGGCTTCCTGCTCAGCAGGAGTGTGCTTCTCCCTGTGCCTCTCCCCTAGCCCAGCTCATGCGGGCTCTCTCTCTGTGTCTCTAATTAATTAATTAATTAATTAAACAATATGCTCAAATAGGATTTATTCTAGGGATGCAAGAATGGTTCAACATCTGCAAATGTTGATTTGCAAACATCTTCAAATCAACCAACATGATACACCACATTAACAAAATGAAGGATCAAAATCATACAATCACCTTAATAGATGGAGAAAAATCATTTGACAAAACCCAACATCCATTTATGATAAAAACTCTCAACAAAGCAGACAGAGAGGGAAAATACTCGAAGATAATAAAGGCTGTATACAACCAATTCACAGCTAACATCATATGCAAGAGTGAAAATCTAAAAACTTTTCTTCTTAGATCAGGAACAAGTTAAGAATGCCAATTCTTGTTGCCTTTATTCATCATAATGTTGGAAGTCCACAGCAATCAGGCAAGAAAAAGAAATAAAAGGCATACAAAGTGGAAAGGAAGAAGTAAAACTGTTGCTATTTGCAGATGACACTTTATACAGAAAATGCTAAAGATTCCACCAAAAAACTGTTAGAATACACAAATTCAGTACGGCTGCAGGACACAAATCAATCTACAGAAATCAGTGGTGTTTCTATACACTAACAATAAACTATCAGAAGAGAAATGAAGAAAACAAGCCCATTTACAACTGTATTAAAAAGAATAGAATGACTAGGAATAAATTTAACCAAATAAGTGAAAGACCTATATATACCAAAAACTATCAGACACTGATGAAGGAAACTAAAGACACAAATTAGTGGAAAGATACTTGATGTTCATAGATCAGAAGAATCAATAGTGTTAAAATGTTCATACTACACAAAGCCATCACAGATTCAATGCAATCTCTATCAAAATTCCAATGGCATTCTGACAGAACTGGAATAATTCTAAAATTTGTGTAAAACCACAGAAAGATCCTGAATAACCAAAGTGATCTTAAAGAAAGAAAAAAGCTGGAGGTATCATGTACCTTGACTTCAAACTATATTACAAAGCTATAGTAGTCAAAACAGTACATACAGTACTGGCATTAAAAACAGACCTGCAGATCAATAGGGTAGAATCAAGAGTCCAGAAATAAAGTTGCACATATACAATTAATTTACAACAAAGGAACCAACAGAAAAAGGATAGCCTCCTCAATGAATGGTGCTGGGAAAACTGGACAACCACATGCAAAAGAAAGAAACCAGAGAACTATCTTAGACCATACTTAAAAATTAAGTCCAAATGGATTAAAGACTTGAATATAAGACCTGCAACCATAAAATTCCTAAAAGAAAAACATAAGCAGTACCTGATATAAGTCTTAGTGATGTTTTTGTGGATCTGACTCCAAAGGCAAGGGAAACAAAAGAAAATAAGAACAAATGGGACTACAGCTAAAAAGCTTTAGCATGGCAAGAAAGTCATCATCAAAATGAAAAGTAACCTCCTGAGAGAAGGTATTTGCCTATTATGTACCCAAGAGGGGTTAACATCCAAGATGTGTAACAAATTCATACTTAAGGCCCAAGATAACCTAATTCAAAAATGGGCAGAGGATCTCAATAGACTTTTTCCTAAAGAAGACTGATAGATGGCAAATAGGCACATGAAATGCTATTCAAAATCACTAATTATCAAGGAAATGCAATTCAAAACCACAGTGAGGTATCAGTTCATACTGGTTGGACTGACTATCATCAAAAAGAAATAACAAGCACTGGGGAGGACGTGGAGAAAAGGGAACCTTTGTGCTCTGCTGGTGGGAATGGAAATTGGTACAACCACTCTAGAAAACAGTTCATGGAGATTGCTCAAAATATTAAGAATAAAAAACTACCATATGATCCAGCTATTCTACTCTTTGATATTTACCTGAAAAATATAGAAATACTAATTCAAAAAGATATCTGTTCCCCAATGTTCACAGCAGCATTGGTTACAGTAGCTAAGATATGGCGACGCCCTGAATGCCATGGATAGAGAAACATGGCCACAAGGAAGAATGAAATCTTGCCATTTGTGAAAACACGGATAGTACTTGATGATATAATGTTAAGTGAAATTATTAGAGAAAGACATAAACAGTATGATTTTACCTATAAGTGAACAAAAACAAAACAAAAACAAACTCATAGATGCAAAGAACAGATAAGTGGTTACCAGAGAGGAAGGGGGTTGGAAGTTCAGGTGAAATGGGCCAAGGTGGCCAAGTGTATGGTGATGAATGGTAACAAGAATTTTGGAGGTAATCACATTATCATGAATATCGATCTCAAATTATAATTTTGTACACCTAAAACGTATATTGTGTTATACACTCATTCTACCACAAAAAGAAAACATGAAAAAAATGGTTAAGATGGTTACTTTCATATTCTATGTATATCTCACTATACACATGCGTGCCAACTTAAAGTGAGGTATACTTCTGTAGTAAGGAAACAGATGATATATTTAACATAAACAGGGCTGACTTACATAACAGGTATGGGAGGAGGACCACAGGACCAAGAGGAGTGGGCTGTTACCATGTCTGGGCCCACTTCCTCCAGAGTGTGCCTTGAGTAGTAAGCTTCCCTCTACAGCCATAGCCAACCTGAGATAACCTCTCAGAGAGAAGGTGAGACATGATCCCCCAACTTATATTTTCCCTCCTCTCACCCTGATATCCTGCATAGCACTCCCATGGCCAAACCCACTTAGAAGCTCAAGAGCATTGGACTGTTGTTTGGGTCCCTGGCAGAGAGCGGGGTGGAAAAGAAGGCAATAGAAATGAGAGGCAATCAAGAGTCAGCAAAATCCCCGTGCACCAGAATGGAGAGAATGTCCAACACTGCCGAAAAAAAAAAAAAAAAAAAAACAGCAAGTTGCAGGCCAGAAGACCCACTATTATGTGATTCATGGTACGTGGAGGGGGACCACCCCAGTATGTGTATATTCTACCAGTAAATGCAGAATGGAATCTAATGGAGTCTTACCAACTGGTAAGAGATTTCTGGGGCAGGGATGAGGGGAAATCAAAAGGGACTTTGGACAGATCTGTAATTTTTCAAAGATTTTCAAGAAAAATGTGCTCATGTGCCACTTGTACAGTTCAATGTTGATAAGAAATGGGTAAATGCAATCATTTGATCATTTGTTTTTATAAAACACAGATAACTCTAGCTCTTACAAAATTGGATTAGGTAGCTTACATGTAGACGCGTTCTAAAGTCTTTAAGTGAGTAAAATGTTGTAAGAGAAAAAGTTCTGTCATCTCAAGCTATGTCTATATCAGAGGTTCTCAAAGTGTGGCCCCTGCATCAGCAGCATCACATCACCTGGGAGCTTGACAGAAACATGTATGTTCAGACCCAACTCTAGACCTACTGAGACAGAAACTCTGGGACTGGCATTTGGGGAGAAAGTTGTATCGGCTATCGTGGTGGGTCAAAATTTCAAGCGTAGCTGTTGCTGGACCCCGTGCGCCCGAGCTGCCATGTACAGTAAAACATGCTATGCACTGAACAACCGAAGGAGGCACTCTTCATACAGATTATGATGAGAATGATGCCTCCCAGGGCTGTGCAGTGCAAAACCTGCATTCTATACCTGGCAGTTTTTAAAGCAGAGGGAACCCATAGAAAGTTTTTTTAGCAGAAGGAATACATAATTTGTATTTGAGAAGCTATCACTGGCATCAGGTAGGAGAGAGGCAGGGGGGAGCTACCTGTAGCCACTCTATTGTGTGTATATCCTTGGGGCCATTTACAAGCTGCATCATGAGTGAATTAAAGTAAAAGACACCTTGAATGGAATTCAAGTTGCCCTTATAGCCAACCTTCAAATTCAGGCTACCAGATACTTGGGTCTATATTAGCAGAAGAATACGATAAAGGAAAAGAAAGACTATCAGAAACTTGCAAGTTAAGTACAAAGAGATTGAGAGAGAGAGAGAGATTGAGAGATAGAGAGATAGAGAGAAGGAAATGGAGGCAGAGTAGAGGCAAACAGGTCTTGCAGAAGAAGAGATGAGCTTCATGGCAAGATAGCTGGAGGAAGACACACAAAGCCAGGGGACAGGTCTGGCTGGGGATATTGATCTGAAAGCCATCAGCACCCAGATGGTAGTGAAACCACAAGTGAGGATAAGATCAGTCGAGAGGAATGCATAAACACTGGAAAAGAAGGGTGTTAAGGACTGGGCCTGCAGAAGCTCTACATTTAAGAAGCACAGAGGCTGGTAGAAAAGTGGGTTGCACCTGGTTTGAAAGTTGGAGACTGGAAAAAACCAGCAGACACACAACCAAAGAACTACTGGCATGGGAGAGTCAAGAGTTTAATTCAAGAAAGACATGTCAGCAAGGAAAAAAAAAAAAAAAGGGTGGGGGAGACAAGCACAGGGAAGCTTTGCCCAAGTGCTCTGTCCCTGGGGAGTGTTCTGCTGCTGGTAGGCTCTTTAAACTGGTCAGTGTGCCTGCAGTGCCACTGGCCCCATCCCTGCTACATAGCCTGATGTAAGACTTCATGCTTCTGGACACCTTTTCCAGGGCCGGTCACAACCCCCCCCCCACTCATTCTCATTTTTGAGGAGCAAGATCAGCTGAGCAAAGCTTCACCAAGTTTCAGAGGGACTAAAAATGTGCATTTGGGAGGAGTGGGTGGTGGGCAGATAGCACTGGATTAAAAAGATGCTGGTTTACTCACTGTTCTGCGGTGTCTGAGTCGTCTCCAGCACAGCAGTGTGGGCTCAGGAATTCCATCAGATGACCTAAAAACTTGTGAATCTCTCCCAAAAGACTTTATCCCCTGCAAGACACTGAGGGGGAAGGGAGGCAGTTCTAGAGGGTCTGAGATTACAGAGAACCAGTAATTCACCAGGAGCTTGCGCACACTCTGCTCTGAGTCTATGTTTCACCTTGTGTCGCAATTGTTTATGTTTTACCACTTCTACCCTGCTACCCCTCTCTCTAAGGAGGCTGTAAACCCTTGGAAAACAAAGGTTATTTTAATCATCTTCTGTATCCTTACTGCCCAAGCTGGGGCTGCCGTGCAGTTGTCAGTCCCCGAAATACCTGTTCAATCAGTGTCACGGGAAGGATGATTTGTAGATGTGCCGGTCAATGGGCACACCTTTCCATTGGCTGAAGTTCTAAGACTTGAGTGTGCTAATAAGCTGTAGCCTCCTGAGTAAATTTTGGCTGTGTGGCTGTTGTGGGAAGGCTTATGAGGTTTGAAATGACCAGAAAAAGAATTTTTTGGGGTGATGTGTGAAATTACATGAAATGTTTGTAGATCCAGGGGCACCTGGGTGGCTCAGTGGGTTAAAGCCTCTGCCTTTGGCTTTGGGTCATGATCTCTGGGTCCTGGGATCGAGCCCCACATCGGGCTCTCTGCTCAGCAGGGAGCCTGCTTCCCCCTCCCTCTCTGCCTGCTTCTCTGCCTACTTGATCTCTGTCAAATGAATAAATAAAACCTTAAAAAAAAAAAAGAAATGTTTGTGTCCATCAATAAAGTTTTATAGGAACACAACCACATCCATTCAGTTCTGTATTATTGACAGTTACTTTAGGGCTCTGTCAGTATTTTTTTATATATTTATTTGGCAGAGAGAGAGCGATCAAGCAGGGGGAGTGGCAGACAGAGGGAGAAGCAGGCTCCCCCCTGAGCAAGGATGTGGGGGCTTGATCCCAGGATCCTGGGGTCATGACCTAAACTGAAGGCAGAAGCTTAACTGACTGAGCCACCCAGGTGCTCCAGGGCTCTATTAATACTGTTGAGTAGATGTGACAGAAATAGCATGGCCCAAAACACCTATAATATTTTTTTTTTTACCCTTTATGGAAAAGGTCTGCTGACCCCTACTATCAAGGAACACAAAATGAGATTAACATGAGATATTTATCAGAATATAATCTTCCTCACGAGTAGAGTTCTTTAAGACTTTCTAATCACTGACATGAAAACAAAAGACATTTTTGCCCACCATGGGGCACAATCATCAATACATCCTAGTGGAGTAAAGCAGCAGACTCTGGGCCCATAAGAGCTTGTACTTCTCACCATTCTAGAAGAAGGTCTGACAGGTTACTACTTCCTAAGCTTCAGTCTCCTTGGCAGTATAATGGGCATCATAAGACTTTTTTCTCAGAAGGTTGTTCTAAGAATCAAATGGTACAATGCATTTTTACCTCTTAAGCTTACACCTGACGTCTAGTAAGTAAGCATTTGCTTAATGAAACTACTCTAATTTTCTTCATTGTCTTTAGAGGACTATTTCACTTTGATACAAGCTCGTTGATATTCCCCTCTAAAATGAATTACTTATGGGGTGCCTAGGTGGTTCAGTCGGTTAAGTCCGACTCATGGTTTTGGCTTAGGTCATGATCTTGGGGTCCTATGATCAAGCCCAGTGTCAAGCTCCCCATTCTTGAGGATTCTCTCCCTCTCCCTCTGCTCCTCCCCCTGCTCATTTCTCCCTCTAAAATAAACAGATAGGTCTTTAAAAAATAAATGAAATGAATTACTTGTATTAGACTACAGCTTTTATTATGTCTAATGATGAAAGTTGAATTATTGCTCTAGGACATAACTATGAATTCACTCGAACCTTTTTTTTTTTTAAGATTTTATTTGACAGACAGAGATCACAAGGAGGCACAGAGGCAGGCAAAGAGAGAGGAGGAAGCAGGCTCCCCACTGAGTAGAGAGCCTGATGCGGGGCTCGATCCCAGGACCCTGAGATCATGACCTGAGCTGAAGGCAGAGGCTTAACCCACTGAGCCACCCAGGCACCCAATTCACTCGAACCTTAAGGATGAGTGTCTAAATAAAACATTAGAGTCTTATGATAAAGATATTCCAGCCAATGAAATATGACAAGAAAAAAAATGGTAAGAGATATTTGAAAGAGAAAGTTCTCTTGATCTAGAAATAACATGATAGACTTCCTCAGAAAGCCTTATAATGAACTATAAAACTATTTAGTCACCCAGTACAATAGCTATAGACATATGCATATATACACATATGTACACATACACACATGTACACACAGACACATACGTAAACATAAAACACCAAACAGCAAAAGAAATGTGTAATAATTCTCTGCAGAAAAATACAGTGTGTTACTGAGGGGCATAAAGGAATGTCATGAAAAAATATGGATCATAACACTTCAAGTAAGTGAAAAACAGGACCACAAAAGCGGAACAGTTGGTTAATGGTCTGAAGAGAAATCTGACAGCATAACTAGAGGGATGGAAGAGCTTCAAACAAACCTCCACCTCAGTATCACACACCAGAATAACACACAGCCCTCCCATTGCTCAGACGCTGGCCAGTGCTTTCTGGAAGCTGCTTTCATTTAGGCCTGAGCAGATGCAACTGGCAGAAAGGAAGCAGGCGGCTTTGGAAAAGCAGCAGGAAACGAACAGGCAGGGAGCACATTCATGGAGACCCTGGCGAAAGATCCAACGTGTCCTGTAAAAGGAGGGACAAAGACTAGGAGTCGATTCTTTGGATTTACAAATCAGGAAGGAATAGGTTCAGGACTGTGAAATATTTCTTACACGCTGATAGATACCAGAGGCCACACTTAGCCTTCCCAGGAACCTTTCTGTTCACAGCAAACTTGCATTCTGGTGTTGGGGAAACATTTTAGATTAGAAGGGCTCACTTTTCATTTAATTTATAATCCTGCAGAAGGGAGAAAAGGCAACTGAAGACTACCAACCCTTTTACAGTTAAGGTTGCAAATGTATCCAAGGTTTTTGGAGACTAGAAGACAGTCTACCTTGCAGATTTGCGGGGGAAAAAAAAAACACACAGAAATTTAAGTAAAAAATAGAAGCCATGTACATATTTTCCCTTCCTGTAACACAAAACTCCTTTCTCCCAAAGATATTCAAAATCAGGCTTTAAAAAATCCTTAACAACTGCACTGATGGATATTAGTGCTAGCAGCCTAAAGGAAATCACAGGGAGATGTATAGTTCCACCTGATTCACAAATTAGCCGCACAAGACACAGCAGGTCCAGAAAAAGCAGTGACCTTTGCAAGTAGGTTGTGACCTCCATAGGCCACTCATCACAGCTGCTGGGGCTGGCTGCAGTGTGGTCAGGTGTGCCCTGGGAGATCAGAAAGCCCCTTTATTAAAAATGAAAGAGAACTTGATCTTCTCATACTGCTTTGATGTGAGATCAGCAATTTCTAATAAAAGGGATTTTTTTTTTTTCCTGGACAGGACCACAGAGCCCAAATCTATATTTAGAAGGGTATGTTGTCACTGGCAAGCTCTAGTTTAATTAATTGCGATTTATAAAGGAATAGCAAGGGTTAGTGCCATGGTTAACCAGTCATGGAAATTAAAAGTGAACATAATTCTACTTTACATTTGGGGAAACTAGCTGGTGTAGCTCAGGAGGTAAAATGTACCCCAAGAGGGACAAGAGACATGTGATTTGTTTAAAAAAGAAATGTTGCCTCTTGCGGCAGAATCAAAAGGCGCGGGTAGGTACTCACAGAAAGATTTTTCAGGAAACATTTTTGGTGGTCTGCCTGATGCTGCTCTGTGAAAAACAGAGCAAATAAATTAGCATTCATTAATTTTATGCCTTGTGTGTTTCAGCATTTATAATTACTATGCTCTTTTGAGGACTTTCTTGCTCAGAATTAAGACTCCGTTAAATCTTTTTTTTTTTTTTAAAGAATGTATATAAAGGCAAAAGAACATCATTTTTAATGAATACATGTCAGATTTCTAAGGAACCAAGCCCCATAAAAGACCACTAAGGAAATATGTGGAGGCAGAACTTCAAAACTTGTCCTTCTCCTTCTGTTCTCTCGCATCTGGAAGAGGGGAGGGGACGGTGACATGTGGCCAGTTAAAGGCGTTCATAAAAAGTCGAAATCTCTTTCATGCTTATACATTTGAACATATGTAATAAAAGAGAGAAAACACGACAACCCCAGGAGCAGCTGCAGAATCTTTCTTCTACTGATTGTGAGTAGTTTTTAAGATCTAAGTATTCTTTCTCGGTAACCATGTTCTGTCATTTTGAGCAGCTACTTTACGGGACCCCCTGGTACAGAGACTCTTCCTGGCTCTGGGCTTATACACCACATCCCGTCCCCTCTGCTGAAGCCCTCTGCTCCCGGCTGATATCCTGGCCAAATGTAATTCTACCAGATCTCAGCTCGAATGTCACCGACCCCGAGAAGCCTGGCCAGATTCACCAGCCTCACTGAGCTCCACGTGCCTGGCCCTTTCATCTCTCCAGCTCCTCTGTTCCTAGCACTCAGCACAGAGTGCCACTCTCGTGTTCTTCGTGTTTGCTTATGTTCTATCCTTTCCCCACTGGATTCTGAGCTTCCTCGGGAGGCGGGGGGTGCAGGGACCCTCAGTGCCAGCAGAGCACAGACACTACAATGTCACAATTAGAATGCAGGTTTTAGAGGTGGACTGCTGGGTTCCTACCTAGCTCCACTACGCACAGGCTGTGTGAGCTCAGTAAGTCACGTAACTTCTCTGGGCAGTGGTTTCAACATCTTAGGTGGAGATAGGGTTAATAACACCTACATTCCTGTCTTCTATGGTTAAATTCAAATGTGGTAATAGAGGTAAAGCACTTAAAATGACCCCTGGCACACAGGAAGCACTTTGTAAGGGAACACTATTATTATTCACCACTGTATACCTAGTACCAGGCACAGGTGACATACAAAAACGTGCTCAAATACTTACTAAAGCAATACATTCTAATATATCTGAGTATTCTTGCAACAACTCATGAAGTGTTTCTACATCCACGTCAGAGACGGAATTAGAGAGATTATCAATGCCTTCTCTGATCTCTCACAACACTCTAGAAACTACCAGTTCTGGAGTCCCAGCCCCACCAGCCTCAACTCAGGGCATTATTTCCAGTACATCTCCTGAGAGTTTCCACACCAACCTGTTGAGGGTAGGAACAATCAAAAACAAAGCAAGTAAGAACAAATCTATAGACATAAAACAATGTATATTTGATTATGAATATGGTATGATGTGGATGTTCTCCTGTGCTGTCCCATAAGCCCTTTGAACCTTGGTTTTTCCCATCTGTGAAATGGGGATAATAGAGATGAAAGGAGGGAATAGATGGAAGAATTGTTTCCCACAGGGACTGGCATTAACTAGGTCCTCAAAAAAAGTGTAATTTCTGTTACCTATTTCTTCATCCTCTCCAGGGGATATAAACCAGTAAATGATTTTTAAGGCCATAAGCTATACTTATCCTAGATCTCATCAACTAAGAGTCCATGAGGAGAAAAAAATAAAATCCATTAGAAACAACTATTTTGCTTTCAAGTTATAGGGTAGTTAGAATGCTGAGATCCTTGGATTTACAACAGGTACTGTATTAGGCCATTCTCCCTGTGCCTTTCTACATTGTCTTATGATACAATATGAAAAATCAAAAATCCCATCCGAACTAGAATCTGCCAACCTGGCCACTTCCAATTCTTAAACCTATAGCATGGGAAAAAAAAAATCATACATTCTGACCTATTCTTAGAATTCTCAAACTGATGGGGTGGCTCAGTCAGTTAAGCATCTGACTCTTGGTTGCAGCTCAGGTCATGATCTCAGGCTTGTGAGATCCAGCCCTGCCTCAGGCCCTATGCTGGGTGTGGAGCCTGCTTGAAATTCTTTTTCTTCCTCTCCCTCTGTCCTCCCCTGCCCCCCTTCTCCCCCTCCCCCTCTTAAAAAAAAAAAAGAATTCTCAAACTAATGAATAAAGTTGTTTCAGGGGAAGTAGCTATTTTTCTTTGAGCTATTTGAAGTAGTCCAACTAATTATTAATAGAATTTGCCCACTCCCAATATTAGAAAGATTCATTTACCAGAACTCTGGTCAATAGGGGCTAGCACTGTTCCAAGAATACAAGGGGAATCCTAAAACAATCACACTTCATGCCTTGTCCTGGACTACCCAGAAAGACCACATGACCTAAAAACCAAATAATGGAAATAAACCCTTATTTACTTGGATTGGGAAAAATGTAAAAAACACTTCCCCGTGATAAGCTGATAAGTAAGGCTCCATTCATGAGCACAGATTCCAGGCACTGCCCAAAGCGCCCTGGCTTGTGTCCAGACACAAGAAACCTGGACAAATCACTCAGTGCTATGAAGGTCAAGATCAATGGGCAGAGGGGCTGTGAGGTCAAGGGCTGCCCACCACAGGCTGGAAAGGCTGCAGGCAAGATCGCTCCTTATTATTGACATGGTCAGTCACCTTGGATTCCTCCTGGTCTAGACCACCTGCCTGAGAAACGGGCATGCTTGAGCAGCTGGTTTAAAACTCTGCTGGTTAATCCTGCAAAGGCCCAGTGCTGTTTTATTCAGTGTGCCGAAAGGTTAAACCAAACGGCTTCCCTTCTGAAGGGCAGGAAAGCTTGCTAAGGAGTTTGAAGACTACCACTGTAGAGAAAAAAAACAAAAAACAAAGTGTTTCAATGGGCAAGAGGGCAATGGGCAAGGAATGATCGCTAAGGATTAGACAAGTCATGAAATACACAGTATAGCTCTGCTCAAATCAGAATGATGCCACAAGAAGAGAATGTGGCCCCATTCCAGCCCAAGATCAGAAACTCGAGGAAACTGTTGGAAATAAACACAGGACTCCAGAAGCTGAAGATCTTTTATATGCAATCATGAAGTTACATAGATAATTCCAACTTCTGCTGATTTACACACTAAACATCATTCTTCACTCTATTTTTGGCTGCATTACTAATGATGTTGGTATCCCAACACTGCCATGTAATGGCGATTAAAATAAAACGGAGTAACAAAATGAAGCATTTTTACAGGCTAATGAAATGGAATCAGGAATGTTTCCCATCCAACTGGGTTCTCTAACTGGATTTTGTATCTGACACAGAGGTCTGTGTATCACTGCCTTTTGCAGCGGGAGAAAGGGAGACAGACACAAGGAAAAATGGGTATTTTTAGTGTCAAGAACTTTTTTGAAACAAACAGCTAATAGGGATTATTTAAAAAACCCTGCTAGAAACATCTAACCAAAACAGGGATAAAACTTGCTGAGCAATGTATGGTCACCAAAAGAACTCTGGCAAGAGCAATATACAAGTAATATATATTCAAACACATTTAAGAGGCTTTTGTTTTATGTCCCCATGGCTAGGGCTGGGGAGCAAATACCTGGGACTGAGGTCCGTGAGTGCAAATAAAAATTAAGCACCTCTGCTGGAAAGAAATTTACACACAGTCTTCCTACATCACTTGGGCTTTATTCATTATTCCATTAAACCTGAACTTGGCAACCTCAAAAATATGACCTCGAGGGGCTGCTTGGAGCAGCCTTATTCAAGACCTTTAAGGCAGAGACTGTAGAAGTTATCCGACCTCTACCTCTGCCCCTCGGTGTGTGTACCTCAATCTGCTCTTCCAAAGAATTAACAGGGAAGTAAGCCCAGGGCACCCGGACACCCGGTGCAGATGGCAGGCCCGTGGTCTGTGCTACATGCTCTTTTGGACCCTCAAAAACCCTACCCCGCCTGTTACTTTATACCCCTGGCCATTTGCATTTGCTGCCTCTGGTGCCCTGGTGCTCTTCCTGCCTCACTGCTCCCAGACAGAGCCCAGATCACCCATTTCCAAGTCAAGCCAGCAAATACTGACTCCATCAGCAACACACTCTGTTACGCGAGGGGGCTCCAGGGAACAGCAAAGATAAGGAACAGTAGGACAGTGCTTGTCTTCAAGGGGATGACAAGGAAATTAAGAACTCCTTTTTGAAATAAGGGGGGCGGGTAGAACTAGATCGTCTTGATGGACTTACGAGTTCTCCAAAAAGAAGAGAACTTTCACCAGCTCCTCTTATAAAGGGGACCGCAGGAGTTCAGAACATTAGCCAGACTAGATGGTCTAAATTCTCTGCCATTTCACTAACTGCCCTAATTGGGGGAAGTCATTTCATCAGCCTGTGCCTCAAGCTCCTCACCTGTCAACAGGGGAGAAGAATCCCTTCCTTGTAAAGTGGTGGTGGGAATTCAACGAATAATGCCCAGCAAGCCCTCTGAACAGTGCATGTGACACGTGAGCACTCTGTACAAGACTGCCGTCAACATCATCAACATTATTAACGTGACTTTACTCCCTACCTGTTTACTTCATTCCTTCAGCTGATAACCGCTACAAAAAGCTCATGGCAAAGCCACAGAACACATAACCCCTTCCCACTCTGGCAGGCACATTTTGGCGCCACCGCGGTGGTTCTATTCCATTGTGCTCCCCACCAGCCTGAAGTCGACAGTGGTAGGCTGGAACAGGGGCGACAAAGATGTCAAGAGAGGTCTGGTTCTTTTACTGAGCACGGTGTAGACACATTTTATGACTTCATACTTATGCAATAAAAATTAAGTGGTTACCTAAGACGACTACCAAAGGACAAAACCACAATTATGTATCGGTTCCCTAGAAAATCTTGCACAGAAATGAATGCTATTCGAGAACTGCTTATTAATACCCTCAAGATCCATGCCAATGTACTTACATTTTATGAAAACCAAGGTGATTCTTGGTTCCTTGAGAGTTAAAAAAAAAAAAGTCAAAGTAATCAAAGTGATCTTGTTAAAAGGTCTCAGCGTACCAGGCTATACTAAATCTAGGTCAAGTAGAAGACCCAAATGGCCTACAGAATTGTAGATGTCATTCGAAGTAGAACATGCCTCCTAAATAACAGAGATCAAATTTTTTTACAAAAATTTAAGCCATAAGTCTTGAATTTCTTTCTTAGGGAGAAAATCAGAGATATCTTCAGTTTATATTTATTTCTGATGTACTTCAAAACATAATCAATCAAAATTCTGAAATTCTTTTAAGATTTTATTTGAGAGAGAGAGAGTGAGAGAATGAGAAAGTGAGAGAGAGTGAGGAAGGACAAGCAGCCGGGGGGGCTACGAGAGAGGGACAAGCAGACTCCCCACTGAGCAGGGAGCCCGCTGCATCAAAGTCAGAAGCTTAAACATCTGAGCCACCCAGGTACCCCAAAACTTTGGAATTCTAAGGAAGAGACATCACAAATTCACTGAATGGACAAGTAGGTCAATGGACAACTCTCTTGTCACTTAACTGTGATAAGTTTAGCAGGTTGTGAGGAAGGCCAGAAAAGTATAAAGCTTTGAAGATAAAGCTGGCGAAATCCAAAAGATTATAATGAGACTGTAATTTTTATTAAGGTACATTTGACACACAATGTTACATTAGTTCCAGGTAAACAGCACAGCGATGCCTCAAGTCTCTATGTTATGCTGGGCTCACCACAAACATAGCTACCCTCTGTCCCCATACAACACTATCACAATACCATTGACTGTATTCCCAATGATGTACCTTCTGTCCCTGTGACTTATTCATTCCATAAATGGAAACCTGCACCGCCCACTTCCCTTCTGCCATTTGTCCATCCCTCCATTTTCCTCCTCTCTGGTACACCTGCGAATCTATCTGGTCCTACACAATTCTTAACTAACTGACTCAAATTGAGAGGGCTGATCTGTTCCAGATCATGCTTGATAGTGAATTATCCTGTTTGTTTTGAATCGACTGAATCCTGCCTTCTCCATCCTAAGCCATATTCCCTATTCAGCTGATGGCATCACAATAATTCTCCCCACTCATGACCTCTACCATTACCAAGTTTGCCTGTGTGATGATGCTTGACTGACTTGGGTGTGTACTGTCACCCCACTCAAGGGCTGGTTGTAGGAGCTGATCCTCCTTCCCAACCCCAGCCCCAAACCCTTTCCCAGACACTACTACTGATGAGTTGCTGCCCAAACTGCATTTTTACTCAAACGGACAGCCTCCCTGGAAGGAGGCACCTGTTTTTCAGCCACAAGAAGGTGCACAAGGCATTTCCTTCCTTCCTCAGAGCCAGACACATCTCAAAGCCCATCTGTAGCCTCCAAAAGTGTCAGTGACATACAACACAGACACATCTGCTCATGGAGTCCAGTCAGCCAAACGTCTGGACTGGGTACTGTTAACCCTTTAGGTGCCCTCAAGAAGCAGGCAGAAACATGAAGGAGGGAGGGGTGGTCCGCGTATCTCATCTCCTCCTAAGCGAAGCCACCATCTCTCAGCTCCCACTCACTGCTGGTTATGCAGGGAGGAGCACAGCAAGGGTCATATGGCCAGACAGTCTCAATTTTCTAATAAAGCCAGAAACCTAGGCTTCTCTGTAAGAATCTCCTCTCAATTTGATGTTGGCATCAAATTCCAAACATTTTTAGACACAGTGATAAGTGGACCAAACATCTCTCTTAGTGACATGCAGCTTGTGGGATGCCAGTCGTGGAAATGACCCGCCCCCCAAAAGCAAGGAAACCTGGGTCACAACTCCCATCTCCCTAGTGTTTGTAAAGAACCAATAATAAATACCATCACGTCCTAGGTACCAGGCTAAGTGCTTTCCATGCACCATCTCCTTTTGATTCTTATTACAAACTGTAATATTACCATTCTAGCTGGAAAGATGAAAAAGAAGAAAGACACTTAGGAGAGGGAAGCCCTTGTCTTTAAATTTTCCCAGCCAGGCAGCATCAGGATTTGAACTGGAGTCTCAACTTTAAACTCTACCAGCTTTCCCACAAACCACAGGACCTGCACCTAGAAACAGTAACAGCACAAAGCTGACCTGGCAGGAGGGTCCTCTTAGGTCCTGGGGAAGGTAGCCTTAATGGATCTCTGTGTGACCTGCTAGGGTATGCACTGCCAAGTCTGTTGTTCTGAGCTCAGTAGTCCAATGGGGTCATTTCGGAAGTGAGAAAAGAGTGTCTTCGACCACATTTCCAATGTATGATTCAGCCCTCCGGTGGGATGTGCCACCTGCTGGGAGATGCCATCAATCTGGCCACTAACTGTATTTGCAAGCAGAATGGCTCTTAAAAATAATAAGAATAATTTTTAGAGAGTAAGACAAACATTTTCAGGAGATTTCACTCACTGATTCTTTCTTGTATCTATAGGTTTTACCTTGTTGACAAGTTGATTTGTGGGCACCCGCTGGCTCAGTGAATAGGGCATGCAACTCTTGGTCTTGGGATTGTGAGTTTGAGCCCCACAATGGGTGTAGAGATTACTTAAAAAAAAAAAAAAAGTTGATTTTAATCTTATTATTTCAACATCAAAGCAAGAAAAAAGGTTCAACATCAAATGCAGTATTTTTACAAAAGAAGTCCAATAACTTCATCCAGCACTCTTTCTTAATTAACTTAAGCAACTTTCCATATTTTCCTAATGCTTATTTTTGGCAGAAATTAAAGCAAAAGCAACCAAATCCAAAATTAGTGCAACGGCCAGTTGTGATTTTTATTTGCCTTAATTTCATCTGACAACAGAGCCATTGTGAAGGACACACTTGCTCACAGAACTTCCAGATCTTCCCTCTCACACTAACCCATTCAAGAACAAGTTTCAAATTATTTACAGCGCTGCACAACCACAGGAGTTTTTAACTGCTTATCAACCCATTTCCAACTACAAATGCAAAGAAAAAAAATTGAAAAAAACCTCTATCCAATGTATTATGATCTCCAAGGACAATTTTTTATTTAAAAAAAAATAGCCTGGCATCCTGTGGGGCTGCAGTCCAGTGTACTTGAAGGAGCAGAAATAGCCCACCAGTGTCATCTCAGCGGCGTATGCTGCAGACACAATATCCACCAGACATCCACACACCCCCACCATCGCTGTCTGTGTGAAAGTCACCAGATACCTTTGCATTAGAAGCAGGAGGGTCTTATGAAGGTGTAAGAGACCAGGTGAGCAGCCCAGGACAGAGGTAAGCAAAAACATCAGCGAGGGATGGTACTGGCAGGGCTTCCACGTTGTATTCTTTGTCCCCTCACTCTGGAATACCTTTCACGAATATGACAGTCATTGCCTCTGGGTCTCTGCTCCCTTGCGACCCCTTCAGGGAGACCTCACCCGAACACTCCATACCAAGCAGCACACGCAGTCCCTTGTCCTTACTCCCCACTGATCAAACGCCCTTCCTTCCTTCCCTTTACTTTTTATCCTAGCCCAGCATCACTGCACATCTTGCGTACTGACCCGCTAATTTATATTCTACCTCTCCACCGCTAGAATGGCAGGTCCATGAGAGCGGGACCGCTGCCCGTTTCCTTAATTGCCAAGTCCTCAGGATCTAATAATTAATCAATGCATTATCTTTTGTATGTAACTAATGAATATACAAGTGAACAGATGCTAGATCATTAATGACCACACCCACCAGAATGTCAGTGCCTGAAAGCAGGGTTCCTGGGTGTCCCAGTGTCCCTGCAGCTTCCCGTGCCATTACCTACAACAGCATCTGCCATACAGTAATGAATGGCTGGATCAGTGAGTGAATGAATCTCACACTCGGCTTCATTCTGCAGCCAAGCTAATTCCACTGGCGGGGCAACGATATTTTCCTACCTGCAGTCAAGACTCCGGTGGAGGCTCAGATTCCATTCTTCTATGTTCCACTCAGACACCTCCACGTCTTCGGAGGTGAATGCTGCAGCTACTCAACTGCATCTTCCATGTGTTAATATACTGACTCTTAAAAGAGTGCTGTTGAAAGGAACAGACTCGTTCCATTCACCTCATGGGATGGCACGTTCTTGGTAAGGAAGATGTATAGAGGAAGTAAGAAAGACCAAAGTGATCAGATCTCAGTAGGTTCAGAAAATTGTGGGTCAAGATTTACAAGGAGTTCGTGAACCTGATAGCAGAAGGCCCCTGGCCTTGGCCAGGCAGCCCTACCTCCCCTGTGGGCTCGCATTTTGCCACACTTGTCCCACATTGCCTGGTCTTTTCCTTACATCTTGTAGGTAACACCTTTGGACACTGAAGACTCTTGATCATCTTTATGGTAATGAGGATTAGAAAAGAGTGGGGATTCCCTTTCTGTGTTTCTAATAGTGTATCATTCAATCAACCCCAACTACTACAAAACACTTCTCATTCACCAAGGACAGCACTGAGAAAATCAATGTCACCATGCCAAGTGCAGTGGGCTAAACTATCGCTCAGAATATTTGCTGCCCTTCCCTGTGGGGGGATTATCCTTCCCTGTGCTGGTCATGTCAGACTTGATCAAATCCCTTAGCAGTGAAACGTGGCTAGGAGGGAGCATGCTCCCTTCTGAGCAGAAGATCTGAGACCATTACCTGGTTCCTCCATGTTGTCTTCTCTTTCTGCCTACAGACAGAAATGTCCCAGCTAGAGGGTCACTCCTTCAGCCTAGGTTCTAGAAGGCTGAGCACATGGAACAGGGCTGCTGCTGACCCAGGATGGACAACATAGCAAGAGCAAGAAACAAACCGTTGCTGCAAGCAGCTGAGCTTTTCAGAAGATGTTAGTTCTGTAGGACTTAGCCTAAGCAGGATGATACTCTGATGGTCAATTTGCAATGATTGTTCATTTCCTCACACTCTATGCTGTCATTAAACAAGTAAACAAAGAACTGGTACTTCCCTAACAGTAAGCAAGGTCTCCACTCTCTACACTTGAATGGAGACTAACTGGCCTGCTAATGGCAAGGCCAAATCATGGACCCCCTCTCCTTACTCCTAATATCTGAAGAGAAAGCAAAGGTGCCGGGCAAGATAAAAGCAGACACACATCCATAGAACTGGCTTTTTGGGGACAGAGTATCTTGTGAAAGTTTCACTTGACAATTCACATGGGCAGACGGCAGAGTAAAAACAAATCAAGGTCCATATAGGCCCATAATTAGAGTCATCGCACATTTCATAACGTCCATTTCCTAAACTGTCCTCCATGTCATCTGTTGCTACATGTGGTGTGGACCTGGCACGTACTGTGTACCTTGAAGCCAACTCCAGAATGGGGTTTCTGAGGCCCCCAACATGTGTGGGACGCTGTACAAACAGGCAACGCAAACTCCAGGTATGCCCCGAAGTAACCTCAGCTGAGGATTTAACTGCAGGTAAGGGAAGGATTTACAAGGATATGAATCTGGGGTTTTCCATAATTATATATACTGTAACATCAATGTAAAAAGAAAATGTGATACGATCTAGACAGGCTCCCTTAAATGCACACACACGATTTAAGAAACGTGATTGATACAAAAGCCAGAATCTTTTTGTGATGCTGAGTTGACTCAAGAAAAACCCCAAAGAAATGTTACTGTAATTTCTTTGTTTGGGCTACAACTTTTCATCACAGTAATCAATACAAATGTCTGTGTCCCCGTAGGGCACACCAGCCATTTTTTTTTTAATTTTATTTTTTATAAATATATATTTTTATCCCCAGGGGTACAGGTCTCTGAATAGCCAGGTTACACCAGCCATTTTTGACAGATCATGGCATCTGTTCTATTTAATGACTCACAGGTACCAAATGTATATCCAAGAGATGGTGAAGGTTTCGTTAAGTTGACTGATTAATACGATCTAAAGATTCAGTGTTCCTTATCAAATTCTACGAGAGTCCCTTCAATGGTCAGGGCTGACCAGATGGAAGTACAGGGAAGATTCCCACAGCTGGCTCTCCAGCAGAAAACTGGCGGTGGTGCAGAGCCCGCCCCAACTGCCCAGCCATCCCTTCTCCTGGGGCCGACACTGAGGATGTGGCTTTGCTGGCATGACAGGTATGTGTGTCATTCTGGAGCATGTGTGGTGCCCAGTGAAGAAATACTCAGACACACATCTGAAACCTTTGCAAAGATTTCCAGCTGCTTCGAATCCTGAACACTGAGCACTTATTTTAAGAGACAAAGGTTTCTTTAAGCCAATATCCATAATTTAGAGACTGGAAGGAGGGTCCCGTGTCTAGAATGCCACACGTGGTCTTCAGATGTCCTCATCCTTAAGTCCCCCACAGTGGCAAGTTCTCCAGAGGGACATGTTTCCCACGCTGAAGAACCACTGCATCAGAGACCAGAGAGGAAATGGACCCGGAGGGAAATATGACCAAGGGGCACTATTTTACCGGGTGTAGAAGTACACAGTGGTCTTGACCACTCTAAGAGACATGCTACACTTGCAGAGAATTTCTTCCACGTTGCAAGCCTTTTTTATTGGACCTAGTCATTCTAGGTCCACTGGCAAGGCCCCCTATTGTAACCACATGTGAGAGGGCGATTCCCCTCTCCTCTGGTCCTCCACTGAAAGGTGAGGACCCATACCCCCAAGTGTTCACAGACACTGCACTGTTCCATGCAGCCTCTCCAAACAGGTTGCTGAGGTCATGGCACTAGAGTTCTGGCCAACAGAACAGGAGCAGAAGTGATCTGCATCACTTCCAAGCCCAGGAGAAAGAAACTTCTCCTGCAGATCTTCACTGGCTTTCCAAGTGAAGAGATTCAGAAGACCCAGAGAAGGTGGGTTCCTGGTGAAGGACAGACCACAAGCCCTTACTGAACCATGTCTGGCCCTCAACTGGAGCAAGTGATGAATACTTATTATGTGGGACCTCTGAATTTGGGGGATTATTTGTTATAGCACTTAGTCTACTCCAATGCAGTGATAAATTTGCCTTAACTGACCAGATGGCTTTAATCTACGATGCAGAACTGCTGAATACTTGGGAATAGGTTGATACTTGGCCATCAACAAGCCCCAGGCAACAGTCTTGACTTTCAGTCTTTTAGGGAGCACTACCGAATCGGGACAATACTAGTTAAAGAATGGTCAACAGGATCCAACTATTACCTAAGAGACATAGGAGGCCTTTCTTTCATGTTCTCCTTGTATAGTACCTGCCACCATGGGGGATTTAAGGACAGGGACATCTGAAGACCACATGTGGCACTCTACACACAGGACCCTCCTTCCAGTCACTGAATTACAGTTAGGTGATTAAGGAAACTGTGTCTCCTAAGTCATGTTCAATAGCACCATTCACTTCACCACTGGGGCTTTGGGACCAAAGTGACTCTCTAACGCTCTATCAAATCTTGAGTGGGGTGGCCACGTGGAATCCACAAAGCACTGTTTACAACTAGAGGTGCACAAAGTGCGTTCACTTGTCCCAGGACTGGGCTGTCTGTCACATTAAGATCTAGGATATGCAGCGATGTATTCTACTGTAATTTTCCACCTTCATTTTATACTTTAGACTTCCAGCAGTCTTCCATCTGTTTTCCAGCAGCCACAAAGACATCCTTTAATTGCTTCTGAATGAAAGCAGAGATTTCATTTCCTGGCCCAGAACATGTACACTTCACACATACTTCAAGCACAATGAGCGGTCTCCCTTTCTCTCAGTTTTGTGCACTGTCTCACCCGTAGAGAAGAGCCTTTTTCAAATCAAAATAATACTCCTCAAAAAAGGCAATCTAGTTTTTTGAGGTTCTTTAAAATGAGCTTAGCCAGAACACCAGGGACTCCAATTACACATATTTACCTGATGTACTTTTACGGGAAGCATAATTCAAAAACTGCAGACTGACTTTAACACGGTGTCCTGTGCATTTTAAAAATGCACTTATGACGTCGAGCCCTTTCTTTTGTGGTTTCCTGATGCTACCACTCATTCCAAGTAGTTTCATGGTCTCTCCTTATGTGAGGCAACACAGTTAACCCTTGGCAACAGAAAGCACTTAAGGATTGTGCAAGCCTCGTTTCGCATCCACTTTTCTCTTGCAAAGAACACCAGATTTTTCATCTGGTTTTAATCTTTCACGATGATGTAGGTAAAGGCAAGCTCTGAGACCTGGTCATTAAGCCCGCATGGCCGCCCAGCAGAGGCACAGGAGAGGTTCACTAATCACAGGGATATGGTGGATCTCCTCATCCAGAGGGCTGTGTTTCTTAAGGTGTCTCACAAGTTCCTTACATTAATGGCTTATGCAAAGACACATACTGGACAAAAGCCTTTCTTGATTTAAAAAAAAAAAAAAGCATATTCCTAAATAAATGTTAATTTTACAATAGCCCCATGGGCTTTGACTGGAGTAGTATACAGCTCTGTCCTACTCCCACCCTCTAAGGGAGCACCACCACTTCCCCAAGTCTGCCCTTGTCCTTCAAGGCTGGCCAGGAACTTGTATTTCTTCAAGGGCAGGGAAGACTTCACTGACTTAACCGTATCTATTAAAATAGAACGTCAGGTAATTATTTCTCAGAGGAGGCAGTCCACTCCTGTTTGAGCCTTTAAAAAGGTTTTCACATTACAGGTCATTCTCCTAACGACTTAGTTTTGAACCACAACATATTTATGGAAGTGACATTTAGGGAAGATAGGGTAGCTTGAATACATTTTAACCAAGGGATGTTTGGAATGCTTATAGATCTCACTATAGACAATCAGTTAAAAAAAGAGGTTGTGGTGGTCCAAGAAAGGCCACAGATTCTCTGTTGCTCCTCTCATCAAGAGGTAGAATCGAGTTCCTTGGTGCAAATCTGTCCAAGAGAATGTCAGAGAAGTGACAGCAGGTGACTTCTGAGTGAGGTCTTAAGACCTTGCACGTTTTACTCTTCTCTCTTGATGCTCTGAGACCGCCCATCAAAAAGCCTGCGTTACCTCCTTGAGCAGGAAAGACTACACAGAAAGAGGGATACATCAACACCCAGCACCAGCTGCTAGGCTTGTAAGTGCGGCCATCAGGACAATCCAAGTGAGATTAGTAGAAGAACAGCCCACACGATCTACAGAACCATGAGGAATTATATGTCACTGTTGTTTTAAGCAACAGACATGGACATGGTTTTGTACATGGCAAGAGGTAACTGAAACCAGAGGCAAAAAAAAAAAATGACAGAGACTTACTATTTACTCCTGGTGGGTGTCTCTCTAGATGTAATTCTAAGTCAGATTCACTGGGAATCAGTCTTTCAAAGAATAATTTTGAAAGCAATCAATAAATGGTTAATTGTGGAAAGCACAAATGCACTTTCATAGGGTGAATGGGAAAGTACGTTGAAAGGCTGCCCGGATAAGGATTTATGGTTTGCAATGAAAGGTCCTGTGATCGAGATGATTCAAGAAGTACTGTGCCTCCAACCACTTAGACAAAAACGCAGACGGTATGTTCTGGAAAACGGCAGGATGAGAAAAGCAGCTCTCAGGAGAGGACAAAGACACTGGTATTAAACATGCAAGGGAAGTTTTAATGAAGCAGTTTTATAAAATATGATAAGACGTTACTCTGGGGGTGCCTGGGTGCCCCAGTCGGTCCAGCAGCCAACTCTTGGTTTCAGCTCAGGTCACGATCTCAGAGTCCTGGGATGGAGCCTGAGGTCAGGCTCCCCCCTCAGCAGAGAATCTGCATGTCTCCCTCTCTCTTTGCCCAACCCCCACTCACCCTCCCTCTTACTAAATAAATAAATCTTTAAATAAAAAGAGAGACATTATTTTATGTGTGACTTATCTGAGATCCTAAATATGGAGTTAAAACATTGTACGTTATGAATTAACACTTGACTGTTTCATCTGTATCTATAAAAGTTTATATAATGAGGTGGCCCCTCCTAAAACAACACAGGAGAAAAGCTGTTCTTTATTCTTCTCTTTGGGGAGATGCTGAAATTGGTCTACATTTGGGTACATATGCTATCTTACAAATGATAGAGCTCAAAGGTATATAAATGATTGGATGCTACAATTTGGTGATAGTTACTCTGAGGTGGTTCAAAAACTATTATTTTT
This sequence comes from Lutra lutra, assembly GCF_902655055.1. Classification (NCBI taxonomy): domain Eukaryota; kingdom Metazoa; phylum Chordata; class Mammalia; order Carnivora; family Mustelidae; genus Lutra; species Lutra lutra. The sequence goes on along the minus strand of NC_062278.1, from coordinate 182,589,277 downwards.
TGGAAACAATTGCAGTTAATTAAATTACCTTCCAAGACACCTATTTACCCAAATCTTGAAAGGCGCTTTGCCATTACTAGCATAGGGGTCACGGACCAGTCTATCCTGATGCTAACTCATCCTGAGGAGCAAAGAGGTTCTGGGAACTTGTGATAAACTTTATAAATTCCATTTATGGAGGTTAATAAGGCATTTGAGTTGAATGTCAGCAAAAATGTTGCCTCACCTCATGAAAATATACTCTAAATGGCTTTGCAGTCACCTAAGTGTGACTCACCTGTGGTGCGTACATTTTTAAAACCTACTAAGAGATCCTACTTTAAAAAAATACTTTTCTTCTGATTATCAAAGGCACATGTTCACTGTCGAAAATATTAAGAAATTTAAGACTATGAAGAACAAACTGTAATTTCCCATAATTTCACCATTCAAATATGCCCAATTTAGCTAATACTTACTGAGTACTGACTGTAAGCCAGAAGACAGTGGTCTAAATTCTTTACATAGATGAATTCATTTAATCCACCTAAGCCTATGAGTTATGTACCAAAATGATTTTTTTTTAACAAATAAGGAAACCAAGGCAGAAAGAGAGATATCGCAACTTTTAGTTACACGATCCATGGTCCAAGGGCCAGTAAAAGGAAGAGCTGGGTGTTCTGGCTCAGGGCTCAGGCTCTAGATCAATATGGCATTGCCACTGGGCTGGCATTCTGTTACTTTCCTTCCAGTCTTTCTTCTGTTATCTGATGCACACACTCTGGACTTAAGGACTTAAACTGAGAGTTTTTGTTTTGTTTTGTTTTTTTTGAGAGCCCTAATAACCATCTGTTCAAGTCCCACCTTTGCCACAAAGTCTTGCCAGGTGTCTCCAAACCCACACTGATTTCCCCTAAGTGGCTAATGTAGCCATTTCAAACACTGAGTATTTACACTGTGGAGTTCAGTTCAAAACATTTCATAGGTCATTAAGCCCAGGGTGTAGCGGCCACATCTGATTTTATTTTCCTCTCCCACCATTCTGAAACCATCTAAAATTCTGTAAATTCTAGAAACATTTGGGTGCTTGACATATTTTCAACAGAGTAGGATATTAAAAGAGTAGTACCCGAGTGACTAATTTTTGAAAACTCTTTGGAAATATTCTAGGGCTCTGATGAAAGAGATGTCATCAGAAACTAAACTTGTGGGGGGAAAACAAACAGAAGATAAGAGTAATCTGCAGTTTCTCTGGAGAGGGAACTATGAACAATGGGGTCAATGTTGAGGCAGGTCTTCAAAGTTCTATAAATGACATGGGAGGAAAGTACACAAGAAAATTCCCACTTTGATGGCATGATTAAATAATTATGGACAGAGAAATGTAGAGCACAAGAGGAATCAGCAGACATATTTTACTGGTCTCTCTGGATGACCAGAAAGCAGCAGGTCAGCAGTGCCGGGGTATGTTTGTGTTGCTAAGAACAAAGGCCCTCCCCCACTACCACATCAACCCAGCCCAATCACTCTGTATCAGTGAATCGTTAGCAATGGATTTTTCTAGAAGATTTGTAAGTTAAACCTAAACAAATCATTCACATGGACCAAGGTGCAATAAAAGATCATTCTAAGACCCACTTGTTGACAATCACTGTATGAGAAAACACACATATTAACTTCACACAGTTACAGGGGATGTCGTCAAAATTGTACTTCATGAACCCAAAACATGTCACCTTCAAGAGTGGAGTCAGTCATGACAAATGGTGCCTTTCTGCTATGGGCATTACAAGCATCTGGCACTTCAGGTCCTTCAAGTTTTACTCTTGAATTCATATTTTACCTGTTTTATTGCAAATACACAAAGCTTATATCCACGGACAGCTTTAAAATGGTCAACATGACATCTACAGAAGAATGTCAAGGTCTCCAACCTTTCATTGTTTCAAATACAATGAAGCAGCCACTTGCTGAGACAGCATCCAGAGCCAAGAGGGGTCCCAGGATCCAAGTTCATCAGGCAGGATAACCCAGAGCCCCGCAGCTGAGAAGTCAGCACTGTGAGGTGGGTACCTAGGAGATGGCATCTTCCAACGGCCCTCAACAGAACTGCCTTATCCACCTTGACTGGCTCACCCGCTCCTCAGAACCCCAAGGGCAGCTCCTACAGTGAGACGGGGTGGTGTCTGAGAGATGAGGGGGTTCCCTTTCGTACAAACTAGGCAAAATGGAATCGTGCTGAAAACACCATGGGCAGCTCATTCATTAAATCTACTCTCACATGCTTGCATATGTGATTTGGCCATATGGGTTTGTTTGTTTGTTTCCTTCCTTCCTTCCTCCCACCCTCCCTCCCTTCCTTTTTTTTTTTTTTTCAGTCTTAACTAAAACCTAAAAATAGAGGCATTCCTAATAGATAAAGGATTCAGTCTTCCTTTGGGCTCCTGCCTCTTCCACAGTTACTCCCAGGGATAGCTCTCCATGCAGCTGGCAATGACACACACCACAGGCATGCTTTCACAAAACCGGCCCAACGATTTTACTTCAAAATGAAGTTCACTGGAGGGAGTGAGCTCAGCACAGTCCGTCCCTGGGGCTGAAACACAGGCTATCTCGTGCTTTAACATCTCGAACAGACTATTAAAACTGTACGTTAACAAGCACACTGGAAAGAAAACATCACTTGCCTCTCTCGGATTCAGCACTTTAAATTGTTACTATCCAAATAAATACATGCTCATTATCCAAAAAAACCTGGAAGAATAAAACATGTACCATCAACAAGTTCAAGTTTCCTGTGCTTACCCAACGCCTTTCTCCACTGCAATTACCTGTGGGTTTCTTCAAATTGTTCTGGGCACAACTTACCCCCAGGGGGGTTGTTATTTTACACAGGTGAGACCACAGGACACCTATGCTTTAAACCTTGCTTTTTATTTAACAATGTATCTTAAACTGTTACATATATTTGTTGCCTTTACTTACTGATTGATGTTAAGCAGGCTCTATGCCTGAAGGTGGGCTTGAACTCAGGACACAGATCAAGTCACATGCTCTAGTGACTGAAGCAGTCAGTCACTCCTTAAACTGTTATGTCGATCTGAACAGTACACTGAAGGTTACTGCAGAGAAAGACAGACGTGCAAAGGTACCACCACGCCATGGTGCCAACACACCCAGTTTCACTACTTTTTCCAAGGACCGCCGGCAATCTCCACTACCTGGATTTTCTCCTGGAAAGAATAGTTAGTAGGATGGCTTCTGAAAGAGTCTAAGAAAAATCTCATAAAATCAGGTACTTTATTTTATTTTGAGAAGGAAGGAAATATATGCTGGAGTTACTCTTAAACACATTTTCTAGGTTTATTACATGCCAGCCACCAACCCATGGCATGTTTCTTTACAGATTGCATAATGGGCATGAGATTTGATATGAACAGAGCCCAAGACTGTACTTTTTCATCAAAATCTCCACATGTATTCCCCACCTCCGAATACTTACACAAATGTATACAAATAACAACAAAAACCATTTTCAAGGGAAAATTTTTTTAATCCGCTTAGATATCCTGTTCATTTTACAGCATGCCTACCTATACTGACATTTGTTTTTTAAATTCTGAGTACAGATGATACACAGTGTTACATTAGTTTCGAGTGTACAATATAGTGATTCCACAAGTTTATACATTATGCGCTGCTCACCACCAGTGTAGCTCCCATCAGACACCATACAATGCTATTGCAATCATCACTGACTACACTGACATTTAATAGTAGTAATAAAAATAACAACTCACATCCACTGAGCCCCTCTGGGCTCATTAGCCAAACACCTGGTATCTCGGGACAGGTCCCAGGGAGTAGGTAAGCTGAAGTTCCCCAGGGCTAATAGGGCTGAATATGCACCTGCTTTATCCCCTGTGCCTTCAGGACTCCTCTCATTAACACCTTAACTGGTGATAAGAGGTGATACCAGTAACATCCTTCTTGGTAAGATCATAATCAGAGGATCAGAGAATTTAAGAAATCCTTTGGAGGAAAGAGGATTGCACTGTGAAAAATCCTATTAGCTACTGCTATGAAGGTGATGAGTAGTAAGTTCTAATAAAAATGTTCTACAACTTAGCTACACACAAAAAGTGCAAAATGGACAAAGAGCAAATAGTTTAGACTGCTCAGAAATGCCTCAGTGCCTAGGACATGTAAAGCAATTTTGCTTACGTTTATTAAGTCTTTATTATATATGAGGTACTAAGAGGAAGAAAATCTATCAGACAAAACCATAAGGAATTGCCAATATTTTATCATTGTGACCTATAACAAAAAGAGATTCCAAGGGTGCCTGGGTGGCTCAGTGGGTTAAAGCCTCTGCCTTTGGCTCAGGTCAAGGTCCCAGGGTCCTGGGATTGAGCCGGGTATCAGGCTCTCTGCTCAGCGGGAAGCCTGCTTCCTCCTCTCTCTCTGCCTGCCTCACTGCCTACTTGTGATCTCTGTCAAATAAATGAATAAAATCTTAAAAAAAAAAAAAAAGAGAGAGATTCCATATGGCTCACCCCTGAAGTTCTAGTCCTTGAGATATCCTCAACTAGAAATTACTCATAACATGTTGGAAGACCTTTAAAGATCTTGGATCTTTAAAATTCTTGGCTATACCAAAATTCTGATAAAAATGCTTTTTCCCTCAAAGTCTTCAATTTTAGCATGGAGGTTTTGCTGGGTGCTATGGCATTTTTTTCCACATGGTGGTGGAAGGGACATTCTGAAGGAAGTCAGCCATGGTGTGAGTAGAGAGGAAAATCATCACCTCCTTCTCGCCCAAGTTCAGCACCTGGCTCTGTGACGCCCCATGTGAGCACTAGAATGTGAGCTACACATATCCACAGGAACAGAAGCTGTGTGAAGGGAAAAACTCTCTGTCCTAGACACATTTCCCAGCCCCTAGCATAAGGCTGGGCACAGGGAAAGCCCTCAGTATTTGCTGAAGGAATAAATCAATCAATGAATCACACTGGCCAGAATTCAATGGATGTAGCTCAACTTCTATTTCTCCACTAGAAATTAAAGTTACTCCAGACTGAGGGGGGAATTAAATAGATAATAGAGTGCTTGATCATCTGTTAACCTGAGGAGGCCTGTATTACCGGACAGGAAGGACCAGTAGGAGGCAATGTACAATGAAGGAAATCTCACCTACCGCTCATGGAGCCAATGGTCCTCGCTGTCTATCAGGCAAACTTCAAGCCCTTTGAAATCATTTTTGCAACTGACTCACAGCCATCGCATTGGGTCATATAAGAGCTTCTCACTAACCATATGAACCAAGCACCCCGCTGCCATGTCCTCTGGCCAGTGATGGCACAGCTTTAATGCATGTCTGTCTGGTCACGGATTTCTCCCTGCTGTGGGATTCTTGGTTGGTGTGCTCAGACTTTAAGGTTGCCTAAGACCTAATTCAGACTCTTCTAACTTGCCTAAAACATTTTACAGTTGCTGGGAAGTATTTTAAAATTTCCACTGAGAATGGCCCCTTCTTACACACACACTCACCCACACACACACACAGACACACACACACACACAATGTATATACAAACATAATGGCATCATCTTCATGTTGAAGCTAACCCAGGACTTCATCAAATTCTAAGTACAGGAAGACCAAGCACACTTCTCCAGACCCAACCTTAGCATCAATGTCACATCTGAACGAGTGGATGACTTTCATTTCTGTGCTTGTTCTAGAGTCTTAATGGCAATAGTTTCTTTCGCAAAGCTTGTAAGCCTTTCTTGATGAAGAAAAGCACTCAAAAAGGTCATTAAATGACAGCAATGCTGCCCTAAAGCCTGGTTTATAGCCGTGGGTGCCTCGGTCTCCCTCCCAGCAAAACAGAAGTCACTGTGCAAAGGAGAGCCCTGCTAGGAATCCATGGCTGGCAAAGGCATCAAGATTTAAATTAGTGACCTTCTCGTGGACAGAGGTGGGAAACAGTGCAAGGAACCACTCCTCTGAGCTTCTGCAGCAGGCATCTACTCCCCAGTGGGCCAGAGGGAAGAGGCTGAGCTGTGTGGAGTCAGTCGGCTGTCTCCAAGAAAAACTAAGGACCAGACCAAATTCACGGTCATGCAGGGTTTAAGTAGGATTAGTGCCACTTCTGTGCCACCTTAAAAGGGGTAAAGAGAGTCTTTTCTGTTCTTGCTGAAGCTGTGAGTCTGCTCAAGTTTGGTGGGTCAGACTAGAGACAGAGTCAACCCTGAAATTTGATTTTATTTACTCTTGGCAAGTCCCAACTTCCTGGTTCTAAGGGGAAAGGGAGGGAGGTGTTTAAAAGTCTCATAAAAAGGCTCCAAATGCTTCTTGGACACCAAAGAGCTCTTACAAAACTACATTTTGATGAGCTACATGTAAATGAATCAGAAACATATGGATTTCATTTCCTTTATAATACACAGGGGTTTAGGAATGAAGAGGTGGGGGGAATGCTCCACAAGATGAGTCTGGGCTCTGGCGAAAATGTGAAGGGTGGGGAAAGCTTCAGACATTTGCTAAACCTAAATTAAGACGAGGATAATAATCACCCCACCCCATCCTCTATGGGCCTTTGGTAGCCACCAGCCAACCTAGGATGCCAGTGAGAGGAAGTATGACATACCTAAACTTGAGGACCTGGGTCTGGGGCTTTCTTTGATGATGTTTGAGGACCTGAAAATTCTCTGTAAGAGGCCAAAAAATACTGGATATTTTGGGGCTGTAGGGAACCATAAAGTAATACATATAAAAACTTTTATGTCCCTAGGATTCCACTAAAGGGAAGGCGGGTGGTGTTTCCGTAAGAGGGGCATACCCAATGTGCCAAAGCAAAGAAGGACTCCTTCTCTGGGGCATGCACTAATTTGAGGTTCTTCGGAGCACCACATTCTGGAGGCTGGACCTTCCCACTGTCAAGCTCAACCCTCCCAAATCCCTGGGGTGGGGGCAGGGGAGGGAGCAGGCTGATATCCACACACCACAGAGCTGCGGTTTCTACCCCCTGCCCTTTCACACATGCGTTTTATTAAGCTAATGAATTATGAGGAGGTAATAAAGAAGCTCAGAGTAAACGAGGTTTCTGGAGTGAGCCACTTGATAGGGTCAACCACTCAACACCTGTTTTGGCTAAAAATTAGATCGACTGTTTTAATTTCACATGTCAGAAAGCCAGCGTGTCTAAGTCAAGAAAAATTGATTCTCAGCAAAGCAGAAAGACAAAATATAACACAAAAAGCAGGAAAGCAGATGCTGGAAGTCATACAAAGAAATGGCAAACAAGCCAACATGAGAAAGATAGCTCCAAGAACGGATGAGCAAGAACTCGGAGTGGCAGAAGAGAGGGAGAAGGGTATGGAGAAAGGCACCTGCCCCTCCATTCAAACACAAAGCTAGCCGGCTGTTGGGGGGACCATCCCCTCTCAAGCCCTGTTTCTTTTGAGAAGTCACATGCTTGGTGGCCTATCTCTTCTCGCCCCTGAACACAGGCACAATCACTTTGTTGATCATAATGTTGAGCTCAATCAACCAGTGGTTCCACTGGAACATTTCCTTCCTTAAGACTGAAACGATGTCATTATTTTTCATGTAATTGCAGAATAAGGGGTGCTCTGTTTGTCAAGTGCAGGAACAGCTAAGACAACAATGGTGAATGCCGCGCCAGTGCATGACTTCAGTGTTCATGATTACTATTAATTAAGGGTCTGTCAGATGGACAGAATGGGCTCTTTTCTTCTCTATCAGCTAGCGCTGGGCACTTGACTCAAGAGAAGCCGCATGGCAAGAAGGAAGAGTGAGTCAAGCTGCGCCACGGCTTGGGTTCAAAGCCCAATCCTGGAAGGCCACAAGGATGGGACACAGAATTGCTGCTTTTACAAGCTCGCTCTTGCATAAAGGTCAGGCGAAGACAGACGGGCAGCAGGGCAGCGAGAGGACTCCTGGGACAGGGCAGAGGGCAGAGATGGCATCCCAGAACTTTTGACACTTCGTAAGGGGTTTTTCACTAAACGACCAAGGAAAATGTGGAGAATGAAAGGGGACTAGGAGAAGTTCCGAGAGTCGGATAAAAAGAAATTTAGGGTGTCCTTTTAAATAAGAAATACATATGCTTAGTCATAGACTATACGTTTTGCAGTTAAACTGTCCTCTTTTGGGGGCTAAATCCCATGTTTGTTTGTTTGTTTGTTTTAATTCATCTTTGCATTACTGTGCCACATTTCATGCTGCCCAGGGCACTGTTAAGTGTTGCCACTCATCTGTTTCCAAGCTAGGTGTCTCAGTAAAGCTCTCGCATCCACAGCTCATTTGCTAGCCTAACAATTCCGTAGACCCTGGCAACATTTTCTTCTCTTTTTAACTCTAAGCATCCTCCCATCCAGTTCTTTTGGGTCCTGGGTCTCTAGCTCTCTGCCAGTTAGGATTTAACCGATTTAAAGAAAAAAAGCTTACGACCCAACTTGTCTAGGAATGGGGAGGTGTAATATTTTAACACTTGTGCCTAAAGCACTTGTTCTATTAAAAGCAACACTAGGTATTTGTGTTAGCATTCCTTTTTTTTTTCTCCTCTCTCGTAGAGTCATGTAAAGCTATTGGAAAGATCCTTCTAGGCCTGTGGTCCTTAAAATGAGTTCCCAGGACTACTCCATCAGCATCACTTGGGAACTAGGTAGAAATGCAGAACCTCAGGCCCACCTCCCACTGACTAAACCTGAAGTTCTGAGGGTGAGGGCCGGTGCCTGTATTCCAACAAGACCTGCGGGAGATTCTGCTGCACACTCACACTTGACAATCACTGCTCAATGGCACTGGTTCTTAGTCCTGGCTGTACCTTGTAAATACCTGGGGAGCCTTTCAGCCTCTCAGTACCTGGTCCCACCCTGGACCGATTGAACCAGAATTCTCTGAAGGTGAGGCCTGGGCTTCAGCCTTTCCTTACACATTCCTGAGCTGATTGAGTGTGCCGTCACAACTGGAAACCACTGCTGGTGGGGAGGAGTGCCGCCTTGCTCCACTTCCAGCTAAATCTCACCGCAGCAGACATCGCCAACACTACAAGTGGCGACCCCAAAGCAACATCGTGATTTCGGATGAAGTCCTACATTCTAAGCATAAAGGCCGACCTACAGACTGCGGCTTCCACCCCAACAGGCCCTTCTCTACTATCCAATCTGCGATCTGTGCAGTAGAAAGAAATGCCAAGAAATCCAGTGATGGGGATTAGGAGGGGGATGCCTTAGTTAGTGTTCCAGAAAAAACAGGCAGCATCTGGGCCCACCTCGGAAACCAGCACTGGTCAGCACAAGGGTCATGTGGACATGGACGCTCCAAAGGGTCCCTGCTCCGCAGAAGCAGAATGTTGCAAAACCCCTCTGTTTAGTGCTTATTTTGAGAGTATCTGAAAGCAAGTTCTAGCTGAATAGTCCAGAAGAGCCGTGGCTGCTCTTGAGAACGGCGGTGTGCTCCTCTGCATCCGTCAGCATCACAGTTCATGTCTGGGGTGGATAACGAGTGCCATGGCATTCACATCGGTTCTAGGGCAACCGGAACCCAGGCCCAGCCAGGGAAGCCAGCTTGACCTCCCTGCCCCACCGCTCTGTGCAGGGCAGGTCTGGCTCTCGGGGTCTCAGGCAACGGAGTGCAGGGGTGGCCGCACCCTCACCTTCCCACAGGCCAGGTATGGCAGGACGCACCACTTCCAGCAGCCTGCCTCACAGTCCTCGAGGAAGGCTGGGCACAACCGAGGCAAGGAGCCCCCTGTTCGGACTCTGCGTCCCCATCTGTGGACTGGGATGTCTACCTCACTTCAAACTCATGTCAAATAAGATCATGCTTGGGAAGCCCTGCTCTCAACAGTCACATTTCTGTCTTCTGGTTCTTTACTCACAGGCTCAGAGGCACACTTCTGCTCTGTCAGTGCCCTAAATTCCACACTGAGCATCCCGTCCCACTAAACCCTCTATCTGCGGACTGCGGACTGTCAGCTCACCACTATAGGCTGTTCGCTCTAGATTCCGCTGTAGCTTCTGTTCACCTGACCTCCACAGCCCACAAGGAAGAGAAACAGCCACAACACGGCGCTTAGAGCCGATTCTGAAGGCAAACCAGCCGCTTCCTCCCCTGGCTGCTCCCCTTAGGAGTTCTGTAACCTTAGTGAGATCATTCTTACTTTCTGAAGCTTCGGTCTCAGCATCTGCAAAATGGGGGTAGTTATGTTACTTACTTGAGGATTACTGTAGGGAAGGAAGGAATTTGTTTTTCATGTATGAATTTTAATCTAAGAAAACATCTTTATATTAATTATCATAGAATGTATTATTTGTTTCAGGGGTACAGGTCTGTGAATCATCAGTCTTAAACAATTCACAGCGCCCACCACAGCACATCCCCTCCCCAATGTCCATCAGCCAGACACCCCATCCCTCTAACCTGCCCTCTAAGAAAACATCTGTCTTAATTCTGAAGATAGTCTTTAAAAATGCACAGAGATAGCAAAGTCATACACCAAAATCACAACCTTCTTTTTATATCTCAGGAGGGAAGGAATGGGATCAACCAGAGCCGGGGAAAAGGGTAGGATCTCTCCTCCACAGTATTTACCCCCTTAAAAAAGTTTCAAGCCATTATGGCAAAACGTCAACACTCTTTAGAGTAGGCCCACATCTGTGTTTTAGTCACTATTCATGGAACTGGAGTTTATTTAAATCCTGAGTATATTACCTGATGAAAAATAAGCTGAAGAAAAGGAAGCACAACAAAACCCATACACAAAATGGACCACTCTTGCAAAAAAAAAAAAAAAAAAAAAAAAAAAAAAAATATATATATATATATATATATATATAGTCTACAAATAGTCTACAAAAATACAGTCTACAAATATAGTCTACAAAAAATATAGTCTATAGTGTACAAACTACAAAGAAACCCTGTTTTTAAATTATTTTCCAAAATTATGGATTCACCAAGTTTCAGCTGTTTCACTTTGTCCCTTCCACTGTGCCTTGGTAAGACAATGTTTCTATTTCTCTAGAGATGGTTACTGAAGCAAACTTCAATGCAGCAAGAGGAAAAGGAGAAAGAGGAGGCAAAGAAAAGCCAATGCAGCAAAAATCATGAACTGTATGTTGAGTGTAAGTAATGGCTCCAATTGTTCCAGGTTTCCTTGGCTAAATTTGAAACTCACATGATTATTTTCCTCCCTGCAATATTAGAAGCCCACAGAGATGGTCCAGAAAGTGGTAAGGGACATATTTTTGGAAGCTAGCCCCTTGAAGCAGTCAACTACTAAACCTTTTGTTACACATTGTCGTATTTATTTTTCATAGCAACACAATGGCAATTACCTTTCCCTTAAAGTACCAGTGAAGAACCTGAGGCCCAGAGAAGGTTAGTACATCCCTTACAGCCACATTTCTAAAAGGTGGCTGGGCCAAAAGACACACCCACGTCCAAGCAATTGACGCCTACGGTCTTCCAGTCCCTTTTACTGCCTCTCTCTCCTTCTCTGTGGACAGTCTTCTCTACTTGAGCTCAGGGTCAGTTTTATAAAGGCAAAGACCCCAGTCATCTGGGGCACATTTATTTTCTGACATTTTTCTCTAGCACCTTCTTCCGGCCCCTAAGTTACTCATCTTCTCTGGAGCTCAGCTTCCTCACCTGAACACTGCTTCGTGGATTTCTTATGAGAATGAAAGGAACAAACAGGTGCATGTCTCGCTCCATACCTTAGAACAGTCCCTGAACACAGTAAGTGCTATACAACTGGAGTAGCTATACAACTCTACATAGCTATGTAACTAGAGTAACTCTTCCCTCTATTAGCAATGAGGAAATCGTTACCCAGGTACCTTTTTTACCACTCAAAACTTGCTCCGTCCCCATGAAGTGTCCTAATGTCTAGTTTTAATAGGATAATAACTAGATCTAGGCAGTAGGTTCATGAGGAATTCACACAATTATCTCACTTAATTCCTCATGACCCTATAAAATTATTTTCTCCCCTGGGAGGAATATGAACTACAAAGAGCAGATATTTACAGGGTATGTACACAGGCTCTCTGTGTGTATGTGCATATGTCTAAAATAACCTTTAAAAGGACAGTTTATTTTTTAATCAAGTAGATTCTGCCAAAACCAAGCAAGATTATATAAAACATACCACTAAGAGACATCACTGTTTGTGTTACTCAGCAAATTCTAATTGGACTGAGTGAGATGTCTGCCTACAGAGTACCTGCCCAGGGAAAATCGTGCCACTGACTGGAAGAAGTGTGATTAATAAACTGTTTGGAATCTGAAGATACTGAAATGTGGTGTTTGGAAAACAGCTCTCCAGAATGTAGGTGAATGTTTTCGCTCGTGGATAAACGGAGCACAGCTGCTCAGCCTCATGATGCTCTCATTCTCGGCAACGCTCTGCTCGGGAATGCACAGCACCTACGATCTGCTCCCACCCTGGCTGGATTCTCTGGCCGACAGACCAGTATCAGATGACCCTCGCCACCATAATGTAAAGAGGCAAAATGAACACCTGAACTAGAATAAGCAAAGGCTAGGTTATGACCTTAAAGAGGGAGAAGGGTTTTGAGACTGTAAGATAATAATGAAAAAGTAACATTTTTTACAAAATCGCCTTGTTTATTCTTTAGTTATATGATCGAAGAACTATTATTCCCATTTTATAGATGAAAAAGCTAAAGGCCAGCGAAGCTAAACAGCCCAGATCCAGTATTTCACCCCAGACACTGTGACACCACAACTCACATCCTTAAACATCAGAAATGTCAATATAGGTGGGGATGGTTAACTGGTAAAGGTAACAGGGAGGAGATGATCTTGAGCTCTGGCAAAGGACAGGTAGGATTTGGTCAATGAAAAGGGCACAGGCAAGGATGGGGAGGGATACTGAAATCTGCATGACAGAATGACAGGAAAGTTCATCCTGACCAGGGCGGTGGGGGAGGTGGGCCTAGCGGAGACAAGAATGACAGAGAATGGAGGTTGAGGAATAAGAAACCTACAAGTGTTAGCCAGTGTCTCACTGGCAGCTGGAAAAGCAAAGCAGAGGCAAAGGGAGCTGGAAGTCTGGGCATCATCAGCACAGCGCTGCTAGCTGAAGAACACAGGCAGCTCTGATATGGAAGAAGGCAGTGCCCAGGTCCAGGTGTGACTAATGGCCACCATCTGGGCAGGAGGCAGAACCAAGAAAGGGGAACTCATATTTTAACAGTTTTATATACACCTACAAAGTTCTACCTGAATTCATACGGCAGCTCTGAAACCTAGTAGCTCTGTTGTGGTTGTCAAGTTCGAACACATCTCTGGACCTCATTTTACTCCAGTGTAAAATACGAGTAATGAGAATACCTATCTCACAGGATTGTGATGAGGAGTAAAACCAACACACCAACAATGACAACAACAATGCATAAGGAAGCACCTCGTAAATGTCTGTTAATCGTTGCTGCTGTTGTTACCGCCATCGTGGTGGCTCCCGTGAGCACGGTCGGCAGCATAGTTTGTAACAGGGAAAAATTAGAAACAGTCTCAATGGACATCCACAGAGATATGGCTATTCCATGGAAAACCAGGCAATGGTTTCAAAAACTGGAGTCATGTTCTACACATCCCAACCTGAAAGACCTTCAAAACATAAAGGTTAAGAGAAAGAAGTAAGACAAATTCCAGAATTCCCATCCACAGTCACTAATCGTGATAAGGCAGTGACCATACTGTCATTCACACCAACATCATCAGTTTCTTAGTGATTTCTCTGTAGAATGAATCTTTGCAGATGGCTACATGGTAGGGAGAGCAGTTTTCTCTACTGATGCATTGAACAGGGCCAAGCACGTTGTGAGGGCCAGCCAAAGCCCTCAGAGGCAGGGAAAGGACCAGATTCCAACAGGCCTAACTGGCTGTCGCCTGCTTTAATCACTAGACAAAGCAGATAAGTTGCAGAGGGGATAGAAAAATTAAACATGTCTGTTTTTGCTTTTTAGAAGCAATTAGGGATTTATAGCCAAAGTGTTGTTATTTTTTGAATCAGAGCCAGTAATTATTTTTTTTCTTTCGGGGAAGATAATTATACCATAATCACTGACATTTTAAAGGAACATTTTAGAGCCACTACTTTATTTCCCCATAACAAGCAGTGGTTCCTAAAATTCTAGCCATGTCCCTTGGGACCACAAAGCAATGAGGACTATGAGGCCATGGAGAAGTTTCAGAAGGAGCACCTTTGTTTCCAGAGTAAAACAACAAAACTGAACAGCTGCAGTGGTTATCGAAACTCAGAGCCAAGTCTGAATCCACAAACCCACAGGGAGAACCTTCATTTGCAGAGTTTCCTACAGTTCAGGATGTTCCGAATAGTTCTATTCTCCTAAGTAATTAAAATTTTCCCGCTGACATTTTGTAACAACTATCGTTCTCCTTGGCATACCCTTTCCTTATGAGAAACAAGGGATCATCTTCAGACTTGGTCCAGCAGGATGGCCTACAACTTCCACATTACTGGAGTCTGAGTCAATGCCACATCTCAGAGTCCACAGCTTTGGAAAGATAAAGCTGACAGGAAACATACACTGCATTTACATGGCAGGCAAAGGGGAAACTATGGAAAGCACAAGCTTCGGGATATGGAAAGATGGCAGGGAGGCACCAAGGGTAACTTTGGTCCTCTACTCCTGAATTTAAAGCCGCTATTGTGTAAAACACAAGACTGTTCATAGCTGGATTTAGGTCCTCCTTCCATGTTCTTACCCATGACTAAACACATACATCGATTCAAACCTATGTCCAAAACCTAATACATGGAGGGTCGTGTGCTAATCACAGGAGAGGGCAAAGTAATTCAGAAAAGGCAATAATTACAAAATATGCTTACGAAGTCTCAAGAGAAAATTCTGTCCCCATTTTTCTTTCCCAAATCTGCCACTCTAAGAAATTCTCTCAACTTTCAACATCTTCACCTTTACAATGAGCACAATACAAATGCACTTTCCTCTTTGAAATTTTTAGAATCGCTCATAAACACCAAGGAAATCACAAATATAATAAGCAATAATCATCTGTAATCTATGAATGTTTTTCATTTAAGAAAAAAAAACTTTAAAAGCTAAGACTCTATAAAAAATGGTTTCAGACAACAGAAAACACAAACATGTCATTTTATAATAATGTAAAATATAATATCTAGTACAAAGAATACTGTAATTTTATCCATTTCCTAGTGACAAATATAATGCTAGGCCCCCAAAGGAGAGCTATCAACACTGCACAAATATTTTCAAGATCTTTCAGGTACCTAAATAAAGCAAAGAGAGGTAAAATTACTTGTCCAAAAAAGCCTCTTTTTTTTTTTCCTTCACTATTTCCCAAGAGCTTCCTGTGGGCCAGACACAGTGCCTGGTGCTGAGGATAAAATGATGAGTAAAACAGGAGGAAGAAGACATTCACTAAATCCAATACTACTATTAACTATAAACCATGTCAGAAAAACTACCCAGTGTTTGGGAGACGAGTTCATGCCAGAAATTAAAGGCAACTCTGAAGAAAGGACACCCAAGCTTCTCTTCTATGGACAGAGGACTCCTGGAAGTTTCTAGAAGCAGTCCAGGAAGGGAAGTAGCTTCCAGCCCCAAGGGTCTTCCCTGTTTGTCCCGCTGGAGGATGTTGGGGGCAGTGACTCCAAGCGCCCAGTGCAGAATGCCACTGCTAACCTGGAGTTATGTGCACCTGACCAGGGAACAGCCTCCCTCTCCCTCTGCTGCCCCCAGAACGCCACCACCTTCTTGCCTTCCCCCCAACAAGGCCTGAGAGATTGCTGTACTAGCCTGCTTCTCACATTACTGAGGCCCTGTGGGCAGGGTTGGGACAGAGAGCCGCACAGCAGCAGGCCTGCTGTTGAAGGAAATATAGAAAAGGCAGAGGAAGGAGGGGTCTGTCCTTCATTCCTATGGCCCCCACACGGCTGTGGCTGGACCTTGCAAAGGATGGACAGAACCACCTCTCCCCTCCCTCCTAGCTCCTTTACAAGAAAAACATCCAGAGCCTGGGCTTTCTCAATTCAAAAACAGCTCAACGATGGGAAGCCAGCTGCTTTCAAAAAAAAAACAACACAAGTATTCTTTATTTTATAAGACCTTTTCCATTTCCAGAAAAAAAAAAAAAGTACTGCATTAAAGGCAACAGCTGCTTCAAGTTAATAAAATCTGAATTATCTCTGCCTGGAAACTGATCACTAGTTTTAAGTCAGAAAGTTGGATTTCTAGGACAATTTCTCATCTTATGATTTGAATCCTTCCTTTCTGTGGTGGAAATAAAATTCAATATGGTTATTCTTTATTCCTAATTTAGATTAATAATGACACACTTTAAATCCAAGGCCTCATATTTACAAAACTATGTAATCAAACTAGTGGCTGAAAATAAAAGCCAATTTCAAGTCTGGGATGTATCTCAACATTCTTAATCCAGCTGTCTGGCTATTTTCTTCCATTTAATATTTAAATATTTAAATGTCATATCTTGTGTCTTTTGATTAACATATTTCTGAAAAAATGTTTAAAGATACAGGAGACTGTTGTAATGATTCACAAAGGCAGGCAATGTATTAATATTTTCAGGCGTCATCATTTCAAATCATTTTGCTAATTCTAATCAGTGAGTTTTGTTCAACTTAAAGACAAAAAATGGAAATATGAAATTTTGCAAACTTAAAAGGTTTAATGCAATATGTTTCCCCAATGTATAAAAGTAAGAGTAGAAGAAACACCAAAACATTAACACTGGTTATCTCTAGTTGGTTTCACATAATCTTCTGTATGTTCTATGAAATAAAAATGCATTATTTTCACAAAATCGAAAAAATGCTTTTATTTTTACTATATTTTTTAATGAATAATCATATATAGAAACTCTGCTTCTAAAAATAAACCACTGTAGTATAACCAGTTATTTTTATATAATGAAACTAAAACTCTTGGCTAGCACTATACTGGAAGGGAAAAGTGTTTTGTTTTGTAAGGGGGAATATGTAGGGGGGAAATGTATGTAAGGGTATGTAGGGGGGAAATATGTAGGGGGGAAAACCTCCAGGAGTGTATCCACAAAGCTAGCAGACAGATAATTTTTTAAAAAGGACTAAATACTAGCATAAATATTCTATTTTTTGCACAGTATTTTATTTTTTTGCACAGTATACTAGAGGTCTTTGTAAGACATTAGTATCACTCTAATGGTTCAAAAATATCATTATGTTAAAATTTGGTAAGTTCTAAAGTATCTACTCAATCAAAACAGAAAAGTAGATAAAAATGAATGAAATGATTCATTCTTCACTGGCTTTTGCCCCATCCCAAGCACACCGAACACCAAGGGCCAGAAGTGTGAACATGCAAACTGTCCTTCCTATTCATTTTCCTGTCCAGGCTCCCTCCATCGGTCAGGGGCTGGGTCCCCAGGACGGATAGTAAGGTCAGGGGAGAAGCAGGTGACTCCAAGCCTATAGTGAATCCAGTCCAAGGCAAACACTGTTAGCTTCTTAGACCCTTCCAAATGCAAATGCAAGTGGGGAGGAGGCTAAAAGCTTTACTTAAAATATGCTATGGAAGCTTTACAAGTAGCCTTTTCAAACATGTACTCTCAGAAACCTGCGAATTTCATCACTGACCCCAGAAACCAGGAACTCCTGAGGTCCGCATTATTTGATACCCTATGCAAGACAACAAAAAATGCTCCCAAGGACATGGGACTGCTTTGTCTGGGAAGACCGAGGCCCAGTAAGTGATGACGGTGTCCACTAACTGCACATCATTAGGGGGACAATACAAGAAAAATGTTCCAGGAGTGTCTAAGACAGGGTTGCTATCTTCAAGACGCCCATAGGTACACCAAGCAATCAGGACAAACAGGTAACCACAAGAAGCCAGATGCTGTGAATGGCCATTCTCTGGCTCATTTCTTTCAGTGGGTTTGGATTTAATAGATTCAATGGGAATGCAAGCTGGTACAACCACTCTGGAAAACAGTATGGAGATGCCTTAAGACGTTAAATATAGAGCTACCCTACAACCCAACAATTGCACTACTAGGTATTTACCCCAAAGATACAGATGTAGTGGAAAGAAGGGCCATATGCACCCCCGTGTTCATAGCAGCAATGTCCACAAGAGCCAAACCATGGAAGGTTTGAGATGTCCTTCAACAGATGAATGGATAACGATGTGGTTCATATATACAATGGGATATTACTCAGCCATCAGAAAGGATGAATACCTACCAATTCCATTGACGTGGATGGGACTGGAAGGGATTATACTAACTGAAATAAATCAAGCAGAGAAAGAGAATTATCATATGGTTTCACTCATATGTGGAACATAAGGAATAGCACAGAGGATCATAGGGGAAGGGAGGGAAAACTGAATGGGATGAAATCAGAGAGGGAGACAAGCCATGAGAAACTCTGGACTCTGGGAAATAAACTGAAGGTTACAGAAGGGAGGGTGCTGGGGGGATGGGGTAACAGAGTGATGGGCATTAAGGAGGGCACATGTTGTGATGACCACTCGGTGTTATATGCAACTAATGAATCGCTGAACACTACATAAAAACGAATGCTGGCTAGCTGAACATAGAAATATAAGCCTTCAGAATTTGTCTACGGAGTTTGTACTAAGTAGAACCTCTCTGATGGGTGTGAATCCCTCTTAAACATCTTGCCCTCACGTGTCATTCTTCTCCCTTCTGCACAAGGGCTGCAGGCTTTAGACGTGGAGCCATCAGCTAATCTGAAGACTATCTCCTCTGCACATTAAAGCTACCTTCGAGTTACTGCATATAATAATTTCCCACTTAAACAAGGCAAGGATTATTTCTTATTTGATTTGCTTATTTATTGATGGAGGATTATTTCTTTTTAAAATTAGTTTACACGTAGAAAGAATGGATGTAAGTAAAGCTATTTTTTTTTAGATTTTTAAAAGGTTTTATTTATTTACTTTTCAGAGAGAGAAGAGAGAGAGAGAGAGAGGGCACAAGCAGGCAGAGAGGCAGGCAGAGGCAGAGAGAGAAGCAGGCTCCTTGCTGAGCAAGGAGCCCGATGTGGGACTCAATCCTGGGACCCTGGGATCATGACCTGAGCTGAAGGCAGATGCTTAATGGACTGAGCCACCCAGGCAAGAAGAAAAAAAAATTTAAAGAAAAAAAAATACCAATATGGGTAGAAGAGCTGACGCTGGTATCTGAATGAAGTCTGGCCAAGGCTGGAATACAGTTTCCATATGTGTGCCATTAAAATAAAACAAAACTCCAACTGACTAGGAGATGTCCCCCACCACAGCATTATCTTAGTTCTTCCTTAGAATCAATATTTACACTCACAGAGCACATGTGAGCAGGCAGTGCACTTATAAATCACCTCCAGTATGTTCTGCCAAGGTGGAAGCAGCAGCCCCGCGCACCATCCCTGACTCGATCTGATCAGCACGGTGAACATTCAAACTTCCATCTTCGCAGGGGACAGAGTCTGCACCAGACAGTGCCTGCTCTCCAGGTACCCGGCGATCCATGAGTAGTAACATGCCTCTAATGCAGAAGGCTTGAAAATCTGTCACGTAAAACCTTAAGACCTTTTCTCTTACAATCTCAAAGACAAGAAAAACACGTTGTAGAGTCCTTTTTAGGCGTTAACGACTACACTGGGCAATTTACACATATTCTGTGAACTTCATTTTTGCAGGGGTCCTATTCCTTCCTATTGAGAAACAGGACATGCCGTAAGAAAACCTGCGTCGCGGTACACATGGCAGGCAAAGTGGGAAATCACTTCAACATACCTGCCTAATGGCATGTCAGATACATTTTGCTCCGTACCTGGAAATACCCAACCTATCCATTTGAACGAGTTTTATATGCAGCTTTGTAAACTCTGCTCCTCCTCCCATCTTCTTGGGATGGAACATGGTCTATGGCAGATGGGTCCCTTGGCGTCAGCATCAGATTAAGTGGATAGAGACGAAGGCTTTAGAACAGGGGTGTTTCTGGGTTAGTACAGCCAGGGCTGACCATCACTCACGGTGGGGAACACTGTATTATTAAGATTTAACGATCCTTGGTCCAGAAAGCCCCCTCACTCCAAACGAAGGTAAACCAGAGTCATGGCTCACATGCATGGAGTGGGTCTGGCCCATCTGTGCTACTTGAATCTATCAGCTAGATCTAAATGATGTTTGTCAGAGAGCAACAGGGAGAGTAGGAGGAAGAGCACAAACAATTATGTAAATAGCTCCTCTGGGGAAACCATTTGAAAAGTAAGTGAATTCATCCAGTAGCCTATAAAAGTCCTCTACAGGGATACAGATAATAAGCTTCATACGATAACTTTCTTATCTTACCTGCCCTTAGGAACTCTTTACACTTCGCACTGGTTAACTGGATCCTTGAATAAAATACGTGTTTTGGATGAGATTCAGTTGATCCGTGAGCTGGATAATGTTTTGTTTTCACATCCACTAAATTGCTTTTGTGGAGTTCTTTTCAAGTGAAGTAGCAAATATTCTGAAAGTTTTCTACCTTTCATGAAACAGGGCTTCCCCTTAGACAAACACCACACCTTCTTCCTTTTTACCATTGCTGTGACCAGAGCAAGTGCTTTTTTTGTCCAGTGGTTCTGATGGAACGAGCCTTCTTGCTCTAATTACTCAGAATTTCTAGAGAAGGAGAGGCTGCGGCACCCAGCAGTGACCGCTGGGCTGCAGAGGCTAAGGGCATCCCAGACAGTGGATGTTGTCTGTCCTCTTCACCAATGGAAACTCCACAAGGACACCCAACATGGAGACGCCTGAGCGGGGGAGCTTCGTTTCTTAGCATCTCGCATTACGAGTCCATTCACCTGTCAGGATACTGGTAATATATGAGAAAAATACTAAACTACTTCTGAGAAATAACATGTTTCACCTGATGGGACACAGGAAAGGATGCCGCAATCAGTCTTTGAATCGGCACGTGTCTAGATTTTGAGAGGCCCATGTTTGCAAAATTTCAACCTGAATACATAAGGTACTAAGTCTCCATTCCTGGACCAGATTTTAAAACAAACAAACAAACAAACAAAAAAACAATTCTAGGGGCGCCTGGGTGGCTCAGTTGATAAACATCTGCCTTCGACTCAGGTCATGATCCCAGAGTCCTGGGATCGACCCACACATTGGGAAGGAAGCCTGCTTCTCCCTCCCCCGCTCCCCCTGCTTGTGTTCCCTCTCTCGCTATGTCTCTGTTAAATAAATAAAATCTTTTTAAAAAGTTACTTATTTCCTAGTGCAATTTTATTGTATTTTTTAAAGATTTTATTTACTTAATTTGAGAGAGAGAGACAGTGAGAGAGAGCGCATGAGAGGGGAGAAGGTCAGAGGGTGAAGCAGACTCCCCGTGAAGCTGGGAGACGGATACGGGACTCGATCCCGGGACTCTGGGATCATGACCTGAGCTGAAGGCAGTTTGTTAACCAACGGAGCCACCCAGGAGCCCTCTTAGTGCAATTTTAAACAAATCATTACAACTTGGTACCATTAATAGGACAGAAAAACCCAAATCATCTTTTATGCTGGAAAAGCTGTCTTGTTTTCTTGAGGTAGCCATGTGAACTTAATCACTTTCAATAAGACCCACTCTGCATGCCAAACCTCACTGCCAGCATCATAAATAAATCTTCTCATCTGAGTTGGTTTCTAATATCTAAACCAGCACAGGAAAGTGGGAGTCTTCACGGCATTCACATTCAGAGGAGAATGGACCGCAGTAATAGGAACTAATGGATGCTTGGTGAAATAACGCCAGACGGATAAATCACGAGAACTTCCTCATAATAATCAGAGTCAAAACTAATGAAAGAAACCTATGGATGTCTGCTATGCAGAGGGCATAAGAACGCTCTGTTACAAGACCATGGGATGCGACTCCTCTAAAACCCTGACCCCACCAACCCCTGATGTTAGGAGGTGTTCCATTAGATTGAAATTAGAGATGCTTTCCAGAGTCCCTTTGAAAAATTAAACAAAAAAGGCCCCATTCCCTGAAAACTACAAAGTATGTCATTACTCAGACCTCACTTTGCTTTTACAGAACACGATTACAAAATTATTGTCCAACCCCAAACCTGTATTCACCGAGGTCGGTGCCCCTTTTAGGCAGGGCATTTACTCTTCCTGGCTTTCATTTCATTTAACAGTGTCTGAAATTTACAGAATGAGGGGCATGATGGATATATACGGGCATTTCTTATCCCAAATCAGAGCCTGAATAGACAGCTCATAATATGGCTTTTTGCACTTTCTTTTACTTCTTTTCCTTTTTAATCTGAGGAGAGGGGAAGTGAATTCTTTACCAAAAAAGGTTCCAGGACTTGTTTCTCAGTTGTTTCTCACCTTAAAAATGAAGTGCATCTCCTCTAAGTGTTACTGGCAACATACAACATCTCTAAGTCAGCTTAACCCTTTTCCTTGTAAATGAGAAACACAGTTGCAGACTTTCTGGTGGTACTCATTTAACGATGGGCTGCAACTTGCCAAATTATATTTTCTATGCAAAAAAAAAAAAAAAAAGGGTAGACGAGCTAGAGAAATCAAAAGCAGTATTTAGGAGGAAGCCTGGCAGACGTGCAGAAAGAATGGGCCTTGTATTATCACATCTACCCAGCCTAAAACCCTGTATTTAAAAAAAAAGTTAGCCATTCTTTGCATTTGACTGTGTTGACAATGGGGAGTCCGAAGTCTAACATAAATGTATAGCTATCATTTTATGCAATTTCATTTATAAAGCCAAGGGCCACTTGCCTAACTGTGGACTTTTCTGCAAATTTTCTATGACAAATAATAGATCTTCAAATGCCTGAATTTTCCACCAACTTACAGCAGCATGGGAGAATCTCAACAAAGACCCTAAGGCCATATGGCCCCCAAGGCCAAAGATATTCACCATTTGTTCCTTTGTAGAAAAGACTGACTCCTGCTGTAAATCTATGAAGTATTATTATTATCCCAAATTTACCTAAGAGGCAAAGGCGGCCCAGAGAGAGAAAGCAATGTACTAGAAGGTAACACGGCAAGAAGATGCAGGCGCTGGTTCTTGAGGCAGTTCACCTCCAGGGCGCGGGCTCCCAACCTTGGTGTGACCTGTCATTGGTATTGATGTCATTATGATCACGACATGCACTCTCAGGAACACGCACATTGTTCCCTGGGCTTTGGGCTGTCCTGAGTGTGGTTACTGGTTCAGAGGTCGAGCCTCTGCAATGTTGGATGTTCTGCCCTCTTCTGGCTCTGGGTCTTGCTTCCTGAGCCATGCCTTCTCGAGCCAAACCTGTGCAATGCTACATCCCAAATCTCCAGTCCTAGGCCTGGCAGTGCCTGCTGAGTGATTTAGAGTTGCAGACCAGAGACTGTCACGTCTCTAAAATTCTCTTTTCCCATCTGAGTTGAGTTTTCTGTCATCCTGAGACTTTGCCTGCCTGCCTTGTGGGGCTTTGGCTGTTGTCTTCCCCATCTGTCCATGTGGCCTAGCCCCACCTGTTATCTAAGCCGGCATCTGGGTCTCTTCTCAGCAGTAGCCATATGGCCTCAATTTGGGGTGTGTGTCATGGGGAGTGGTGACCACAACTCCAGCGCCATCTGCGTTCCATCAGCTCCCTCCAGCACCTGTACCAACTTCTCTTTCCAAGGCCCAACACTCTGAGGCTTCTTTTGTCCCTTGCTCTTCCTCTGTTGAGTTGAAGAGGGAGTTCTAGCTGTTTCCTGTTCCATGCAGTAGCCCATGCCCTGGATGAACCAGTCCTCCCTAGGGCTGCTCACTCTTCCAGGTCACTCCTGATGCCAACTGGGAACCTTCCTTCTAAGGGTCACAACCACCACCAGTCCCCTGCTGGGATCAGTGGCAAGCCTCATCGTTAAGATCCTAGGGTCTGCAGTCAGCCAAACATGGGCTGGAATCCTGGCCCTCCTCCTGACCAGCTGTGTGCAACCGGGCAAGTCTAACAACTCCACTTCCCTTTCGTCATCTTTAAAATGGGGACTACTATACGGGAATCGTGAAGATGCCGTTGAGGTCTAAGCATGCTGCCTAGCACACATTAAGTGCTCAGTAAACATCAGGGAGTGCCAGCCTATGATTTTTATTATTCTCATCATCACTATTACTGCCACTACCAATTGTGACTTTCACAACATCAAAGTTATCTAAATATAGAATTGTTACAGTAACTATATGCACAGTGCCATACAATTCTGTACGTGCTGTGCATTCTCTGGGGCTAAAGGAAATGAATCCACCAATAATCTCTCTAGGCCCACGTTTCCTCATATGAAAAGAGGAAAATCTGGATGAACTGGGAGTTCATGTTTCCAAATACTGTCTAAGAATAAAGCTGACACATAGACCAATGGAACAGAATAGAGAACCCAGAAATGGACCCTCAGCACTATGGTCAACTCATCTTCAACAGAGCAGGAAAGAATGTCCAATGATTATTCTTCAACTGACGTTCTTAAAAAGACAGTTTCTTCAACAAATGGTATTGGGAAAATTGAATAGCCACATGCAGAAGAATGAAAGTGGACCATTCCTTATACCATACACAGAAAAAGACTCAAAATGGATGTAAGATCTAAATGTGAGACAGGAATCCATCAAAATCCTAGAGGAGAGGGGCACCTGGGTGGCTCAGACTAAGCGTCTACCTTCGGCTCAGGTTATGATCTCAGGGTCCTCGGACTGAGCCCTACATCAGGCTCTCTGCTCAGCAGGGAACCTGCTTCTCCCTTTCCAGCTCCCCTGTGCTTGTGTTCTGCTCTTGCTATCTCTCTTTGTCATAAATAAATAAAATATTTTAAAAAAATCCTAGAGGATCTCAGCCGCAGCAACTTCTTGCTAGACATGTCTCTAAAGACAAGGTAAACAAAGGCAAAATGAACTATTGGGACTTCCTCAAGATAAAAAGCTTTTGCACAGGGGCGCCTGGGTGGCTCAGTGGGTTAAGCCCCTGCCTTCGGCTCAGGTCATGATCCCAGGTCCTGGGTTCAGGCCCCACATCGGGCTTTCTGCTCAGCGGGGAGCCTGCTTCCTCCTCTCTCTCTGCCTGCCTCTCTGCCTACTTGTGATTTCTCTCTGTCAAATAAATAAATAAAATCTTTAAAAAAAAAAAAAAACCAAAAAAACAGCTGTAACCAATAGGAGGCATAGTCTGTAAAAAAAAAAAAAAAAAAGCTTTTGCACAGCAAAGGAAACAGTTGACAAAACCAAAAGACAACCATTAGAATGTGAGAAGATATTTGCAAATGTCTTATCAGATAAAGAGCTAGTATCCAAGGTCTATAAAGAACTTATCAAGCTCAACATCCAAAGAACAAATAATTTAGTCAAGCAATGGGCAGAAGACATGAATAGACATTGCTCCAAAGAAAACACCCAAATGGTCAACACACAACATGAAAAAATACTCCACATCACTTGTCATCAGGGAAATACAAATCAAGACCACAATGAGATACCACCTCACACCAGTCAGAATGGCTAAAATTAACAAGTCTGGAAACGACAGACGTTGGCAAGAACAGGGAACCCTCCTACACTGCTGGTGGGAATGCAAGCTGGTGCAGCCACTCTGGAAAACAACATGGAGGTTCCTCAAAAAGTTGAAAATAGGAGTGCCTGGGTGGCTCAGGGTTAAAGTGGGTTAAAGTGGGTCATGATCCCAGGGTTCCTGGATCGAGCCCCACATTGGGCTCTCTGCTCAGCAGGGAGCCTGCTTCTTCCTCTCTCTGACTGCCTCTCTGCCTACTTGTAATCTCAGTCTGTCAAATAAATAAATAAAATCTTAAAAAAAAAAAGTTGAAAATAGAGCTACCGTATGACCCAGCAATTGCACTACTGGGTTCTGACAAAGATACAGATGTAGTGATCCAAAGGGGCACCTGCACACCAATGTTGATAGCAACAAAGTCCACAATGGCCAAACTATGGAAAGAGCCCACAGGTCCACTGACAGAAGAATGGATAAAAAATATATGGTAGATATACGCAACGGAATATTACTCAGCCATTAAAAAACGAAATCTTGCCATTTGCAACAATATGGATAGAACCAGAAGATATTATGCTAAGTGAAATAAGTCAATCAGGGATGATGATTATCCTAAGATTCTCACTCATATGTGGAATTTAAGAAACAAGACAGAGGATCACAAGGGAAGAGAGGAAAAAATAAAACAAGATGAAACCAGAGACGGAGACAAACTCTTATGTAAGAGGTCTTAAGCATAGGAAACAAACTGAGGGTTGCTGGAGGGGAGGGGGATAAGGGATGGGGTAAGTGGGTGATGGACATTAAGGAGGGCACATGATGTAATGAGCACTGGGTGTTTTAGAAGACTGATGAGTCACTGACCTCTACCTCTGAAACCAGTAATATATTATACATTACTTTTTTAAATAGAATGTGATTTGTGGTTAATAAAACGAATAAAAAATGCTATATTAAAAAAATAAAACTGATAAACCTGTATGCTGATTTCAGCTTCTGTAATACCCTAGGAAGACAGGACAAATCCTACAAGTTTCCAAACAATGCTGCTTGTTATAAACTTTGTTTCCAGTGACAAACATCCCTGTTATAAAAGCCAGGTTTGTCTTCATCCCTCAAACCATTTTCTGCAGCTTATCCTGTGAGGCAAGAATTTTCATGTCAAAGAAATAAATGACATCTGAGCAAAGTAAAAATAAACCCAATACGTGTCTCGCTTTATGAAGGTCAAACAATGGACAGCCAAAATGTTCAAAGTATTAGCCTAATTAGGGAAAAGGGGAAAGTACTCCAAGCTTGAAATTTCCAGATGCCACATGATGATGGCTTGACAATTTTAACTTACGTTTCATATTCTGGTCATGAGAGAAAGGAGGAGGGATGGTTTGGTTTTCAACTTTGTAGCTGGACTTTCTCAAATCAATTTCCTTTCCTGGTATACACAAAATGACATCTCTTCTTTAACACGAGGAATGCAGAAAATCTCAACTGATAAGCAGTCATGCTCACTTACCACACTGAGACTAAAATGTGATTTGATAATCTTATCAGAAGATTCCCATGACCTGTGAGTACAGCCTTCATTTCATAAAATACTGAACAAATGGCTTTATCACAAAATTCCCAGAAGGAAAATCTGAATCTATGTGGGAATTCCCCACCAAAGAACTGTCCCTTTGTTCCAATTTCATAAAATGCTCCTTATCTGAGGGCAATGAACACATTTATGAAGCGGGAATCCCAGGAGGAGAAGCCTGGAAGGGGAGTGACCACTTACTGCCCACCTGGTTCTTTCTGACCTTTCCTGTGACAGCACAATGAATGAATCCTAATGGGGCCACACCAATCATAGTAAATTCTGTCTCATCACTGAGTTGGGGTGTGACCCATTCTGTCTAACAAGCCAATAGGAAGGTTCAGTCTGTCCTAGGACTTCTAGGAAAGCATCTCTCACACTCACAGAAAGAGACAAAGAAATAATGTCTTGTTGCTGTCTCTGGAGGCTGTCTCAACTAGATGTGAGGCAAGGACCTGTGGCAGCCCTCTTGTGACCATGAGGAAAACTAAGCTGGCATGGTAAGGATGACCAAGAAGAGCCTGAGTCTTTGACAAAGTCACTGACCTGCTCAGCTCACTGATCTGGGAATCACCCAGTCCTTGTCCCTATGAATGTGTTTTCAAAGCTCCATTACATATGGCTAAAAAGACCTAAAATAATAGAACTAGACCCATGGAAAATCATTAGAGAAAAATCTAGTTGTTCATTAGATGTCAACTCCAAATAGCATACAGAAACGGGCTGATCTGCCTTACCACAAATGGCAAGATGTGAAAGGAACAATTTTTCGCTTGAACAGCATAGACACTGACTGCTGAGGACACAGCTTCCACAGCTCACCTGTGATGTGTGCAGACACTTGCTTATCAAGTGAACAATGTCTTCAACATCCCCATGTGCTAGACTCTGCAACCTGTGAAATGAGGTTTTAGGAACAAACCTTCTAAACTGCATATGGATATGAGATAAAAAGATTTTTTTTTAAAGTGACTACAACTACAACATCCATCAGCAAATGCCAGGTATGACTGTTCCTAGAAATCACAGTCCAAAAATTATGGCCCGGGTTTCCAAGTTTTTAAAGAATTCCCCAGGGGTTAAAATTTCCTCAGGGCATTAAAAAATTTTTTTTATCAATTTTACACGAACACTGAAACTATTTCTTACTCAGAGTCCATTTAATTAAAAACAAAACAAAACAAAAGCCAAGGGGCACCTGGGTCGCTCAGATTGGTTAAGCATCGACTCTTGATTTCAGCTCAGGTCGTGATCTCAGGGTTCTAAGAGAAAGCCCTGTATCAGGCTTCACACTCAGTGTGGAGGTCGCTTGGGATTCTCTCTCTACTTCTCCCTCTGCCCTTCCCTCTCCCCAACTTACACACATGTTCTGATAATTTAATAAGATTAATATAAATACATACATACATACATACACAAACAAACCAAACTAGTCTTATTTATCTGGCAGACAAAATTCAGAGAACTCTACACATATTAGAAGTATAAATCTGGTTCACTGATGAAAACGTTTTTATAACCATGCTTATACCTCACATCAATCTTCCACCAGACTGCTTTCTGCCTTTTAAACTTTCAATGAACGGCTTAGACTTTTCAAACTTCAGCTACTACCTTCATTGCTTAAATAGCAACAAAGGGGCCCCAAGTGTACTGGGCACCACAGTAGGGCAGCAGGTACAAAGACAGGGGCCTGTGCTCATGGAGTGTATGTTTTAATGGTGGAGATAATATTAAATAATAAATGCTTATAAAAACCCTAAAATTTTATTTTAGGAAATAAAATTAAAGCTTGAGGCTAATGCTAATCAGGGAATAAGGAAGGGGCTAAAGGAAACGGGGGGTGGGGGTGGGGAAGGCAGTTTTACCTCCAATGGGAGAATTAATCAAGGTCTCTTTGACAGGTGACATACCAGCTGTGATCTCAGAGAGAAAGAGGAGCCAACCCAGGGAACAGTCATGTGAAACTAGGAGTTGAAAAGAAACAGCCTCTGGCACCCAAGCCACAAACCACCTCAGCGGTCTTGCTTGTAAAAGGCGCAGATCATCACTAACCTGCCTTTCTACCTGCAGCTGATTGTGACGACAGAGTCCTCCTCTTTTGACATTCAAAGTTAAAAGCCCTACCAATGGTAAAGTGCCCTTACGAGTCACCTTCCCCTGGAAAACACAAGGCTTCAGCTGCTCTAAAAATAAGCCCTCGTTGCTGTCTCCTGTTTCATACTGCATCTCTGGAAGCAGGAAATTAAAACGAGTTTTGACTTGAGAAGCTTTGGATCCTGAGATACCTGAAGGTCCACAGGACTCCTTCCACTTCACAGCGGAGAACGGCTCTCTTGCAGCATTTGGCAAAAGCACGTCAGTGCCATAACAACTGACAAAATTACTCTGCAAAACTGCCTTCGAAATAGTGACCCAAGTGAGAAAGGCCAAGGAAGAGTGCAGGGAGGATTCCTGGGCCACTCAGATGATATGGGAGCACATGGCAGCAAAGGCAGCTTGGAATTTGCTGGCAGAAAACCAGGCCCTTTCTGTGGCGTACTCTCTTTATAGCCCCAGCTATAAATACGTGATATTTGCCACATGATTACATAAAAATTAAACAATCACCAAGAGGCAACTACAGTCCTGTCACTGAAACAAATGACAAGCATGTCCCTAAGTACTGAACCCTAAGCCCTGTGTGCTGAAAACTGTTTCTCTTGGACAAAGGTAAGCCAGACCTACAGTTTTTAACAGATCTACAGAGCAGCAAGGGAAAGGCAGTGGAAAGCAGGGAGCATAGATGCATTTCCTCCTTAGCTCCTAAACCCTCAGGATGTAGGTCTCGTTATTCCATTTCCAGAGGAAGGAACTGAGCCCCTAAGAAGTCAGTGAACTTGCCCAATGAAGGCACTGCGGCTGAAAGAATCAGATTCATGGGGCTCCAAACCACAGGCCCTTTGTCATCACGCTGCCTCACCTGGTCAGTTAGGTTTGAATCTCCAGCTCTCCTTGCATCATGGGGAGTAACAAGATTTCTGAAGGTCCTTCATAAAAATCTTAGTCCCTAGAGATGAGTAAGAGGACGCTGATGCATGTTGCGGGAAATGAAGACTGAGTTTCACACGGGACCACCTCAGGTGAACATCAAGACAAGCAGGATAAGGACCTTCTGTGAGGAGGAGCAGAGGGCAGGGCCGCACGTAGGACTCCTGTGTAACAGTACAGAGCCCTTCCTCTTGGAGGTCACGTTCTTCCAAGACTCTGGATTCTACTCGGACGGTTCCCACTGCACCAAATGCCTTGCTCGTCGTTCCCTGGTAGCAGTTCAGCGCCTCAGCGAGTTCTCTGAGAAGTCCAGCACCACTGCCACTGCCATCAGCATCCCGGCCCTGGGACAGACGCCACCTCAGCACAACGTCCCAAGGCCCACCGTACTCAGGGCTCCCGGGACATTCCCAGTACAGTGGCACAGTGTTCCGAGGTACCCTCTTCACTACTCGGGGACGTCTCCAAGCAGTACCTGAGTTCGTTTCTTTCCTTCTTAGTACTTAGCACCGCACCTTTGAGTCGCAAATTTAGAGAGATACCCACTGACGCTTCGCCTGGTCGCATGGGCCAAGGGCTGGGCTGGGCTGGGGGCAGCAGCTGTCAAGACGAGGGATCAAGGGGTTGGGGGCAGGGGATGTGGGCAATACGACATCCACCCCCTATGTCATCTTGGTTTTCTCTTAAACATTGTGCCTTGGTCTCCTCATCTATAAATGGGGGGGGGGGGTTGAGGATCTTGCTCAGCCCCTTAGAGAGCTGTTGTCAGGGTAACAGGTGGACAAGGTTGGGAGACGCTGACACCTGAGAGTTGCAGAGAACATAATGAATGCTCTGTTAGCCTTCTATCACTTCTGGTCCCCACCTCCTGCTTCATTTCCTTCCAGGCACTCACTGACCGGCTGACACAGTATATCTTTGGTTTGGCTTACTGCCAGCTCTGCCCTACTAGGATAATAAGCCCATCAGGAGAGGGCTCCTGTCTCTGCTGCTTCGTACTGGCATTGAAGGCAGTAACTGGGATGCACAAGGCCTTAAGTATTTCTTGAATGAATGAATGCACACACAAACACATGAATGAACAAACAAGCAAATACTGATTGACTAACGCATAGAGCATACCATCTCAAAGACATCTGAGACGTTAACAAACTGAAGACCATGAAATGGTAGGTCAATAATTTCAGGGATATTTCATTTGTTGTGTTCATCACAAAGGAAAAGCAGCACATGAATAAGATGCTTGGACATGAATTCATGGTTGATCTCACACTGGGTGGCAATGGAGTCCTCTCATCCTACCATATCTGTCCCCAGATGCCCCATTATATAACTAAAGCTGTGAAGCCACACCTCACCTACTGATGGCCTGTGCTTTAGCAGAGCCCTCTAGAAGAGCATAAATCCTCTGTAAGAAAATCTACCACTCCAGTTGGCCAGCTGTCTAGCTTTGGGTTTCCTCAAAGGCGAGTCTTTGACTAATCAAGGGGCAGAGCCTTCCTCTCCACAAGAAAGCATTGGAGGAGGCCAGGAGGGCCCCCCCCCCACCCCAACCTGCCCAAGTGGCAATGGGACCATTTCCCAGGCACTGAGAATAGAGGAGGAGGATGGGGAGGGGTGAACATACTCAGGGTAGACGACCCCAAGCTCAACTCCCCTCTGGGACTCATGTTCCTCCAAAGTCTCTCAAGGTACTTCCTTTGTTCTCACCCTTAACATCCTATAAATGAATCTGTGCCTATTTCTGCTGATCTCCCTGGCTGTGGGCACTGCTAAGAAAATCTGTGCAGGAAGTCAAGAGAAGATAAAGGTCCTGGGTTCTACTATCTCCACGGCTATGTGTTCAAGGTGCGTGAAAACCCTCCATTAAAAAACCTCATTTGACTCTGTCCGAAGGATGGACTGAGTTTTTCACCCTAAGATTCTGTATCAGAAAAGTTGCATGTTTATAAAAGCTGTCCTCGTAATGAAATGAAAACATTTCATTCAACACCACACACCCCCACAATTTCAGTTCTACTGCAACTGTTCTATCACATCTGTAAACTACATGCTCTGGCATACTTCTGCTTTTCCTATTTTAAAAAAAAGGTCTCTGTATTCCTTTCTTCTCAATAACCAGTGGTGAGAAAAGTGATTTATCACCTGCCACAGGACCACTACTCAGTATTCCCACCATAAATCTTGCCCTTGTGACAAAATCCTTATCTTAAAAAACAGATAGCATCAACCATTACTGCTTTCTACATGGATGTCCTTTTATTCAGGAACGACTCTGTTTTCGTTATAAATCCTTAGGCATATGAGTGGAAGACGCATTCAAAGCACATGCCTTCCGTGAGAGGCAATCCAGCTCAAGCGACGTGCTCGCTTCCAAGCAGGGGCCAAAATCCCTAAGTAAACACGTTCCACGGGGGCTGTGCTGAAGGACATTTTTCAAAGACCAATGTCATGTGGTTGAAGTCAGCTCCACAGGGCCGCATACCTTTTCAATCAAAGCCAGAGCTGCCGGAGGGAGAGCCCTACCCCTGGAGAAGAGCCTGGAGAACTCCATCCATCTCCGTGGAGCAGGTGGGGCCTAGCTCATCAGCAGACCCTGCTCCTGGGGTTCACTTCTAAGGTGGCTGCTCAGAACCCCAAGAGCAGAAGCTGTGCTCTGAAAGCTGATACAGTCCCAGATGCTTTCCCAGTTCTGCTTGGTAAAGACGGCAACGTAGCTTCCTCTCTCGCAGGGTTTTGGGCAACCCCTGGACTGACGGGTCAGGACAAAGAGGGGAAGACAGGGTTGGGTTTGGTGAAAGCGTCATGGGCAATGTTGTACTCAGCACAAGGGACACACCATGACTGTCCTCAGAAAATTAATTCGGGGGTGCCTGGGCGGCTCAATGGGTTAAAGCTTCTGCCTTCAGCTCAGGTCATGATCTCAGGGTCCTGGGATCAGGCCTGGCATCGGGCTCTCTGCTCAGTGGGGAGCCTGCTTCCTCCCTCTCTCTCTGCCTGCCTCTCTGCCTACCTGTGATATCTCTCTCTGTGTTAAATAAATAAAATCTTAAAAAGAAAATTAATTTGGTGTCAACAGAATTTTGACGAGACATCTTAAAAATCACTTCATTTAACGTCTTCCTCTCACAGGTAAGCTGGGTGGAGTGAAGTAGCTGGGGTTCAAGTCTCTCCAGTCATGCTCTCTTTTCAAGCTTGGTAAAAAAAAAATATAAATAAAACATCAAATCTGTTGGCTCCCAGCTATGTGTTTCCTAAGTGTTGACCTGTTTAATGTGTGGTCACGTGGACGGATTCTCTTCCTCTCTTAGGTCTCTTTCAAAAATTTTAGCTCTTCCAATGTATCAAACTGCTAGTTACTAACTCAGTTATGTGGAAATCCAATGCTGTGTTCTGTTCCATGAGAGAAAAAAGAAAGCAAGTCCTGGACTGATTCATCACAATGCTTAAAATATCACTGGTTTCCCTCTGCTCCTGTCCAGTGTACTTTTCTGCCACAGGCCTCCAGGCCTCATGTGGATGTCGGGACTCAAGCTATCTGGCGATCTCCGTGTGAACCACCCCCATAAATCACACTATGCATTCCGGCTGTCACGGAGCATCTCGTTCGACCACTGTTGGTTGCTTCCAGGTCCAGGCACACCTGAGTCCTGTGAGCAGGGAGACAGCAGTGCTGAAAAGGAGCACAGCTGTCCCAAGACCGCAAATAATCAGACCAACCCAAGAGAGGTCAGCCAAAGCAGCAGCATCTTGATTTTGCACAAGTACCCTCCCCCCAACTTTCTAATAAAAATGCAGATTCTGACAAACCATGAGAGACTGTGGACTCCAAGAAATAAACTGAGGGTTTTAGAGGGGATGGGGTGGGGGTGGGATGGGTGAGCCTGGTGGTGGGTATTAAGGAGGGCATGGAGTGCATGGAGTGCAGGCAGCACTGGGTGTGGTACATAAACAATGACTCTGGGAACACTGCATCAAAAAAATAATGATGTATTTTATGGTGACTAAAATAACACAATAAAAAAATAAAAATTTTTTAAAAATCCAGATTCCTTCCCATATTTGGGAAAACTAAACACACACACATACACACACACACACACACGTATGTATGTATGTAAAAAACACTTGGAGATAAAGATCAGTAGTTTAACAGGTAACTTGGGAAAACTTCTGGAGTTTTGAGAAGATAGTTTCTAGAGCTTTCCGGCTGGAGACTTCAAATAAACTAAGAAAATGCCACAAGCTCATTAGCAAAAGGGGGGTTTTGGGCTCTCGTTTTGTATCTCACAGTGTGCTGCAGAAACTATGGCTTATCTCAAATCCTAGAGCAAGATACAGAGCTTGTTGATAGTTGGCTGGAAACCAGGGTTGGCTTGTATAAATGCTGATCAGTTTTGCTGTCCCCAAAGGCCTCTCTGAGGTCCTAAGGTGACCAACGCTGGTAGTAGAAGCCCCCAGAGCTGATAGCTAGGCATGATCTCTAGGGCCTTCTGTTGCCTGGGAACAACAGAGCATCTATGATGCACCCCAGGATGAACTGTTTTTAAGACGAGGTGTAGCAAGTGACAATGGAATGTAGGTGACTGGGAGAACCACGGGGAAACTGAGGGGCAATGGCCTCGAAGATGAAATCTAGCCGCAAAGCCAGATCTATGTATCAGAAGGAGTATTTTCTAGCAGAGATTAGCAAACCAGAGCCAGCAAACTAAATTTGGCTCACTCCCATTTTTTTTAAATAAAGTTTTACGTAATAACAGTTTATCTGTTTACATGTGGTCTATGGCTATTTTTACACTCAGATGTCTATGCTGAATTGTTGCAATAGAGACTATATGGCCCCAAAGCCAAAAGCACTCCCTATAGGACCCTTTACAGAGAGTAACCTCCTATTCAACAGTCAAATGCAAATGTTATGGGCCATGTTCATTCTTCCAAAGCTATACAAGCCCTCCAACAATACCTTATAAAGCCCTGTAAATAGGCAAAATAATGTAAAATCGACCTCCCATACAAATGAGTCATTACCACACTGGGTCCTAAGAGTAACTCAGGCTGTAATGCTTTAAAAAAAGGCAGTAAATACAGAAGGGCATTTCCACAGAAGGCCTTGTCACAAACACACACTTTCGGCTACCAGGAACAATATGTAGCTAGATTCTTAGTACACCCTCTAGACATGAGTGGACGGGGGAAGGCAAGAAGGCTTAAAATTAAATGGGCAAATACTCTGTATTCTAGCATCAGAGAGAAGTAACAGTTGCCAGGATTAACAAGCTGGGGATAGCCCTGTCCGATATTTGACACTTAGCCTATAAAGAGAACAAAATGTCCAATGTTAATTACCTTCTGGAGCTAAAGGCTGCCCTCCAAGTACATTCTAACTCCCTCTCTTCCAGCCTCTTGACTGCTAATCTCAGCATCAAGAAAACCTGCCCCAGGACAGAAGTGGCTTCTTGGCTAAAGCTCCATAAAGCTTAGAAAACTGAACAGAGTACTTGACCATGCTAATTAGGCAGCGTGAGCCTGGACAGCTAAGAAGGCCTTCTCAGCTCACTCTCCTTCCCCAGCACTTCTTTAAAAACAGAAATGAAATCAATGAGTGCAGTCAGATGAGCACATTCCATGACTGCAAAATAGCCAAAAGGCAGCAGCGAATCCCAACTCTGCCTCAAAGACAAGAAGGCCATTTTCAAAACCAGTTCAAGTTTTTCCCTTCCTCTAGCCCATTTCTCTCTCTGGCTGTCCAGTCCTGTGCTAAACAATTGCTTTATTTACAACACATGTTGTACTAGGGCTTGCCGTCAGGTGTAACTGAGTTTTATGCCTTTCAGTTCACTAAAGTCCTGCAGTAAGAGATCTCTCCTTTGAAGTGTGGTACGAGAGAGCAACGTCATGGTTTAAAAAAGAAAAGCTAAGAAGTTAATATACAGAAAATCTCCCAGCTCTGAAGGATTTCACCTTTCTTGAGAATACGAGTGCTTCTGTAATTCAACATGATTGCCTATAAAAACAATGAACACAAACGGCATTATACTGTACTTAAAAGGAAAAAACGGGTTTATAATTACACAGCTAAGCCTTAAGAAAGCTCACTAACAACTACAGAACAAGGACAGTATGTGTACTGTTCACAGATTACAAAGGTGCCCACAATGTTCTGGAAAAGCAACCCCAGCATGAGCCACTCTAGGGTAACACATTACACCTTCAAGAGTGCTTGGGGATCCCACTTCCTAGGCAAATTTTCTTTGGACATCTGTGTCCAGTACAGCGAAGCTCTACACAGGAAAAAGTCTCGCCTAGAACATGCATCTCATCTTTTGCTCCCAGACATCTAATACGGTGATATTCTCAAGGACAAACTTGAGAAAGGGCAGTCAAGTCAAACAGAAAACTCATCATTAAACTCGATAATGTTTACAGCTGGGCCAAAATGAGATGTGTGTTTAAAAGACAAAGGGCTTACAGAAGCTTAACGCTTTTTAAGAAAAAGTTCAGAACAAAGAAACAGAAAAGCATTTGACAAGACCAGGCACTGCATTGTGTGAAGTACACCGCGGCAAATAAGCCTCCTCCCAGGCCCAGCTCTGCCACCTGATGATGGGTGGGAACACGTCCTTCAGTGCTATGTGTCTCTGTCTTCTCATTCTACAAGCAGGAGACTGAACAGACTAATATCCCAGGATCATCAGAATGCTTCCACAGCTCTCCAATTATGTCACTCAAAATCAATTTCTGTATAATAACTGAGCGGTAACCCTCTCTACAAAAGTATGTCTGACTGCCAAAAACCCTTAAAGGGTCATGTAATCTCAAAGTCAGGATGAAATATTACAGAAAGAAAGGAAAGGAGCAGTAGGATGAAGAAGGGAGGTAAGAGAAGGGGAGGAAACCCCAATGAAATCACTGTTATGTTGCTGTCATTTTGCAAGGAAGAATATGTCCTTCAGAAGAAATGACACGTACATGCACTCAAGTACACACCCTGGGCTAGAGAATGGCCCCTCTTCTGCCAGAATCTTTCCTTTACCCTTCCTCCCCGAGAACTGGGGAGGTGAGCTCTTCTAGGGTTAAGGACTAGAAAACCAAGTCTATGTTGACTCCCATTAAAATAATGTGGTTGAAAAACCTCAGGAGCAGTGATACCCATCTTCATTGAAAACTAAAGCTGATGTAAAGGACCATCACCCACCACAGTAAGGGATACTGGCTGAGCCAGACATCCTCAAGCCCCGAGCTATGTGTTGCCCCCACTGCCAGTCCCAGTGAAGACAACTGGGGACCTCTCCGGGTGGCAGCGTACCAAACCTCAGTGCCACAGATGTAATGTTTTAGCAGCGGCTTTTCATGTACCTGTTTTGGAATATAAAAATGAGTACGTGATCCAAACTACAAAAATGTAGAGAAAGAAGTTTCTGGGGTGATGCAAGTCAAATTCTAGGACCCCGCCAGAGGCCATGAAATTTATCTTCTCAAGTCCATTTGCTTGTCAGAATACAAGCTACAGCACCAAACACGAAGTCCCCTGAAGTACCTGCTGAAATCACCGACATTTTGCCTTTTAAAATTCTGCTTAATTCAACTCCCTAACTACGTTTGTCAACAGAAACCAAAAACTATCCTGTGTCCTGCAAAAGTGAGACATTACGGACTCACTCTCTTGTTGGTGTGGGTTAGTATGCATTGAGTGATAGCTATGAGAGCTATAAAGCAGTCAAAGTCCTCAAGATAAGCAGAATTTCTAGACAAAGAATCAAGAAACTGAATTATAAAGAATAAAAAACAGTGAGGATAAACCAAGCACAACATGGACTCTAAAGATACTTATTTTTAAGACCTCTATTAGTACGGATTGCAAACTTATCAAAGACATTCGCTTTCCCTGACCCTACTTTGATCCACAGTGTGATGCTATGTTTTGGGACAGGTTTAAATTAGTACTTTCCTCAAATTGAGTCATTCTCTTATGCATGGTTGGTGACTCATTCTATTAAAAAAGGTCAATATTCATCCATCCATCCTTCCATTCATTCATTCAAGCAAATAGGGCTTCCCCTACTTTCAAAACCCAGCTGACAGCTTAGTATAATGACTTCCAAAAGTAACCTTACAGAAAGAACAATGTGGAAGAGAGCCTGACTGACCCAAGGAATGTCAGTCTATTATATGACTAACTTCTGCACCAAAGGGATCTCTGTAGAAGGTTCTGTTCCTACTGCCTTAATTCCTTTACTCTTCAGACTGTAAACTGAAAGAATGCACATAAACCCTCCATGTAATCAAACATCTAGATGTTTATGATGACTAGGATTAATAAGCAACAACAGGAAAAACATGTTTACAGAGCCCCCACTGGAAGTGGGGAAATCCAGGCTCATTAGTGTTTCAGGTCAGACAGCTTCCTTTTTTCCCACCCTACTCTTTGATCCCTGGGAGGACACTCTACAGAACTGGTCGATGTGTTCCCTCTGCTCTGCTGGCTTAGGTCAATGGGGCACACCAGAAGGGAAGCAAGAAAGAGAGGACAAATGAGGCCTGGGTATTTGCCCCTCCTTGTGGGGTAGTCTCTTGATAGCAGTGTCCTTCCAGGGAAACAGCTCCAATCTGGGAAGCCCTCTCCACAGGAACCCCTCTTTCCAGGTTCTGGTAAGTCCTTCCTGCTCTGCACTGCAGGCCAAACTAGGTCACAGCAGTGCTCCTCGCACAGGATACTGCCCCACCGGTATGCCCCCCTACACCAGGGGTCCAGGAGCCAGATCCTGCACAAAACCTATTTTGTTTGATAAAGTTTTATCCGAAGCCATACTCATTCATTATGTTGATGTCTATGTCTGCTTTCTGCACTTGAACAGCGAAGTAACTGAAACAGAGGCCATATGGCCCCCAAACCTGAAAATATTTACAACTTGGCTCTTTACAGAGAAATCTGCCAACTCCTGTCCAACATTCTTCTCATACCCTTGAAAATAATCCTTGAACTTACCTCTTTGGATTTACCCTCCGTTAGGGGTGCTATCTGTTTACTCCTGGGATCTTGCATGATATAGTCCTCCATTACTACGATGTAGTGTTAGTTACTCTAAGTACTCCCATTTCATACAGGACAAAGAAATTTAAGACTTGTTTTGGAGGAAAATATTTAGGTAACAGGGAGAGAGAACAAGTTACAAAAAAATAATAATAATAAAATAAAAAGCCACAAAGCAGCTTAGAGAGAGAGAGAGAGAAGGACTGATGTGTGAAGTGTTTAAACTCTGTCAAGTCAG
This sequence comes from Lutra lutra, assembly GCF_902655055.1. Classification (NCBI taxonomy): domain Eukaryota; kingdom Metazoa; phylum Chordata; class Mammalia; order Carnivora; family Mustelidae; genus Lutra; species Lutra lutra. The sequence goes on along the minus strand of NC_062278.1, from coordinate 182,549,819 downwards.
TAAGGATCCAGAGGATTTCCCCCCTTATTTGAAAGATAAATTAATAGCAGCCAAGAATCTAAGTTTGCTTTGGCGACTGATGAGGAACCTGCCGTCCCCTCGTCACTTCCTGCTCCTTCTGGTTGGACAGGAGGCACATTAATACTTCGGTGAATGACCTGGAGATTTTGCGACAGAATCTTTCTTCATTCAGGAGTGGTGTCCAATGATTTCATGGGCTCTTTGTTGGTGAACAAAGAAAGCTACATGGTTAAACCCAGTTCTTCTCAGCCAGCCCCTGGCCCCTGGATTTTGAATATTACCTCTGTAACACCTGAAGCCTATCCAAAGACAGAAATCTTCCAAGGCACACTGAATGTGGAAGGCCCATTCCACGGGGTCAGAGACCAATAGACGGCTATTGCTGGATAATAATAAATAGTCAATTCACACTTCCAGTTACTCAGCACATTGGACGCGCGTGCTAAGGCCTATGCAAGCACTTCTTCTCTGTTTACTGACGGCCTGCAAGCTTTTTTTTTTTTAATTTTTTTTTTTAAAGATTTTGTTTATTTATTTGACAGACAGAGATCACAAGTAGGCAGAGAGGCAGGCAGAGAGAGGGGAAAGGAAGCAGGCTCCCTGCTGAGCAGAGAGCCCGATGCGGGACTCGATCCCAGAACCCTGAGATCATGACCTGAGCCGAAGGCAGTGGCTTAACCCACTGAGCCACCCAGGCACCCCTGCAAGCTTATTTTTAACTGTACTACCATTACCTTCATTTTTCAGAGGAGAAAATGAAGGTAACTAGGTATGGAGAACTCGCCCAAATCTGTAAATGACAGACTCTCAAGTGCAGATCCTGCCTTTCTGAAGGAGGCATGCTGAAAATTTCCCCTGCATCAGAGTGGCGGACACTCCAAGAGGAGAAGCCTGCCATTGACGATCTGACTATAATAAGAGAACAACTCAGAGGTTATTTCATAAATCGTCACTGCCATCGCTGTTCTTGGACCTCCTGGTAGTTTTAAACTATTCCTGTGATCTCAACAACCCTGAATGTCAGGTAGAGTATTTGCTCCATGGGGTCTACACTATTAGTAGGGAATAAGTTTACTGTGGGGGTGGGGGTTGGGGGGAGGGATTTGCACTTACACTAAGCTTCCTGAGACCTATACAGAAAAAGTCATGAGTTTCAACCCCCCCGCCAGAGAAGCAAGGACTCCAGATGAATTTATTCCAAGAAAGGAAGGTCCTACCTGTCTCCCCAAATGAGCATCTATTGGTTTCCCATGTTATTTGGTACCTTATACCCTCAAAGTCTATAGTCCATGAAGTGTTCCCACGGATGCTCATTTATCCAGTTGGAAAATGGGAAGCCCATGTTAGGACTGAGCTGGTCGTGACAGAGGGGAAAATAATGATTTTCAGAGCTTTGTCTAGGACCCTGCAAACTTAAAAATTCTTAACAAGTTCATGGATGGGTTCCAAGGAGGCTGAGTCCTGTGAAATTGTGTGATCGCACGCATGGGAGAGCGAAGGAAGGAGAGAATAGGAGAATATGCATATTTTTGGCAAGGAGATCCAAAACTCTCATCAGAGCCTTTATTGCAGGATCTGTCTCCTCCAAACCACAAAGAGTCACTGAGATGAGAGCTCACACAGTCCTCTTCCTTGGTGCAATCGGCCCACATAGCTCGCTGGCTAAAGTAGACCAACACATCAGCATATTGGCTCCTCTTCCTCCTCCTGAGCTGAGAGCACCCGCCATTCCTTTTGCCCCATGTCCTGCTCACCACTGACTCACAATGAGCCTGTGATGTCACTATTCGCCACGACGGGAACTCCACACAAAAAGGAGAAGGCCTCCCTGGACTCCAGCCAAAAGGTTTAGTTACTCAAGTAACACCAGGGCCTTTTCTGTGGCCGTTTCACCTGTGAGGCAATATGCTGACATCCAGCCTACATCTCAAAATAGGACTTTTACTTCATCCTGACTACAAAAAATGCATACGGACCTCCTCATATACTGTACTAGTGGTTTGGTAATACCCACTATGTGACTATGTCCTATAATTGTTATTTTTTCCAGAGAGTGGTTTGAACTAAACCTTTCTGCATAACAGTAAAGTTTACCTCAAACTAATTCTGAAATACAATACAGCCGCCTTTACAGGATCCGGTCAACAGTTTCCACATAACAGCCCAGAAGCAACCAGCAACTGTTTGTATTTCAGTAAAATGCCCTTTTCTGGGGGAAAGGGAGGATAAATTCTGGAGTATGAGGTTTAACTAAGAATAAATTTTCAAGGTGCAAACATACTCCCATGTATAAAACAGCCATTGCAAAAGCAGAAGCAATGTAACTTAGGGATTCTTCTTCATACAAAGAATGTGTGTGTGTGTGTGTGTGTGTGTGTGTGTAGCTTTCTTAGAGTAGCTGAGTAGCCAAAGAGAACTGATGGTTTGCTCAGTATGTTTGCCAATTTCCCCCAAATTTTAAAATAAAAACACTCTCTGTGCCATAATCATATGTCCTGACGTGTTTTCTTTTACCACAGAAACCCAATGATGAACACCCAACAATGTGACATTAGTCTTGGAATAAATGTGACTCTGCTTTTGGAAGAGAAGTCTTTCACACTGGCTCTGGAGTCAGAGCAGTATGTCTATGTGGGGGTGTGAATGTGTGAAAATCTAGTTCTATTTATTTTCCTTGAAATTTTATTTCTGATTATAAAGAAGTATCTGCTCAGTGTAGAAAGTAAAATTGCAAAAATTATATGAATGTATACTGTATATAGTTGTTGGGAGTCCAAGCTCTAGGACCAAAGGAAATCTATATAGGGACATTATTACAGGACAGTTGGCAGAGGCAAAAACTGCAAAATAATTGAAGGATGTATCAATACATGTGTCGTAGAATCAGCTGGGGTTACATTAGTATTTTGAAATTGCATGCATTTATTAAAACCGATGTCTTAAATCTGTATCTCTTGGTGGTATGTGCATGATGCACTGTTAAAGGTTTAATAAAATAGGAGTACAGTAGGATTCCATTGGTGTAAGGATAATGATCTAAAAAAGAAAAATCTAACATCCCATATGTGTGTGTACATTTCTATTTTTACATAATTATGCAGAAGGTTGTGGAAGGATGTGTGCCAGGCAGAAACACTGCTTACCTCAAGGAAAAGAGGAGGAAAAGGAAAGGAGGGTAGGCAGAAAACTGTCTTTTTCATTTTAAAACTTCATTGTTTCAGTGATTTGAGCACCTGCACATAACTTTACAGTTTGGGTGATAGTGTACTCAATAAGAGGTTTTTTTAAGATTTACTTGAGAGAGAGTGAGCGAGAGAGAGCACAAGCTGGGGGAGCAGCAGAGGGAGGAGCAGACTCCTTGCTGAGCAGGGAGGCCAAAATGGGGCTCGATCCCAGGACCCCAGGATCATGGCCTGAGCTGAAGGCAAATGCTTAACTGACTAAGCCATCCAAGTGCTCAATAAGAGGGTTTTTTTAAAAGAAAGAAAGAAAAAAAAAAAAGAAAGAAAGAGAACTAAATATTATAATAAAAAAATTTCAGAATCCACCCCCTTCCACCCTCCATGGTAGGCCACTGCTGACAACTTGTATGCAAATTTCCATTATTCTCCATACCTAAACTAAAATATATTTTAAACAAAATACAAATACTTTACATATAATATCCATATAGAATATACATTTTATATATGTGTGTGTGTATACATATACATATATATATATATATATATATATATATGCACCATATATGTTGTTTTTTAATATGCTTTCCACTTAATGGGGCTTCAACATGTTTCCACTAGCATGGGGTCTGATTAGACAGAAATGTGACAGAGCCAGATGGGGACTTGGATCCTGTCATCCTCAACTGTCAGCTGTGAGACCTCAGGTAAGGCACTTAGCTGAGTCTCAACGGTATCTGCTGTAAAGTGGGAACAAGGCCATCTGCTAATGCAGGGCTGTGTGAATGACACAAAATTCATCAGGATAACCAAAGTCACTCGCAGCCACACAACAGGTACTCAACAAATGGAAACTCTCAGTAAGAATGATGTAAAAGTGATATCACTGAGTACTCACCTCGCATTAAGAACGCTTCTAAGAGCTTCTACAACCTTGAGATATATTCACTCATTTAACCCACACACAGAAATTTCGAGATAAAGGCCATCATCCTCATTTTTCAAACAAGAATATGAAGGTCCAGAGAAGTTAAGGAACTTGCCCAAGGCTACAAAGCTAATAGTATCAGAGCTGGGATCCAAACCCACGCAGCTAGTTACTCCTATCCACTATGGACACTGTTGCTCAATGCTGTGGTTATGGATAGGTTTCAGGGAAGTAGCTCTTCTGCAGGAACATCTGTGTAGACCATGTAATAACTGATCAACCACACAGCTACAACAGCCTCGAGCCAGTAGTCAATTTTCTCAGCGCCGGTTCCCAGGCCTTTTCATGTGGCCACATATGAATGCATTCACCTGGACATCGCAAACCAGTCCCCTGAGGATATTCAGCACTCTCCACCCACCTCTCCCCATGTAGCCAGCCAGTTATGTTCTGCAAGGACCCCATTCGGCCAGGAGCTCTTCCTTTCCCACAAGCACTTCCAGCACTGGAAACTAAGTTTCAGCCACAGCAGGGAGATAATGCCACAAGTGAAATAGGACAAGGTGGCCTCAAGGGCCGGACTCACCTGAACCACAGTCCATCACCGGGTCACCAATGGCACCTGCCTCGAAGGTGGGTGGCTCAGACAGTGAATATCTCATTACCTTATAATGGAATAAATGGCCCCACGTCAGGCTCTGATCATGAGAACTCCATGATCAGCTTATTAAACATACAGGTGACCCTAATGTCATGAAACAAATAACTTCTTTCCAGTCTCCAGAAGCCAGGAACTTTGAACAAGGTGTCTCCCACCACTTTTAGGACTCACTGCAATTAAACCAAAATGGCATTTCTGTTTCCCTCAAGATCTAACAGACCTCAAGTGCTGGCCCTGTCTTGTGGGTGCTCAGTAACATTAACCCATCAACCATGAGCTTTATGTTCTCACTTCCAGTGATGAGGCAGCTCTTTCCTCTCGCTAGCAAGGCTACAACATTTCCTCTGTCTGGTGCAGTGAGGGGGGGAGAAGGAAAGAAGAAAAAGAAGGAAAAAAAAAAAAAAGAAACCAGGCCATTGACAACCAGAGAGTTTGTTTTATTGCTTGTAAGAAATGGGATCTGGCCTCCCTGTTAGAGGAGAGTTTTCCGTGATCACTAGTGAACTTTGGGCGCCAAGGGGTTCGAAGGAAGTAAGAGAGAACTAAGAGAAAAAAGAGCCGCTTCCTCCCGGGAAAGATGGTACTGTTTTCTCACACCCCCTCTCACTCTGGAGCTGAACTTGAGTGCTACACATGCTTTGCTCAATTAAGGCAATGACTGCATTCCTAGCAAAAGTCAGCAAGTTTTATTTCTTAACTGGATGTTCTATTTAATGGTGTGTGTGTATATAAGAAAATAAATGAAAAGGATTTAGAAGAAAAAGAAAAAAAAATTATTACGAATAAAACCACCTGGTATTTGTTTTCTTGAAGTGCCTTGAAACACTTCTTTCGATCCCTCTACAGTCAAGTTATTCCAGGTTAGTTCCTAGTATTACTTATGGGACGTCCTTAAACCACAACGTTTCATAGCAGTTTCTCCAAAGGAAATGCAAACAGTATACTGCAGCCTATTACTAATACAGGGCACTCTCATCTGGGTAATGAAGCCAAGCAAAATATTACGTGAAATGCATTAAAAAATCACCAAATGTTAACAGAAGTGGCTCGTTATGCACAAAGCTTGTTTACCGCTCTCCCTTCAACTTCTGTAACAGACATCACTTCCTTTTAAAAATGTACATTTGGGGGGCGCCTGGGTGGCTCGTGGATTAAAGCCTCTGCCTTCGGCTCAGGTCATGATCCCAGGGTCCTGGGATCAAGCCCTGCATCAGTCTCTCTGCTCGGCAGGGAGCCTGCTTCCTCCTCTCTCTCTCTGCCTGCCTCTCTGCCTACTTGTGATCTCTATCTGTCAAATAAAATAAATAAAATCTTAAAAAAAAATGTACATTTGGGTGAATTCTGCCATCCCCCATCGCGAAAGAAAAGAGAAACTGCTTTATCCCTGTTTGATCTCCCCTTTTTGAAATCTTTAACAACAAAGTTGTTTTTTTTTGTTTTGTTTTGTTTTGTTTTCCAAAGTAAACTCTGAATGTGAGAGAGGTAACATTTTGGGGTGAAGTGGGCTGGCACAGAAACGTACAAGCAAAGCTCAGCTCTACCCAAATTAGCTTCTTTCCTTGGCTCCAGCGTTTAAAGGAAAACACAAGGTAGCTGCTCTATCTCATTAGGCTTAGCATTCTGAAACACAGGAATTCACGTTTTTAAGTTTCCCTTAGCAAACGTTATTAGGAAACACAGCGGGAAATTTCTATTAAGAAACTTCTGAGGTCTTCACTTATAGTAGCATTTACATTGTTTTTAGCTTGTTATTCATTCTATGAGGACATTCATCTGTTTTCAGCCTGTCACCCATTCCTTGCTACTTCAGCACAAGAACATAAATCTCCAGTGTTCCAGAAGAAAGGTAACGGTGGAAAGGTTAGAGAGATCTGTTTACTTCAATGGGTTTCAAACAACCCTTCCCTCATCAGATCCCTCCTGGGGTGTGGACTGGGGTTGAGGAGCAGTGAAGACCCTTTCCCAAGGCCCTCCCTTAATGCTGCAGTTATACTCCCCTCCAGAGAAGTCCTCAGAAAATTCTACTGGGGTTTCCTGCTTCACTGACAAGCTGGCTTAATCAAGCACTTGTGGCAAAGGAATAATTTCCTGGAACATGTATGAAAATTCCATGGCAACAATAGTGGCTAAACTTTGATCTAAGAAAACGGCACACTTGAAAGACAAGGCATCTGGAGGCATCTTCCAGAACTGGCTGGAAGTTACTGTCGATTCTATGTTGCTCAAACAGGATCCTATAGGAAGACAAGATCGAGGTCAAAGAGAGAGAAGACAGAGGCAACCAGGGTCACGTAATTTCTGAACATGACAGCAAGTCCTGTGGTTTCATAAGCAAAAAGCACGACTGCTTAAAAAAAAATCTGGGGCGCCTGGGTGGCTCAGTGGGTTAAAGCCTCTGCCTTCAGCTCAGGTCATGATCCCAGGGTCCTGGGAGAGAGCCCCGCATCGGGCTCTCTGCTCGGCAGGGAGCCTGCTTCCTCCTCTCTCTCTGCCTGCCTCTCTGCCTACTTGTGATCTCTGTCTGTCAAATAAATAAATAAAATATTTGAAAAAAAACTGAACTCTTGATTCTCTTATGGAACCTTTTTTTTTTTTTTTTTTTTTTTTTTTTTTTTTTTAAAGAAAGAGCAAGAATAGGACTTCCTCATGACTTTTCTCCAGCAGGCCAATTTACTCCCTTGCTTCCAAATAAAGGAACTCCCTACTCCTAAATCTGCCCCTGGCACTGTGAGTGAGGTCTATTTTAAGCCACTGCTATTCCTGGACGGACAGCTGGCAGTTTCCACCTGTCTGCAGGAGGCGGTGTGGAAGTATCGAATGTCCCCAAGACCTCGTGACACACTGTCACCTGCCTTTAATGCTTCTAATGTTAGACCTCCCATTGCAGTTTCACCCTCAGAAGGTGATCACGTGACTTGAAAATCTATTTCCAAGCCCAGCAACAGATAGTTACAGATCAAATCCTTTCCAGCAGCACAGTGCGAGGACCCAGGAGCATGGCAAATACACAGCCCAAGCGATGTGTCCCTGCCTCTCAGGAGCTTGTACTCACACAGGACCCTCCTTGGTCCCTTCCTAATGAACTGCAAGTCTCACAGGGACACCTCACCAGTACAAACAGATGCAGGATTCAGGAGTCTGCCTAGGTACACCTTACAGACTTCCCCACAGATCCTGGGAGGCAAAGACAACACATGCCATGCAGAGCGGCCACATCAAACATTAGACAGTGACAAACGCCCTCAACGAGAGAAGAAATGACCCTGCACACGAAAGCCCCACTCTTAGACACAAGTTAGGCTTCTGAAGGCTTAGCTGAGGTCCCTTTGTGGCAAGTCCGTGATGACCCAAGCAGGCATCTGGTAACATATGGAGCCCGTGAACTTGGCCTCAGGCAAGAAGTTCCTAAGTGGAAAACTGACAGGGAATGAGACTTATTTTTGCAAAGACAAGTCATATTCTAGTATCATATTTGAGCCATTCTTTCAGCAAGGGGCTGGGGCTTAGGCCCTCAGCAAATCTGACAGACTCCAGAGTATAGTGTCAGAGAAGGACACCTGCTGTCAACACGGAAGGCTCAGCTCTGTCCTCCCATGCAGAACACTTTGGAACTGCTGGCCACTGCCTTTTAGTGAGTCATGAAATCATCTAAGGGGGCAGCAATGAGCCTTAATAAAGAAAAGAATGAAATAGAAATACCAGACTGCTGCATGCAGTGAGGGTAAGTCTCTCTCCTCAACACTTGTTCAATTTTTGTACGTAGGAAAAAGGACACAGTCCCATTTGCAAGCACCCCCCCCGGGCTTGTATGTAAAGCCTATTTCAAACCGTAGGTCTCTGGAAAAGCAGTCTAGCACAAGGAGCTGTTCCAGCAGGTTTGGTTTTTTGTTTTCTTTTTTTTTAACGAAGTGTAGGTGACACACAATGTTACATTAGTTGCAGGTTTACAGGACAGTGATTTTCTGAGGAGTCTGTACATGATGCTGGCCCCCCACGAGAACAGCTACCCTGCCACCACACAACCCTGCGTCAAGACCACGGACTGTACTTCCTATGCTCTACCTTTTTTTTCCCTAAAGATTTATTTTGGAGAGAGAGAGAGAGAGAGTGAGCAGAAGGGCAGGGCAGAGGGAGAAAGAGAGAGAAAACCCCTGGCAGAGTCCACACTAAGCGTGGAGCCTGACGTGGGGCTTGATCTCATGACCCTGAGACCATGACCTGAGCTGAAACCAAGAGTCAGGTGCTTAGCCGACTGAGCCCCCCCGGGGTGCCCATTCTATCCTTTTATCCCCATGACTTATTCATTCCAGAGCTCGAACAGTTCTTCCATGTCTGGGTTGCCCCAATTGACAAATGAGCACACTACAGAGAGCTGGAATTAGAATGCATAATGAGGGGCAGCTGGGTGGCTCAGTGGGTTAAAGCCTCTGCTTTTGGCTCGGGTCATGATCGCAGGGTCCTGGGATCGAGCCCCACATCGGGCTCTCTGCTCAGCAAGGAGCCTGCTTCCTCCTCCCTCTCTCTGCCTGCCTTTCTGCCTACTTGTGATCTCTGTCAAATAAATAAATAAAATCTTAAAAAAAAAAAAGAATGCATAATGATAGCACAGTTTTTCAGAAAATGTATAAATCCACACAAAAGTCAATCCAAAGTGGATTCCCTGGGTTGGACCCTATGACACTAGTATTTACCTTTTTGCCTCAGAGATTCTTTATCAGTGATGGCATCATCCTTCTCCGTTGGTGGATTCTGGTTGAGCAATGAGGAGATTTTGGAGACCAAACACAATTCAGTAGCTACACAAAGCGGTCAGCTCAGACTGGCTCCTGCCTACTTAGGCCATTATGAAGTCAGGGGCAGGTGACACGACTGTAGGTGGTTCTTGGGACTATGCTATTCAAAGACCTGCACTGACATCACAAGCAAACCATTCTGTTGCCCATCTCTAGCCGATGTGCTTCCACCTAGGGGACAGATTCATTTGGGGCTTAAATGTTCATAACATTTTTAGAAATACAACTGTCTAGGTGTAACATACACACAGGGAGTGAACAAACCGGAAGTGAATATCCTGATGTATTTTTGCAGCATGTGTACCCTCATTAACCGAGACTCAGATGAAGACTCCAGCACCCCAAGTCTCTCCCAGGGCTTGCTCCCCGTCATCATCCTGAGAAATCCCATAGAATAATTTCATTCTTAAAGAGAAAGCAAGGCTCACGAACTGTGATCAGCCAGCAAAAGTACAAGCTGAAATTCACCAACTCTACCCTTCTATTGTTTTTATTTTCACTGCTATCTTTACAGCACCTGAAAATGACTTTCCACAATCATGGCTCAGTTTCCTTTCAGAGTAAATTTAAGTTACACAAAAGTCTGTTGCTTTTAGAAAAATGTTAAGTATTTAACAAAAACAGGTGGTGCATAGAGGGCAAAAACTGAGCAGGTGGTAGAGGACTACAGTTTGAGAAACTCTTGCTTCGGCTACTGCTCAGCATGAAATGCGGAGCAGGCTCAACGGACCATCCACCGCTCTGATTTTCTGTGGATGAGCGGAGAATCTCTCCCCCGCTTCATGGTACATCACAAGGACTAACTTCCTCGCTTGCATATTTGTATAAAAGTTTAATGGCTGGTGCTTCAGGGAAGTCAGAGGACGTTGTTTTTATACCCTCTGGCTTGTATCTCTCCCATGCATCACGCTTAATCGAAACTGGAATAAATGGATTTGGAAGGAAAGGAAGCTTACCAGATTTTTCTCTCCTTAAATCTCTGTTTCAAGTTTTACAAGTTCACTTCGAACTAGGATCAACTCTAAGGAAAGGCTACCAACAGCTCCCACTGAATGTCTTTAATGTTCTAATTATGGCAAAAAAAGAACGGACACTTCTATATACTTAACTGTCAAAAAAACTAAAGAGGAAAGGGAAAGATTTCAAAAGAAGTAACCACTTCTTTCTTGTCCTCTTCTCTCTGAATTAGTATAATTCCCTGTATGTACTATTAAATCTAAGGAGTTCAGCAGATGAGACTTGTTACATTTCACTTATAAGACTGAGTGTATCAGGAAGAGTAACCTACATTTACCTATGAGTAGAGTTCATAGGTAATTAAGACACTCTGGCAAAACAAAGATTTTTTTGCCTCTACATAATACCGTCTGCCTACCGGATTCCCCCTTCATTTCTTACAAATTATAAACAAAGGTTACTAAATGGGGATTGTATTAAAAAAAAAACAGCTTAGAACTCCATTCAATTGGTCTTGGGTCTCCAAGGAGTGATTCAAACAAAAGAAAAGCAAAATCTCACAAGTGACCCATGTGACCCATAGCTGGATTTAGGTCCTCCTTCCATGTTCTTATCCACGACTAAACACATACATCGATTCAAACCTATGTCCAAAACCTAATACATGGAGGGTCCTGTGCTAATCACGGGAGAGGGCAAAGTAATTCAGAAAAGGCAATAATTACAAAATATGCTTACGAAGTCTCAAGAGAAAATTCTGAAAATGTCCCCTGTCCCCATTTTTCTTTCCCAAATCTGCCACACTAAGAAATTCTCTCAACTTTCAACATCTTCACCTTTACAATGAGCACAATACAAATGCACTCTTTCCTCTTTGAAATGTTTAGAATCGCTCATAAACACCAAGGAAATCGCAAATATAATAAGCAATAATCATCCGTAATCTATGAAAGTTTCTCATTTAAGAAAAAAAAATTTTTTAAAGCTAAGACTCTATAAAAAATGGTTTCAGACAACAGAAAACACAAACATGTCATTTTATAATAATGTAAAATATAATATCTAGTACAAAGAATACTGTAATTTTATCCATTTCCTAGTGACAAATATAATGCTAGGCCCCCAAAAGAGAGCTATCAACACTGCACAAATATTTTCAAGATCTTTCAGGTACCTAAATAAAGCAAAGAGAGGTAAAATTACTTGTCAAAAAAAGCCTCTTTTTCTTCACTGGGCACCACTGGACTTTTAACATAACTTGCAATCTTAAAGGAAGATGTAGTCATAGAGACTCTTCACGATTTTAAGAAAATCCCAATATTCTTTGTGAGTCAATATAAAAATGGAAATCTTATTCTCGTCTGGCATTTTAAAAATAGCTGATCTTAACCATGCAATTGTTTTACGGTATTTTTAGAACACTGAAGTCAGCACATATGCAATGAATTACCATGTTGTTCACACTATGATGTAAATTAAGAATTATTTTTGATTGATCAATTATTGCGATTTCTATAGCTTTAGGAAGTGACAGCTCTTTCTCAGTTCAGATTCCAAGGGTCACTAATTTAAAAAAGAACTCTAAGACAAATTAAAATGATCTACTCACAACTGTAATTTCAGGGTCACAAAACTATGCCGTAGAACTGTCATCATCAAAGCACGCGCTCACTGATAGGTCCCTCTAGGCCAGCCTCTACAGAGCTACAGGAAAGAACCCGGCAAAGCGAACCACCTGGCGAGTGTTTATTCTCGGGCCAAATTTATAGTATTCAGACACATACATTATTTTCTTTATTACAGCAACCTTGTAATATCTGTAACTGTGTCCACATCTAACAGAAAAAAAGCAGTGCCAGGAATGAGCTTGCCCAAGGTCACGAGGGTAGTATGAAAATTAATATAGGGAAACTTCACCAGAGTGGACTTGAGATGCTAGAAGGAGAGGCTGGGAGAGGTAGGGAGAGCTGCACTACCCAGTATCAGTTACTAAAAGAACTGTCAGTTACAGAACTCTATAAGAAGAATCCCAACAGGGAAATATGTATGTTATATCTCCTATAAGAAATCAACTGCCCCTGCGACTCAGCCAATAAGACACCATCACCACCAAGAATTCCTGCTTCCCTCTAAAAGAGACTTAAGCTCAAAACAACACTTACCAAGTTCCTCCTTCTATTCCATAAAATGAATTCCTCTCTTTTGCTTTTTGGTCTTGCCTATGGTTTTTCCAGAGCCTGCTTGCCCCAGATTCGAATTCTCTACTATTCCCAGATAAACCCCTCTTTGGCTGGAAAAATGGCAGTTTTACTTTCAAAGCCAACAGTAGGTAATGGTGGAACTGATTCCAGAGTCTGTGACTCTTAGCCATTCTAGACACTCCCCAGCTATCTTAAAACCCTAGTGTCAGACATCTTGCTCCAAACACTGGTCTCATGAGTAAACACCCTAGAGCCAGCGACCACATTTTAGCTTCTAAAGGAGAGGATCCTGACCTTTCACAGGCTAGGAAGAACTCAGCACACATCCAAAAAGCAAACATGCTGGCTAGTGGTTTCTCTTCACTGTTATCCCCAAAACTCATAGGACATGAAGATTTTTAGTAAGTCACAATCCATAGATCACTCTATATAATCACTTTTCTCCCAAATGTTTAAATAAACACCTAGTAACTTTTTAGATAGAAGTTTTAGGAGTCTAGCTAATGATTTCTCAAATCAGTGTGTCCAGAGACATAGTATTTCTCAGCAACAATCATTCTATGAAAAGAGTAAGAACTGCCTTCTTTGATTAGAGACTGCCAAAACGGATTCTGTTCCCGAGTTTTCCCAAATGTTGAAAAACTATATATATGTGTGTGTGTGTGTGTGTATATATATATTTGTATACACACACACAATAAATATATATATATATATATATATATATATATATATATGGCATATTTTAAAATGGACTGGAATGTCTCTTTTGGGAGGTGGAAGAGCAGATGTAAAACCAACACTCACGCTTTCAGTTCTCCTGATCCCGGAGAGCTGTCAAATGACTCACTAGGACCAGGAGGAAAGAGGAAGTGATGAGAGATGGAAATTAAGAGAATCAGAAGAGCCAAAAAGGCAGCAGGGAGTGCCACCCTCAGGAGAAAGGGGGTGGGACACACTCTCTGGAGTTCAAATGGGTATCCAAACAGACAAAGACAGGGTAAGAGGCAAAGGTCTCCTTGGAGCCCCGTGGAACTCTGTGTGGCAAGGGCAGACAGACGAGCTCCGTACCAGCTGGTCTCCTCTGTGAGACTCCTGGGGACCATTAATCATCATTAGGGGAAGCCGGGCTGTTGCCGCTTCCCACCCCGGGGCATTCAGAATCCCCAGTGAAAGTGGCAGAGCAGTGCTCACAGCCACCAAACTGCCCCAAGTCTTCTCATTTGCAATTTGCACTGACAATTTCTAACTCAACACTCCCTCCTCCTGTTCACAGCACCCTAATCTACAGGCACTGTGCTTACTTTTTATCTCCAAAATCATATTAAACTGTTGCTTTGAAGAGTCCCCCAGTGCCTCTCAGGAAGCAAATGCCCCACATTTCAGCTTACCACTTATGTCTGACCATCCCAATATACCTTTCAAATTCACTAACAGTATAACCACACTCATCTTGCCTTTCTTATAAAGACAGAAAAACAAAAATTTTTAATAAAATTGTCCCCAAAACCCCCATACTTAAAGGTAAGCGTCTAGATACCATGTGTAAAGATGAGCGACTATAAAATGCATCTTTTAAAAAAAGATTTGAGAGAGAGAGAGCACGTGTGGTGGGGAGGGGCAGAGAGAGAGGGAAAGGAATCTCAAGCAACCTCCCCACTAAGCACAGAGACTGACGTGGGGGGCTTCACCCCAGGACCCTGAGACCATGACCTGAGTTGAAATCAAGAGTGAGACACTCAACTGACTGAGCCACCTGGGCACCCCAAAAATGCATCTTATCTGTAATGTTTTTTAAGATTTTATTTATTTGACAGAGAGAAAGAGATCACATGTAGGCAGACAGGCAGGTAGAGAGAGAAGGGGTAGCAGGCTCCCCACTGAGAGGCTGGATCCCAGGACCCTGAGATTATGATCTGAGCCAAAGGCAGAGGCTTAACCCACTGAGCCACCCAGGCGCCCCTTATCCGTACTGTTTGTCAAGGGTTTGTGGTTTTGCTTTGTCATCCTTGGGAAATGACCAAAAATTTGCCTTTTTAACCTAATCTGTATTCAAAAAAATTAATGGGGACACTAGTCCCTTCTAATATATTCTTGATTTTAAAATGCTTTGTAAATGATCCAATTAAGTCTTTTTATTAAGAAATGGCCATGAGGGATAGACTGAAACCTTCTGTGGAGCCAAACACGGTGTCAAAGGAAGTGAACTTTGATTCATCTGAGCTGGGACAGGGCGGGGGGGGGGGGGTGTGTGTAGCAGCCAATGCCCTGTTCCCAGAGTTTCAGCCTAAAGCTAGCTGTTCACCCATCTCCAGGCCTGAGGCAGATGCTGTGAGCTTTCAGAAATGAGAATGTCACATCATGTTTTGTTTTTATTTATTTGAAGATTTACTCAGAGCGAGCGAGCGAGAGCACTGGAACGGGGTGGGGGGGACAGGGAGAGAGAGAATCTCAAGCAGACTCCCCACTGAGCGGGGAGCCCAAGGTGAGGCTCCATCTCAGGACCCTGAGATCACGACCTGAGTCAAGAGTTAGACACTCAACCCACTGAGCCAGCTGGGCTCCCTGAGAATGTCAACTAACCTTTTAAAGGAAACATACAAGCAGCAGTTAGCCTTGTGACACTTAAAACTCAGCAGAAACTTCTAACTCATCACACTTTTCACCTTTGCTTTTTTATGGATTATAAAAATAATACTCACTTTGGAGAATTCCAACATTACAGAAATGTGACTTCAGAAATTCAAACTTACTGCCCATAATCCCACCCCACAAAATTACTGTAATAACTATAAAATGTTTATTAGCTCAGAGTATTTTTCCTATGAAAAGACTAATATATATAAATGCCTTTAAAACACACAAATTGCGTCATGCCATATGTCCCATTCTTGATCTGTATGTTTATCTGGCTGGTGTACAGCGATATCTGTTACAAAGATGTTCACTGAAACCTGTTTTTTTTTTTTTTTTTTTGAAAAGCTAATTTTAACAGCAAAATAATGAGACAATAACAACAACACTAATAAACATTAACAAAGTCAATACATCAGTATAGTCTCTAGAAACAATGAATACAGAATTTTTTTTAAAGGCAGGGATTTAAGGTGGTATATTTGGCTTTAATTGGTCATAGTGTTAATTCTGGAGAGGATGACTCCCTGAAATAGATCAGAGTTTTCTTAATAATCCTACAGCAGCAACACTACATTCTTGCTAAAACACGGAACAAGAGGAAAACAGATCTCAAAAATTATTATTTTTAAGATTATTTATTTATTTGACAGACAGAGATCACAAGTAGGCAGAGAGACAGGCAGAGAGAGAAGAGGAAGAAGGCTCCCCGCTGAGCAGAGCCCAATCCGGGGCTCGATCCCAGGACCCTGGGACCATGACCTGAGCCGAAGGCAGAGGCTTTCACCCACTGAGCCACCCAGGTGCCCCCTAAATTATTATTTTTTAAAGATTTTATTTATTTACTTGACAGAGAGAGACACAGTGAGAGAGGGAACACAAGCAGGGGGAGTGGAGAGGGGAAAAGCAGACTCCCTGCTGAGCAGAGAGCCCGATGCGGGGCTCCATCCCAGGACCCTGGAATCATGACCTGAGCCGAAGGCAGAGGCTTTAACCCACTGAGCCACCCAGGTGCCTCTCAAAATTATTTTTGCTGACATCTATCCTTAGATTTGGTATTAAGTTCTTGTGTCAGATGCTAGAGTTTTAATTAAAAAAAAAAAGCCAATTTTTCACATTTATACTTAACAGCAAAATCCCTGATCTATATTATCTCCTTGATCCACCTGCAGAGTGTGACAGGTAAGGGAGCCAGTAATGCTCTTCCACTTTAGAAATGAAGAAGTCAAGGCTCAGCACTGAGGATACTGAGACCACAGAGTAGGTACCTGGGTAGGGACTTGAACTTGGGTTCAAGTTAACTTGGGTGTCTTGATCTAAATCTTGGGGCTTTTTCCACCTCAATATGTACCTTCTAGAACTAAAAGAACCAGCTGCATTTTAGAGGTACCTTAAATCATTTTGCCAGGATCTTCCATTGCTGTAATATAGGCCATTAAGTAAGATGAAAATTAAACACAGAGGCAGGAGGAAAAAATTAAACACAAAGGCAGGAGGAGAAAAATATATATATATATATACACATATATATGTGTGTGTACATATATGTATGTATGTATGTGTGTATGTGTGTGTGTGTGTGTGTGTTTGCTTTATTTTACATGTGAAGACCAAAAAGACTGACTGATACATGATAACTGAGTACATTCAATGCCAATGAAATCAGAGTCATGACTTGCAAATGATAATACAGTCACTCCAAAAACGTCCCTTAAGGGGATCCATTCTAGCAAATACCTCATCCCTCTCCTCTCTGAGCTGATGGCAACTATCATTAAATGACCACCACACTCAGGCTCCTATCTGGCTCAGTTGTTAGCGTGTGCGACTCTTGGTTTTGGGGTTGTAAGTTTGAGCCCCACATTAGGTGTGGAGATTACTTAAAAAAAAATCTTAAAAAATAAAAATGACCACCACACTCATCTCCATCCAATCCAGACAGGACATCAAAACCTTTCCACATGACAATCCAGGGTTTAACATTGTGTATCCATCAAAATTGGTATGTAAAATAAAACTCTCATCTCTGTCTCTGGAAATGGAGAGTTGGAATCCATACTATTAAGTTGTCTCTAAAACCAGGTTATTTTTGCAGGTAACAAAGAGTCTTTGCAATATGGATTAGATGATACCAAGTCTCCTTCATCAAAACATTATTTAGGTAAATGAGGCAATAGTTAGAAATTTCAAATTGACATGAATAGGTTTTAGTTCTAAGAAAATAAATGCCCCAGGATTCCCTCCTCTCCTCTGTTGAACATGGTCAGTGGGTATCAGTCACTGCAAAAGACACCAGGAAAAGCTCATGTGTTTATTTCTAACAGTGCCCAGAAAGGGCTTGTGTCTATCTGTGCCTGTTTAGTAGTAGTAATTTCCTGTATACAATTACACAAGAAATACTCAGCTTTTCTTACACTTAAAAAAATACATTACCCAATCATCTAGTTTATAGCAAATTTTTTTCTCCAAAATCAAACCAAAATAATAAAGATTTTAAACAATTTTCATCAACAATTTTTAATTCACTGACAACATCGAAGCAAAGGTCAGAGATTTGAGTCAAAGGAAAAAGAGTACATTCATCACTACTTCCAAAGGGACTCTCTTAAGAGTTATAAATATTTAAAGAGGAAGAATAGAATTAGCCATGCTGACTTGGAATGGAACTAGAGATACTGATAAAGGCATAGTTTTCAAATATATAAAGAAGAATGAATAAAGAAATAAATGCAGAGGTATTAATGTTGATGATGATGACACTGTGTGTGTGTGTGTTGATATGTGCATATTTACATTTTCCAGCTCTATCTACTGAGAGTGCATAGAAGTAATGAAACCCAGGGGGCCTGGGTAGCTCAGTTGGTTAAGTGTCTGACTCTTGGTTTCAGCTCTGGTCATGCTCTCCAGGTCATGAGACTGAGCCTTGCACTGGGCTCCCCACTCTGCGGGGAGTCTCCTTGAGATTCTCTCTCTCCTTCTCCCCGCCCCACCACCTCAGTTTACACGCTCGTGCATGTGCACTCTCTCAAAAAATTAATTAAAAAAGCAATGAAACCACAATCATAATGATCAGCCTAGCACCCCAATATGGTTCCAAACACTATACCTCACCAAATGCAGCCTGAGCTGCTTGGAAAAGTAGCTGATGCCACAACTGGGGCAAGACAAGTACAGAATGAAGCAGAAACATCCTGTAGTAACAGAAAGAAAGTACTCAAAAAATGATGGGAACACATCAAAAGGATATAGGTACCATCTTTTAAAGGGCTCTGTCTGGCCAAAACTGGCCCACGGGACAACCAAATTATAAGAATCTATACGTCCATACTGAGATGGACGGATGAAATGAATGGATCAATGCAGATAAAAAGGCAGATAAAAATAGGGGGGAAAGAATACCCTTTCTTATAGTGGAAAGCCAACTAATAAACACAGAGGAATGCAGTTAGAAAATCACCATTTGTCCACTGTCTTAATAATAATCAATTCAAGTAAAAACCATAAATGGATGCTAAAACCAGTATTTTCAAGTTTGAGGAACAGCAGGATATTCACATGGCCTCAAAATATCCCCCATAAGATATAAGGTAAAGGAGGAAAAATTAACTTGATAGTGAGTGGAGAAGTCTGGCAGATAGGACTTGGACCAAGCAGTCCAAATTAATGTCACCAATGAAGGGACAAATTGACATCACATGACTCCCAACAGGGCATGCTGAGAAAGCCACATGATCACTTCCATGGTACCCTTGCTCAAAAGGTGCCACCTAAATCCACACTCCTGAGCAACAGACAAAACCAAATTGAGAGACACACTACAAGAGACCTGGTTTGTGTTCTTCCAAATACGAGTAGCATGCAGGACAGAAACTAAGTGCTATCAAGTAAGAGATACTAAAGTAAGAGATACTAAAGTAAGTAAGTAAGAGATACTAAAGTAAGAGATACTAAAGTAAGAGATATTAAAGAAACACGACAAGTAAATAAAATCTGTGATCTGGGATTTCCTCTCACTTGTAATGGACATCATAGGGATTATTAGTGAAATCTGAATAATTTCGGTAGATAACAGGGCTCCACAAATGGTAATTTCCTGGCTTAGATAAATGTGCTGCGGTTATGTAAGAGAATGTCCTATTGCTAAAAAAACACACACACACTGATGTATTTAGGAATTAAGAGTGAAGGGGATTCAAGTCAATGTAATAGATGTAAGTATCTGGGGAATCTGGATACAGATGATATAGGAATTCATTTATACAAGTCTGAAATTATGTCAAAAAAGTTAATAGGAAAAAAAAGAGAATCTTTATAAACCTAAGTTTTCTTTTTTTAAATAAATGCTTCATCAGATGAATTCATAGCCCATTTTGCAGTTTTTGTGTGTCTCAGAACAGTAACTTCTAACAGTAACAAATGGTGAAACCTCATTTTGTTCTATCAGAGTCTGGCTCTGGAAGGGAAGGTACTGTTAAACCTTTCTTGCCAATCCCATAACCCAGCCTTATCAGCAATGACAGGCTAACTAAACCCACAGCAAACACAACAGAGTAACTGGTTTACACCAAAGCCACTGAGGTTTCACAGCTCCGTGACCACAACGCTGGGCCTTCAAATCCCGACGCTTCCACCAAGAACACTTTTCACAGAAGACTGTACAAAATAATGGTTCTCAGCAACCCCCCACCCCTTCACTGTACCCCATCACATCTGCTCTCTCAGAGAACAACAGGACATTCATTTAATCCAGCAACTGTTACAGAAGCACACTTACTACCAAATGGGAGCCTCGTAGAATGCAGCCACAAGCTCAGTTCTCCAACTTCAGAAACCTGAAAACTGGCAAAAAAAAAAAAAAAAAAAAAAAAAAAGGCACATCCTGCGGATGTCCTCTACAGAGGTTTAAGAGTTTCAGTGAGTTACATCATAAGGCCACATACCTGCTAGATCAGCCATGTGGCTAAAAAAACCTGAGTGAGGAAAGAAATGAACATATCGATCACACATGTCTCCAAGTGAATTCGCTAGTTTCTTAGTAGGCTTTGGTTCTTCTGTGCTTTTCTTGGCATGAGCATTTCACCCAAATGCGGTATTTGCATAAGAAGTCAAATGCCTCACATGGTAGTCAGCCGAGGAGACGGCGGGATGCTCCAGTGCTGGGGAAACCAGCTGGATGGACTTAGGGAGAGATGTATGCTGCCCACATGGGACATCCCAAAGGGATTTTTGAAAATAATGTCAACTATATGTGATTTTTCCACCTTTTGGTTTCTTGAAATCACTTACAGTAGAATTGGGGAAAATGTGATTGGTCCAGAGTAGACTCTAAAGGTTACAGAAACAAGCATTATATTTGTGATGAAACCTGTTTACGTTGGTTAATGCACACTCAGGGGGCACTGGGAAGATTTTTTCCAAAGGTTTCAAGCTATTACAAAGAAGAAAAGCATAGTTCCTCTGAGAAATCTGGTGGTACTGAGGTATACGACCATTGCCTTGCCTTCAAAAGGGAATTCAGAAAGCAGGTGAGGCTCGGAGACAGAAAAACTAGAACCACTGGGGCATTTATGGTTTAGAACGAGTACAAAAAGTACAATGGAGAAATTAAGTTTTCTAAATAAGGTTTGAGTATATGTAACTAAAGGTGAGGTCAGAAGTTATGAAAAGGGCCTGAGGCAGCTCATTAGTGCATACAGGGAGAAGACACATATGCAAAAAAAAAAAAAAAAAAAAAAAATCAGAAACAAATGCTAAGTTAGAAGTTGCTATATCTCAGTGTCAGATGTGAGGAAGGGTGGGCACAACTGTTTGTCTGTCCCTATCCAGGGCAGATGGGGACAGGAGGTGTCAACAGAAACCATCAGCCATACTCCAAAGTTGCAACCATGTGGGCTGAGAGGACACTTGATCCGAGGGGCCCAAGATTTCCAGCCTGGGCCAGCTCAGCCTTTCTTATCAGGCCTTTAGAGCCCCCGGAGATG
Organism: Lutra lutra; assembly: GCF_902655055.1. Taxonomy (NCBI): domain Eukaryota; kingdom Metazoa; phylum Chordata; class Mammalia; order Carnivora; family Mustelidae; genus Lutra; species Lutra lutra. The sequence goes on along the minus strand of NC_062278.1, from coordinate 182,528,461 downwards.
GAATCCAAGCAGTCAGGCCGGAACAGGGGAATGCTGACAACTCTGCTCTGAGTAGCCCACCTTACACCCTAAGTGTTGGACTAAGATCTAATCCAGGGATTCTCCCTGGTACCCCCTTCATGTCCTGAGAGCATGCTGGAAATCGGTGGGGGCACTCATGGGCATAATCAGGGTGGGGACCAGAGATGCTAGAAGTCCCACAATGCGCAGAGTCCCAGGCACTGCACAATTATTATGTTTCTACTGCGACTTCCACATATTCTGCCAGAAAGTCAGGAAGGTAAAATAACAAATGCTTTAGAATTATCTGAGTGGAGAACCTAACTCTCCATTACATTTAAACACTAAGGGTTCTTCCTTTTTTTCCCCCCCCAGTTTAAATATATACAGAATGTACACCCTGTTCACAGCAGTACTATTCACAACAGTCAAAAGGTGGGAGTAAACCAAGCGTGTCTGTCAATGGACAGAGAGAGAAACAAAATGCAATACATGCATCTATACACAGAGTGGCACAGTACTGAGTCTGAAAGAAGAGGTAATTCTGATGCATCTTCCAATATGGACGAACCTGGAGGGGGAATCCTGCTGGATGAAATGAGCCAGATGCAAAAAGACAAAGACTGTATGATTCCTCTTACATGGGGTATCTAGAGCGGTCAAGTGCATAGAAACAGAAAGCAAAATGGTGGCCTCGAAGAGGTGGGGCTAGAGAGGTGGTGGGTTGTTTAAGGGGCACAGCTCCACTGTAGGAAGATGAGAAAGTTCTGGAGATGGATGGTGGTGACAGTTGTACGACAATGTGAACATACTTAGTGCCACAGAAAAGTAAGATTAAAAGTGGTTAAATTTTATGTTATGTATATTTTAGCACAATTTTTTTATTTTAACACAATTTTAAAAATACACACACACACACACACACACACACACACACACACACACACACGTGGGCAAATCACAATAAGACTGTACTTCGCAGTGCCAAAACTTAACCACAGCCTGCTCACCAGTGCAGGAAACCAAATCACATGACCCCAGGGCTCCGAGTCCCCAGCACCACCCACCTGCGCTGGCAGCCCTGACAGCGGGGACCTCGTGTTCAGTCTACAAGGAGGCACAAGCACCTGCAGCATCATGGGGTCTTCCAATGTCGCTGTGCCCGTCCGTTTACATCCTGAGGATGTATTTTATTATCAATTACCTTCCTTTTATTTTTCTATTATGGCTGATAGAGAGCTTACAATTAGGTGTGTGTGTGTGTGTGTGTGTGTGTGTGTGTGTGTAAATATTACTTACAAATTTCATTTCATTGCAGGATGGGTGGCCCTGAGAAAATAACTGTCACAAAAAAAATGAAGGGAGAGGGCCTGCCTCTGAGATGGGGTGGGGGGGACCACCACTCCGGTCTCAGGGCAGAGAGAGGAGTAGGAGCAGAGGAACTGCTAAAGATGCTGCACTAAGGGCCAGACTCAGTGAGTCTCCATCAGTTTAAGATAAAAGCACCCTCCTGCAAAAATAAAGGTTCTTACAGTGGAGATCTTGCGGTCGTCTGCCCACTCCCCTGAAAAGGAAGAAATATGGTGGAAAACTAGAAAGTGCCTGACTCTCCTTTGTGATGAAACACAGGCACACTTAAAATAATCAAATTCATGCCTGGTAATGAGCTCCGACAGAGACGAGGTGAACCAGGGTATATATTTTTCAGTCATGGGAATCACTGTATCCTGTCAAAAGAGATCAGGATTTAACCAAAAAGGGCACAGTGTGTCAATTGCAGTGACACATATATTGTTGCTCTATTGTGCTCACCCTTCTTTTCCATCTCAACACGGGGCTGTGATTAATATTTTACATACTATCCAAAAGAGGAATGTGACTTACCAGAAACCGTCCTCCACAATTCAAATACGGATTCCCCCCTTTGCCAAGAGAAAATCCTGCCCAGCTGTAGATTTCTCATTTGCAAAACATAAGAGCAATGAAATTCCATTACTTAGAGAAACTGGCTGTTCCCCCAAACCCTTGGCAACGGAAGCTATACTTATCTTTCTGAACAATAGCCTCAGAAAATGTATTCTCTCTTTAAAAAAAAAAAAAAAGAAAGAAAGAAAGAAAAAAAAAAGTAAGTATGCCTTTGAGCTCTTAAGAAAGTGCTCTTACACAAGCAAATTCCTGTTATGGAAAATCCACTTCCCTGACCTGGGAAGTACAAAGAGGGACCCCAAAACAGGCAGTAGAAAGAGCTCCAAGTTTCAGAATGCTTTGAAAAGTCAATGGGGATGTAACAATATTAATAATGTCCTGAAAACAAAATCAAGCATCCTTTTCATATGTCCGTTACCACAACATACCTGCTCCCTCAGAAGAATGAATCTTAGACCCTAACATGTTCAGTTTGCATTCCCTGTGAGGTTGAACTGTATGTTTTCCCGAGGATATAAATGCTCCTCAAGTGTACTGCTTTGCACATCGTGAAATTCATCCAAACAAGACTGGGAAGGCGAGACTTTGTTCTCTGTCTTCCAGGCTCCCTTCCCCGGGAGAAGCATGTGGCCAACCTCCAGTGGCTTATGTGAACTTGGCATATAGCTTATCTCACTGTCCGAGTTCCCACTCGATCCAAGGTTTGGAAACAGACCACGAAAACACTCAAGAAATACAGACGCCCTGCTGATGTGTTTCAGCCAGCGTCAGCAGCGTCAGGGCGGTTTTTCCGGTTCCCCCTCTAACTTGCCCTATCGTGGCTATGGCCTGGGGGGGCCTTTCTTGTGGGATTCAACATACCATCCTGCACTCTCCTATCTTATTTCTTCCTCACAGGAGACCTGACAACTTATCCATGTACTGACCCATCAAAAGAGCAGTCAAAAGGGTCGGCAAAAAGGAGCCCATTGTGTCCAACTTTGCACCAAGAGCCCATACCATGAGGCAACGAATAATTCTTGCCCTTTGGGCAACCTGGGGCATCCGAGGACGCTGTGTGACCCTATCCCAGTGCGCTGGGTGGTGAGGCGAGAGGTCTTCCTCCCCCCAGAGCAAATCCATGAACCTGCTCTATAAAGGCTTAAAATGCTCCGCGAAGACCTGAAAATGAAGAATTCGGGGCGATGGGAGTGACGATCCTGACCGTCGACCTCTGCCCACACATCCCCGGACAGTCACCTCGTACTCCACATGACAGACAAACCCAGCAGAGAGAACAGTGCATCCATCTGTAGCAACAACTGTGTGCCATGAGCCGGGAAGACGCGAGCAGACCTCCAGAGCGGCCCCCGATTTTCGCCTGGTGAACGACGCGAACGCCGACACAATGTGCCCAACAGAGGTTTGTTCATCTGGTTCTAACTAACACACAACTCTCCAACGGCTTTCGCACAGAGCTCTAACTGAAGCATACAAAACAGATGCAAGGCCTCGGGAATTCAGCCAAATTGCGAACATGCCACTCATAATCTGGCTTCTCTATATTTAACATAAACAAATCTTAACACCGAGGCAATCAGCGCTCTCCATCGTCCCACACAACGGGAGAGTTCTCTTGACCAGCCATCCACCAGCTTAGGCCTCCCTTCCCGAGCAAACATCTTGCACCCAACGAGACGAAGACGCGATGGCATTTGGCCTATTAAAAGACACTAGCCAGCGTTCACATACCTCAATAATCCTGTCATGAATTTGCAGGCCTCCGTCCTTGGCTGCCGGCCCGCTGTCAACTATTTTGGATACAAAGATTCCTTCAGTGGATGATCCATCTTGGTTGTCCTGTGGGTTAAAAAAACACACATGAATGCTAGGCATTAACTTGGTCATGAAAATAAAGCTTACACTCTTACACTGCAATGGACTCCTGGTCATGTCAAAAGTGGCAGTGGGGTGAAGGCCCATCTGTTACCCCTAATTTCTGTTTCAATCTAAAATTAACATATACACATGGTAAAATACCTCAAACCATACCAAAAGGTATTTAAAAGAAGTCACTGCCACCCCCTACCCAGGGTCCTTTTCCCCATGTAGTTCCTATCTGCAGTTTACTTATCCTTTGCGAAACATTTTTCATAGATCACTTTCCTAAACATGTCTCTGATCCTTTCTCATGCACACAGATGGTATGCGTGTGCACAGAGTACGCTCTCCCCACCCTGTGCATCTTATCTTGCCTCTTTCACTTAAGTCCAGAGGCAATGCGGTCTCCAATACCTTCCTACCTGTACTACAAAATATCCTTTGCAGTATGTATCTGGAGCAAATCCCTAGTAATGGAAACATCAAGTTCAAGGATACATAGATTGGATGGATGCTGCCAAATTATGCACTGATAGCTCATTAGAGTGTCTTCCCAGCTCAGAGTACTAGCTCCCCAGCTCAGAGTACTATTCAAACTTTTAAATAGCCAATAATCTGACTGCGAAAATAGGTGTTTTATATGTGTTCAGATTTACACCAGAAAAGCTCACCACCACCCCCCAAGCCTAATAAATTCTCATCTCCAATCTGAAATTGCTTTAGATCTTTCAAAGTCTGTACCGAAACTTTCTGGGAAAGGCAACGGCTCACTGCTCAAACTCCTTCCTTTATTTAAAATCAAAAGGTTCAACAAACCCATAAAAAAAAACCCTCACAGCTTGTTCATGAACTTCTTTCCAAACAGCACTGGGATGAATTCTATCCAAGTGTGTGGATTAAGTTTCTGGTGATGAACAGATGGATTTGTAAGTTAAATGGCACAAGCATGTATTGTTGCCAAACAAAAGCATTTGAAAAGTAATTTCAGGATCTTCCAGAAAAACTCCAAATCTTACGATCATAGTAAATTCTTCGCCATTAATGCCATTAGAAGATCTATTTTAACAGTAATTTCCATACATAGAAATACATATAAACTCCATTTGCTAAGAAGTGACTATGAAAATATAAAATTTTTCTCTTTATTTTTTTTTTTTTTGACAGAGATCACAAGTAGGCAGAGAGGCAGAGAGAGAGAGAGAGAGGAGGAAGCAGGCTCCCCGCTGAGCAGAGAGCCCGATGCGGGGCTCGATCCCAGGACCCTGGGATCATGACCTGAGCTGAAGGCAGAGGCTTTAACCCACTGAGCCCACCCACGTGCCCCCAATTTTTCTCTTTAAACAGAAAAAGAAAACCCTATATTCTAAAGAGAAAAGGGATGACTTTAAATGTGGTTTGATCAACCCTTTCCAGTGCAAGAGAGACGGCTAAGGGTGAGAAAACGCACATTCCGTACCTCTTCTCTCTCTCCCTCCCTCCCCCCTCCCCCCTTTCTCTCAAAGACACACGCACACTCTATAATGTTATAAATAGGATTCAAAAGAAACCAAAATCACAACCTAAAATGAGCATTAACTGTTCTTCCCAACATTAATCCCCCCATGACAAAGATAGGTCTCTAAACTGCCATCTGGATTCTATCAACACTCTCCCGAGAGAGAAGGGTCAGGGAGGATGTGGGTGCTGTACTAGATCAACTATCCTCAAAAGGCAGCCCTGCCCAGCATCACAGCACCCTGAACTGGCCCACCACACACTAACCCTTCACTGTCTGAATTTCTCCCTGCCTCCTTTGTCTCTCACAGCGGCCTTATTAATGCACTCATCCCGGGGCATTCGTGGATCACCCTACATGCATTGCTCAAACAGAAGTACACAGCTGTGTGCAACAGCTTCTATTTACTGAATGTATACTACGTAGGTAGTGGGCACTCTGTGTCCCGTTTCATCCTCACAATATCCACAAACATTAATACTTTATTTTTACCCATTTCATAGATGAAAAACCCAAGACAGAGAGGTTAAGCAACTTGTTTGAGGGCACATAGCTAAAAAGTAGCATAGGTCAATTTCAAACGGAGGACAGGTCAACTCCCTTACATAAGCTCTAAGCGCCATCTACAAAATACACATGAATTCAAAAGTTCCACATTCCAGGCTATGGAATATTCCTCTGGACAAACCCAAAGAGCCTCAATGGACCACAGAGGATTTATGGACAATCTTGAATTCCCTAAGAGGTGATGTCAATATACCCAAAGAAAAGAGATCCGTGCGCTTACTCTGAATTAATTGCTTTGCATTTCTTGGCTGGAGAGGAAGCCGGAGAAGGGGGAGGGGATTTTTGGCTTGGTTTGTTTTGCAGAATACTACATCATGCACAAGTAATTCTTCTTAGGAGAGCAAGTAAGTTCAAGCAAAAAAAAGAAAAACAGAGGAACAGGCAAAAACAAAGAGCAAAATTCAGGTTAAATTAAGACAGTGGTAGGAGGTAGAAACAGAATGCAAACGAAATACAGAGAGCCCCAAATCAGAGAAAGCCAAATCAGTTCCATCCTGGATAACTAGACTTATAGATAGATAACTAGACTAGACACTAACTCAGTGTCTCTTAAAAGACGTCTCCCTGCTCCTTAGTTTGTTTGGCTCCCCTCCTAATACATTTTAAGTCAGAGCTATTTATCAAGGTGAACTAACAAGGCTTGGGATTTGTTTTGTTTTGCTGGCTTGAGAAAAGGAAAAATAAAAGGGATTGTTTTCATCCCAGGGGTACCTGACAATGAAGTGTATGTGCCAAAGGCTGAAGTGAAAGGTCTGATACGCCAAACTCGACGCCGTCTCTTTAGAAACTTAAGAATGAATGAATGAATGATGTGGTTTTACTAAGAGCAGTGTATCAAGCAATGAAAAGCTTTATGTCAGCGCCCGCCAGGGCTGGGCCTATGTCACAACCCAACCAAGCTCCTAACACAAGAAATCGTTGGGAAACACACATGTCATGTGTACCGCATTCTACTTCCAGTACTAACAATGAGTGTGCATTGTTGCTCATCTTGGCTTTTTAGCATGTTCTCAATGACCTGCCAGATTTCCAGGCAACAGTTCAGAATACATTTAGGGTTCATTATGTGACTTCTGCTAATCAGGACAAGTTTAAAAAGACAAAAAAACAACACTATTGCAACCACATGCATATGGAATTAGACTTTCCTCCAAGGGACATGCATGTAGTTCTTGCAAAAAGAACACATGAACTGAGAACACTTACGAAAGCTACAAAATTCACTCTGGCTTGCAATCAGCCTTTTAAAGGAGAAAAAAAATAACCTAAAACATGTACTTTGATAAGCACAAGAAAGCACCATATTCCAATGAGGCTGGGAGTGTCTTTTCATTTCCCGGGAAGGACAGAAAACAAACACGTAGTAAGTTCTCCAACCATCACCAAAGACACAAGGCATGCCTCTCCATTTCAAGCATTTTTTAAAATTTTTTATTTATTTGTCAGAGAGAGAGAGAGAACGAGAACACACAAGCAAGAGGAGTAGCCAGAGGGAGAAGCAGGCTCCCTGCTGGGCAGGAAGCCTGACATGGGACTTGATCCCAGGAGCCTGGGATCATGACCTGAGCCACCCAGGAGTCCCATTTTAAGCATTTTTCAAACATTGGGCTCCTTTTTCCTATACACACTCTGGTGAGGCAGAGAAGGGACCTTCCTGGTTTGCGTCCTTTCAGCCTCGGAAGTTTCTGCGACAACTAACAGTAAAGTGCATCTGGGTTTGCTGAAGTCACTTCCTAAAACTGGTAACAGTGGGGAGAGGAGGTTAAATAATTATGAAGCCAAATGAAGGAAAGCCTCTGTTACTCATGCTCAGTGGTAAAGCAAAGCACGTGCTACAACACGTTCTGGGGGTAAGCTGGGGAACACAGACCGGTGCCAGTCCTGTGGTTTCCTGGGACCATCTACTCAGACATCCAAGTCCCAGTCCGCTCCCTCATCCCTCCCCTTTGCTGGAGCACGTGCCCCCACCCACCCCTGCCCCCCACAGCCAGGATACCAGCAGACCAGCACCATCACATGCTGCCTGGTTGCTCAGCCAACTGGCAAACGAGGAAAAAGAAAAGGAAGCAACAGGACATAAATTCTACAGTGTCTTAAGAATTTCAGTGAGACAATGCAACAAACCACCCTGTGTGCCCATCCCTGGGGCTCAGCAAACTGGGGGTACCCCCGCCCCATCCCTTTCTTCTCACAGTTTAATCTCACTGTCTCAATGGTTCCCTCCTGTAGCTAAGTTTTATAGGGCAGATAATACATCAGTCCATCACTTACTGATGACTGTGCATTGCCTATCCCTAAGCTATCATTTCTTACAATAAAATGTGTGTTTTCAAAACTCTGCCTTTGGCTACTCCTCCTCACGCTCACTCCCCCATCTTCTCCAGGTCTCCTGACCTCCTCCTGCCCGCCCCGCGACTCCTGCGGTGCTGTACTCTTTGCAGCTCCCCCAGCTGCCAACTCCAGGGCTATTCCAGGCTTCACGCGGGCTGCCCTGGGCCTGTTCACTTTCTTCTAGCTCAGTGCTCTCCCCAGGTGGGCCTGTGCAATGCAGGGCACTGGCACGACGAAAGGACGTAAGAAAAACTGTATTCACACTCATGTTTTAATTTCATCATTTAAAATGCTCCGTTTTGCATGAAACTTTTACAAGTCACATAGAATTAGTTCAGCAGCAAATATATAATCTAGAACTAACTAAATAAGCTCACTTTTTTTTTTTTTTTTTTTACAGTTAAGCGTGCTTAAAGAAACATCGTATATGGGCCTCTGATCTAGCAAACTCCTACTCATCCTTCAGAATACAGCTCACATGGCCCTGCCCCAGGATACCTCCTACCCAGGGGTGAGCCAGATCCAGACACAGAGTTTAACCACATCTGGATGCCTGGCATCTCCTTATCTTTTAAGACTCAGCTTAGTATTTCCTCCTCGCATTCCTGATCCCCCTGGCCAGTGATGCCCCTTGCTCCTTGGCACCTACTATCTGCCATCCTACCATTTTTCTGCTGCATCACATTTCCCAATCTGTAACTGTGACATTTACTTGTTTCTTGCCTAATGTCTCCACCAGGACATAAACTCAATGACCACAGAGACCCAGTGTCCCTGGGCTCCAAAGTGTCTTCCAGCTCCTCCCAAACAGCCCCTACTCAACACTTATTTGTTGCATGAAGGAATCCAATTTCCCTTGGACTACTGTTGTCCTTTGAAGGTAACAAACAAGGAAATGATCTGCCAGAGACAGAAGCAAGAGATGATGCCCATTCAGATAAGCTGGCGTGAAAGGTGAAATCTTGCAACATGCCCCTTGCCACGTCCCATCCCTAGGGTCCTTTCCGCGGACATGCTCCTCCCCGTTCAACTGACTGGTCTGAATCTTGGCCTCTCCTTCCCGGAGGAGGAGCTAATGATGAATGGGGTGGACAAAAGAGCTGCAGGGGGAGAAAAAGCAAAGGGATGCTGCGACAGCCCACGAATGAGGGAGTCGTCTCTGTCTAAGGAAGAGCTGACCAAGCGGAGCCCCAGCTCCGACTTCCGGTCCCAGAGCCCACGCTCCAGCTCCGTTGCTCAGTTCTAAGTGCACGCATCTGCCACAGCTTCCTGCAGCTCCACGGCTCCACCACCAGACATGCCCCCCCCCAAACCTAAACAGTTCAGATAAGCTGTTGTATCTCTAGGACAATGCTATTTTAGGAGACCACAGCTAAATAAAAATCCCTGAGGATGAAGATGTTAGATAAACAATGAACTCTCTAATTACAGAAAGCAGAATGAGGTAAGCAAGGTTTCCTACCCCTCACTACCCCACCCCCCCCCACCCTGCCCAACCTTGACCCCTCCTCCCGCTGCAGCAGGGCAAGGAAAAGCACATTTTAGTAATCAACATACCACACACGGCCGGCCACCGATAATATTGAATCCCAGGGAGCCAGAGTCCCGATGTAGGACAAGAGTCAGACTTTTGGTTTCTTCACCCTGCAGGGAACAAATGAGTTCAAAATTTTACCAACAGGGAATCGATGGTGGCAATTTTCTCTCTACCTAAGTGGACTCAAGGACTCTTAGGTCATCCTTCAAACTGCTCTGTCTCTCGGGCAGTTTAAGCAAGGAAACTTCTAGGGCCCCAGCTGAAACAGTGTCCCGTGCCGAGGAGGTTACGGACATGCGTAGACCCCGCCGCTCCCTGCGGTGCCCACGTGAGAATGTCTGGCGGCGTCCACGCACGCCTGATGAACATCGCCTACCAGCGACTCCGCCGTCTGCACACGCATCCCTCCTCCGACCGGCCCATCGCACGCCGGCTGTCTAGACAGCGACTTACTGTTTGCTCCTCAAGTTCTCAACAGCAGCATTCGTGTTCTGTCACGGAAGGTTCAAGGAGCAGCGCTCTCGGAAGTCTGAGCGCATGAAGCCTTGCCAAGAGTCATCTGTGTGTGGGAGGCTTGAGGGGAGAGCAGGCCGTGGAAAGGCCGACGCAAACGTGGAGGGGAAACGGAGCCTGCATCTTTCTGAGAGGGGGAGAGGGGCCGGTTCACAAAGTCATTACTGTCCAGGCCATCGGAGATGCCGGGCTGTTTAACAGAAAACACTCTGTTCAGAGGGGGCTGGTCGGCGTGAGCCCCTTGAAGTCACGCAAGCAGAGGCCACCCAGGCAGCTCGCACAGGCCACGCTCCACAGCCGCGAGGGACACAGATGCCTCGGCACCTCGGCTAACACTCAAGGAACAGACACGTGAGTAAAAGTAGATTTCCCTTTCTGTGTACGCGGCCTCTAACCAAGCTCTGACAGGCACCGTCAGCTCCCGGAGCACCTCGGAAGGGTTTCCGAAGACCGGAAGGACGCAGGTGCGGACCGCAGACACTCGCAAACGCTTCGCTCACGGTTTCTGCATAAACACGGTATTACTTAAATGCTGCATTTTTAGAAAATGTGAAATACTCCATTAACCAACCCTAACAGCTCATCCGAAAATAGATTTTATTCTTATGTTTACGGCCTCCTGATGAAACCTTTTCCTCCTACTTTTCCTGTGGAAAGAAACGACCCCATGTGAAGGGCACGGATTCGAGGATCTGCCCCAGCCACACTGGCAAGGGAAACCAGGCTTTCTGACAGCCAGCGCCAACAGCTTTCCTGCAGCATCGCGCCATGGACTGAGGGAGGGTTCACTGCCAAACGCTGGCAGCAGACGGATGCCCAGCAGAACCAAAAGAAAAAGAAAATAATACAAGTAGATGACCAACAGGCCTCAATACGTAAAATTACCTCCATGCTTAAAGTTCTTAGTAACCACAACTGTGTCTCATGACTAGTGCACAGCAGAAATAAAAATATTTGAAATTTGTTAAAATTTCAAAAATGTTACATAACCCTAAGCATCCATTGTTAAAGGCTTGTAAAAACAACAATGACAATTTTTCATTAAAAAAAGACAGTCTTGGGGTGCCTGGGTGGCCCAGTTGGTTAAGCATCTGCTTTCAGCTCAGGTCGTGATCTTGGGGTCCTGGGAACGAGTCCCACATGGGGCTCCCTGTTCAGCGGGGAGTCTGTTTCTCCCTCTCCCTCTGCCTGCCACTCCCCCTGCTTGTGTGCTCTCACTCTGTCAAATAAATAAAATCTTAAAAAAAAAGAGAGAGAGAAAAAAAGTCTTTAATGAAAGAACTAGGTGTCTTCTAAGAACGATGAAACAAAATATTCATTTCCACAAGCTCACTTATTTGATACATAGAGTATTTTAATATAAAGAGAACATGTCTCTTTCAAGCTACTGCACCTCACCAAAAGCAACAAGGCTTCTATAATAACGTACTGATTTTTCAAAAAATATTTCCAATCCACAGCATCGCCATCCAGAGCATCTGTGTGTCAATGGTATCGATCTGATTAATTTGACCTGCACCAGTTAACAGGCAGCAACTGTCAAGCTGCTGGAACAGAATAAACACTCAGGATCAACCTGATAGCTTTGAAATGTAAACGTAAGCATTCACAAACTCAAAGAGTTCATATCTCTTTGCCTTGGGAAAGGATAATCTTGGTAAGTCCGTTTCTTGGCCTGCTATGTTTAGAGGGGTGGAAAAGTTAGAAATACACTGGAATTTGAGTGAGTTATCATACACAGCTACATTTCTGGCTTTCATAATTAATGATAGAAATTGCACAGTTACTCGGTAATCCAAGGCAGATACCTCCAGTCTGACAATCTGCAATGATGCATGGACTAGAACATGCGGACAAATTTTCCAGGGCAGTTTTAAATCTACTGTGTGATAACCACTTATTCTTTCTAAAAACGAAAGAGAAACAAAGAAATTGTATACTGCATTAACAGTGATAACAGCTAACATTTATTGGCAGCTTATTATGTACCAGAAATGATATTAAACATGTAACTGCTTTATTTTCTTTAATAAATCCCACCAATTTCATCACCTCGCATGAATACCACCCTCAAGATACAGGTGGGAAGAGCTAGTAAGAGGTCACACCAGGATGTAGACCCATGCTCTCTGATTCTGGACCCCACTTACTCTTCCGCACCACTCCCTTTTCATGTGGAATGTAGAAAAGAATGCCACAGAGCCTAGCAGTATCTTAGGTCCTTCTCAAGATGGTTCAACTGTTGGAGTTCCAAAAAGTTCCTTAAAGGAACTCATGATAGGATGTCTTACTCAGGAAACTGATGTCAAAACAAAACTCCCAACTATTCACTGAACTATTTCTCTCCCAAAGACCCAACCTGAGATGCCCGGACACCACCAAGTCTGTACCCAGCCTCAGAGATCTCTCTCTAGGAAGAAGTGAGACAATGCCCGAGACACACCATTCCTTAGGCCAACAGCTATTTGCAAATAACGTTCTGAACAATCAGGTTGACCATCTACACCTCCTTGCCTGTCACAATCACTGGAAAGAAAGAAGGAGTGCTCTCATTTCTGCAAGCATCTTGACAAAGTCTGCTGTCCAGGAGGGTTACAACAGGCTTTAGGTGCCCTTGCCTATTTGAGGACTGATTTGCAGTAGTGAACTACCACATGGAAGATTCAACACACGATGCTGGGAGCAGTAACAGGAGAAAAGAAAAGCTCTGCCGAGGCTAAATTCCTTTCATTTCTCCATCTAACTTTTCCTCAGACACCATGAACTTGCTTCCGGCTTTCCCTTTCCATTCTCCTCCCCTGAAAGCAACCTTAACTACCCTAATTTCTAATTCTTCAGAAAAAAAACATGAATAGAGAATTTAATCACTGGACTTTTGCACAGCATATTTAACATGTGAACATTAATTCCTGTTTATCATTTAACCTATTCCTGAGCTGAAAATGCATCAGGATAAAGAGCATTTAAATAATTCTCATTAAATTATACTCCACCAATTAAAGAGACGTAAATATGGAACAAGGGCGAAGGCTCACATCGATGCTCCTTTGCTTATTTTTGACAGAGAAGATGTTAATGAGCGGCTCTTTCATCTAAAGGAGATTTAACCAATATTGATCTGTTTTGGTAGTTTGTCATAACCCATGCTTTGAAATTTTCCCAATGGCCTGATGAAGTAAAACAAAGAAGGGGAAGAGCTCAAACTCACATCAATAAAGGATTATCTCAAACATCAGCTTTTTAAAGCAGGCATTGTATCCAGGCTCTACACCTGAGAAACTGAGGTTCCAAAACATTTGCTTAAGATCACACAGCTGCAAGGAGGGAGAGCCAGGAATGAAGGTCCACGGGACTCCAACGTCCATGCTCTTTGTACTCTGTGGGTACATTCTGGCCCCATATCCTAAAATCCCTTTGCCTCACAAGACTGAGCCTTCACATTAAAATGTCATGAAGGATTAGACATCTAATTAGTTTTGTAATTAGAGTTTTAAGCAAGGTTCCTCTGGACTGTGTAATAATAGTGGCAGGGATTAAGAGTGTCTATTATGCCGTGAAGGGTATCATAAGAGTATTACGCTCCCCCCTACACAGGAATGAGGTAATGGTTAAGATCTTGGGACTCCAGGGTCAGAACCTTAGTTGAGTTTCCTCATCCACAGAATGGGGATAATAATGGTTTCTCCTCATATCACAGGGTTATGAAGAAGCCTGAATGAGATAGAGAGTCGCTGACAAGGGCCTCAGCACAGTGCCTGGCCAACAGAAGTGCTCAAAATACAAACAGAGCACAGTGTCTGGTGGACACATTCCTGCAGCTCAGCTGAGGCCATGACACTCTTTAAGCACAAAAATGACCCTGCCACAAAATCCAAGCCATAAAAAATGTCTAATCCCAAATTAACTTAGTCTAACTCAAGCAAGTCTGGGAGAGCAGGGGCCTGAAGTTAAGTAAAATAGGATTATTATATATCCATTGTACCATCTGGCCATCTGATGGGAGCTCCTTCCATTTATGTGTCTTTTTTTTTTTTCCTCCCTCAAAGTCTGGAGAAAGAGTGGCACATTCTAAGATGGATGATTAAGTGCCAATAGACAGTTCTTATTCTAGAAAGGGCAGCAGGAGACAAGACCACAGTGGGAGCAGCTCAGCCCAGACCGTCAGCGGAGCAGAGCTAGAACAGGTAAAGGATATTGTCCTGCTGAGAAACAGGGATGAGGAGGGGAAATCAGACAAATGACACACCCAGGGGGCACCTGGGTGGCTCAGTGGTTTAAGCCTCTTCCTTCAGCTCAGGTCATGATCTCAGGGTTCTCGGATCAAGCCCCGCATCGGGCTCTCTGCTCAGCATGGAGCCTGCTTCCCTCTCTCTCTCTCTGCCTGCCTCTCTGCCTACTTATGATCTCTCTCTGTCAAATAAATAAATTCTTTAAAAAAAAAAAAATGACACACCCAGGCCTGAGGTAGGGGGCCATGGGAACAAAGAGGATGGGGGAGCAGGTGTTGGCTCCCAACAGCATAGGAACAACAGTAAGCCCAAGGATCTGTCGACTTGGATCGAGAGAGCAAAGCTAGAAGCAGCTGGGAGATGGGGAGCTAAGGGTGTTTGGGGATTGCCAAGGCACTGGACTGCTCTGCGTCCCACCACATCAGTGCTCTGATGGGCTGGGAAGAAAAGGTGAAGAGTAGAGGACAGTCGACAACAACCGAAATGGAGAGGGGACGGCACCTCCTTGGCAGCTCTCCTTTGTGCTCTCCCTATTCTCCTGCTCTTCCCTGATGGCAGGTGTCTCTTCCCTTCAGGAGACAGAGACCTCTCACCAAAAGCTGGGTGGCAGATGGAAAAGGAAATTTCTGGAGTCCAGTGACAGCCCGGTCTCCTCAGGGTGAGGCTGGAAGTTCCCCAGCCTCCACCCCAGAAGCAAGTTCATAGCTGGGCCCTTGCTGCAGTACAGGGTCTCTTTGGGAAGTGTTTAGAATTGAGAAAAAACAGAGATGTCTCAGCCTTGGAGAAGGAGACGTGGGCCACCACACCCTAAATAACGGCATGAACAGTGCGCAGTACTTATCCCAGTAAGTCACGAGCAGAAATGGAAGCTCAACGCACAGGAACACAATAGTTGATGGCTCTGAAAATAAGCTTTGCTATCATATTCAAACAAGTACGTATGAGATCAAAACTTATTTTCAACTCAAGGGCTAAGTGGACAAGAATTTGGGGGGAAAATGAAAGTCACGGTGGAAAAGGCAAAAATCAAATGTACTTTGTCAAAGTCATCTTACACAGTGGCTGGGTTTTGTTGTTGTTTCTGTTGTATTCCTTTTTTAAATGTCCAAGAACATGAATTGTCCTCTACAGGCAAGGTCCTTTTTCCTCTTAGTATGGCTCTGTCACCGTCCTCCTCCCAACTCTCTGGCCTTGGAAGCTTGGATGCGTGCCATCTGTGTGGTGGCCCCCAGAGCCCATCCATGCCACTGTCAATGTGAATTCTTTCTAAACACTCCTTTCCGCCCCATGTTGGGTGTTCCCCAATTACTGCTGTTGTGGGACTCACAGCCGAGAACTGGCTGGACTGGAAAGCTGCCCAGCGGGTTCTGAGAACTGTAATTGACTGACCGCTAGTCTGTGTATCTGGGGTGACGGGACACCTCTCAGCCTCAGATTATGCAAAGCTCTCCGAGAGTCACGCAGCTGGGAAACAGCTCTGTCTGTAGGCTAGCGACAAGATAGCACAAAAGTGTGCAGCAGCGGAGGGGGCTGGGAGACCAGGAGGCAGAGCCGGCTGCGGGAACTTCGGGAACCTCCATACAGAAGAGATGAGGGTGTCTTCACTCCCTACACTAAAATGTTTTTTTCCTCTTTGTTATTCAATTCATGTTTCTTGTGGTGAGGTGGCTTGGGTCAACCTCCTCCCCTCCAGAGAATTCAAACTCCAGTTCTAAAGAAGGGATATTCTTGGAGGAAGAACAGCAGAGGAAACTCTTCAAGCCTCAAACCGAAGGCAGTCACGGGGTTGACACAAATGAGCTGAAAATGGTTGGGATAGCCAGTGGAAGTGTTAGTGGTATGTATCTGTCCCAAGATAGGTGGTGCAAAGAGGAAGAGGCAAAGGGCATGGAGAAACAGAAAGGAACAAAGAAACAGCTTTTCCAGAGTCATTCTACCTCCAGAATATAAATATTCAGCATATAAATAAACTCATCCATAAGCCAAACAAGTTATTTTTGAAAACCAGTGGAACAGAAGTATTCCCTAGACCAAAAAAATATGTATGCATTTTTCAGTCTGTGGCTGTTTAAATAATTTGAGAAATCCCAAAATACCTATTTCTCTATTCCCAGGAGTTTGATTTCAAGTTTATTTCTCTAATTTTTATCATCAACTCATCTCTTTCCTGATGACCTTCCACAAGCAAGGCTTCACCAAAAAACAAGCAAGAACAATCTTACTTAAAGTACTACCACATTTGCACATTTCCATTTGATGAAGTATGGGGTACTTCAGGCTTTGAAATGCCAATAGTCAATCCATGACCCACTCTGAAGCATTTTCCTTCCCAAATGTGAATGCACCCAAGGCTTCCCAGGTATAACATTGTAAGTTCTTGCTTACAGGAAGGCAGGTGATCTGCCTGGCCCCCCTCTTTTGAGCCTTGTCAGTGTTAGGGAGAGACAGATACAAATACACCCAACAATCCCTTAGTCTTCATGTTGTTCACGAGCTTTGACCTGCTCCTTCCCAGTCCAGGGCTGCTACCCAGACAGTGCCACTGACCTGCACCTTCCTCGTTCACCCAGTCCCTACCACTAGAACTGGTCATTCAGGGCAGCATGAGGCTCACAACAAAACTGTGGCCCTGTGAGCAAGAGCCCCCGTCCATCTTCTCCGTTACACCACTTCAGATTTCTAACGTTTCTTAAGCACCTTATTTAAAGAAAATCTATAAAACCTACAGGTGCCAGGCGCTTAATAGATGTTCAATAAATGCTTGTTAAGTCTTACTGTGCACTTAAAATACATCATCTGGTTTAACCCAAAACCAGCTCTATCAGCCTACATATTATCCCGTTTAAGAGGTAAGAGAAGACAATTACGGCTTACAGGAGGTCACAAGAGGCCCTCAACAATGAGACAGAGGAAACACATGAATCCTATTATCACTGACTCCAGGGTCTGGATAGTAACCACATACCAAGCACCAACTCGATTCAGGGTACTCGGAAGCCTGCCTGTTTACACAAGGCCTACAACCAACCGTGACCCACATCCGGAAAGGACTGTATCTGATCTGTGTACAGCAGAGACACAGGACACCTGACAATAGCTTCTATAAAAAGTCTAAGGGTGGCCTCTCTGCCTAAGACTCATTTCTGCATAACCAATGCTTACAAAACAGTTCATCCCTCCCCATTCCCGGGGAAGAAGCTGCTGCTGGGCTCAGTCACACACAGCCTGCTTGGTGTCTCTGTCCCCCAGGTTCCCTGCGAATATATATATGGAATGGGTGAGAAAGATGGATGCCTGTGTCCATCTGTTAGTTATTTTCTTTGCAAAACTAATCATTATGTTATACCACTTCCCTTCTTTATTGGAACAGGCTTATTAGGACCCCATTAGTTCGGGGGGACAGAAGCTAATCCACATCTAGAAAGCTTCAGTGAACAAAGAACAGTAAGACTTGTGTTTTCAAAGACTCAAGTGCATGTCTGATTGATCCCATGGTTTAAAGCTGTTCAAGTTGACCTTTGTATCCACAGGTGCCTATCATGACGTCCGGCACATTGTGCATTAGAATGTGAGGGGCTAAACTGCAAGAATACATAAAGAAGGACTGCACTTTCTTCCTGACATCAACCACTCTCTAAATCATGAGCATGAAAATTAGAGAAATGAGTCACTATTCCACCCAGGATACTACGTCTTTAATTATCTGTTTTTGTTGAAATCTCTTTCATAGGATCTGTATTATATTTTGTATGTTCTACACCAGAACTATGAGAACGGGAGTTAGGGCATGAGAAGAACATACTTCATCAGCACGGACCAGAAGCCATCAGACCAACTAAATGGAGCCAAAGGAAGGTGCTGGGGGATTACTTTTCCAAACCTCTGCTTCTCCATCTGTAATATGGAAGGTAATGCTTTGTGGGTACCTACCCCCACAGGGTCTTTCTGAGGATGAAATAAAATGATGTGCCTTCACCTCCAATTAACACAGGGTTTGCATATAATAACAGTCCTCTAGAAACACGTATGAGACCTCACAGGAAACACGGCCTCAGGAGAAAATGCTTTTCTTATAATGGTAATGGTGTATAACCCTGGAGTCAGCCGCTGGGTTCAAATCCCAGGCTTATATTAGAATCTGTGGAACTTTTGGCTTTAAACTAGTTTTTATCTAATCTGTCTTATCATCTGCGCCTTTTACCAAAAAAAAGGAGCTCGACCTGATGAAAACGATGGAGAAGCTCATATATGTGCTTACACAAAGCATCCTAAGTAATATTTCTTGGTCTACAGTCTAACACATAACTGCCTTACAGATTCTTAGGCATCTAACATTTTTAGAGAAGCAAGCAACACTTCCAAGTGCAGAAAGAACCACTTAAAAATACCTATCATCAGAATTCTTAACTCAAAAGTTGTTATAATCATTTAATCCAGTGTAATCCAAATCCATTTAATCCAGCAAACACACTGTAAACCAAATCTTAATTTTCTTTATAACACTTAAATGAAATGGATTGACAGCCCACAATTCCCTTTAGCTGAACTTGGCTGTTTTGTTAGAGGCACTATGAAATGGTTATTTGCTGAAGCTTTCCAGAAACAGAAAATATACTGAAAGGTTAACACTCTGATAGATACATTTCAAAGTGTTTGGACATCTGGAACGCCTTTTGATACAATTGTCTATTAGATTTACTTACCTCCAGGAGTTCTGAAATGGACAAAATCGTTTCTGGGATTTGGTGCTTGATACAATTTGATCTGGGTGGATCTAGTAGAACAAAAAGAATGCCTCCCAAAAACCTGGGAACAATTTTGTTAACTGGGGGGGGGGGGGGGTGTCACCGAAAAACACATTCTTTTTCAATACAAGTGCAGTGTTGGTTAGCAATCTGAAAAGCTGTGATGGCTGACAAGACAGTCATTCCAATTTTGAGTTCACCCACTGAACAAACACATACTGAGAGTTTACAGTGTACATCAATCTGATGCTCAGAACACAGCCCTGAAGAAGATGGACATGCTCCCTCCTGGGGAGACACAATAAAGAGCCCTTCCAATTACTCAGTTACAGCTGTGATGAATGCCACGCAGGAGGAGTACCAATGTGAACATCTCAGGGCACCAGACCTGGTCTGGGAGATCACATAGGGCTTCGTGGAGGTGGTGATGCTTGAGCTCGGATGGAAAGGATGGAAAGGTTATCTAGTGATGAACCAACTTTAAGTGCTGACATAAAAGCAGGGGTTAGGAGGGAAGAGTTGGAAAACTTGCAGATTACCTAGTGATTAGCTGGGAAGACTGTTGCAAGTAGAGAAAAGAGCGAGTGCAAAGGTGGGTGCAGAAGTGGGTGGCAGGCAAAAAGGAGCTTTGGGGCATATTCATGGAACTGCCAGAACCCACTGAAGCTGGGAAGAGACAAGGAATACAAGCAGACAGGGGGAGGCTGGCAGGATCCAGAGCACACTGGACCTTATAGCCATGCAACAGAAACTGAAAGGCAAATGCAGGGTTTAAGAAGTTAAAGTGCTATCAAGGGGCACCTGGGTGACCCTTAAGTGTCTGCCTTTGGCTCAGGTCACGATCCCAGGGTCTGGGGATCCAGCCCCGCATCAGGCTCCCTGCTCAGCAGGAAGCCTGCCTCTCCCTCTCTTACTGCCCTTGCTTCTGTTCCCCCTCTTACTGTCTCTGTCAAATAAATAAGCAAAATCTTTTACAAAAATAAAGTACAATCAGATTGACATTTTGAAGAGATGATTCCTGGTGCTAGGTCATTTTAGGGGATCGAAAAGGTGCATCGTGGAAGCAGTGGTGATCCAGGCAAAAGATGATGGTGGCTAAGACCAAGGCCGATTTTGTTCCCCAGGTGACAGCCGGCAGTGTCTGGAGAACTCCGAGACTGTCACGACTTGGGAAGTACTACTGGCATCTAGCAGGCAGGGGCCAGGCATGCTGCTAAACATCCATGAAACCAGGAAGACCGTCCCCCCAACACAACGTGCACACAAGAACTATCTGGCCCGAAACGTTAATAGGCAGAGTTGGGAAACTTTGGTTTGCACCATGGTGACCACTGGATGGGGATGGAGAGGAGGGCAAAGGTACAAGAAGTGCTTTGGGGGTAAAATCAATAAGACTTATTGATGGGCTGGATGCAGAAGTAAAACAGCAGAAGGGATCGAGGACAAGGCTTCTCCGGTTTTTCAACATCTCCAAGAAATGTTCACAAGTGTCCCTTCCTCAGAAAGCCAGAGAAGTCCGCTGTGAAATGCTTTTGCTCTCAGAATCGGCGGGGGGGGGGGGGGGGGGGGGGGGGGGGGGGGGGGAGGGTCAGGGTGGGAAAACAGGCAAGCAATAAAGCTCTTCAACTTACTCAAGCATCCCATCACCAAGTCTGCCAGTGCCCAGACGTGGCTTCCTAGTGGTTCAAGACGCCTGTCAGGCTGTGGTTACCTACTGTATAACTGCGAGGCCATCTGGGTTCTAGGACTTTACCCTGGTCTTTCTTTCTTTTTTTTTAATTTATTTATTTGACAGAGAGAGAGATCACAAGTAGACAGAGAGGCAGGCAGAGAGAGAGGAGGGAAGCAGGCTCCCTGCTGAGCAGAGAGCCCAATGTGGGGCTCGATCCCAGGACCCCGAGACCACGACCTGAGCTGAGCTGAAGGCAGAGGCTTTAACCTGCTGAGCCACCCAGGTGCCCCTACCCTGGTCTTTCTTAAAAGGAGGAAACCAATACCTGTTTGTCTCCGTCCATACCTGAATCCAACTAAGTAACTACTCCAGGTGATAGGCAGACCAGCATCACCTGGGAGCTTGGGAAATGCCAACTCCAGACCAGCTGTGATGGATCAACAGCTGTAGGAGCAAGCCTCAGGAATCCTGGGTTTTAACAAGTTCTCTGGGTGATTCTGATCACAGGGAGGTAGGTTTGAGAAGCACAGCCCCGGAGACACAAAGTGTATGGAGGTACAGAACAGACAAACCCTCCGTACTCAACTAGTGTCAAAAACCTGAAAGTTAAGATAATTTAAATAATGCCAGATCAAAATAAATAAATAAATAAATAAAGCATGCCAGATCATTTTCTGAAACAAGGTCTAGGACTTTAAGAGATGGTATTGAAAACTCTTCTGAGTATTTCTTATCTTACTTCAGCTTCTAACAGAGAGATAAACATTAGGACTTATTACAAAAAAAAAAAAAAAAGTGTTGTGCATGAGAGTTTCCAAGCAATATAAATCCTTCTGCCTTTTGGAAGAGAATAAACAGTACCCAGCAGGAGCAGAAAGTCAGCCCAATGAAATAAACAAGTTCTTAAACAGCTCGCAGTGGGAGAGGGTTTTCTGGCTGATACAGGAACAGCAAAAGCCTTCAGCAAGGGCCACGGAGGGTTAACTTTAGGGCGAGAGCCACAAGCTTCCCTAAGGCCTCAGCTGAGGCCAGCCAGGGTCTGAAGCCAGAGAAAGGAACTCTAGCAGACTGCAGGCCAGACCATTCTTGGCTGTCCTTGAGACTAGCGCTGAGGTGCACAGAATTCCAAGGAGGGCTCCAACTCCAGAAGGGAACTCTCTCTGTAAGCTCAAAAAGCAACATCTTGTCCCTACACTTAACACCCTTGATTATCCCCCCTCCCCTCACAGCTTCAAATCCACAGTTCAGATTCAAGTATCATATTTTGGGTTCTGAGAGAGGGTTTACCCAAACACTCCAGAAAGAAAACAGAGAGGCAAGAAGAAATAATAAACTAGCTTAACAATGAATGATGTATAAACTCTGGGGTAGTGAATGGCTTATTTATAAATAAGCGTCACTTAAAACTACGCAGGAAGCCCGCGTGACAGCATAAACAAGAAAATCTCAGGAACTCCTTTGCCCCAAACGCGGCGCCTGCTAAAAAACCAAGCTTTGCCCTCTGTTTTGGTGACTCGCAGGCTCACACCAGTCTTTTGTATGCTGTGCGGTCCTGGGTGAGCCTCCAAGTTGTAAATATTTGCCCTTCGCCCAGAGCTGGCCGGCTGCTGAGACTGCAGCTGACAGGCCAGTGGGCCAGAATGAGGGGGGTGGGGAGACAGGGAAACTCACAGGCCTGGTGTGCACGTATGGAAGGGGGGGTTGGGAGAGCTCAGCGAGAGGCAAAGCAGATACAGGCCCCTGGGGGCCCCTGGGGCAAATATGCTCTACTCCAAGGCAGCCACAGGGGATAGTCAACCACAGAGAAGCACGGTGCTCCTCCGCATTTGTCTCAAGTGTGGACTTTGCAAGCAGGGAAACCCTGGTTTGCAACAGGCAGTTTGACACATCCACACCCCAACCTCAGAGAACACTTGGTAATGTTTGAAGACATTTTTAGTTGTCACATCTTGGAGGCAGGATGGGAGTCCTACTGGTATCTACTGGGTAGAGGCTAGAGATGCTGCTCAACACGGTACAATCCAGAAGAGAGCCTCCTACAACAAAGACTAATGGGGCACACAGTGTCCATACATCCCAAGGTGGATAACTCTTGATGTGAACCTGAATCTCCACTCTGTCCCGAGTCACAGTATAACTCTGGACCAGTTCTATGACGGCGCTGAGCCTGCCTCCTCCTCCTCAAAGGATTAAACAGATAATGCCTGTAAAGTGGATCCCACATTTGCTGGCACATAATAAACACTCAAAAAAAAAAAAAAAAAAAAAATGGGACTTGCGGTTACACCGAGACACAACACAATAGTGCTTAAGACCTGGGGCTGGTGAGGCGCCTGGGTGGCTCAGTCGGTTAAGCATCGGTTAAGCATCAGCCTCCGGCTCAGAGGACCATCTGGGGGTCCTGGAATGGAGCCCTATGTCAGCTCCCCACTCAGCAGGGTGTCCGCTTCTCCCTCTCTGCCCCTCCCTACTTGTGTTCGCTCTTCTCTCACTTGCTTGCTCTCTCTCTCAAATAAATAAATACAATCTTAAATGGAAAAAAAAAAAAAAAAAAGCCCTGGGGCTGGAGAGACCAAGGCAGGAGGGTTCAGAACACAATTCTGACACGGAAAAGCTAGGACCCAGGCACCACTGAATGTCAACTGGAGCTTGTTTTTTTCATCTACAAAATGAAAAGCATCACACCTGCCCCACTTGATTAAGAAGGAAACAACTGAAAGTACTTAGCATAAGGCCTAGAGCAAAATAAGCCTTCCAGAGTAGTGGCCATTATAATTACACCAAGGACCAGCACCAGATGGCCCAGGGGTAGATGTTAAAGATGACTGCAGGCAACATTTATGGAGCATTCACTCTCTCACAGTGCCAGGTCTTTTTAACATACTCTCTCCCTGAAGGCTGACAACTACCTATTCTACATTTAGGGAAACTGAGGCACATGGAGCATAAGCCACACTGTCACTCACTCACTCACCCGCTGGCTAACAAAAAAAAAAAAAAAAAAAAAGCCTAAATTCTAAAACAGTTCCGATTCCACAGGACTTGCTCTCAATTCTTAGTTTATATTTGGCGGAGCTTCCTTTTTTTTCTGGAATCCCCGGATGAACGCCACAGGCAGTGCATGGCTGTGTTCCCCACACCCGCCTCCCCCCAGCCTCATGTCACATCTCTAGGGACCAGTTTCTAACTTTAGAGAGGCTAAACTGTTTGTTCAAGGTCAGCCAGCTAGCTGGCAGCAAAGCCCGCATCTAAAGCCAGCTTTGACTCCAGGGGCCTGCCTTCTGGCAGCCTTCTGAACTTACTCAGAACTGTGTGTTTCGTTTACTCTTTCTGGAATTCCTAGGGATGCATAGATATAGTTCACCCTGTCTGTCAGTATCTCATCCTGTCTGCCACGTGTATAAAGCAACTTTTCAGCCTTAACAGAGGTCAAGCAACTACCCCAAGATCACCTAGCTTATCTGAACATTAAAACCTTTGGGCACCATTCTGACTTCGGAGCGGCGCTGCTCACTCTTACTCTACGCTGACTGTGGGTTCTTTTTAGTCCTTCCAGACCCCTGGAAGCTCTGCTGTAGCTACTTTACATCCTGCGTGCCTAAACCTTAGGGACCATAGTTTCCAAGCTTAAACTGCTTCAAGGACCTGCTCATGGTGATACGGCTGGTAAGCAGTGGGAAAAGGAGGAGGTAGGGATGCTCGTGGGAAGTTCCAGGCATCCCGGGCCCCAAGGGAACGGGAGGCGCCCGGGGTACCCAGGGGACCCCGCGGGGGGTCGGGGCTGGTGGCAGGAGCCTACCTTGCCGCCGGGCGGCGAGGCCACGCAGCGGCTGAGCGAGTCAAGACGCGCGCTGTATTCGGTGAACTTCTTCTGGTAGCGCAGGGCGGTCATCTGCAGCTCCAGCTGCGCCGCGGCCAGCTGCGCCACCAGCGACTTCTCGCGCTTACCCGCGCGCAGCGCCTCCTTCTTGAGCGCCTTGTGCAGGGCGCCCAGGCGGGCCTGCAGCGCTGCGTTGTGCGCCCGCAGGGCCCGCGCGCAGCAGTGGCCGCCCGCGCGCTGCTCGCCGTGCGTCAGGGGCAGCCCGCAGCCCTCTTGGCAGCGACCCACCGGCCGCGCGTCGCACGCGTCGCGCATGTGCGCCTCCACGTCGCGCCGCAGGAGCACCTGGCCGCAGCCCGCGTGGCGGCAGCGCGCGGGCGCGAAGTCGCAGCGCTCGAGGTGCTCGGGCAGCTGCTGCAGCTTGACCACCCGGTTGCAGCCGCGCGCCGCGTGCGCACACTTGATGTCCAGCTTGAGGATGAGGCGCTTGAGCGGCAGGACGTGGTTGAGCTCCTTGGCCGACAGGCGACCGCGGCAGCGCGCCGGACAGCTGCCCTCCTGCACCACCCAGGGCAACACGCAGCCGGCGCAGAAGACGTGGCCGCACGGCGTGGTCAGCGGGTCCTCCAAGACCTTGTGGCACAGCGCACACTTCAGATCCGGGTCCACGTCGCCGTCGAAGCGGTCCAGCTCGAAGCCCATGGTGGCGGCCGGGGCCCGGGGTCGCCGCCGGGCGGCCGGCCGCCCCCTCCCTCCCTGCGAGGCAGCCCAGACACGCCGGCTGCGCCGCCCGCACGCTCGCTCGCTCTCCCCGGACTGAGCCTAATTGCTCCAGACTTCCTCGGAAAATGCCCGAGGAACAGGACTCCTCCAGCCGTATATGCGCGAGCGCGTGCGCACGCACATCCTGCCTCGGCTGCCTCCTGCCCGCCCCCTGCAACGAGGAGGAGGCTGGGAGGCAGAGGAGGATGGGGAGACCCAGAGGCTCGCCGAGCGGACTGGCCCGCCCAGGACGTCAGCCTGAGCGCTTCTACCCGGCGACTGCTCTCTTGAAGTTTTCGCTATAAGATACCCACACAAGCCGAGAAAAGCTCACTAAGTCTGGAACCGAGGCTGCTGCAGTGGCCCAGACGAGTTGTCCCGGAGCCCTTTCCCGGACAGATCCCGACATTTTATTCTCCTCCCCCGCCCTCTCTTTTCTTGAATGATTGCAGAGAACGAAAAATATTTTGAGGCCCGCTATCTCGGCACTTACGGTGTTTATTTATTTCATTCCAGGGAAAGTTACAGAGCCTGTGGAACGCTCCTGCAACTACAGTTCCGATCAGAGGTTCGGCGGACCCCAGCGTTTGGTCAACCCAAGGTTGCCGGGACCGGAGGGCAAATCTACAGGGGCGAATTGCGGGGACTAGGGCTGCTCTTAGGCTGTCGGGTTGGGAGAGGCTGGAGTGCTGGTTGGTCCACTTCACTAACACTTGTGAAGTGTCCGCGCTTCTAAATCGGTCCCTTTAAAAATCATCAGCACAATGCTGTGAGAGTATTAGCGCCATTTAAAAATTATTTTTACTGCATTACAAAAGAATATACGCTGGCCCTACAACATGAAAAATCTCACAAGTAGAGATCTTAAAGAAGTTCCCCATTACCCACCCACCGCCCTTCCCCAATCCTGTGAATTGTGTTCCTTTAGTTTAGTTTAGTTTTTTGTTTGTTTGTTTGTTTGTTTTGTTTTGTTTTTTCCTTTGTGTATATTCCATTTTCCAATCGGGGAAACTAAGGTTGGAAGAAGGAAAAAAAAATCGTCCTGTAAGATCTCCTACAATAGTGTTTCTCAAATTTTAATGTGATGTGGATTCTGATCGAGTAGGTCTGGGGCGGGGCCTGAGAATCCACATGTTAAAAGAGCTCCCAAAAAAGGCTGATGCCCCGATCCGTGTACCTCCACTTGATTGGAAAGTGGCCATCCATGAACCTGCACATTTTTCTTCCACTCTAAGGCAACTTTTCAAGCAGCGAAGTAAGTCTTGTAATTTTCAGCAATACTTCTGTGTGTTGAAGGAATACTTAGGGATCTCAATTTAGATGATAAATATACAGCATCATCCATGGATTTGGTGATTTCTTTTTTTTCTCTCCCAAGGCTGTAGACATTGCTTGAAAAAAACAAAAACAAAAACAAAAAACAAAACAAACAAAAAAACCATGTAGTTAGCACCAGTAAGAAAGAAACCAAGCTATGGAATTCTCATGTGGACTCTGCTGCCAGTTTCTGAAGAGCAAAGTGGAAAAGTTGGATCTCTGTGTTTAGTGTGGCTCTGAGGTCTAGAAAGTGGGATTACAGCATCCATTTTGTCTAATTGCTTTTACTTCTCTCCTTTATCTGGCTGCTAAAGCCCCGTTGACCTTCACTATTTAACTGCTTCACCAGAGTGAAAGGATTGCCTTGATGTCCACAGGATTACTTGTTTTGAACTGACCTTTAAAAAGCTGTCACTGACTAGATTTTTCAGTGCATTATTGAGGTCACTGGACAGGTTCTTAAATCAGTGTTGGTGGCATTTGTTGTCTATTTGTGGTAGAGGCTTTCTTTTCATTGCTTTAATCGATTAATGCATTTCTTTGATAGTACATGGGGTGGAATATAATTGGCCTTTGTTCAGATAAGCATGTGCCAGGAATCCTCCATCAGTATATTTATTAAGTGGCTCACAGGTTCTCAGATAATGAGTAAGAAATGCATTCTTTCAACAAAGGTGTGTGGGCTTGTCAGTTTCACAGGGTGGGCTAGTGTCAACAGGGGGATAATCTTCAAACCAAACTGGTTTTGAGAAACAGGGAAAGCTCATCATACACCATAAATGGGAAATGAGTGCTTGCTCAGGGTGTCAGCTTCTTTTAGGAGCCACCCACCACCCCCACCCCCAGCAGCACACAGAGAGGTGGTTGATGAAATGCTACAGTGGAGGCAACAAAGAAGCTATAGCATAATGTGGCTCGGTCTCTTTAGGCAAAAGCAAAGTCTGTCTGAGCCACTCCTCACTGGTTAATTTTAGAATAAAAAATAATGAAGGTCAGAAAAAAAAAGACAACCAACCCTCCTAGAATGTCAGAGTTGTCGGGTCATATATATTATTTAGTGGCTAAATTTAACAAGGGAACTGAGAACCAGAAAGGTTAAAAAAGAAAAAAAAATACAGTGAATGGCAATACTTCTCCACCTTGTGGTGGGGGCTTGTTCTGGGCATGGTACTGTGTTCAGCGGCATCTCTGGTTACTCTCCAGTAGATGCCAGTGGCAGCTTCACCCCCCCTCACCCCCCAGATATGACAACCAAATATCGCCAATGTCCCTTGGGGTCAAAATTGACCTAGATTGAGAACCACTGGTTTGCAGTGGCCTTTCATTAATTGCTGAAGTCAGGCAAGAACTAGCATCCCATGTCCTCTGCTAACTGTAGAATGACCTAGTGAGTGCAGCACAGTGAGAGAGGGCTGTTAAATTGGAAAGTTGAGGCAGCACACTCCTAAACATGAATTTACACAGGGTCGGAAAGTGAATGTTTGGCACTGGTCTGGCAGGCCCTCTAAGAAAAGTAGCTAGTTTTTCTGATATGGATTAGGGTCTTATTCAATGGTCACAGAAGCAGCTAAATGTTTATAAGCAGATGATTCCTCGGGGACGGGTGGTTTGGTCACCTTGCAAAGGTTTCCTATTGGCATCTACCATCTCTGCCATCACCCCTTCCTTCTATAGTCTGATTCAGCACTTTCTAAGTGAAAGTGAAAGCCTAATGGAAATGCTATGTTCGCCATCACTCTGGCTTTAAATTTTGTTCTAATTGTCTTTTCTATTGTATTTCATCAGAAGATGATAATATCTGCCCTTTCTTGAGCTGGTCCTCCATGCCAAGCATTGTGCTCACTACTGGACCTTTGTCTCTCTCATTAAGCCTCACAGCACACCACCAACTATGTGTGTCCTTAGCTGCAGTTTGCAGATGAGAAACCGAGGTTTACAGAGATTATGTAAGTTATCAAAGCAGCAGTTAAGAATATAGACAGAAGGATTCCAGAACCCTCATATTAACCTCCATGAGCATTATGCTGCCTCCTGCAGGACCCCTAACTCCTCAGCAGTCATTACACTTACAAATGATGTAGAAAATCCCTCCATGCCCCTGACATTTCTTACCTCTTTCTTCCCCTATCAACCTTTAGCTTTCCCTAGGCTTTAAATAATGTGTGGGTTCAGTACAAGGGAAAGTAAAATGTCAAGTGTTTTGCTTTTTTTTTTTTTTGGCAGCTTCTCAAGGCTTAAATACTTATACTCTACCAGCTGAAATAGCACCATCCAATTAATAAACCAAATACCAAGTAGCAATACCACCAGAGAGTAGTAAGACGTATTCGTCACAGGCAAACATGTGTGACACACCTCAAGCAGAAAATTGCTTGCCTCCTCACACAGGTGATGTCAGCCATCCTGGGGGCCTCAGTGTTTCCTTTGGCCTTTAGTAAGTAGAAGACTAGGTAATTTTTTATCCTGGTGGCTTGGAAATTTGGGTAAGTCAGGGTGAGCTACCACAGTGGGGGCAATGGCCAGAGAATAGGAGGAGCTACAAAGAGGCTTCTTACAAATTTGTGCAAAAGTCTGGTTCTGCACAGTGGTGAGGCCTCCTGCCCTATCCCTCCAGATGGGATCAGCTTCTACAGCACCAGGTACTTTGACTTATGTAACATTCGTCACACTTGGAATATCTTAATTTACCTAATAGTTAGCTAGTAGCTACTGTATGCGAGGATGCTGCTTTCGTGGCACTGGGATGGGGTGAACCAGACGGGCAATGCTGCCTTACTGAGCCCTCATTCCAGCGTGCAGAGAGGCAAGTATCAATACACAGACTCCATACTGACATAATAATGGGGCGACGGAAGTTCCCTACAGCAGTGCTGATCAAAGTGTTGTTCAGAAGCTTGGACATCACCCGGAAGCTTGCTGGGACTACACCATCTCAAGCTTCACCCTGGATATGTGCTGCCTGAGAATCTGCATTTTAACAATATCCCCACATGGTATGTATACACTCAACGTGTGTGAAGCACTGGTAAAGAGACTTACAAAAAAACAAATAAAACAAAACAACAACAAAGACTATACAAGAAGCGAATACGCCAGAGAGAAATTAGAGGTGCCCCTTGTAAATAGGGAACCCTGATGAGAGGAAAGGTGAGTTGTTGCTTCAAGGGCAAGAATGAGCTGGTAATAGACAGCAGAACATTCCAGGCAGAAGCAACAGAGAGTGCAGAGGTCCAGAGGGAGTCAAGCAGGTAGTTTATTCAAGGTAGATGGAGCTTGCCTAGAACTTAAAACGGGGTGATAAAGGGGGAAAAATCAAGTAAGGGCAAAGAAATGGGTAGGATCCAAACATTCAGGGCTGGCAGGGTATGCAGACTAAAGGGTTTGAAAGGACGTTGAGAGTGGTGGGTGGCACAGAGAGGTTTTGGGCAGCACAGGGGCACAGCTTGATTGATGTCCCGTCTCTCCCTACCCTGTTCTATTCTAGAGAAGGCCACCATGTGCACATTCTCTCCCATGCATTTCACACTTAGTGGAGACTTAAATGTTGAACTGCTCCCTTTTGCCACTCCATGTAAGTTTCTGCTTCTAAAACCGTAAGCACAGACTGATGCTGCTATATGAGGTATCTGTATCACAGTGTGGGTTAAATAGGCTTCTGGGGCCTATCATCGTTTAGAAATTATTCCGACAACAAAATCTATTCTGAATTTTGAAAAACCAGCTCCAACAGGAAGAGCTGGATCACTGTCTGGTTGTGAACTGAGCAGCTTTGATACAGACAAGGTGGGTGTGTGTATGTGTGACAAGTGTGATCCCAGACTTGTGACATCGTAGACATTTGGAGCTAGACAGGAGCTCCTCTCTTATCCCACAGATACTGATCCACTATCACGTAGAGAACATAGATGACAAGACATATGAAAAAGGACACAGGCCCTAGCTCTTACCTTAGAGAGTTCATAGGGTCCCCAAATTTGCCAGCTGAATGAAATCACCAGCAGTTCTCATACTAAAACAAATGTATCAGGTATCTTATCCAGTCCAAAATACTCATTAGAAAGTGGGGAAATGAAAACTCGAAGAAATTAGATGACCTTCTAAATACATGACATGTGATGAAACATACTATAGTCACAGATGCCCACTTACCTTTGTAACCCAGTACAGCAGAGAAAGGATTGGACTACAAGTCCGGAGATGAGTGTTAGGCTGGATCACTGAGTAACCTTAGGTAAAGCCTGGGATTTTATGTAAATGTGGATGTGTATGCAATTCAATTGGGGTAAGCAAGCTCCAAATTTTCTAAGACCTAACACCAAAGAATGTTTTTCTTACTCTTGCCCTCGTATATAGATATCCATGTGGTCATTCAGGGTCCAGGTTCCTTCCATCTACTGGCTTTGCCCTGCTTTAAGCCCTCTCCTCAGACCTGCCCCATTCAGCAGATGGGAAGAAAAGAAGAGAAGATCTCCCACCCACGTTTTAGCCACTGTAATTCAGTCACGGGACCACACTAATAGGGATTCTGGAAAATGTGGTCTAGGTGTGTTCTCAGGTGGAAGAAGAAATAGGTTTTGTGTGCATCTAGCCAATCTATACATGTGTGTGTATGTATGTGCATAAATACATATGTGTATACACATACATAAAGGAGAGAAAAAGATTAAGTTTAGCTGAAGAAGATAGAACATCAATATAACCACGAAGTCTAAAAGCAAGAAATTTCTCTGTCCCTCAAATGAAAAAGTATGATCCATAGTTAGTAGCATAAGGCTGATACCATGGCTTCCAAGTCATCAAGGACTTAGGATTCTTTAATATTCCTGGTCTACCATCAGTAGGGACAATCCTTTCTGCTCACTTCATGGACCAGGATGTTCACTGGAGAACCCAACCAGTCCAGGAGGAAAAATGAAGGAAAGAAGGGTGGACCAAAAATTACCCCTCCTAATTTAGCCTTCTTTATGACCTTTCTGGGAAGCCTGTCCAAGTATGTTATCTTACATCTCAGCAACAATCCCTTTGTGTAAAGACTTATGAAATAAATTCTTTCATGAAGGCACATTGCTTCCTGGTATATCACAGGGTCTTAAAAGGAGATATCATTTAACATCGACTAGGATGGCTACTGTCAAAAAGACAATAAGAAGTGTAGACAAAGATATGTAGAAAACCCTCATAATTGCTGTGGGTTTGTAAAATGGGACAGCTGCTTTGGAAAGTAGTTTGGCAGTTACTCAAAATATTAAACATCGGGTGACCAGATGACCCAGAAGTTCTACTCCTAGGTAATAACCAAGAGAACTGGAAACATAAACTTGCATGTGAATGTTTGTGGCAGCATTATTTTGAGAGTCATAAAGTTTAAACAGACCAAATATCCATCAGTTGATGAATATGTAAGCAAAATTGGTATATCCACTTAGAATATCAGTCACCATAAAAAGGAACAAATTACTGATTCATGCTATAACATGGATTGACATTGAAAACATTATTCTGAATGAGGGAAGCCTAACACAAAAGGCTACATATTGTGTGATTCCATTTATAGAGAACTTATAGAGAGACAAATTAGATGAGTGCTTGTCAGAAGCTGAGAGGTGGAGACATGGGATGGGTATGGGATTTCTTTTCGAGGTGATGAAAGTGTTCTAAAATTAATCACACAGATGGTTACATAACTTTGTGCAAGTACTAAAAGCCACTGAATTATACACTTTAAAAGGGTGAATTTTCTGGTTTGTGAAGTGTATCTCATATACTGAGTATTCAATAAAGGTGTCTTAAAAATATAAAAATATGAATAGAGATCTGTTGATAAGGAAGAAGGGCATGATGTATATCAGATATACAGAGAGCATTCTGCATGTGTCTCTCTATATATGCATAAACTTTTTTCAAAATTATATCTATTAAAGTATTATCTATATCTTTGTAAAATCTACTTTCTATTTTCTCATCCATACCAAAAGCTGTATTTAAAAAAAAAATCATTGATTTGAATTGCATTAGAACTCCTTTTACCTTCAAGTTCCTAAAACTCAATTCAAAGTGACTCAGGGATTTTAAAAGAAAAGTAACAAATAAAAATAAAAAAGCCAAGGCCATATCATTGGAAATTTCAGGTGGTAAAAATGGCTTCAGGTGTAGCTGAATCCAGGTACTCACATGAATGTATAAAGAATCTACTCTGCTTTCCCCTGGACTGGCCTTCTCTTTAGGCAGGCTCTCCTCACATGATTAGACAAAGAACCCCTGCAGCCCAGGTTTGCATAGCAACCCCAGCAGAGAGAACATTCTTTTCCCTGTAGTTCCAATACATTTCCAAGGCTTGACACTTGGCCTGCCTTAGGTCCTCTGTCCATTCCTGAACCAGGGAGTGGGGACAACTACACCCAGGCCACAAGAAAAGAAGGCAGGGGATATAGTGATGTTGGAATGGCAAAAAATTTATGCCTACTATAGCCTTATTACAGGAGTCATCACT